>NC_140591.1:100425544-101808044 GCF_964204655.1 Triturus cristatus | reverse complement strand
ATCTATCTATCTATCTATCTATCTATCTATCTATCTATCTATCTATCTATCTATCTATCTATCTATCTATCTATCTATCTATCTATCTGTCTCTCACTCTGTCTCCCGCCCTCTCTATCTATCTATCTATCTATCTATCTATCTATCTATCTATCTATCTATCTATCTATCTATCTATCTATCTATCTATCTATCTATCTATCTATCTGTCTCTCACTCTGTCTCCCGCCCTCTCTATCTATCTATCTATCTGTCTCTCACTCTGTCTCCCGCCCTCTCTATCTATCTATCTGTCTCTCGCTCTGTCTCTCGCTCTGTCTCTCGCTCTGTCTCTCGCTCTGTCTCTCGCTCTGTCTCTCTATCTATCTATCTATCTATCTCTCTGTCTCCCGCCCTATCTATCTATCTATCTATCTATCTCTCACTCTGTCTCCCTCCCTCCCTCCTCCGTTCTCCCTCCGTCTCCCTCCCCCTCCCTCTGTCTCCCTCTCTCTCTCCCTGTCTTCCCCCCTCTCCCTGTCTTCCCCCCTCTCCCTGTCTTCCTCCTCTCCTGTCTTCCTCCTCTCCCTGTCTTCCTCCTCTCCCTGTCTTCCTCCTCTCCCTCTCTCTCCCTCCCTCTCCCTCCCTCTGTCGCACTGTCTTCCTCCCGCTGTCACCTCACCCCCTGCTCTCACTCCCTGCTGCCCTCCATCACCTCACCCTGCTGTCCTCTGTCACCTCACCCCGTGCTGAGACGGCTTCCAGGGAACGCACACGGCCGCACCCAAGTACTTCACAGGTCTTTTAAAGACCATTCACTTGTTAATGAGGCTTTGTTGTATTTCATCTCTTCTCAGCGCCCCTGCATCTCCACTCAATCAGAGGGGAGACGCAGGGGCGCTAAGAAGAGGTGAAATACAACAAAGCCTCATTAACAAGTAAATGGCCTTTAAAAGAATCGCCCGGCCCCACAGCTCCGCGCTGCTGCAACCGGCGGTATTCACTGACAAGCACAGGGACACAGGCACTATGTCTGCAAGGTCCGCGGGCCGCCAAGGAAGGCTTGCCGGGCCGCTGACGGCCCGCGGGCCGTACTATGAGTACCCGTGGCTTAGACAATGCTTGTTAAACTAGCCCTGGGCACATTTTCAGTGACATATGCACAGGCAGGGGGAGGCTTTACTTCTCGGGGTCAGCTGAGCCCAAGGCAAACCTTTAAGGGGATACAGTCTCAGTGGTCCTTCAGAACCTTTCACAGAGAGCTCTAGTCGTGTTTTCTTGGTCAGTGGTAGAGAGTGCAAAGTTGTCCAATCATAATTGTGTTGGGAGAAAACAAACAAGCGCTATCAGCGTAAGGAAATCGCTTACTTGTAAGCTCAGGGCGCTGTGCCTCACCCGGGAGGAAAGCCAGCCACAGCCCAAGTTTACTTCCTGTCTCTCTCCCGGGGTCATTAAAACACTTGCATAATTCATTTGCAGCAATTATCATTTAAAAGCGGCCCAGAGCCCAATAAAATCCGAAGGCATCAGCAGATTCATTAGCTCGCGCACAACTCCTCAAGGTCCCAGGGGCGCACTTGCTTGTTGTTAGTGTAGCGCCACCGTGATTGGCTCAGCGTCCCGTCTTCTTCCAGAGGTGATTACAGTCCGATGAGCAGGTCTGGTTTGAAAGCCCAGCTCGGTTTAATATGCCTGAGCCACCAGACCGAGCTTGGCTTCGTTCCGTGGGGCTGGATCCGTCTCAGTTACTACATCACGCACGCCCTTTGATTAAGGTCAACTCGCGAGAAGGCCATTCCTACCCCTAACGTGAAGCTGCCATCCTGAAGGTCATTTTCATTGTCGCCCCCGTGACCGTTCCGCCAAAGATTTCCTTTAGACTGGTGTCTACATGAAATAAGGGGCTCTTAGCCACATGGTGGGGCCTGGAGGAAGGAATCCAGGATTCCTCTTCTAGGGCTTCTAATCTAGAAGAAGGGCATTGATGCTCCAGTGTATCAACATATAGACACGTTTCGACTGCTTAAGGGCTCCTAGATGAGTGCTGTTCTACCTTACTTAATAGTGGACACGCGCTACTCAACCTTGTTGAAGATTATTCACCTGTTGACACCTTGTTTATCCATGTACAGATGCACCTTCAGTTAATTGGCTCATAATACTCTAGAATTGCATGTGCTGCTCCCAGTGACATAACAAAACTTGAGGTGGTCCCCCCTGCAAAGTACATGGAGTCCCCTCCCCAGCCCCCGGCCCTGGACCCAGTCAGGAGCTCTCAGACATGGGGCCTGCCGCTCTTCCACTGTGCCGGAGGGGCCCACTGGAGCTCGCCCTTTCACCGCAGGGACTGTGGGGGTTAATGTTACACCACTGGCTGCTCCAGTTTATCGCTGCGTAAACAGACTACTCCACTTTGTTGAGCGTAGACAGGTGCTGCTCCTCTTTATGAGTACACGGCTCATTATTGCAGTTTATTGACACATGAACATGTCTTCCTCCATCTTCTTAACGTGTATGTGCGCTGCTCTAGCTTGTTGATTCATGGGTGTGTGTCTTAAAATCATCAACACACTGACAGCTTGTTGATCCATGGACGTGCAAATTCATTTCAATGGTTCGCGATGCTCGGGAATTTAAACGATTGGGTACAGGGCCGGACTGAGAACCCAAAGCACACCTGGCAAATCTTGTCAGGCCTGCCCCCGTACATTGCTTAGCGAGAGAGCGCAACGAGCGGGCCTGACCACTACAAAGCGTGCTTGGGGAGGTTCTCCCCCCAAGAACATTTGGGGGAAAATGAGAATTTTGTACTTTCTAAAAAACTTTTTTCATTATGTATTCAATTGTATTAGCTTTTAAAGAATAGTAAATGACTTTACTGTGCACCAGGATACAACAATCTTGTGGGGGCTCTTCAATGATTCCCTCACAATCCCCTTCCAACAGCCTCAGATCTCTCCATAGCCACTCTCTCTCACATGCATTTCATTTGTTTTGCAGCACCTCTCGTATCAGTGTAGGGAGTTGGAGCACTTTACATCACACACATACACATAGACACATTGAATAAAACGTCTGTAAATCGGTGTATAGAAAATGTTACATAAGACAAAGAGGTGTAGGCATTTTGTTAAGAGTGCTTGGTCAGGAGAAGCTCAGGATTCAAAACGTGACACAGTGGTTAGTGTTGGCTTTACTAAATAGAATTTATTTCAACCCAAACAAACCCTTTCTTAGTAACATTACGGTAAAGAAAGAATGAGAAAAAACATAACTTTTTAATCTGTACCGTGCAGTTTGCGTACAGCTCTATGATGGCAGTTCATAGCTCACTGTGATAGATTACGATTGTAACTTAGGAACTGCACAGTAGTAAAAGGATCTCTGTGACAAAAGCAGTAACCCACTGAGCTATGCACATAAAATACAGTTCTGTGATCTGCGTGGTACACGTTCTTTGCAGCAGATATATTACCCCTCCGCGCTACCTTAGATGTGTCAAAACGGCCACTAGACAAAACTCCTATCTCTCTCCAGCAGGAAGATTAATCACTAGCGATATCTTAACTCTTTTATAATTGCTGAAATTTGCTGGATATACAAGGAACTCCTCAGCAGTGCTTTTAAAACCATAACAAATTTCAAAACACCGGGAGGCTCTAAGCGAAAGTGAGTACTGAGTGGATTTTGCTGGCCTGCTAATTTTGTTACTGGGAGCCTATATTGCAGCACTGCTGCAAAACAGCCTCCCCTCTCACTTTTCCAGGTTCTCGGGGAAACGCCTGATGCCCGGCATGGCCAGTCCAGCCTTACTTGGGTACCTTCCACTGCAGTTTATGGATTCTTAGCTTCTTCTACTGTACTTTATTGCCACGCAGATAGGCTACTCCACCTTATAAAGCCATGGACTGTGCTGCTCCAGTTTAGTAGCACACGGAACCTGGTGCTCCACTTTACAGACACATGCACCGGTCCTACTCCAGGCTATTGACTCATGGACTTGTGCTACTCTAGCTCATTGATTCATGGATGTGTGCTACTCAAGATTATCAACACTTGTTGACCCATGGATACGTTCTCTAGTTTATTGGTTTGTGATAATCGAGAGTGTCAACACTTGGATACGCGCCATTCCAGTTTATTAATACGCAACATATGTGTGAAAAGCTGGCCTGGCATATGATGTCCGCTTATGTAAGTGTGCACCTTGCACCAGTCCTGACAACCCTTATGGGATTTAAGAGGTCTTAGACAACCTTAGAAAGCTGTCTAAGTGGTAGCTGTGGAGAGCAGCATTCAGGCTTAGTCCAGAAGGAGTGTAAAGCAGCTTGTTTTACCAGAATGCAATCTTATAGTATAGATTAAGTGAAAAAGAACCACACAAAGTATTTATAAAAATATGTATTGATTATATAATACTCTCTAACACATACAAATATCTCCTACCCGGAGTAAATAGCACAGAATACAGAGTGGACCCCAGAGGGGGGAACCAAACCATATACTAAGAAAGTGGTATAAGAACCTCGACTCGAGCCAAGACAATGTCGAGAGGACATAGAAGTGCTGGGGACCCACAGAACCACCCAAGGTAAGTAGATAGGTATCCCACGGAGAGTGTGTGCAATGTGGGAACTCGACCGCGTGGTCCGTACAAGTCTAAGTGTAAATCGCAGTTGGATTTTTAAAGATTAAGGACCCTTCCCAGTAGACTATGAAGAAATTCCGTGGAAGACAGAAGGTTGGTGAGCCACCCCACCCATGGATACCCTAGTACCCACGTTACCTACACTGGGGGAGAAGGGTGCCTACGTGTGAAGTGGTGTCTGAAACCGCAGTCGAACCCAATGGAAGACTTTAGGAAAGTGCCGCTGTGGAAGAAGGAGAAAGTGTCCAGTGGAATCTGAAGGTGGATTCTGGACGAGAGATACCTGCAAGCAGAGGGAACAAAGTCTATGTCATTCAGGAGTGACCAGGAGACTTGGAAGATGAATGCCCTCCAATGTCGGGTGTTGCAGGAGAGTTGACAATGACCTTGACTCTGCAGCTGTGAGGACCAGGCGATGCTGAGGAGAACCAGGAGCCGTGCACGAGCTGTCCCACAAAGGATGTTGATTGCTGAGGTGTCAGTGTCCTGCGGGAGCACCAACAAGCCTTGGCAAATGCAACCAACGCAGGAATTGAAGAAGGAGCAACGCCGGGACCAGCAAGATCTAGAGGACTCACCACAAGCAGGGGAGTCAGTGTAGGCCCCTAGCAATCAGGGGAGCCCAAAAGTAACAAAGGTGACCCTCACCAGGACCCACAGGCCGGAGGCACTGGAGAAGCACGACGACCTCGAGCAGCTCACCAAAAGATGTAGGCCACAATGCAGTATTGCTGAAGATTTTGGTCAATGGAGGTGCTTGAGGTTGGGCTACTTGAAGCCCGAAGATCTCGCTGGAAGGAAGCCAACAAGCCTTTGCAACTGCAAGTTGACACGTTGTACAGGGTTTCAGGTTTTGCAACCCCCACGAGGGATACTGGCCTCAAACTTGGTGAGAGAGCAGGGCAGGACTCGGGAGCTGTGGAAAACCACCACGTGTGTTGCAGAACCTTTCGGACACCGGTGGAGCTCAGGATCAGCAGACCGGTCGGCTTAGTTGCGGTGCCTGCGAATGCAGGGGAGTGACTCCTTCACTCCAAGGGAAATTTCCTTCAGGTGTCTTTGATGCTTCACAGGCCTTGGAAGGTTTCTGTATGATGCGCAGGCATGGACGATGAAGTCAGGCCCAAAGGAAGTCCAGCGAAGTACAGAGTGCCCGAACGGTAGAAGAAGTGGTTTCTGATCTGAAACTTATCTCACGACGAATCTAGAGACCCATCCACAGGTAAGCCCTTAATTACCCTAAGGAAAGAGTAGGGATGATTCAGGGGACCCCCCCAGGAGAGGGTCTGGACGGGGGGGAGGTTACTCTCATGTCCTTTGTCCAGTTTCGTGCCAGAGCGGGAGCCAACAGTTCCCAGGACTGGTTTGAACTAGACTATGCATGGGGACACCAAATGTGCCCCTCATGCAGACTTAGTGGCGCTGGGAAGCGCTCCCACCCGGTCCTAATACACTAAATCCTGTCTGGGACGTGGTTACACCTCCCTGTGACAGGATGCCTATTTTTCTACCTTCCTCTGCTGAAGCTTGGCTCAGCAGCAGAAGGGCAGAAATGTGTCTCTGGTCAGCAGCAACCATTTTGTGCTGTCCAGGTCTAGAAGGTTGGCACTGGGAACGCTGAGAGCCTAATGGAGGGCTCTTGCAGTGCTTGGAATCATACCTCCCACACCATTTATGGTGTGGTGGTAGGATTCCAACATGTTTGATACCAAACATGATGGATATGTTGCAGCCAGTTTTTAGATGGTCATCGCATAATTACGCAGTGCCCCTCTTTATGGTATATGCCTGCTTCACTGACAACCTGGGTGAATGGACTCCGTAGGCTGTAGGGGTGTGCTGCTCATGCAGGGGCACCCTCTCTCTTAGAACCAAGCACCCTGCCTTTAGGATTGCAAAGGCCTGCTTTAGGGGTGACATAGGTTTTAAGTGCAGTGACCCAAGATTTAGGAAACCTGTACTAGCACCAACTTACACAGGCTGCAATGGATAGCCTGTAGTTCCATTTTGAATGGTCTCTCTCAATGGGTGGCATAATACATGCTTCAGCCCATGGGAGACCTCTGGGGTACCTACCATGGTTACCTTAGTACCATATACTAGGGACTGATAAGGGTACCCCAGTATCCAATCTGGGATGTACCTAAGAACTGAACACAACAATTTAGGGAGAAAGCAGATACACTGGGGTCCTGATTAGCAGGATCCCAGTCAGACTAGTCCATAACAGCTTAGCACCAGGCAAAAGTGGGGGTAACCATAGAAGCAGATCCTACTTTCCTACAATCTGCTACTCCAGTTAACCAACACGTAGACAGGCTACTTCACGTTGTTGAGCCGTGGACATGTACTGCTCCAGTTTATTAGCACATTTTTATCACCTCTAGTTTTAACTTGTGATAATCTAGATTAGGGTTCTTCAACGTCGGTCCTGGAGGGCTGGATCCATGCCAGATTTGTAAGATAACTACATCTAATTGGGGATATACTAAATATCTGGCATGGATCCGGCCCTGCAGGAATGACTTTGGAGAGCCCTGCTGTAGAGGGTTAAAGCATGGGTGTGTACCATTCCAGGTTTTCAACGCTTGCATTTGTGCTAATTAAGTGTATCAACTCATAATGGTGTATTTCAATTTGTAGATCAATGAACACATGCACTCTAATTTATCAGCTATTGCTACTCTAGAGTATCAACACATAAACATCTGCTACTCCAGATATTCAACTCATAAGCATCTGCTACTCTAGAGTATCAACACATAAACATCTGCTACTCCAGATATTCAGCTCATAAGCATCTGCTACTCCAGATATTCAACTCATAAGCATCAGCTACTCCAGATATTCAACTCATAAACATCTGCTACTATTCAACTCATAAGCATCTGCTACTCCAGATATTCAACTCATAAACATCTGCTACTCCAGATATTCAACTCATAAACATCTGCTACTCCAGATATTCAACTCATAAACATCTGCTACTCCAGATATTCAACTCATAAGCATCTGCTAGTCCAGATATTCAACTCATAAACATCTGCTACTATTCAACTCATAAGCATCTGCTACTCCAGATATTCAACTCATAAACATCTGCTACTCCAGATATTCACTCCAGATATTCAACTCATAAACATCTGCTACTCCAGATATTCAACACATAAACATCTGCTACTCCAGATATTCAACTCATAAGCATCTGCTAGTCTAGATATTCAACTCATAAACATCTGCTACCATTCAGCTACTCCAGATATTCAACTCATAAGCATCTGCTACTCCAGATATTCAACTCATAGGCATCTGCTACTCCAGATATTCAACTTATAAGCATCTGCTACTCCAGATATTCACTCCAGATATTCAACTCATAGGCATCTGCTACTCCAGATATTCACTCCAGATATTCAACTCATAAACATCTGCTACTCCAGATATTCACTCCAGATATTCAACTCATAAACATCTGCTACTCCAGATATTCAACTCATAAGCATCTGCTACTCCAGATATTCAACTCATAAGCATCTGCTACTCCAGATATTCACTCCAGATATTCAACTCATAAGCATCTGCTACTCCAGATATTCACTCCAGATATTCAACTCATAAGCCTCTGCTACTCCAGATATTCACTCCAGATATTCAACTCATAAGCCTCTGCTACTCCAGATATTCAACTCATAGGCAACTGCTACTCCTGCTTATCACATAAACATCTGCTAAATCTGCTACTCCACTCTATCAACACATTAACATCTGCTACTTCAGTTTATCAATATATAATCATCTGCTACTCCACTTTATCAATATTTCATCATATGCTACTCCAGTTTATCAATACCATTAACATCTGCTGCTCCAGTGTATCAATACAGGAGGGCTTATGTACAAGGAAATGTCAGAGTGCGGAGCTGCACCAAATTTGGCAGCGCTGCGCTCCGACATTTCCGAAACGCAGGTATGCGCCGTATTTACAGTACAGTGAACCCCTGTGTTTTGCCTAGCGTTGCCACTAAAATTAGCTGCCCAGCACCAATGCAGGTACCCTTACACTACTTCTACCTTGTATTTACATCTTATGTATGCCCTTCTTATTCCTTGTATTTACTGCTTATTCCTTGCATTCCCTTCTTCCTTTTGTTCACAGTCTCTTTCTTGTATTAACTTTTTCTTCCTTGCATTCAGTTTTCCATCCTTGTATTCACAGTCTCTATCTTGTATACGCATCCTTCTCCTTCTATTCACTTCTGCTGTCTTGTATTCACATTTTTCATGTATTTACTTTTTCTTCCTTATATTCACGTCTTCCTTATATTCCTTTCTTTCTGATAGTCTTGTCTTCTTTCTTGTATTGACTTGTTCCTAGTATTGACTGCTTTCTTTCTTGTATTAACATCTCCTTTGTATTCACTTCTTCCTTGTATTCACTTTTTCCTTATATTTGTTTCTGCTTCTTGTATTGAGTGTTCCAGCTTTGTATTCACTTCTTCTTCCTTATATTCAATTCCTCATTCTTGTAGTCACTTTTTTCTTTCTTCTCGACTTTGCTCATTGGATTTTCTTATAAAGCCCTCAGCCGGTGCTGTTATTTATTCGCCGCCCTCATACAAATCCACATGGAGATTGTCGCATATCCGTTCAACACTGTTAATCTTTTAGGCATGCCACTATAATCTTTTTGAGAATGTTAATCATTTTGGTTCAGTTGCGGATCTTTTGTATTTCTGTCCTCGCCCTAATGCTAGAGGGAGTCTATTTCAATATTTTGTAGCCACTTGTTGAGTCTTCAATGGCCAGCCATTGTTGAGGAAATCCTCCTTTGCAAAGGAGAACCTCCTTTCAAAGCTCTCGGCCCACCTCTGCCCACCCATGAGCCACGATTGCAATGCCAGGTGTTACTGGCAATACTACACCAAGCTGATACAAGTGCTCGGTGAGCGTGGCACCCCATATACCAAAAATAAACACAAACGAGGGACATCAGGTGCCGGCAGAATTGGGTGGGAGCAATAAACAAGGCCACCATGCCCCCTTGTCACCAGCAATGGGAAGGACTATATCAGGCAAATAACATACTTTATATTCAATATGTGAGTCTTGTGGATTAATACCTGCAGACATGACTACTATAGTTTTCTTTAATTTCTTTTTTGTGAATCTCTGTAATGTATTATTACACTTTCTCTTTGAGTTATATACTAAGGGTCAGTAACAGCGGTTATTTTGATGAGGATCAAGGTCATGTGGTATCTCTTCCTGGGATTCAGGGTCAAAGGTCAAATGATGTCACGTTCAGTGATGTCATTCCAGTCAAAGGGCGTGTTATGTCAGTTCTGCTACCCCTGCAACAAACAGCATGGTGACAGATGGATACATTAACATCAGCCACTGCTGCTCGCTCGGGCTGCCTTGCAGTCCCTCGTTTGTCACCTGCAATGCTACTCTAGACAGAGGCCTGCCTTTTGCAAATCAATACCTACTCTGCGCCTCATGTGAACGCCCATCCCAAACTGCGAATCCCCGCCCCCTTCACAAGGGACAACCAGCAACCCCAGACCGATTTCAGCCTACGTGAGCCTGCATCTTGAGTCCAATGACACAGTAAGCAGCGGACCATGTCTGAACATACCTGTCACACTAAGGGCGTTAACTGCAACAACCAGCATGGTGATGGATGGAATCTTTCAATTAATCTCAGCAGCTGACCATACCTCGGGCTGACCATACCTCGGGCTGCAGTCTAGTCAATTGTTTTCTGCTCACTGTAGACAGGGGCCTTATGGAAATCAGGATGGACCTGGCCTGGTAGCCAGGACTGGACTGTTCTACTGGAGCAGGGTCAATGCTAATTTGCACCTGGATATAGCATCTAGTGTAGATACTGCTGCTGTGATTACCTTGGAACCTGATTTCAGTAGTATGGAAGTGTCTCTGGCCCTTACCGGTGTAGCTCCCGGAAAGGCCCCTGGCTCAGATGGGGTCCCTGCGGACCTCCTTTTGAATGATAAAGTCAAATGGGGGAGATATATCCAACTGGTTGCTAATGCCCTGGTGCATGGTGCACCTATTCCTAGTGCGTGGAAATTGGTGGAGATAATTCCGGTCTTCAAAAAGGGGGACCGATCGCTCCCGGAAAACTACAGGCCTATTAGCCTGATTGATGCAACCCAGAAGATTGTAGGCAGGTTGATCTTAAATCATGTTCACCTGTGGGCAGCCTCAAACAATATTGTGTCTCCATTTCAGGTGGGCTTTCGACAGCACATAAGTATGGTAGACCAGGTATTCCGTTTTGTCCTCCTATATTGGAAGACTGTGATCCTGGATAAGGGGAGCTTTTATGCGGTCTTTGTGGACCTAAGGGCAGCCTTCAATCTAGTCCCTCGTCTTAAATTATGGAAGGTGCTGAAAGATTTGGGACTTCATCCAGGGCTGTTGTCCCTAATACAGAGGCTCCATGAGGACAATACCGCCAGAATTAGGTGGGTATGCCAGGGTGAGATAACGGAGGCCTTCCCGGTAGAACGGGGGGTTCGCCAAGGTTGTGCAATGGCCCCTACTTTATTTTCTATATATATTATTGGTATAGCCGAACGTCTTTTAGCAGAGAATATTGATGCCCCTTCCCTTGCGGGTGTTAAAATCCCGATTCTAATGTTCGCGGATGACACGCTTTTAATTGCTAAGTCCCCAAGCGGTCTACAGCGGGCATTAGATGTTTTTGAGAATTTCTGTGTGGAACGTGGACTTGAAGTAAATGTAAAGAAAACCAAGTTCATGGCTTTTAATCCCCACAGACATTTAAAAAATGTGTTTTTATTGTTTAACCAATCCTTAGAACAAGTACAGGCTTTTACTTATTTAGGGGTTAATATCCAAAATAATCTTAAGTGGACACTCCAGAAGGAACTGCCAGCTTTAAAACATAGACAGCTCACTGGAGTAATAGGTGGTGAATTTAAGAAATCTTTAACGAAACCAATTAAGCCTGTGCTCCAGGTCTACAGTGCCAAAACTGTTAGCGCAGCATTATATGGAGCTGAACTGTGGGGCTTCGAGAGCTTGTCCTCCTTAACCATCTCACAGAACAAGTTCTTTCGAGGCATTACATCACTTCCCCAGAGTACGCCCTTAGTTCCTCTTAGGCATGATCTGGGGAAGAGCTCTATTACAGATGTAGCTAGATTACGACCAATTCTATATTGGCGCAGACTCTGGACAACCCCGGCATTAGCCCAGTATGCAGCGGGTTTCATGGATGTTCTGTCCATGGTTGCATCCCGTAATATTGGGTGGTTTAAGGAACTGAGAAAAATTCTTGAGGCTTTGGGTATGAGTGATTTATGGGTGAAGCCCTCGGATGTGCCTTTTCCGTCAAAAACCCTATTGAAAGAAAAATATTGGGAGTTGATTAATACAAAGATAATGACTGATTGTAACACCCCTTCTTTAACTGATGACTGTCTGAATATAAAATCTGTCCCAAGGTTGGAGTTCTTCTGGGACCTTGTTACGAAAGTATTAGACAGAAAGTTGTATTTTCAGTTGCGGGTGGGATCTTTGTCCTTGAATTCATTTACTGCCCGGTGGTCTAGTAATGCTAATAATTTATGCCCAGTTTGTAAGTCTCAAGAAGAAACAATAATTCATATGCTTTTTGTATGTCCCGCTTATCTATCTCCAAGGCGGGTGTGGTTGAGACCAATTTGCAAACAACTGGGCACTAGGCAAAGTGGTGAGGCAAGGAGCATCCTATGTACTAGCACAACACCGGTTATTGTTGTAGCTGTGGCAAAATTTCTAGGATCGGTGTGGATTATAAGAAATCGCAGCATTCGAGAATGATGTGCTAGCTGCCCCTGGATGCGTATTTGTATTTAACCTGAGTATGGTGGTAACATGTATCTTTTAACTCATGTATAAATTTTAAAGTTTGCCTTTTAACTCTATTTTTAAGTAAGTTATTTTTTATGGCCTTTTATGTGATTATGAATTGTATACATGTTGTATTGTTGTCATAGATTTTGTACTTGTTTTGTATTGCTTTTATGACAAATGTCGAATAAAGCTGTCTTTGGATTGGATTGGCTAATTTGCATATGGCTGGATCACGTCGTAGATGGCATGGTGGGTAAAAGAATGGCGGACTGGGATGCAGCCCTGAGTAATTGCAGATCCACCAGACGGTGCTAGAGTTATTAGAGAATAAAAAACGATTTGATCTCCTCTTTAACTCCTCCCTCACACTGGGTCTGCACAAAACCTGAAACACCCTTGCTGGTGTAACTCGCTGACTGACTACGGCATTTGCTGCAGATTCATCAACCACTGCTAAATTGATAAGCAATTGAACATTGTATTGACCCCCCTACACCCTGCCTCCTTGATGGATTGGCACAAGACTTGACATGCCAATCAAAGAGCAAACCCTCAAAGCTTCTGCCAAATTTATGCCAATGTTATTTGCAAACTCCTTCCCTTTTTGACTCTTTCCCTGTGGCTCTGCACAAACAAAAAAAACTAAAAGAAGATTAAATGTGGTAAGTCCCTGCCGAGAGTTTGCAGAGCTATCAAACGGTGCCAAAGTTATTAGTAAATCAAAAATATGTTGACCCCCCCCTCTTTAAGTATGTCACAAAAGCTAATATACTTGCACCGGGTGTCACTTGCTAACTACCTGCCTTTTTGACACAGATTGATTGAACAGTTTATTGACCCGCCACTGTTACTATGACCCCCATTTCATGGATACCTTCAAAAAAGTAATCCTTCCTAGCTTGTGCCACACTTTGTGCAGACCATTATAAATTAATGGGGTAACCCAATCATTGTCCACAGACCTGGGTATCATGTGGTATAGAGAGCGAGTGGTCCTAGACTTCTTTATCGCATACTTAATTAGAAGATGTTTATGATTTATAAATCGATTTAGGCATGTAAAAAATCAGCTTAATCTACTAAATACAAGGTTTTCTTGTAAATGTGCACCTTCAAGAAAAAACAAGAAATATATTTTGATTTTTCTCTTGATTTTTCTTCTTTTTTCTTGAAGGTGCACATTTTCAAGTAAACCTTGTATTTAGTACCTTAAGCTGATTTTTTTTACATGCCTACATGCCTAAAGGACCACTTGTTCTCTATACCACTCTTTGTGCAGATACATCTCACAGTGCTAAACCTATTAGCAAATGAACACTGTTTTGCCTCCCTCCCCTTTGCACTGTACTCCCCCTCCACACAGAAGCATCAGTAGCAATCTGAACGCAGTGGTGTCAAATTTCAGGCATATTCATTCAACTGTGCCAAAGTTATAACCAATTTATCAAATGGTTTATCAATTGACCAGATATATATAAACGTGTTAATCCTTGAAATCCCAACAGGCACCTTTTTAATAACATAATTATCTCAAAACCTACTGAACATATAAACACCCGATAAAAAAGCACACTTTATGAGTAAGATTCTACTTTCATAACAAGTTTGGTATAAATCAGTTCAGCGGGTTTTGCTCTTTCTGCAAAATTGAATATTGGAACTGACATGGGATGCTTTTCACCCCTCTGAACTTTTTGCCCATGAATAGATCGTCACAAAACTTAAAAACATTTAGGTGACTGAGGTATTTGAGAGGCCTTTTTTCATGCAAATCTGTTCAAGGGGTCAAATGTTATAACCAAACTAAAAATGCATTTTCAATAGAGAGTGCAGCTGAATCATAACGACATAGTGGCAACAGCGACTGTGTGACATATAAAGAACTCATGAAGGGTGGCTGTGTAATATGGGCCTATATTGCCTTTGAGGGGCTCTAGTAACATTTACAAACCACAAGGCCGTAAGTCAAGTGGTTTATAAATGTCACCTGAACCCCAAGATGCCACTACTCACAGAAGGCACTTACTCATTTTGGTATTCAAAGAAGGCACTTACTCATTTCGGTATTCACAGAAGATAGGAGTCCTAACTTTAGGACTCCTAAATGCCTTCTGTGAATACCGAAAGTCTTAAAATTAGGATTGTTCTCAGTTTAGGAGTAGTAAAGTTAGGACTCCTAACTTTAGGACTCCTAAATGCCTTCTGTGAACACCCAAAGTCTTAAAGTTAGGATTTTTCTCAGTTTAGGAGTAGTAAAGTTAGGAGTCCTAATCTTACTCTTCCTAAACTGAGAAAAATCCTAACTTTAAGACTTTAAGGCATTTAGGAGTCCTAAAGTTAGGACTCCTAACTTCTGTGAATACCGAAATCAGTAAGTGCCTTCTGTGAATACCAAAATGGTAGTAGTAAGTTTGGGATTTTGTCTTAAGTTAGTTCTGTGAATTGGGCCCTATGTATTTTTTACATAACATGATTTATTATTTGATTTTAGTACTCTTAGTGAGACTTGGAGCGTTTGAGCGTCATCCGTTTAGTAGTCATTGTTTGCCTGAGACTGTATATATGTCTGTCACTGCTTTGAGGAAAGGGTGTTTTTGTTCGGCAAAGTGAGCTAATATTTGAAATGTGTTTTATTCAACAATGTGTATTATTATCAATCAAATTTTATATGCAAAGCACACTGTGAAGAAACTAGAAACGGACATTTTAAAATGTGTTTTTCTTTTCTGGTACACAGAGTGGGTTGCAAAAGACATAAAAAAGAACATAAAGTGCAGTGTCGGACAGTGTAACTTTTTGCTGACTGGGTTCTGCGTTTAGAGTGTTTATTTTCACTCACTGGGGAGGATAAATTGGTAGATGCTTGCATCAGGAATAGGTCTGCAAACGAGAGCTTTTCAGGGGTGCTGATCAGCTGTTTTACAGCACCCTCATTGTGAAAGAGTTTTCTGAAATGCTTTGTTTAGATTTTTTATTTGTTTAGGGACGGTTAAGTATTTTGCAAATGATTCCACCACTGAATTTCGGAAAATAATTCACAGTTGGACCTTTTTTACACACATATATAAAACAGAGTGGTGGTAGCTACTTTGTAGTTATAATTAGCATTCCCAGCGATGGGAATTCCTTGGATTTCTGCAATTTATTATTTTGCCACTATTTGACGGATCCAAAATTAAACTTTGGAGACCTATTGCTTTTTCTACATTGGTGGACGATGCAGAGTGTCGCTTTGATTGGTCAAGGGGGTGCAAAGAAAAGGGGGGGAGTTGTCCCAAAACAATTTGTTTTCACCAATTCATTTTCCATAGACTTTGTACTCAGGCGCAGTGGGCACACTGCCAGTCGGATTTACATGAAATTTAGCAGGATTATAGATTATGGTGTAGAGATGATCCTTTTCGGTTGTGAGGTAAGTAGGGTAAGTATTTTCAAAGTTATACGGTATTTAAACTGAGTGATATCTGAGGTCAGAATATACCATGGTAATTTCATGGTATTTTACAAAATGTTCCTGAATTTCATGGTACATGAAGATGAAAAGGGAATATGAGTGGGTAATGGCTCCCTTTTACAAAAGTCAATCAATCAATCAATCAAGAAATTTGTAAAGCGCACTACTTACCCGTGAGGGTCTCAAGGCGCTGAGGGGGGGCGGCTACTGCTCGAAGAGCCAGGTATTGAGGAGTCTTCTGAAGGTGAGCAGGTCCTGGGTCTGCCGTAGGTGGGTGGGGAGGATGTTCCAGGTCTAGGCGGCGAGGTAGGTGAAAGATCTGCCGCCGGTGGTCTTTCGTTGGATGCGGGGGATTGCAGTGAGGGCGAGGTTTGCTGAGCGGAGCTGGCGGGTGGGGGTGTAGAAGTGGAGTCTGTCGTTCAGGTTGGCTGGTCCGGCATTGTGGAGTGCTTTGTGTGCATGGGTGAGGAGTTTGAAGGTGATCCTCTTGTTGAGGGGGAGCCAGTGCAGGTCTTTCAGGTGGGGGGTGATGTGGCTGCGGCGGGGTAGGTCGAGGATCAGTCGTGCGGAGGCGTTTTGGATGCACTGAAGTCGATGCAGGTGCTTGGCTGGGATTCCTACGTAGAGTGCGTTGCCGTAGTCCAGCCTGCTGCTAACAAGGGCCTGTGTAACAGTTCTCCTTGTTTCGGATGGGATCCACTTGTAGATCCTGTGTAGCATGCAGAGGGTGTTGTAGCAGGAGGAGGAGACAGCGTTGATCTGCTTCGACATGGAGAGGGAGGAGTCGAGGACGAATCCGAGGTTGCGTGCGTGGTCGGTGGGGGTGGGTGCCGGTCCCAGCGTTGTCGGCCACCACGAGTCGTCCCAGGCCGAGGGGGTGGGTCAGAGGATGAGGACCACCGTCTTGTCCGAATTCAGTTTCAGACGGCTGCTCTGCATCCAGTCGGCGACGGCCTTCATTCCCTCTTGGAGGTTCATTTCGGTGGTGTGTGGGTCCTTGGTGAGGGAGAGGATGAGCTGGGTGTCGTCGGCGTAGGAGATGATGTTGAGGTTGTGCAGATGGGCCACTTGTGCGAGGGGGGTCATGTAGATGTTAACAGCGTCGGGCTGAGTGACGATCCCTGGGGGACACCGCACATGATGTTGGTGGCTTCAGATAGGAAGGGTGGGAGTCGAACGTTCTGGGTTCTGCCGGAGAGGAAGGATGTAGTCCAGCTGAGGGCTTTCCCGTGGATCCTGGCTTCCTGAAGGCGTGTTTTTAGGGTGCGATGGCAGACCGTGTCGAAGGCGGCCGAAAGGTCCAGGAGGATGAGGGCTGAGGTTTAACCGTTATCGAGTTGGTGCCTGATGTCATCTGTGGCGGCGATGAGGGCTGTTTCAGTGCTGTGGTTTCGTCTGAACCCGGACTGGGATGGGTCCAGGATGTTGTTGTCTTCGAGGTGGCGGGTTAGTTGTGCGTTGATGATTTTCTCGATGACCTTCGTCGGGAACGGGAGCAGGGAGATGGGTCGGAAGTTCTTGAAGTCGTTGGGGTCTTCTTGAGGAGGGCGTTGATTTCGGCGTGCTTCCAGCTGTCCGGAAATGTGGCTGTCTCGAAGGAGACGTTGATGACCTTCCGTAGTTGGGGCGCGATGGTTGCGTCTGCTTTGTTGAACACGTGGTGAGGGCATGGGTCTGATGGTGATCCAGAGTGGATGGAGTTCATGACCTTGCGTGTTTCTTCGGCGTTGACGTTGGTCCAGGAGGTCAGGTGATTGGTCCAGGTGGTGTTAGCGGGGGTGGAGTCTGGCGCGATTGGGTCGATCGGGGGGTTGAAGCTGTTGTGGATGTCTGCGATCTTGTGGTGGAAGAAGGATGCCAGAGCGTTGCACAGTTCTTGTGAGGGCTGGACGTCGTTGGCGTTGGGGTTGGAGAGTTCCTTCACGATGCTGAAGAGCTCTTTGCTGTCGTGTGCGTTGTTGTCCAGTCGGTTTTTGAAGGAGGATCTTTTGGCCATTCTGATGAGGTGGTGGTGTCTACGAGTGGCGTCCTTGTGGGCTGCGTGACTGTCTGGTGTGCGTTCGTGGGGCCATTTCTTCTCCAGTTTCTGGCAGGCGCGTTTAGAGGTCTGTAGCTCGTCGGTGAACCAGGTGGCTTTCTTGCTGGCGTGGTTGATGGGGGGTTTCCTGAGTGGAGTGAGGGTGTTGGCGCAGTCTTCAATCCACTGTCTGAGGTTGCGGGCTGCTGTGTTTGGGTTGGTGGAGGCCTCAGGTGGGTTCTGGGCGAGGGTGGAGGTCAGTTGATCTTCGGTGACTTTGCTCCAGCAGCGACGGGGGAGTTGTTGGGTGCGTTGGTGCGTGGTTGGTTTCTTGAAGGTGAAGTGGATGCAGCGGTGGTCGGTCCAGTGGAGTTCGGTGGTGTGGTCGAAGGCGACGTGGGTGCATGTGGAGAAGATGGGGTCCAGCGTGTGGCCGGCGGCGTGGGTGGGTGCGGTGATGAGCTGTCTGAGGCCGAGGTTTACGAGGTTGTCAATCAGGGTGGCGGAGTTGGCATCGCTGTTGTTCTCGAGGTGGATGTTCAGGTCCCCGAGGAGGATGTAGTCCGTGGATGCGAGTGCGTGGGTGCTGGCGAGGTTGGCGATGGAGTCACTGAACGGCGCCCTGGGGCCCGGGGGTCTGTAGATGAGCGTTCCTCTGAGGGTGGTGTTGGGGTCGGTGTGGATTTGGAAGTGCAGGTGTTCGGCGGTCTTGAGGGTGTCGTCTGCGTGGGTGGAGACCTTGAGGGTGGACTTGTGGACGATGGCTATTCCTCCTCCGATACCGTTGGCGCGGTCTTGTAGCCGTCTGGGTTGGCTATGGCGATGTCGGGCGCTGAGGAGTCGTTCCACCAGGTCTCAGTCGGGAAGGCCACGTCAGGGGAGGTGGTGTCGAGCAGGTCCCAGAGCTCGACGGCGTGTCTGCCTTCGTGCGGAGCGGGTGTTAAGGAGTATGCAGCGGAGATGGTGGTTGGGTCTGGTCGTTGGAGGTTTGGTGGCTCTGTCGCAGGTGAGGCTGCAGCCGCGGCAGGAGAACGGTCCGTGGGTGCGTTTCGGTGCGGCCTGGAAGCCTCAAAGTAAGAGGCAGCCATGTTGTTTTACCCACACTTATGTTCTGGGTTAGGGCCTTAGATATAGGTAAGTAGTAGGATTTATTTTTTCCTTTACCTATTACCACTTTATTAATGTGGTAATAGACATGGAAAATGTATTATATTTTTCTATATAATTATATATATATATTTTTAAGTTATGAAGTACTGCGGTACTTGCTGGAAAGTACTTCGATACTTTAAGAAATAAATAAGAAATATGTAAAACAGTCAAAATACACTATACTACACTATATTTCACAAATATAATTAAATATTTCATTTATTTACATATTTAATTATTTACAAAAAAGTCTACGAAGTACTGCGGTAATATCTACAAATTACTGTGCTACTTAAAAATAAATAAAAAACATGTACATTTCTTAAATTTTTTTAAATACACTGTACAACACTATATTTCACAAATATTGTGTACTATAGTGTATTTTTAATTTTGGGGATTTTTTTTGTTTTTGTTTCTGTAAGTATTGTGGTACTTTCTAGGTACTAGTGTGGTACTCCGTAAACTTTTTTAAAAATATATAGAAAACTATAAATATATTTCCCTACCTCTTACCACTTTTATCTCTGGTTTGGTGTAAATCCAGTCTGTGGTTTCTGAGAAATTAGCATTCCAAAAAAGTGTCAGTTTGGCCTTAAAGAGTTACAAAGTTAGACTTACCTGGACTGTTAGTCTGCAGATGTCTGCAAAACTGCATGTGCCCACCTTCTGCTAGACCTAGTTAAAAAAAGATAAAAGAATATGATTGGATGAGGGGGCTTTTCTCCAGTCCTCTGCTTCAAGGCTATGTGGCCCCAAACCTCTGTTTGGCTGGCTGCAACTCAGAAAAAAACTCTGTTTCAGGAGCTATTGCAGGACGTGGGGCTGGGTCCCGCATCCTAAAATAACAAGTATATGAGTCATAAGGATGCAGGGCGAGCATTCCATGGTTTTATAGGAAATTATGTTTACATGGTCATTTTGAGGTGCTAAGCACTTTGATTCAGTTTAACATTTTCTCAACAGACCTTAAAAAGTTTGCCTCAATCTTTTTCTTTGAAATTATGTAATTTTTACAATTGTTGGCTCACACATGGTCCTACTTAGCTGTCATTTGTGGGCGCTTAGACTAGGTGACAGTGACAAACTAATGACTGACACAGTTGGAAAATAAAGATAAGTAATTGTGTGCCTGATTTTTTAAAACTAAGTACCGAACAATATCCGATACAAACCAAAAACCAACGGGGGACAGCAGGAAATTGCACCTCTCTCAATGTTCTGTAAAGTAAGTTCTGGTGCACACATTCCCCAGCACCAGCCATTGAGTGGTGCTGCTGCAGAGCAGAAACGTATAAGAAGGCTCTTCACATGCCATGATACGTGTATAATGTGCTTTCCCTTTGTCATTTGGGATATGTAAAGCTTAGCACACATTGTCCACGGGTACAGTTTGTATTTGGTATGTTTCTCCCCATAAATTTAGACTTTTCAGTCTCATGACGTGTCATGGCATGTAAAGTCTGGGACCACAATAATTCAGGGATTGAGAATTTTTTATCATTTCTTCTTTTTACCACACAAAGTTATATGAAAGCCCTGAAGAAGTTCATTGCACGAACGAAACGCGTTGAATGTTTTTTTTTATGAAAATGAAGTAACAAAAGAAAAATAAAGCAGATCCTTTAATAAAAATGGGACACTCTGGACTGTTTTTGGGTGCACCTCCCCATATTATTTTCTTATAGAGAACAGTATCTGAACACTTTAAAAAAATCCGAGAAAGTCTTTGAGCTTTACGGTAATTCTAACAGATACACATTATCAGGGGAAAACACGCAATATCTGAAAGAGTTTGCATAAAGATTTGATTGCATTATCATCAACAAGAGACGGCCAAGGCATATGTTAATAAACTGGTCATGTTCTCAAGAAAAAAGCATGTAACCCACATAACTGAAGATAAATGGCAGGTTTCATTGCCCAGAAAGAAACATTTCTTCCGCTGTAATCTAATCGCCAGTGATGTGGTGGAACAGCAAGAGGGGTCAAGGCTTGTGCTGCGACGGCATAAAATCACTGTGGGTTCTTTTGTTATTCTAGCGTGAGCAGAATACATTATCTCTTGTGATAAAAATGTGTTGAAAGGTTCCAGCCTCTCCTGACGACTGTCTTTTATGAGAACCCTGTGCACGTGGAACAGTGGCGGTTGGAGGCACGTTCTGAAGTGCCGTGCGCGCCTCGCTGGTGGGTGTGCACATGCGCACCAGTCACTGTCAAGGAATGAAAAGGAACATTAGGAGACCGCGAAGAAAGTTCACCAAATTTGCTCACATTTCTGTAAAGAGTTAATGGTAAAAACAGTATGCAGCCATTGCATTCCATTATCCAGAAAACACATTTCTACAGAAAAGGTAAATTTTTTGTTACATCAAGTGGCTTTTCAATTAAAATATTTCATTAAAACCATTCAGGTGTTAATGGAATTAGAGGAACATAAATCAAAGTAAAATATTTCATCAAATGTATGACAATATAGTGAAGGATGGGATCAAGATTAGGGTCAAGAAAAGAGCTAGGTTTTGGTTTAGGGTTATGGTAAGGCTAGAGGTCAGATAGAGGGAGGGCCAAGGTGTTTGGTTAGGTTCCTGTAGGGTCAAGATTAGAGTTCTCATGGACAGGTCAATGTAATATGTTTACAAATACATGTTTTATTTATTTGTTGCTATGCCTCAAAAGTCTGTTGTTTTTTCATTAGATATAAGCTGACTTTATTTATTTGTCCTACTCATAGAGCACAAATGCCCCGTAAAGGGGCTTCTTGGTGATATACTAAACAAGCATTGGCAAAGCCAATAGGTCAGGTGTTGTCTGCCAGCCTTTTAGCAATTCTTGTTTTGTTTTGTCGTGGTTTTTGTTCAACTTTATTGTTTGGGAAGCTGCTGAGCATTCGTCAATCTAAAAAAAATACATTGACTAAAAGCAAAAATGGTTTTGCTTTTAAAAAAGGCATACATTACCATAGTTATCCCTGGTATTCAAGGGAACTAACTACCTTGTGTGCGGATGCGCTCCATCTGAAAGGGCAGTATGCCTTAACTTATAGTGAAGTCAGCCAATGGCTGAAGTGAGCTGACGTATTGCCCCTTGATGCATGCTCGAGTGGATTGGAGGAAAATGTGACTAGCTTAACCCAAAGACAAATGGATGAAGTGTGACTAAAACCCAAATAAGTAACTGTCCTGCACATAATTCTAATACAACGGAAAGGTCCTGGCTAATACAGGAATAAACAAGGACTGAAAGAAGAAAGGCAGGTAAGAAAAGAAAAGAAAAAAGGAAACAAAGTAAATAAGGAAAGAAAGCATCAAAGAAGGAAAGAAAGAAAGACAAAGAAAGAAAGAGGGCATGAAGGCAAGAAAGAAGGAAGGAAGAAAGAAAGAAGGAAAAAGGAAAGAAGGAAGGAAGGAAAGAAAGATGGAAGAAAAAAGGAAGGAAAGAAGTAAAGCAAGAAAGAAGGAACAAAAGGGGGAATGAAAGAAAGAAACGAAGACAAGAAAGAAGGAAAAAATGAAAGAAAGGAACGGAAAGACAGAAAGAAGGAATGAAGAAAAGGAGAGAAAGAACGTAGGACGGAGATAGAAGGAGGGAAAGAAGGAAAGGAAGCAAGAAAGATGTAAAGCAAGATGTAAAGAAAGAAGAAAAGAAAGAAAAAGAAAGAAAGAGAGAGAAGAAAGTGGGAAAGAATGAAAATGGAAAAGAAAGATAGAGGATGAAAAGATGGAAGGAAGGAAAGAAGGTAACAAAAAAGGAAACAAAATGAAGGAAAGAAACAAACAAAGAAATGAGGAAGGAAATACATTTTTAAAGTGTTACAAGCACTGATATTTAAACACAATAAAGCCAGTTTTCTTTGTAGGGAAAGTTTATTAACGAACTATTGGTCAGCCCGAAATCTCGGCATAATAATTGACAATCAACTCTTCATGTGTGATCATGTCAATCTAGTAACACGTTATGGGCTAATGCACGCCCTTCGTAAAATTTTCAAATGGGTCTCACTGCCTTCCCGTCTGCCATTGATCCAGGGTCTGATCGTCAGTCGCCTGGACTATGGGAATTCTCTATTGGCTTCCATAAATGTAGAACTGGTTGATAAGCTCCAGGTTTTGCAGAATACAGCAGCAAGACTGGTCCTGAACCTCCCTGGCGGCTCTCCTTCTGCTCCTAGCTTTCGGAATCTCCATTGGCTGCCAATCAAGAAGCGAATAGATTTTAAAATTTGCTGTCTTGCTCATTAAACCTCCCAGCCATTGCCCCTACGAACCGAGACAGACCATAAATTGTTTCGTAAGTCCCTTAAAACCTAGCTATTTTAATCTGTCCAACTCCAAAACCTCTTCTTCTGTCTGTTCCTGAGTCTTGGCAAAGCGCTATGAGACCCTTGGGTGATATATGCGCTCAATAAGAAACGGTATATAGACATAGACATAAATTGAGTCCAAAATAAACTTGTTCAAACGTGTTCTGAAGAGTTGTCCGCTTTTGATTTCACATGAGTAATATTGAAGCTTTCAGTTTGTGTACTGCGTGCATAGTAAAAGGAGGATAACTTAATACAGAACAGTTTCAACAAATAGATAAACAAAGGACACTCCCGGAATTTACAACAGTATCAGCAGGAGGCAGGAACGGATGTATGACGTTACAACGCACACTATTACAACGCATGCACTTACAACGCATTTTTTACAACGCATAATCCATTACAACGCATGACATTACAACGCATGACACTACAACGCATTTTTTAAAAATACCTTTACAACGCACTACCATTACAACGCATACTACCTTTACAACGCATACCATTACAACGCATAATATTAAATTACATTTAAGGTAAGTATTAGATAGTATAGGGGTAAAAATTACTATTCTAACTCCAGGGGGTGCAACAGTAGGGTAAGTGTTGGATAGTGTAGGGGTAAAAATTACTATTCTAACTCCAGGGGGTGCAACAGTAGGGTAAGTGTTGGATAGTGTAGGGGTAAAAATTACTATTCTAACTCCAGGGGGTGCATCAGTAGGGTAAGTGTTGGATAGTGTAGGGGTAAAAATTACTATTCTAACTCCAGGGGGTGCAACAGTAGGGAAAGTGTTGGATAGTATAGGGGTAAAAATTACTATTCTAACTCCAGGGGGTGCAACAGTAGGGAAAGTGTTGGATAGTATAGGGGTAAAAATTACTATTCTAACTCCAGGGGGTGCATCAGTAGGGAAAGTGTTGGATAATATAGGGGTAAAAATTACTATTCTAACTCCAGGGGGTGCATCAGTAGGGTAAGTGTTGGATAGTATAGGGGTAAAAATTACTATTCTAACTCCAGGGGGTGCATCAGTAGGGTAAGTGTTGGATAGTATAGGGGTAAAAATTACTATTCTAACTCCAGGGGGTGCATCAGTAGGGTAAGTGTTGGATAGTATAGGGGTACAAATTACTATTCTAACTCCAGGGGGTGCATCAGTAGGGTAAGTGTTGGATAGTATAGGGGTAAAAATTACTATTCTAACTCCAGGGGGTGCATCAGTAGGGTAAGTGTTGGATAGTATAGTGTAATATTATGCGTTGTAATGGTATGCGTTGTAATGGTAGTATGCGTTGTAATGGAATGCGTTGTAAAGGTAGTTTTTAAAAATGCGTTGTAGTGTCATGCGTTGTAATATCATGCGTTGTAATGGATTATGCGTTGTAAAAAATGCGTTGTAATGGTAGTGCGTTGTAAAAGTTGCGTTGTAAAGGTTGTTCCCCGGCAGGAACTGATAAAGAGTGGAATGTGGCCTGTGCTCTCATCTGGTATAAAACACCCTGCTTTCACCTCAGGCTCTGAACACAAGTGCAACACTAAACATTTTATGAAGTAAAAACAAAAACACTGGCACTGAAGAGAACTACCTTCTGTGTGAATGTGGTCATTGTGCGAGAGAGCAAACTGCAATCACTGAAAGTGAAGTTAACCAGTGGCTTAAGGAGGCTGACCCATGCTGAATGCCATAGTGGGCAGAAGCAAAATGTGAATGACACAACAGACCAATGGATGAGAGAGGTTAAGTACCAAAAGGTCTTGACCAGCAGCAGACCTAAAGAGACGTGGCTGAAGGACCAGGATCACATTTTTGAAGTTAGTTCTTCAAGAGGCGGTTGTGAATGCCTGGTTGGTGGAGTACTGGTGCAGAGGGTGTGGAGGTGGTAGACCCCGGCGAGGGAGCAGCGAGGAGATTATCATTAGTAGATCTAGCTTGCAAAGAAGTTCAGCTTTCTGAGGTGAAGCGAATGTGTACATTAAATATCCCATCATGCAGGAGAAATTCATGTCTAGTTCCATTATAGCTAGGGAGGTGACATACTTGTGTATATATGGCACTTGGGTCAGGGGTGATTTCATCTGCATGCAGTCACGCTGCAAATGAAGTCACCCCTAGAGCTTTTTGCTTGTCAAATAAGAAATCAATAAGAAAGTGAGACAGAAGATACTGTTTACAACAACTTGAGTTGTCTGAGTTGCAAAGGTAGATCTCTGGCTAATGAGTGGCATTCATATGAGAACAATATGTGCCCTAAATAGTATGGAGGCTGCATCAGCTAAGGAAACAAAGTCTGGTCCTACGAGTATTCCACCATTGTTCCTGAGTCCTCAGGCATACCTTTCAAACATGGCTGCTCAGCCAGTTAATGTAAGCGCCCAAGGAGAATCTACAGCAGCCCTTCCTTCTGCAAAGACAAAGAAGTAGATGTCCTGGGCCTCTGAACTGTAGGCGAGCAATCACCGAGTTTAAGATTTGTTGTCCTTAAGGAAAAAGGAAATAGATCATACACACAAGCATATTACAGTTTGGCACACATGCATGATGAGGTAGTCAATGTCACCATGAAAAGGTTCTCTAATTCATTGCTGCTCCTTCATCCCAATGTAAAGTTCATCAGTACACTTGAATCTGAGGATGCCATTTGGAATTGAGGACCAGCCAGGGTCAGTGCACATAATTTGCATTCATCTATTTATTGTGGCTTCAAATCCCCTTCCCTGCCTCCCACTGGTTATGAATCCTACATAAATAGGACTTGGCTTCACCCACCTACCCTCTTAACCCACTCTGATCCACACTCGTCAGCATTCTGAGCAAGCCCACAGCTTGATGGCATCTGCCCATTTTGTTTGGCAGTGATTATTGAAATGTGAGGCCTACTTGTCTACTTCGCGGGAGCCTGATAAAGACATTATTAATGTATTGAGAGACGGATGACCTACAATGAATATACATACCTTTTTTGTGGCATCACTAACTTCACCATCTTGGTCTTGCGCCAGGCTGTGATATGATTGGGTGTGTGTCTGTTCTGGATCCAGCACTGTACAGATTTTGTTTGCCTTTAGCCTACTCAGTCTTTGATTTGGGCTGACCTGTTTTGTGAAGGTGTCTCTCTATGAAGACAGGCTCAGATGCTAAAGAAGGAAGATCTGACAGCAGGAGCCAGGAATGGGTATAAGGCTTTGCACCTCAATATATTTGCTTTCCTCGGGTGATCCAGCATTCCTTGTTCCCGAACACCACAAAACTGCTCAGAGAAACGTCAACATGATCAGTAACACCTCATATATGACAGCTGAGTGCTCCTAGGACACTGTGAGAGGTGTGTAGGCAGAGCTAAGGGGGTTAAACTGATTTATAATTGGCACTGGGTGCCAGGACCCCTTCCTGTCAGTGATTAATTTGTACATAAATGAGTGCTGGTGGCCAAAACTCTGGTCAGACGCTTCACCCGGCTATTTTAAACGTCGGCGCACTTAATACCAAGGCTGCATAGCCTTGAATCCACCTCAGTCCGCTTTAATCCACCACCAGAAACTCCCTCTCCCTTTATGTCTCTCTTCCAGGTTCCTGCTTTCTTCCTTGGTGACTTGTTTCTGTCTTTCTCTTCCTCTGTCTTTTCACATAGTTGATTTTTTGTCTCTTGCGCATGGTCAATGTCTGATGAGAAAAAATAAGTGCTGGTGCAAAAAGAACAAGCAGTTGGAATGCAATAGGTCTCGCAGTTACACAAGTTCAAGCTATTGGCATTGTAAATGACAATGATTTTTATTTATGTTTTTTAAACGAAAACAAAAATAAAAGGCATTGTTAATTGCAATGTCAATAGCTCAAACTCGCGTAACTGCGAGTCCTATTGCATTGCAAATGCTTGTTGTGGTATTGATAGCTGTTCTATCCCCGCATTCTGTCCCTCGTCTTTCACGAGCCAAAACTCCGTCTTTGCGAGTGCAATGAATTATTTCGTGAACGAGCGCTCCGCTATGTGGGCAAGATTTCCGAACAATCTCACGCCAGATTTTACTGCTTATGATTTTTTGGCGAGCAAGTCATACCGGGATTGCCGAAAAGCGCTGCGATGCCTTAGTAATTCGAGATTGTGCACTACACATTCACTAATTAACAGTAAGAAAACAGTGGTTGTCTTCCAAAGGATTTCTTAGTGGCGCGGGATGAGCAGAGCTTCGTGTATAAGGTTTTAACGGGTCCGCAAATAGCATTTCTCCAGTGTTGGGAGAGCCATATACTATCCCTCCTGGATTGGCTTAACCTTGGACAAAGTCCATTGTGGAGACTGGCTTGCTCTTGAGCTGGATCAGCCCCCGCCCCGAAGAGTGAATATAATAATTTCTTTTTTGCCCTTTTCTTCGCCAATGCGGCTCCCGGAGTCCGAGGCAGTCTGGGCAAATGGCGAGTCTGCTTCCGAACTGCGCGCGATGTCCTTGCCCAAGACCCTGGCGTGCGGCGGTGGGGGAGGGGCAGGAATGGAGGCGAAGTGTGTGGAAAGCCATTGTACTCAGCACTGCGTGGAGACATGCAATGCCCTACGCGCAGAGCGGTGCGAGGTGGTGGGCAGGGCGTGAAGGAGGCAACCTGTCTATCCCTGATCGATAGGAAAGAGAGCAGTGGGACACCTGGACACCAGAGGTGGGGCCTCTGGAGGGACCTGCCGCGAGGAGAAAGGGAGGGGGAGCGCGAGCCTGAGTGACAGGCCGCATGACAGTCTCGGAGGCAGGAGCGCTGGTGGTTGCGGGCCGATGACGACTATATGGGCACTGGTTAAAATAAGCTCCGATTTTTTGTCATTATGGGGTCATGAGAAACACATGGCCCCATAAAGATAAGAAAGTGCTTTGTGACAGACGCAAAGCAGGCAAGCCAGTCCGGGTGGGCCGGCACAAAACGCAAAAAGGGAGTCAACCCAAACACCTAATTTCCAATGGCAGGCCACCGTTTAACATAAACGGTGATGCCAGCCAATGGGAATGAGGGGCGGGGCTTCAAGCCCTCTTCTCAAAGTCCTCCCTCACAAAATCTCTTGCGGAGGCAGAACAGCGCTTTGCGCTGCAACGCTCGCGAGACCTAAAAACGAGTGCCGTTGCACCCCAAATGAAGCACTGCACACACTCCACTTCTGTGTGCTGCCTGGGGTGAGGATCCAATCCCGAACTGTGCCAGCGCTTCGAGCCCCTGTCAGGCCTTGGGTGTGGTACTTGGGGCGCAATGCTCCAGCAGTGAAAGTTGGGTCTTCATATCTTTGCACTATGGTGAAAATTACAGTGCAAACATGTACAGGTACTCACAGTTGCCTAGCACATGGCTGATTAGTTCTGAGAGTTTTTCATGCTATGTCAGCCCTAAGCACTGTAAATATAGAGCGTTCTGATAACTGGTCACTTGGTTAACATACTTGTTGGAGTGACAGTTGTGTATATATGATCTTAGAAGTTTGACTATATATGTCAGCACTACTGCATGTTATGCCTCATTCTGTATGGCTCACTTCTTGGAATGTTCATCTAACTCTTTTATTTTTAGTACTACGGCAGGTTATACCTCATTGCTTTACTGTTCCAATCATCGAAATTGCTTGGTCTGGGATCCCCAGATTCCAATCATGACTCATGAGGGGGAGTCCTGTGGACCACAGTAATGGTACACTGGGGCTCCCAGTGTGACAGTAATGATTAAGTGGGTCTTTTCAGGAGTCAAAGGTTTAAGTAGCACTGCCCTACAATATCATACACTTAATACACAACTCCTGTCCCAATCATAAGCATAAAACTTCTCCAAACCTTACAGTAGGCTGAGTTTGTACTCCCTCAATGGTACATCCTTTCAAGTTATACTGACAAATTGTATCCTATCACCAGTCTTCAAAGCATCACTAGAGGTGAGTTTAACCTTACAGCACCTACAGTCACATAGAATGACACTGAAACCAAATAAGTAGCAATGATACCTCAAAATCCAACAAGCACCTGAAACCGAGCAAAGGACAACTATACACCACAGTCACAGGTTCCTTGCTATTCAGATCATCACAGTGTACACGAGAATTATGATCCAGGTAGTTTAAAAAGTTCTTCCAGAGGATTTTTGGGTGCCTTATGTCATCCACGTTGCTAGATGGGCTGTCGCTTTCTTCCTATGTTATAGTTTTCACATAGACTACAACTTCTTACCCCAGATGGCCTGTGCTTCCTCTAGATCAAATCTCACTGCCCTCCCAAAACCTGGTCTACTCATATCTGATCTGGGCTGATGCCAGGCCTGCTCTCCTTGGCCTCCCTCTCCTACATTGCTGTGTGGCGGAACTGGACTGAAGTAGACAAAGTAGTCCAAACTATCTCACTGTGGTTCTGTGTAGACCAGCCTTACTTTTCCAAATAAGTAAAAACTAATTTCCTGTACACCTGTCCATTTCCCCACCAGCGGCACCAGCCCGAGACATCTGTCTAAGTTAGGTACACCTTTTTTGCTGTTGGGAAATCTCAGACTCAAACCCCCTAACAATATGGACGGAGACATGCCCTGAACTTACTCTCTATTACTGTATCAACACCAAGAGGCAATTCAGTCTGCAGTGTTTACTATGCCAAGTAAAGTCAACACAAACAGGGCTATTTGGAGATTCCAGTGCTCTGTAATTCTAGAAGCCATTTTTCTTTTTGTGAACTGGCCCCTGGTTAGATAAGAGCGCAAGGTATTCATTCTGTAGAACATTCAGTTGAACTATTGCATAGGTGTGCTAAGTAGTAATGCAAGAGGATAACCCTTGACTATACCTTGCGCTCCATTTAGATCTGTTGCTGGCAAATGAATCTTAACTGTATATTCCATTTTAAATATTTTGAGACCAATTTGCAAAGCCACACAAAAGCATGTAAAATAGTACATGGGTGTGGAATTTTATAAACTATCTACTTGTCCCAGGGACAAGATGTTCCAGAAATCTACTTGTCGTGTAAACAAAATCTATTTGCCCATCTGTTACCTCATGCAGTGAGGTAACAGATTATAGGAGCATTCTCATGATATCAAAGCTCGGATTACAGCTTCTCTGATTATGCCAGGGCTAATAGGATCCCAGGGTCTGGACTCCGACAAGGCTCTCATTTGGCACCAGTCTGCAAATCTACATACAGGGGATGGAAGAGGGTGGGAATTGGTAGTTCAAGGGTTGGAATGTCCTGTTAGTTTGTGCACACCAATAGATTTAAATGATTAGGGCATCCACCATCTCCTCTCCAGTCTCCTTAACACTAGAAAAGGGTGGAATTTGACAAGGGCAAGAGTAAACATTTTTCTTGGCTGGGAAAATAGAGGGGGTAAGGAAAGTGAATTTCCAATCATTCAACAGATTTTTGCTCTTGAGAAAATGAAATTCACAAATGTTTGCTGGAGTGCAGTTTATAGGCTTACTTCTGTAAACTCTTGTGATTTCCTGAAAGTTGTCAATCTGCACCAATTTATGGACATATACCTGTAGTTGTGCATTTGCGACTTTCTTTAAGAAATGGTTTACACTCATTCATTGATATTTTTTCAAACATCGGAGCGCATCAAATTCTTTCTAATGAATGATTCTTCAGAGAAATGCTATCTAAAGTTGCAAAATAATTTAGCAAAGTTTGTTTCCAAATTGCAATTATTTTTCTGCCAAATTTATTTTGAAAGCAGACTGTCGCCAGTCTTGCTTTCAGGCTTCTGCATGTATTTTCATATAATCGGGGAGCGTTATAAGTAGCCCTAAGTTGTGAAATTGTGCAAACGTGTACATATTTATACACTGGAACCACTGTCTGTAACGCAAGCTGAGCTTACAGCTCACCGCATTTCCTTCCATCGCTTACCCTAGCAGCAAAAGCTTTGCATTAATGAACCATATAGATAAGTTGAAACAATTATGCATATGGATACAAATCTTGCCTTAGTTGCAGACAATCCTTTTTCACAGCTCCATTTTGTGTTACTGTAAACTGACAGCCAAAGAGTTTATGCTGCAGGGCCCAACTTGCCCAGTGAACACAATAAACATGACCCCAAACAATATGTTCTTCGCATTGAGTACTGCTTTATGTGTTATTCACGCTTTGGGGTCAAATAGCCTAAGGTGTGTCCGCCCATGTGCTCTTCATAGCAACGAGGGACTTCAAAAATGGAGGGAGTCACAGACAGCAAATTGGGTACGGGGGTGAAGAGGCATAGACAGCGCTGACTTATCCGTTCCAAAAAAGATCCTACGGGCAATACATAAACACTTGAACTGGATTCACTGTTCAATGGTGAGCCTAATACATTGGGGACAATCTGCAGGGCCGGCTTTAGGGCGGTGCGACCGGTGCCATCGCACCGGGAGCTAGCTTCCTGGGGGCGCCTGTTTGCAACTTTATTATGCTTTTAAAGCACCTGCTGCCATATTCCTTTCCCCCTGCAATTACAGGGGCCTCACAAAAATGTCAAGATAACTCCTGTGATTAATGTTCTTCCTGGCCAGAGATCAGAGTTTTGTGTAGTTGAGGATTTTGACTTATGTGAAGGTAGCACAGACGGTTAATATGCCTACTGCAATGTACCAAGTAGTTTACAGAGTGCATTTAATGTAAATAGATCAGCAGGTTACCGCTTTTAAAAGAGCCATCCTTTTGTTACTTGCAATTTATAACTTAAAGTCCTAATATAGAATAGTGAGGTATTAACTTTCATCCTAGAACTGCATACACTCTGCAAAGTATAGAACATGGATTAATGTTGCAAAAAGGGTTAATTTAGGTAGAAATGGATTCTTATTATTAAAGAAAACTCCCAACAATGCGGTTTCTTTTTCGACTCTGAGTTTGTGCTTCTCCACACCAAGCACTCCTAAACTATACTGCCTACCAGTATGGATGACATGTGACTCGTTCACTTTTAGGGCCAGATGTATCAACGCATTTTGCGATCGCAAAAGGGCCAAATCGCAGAATCGGCCTGTTTGAAATATCCAAAAAGCGTTTAACAATGTATCAAGCTTTAAGAATTCACAATATGGGTAATCGCAATTATTTGCAATTACCTAAATTGCGAATGCAGTTAGGGAATCGCAATTTACGATTCCCTAAATACTAGTCTTGTAGCCATCGCAAATTGCGATATTGCTTTAAGGAATCGCAAATTACCACCAACTTCAAGTTGGTGGTAATTTGTGATTTCCTAGAATCTGAGAAAGAGTGGTTATGGAGACTTGGTCACTGTTAAAGGGTGCTAGTGAGAGAATCCGTGGTGGAGGTGGCCATTGGGGGCGCCAACTAACATTTTCGCACTGGGCGCCACCAGCGCTGACAATCTGTACCCCGCCACTTCACTTCACCTCACCCCACCCTATAATTCACTAACCTCTTGCTTCAGACAGGCGAGCGCATGCACGGTTTTCTACCTAGTGCACCGTCTTGTTGTGCATGTCAGGCACATACGCACTTTTGCTGCTCCCGCCCCCGGTGTAAGGCGTATTTGGCCCAACAATGGACAACGTGTGGTTGCGCGCGCCACGGTTGGTTGACTCAACACAGAAACAAGTGTCACTGGGAATGACTGCGAGCCTGGAGATTGCTCCTGAGATTGCAGCTTTAGCGACTGTCGGCTGCTGGGGGAGGGCAGCGGAGCCAGAAGACAAGGAGGCCTGTGTTGGTTGGGAGAGCGTTAGCTGCAAATCCTCAGTAAATTGTTTGTCGTAGCAGATGGTTGCTCGCCAACAGCAGTTAATCCCGTTAACAAGGGATTTGCCATCTCACCAGGAAACTGTAAACGGCTGTTTTTTAATGAAATGTGTGGAATACCTCTTCTGACCCAGTTTTTTGGGGATTGTGGCCTAGTTTAGAAGAGAGCTGCCACGCCAGACCTCACTCACTGGGGCATCCGAACACCACCGCACGGAAGGCAATATTCCGCTAACTTTAGCATACGTGCCAACATTTTCAAAGTGGGAGATTTTGGAAAACAAAATTGTGGCAATGTATTTTCCCCATTGGCGTATATTGAAGCAAAGTCAATTTTAGGCAGGAGACAGCTAAAAAAAAAAGCCCTTTTCTGCTTCAAAAAATCATGAGTCTCCCATCTGCATCAGGTCTATTGGCATGTAAGCGTTAGCAAACACACATGAGCAGAAGCGAAGGACGTCCTTTCCCTCACCCAGCATACGCTTTATGTTTCCAAGGGGGTGGTCGTCGCAGAGGTGGGTATCAGGCAGTGGTGGGTGGAGCTACCTCACTCTGCACGCATGGCTGCTGAGCGGTCGTGCTCGTCACGCCCTCCTGAAAACATGGGGCATTGAAACAAGAGGTTGTGTAGAGAGGCAGATGGTCTTTATTTATTTTGTGGGATTGGTTTATCTCTTGAAACTTAATGTAATCAGTCATGTTCAAGACATTTAGTGGAAGGGGTGTGGGATTCTATACCTGCAGCAGCAGGGTTACACCTGTGGCTCTGTGCACAATAATGCTTCGGCTTCCAGTGCGACAAATGGCGTGGATGAGCACGGATATCTTTTTATAAGGACTGCCTGGAGGAAAACACTTCCCCAGTCAACCCAACTCAGAAAATAAGTTTTATTGACTCTCCATCAGCCGTGACATTTCCCACTGGTCGTATTATGACATTGAGTACTCTTTCGATCCAAAGTATTTCTTGATTCTTAAATTACAGATGTTCTTCTTACCTAAATCCATCAGCCTTTAAAAGATGAAGAGCAGAGCCAGCCCCCTCAAGATTTGAACACTCCGTTTGCTAGTTTCACACAGGTCTCTGTAGTAGAGGTGCAGCCTTGTGAGTGCCTTTAGCGGATCCTATATCCTTATGAAAACTGTAATAGTTGTTACATCCTGTATTAGTGTCTCGTGTCTTGCTTTTCAGCGAAACAATTGTAAGCCTGTCGAATGTAGTGTGAGAGTCTAGTACAGTGACTACTCAACTCCATGTCATCACGGACACTGCTTCGAGACCTATATTCTTAACCTGCAATTTATTGCTATCAGGTTATTTGATTTGTTCAGTGGATGCAAATTAAGACTTCAGTACCCAGAATTCAATAGATTATCACACAAGAGGCCAGTCTTTGAGGGCATGGAGTGAGGCGGCCTTAAGTGTGTTCATGTGCTCCACGGTTTCTGGCTATGGGTGAGAAGCTGTGGAAGCTAGGACCCGGGGGGCCTTTGTGTATGTAATCAAGCCCTGAAGAAGGTTCTGTACTTGCAGTTGGTACACCACTGCAGTGAAGGAAGGGATTTGTGGTTTTGTCACGCACTGCGAGCCGGGGGCAGTTGAAATTTAGATGTGTGTGTGCTTATTCCTCTGTCACCTTTCCTTCCTGTGTCTTGTATTAGTGTTACTCACAGCATCAGGTCTCGGTGTACGCGTCTCGTATTTGCACATTGTTAAAAGTACCACTTGCGCTTAGTGCGTACGTAATATCACAGTGTGCAGTATGTGTAAAGGTCTTACTTGGCAGTGCAACTGTCTGAAAACCTACTGCTAACAATGATTTAACACATAGAGTGGGCTTTGCCTCCTCCCAGAGGCAAAGGCCTGTCATCTCATGCTGTTGGCTGTTTGGTATATCCTTCCGCCTCCTCTGGAGTCCTTGCACTGCAGTACAAGAGGGACTACTTTACATTTCAAAACTTCCCTGAATCATCACATTAAATTAGCACATTGGAATGTCGGGAGCTCCATTGAAGACAATGGCACAGCTCTGGGCTTATAATGACTGGTACCGGCCTTCTGCACCGACATTCTTTACCCTAAGTGGGCGGAATTGTCTAATTGCCTTATAGCCCTTCTGTGTCTGGCTATACTGGTTGTTAATGGCCTTTCGCTTGGGCCTATAACTCGGGTTCAGGGCCTCTAACAACTGGTATAGCCCTGGGCAGCAGGTTACAAAGCTATATGACTCATCTCATAGATGATGTGTATACGGAAAGCAACCGTGTTTAGGTGTCACCTGCTGCATGAGCTTTTTCTTGTGAGATATTTTGTCAACAAGGGGCTTACAACCTGCCCATTGTTAAACTTTTGTTGGCTTCATTGTCACTGTTATTTGCTGCCTACTGATTTGCCAGCACGTGCTGGTTTCACTTCCTCTTCTTTCGGCTGGAGCATGAACCAGGTACTGATTGCTTCAGCTTGATTGCTGTCCTTCAGCTGATCGCGTTGTGATTGAGGTATTATTTTTATTTTCCCTTCTTCCCTTTCGTCCTTGTTGAACCTCTTGCCATTTGTAGCTATGTTTCACTGTGCTACACGCTCTTCAAAGATGCCCTTTTCTCCTTTGAACTGGCTGCTTATTGTGTCAACAGATGTTATCTGCTTTTATTGTGACAACAGATGTCATCTGCTTCCAAATGTATTTTCACTAAGACATAGTCATGAGCTCAATTGGTTTCTTTATGTGATATGATTTTTTGCCAGATGTTACTTTGTTTTTCTTTTTCACACATAGGAAGATTAGGGGCCAGATGTATGACCATTTTTTGTGTTCGCAAACGGGAAATCGGCCCATTTGGGAGCGCAAAATAGGTCTGCCCCATGTACAAACCCTATTTTGCGAGTCGGTAACCTATTACCGACTCACAAAATAGGGTTTGTGACTCGCTGTTAGGAAGGGGCGTGCCAAGGGCGTCCTTTCCTAATAGCGAGTTCCACGGCAATGTAAGATTGTTTTGCAGCCGGAATTGCTGCTGCAAAACACTCGCAGTTTACCACCCATTTCAAATGGGTGGTAAGCCACACCAAACAGGAATATTAATGAGGTCGGCAATTTGCGACTCCATTAGGAATCGCAAACAGTGTCTGAGACACTATTGGACATTCCTATTGCGAGTTGCAAAACGACGCAATTTTTTCGACTCGCCAATTGGTAGGTTCATACATCTGGCCCTAACTGATTTGCTCAGAATCACTGGGTGTTGTGCTGAAACCTAACAAGCATTGGAAAAGCCAATAGGTCTCACCTGTGAGACTAGTGGCTCTCCCATTGTTTACTCTTCATACTGATCAGCAGGGGCATTGCCGACTTTGGCAATGGTTTGCAACCATACTATATAGCAGCTTGCCTGCTGTGCAGCAGGCCTAAAAATAATAAAAAAGGACTATGATGCATCTAGCGGTAATGCACTTTTGAAAAGTTTGTATATTAGCCTTGGCTGTGTCATAACGCTTTCTTAAACTTATTTTAGCCATACTGCAAAGCATCCGCCCTGCTGTACAGCATGACTACGAAGCATTGCTAAAGCCGATAGCTCTAGTAGTCGAGACCTATTGGCTTTGGCAATGCTCGATGGTTACTGCAGCAGGCTTTTTATGTTTTATTCAGCCCTCAAAGTTCAAGACAGACCTTTCTGCATTTCCATTGCTTGCTGTGGGATCTTCCTGTGCCGGGTAGATAAGGAGTTATGATGCAATGAGAAGTTTGCCGTGTGTTTTCAATGATGGCCCTTTGCTAGGCAGGAGGTGGGGGCCGCTCGCAGTATATTTTGCGTGATGTGCTTATGCTGGGAACATGAAGTTATGCAGCTGTACCGTGAGTGACGTCCCTATGCCGGGTGGACATGTAACGCTGATGTATCGAGGCACTTGTACATAATTGTGCAGTTATGAAGTTCAGTGTGATATGTCTGAGCTGACCAGCAGTGGAGTGAGGCACTCTTGCATTGTGTGATGACCCTGTACAGGGCAGATTGGGAGCCTAGCACCTGTCAGTATTCTGTGTCTATACGTGCAGTGATGCTTTGTGTACCCTAACATTATTCTGTGTTCCCTACTTCTTTGACTTCATGGGTAAAGAGGGAGGGAGTTTAATGCATTGGACAGAAGCATCAAATGACTCTCAGTGGGGGCGCTAACTGGTAATAATGGCCTGCTTTCAACAACTCTGAAGCTGGTGCTGTACTAATGTTTCACCATTTATCCAGCATGGGGCTCTCACAGCTCCCTCTCGCATCGCTGCGCAGCTCTTTGGAGGGTCGTTATTATAATGTCACCCAACAATGCATGTCAAGCAGCACTGCGTTATAAGAAATTCATACATGTGTAAGAAAAGGGGCAAGCCAGTAACCCTGGGACCTGGTCATCTAGTAATAAGGCAAAGAGTGGTCCCTGAAGGGGGAAGTGGGGGTTTACACTTCCCCCTTTAGGGACCCCTGTTTGTGTTATTCATAAGAACCTCGGCAAAAGTCTGTGTAAGTTTTTTTAACCTAGACCCTAAGAGGGAGTTTTATATCTGATTTTGCTCCCAGCAACATATTCCAATAGACTTACTGCAAGTTTGAGAAGGCATCATCAGTAGATAATTGCCCTTTGCCATCTTCTATCCACAAGCCTTGGTGGCAGGCGTTAGGCTGTTTGTTTCGTGAGGTTCTAACACGCCTGTGGTCGCACAGCACTTTCGGAACCTAGCATTTCTCTTCGAATGGAGTCAAAGTATTCTGAGTCATGGAGGTTTATCCCTAAGGTAAAGTTTGTATAGTTTTGTTGTTGTACAGACGTGTTACGTGTACACATTCCGTTGGTGGTATGGGAATGTTACGCGACCTAGCGAGGTTTGCTTCTTTCTTGGCCCACCACTGTTGATGTTCATTCACACCTCTACCCTATGTACTCCCAATAAAATAATTGAAGGTATAATGGTGCATCTTACACCACAGTGTCCTAAAGATTGTTTAAAGCTACAGGTTCTAAGCACAGTCCTGGAGGGGTACTCTTAAATATCCCTATGAACGAATCACTCCTACAAACAAAACCTCTGGGCCTCACAATCCCAAACACGAGCAACTGCGATACAGGCGGATAATTGAAAGGCGCGGACGAACTCCATGGTCAGACCATTCCCCGATGACCACACAGTCTAAATCAAAGTAAACACATTATTCGCAACTGTGAAGAAAATTCACGAAGACTGCAAACAGATAGAGAGAGGAATGAAATGAATTGAAAATTAAATGAAAATGAGATTTATAGAGCACACTAATACCCAGGGGTTTGCAGGCGATGGACTTGGAACAAGATAGCGAATGGAACTGGAGAGCTGTGAGAGAGGAAGCCACTGATTGAAAAGCCATGTTTTAAGAGCTTTTTTGAAAGCTAGCAGGTCTGTTATCTGTTCAAATGGGAGGGTGTTCCAGAGTCAGGATGCGCTGCCCACAAAGCTTCTTCCACCCCATTCAAACTTTTTAAATTTGGGGACCACCAGGTTGTGGGCTGCAGCAGAGCGGATGGGTCTCGACGGGATGTACCAGCGAAAGCTTTGCCTAAGATAGGCAGTGTCGCTACCGTGAAGTGCCCTAAAGGCAATACAGAGGGCCTTAAAATCCATACACTTCTTGACGGGAAGCCAGTGGAGGTGGGCGAGTGCAGAGAAAACCGATCCACGTTTGGGAATGTCCAAAAGTAGTCGAGCAGCAGCATTTTGTAGAATCTGAATATTATCAAGAAATGTTTTCTGAATATTGACAAATAGGGCTTTACCATAACCAATTCTTGAAAGAATGAGAAATTATATCATGGTATTCTGTAAGTCCATCGGGATGGCGGGAGAGATTTTCCAGAGAAGTTTGGTTGTAAAGAAAGAGGCTGAGATGATGGAGCTAATGTGGACCTCAAGGGTAGAGAGGCATGGACAGTTTCTTTGCTTCTACAATTTCCCGCCAAACCCAGATTGTCCAGCTAGAATTTAATGCCAACACTAAGGTACTCTTTCATAGTGCACCGAAACACACTCGCTAACCTGGTCACAAAAGGCCGATGGAAGGAAGGAGTGTGTAGACCGCCATTGACCTCCCATGGGATGAGTTGTCTGAGAGGGGCGGTGGCATCTATGCTGGACAGGGTGGAGTCATTTGGCTTCCAGATGATTGGGCAGAAGTGCACGGCGCCTGTGCAGACCTATGCATTAGTTCTATTCCTTTTCCCTTACAAGTGATTTTCTAAATGCGCACACCTGTGTGCACATTATTCTCATCGACAGCAAACTATGTGAAAATGGAATTCAAGCAGAGTAATTTGCCACCACGTGTTATTCAAAAAAGGTCTTTTCAATCTGCAGGGGACTCAAGAATGATATTATACAACCAAATGGTCTGTAAATTCAGGGTTCTGTTTTTCCAGATCTTGTCTCAGCCTGCAAAAACTGAAACGATGGCAAAAAGCGATGATGGTCAGCACTCCGGAAATGCGTCACTAAAAAAAGTAGCAATAATGACACTGTAATTATTAACCTTGCAAGCCAACCTAGCAAGCCCCCCTCATAAGCTGTTATACAAACAACCATTCCTCATGAATAAAACACACCCCTCCGTGCACACTCCATTTCCACTTCTCTCTCTGCAATTAAAATTTACCTCCGGCGGCATACACGCTAACATTTTAGAAAAGGGAAGTGTTTTTGCATACAGCTGAGCAATGTTTTATAGCCACTGGGCGCAGTGGTATCATTATCGCATTCTATGAAGATAGATGTTTGTATGTGGTTGTGTCTTCTGCCTTGCAAATTAATAAAAACATTTAAATCATAAATGATCAGGGGAATATATTTCCGCCATTGACTTCTATTGAAGCAGAGGCAATGTCAGACGGGCGATAGCCAGAATAAAGTCTTTTGTTTGCTTCAAAAATCGGGAGTCGCCCTCCTGGATCGGTCTGTTGACATGTTTGCTGATAGAACACTTGATCGCTGGACTCACTGGACAATGTTTCCACTCTGTGCCTGATGGACTTCACACGCCTGTTCGTCATAGTGGGAGGAGATTGCTGAGTCTAATTGGCCCAATCAGAAGTCAGGATAGGCCTCGACAGACCTTTTGTCTCCCTGCTCTGTCGTGTCTTCTGATAGGGCGTGGTGCCACAGTGCTGAACGCGTCATTACCCAAGCAGGTGCCTGTCTTTAACATGGCAGCCTGCACAGGGGACAGTCAGCATGTCTAATGGATTGCAAATGTGTAAGAGAAGCTGAAATACTAAATTTTCCAGCTATCGCGACAAGAATTTTAGATTCTATTAAGGACACGGAGGCGATAGCGCATGACCAAAACACAGCAATAGCACCTTAAATACATCGGCAATGCAAAATATCATATATCGGCAAAAGCTCAATAACTTTAAGGGTCGAAATGAAGTATACAAAGTAGAGAGGCGGAGCAGCAAAGAAAGAGGAGGCCAAGAAAGTGTCTCTCTGCTTTGTATACTTTGAGATGTTGCCATTGGCTGTTATGTGGAGGCGTGGTTCAAAGCCTCATGGGATGTGATGTTTTTACTTGTTGTAGTTTCATTTTCATTGGCTGCTGAGTTCAGTAAAGAAATGGAGACAGCATAATCAGAAGCCTCCGGTCCTGCCATAGAATTAAAAAGCGCCCTTAGACATTAGGCAAGGCATGGATGAAGGCCTGTAAAGGTCACCCTTCGTTGTTATTCTGACTTGCACAATTTGCTTTGTTAGCAGCAGAGACCTCGAAATGAAAAGAGACAAACTGACAAGTCTGTCATTTCGCTTGTTAACATTTCTTCCCATTTGAGCAGCAAAGAGCAGTTTCTCTTCTGTCTCTGCTGGCGCTAATGGGGCAGTGTCCTTGCGCCCCCATGCACCAGCTGCCTCTGACCCATCTTGGGCTCCAAACATGAAACAACACCAATGTCATATTATCATGTAGCGTACTGTTCTCTTAGGGCAAGGGTTGGTTGAGTGGTTCAGTGGGCGGTGAAGGAATGGCACTAGTCAAATGGATTGGAAGTTTAAGGCAATGTAACGAACTCGCAAAGTCCTATTGGGCCACACGGGGACCACCATTTTTGCTGCTGTAGGACATAGAATATTCTAAAATATGAGCCCCATACCTGGGAAGGAGTAATACACGGTTTGTGTGGTGAACCATAACTGGGTAATTCCAGGTGGTTTGGGGTTCTGCTTTGGAACCATACCATCACTTTAACTGTGGTTTGATCAATGAATTTCTGATCAGAAAGATAAGCTCTTTGTACTACCTGAACCATAACTTTCGTTGAGCTGTTTTTTTTTTAGTCAATTTCAGATTTTTTGTAAAAGAAACATTAGTGACTGAACGCAGGGCCAGCACTAGTGCAACCAAACCTGCTGCGGAAAGCCTTTCACCAGTAAGGGATGGGTAGATAAATGACGGTTCCACTGGTGTGTCCTGGCACTTGGATGCAGGCCAGGCACTGTGCCCATCTGCCCATGCGTCCAACTCCTGATGGAAGTTGGAAGCAACTCTATGCCCACCCACCCAATTGTCCCAGCAGTTGGATAAAGGCCCATCTTTGAATGACCTGTACGTCCAACCACAGCGGCGCACGCGGCTGAGCAGTAAGCAGCGGGGTTGTTTTCCCACCTACCGTGCATCTCAGTTTGAGGTCTTCCTTCACATGAGACTTACAGGGAGAACAGACAGTTACTCAGAATCGACTTATGAGGGACAAAGAGTGTTACTTAGGGGCATATTTACAAGCTGGCGATAAAAAATTATCGCGCTTTTGCGGCCGCTTTCGGCCGAAAAGCGGCGATAATTTTATCGCCTAATTGGCAAGGCCACGCTAACGCGTGAAACCTTGCTTTAGCGTGGGGATTCCTAACGCCCAGCTTTGCATCTCTAATGAGATGCAATGTGGGCGTTCCTGACCTAACATGACAGGAGAAATGTCGCTAAGCGACATTTCTCCTATCATCAAGCCCCACGCTATGAAGCATAGCGTCAGGAAAAGTAGCGATAACCCCTGTTATCGCTACTTTCCTTACGCCTGCTTCAGGACTGACTTAGCCATGATATCCTATGGAAGGTGGATATCATGGCTAAGTTTGTGAGTCCCTATCAGCAAGCTAACGCCACACTACGTGAGATTATCGCTGGGTTTCCAGCGATAATCTCACGTTAGGCAGTTAGCGTGAGGATTTTTATCGCTGAGGAGATAAGCGTTGCTAATAGCACGCTATCTCAGCGATAAAAATCCACGTTACCCGCGATAATTATCCTCACGCTAAGAGCGCTGAGCGATAATTATCGCTGGGTGTTGCTGATATGCCCCTTAGTTCCCAGAGAGTATTTGTGAAATCAACCTGGTTGTAAAATAGCTCAGAAATATAAGTATGTCTGCCAAGAAATAACTTCACGAGAAGACTGCAGGGGACATTTAGCGTTGCTGAGTAGGTATACCATGATATTGAATGCAGTCAGTTGGTTGTGCACTAGACCAAAACCCAGGCGTATTTTCATCAAATGCACAGTTTTATTGTGAATCAGTGATCGTGCCGGGTAAGATTTAACACGCCACGTGCACACCTAACAGTGAGAACTACTCATATGAGGGAAGGGAGGGATTGTTCTTGATTTATAGAATATCTACCTGGGCTCCCCCCCCAGAAGGCACAAATCATGGTCTTGCATGAACAGTTGGGGTTTGGTTTGCCGATTGATAAAATGATGATCGCAGTGAGGCAGGTCCCACAGGCAGACACTCTGCCCCATCAAGAGAACCGCAGCTCTGCTTGGTAGAGCATCTCTAGTGGCCTGCCCATTGGAGAATTAATACAAAGGTGTGATGCAGCTACCCCATGCCTGAACTATCCATCTGGTATTCAGGAGAATCCGGTACAGAGCATTTACATCATTGCTATTACATTTGAGTCAATCTGCATTGCTATGTAACTGATGTATCATAAAGTTAAATGCTGGATAGCTAAGTGAACCCAGTCGACAGCCCCTTCACATGAGCGAAGGCCAATGAAAGAAGATACATGCAGGTTTTGGAGTTCTGCAGTGTGATCCTGTGTGTCTTGCTCTGTCGAGTAGCGTCGGTCATACCGGGTTCTGGTTTAAAGCTCTTCAAGGCCTCTACAGGCCCTTACAATGGAGTCACCGCAGGAGGCCCCCTCATCTTGGCGACCTTCACCAGCGGGTGACAGACACCCTGGCTCAGATGACCAAGGATAGGATTTCAGTCTCCTGACAGTGTACCTGGGCAGGACCGACCAATCGGGATAGGCAGCAGTCCAAAGGTAAGGGTCATATGGTCCAGGTAGAGAGTGTTCAAGCATCTGGGAGCGGCGACCCTGGGTGAGGGCGGCATTGAGTTTAAACACAGCTTCGGTGGGAATGGGAAGGAAGCAGACAGCAGCTGGGAGGGGGGATAACTGGAGGTCTCAGACCCTGTAGTGTGGTGGCAGAGGGAAGAAGCCATAATGGAAGGCATCCAGAAAGGGAAAACTGCTGAGGCCTCAATGTCATCTTGTTCAAAATGGATGCCTCACCCTGCACGTTCACTGCTTATTATTTCTGCTGCACACAGTCTAGCAATGCTGTGTTTGTTTATTTCCGAATGACGCTGTTCTCGAAGAAGACTCTGTAGCATGGGCTCAGTAATGTTTCCACCTTCAAGGCTTCCTCCGCCTGCTCGCTCTATTACATTCTTTCACAATACTTCACTGTTCTTTTTGTAACTAATTTTTTCTACCGTCTCCGGATGACATTAGCATAAAGGGGGTGAATTAATATTCATGAAGTGGGAAAGCGTTGAGGTGGTAAGGCAGTTTGATGCTTATTACTTCTATGCTGTCATTTGCTGAAATTATAAATCTATCCTTCACACCGTGATGAATCTGCAGATTCTATGTTAGTCTATGAGAAGATTTCTAATATATATATAACCTTCAGATTTGGGGGTTGGCCAGATAGCTTTCCCATACTACTAAGGATGCTGTACGATTTCTTTCAGATTTTGCTGCACACTTGGGACTTAGAATAATTTTGATTTTGCAAGTTATTCTGTAATGCTCTATTGATAAAAGCCTTCATGGCAATGATTGTATGCATTTCAACTTTACAATTTCTGTATTGTGCCCCTTTATATTTTTTTAATAAATATTTCTATGTTTCTAATGCCACCCTAGAACTCACTTTTTCGAGTCTGTTCTTACTTAACTAACTTAAATTTTGATACCCTGTTTTGCACCTTATCTTTGAATAAATTGCGTCATGAAATTTAGTTTGAACACCGTCCCCGATCCACACATCTGTTGTCGAGGTGTCCTTTTGCAGTGTGAGATTTTAGGGGTTCCCTGCGCTCACAGTGGGAATGGTAAGGAAGTAGACAACAGGTGAGTGGGGGAAAGACTGCAGGGCTCACAACCAGTAATGCAGTGGCAGAGAGAAGAAATCATGATGAAAGGAATCCAGGAAGGGAAAACTGCTGTGGTCAAGGCACAGGGTCAAGACTGATTTGCATATAGCTGGATCTGAACTGAGGTGGCAAAGTGAGCTAAAGAACGATGATGGATTCAACCCAAATCAGTGACTGGGGGTGAGTGTCTAAAAAAATGTTTCAGCACTCCGTGCATCATTTCCTTGTGTTTGGTTTGTTCGCCCTGAGTTGGAAGGGTATGCCCAGACGTGGGTCCCTTGCTCACTTTGCCACTGGATTCAAGCTAGCCTGGCTGATGAGGGATGTTACCCTAAAACAGGTTCCAGGATGCTTGTTTCCGGTTCCGGGAAGACCTGGCTTGGCAGTTCGGGCTAGACTGTTCCCATGAGGCACAGGGTCAAGAATGATTTGCATATAGCTGGGTCTAAACTGGGGTGGCAAAGTGAGCTAAAGAACAATGGTGGATTCAACCCAGATCTGTGACTGGGGGTGATTGTCTGAAACGTTTCAGCACTCCATCCATCATCTCCTTGTGTTTGCGTTGCTAGCATTACTCTATGATAGCTTAAACTCTTCTTTCAATGCTTCTTCCACCATTATGATGTTCCGACTCTTCAATTTTCAGGCTAGGTTTCATCACTCTATTATTTTTGTTTTTGTCAGATTTACCTTGTTGTTATAGTCTTTGCAGGCTCCCTCTGTGAATATGACTAGATTTTTGTATGGTCTTCTTACCCGAAGGACTGAGTCATCTACGTATAGTCGAAATGCAACTTTTCTGCTGTCGATCATTAGAACGTCGCTGGTGGCTGCGGTGAGTTTAACTGCCATCCCGTTGATATAAAGTGTGAAGAGGAGGTGTGGCAATCCATAGCCCTGTTTCACTCTTTTCTTTTAGACTTCCGTTGGTGCCGTATTGAACCCGTGTTGTGGAGTTTTCATACGGTTCTTTCGGAAGGGAGATCAGGTGAGGGCTGTAGTCCAGGATCTCAAGTATCTTCCATAGGCTTCTTCAATTCACAGCTTGACGGCCAAGAACGCGCCACACATGGAGCGTCTCTCATGTAGTGAATATTTTTCAATTAGATTTTGTACAATGAAAAAAGAATCCACTGTTGAACGGCATTTGCGAAAACTTCCCTGGCAGGTTAATCAGAGGCACATCCTCAATCCGCTCTGAGCTTTGTGAAGGAGCACTCTTTCCGCCAAATTGTAAACCAGCACACAAGACTTTTTCGACGCTGCAGATCAGTTGCAGTCCTATTTTCATTCTTTTTACTTTGGTAACAATCAATCAGTCAATCAATCAATCATTTGTAAAGCGCACTACATACCCGCGAGGGTCTCAAGGCACTGGGGGGGCCGCTACTGATCGAACAGCCAGGTCTTGAGTATCCTCCTGAAGGTCAGCAGGTCTTGAGTCTGTCGTAGACTCAGTGGGAGGGTGTTCCATGTCTTGGCGGCGAGGACAGAGAAGGGGCTCCCGCCGGTGGTTGTTCTTCTGATGCGCGGGACGGTGGCAAGTGAGAGGTCGGCGGAGCGTAGCTGGCGGTTGGGGATGTAGAAGGAGAGCCGTCCGTTGAGGTAGTCTGGGCCGGTCTTGTAGAGCGCTTTGTGTGCGTGGATGAGGAGCTTGAAGGATATCCTCTTGTTGACCGGAAGCCAGTGCAGGTTTCTCAAATGGGGGGTGATGTGGCCGTGTCGTGGTACATCGAGGATCAGTCACGCCGAGGCATTTTGGATGTGTTGTAGTCGTTTGATGAGCTTGGTCGGGGCTCCCGCATAGAGGGCGTTTCCGTAGTCGAGTCTGCTGCTGACAAGGGCCTGGGTGACTGTCTTTCTTGTACCTGTCGGGATTCATCTGTAGATCTTGCGGACCATGCGGAGGGTGTTGAAGCAGGAGGAGGAGACGGCGTGGACTTGCTTGGTCATTGAGAGCGTTGAGTCGAGGATGATTCCCAGGTTGCGTACGTGGTCGGTGGGTGTCGGGGCTGCCCCCAGTGCCGTCGGCCACCAGGAGTCGTCCCAGGCTGAGGGGTTGGAGCCGAGGATGAGGACCTCCGTCTTGTCCCTGGGCTCTTCCGACCATGTTTCCTTCAATATTAGTAGATTTGCTTCTGTTAGAAACGACAGAAGTTCTGGATCTCCTGCTGGTGTCAGCTGGTTATCATTCTCACGTAGCGTTCCAGGACGCGCTATTTACTGAAGGTGACACACTGGATCAGGGATGACCATTGCTTCGTTTTTTTCTGAATCTGCCCTCACACTGCCGCTTTGAGTTTCTCATTAATATACTGGAGTCTTACCAATTTGATTTCAAATAAATAATGAGGTCCCTGTAGCAGATGAATCTCTGAAAGGTACTAATGCCAAAAATGCGTTCCACACCTTTCTTGAATAGATTGAAGGCTAGGAACTGTTTAACCTTCAGGTAGTTATCTGAAAATAAATATGCAGTTCCTTTAGAGAAATGAGAAGGAAAGGTGAAATTAAGTGGTTGGTCAATGTCCAATGTCCAGGTCCTTTCCTTTTGGAACTGAAGCCCTCGCACACCCGAATGTGTGTCATGCTTCATCATAGGGCAATGCCCAACATTCAACCTCACGGGGGTTCTTTGATGGACATATTTTGTTCCAACGCCGAATGTAAAGTGAGGTGTAGGGCTAGCAAGTGTAGATTAGTGGTGTAGGGAGTGTATACAGAACTAGTGATGTTAAAGTAGACTAAGTAGGGCCCTCACCTCAATTTTAATAAATGAGTCTACTTGTCTGTTTAAAGGTTTGTGTCCAGCAGTAAATACAATGATCTCTGATAGCTTTAAAATCAAGGTCTACATATTTCTTACTGTGTTAGTCAGAAGTGATCAGTTGGCAATTCATCAGGACCAGAAAGAATCTAATCTACTTAGTGGATGGAATCCAATTCTTGTCCAGAATAATCCAAACATAGTAAACCTAATTGTGGTGTACTTTGATGCAACGATTTATGAGAGAACCGACCCAAATAGGGAGGCTCAATAGCTCCCTCGAGTCGGGACGGATTTAACGCTTGAGTAAGCATGAGCATCGTAGCCACAACAGTGCCGGACAACCTGCCCATAACCTGCTGACTCGGGAGAGAACGCTCAGGTAGACCATGAGTATTTTTTTCAGATTGTTTAAAATCTCTGTTGTGCTTTTGGGTTAATTTTTCTTGTTTCACTGAATCCATTTTTATTTTACTCATCTTGGGTTTGTTAATGAGTAATTGTGCTACAAACTCCCTTAGAGTATGGCTTGTTTCTGTGCTTTTACCGGCAAGTCTTTGAGTTAAAGCAGCCTCATAGTTGCCTTCTTCTTGGATTTGCAAGAGTTTGTGTAGCTTTGTAATTGTGAATGGGTTCCTCCTACCCTTCAAGAATATCTATACTCATGACATTGTTTTGTTGATCTCTGTTTTCTACGTCACTTAGATTATCATGCATTGAGCTGGATTCCTATTGTGAAATTTTTATAACAGGGGCATCCATGGCAACTTTCCAAAAGAGGTTCCTCTAACGTCTGAGTGTCAGGTGTAGTGGTGGTACAGATGCAAGCAGAGTTCCAAGTGGTCGTGTAGACCCGCAAGGCTGTAACAGGTAGTGATCTCGTTAGTGACTAGTACTGGCTGTGCTTTTTCACATAATTATGAATTAGGTGGAAATTTGGTGGTGAGAAATAGAATGAGCTAATGGTCTTTGCACCGACATTTTATGTGTAATTACACAGTGCATACCCTTTTACATAGCCAATTACTACCAGCTAACATCTGGAGGTAACTGCCTGAGCAGTAACCACCGCAAGTGCAACTTGCGCTGATTCGTAATGGGAGCAACAGCAAAAAGCATTGGCAAAGCTATAGTTGTTTTGTTATGGTGTTTTGAAGACTTTGTTGGGGAAGCTGCCGGGGTTAAAAAAAAAACAGAGGCTAAAAATCACAAATATTTTTTGGTCTCAAAGAGCACAAATTGCCATAGTAGTGCCTGGCACTGAAGGTAGCTACTTTGTGTGGATATGCTCCTTGCAAATGGCAGAATGTAGTCACTCACGGGGATGCCAGCCAATGGATAAAGTGGGCTGACCCACTGCCCGATGCTGTATGTTGTAATAGGTGTATGAAAATGTGAGTGACAAAACAAAAGACCAATGGATAAAGAAGGTTTGCTGAAGTCCATAGTAAGTATATTATACATGTAAGTCTAGTAAAACTAGAAATGGGTACAAATGCACTTACTCACAGGCCTAAATAGCCAATCAAGAGCGGAAATGGCTGCCACTTACAACCACTTCTGCTCCGTACTCATGCTTCATCAGATCTTCTTGTCCTTCAAGGATCCCCTCATAATGAGCATTGATTGGTGGAGAGGCGCAATCACATAGCCTCCTGGTAGACTAAAGATATCATGGAAGGTGGTCGTATTTATCGAAGCATCTTATCAAGCAGCATAAGTCGTCTCATGGCCGGCATAGGTTTTGTTGTAAGTGAAGTCGAAGAGCTGCAGAATGGATCAGACGGTGAAGCAGTTCCTCCCGCTCGGTCAGGGCGCTCATTATATATGAAGCTGTCAGCGGTGTTTCCCTCGAATCGGGACAGACGATGATCAGAAGCAGAGCCGTCTTTTATGAGGGAGCTACAAAGCGTGTGTTGACCCCATTTGTTTCACCTGGTTCAAACTGGTGGTTATTATTTCATGCAAGTGAATTCCAGGATAAATAATACTCGCCTCTGTGTCTTTAATAAAATTAGGGCTTTCCATCAGTAAGAGGCGGTGAACCCACATTTAGGAATTAGGGCTACTTCATGGAATGCTCACACTTCACATAGGAGCTTCCAGTGGTATTGCTCTACGCCGCTGTATGGGCTCCTTTGACTACATTCCCTCTGAAGATACAAATACGAAGCAGGTCAAACTATGTTCCATGTCGGCTTTCTAAGCTCAAAGCTCCCTTTTAATCACACCGTGCAACTAAAAGCCATGATCCAGAAATGGAATCAAATATTTGCGGGTTAACATTTTTTGCTGATGGCAAGGGGTCTTCTAATTGTAACTGTGAATTAGGGGAGAGGATGTAGCCTAACGGTTAGGGCGGACAACCTCAAATTTGGGGAAGCGGGTTCGAGCCTCAGCAACGACGCTCAACATCCTGTGATTCTGTGCAAATCACTTAATCTCCCCGTGCCTAACAAAAATGAATGTGTCCATCTGTAACAAAACTGGTGCTCATGTAAAGCGCTCTGATACCCGATACCTTCGGGTCCAGTTCGCGCTATAAAAATCTCAGAAAAAAACAAATTTGCTTTATTTAAATTAGAGCCTGTTTTTCTTCGACCTGGACCTTAGTCAACAAGGCCAATTCATCTGCGTCCCATGCTATCTTCTGGTCTGAATCCCAGAACCCTGGCCTGTTCTGTAGAGGAAACTGCAGAAGCAGGAATTCTTGAATTTCTATCTCTACGAGCATCCACGAACGTGAGAATGACTGGGCAGAGTACACACATCCCGGACAGTTTCTCTGGCCATCTTAGAGCCTGCACAAGCTTCTAGGTCAAGATACCAAACCGCACACTGCAATGATACTTCAGCTGGTGATCTTCACTTCTTTTTCATGAATGTGCACCGTCCACCAAACCTCCCACTCCTGGCCAGAACCATGAGACCCTTCTAGTCTTCCTTGTTCTAGAATGCTTTTGCTCTGGTGCACAAACTTTGACCTCTGGTGAGGTCGTCGCAGTGCCCATCTGAGTTCAAGGTTTACACGTATGGGTGTCACCTCCCAATCTTTTGGTAGTCAATAAAATATACATATTTTGACAACCCCTCAACACCTGGCCACCAAATTTAGTTTTTCAAGAAATGCTAAATCTCTAGAACCTAAACCATTCTTGAATTAATTTCTTCATGAGCAAACAGCTGTAGCGACTGGTCTGGTGGCAGAGTGGCGGGGGAGGGGAATGAGATAGGGGGACAGACGGATGACAAAATAAACAAACAAAAAAATAACTTACCTGCTCCCCTGACCCGATCGCCGCTCTTCTACTTCCTGCTGTGTACGTGATGAGGCTCCCAGACTCCCCACGGCCAATCCAGCGCTTCTCTCATGCTGGCCAGCATGAGAGAGGCGCTGGGATTGGCCTTAGCGGGCTTGTTTTCTGCTCCAAAGAGGACTGGGAGCCTACGCATGCTGTTCTCTCCACCCGGCAAAGCAGCACAGGTTGGGGAGATGTCAATGCGCATGCTGGTTTGGCCGTCATAACCGTCATGCGCACGAACAGCAATGCTGCCGACTACTCTCCTTCCATGCCTGGCATGGCATGGCCCCGCCCCCAAAGACTTGGATCCGTCCAGAGGAAAAATAAAATGATTATAATACTATTTTATTATTATTTTAATTTTCCCTTCCCTCAGCAGGCCAGGGGGTTGACGTACATAGCGGAGGAGACGATGCCGGCCAACAGCAACATATGCCTCTATTTACATTTAACCAAAAAGTGTCAGTCAGTGGTTCGAGGGTCTTACGTGCTACAAGGGATCGTGTTGTGGTCATAGAGGACCAGGGATGGAGGGCATCTGACTGTTGCCAAGCACCTTCTCTCCTCACAGCCAACACAGCTCAAAAGGTATATAGATGACAGCACAAGATGCTCCAGCAGCAACAATCACAGGCACCACTCAGTACATATACAGTGCACTCACAGAACAAGCAGAATATATTGCACCATCCTGCAAACACACTAACGCAACACAGCACCAAAGCTGTATCGCTTGGAAACTAAAAGCGCGCGTAACAATCATGGATCCAACAGAATGCATCAGCGCCAGGCTTCCCTCGCGGGCGATAGTGCACTTTACAAGTACACATAACAGACCATTAAATCCCCCCACACAGACACAAAATAAAACGGCACCAATGCCACGTAGTGGACAATGTTGCACCCCAACCATACATCTCAAAGTAACTCTCAGCACAATGGACAATGAACGCTCTGGTGGACTCACAACCTAAATGATAACTACGCACAACAACAAAACTGCACTCCAAAAATCAAATGTAAAAATACGTGGTGATCTTCTATCAACTTCGCAACCCTGTAAGTGCCACACCTGGTGGGCACAATATATGTTGGTCCAACTTCCCATTTTACTCAATCCATATGGAAACGTATCAGACATTAATAGACAGTGCTGGAATTGGAAAACTAGAAGCTCTTGTACCCTGTACTAGAGTAGCAGCTTGTTTCTGAGAAGTGCCAGTACCCTGTACCAGCAGCAGCTTCTTTCTGAGAAGTGCCGGTACCCTGTACCAGAGTGGCAGCTTGTTTCTGAGAAGTGCTGGTACCCTGTACTAGAGTAGCAGCTTGATTCTGAGAAGTGCCAGTACCCTGTACCAGTAGCAGCTTCTTTCTGAGAAGTGCTGGTACCCTGTACCAGAGTGGCAGCTTGTTTCTGAGACGTGCGTGTACCCTGCACTAGAGTAGCAGCTTGTTTCTGAGAAGTGCCTGTACCCTGTACTAGAGTAGCAGCTTGTTTCTGAGAAGTGCCAGTACCCTGTACCAGTAGCAGCTTCTTTCTGAGAAGTGCCGGTACCCTGTACGAGAGTAGCAGCTTGTTTCTGAGAAGTGCCTGTACCCTGTAGTAGAGTAGCAGCTTGTTTCTGAGAAGTGCCGGTACCCTGTACCAGAGTGGCAGCTTGTTTCTGAGAAGTGCTGGTACCCTGTACTAGAGTAGCAGCTTGTTTCTGAGAAGTGCCTGTACCCTGTACTAGAGTAGCAGCTTGTTTCTGAGAAGTGCCAGTACCCTGTACCAGTAGCAGCTTCTTTCTGAGAAGTACAGGTACTCTGTACCAGAGTAGCAGCTTGTTTCTGAGAAGTGCCTGTACCTTGTACTAGAGTAGCAGCTTGTTTCTGAGAAGTACCGGTACCCTGTACCAGAGTAGCAGCTTGTTTCTGAGAAGTGCCTGTACCCTGTACTAGTGTAGCAGCTTGTTTCTGAGAAGTGCCGGTAGCCTGTAATAGAGTAGCAGCTTGTTTCTGAGAAGTGCCTGTACCCTGTACTAGAGTAGCAGCTTGTTTCTGAGAAGTGCCGGTACCCTGTACTAGAGTAGCAGCTCGTTTCTGAGAAGTGCCTGTACCCTGTACTAGAGTAGCAGCTTGTTTCTGAGAAGTGCCGGTACCCTGTACCAGAGTGGCAGCTTGTTTCTGAGAAGTGCTGTTACCCTGTACTAGAGTAGCAGCTTGTTTCTGAGAAGTGCCTGTACCCTGTACTAGAGTAGCAGCTTGTTTCTGAGAAGTGCCAGTACCCTGTACCAGTAGCAGCTTCTTTCTGAGAAGTACAGGTACCCTGTACCAGAGTAGCAGCTTGTTTCTGAGAAGTGCCTGTACCTTGTACTAGAGTAGCAGCTTGTTTCTGAGAAGTACCGGTACCCTGTACCAGAGTAGCAGCTTGTTTCTGAGAAGTGCCTGTACCTTGTACTAGAGTAGCAGCTTGTTTCTGAGAAGTGCCTGTACCCTGTACTAGAGTAGCAGCTTGTTTCTGAGAAGTGCCTGTACCCTGTACTAGTGTGGCAGCTTGTTTCTGAGAAGTGCCGGTAGCCTGTAATAGAGTAGCAGCTTGTTTCTGAGAAGTGCCTGTACCCTGTACTAGAGTAGCAGCTTGTTTCTGAGAAGTGCCGGTACCCTGTACTAGAGTAGCAGCTCGTTTCTGAGAAGTGCCAGTACCCTGTACTAGAGTAGCAGCTTGTTTCTGAGCCGTGCCGTTATCCTGTACCAGAGTAGGAGCATGTTTCTGAGAAGTGCCAGTACTCTCCAATTAAAAGAATAGCGTCACTCTTGAAAAGTGCAGGCACTCTCCCTCTCAAAACAAAAAAGTGCCGCTGCTCAGTACCGGACAGTACCGGCCCATTTAAAGCATTGTTTATAGACAAACAGTGATATGGTGAGGCCCTGATGAAGGTCTGTGATAAAGGCCAGAAGCCACACGAAAAGGCACTTTAAAACATCCCAAAAGGTTAATCATACCCAGGGGCGTAGGAAGGGGGGTGCGGTGGGTGCGGGACGCCCCGGGCCTCATCACATGAGGGGGTTACAAAATGGCAAAAATATGTGTTTTATACACATCATTTTTTCACCCTCCTCAGTGATGACACTTGTCACCCCCGGCTTGACAAAACGGCAAAAATATTTGTTTTAAACACATATTTTTGCCATTTTGTCTAGCTGGGGGTGACAAAAAATTCCGCACAGGAAACCACCTAACCTTACTACGTCACTGATCATACCCACCTTCAGTCACAATTTGAATAAAACCCTCATCCTCCCCTGAAATAAATGTCCTAACTCCCGGCCTGGGTGGCGCCATTTTTGTTTTTTCCCTGCGCGTTGGTTGGGCACTAATGCACTGCCACTGAATGAAACGGGCTCTCTGCTCCCCTGCTGCGGGACGTGTATTAAAAACAGCAAAACCTGGGGTGCAGTGGCCAGCACACAGCTGAGCCCCCGTCCGTCTTCAAGCGTTGTACTAATGATGGCTTTTCCCATTCTCTAAATCTCATATCTGTTTTCACGGAGGGCGACAAAAAGGTCTGGTGCCTAAAATAACGATCCGACGAAGGTGCTAATTGGATCACGTGGTCCGGGCAGGTGCTACCGGAACTGAGCGGCACAGCGGTGACACGCTGTCACGTCGTCGTTTGGTGAATAAATGAGAGGCCTTTTGTTTGGCACAGAGGACACAGTCAAGCTATCTCTGTAGAAAAATATTTTAACCTAATTACCGCAGCATTCAGGTGCTGATGGCGGGAAAAACTCTGTGGCACATAAAACATACGGCGAGAAAACCCATCTAGGGAGACTCTTCAGACACGTCTTTGATGCAAAGGAAAATTCATCAGAGCCGCTGAAAATCCCCCAAAAGCTCTTCATTCTAGTGTAATAGCATGAACCCCTCCCCCCCCCCACTCATGCAGCGTGAACACAAATCAAAACTGCAAGAAATTCTCCCGACTCGTTGAGGAGAAATCTCTCTTATCCCCCAAACGCTGATCCAGTGAGAGATCCCTGATCCCTGGAATCCACCCTCGTGTGTCACCTGGATCTGAGTCACACTATCGCAAAGCTCAGATCTTCTTCCTGTTTCATGGATCCACTCCCCACTGGTCTTCTGAAAGACATCAGTACCATGGCCTAACCAGCCTGGTTAACACTTCCTTCACAACGGGTGATGTCCCCAGTTGGCTATATCACACCACAGCCGAGGGCTGAGCCTCTTTCACGCTTTACTCCACGTAGTCATTCCTTCTGCCTCAGCACTACCGCCAGGGTTGTGCTTCCATTGCTCCAAAGGAGTATTTCTCACTGGATTCATATTACTTCCAGGTGTGGGCTTCTATCATTCCTCTGTTAACTCCACATAGTGTTTCTCTCTGGCTTCATATTACTGCTAGAGTGTGGCCTTCTGTCGCTCCGGGGTTGACTCATGTAGTGTTACTTGGTGGCTTAATATTACTGCTAGAATGTGGCCTTCTGTCGCTCTGGGGTTGACTCATGTAGTGTTACCCAGTGGCATAATATTACTGCTAGAGTGTGGCCTTCTGTCGCTCCGGGGTTGACTCATGTAGTGTTACTTGGTGGCTTAATATTACTGCTAGAATGTGGCCTTCTGTCGCTCTGGGGTTGACTCATGTAGTGTTACCCAGTGGCATAATATTACTGCTAGAGTGTGGCCTTCTGTCGCTCCGGGGTTGACTCATGTAGTGTTAACCGGTAGCTTAATATTACTGCTAGAGTGTGGCCTTCTGTCGCTCCGGGGTTGACTCATGTAGTGTTACCCGGTGGCTTAATATTACTGCAAGAGTGTGGCCTTCTGTCGCTCCGGGGTTGACTCATGTAGTGTTACCTGATGGCTTAATATTACTGCTAGAGTGTGGCCTTCTGTCGCTCTGGGGTTGACTCATGTAGTGTTACCCAGTGGCATAATATTACTGCTAGAGTGTGGCCTTCTGTCGCTCCGGGGTTGACTCATGTAGTGTTACCTGGTGGCTTAATATTACTGCTAGAGTGTGGCCTTCTGTCGCTCCGGGGTTGACTCATGTAGTGTTAACCGGTGGCTTAATATAACTGCTAGAGTGTGGCCTTCTGTCGCTCCGGGGTTGACTCTTGTAGTGTTACCCGGTGGCTTAATATTACTGCTAGAGTATGGCCTTCTGTCGCTCCAGGGTTGACTCATGTAGTGTTACCCCGTGGCTTAATATTACTGCTAGAGTGCGGTCTTCTGTCGCTCCGGGGTTGATTCATGTAGTGTTACCCCGTGGCTTAATATTACTGCTAAAGTGTGGCCTTCTGTCGCTCCGGGGTTGACTCTGTAGTGTTACCCCGTGGCTTAATATTACTGCTAGAGTGTGGCCTTCTGTCGCTCCGGGGTTGACTCATGTAGTGTTACCCCGTGGCTTAATATTACTGCTAGAGTGCGGTCTTCTGTCGCTCCGGGGTTGATTCATGTAGTGTTACCCCGTGGCTTAATATTACTGCTAAAGTGTGGCCTTCTGTCGCTCCAGGGTTGACTCATGTAGTGTTACCCGATGGCTTAATATTACTGCTAGAGTGTGGCCTTCTGTCGCTCTGGGGTTGACTCATGTAGTGTTACCCAGTGGCTTAATATTACTGCTAGAGTGTGGCCTTCTGTCGCTCCGGGGTTGACTCATGTAGTGTTACCTGGTGGCTTAATATTACTGCTAGAGTGTGGCCTTCTGTCGCTCCGGGGTTGACTCATGTAGTGTTAACCGGTGGCTTAATATAACTGCTAGAGTGTGGCCTTCTGTCGCTCCGGGGTTGACTCTTGTAGTGTTACCCGGTGGCTTAATATTACTGCTAGAGTATGGCCTTCTGTCGCTCCAGGGTTGACTCATGTAGTGTTACCCCGTGGCTTAATATTACTGCTAGAGTGCGGTCTTCTGTCGCTCCGGGGTTGATTCATGTAGTGTTACCCCGTGGCTTAATATTACTGCTAAAGTGTGGCCTTCTGTCGCTCCGGGGTTGACTCTGTAGTGTTACCCCGTGGCTTAGCACTACCGGCAAGGCTGAGCCTCTCTTGATCTTGTGTTGACTCTAAGTAGCATTTCCCTCTGGCTTTGAGCAGTTGTCACAAGTTTGGCTACATTCGTTCCTAGCTTGTGTCCACGTAGTATTTCCTGCTAGCTTATAACTACAATCATGGGTTGGGTTTCTGCTGCTCCTGGGTTCTATTCACGTAGTATTTAATGCTGGTTTGGGACTGCCACCAGGATTCAGCTTTTGTCACTGCTGGGTTATCTTATGTTCAGCTTCTGGCGCTCTTGGGTTGTCTTTGCTTAGTATTTATTGATGGCTCATGGCTGCCGCCGGAGTTTGCCTTCTGATGCTCCTGTGCGGTCTTCGTGTAGTATTTAATGCTGGGTTAGAGCTACTGCCGGCCTGGCTCAGCTTTTGATGCTCCTGAGTCGTCTTTGTGTAGTATTAAATGATGTCTTAGGGCTACTGCCGGGGTTCAGTGTCTGACTCTCCTGGGTTGTCTTCACGTTGTATTGAATGCTGGCTTAGGACTACCGCCGGGGTTTGGCTTTTGCCGCTCCTGGGTTGTCTATCCCTAGTATTTAATGCTGGCATAGGGCTTTCCCAGGGGTTCGCGTCTTCCACTCCTTGTTTGTCTTCACGTAGCATTTAATGCTGGCTAAGGGCTTCTGTCGGGGTTCAGAATCTGCCGTGCCTGGGTTGTCTTTCCGTTGTATTTAATGCTGGCTTAAGGCTTTCTCCGGGTCCCAGTGTCTGCCGCACCTCGGTTGTCTTTGCGTAGTATTTAATGTTGGATAAGGACTTCCTCCTGGGTTCGGATTCTTCCCTGGCTTGGTCGTCTTCGCCTAGTATTTAATGCTGGGTTAGAGCTACTGCCGGCCTGGCTCAGCTTCTGACACTCCTGAGTCGTCTTGGTGTAGTATTTAATGATGTCTTCGGGCTAAAGCCAGGGTTCAGCTTTCGACGCTCCTGGGTTGTGTGCATATTATATCTCTACATACTATTCCCTGCAGCCTTACAACTAAAGGTACAGGTTTGGCTTCATTCACTCCTAGGCTGTCTCTATCCATTATTTCCTGCTTGCTTAGAACCACATTCTTGGCCTGGGCATCTGTGGCTCCTGTGTTGTCTTTCATGCAGGCCAGGGTACAGCATTGTTGCTCCTGGGTTGACTCCAGCTGGTGTTTCTTGCTGGCTTAGCAGTACTGTCAGGGCTAGGCTTCGGCCCCTCTTAGGTTGACTCAATATAGTATTTCTCTGCGGCTGAGTAGTTCCGCCAGGGATGGGCTACTGTTGCTCTTGGGTTGTCTCCACGTAATATTTCCTGGTGGCGGAATACTTCTGCCAGGAGTGTGCTCCTGTTAGCCCCAGAGTTGGGTCTACACTACATAGTATGTCCTGCTGCACTCATACTAGTGTAAAGGCTGAAAAGCATCGTTTATGCAACAGCTGTCTTTTCATGTTTAGAACAGCGTCTAGGAAGCAACACAACAAATGAACACGTACTTGCACAGCACACACCATGCACACTCATGTCCTGCCTAGCGCTGAGATGATTATTGATAATTCTTGCCGCTATGTGATTAGAGTATGCAGTGCTGTGTAAAATGGTGTGCTCAGCACTGAGACAGAATTTTTGGGAGGCACATATTGAAGAGGTAATGTAAAATATGTAACCAGTTGCTGGTTTTTCTGTACCCTGATGTAATTGGCAGTTCTGTGGCACAGTTAGTAGCTAGTTAGGAACTTAAGACTCTAAGACCCTCATAATGACACTCTTGGAAAACAATGCAGCTGGTAAATATAGATTCACTATTCTCAAGTCACAACTACATACTTTGAATTTATATATATGTATGTGTGAGTGTATACATATATAGTCGAGTAGTAGCATGCCGCTCTACATAATGCGGGCCAACTGCTGGCTGTAACTAATTAAACACATGCAGATGCCATGACGATAAAAGACGGATTGGCTGGTCCTTCTGTTTAAACAAGCGAGCCCCTGACGAAGAGGAGCATTTCCTTGAAACGCGTTGGGCAAAGAACTAATGAAGCGTGAAATGAAGGCAAGTTTTATGCTATAAACCGGATGGTGGGAATTCTGTTGTGTGCCCTCCTGAAATGCTTCGGGCCATTGGTGAAACAAAATATATATATATATATTCTTCCTACGCAGATTCGTACCACTCCAACACGTTTCGTCTTTGTAACAAGCCTTGGACAAGATAGGAATCCCTAGCGACACAGTCTTTTGGATTATATGTACAAAGGGATGTCCGCCGGCTGAAGACCAGGATGTGGACGGAGTGTGTCTGGCAGGGCCACTGTAAGAGAGGCCGCCCTTACTTGGAAAACTTCTGATCGGCCAGGGTTTGTAGTGATATTTTACCCTTGCACGTCGTGCTGTCTGGGAAGCAGAAAAGAGGCAAGTTACAAACCATGCAAGAACTGAGTTTGAGATGTGAGCGACATTCTCGTGTCCTTAGACTGAAGCCAAATGCTTTAGCCATGTATGGGATTTGACCCTCTAAAGGCATTTAAGAAGCATATGGGAGTAGTTAATGTAACTAAAAACAGTGAAGAAGGGGGGAAACGAGAAGGAAGCCAGAGCAATGCATTATGGATGTTGTGGTCCTGATCACAGTGAGAAATGTGCACAATAAATAAAGACAGTGCCGAAAAGGAGAATGCGAAGCTGTTCGAATTTGAAAAGGATTGACCTGCGCAAAAACCAATGAAATATTCACTCTCTTCGTGTAATGGACTTCATAAACACTTTTTGACAAATGGTTGCTCTACTCCTTTAAACATTGCAATGCATGGTCCTTCTTCACTGTTTAGAATCATGTTTTTAAGAATAAACAAGTCTCAATCTTTATCTCCGTATAATTAGGGCTCGTGGAATCCGAAACGCGGTATGCTGTTGGTCTCTACCCCGAATAAAGAACTCTCATTAAAGCAGGTTTGGTGGGCCTGCTTACACAGTACTAAAGCAGTCTGTGTTTTTAGTTTGGAATATTTTGGTGTTTGGCGCACCCTGACAGGCCCGACCTGAGAGGCTGGGAATCCCTTGCGCCACAGTCTTTTGGATTATATATATGTATATATATATATATATTTATATATAGAGAGAGCGAGAGAGAGAGAGAGAGAGATCGAGTTAAGTATAGTAAGTGTTTACTTTCCTATATATAGTTATCTTTATGGTATTTCTGTAGTCAATATTCTGGCTACAACATTTTTGTAGTATAATATTTCAACCTCGATACTCTTGCAGTATGGTAAATCAGAATACTAGAAAAACCTCTGGAAATGTATGTGAAAATACCGATTTCCGTGATGAATCCACATTCCACAGGGGAAATATAACAATGTATGGTAATACTGCACCTGGAAATTACCACACCCAACAATCTCACGATTTCCAGGCGTGGAATTACTACATCAGAAGTCCCACAAAGGTCATAGGGTGCGTTTTAACAAGCCTGGGTAGCAGCGCCAAAGACCACACAGAAATCTAAAAGACAAACTTCACCAAATGTTTGCCAGAGTAGGAAAACTGTCTGTCAAACAGGCACACATGTGGTGAATTTCGAGTTAAGATCAAAAAAATACATGAAAGTTCAAACAAAATTAGCACAACACCCCCCTAAATACACCTATCAAAATGCATTACCCAATACCAAGTCCACGCACCTTGCATTAAACAGAAGTGTTTGTACATGATATTTTCACCCGCATCACCAACGGGAAGACTCCAACATTGACCTTGTGGAAGAAACAAATGGTTAATCACAGTTGTGAGCATTAACCCTAGGCGGAGTTGCACTACCCGGCACTACGCTAAGTGCCAAAAAAACTCTTCCGCACTACGCAGAGCTACGCGAGGGGCGTAGTATGATAGACAAATGCCATTCGCGGTGATTGCACAGTGCCGGGTGCTTCTCTGCACTGTGCAATCATTGCAAACGGCACCATGCACAGTGCAAGCGGTCCCTGCTTTCCTTTACTGCCGCTCGAGTAGATTTTTACCCAAGTGGCAGCTCTCTCAACGCGAACGGGAAGTTTCTCAACGCGAGCTGTCGCGAGCATACATGACCACTCGCAATGAAGAACCTAACCCCCCCCCCCCCCGCGTTGAGAAATCTCACCGGGATGTTGATTTTCCATGCTCCCACTCGCCAACTTGATGTTGACGATCGCGAACGAGGAAGAATCTTGCCAGGAGGTTGATTTTCCTTGCTCGCGGTTGCAACTTGACGTTGACGGAGGCGAGCGAGGAAAAAAACTCCCCTACGCAACGTGAAGCGGAGTTTTTGGAACTCCGCGAACTCCGCGTAACGCGAAGAGCAGGAAACACCACAAACTCCGCGAGCGGAGCGGAGTTCAGTGCCCAGGGTTAGGGAGCATATTAGCCCTTATAAAGTATGTTGCTTGATGTTTTTACAGATCAAGAGAGATACTTAATCTCAGTGGCAGCCGGCAATAACAAACAGTGGTGGGGTGGGTGGAGGGGTCACGGGGCGGGGGTAGGTTTAATAATAATAATAATTTTAAAAAAGGAAACTTACCTGGAGCTGCCGGCCACCGCGATCGCTTGTCCCAGCAGGCCCTGGGGCAGCATCAGACTCCCTGTGCAATCCCCGCGCTGCATATGTGGAAGGATTGGAAGGCGAAGAATGCTCATCTAAGAGGAAGTTATCCTTGTTGAAGCACTGTCTTGATTGGTGTGGGTTTAAGGGAATATAAAAACATACCTTCTTTAGAAAATGCTGTAGATCTTGATGTATTTGACTATGCCATCAAACAGTCAAGACTGAGCTTTGTGATGGAGATATTTAAGTTCTTCCTATGGGCTCAAACGAAGATTAAACCCATCAAGGGCTGCATTAAGACTCTTGCTGTCTCTTGTGAATCCCAGAGTATCAAGTACGATCACAGTATGATCAAGTACGATAAAAGCAAGACGGTCTAGGAGAGACTATGAGGAAGCATAAAGATGACTTTGAACGCTATCAAAAATATTACGAAAGGAATTGAGCAGTCCGAGAGGGTTGTACAGGGAAAAAGGTGTCAAGGAGCCAAAAGAGGGGAGGCTGGTGCAACATAAGTGCTGTGACGAATTTTTCTAACAATAAACACAGAAAAAGCAGCATTATCAAAGGAACTGAGAACAAAAATAAAGTGACTTGCTTTAGATGTGATAGTCTTTACCGTGTAGACAATTTTAAAGAGTATATGAATATTGAAAAAGTGTCTAACTATAGTAACAAGCATTTACAATGCAATGGTCTCGGCATTGGTAAAGTTAGAGCTATTGGCATTGCTCATGACATTATTTTTGTTTATGTTTTTGTTTTTAAAACATTTAAAGAAACGTAGATGGATGGGTGGGTGGGTGGAAGGAAGGATGGCTAAGTGAAAGGGTCGATGGAGAGAGAAAGGGAGGATGGATGACTGAAAGGGTGGATGGGTGGAAGGATGAGTGACTGGGTGGATGGATGAGTAAGTGAAAGGATGGGTGAAAGGGTAAATGGCTGGATGGATGAGTGAATGGATGGGTAGAAGAGTGGATGGATGAGTGTACAGTTGGATAGGATGAAAGGAAGGATGGATGATGGATGAGTGAAAGGATGGATAAAGGGATGGGTGAGTGAAATGATAGATGGAAGGATACATGATGGATAGGTTTGCAAATGTTTGAATATGTTTGGATATGGCTGGGCTTACTTATATACTATTGCGTGACCTCCTCTGATGTGTCTGTAAAACGTACCTATTGTCCTGAAGTTTTGTCCTGAATTTTGACCTCTTGTCCTGAATTTGTGTCCTGAATTTTGACCCTTTGTCCTGAATTTTAACACTCACCGTCCTGAATTTGCACCAACGCCAGTTGGTCAACCTACTGTGCAAAGAGTAAGGAGAACAATTAAGGAGTACAATGGACGAATGCCATCGACAGAAGTAGGTAGATAGGTGGCCAAAATACCTCTTGGATAAGATCATAGTGCAACGCAGGCTTTGTCACCTAACGATTTACCATGTAAATTGCTAAATAGGGGTGAAGGACCATGAGAGTATGGAGTTCTGTATTAGAAACTCTTAATGTGGTAAACCGTATGCTCTGAATAGATTGAGGGTGAAGGGTTCTAAATCCGATGAGTGTGTATCCCAAAACGTAGAGCATTCTAAGAATATCATACAAGTATCCCATTTCCATGCAATCTTACCGGCAGCTTTGGGCTGAACTCTCCCTTGCAACAATGGCAGAAAAAGCGGTGCTGAGACACCGTCACCCCAGCCGCTGCAGCCGCCTCCGCCATGTTCTCCCTCCTGCGAGCCGACCACCTAAGATTGGTGTCCCTGCGTGACGTCACAACTCGGAAGAAAACCTTACCGGGCTGGGACAGACCGCGGCTCTGCCTGACTGTGTGACGTCAGAACTTCGAAACGATAGAGGGAAGGGAAGGGATGGGATGGAACAGAACTGTCTCAGTTCTCTATGGTCGTATTCGAGGAAGCGCCACACAGAAATATTTCCTAGTCTACAATGCGCATGGGCAGAGCACTGTCCCAGCGCTGGCCATATTAAGATCAGGCTACAGATCACGCCTCAATGATGTACTCCATGATAACAGCTTTCATTTTCCACTATCTTTCTGCACAATAAGCATGACAAACAGCCCTGTCAACAATGGATTTTATAGACTCTTGCTACTCGAAAACGGATCCGAACTATTAGTTATTTAAACGACAGTAACAACTAATAATTTACATACACGGGATGAAATGTAGGTTTCATTACCTCATTCCCTTAATTTGTTTACTTATACAATAAAATGGGTTCCGAGAAACACTTGTTTTTTTTTTAATTTTGAAGCATAATGTAATTTTATTTTCTAATATACGATATAGATATTGCATTTAAGCACGAGACTTCGGAACTTTAAAGATGGACGCTCTATTTGTCGTCTACCAAACATCACAGCCGTATTTGAAGGCTGGTGTGATTCTAACAGTGGTTTAACTCTGCGTTCCAAGTCTCAGCATGGCGAGAGAGTGAACACAGAGTTCCACAATATCTTTCCTTGTTTGTTCTTGAAAAGAGCGAATTTTCTTCACCTGGTGAGAAGACCTCTTTCCCGAGTTTTCCGGAGTGGTATTCGTGTGGTAAACTGGAGTTAGTTTAAGTGTGAGTGCCTGGGAACAAGTGAAATCCTGCAATCGATGTTTTTTTACCAACTCATTTTAATGTGTGCTTCTAGCCAGGAAGGTTTTATTAGAAATCCATCATCCTGTTTAAAACAAGTAAAGAGGGCACTGGAAGACACCACCGCCTTTCTCCGAGGCCAAGAAGAAATGCCTCGGAGAAAGGCAGCGCCATTTTCGGATTCGGGGGCGTGTTTGTCTTTTCTCTCCTCCAGCCATTGGCTGGAGGAGACAATGAGACTTTCTGTAAAAAACACGCCCCCCGATCCGAAAAGGACGGGGCATAATCGGAGTGACTGGACCTCTTCTCCAGTGGCTGGCCAGCATTTAAGAGGCCAGCCAATGGAGAACAGGAGAGAAGAGGGGCGGGTGCAAGCCCCTCTTCTCAATGTCATTAAATCTCGCGAGCGAGACTGCGCAAGCGCAGCCATCGCTAGCCGAGACCTAAAAAACGGGGGGCATTTAGCATGACATACAAGGCTAGTGTAGGAAATATGACTAATTGCATCACTGTTGAGCAGGAAGAGCCAGATCTTAATTTCATTGTTATTCCTTGTGTGAGGGTAAAGTTATCACAGTGATTTCCCCAAATGTATTGTTTTTATGTATGGTAAGGAAGTATCCATGGTGGATTTGTGTGCACGGTTCTGCATTCTTGGAAAGTGATTGATTCTAGAGATGAAGGGCTGAAAGATTATTGTTGCCCCCGGATGTCCAAGTTGATTATATCAGAAACAAAATAAATGTGGTTGGTTATTTGTCAGCACATTTGGAGTTTGCAGACAAGAAAACCTATAAGAATGTCTGTGTGGTAGTTAAGGGTGATGCAGTTCTGGGTTAGCAACGCCAACAAGAGATGGGTGTTAGTTTGTATCCATATGCCTCTCTACCTGTGTATTCTGTTTGGAAAGGTGTGGATCGAGAAAGTTTTGTTTCTGGCTTGAAAAGTTAGCTTACCAAGATTTTCAGGAGGATTTGGGGATGTTTGTGGATTTTAAGCACAACATAATTTTGAAGGACAATGCCATGCTAGTGAGGCATACTGTTTGTAATGTTCCTTTGGCTTATCTGGAGAATTGAACGTTTTGTTAGAGACCCTCTTTTTTAAGAGCAATATTGAGCCTTTAGAACCCTCACAATGGGTTCTCCTGTGGTTATATCATAAAAGAGTTCTGGTGAACTGCGATTATGTATTGATTTATACAGTCTCAACCAAGGCAACTGTGTCGATAGGCAGCATTTGTCTGAGCTCTATGAAATGCTATCACGCTTGTTAGAGCCACTGGGTTTTCAACTGTGGATCTTGTAATTTCTCATCACCAGGTTGAATTACAGAAGGAATTGAAACATTGGACTGCCTTCGTAACACCTGAAGGAATGTTCCAGATTTTAAGAATGCTTTTTGGTCTGACAAGTTCTGTGCCATTACCCCAATGCCCCATGAAAGACACTCAGGGGAAATAAATGGTGTGGTTGCTTTCTTAGATCTTATATTGGTATTGTGGAAGATCTACAATGAGCACAACAAGAATTTGCATGTTGTTTTGAGTGTGTTGAAGAGCAAATGTATGACATTGCAGTTTTCAGGTGTGAGAAAGTGGAATACCTTGACCCTAACATTTTTAAGGATGGTATCAAGCCCAAACGAAACCAAAACTACCTCCAGGATATTTTGGAAGCTTCAGCACCTGTGATTGTCCTTTCCTGGGTTAACTGAATCCTATTTTCAATTCCTATGGAATTATACCACCAACGTTGATCCGTTGATGCGATTTCTGAAAAAGAGGGTGCATTATCATTAAGGTTCTGAACAACAAGACGCTTTTGTGCAGCTGACAAATTAGATCATACAAGCTCCTTTTTCAAGTCATCTGAGGTGTGATAGAATGTGTGGTGGTTGCGGATGCTAGCATTGACGATCTGGGTGCGTTGTTGCTCCAATACGACATTTGAACTGAAAGGGTGATTGCATACACTTTGAGAACATTTAGAGAATCAGCATGTAATCACACTGTCATTGAGAAGGAACTACTGGTGTGCACCTAAGCTGCACAACATTTTAGACTGTTCCCTTGGGGCACATGGTTCGTGTTAAGACTGGATCATAAGCCCCTTGTTAACATGTTGACTCAGGGTGGCGGCAGGTCTCTGATGGCACGTCTTGCTCGTTGGGCAGCTAAACTTAAGGAGTATAAATTTCCCTTTGAGCATATTCAAGGGAGAGTGACTGTCCATGCAGACTGCTTGTCACATCCTCATTTGAAGAGTATTGTGGAGATGGAGGAGGATGGAGAATGTGTCATTGGTGGAGTCAGTTGAATATGATGTAGAGAGGAAACTGGTGATGAAACATCTTATGTTATATAGAATTATCTAGCGCACTAAACACCCATGAGGGTATCCAGGCGATTGACAGGGATATCTGCTTCGAGGATGACTGAAAGGACATCAATTTAATGGAGACCTCGGCCCATTTTTTAAGGTGAGACGTGAGGTGATGATTTTATTATAGTGTTTTGGTGAGGGGTGATAAAGTGAAATCACCTTATAGTTTGAGGGAGAACATTTACAGTTTAGCCCATCAAGGGCAGATGTGTAAGTCAGACACTAAAAGGAGAGTTTGTGAATTTTATTGGTGGCTAGGAATTGACAGACTTGTGGATGAATGGGTCAGAGTGTGTAGGCCATGTGCTAGCAGTGACGGAGCTACCAGATCTTGTGTTGTTGACCCGATACCTCTAGAATATGCAGCTGGGATATGTAGGAAGCCTGGAATTTAAAGTTTAGGTCCATTGTGTGTCACTTTAAGTGAAAAGGCATTCGCTATAGTGCTGGTTAACTATAGCTGGGAGGGTGAATGGTGGAAACAGGTAGAATGAGTGGGACTGTAGAAGTATTAGAGGACATTTTTGTAGAAAGTATTGCCAGAGGAGCTAGTGTCGGACAGTGATCCCCAAGTTGTATGTAAGGACTTGAGTGAGTTTCTCTCTCGATGTGGTGTTACACATAGAAGAGTTACAAATTATCATCTCCAGTTCAATGGACATGTTGAGCACTCTAATCGAGTTGTTAAAAAATCTGGTCATTTGCAGGTCAGAATTGGATTGTCCCGTGGAAAGGCTTTGCAGGCACTTTGTTAACACATGGAATTTCCCCTAGTTCAGTTATTGCTCTGTCTCCTTTTGAGATGGCAACGGGCGAAAACCAGATTCGAAATTAATCGTCTGGTGGCCTAAGGAGAAAAATGGAAAGGGAGGCGAGGTAGATTTTGCCAAGGTTTGAGACTCTGTGGATAAATATCAACAAAAGATGAAGGTGTATGTGACTAGACGATGTGCGGCATTGGGTCAGGATTACGTTTCCGACTACGCATGTTAACGGTTGACCCATATAGTCTGATCCTTTTAAGGTAGTAGAAATATTTGTGAGAGCTGTGCGAGTGAAAGATGGCAAGATTTGGAATTTGTGCAGGAGATCATTATTTTAGCAGACAGCTTGGAGTGATGATGGTGTGCCTGTGAATGTGTATAGCATATTTCTCGTTGTGCCGGTTGCTCAGGCTCAGGGTGTGGGGTCTCTGGCACCGGTGCTGATGTTCCTATTGTGGGTTGTGAACAAGGATGTGATGTGTGAGTGCCTGAGAGAACTAGTGTTCAACTGTTTGGTTACCCATCTGAAGAATTATCTGGTAAGGGGGTTTTAACAGAAGATGTATGCATGTCAGGTTTACCCTTTCCAAATGTATGGATTTTGTGAAATGTTAATCTTCGTGCTTTCTAATTTATAAGCGGTCACCTGTAGGATGATTTTTTTTTTTATTTCAATAGAATTTTATTATTGTTTTGTCATATACAAATGCCATATAACATAAAACATAAACAGATACATATAACATAAAACATGCACTTTGTATCGCATGTTGTTACAGGGCAGCCCACGTTGGCTGTGCTAGATGTAGTACAGTTTGGTTATTTTTGGCTGACCCCATGTTTTAATGAGAACATTTTGTATGATGTTCTCATGAAAATATTCTGTGTTGTTATATTGCATTTGTTTTTTTAGTATTATGTTTTTATTAGAAATGCTGTTTTATATTGCTTTTATTTTTGTTTTGTTTTTAAGGGGGAGGATGTGTTAAACACTGTAGCTTTGGCAGTTTTAACCTCTCGCTGTGCAGACGGCTCCTGTTTTGTTCATAAAAGCTTGTTATACCGGCCCATTTTTGTGTTACTTCCCCCCCCCAAAACATATTTAATCCTATAACTCTCAAATTATGTACATCTGTCTACACCGAGTGCATCAGCCCTCAGAGCTTTCTTGTTAGAGTTGTGAAGGTAGCCAATGTGAATAAAGCACCTTGGTTAGATATGCATGCTCGTTCCTGCCATAACTGCCAGACATGAAGTATTCTAACAACATCTCATAATTTAAAGACGAGAACATGTTTCCATAGCACATATTACTTTGCATTGGCTAACAGTCAACAACTGAATTCGAATACGGAAACGCCCTCTACGCCGGAGCCTCGACCAAGCTTATCAACAGACTGCAAAGAATTCAGAATGCCTCTGCACGCCTGATCCTCGACGTCTTGTGCCGCAACCACATCACCCCCCACCGGAGGAACCTGCACTGGCTCCCCGTCGACAAAAGAATCTCCTTCAAGCTCCTGATCCACGCACACAAGGCACTCCACAAAACCGGCCCAGCCTATCTCAACAGCCGACTCTCCTTCTACGTACCCAACAGGAAACTCCGCTCCGCAGACCTCTCCCTGGCTACCGTCCCAAGCATCCGAAAGACCACAGCCGGAGGCAAATCCTTCTCCTACCGCGCCGCCAAGACCTAGAACACCCTCCCCCTCATCCTACGACAAACCGAAGACCTTCTAACCTTCAGGAGACAACTCAAGACCTGGCTGTTCGACCAGTAGCAACAGTACCCTCTCCTCCCCTCCCTTCAGCGCCTTGAAACCCATGCGGGTATGTAGTGCGCTTTACAAATTAACTGATTGATTGATTGATTGATTGATTAAGGCACAGGTCTTCAAACTAAGGGGCGGGCCTCCCTTGGGGGGCCTTAAGTGATCTCAGCGCCGGGAGACCCCGGACCGGGGTAGCTGTGCGCTATATAAGCACATTTACATTTTACATTTACTTCCAAGTCTGCCCAATACTGGCACTCTCCATGAGATTCTGCTCTGGTCTATGTTGAAGTCAGAGAGCAGGATCTTCAAATGGAGCCATTCAGGTAGGAGGTACGATCTGTATTTCATGTTAAGCTCTTAGTTTACAGCAACAGTAGCTAGGTCCTCTCAGGGCTCCATCCTCCCTTCAACGGTACCTCCCTCCTAGCTCCCACTCCAGACTGCACACAAACATTCTACTGCATCATTCGTACCTCCCTCCTAGCTCCCACTCCAGACTGCACACAAACATTCTATTGCATCATTCGTAACTCCCTCCAAGCTCCCACTCCAGACTGCACACAAACATTCTATTGCATCATTCCTATCTCCCTCCTAGCTCCCACTCCAGACTGCACACAAACATTCTATTACATCATTCGTAACTCCAACCTAGCTCCCACTCCAGACTGCACACAAACATTCTATTGCATCATTCGTAACTCCCTCCAAGCTCCCACTCCAGACTGCACACAAACATTCTATTGCATCATTCGTAACTCCAGCCTAGCTCCCATTCCAGACTACACACAAACATTCTATTGCATCATTCATAACTCCCTCCTAGCTCCCACTCCAGACTACACACAAACATTCTATTGCATCATTCGTAACTCCAACCTAGCTCCCATTCCAGACTACACACAAACATTCTATTGCATCATTCGTAACTCCAACCTAGCTCCCACTCCAGTCTACACACAAACATTCTATTGCATCATTCGTAACTCCAACCAAGCTCCCGTTCCAGACTACACACAAACATTCTATTACATCATTCGTAACTCTCTCCTAGCTCCCACTCCAGACTACACACAAACATTCTATTGCATCATTCGTAACTCCAACCTAGCTCCCACTCCAGTCTACACACAAACATTCTATTGCATCATTCGTAACTCCCTCCTAGCTCCCACTCCAGACTACACACAAACATTCTATTGCATCATTTGTAACTCCAACCTAGCTCCCATTCCAGACTACACACAAACATTCTATTACATCATTCATAACTCTCTCCTAGCTCCCACTCCAGACTACACACAAACATTCTATTGCATCATTCGTAACTCCAACCTAGCTCCCACTCCAGACTACACACAAACATTCTACTGCATCATTCGTAACTCCAATCTAGCTCCCATTCCAGACTACACACATACATTCTATTACATCAGTCGAAACTCTCTCCTAGCTCCCACTCTAGACTGCACACAAACATTCTATTGCATCATTCGTAACTCCAACCTAGCTCCCATTCCAGACTAGACACAAACATTCTATTACATCATTCGTAACTCTCTCCGAGCTCTCACTCCAGACTGCACACAAACATTCTATTGCATCCTTCGTAACTCTCTCCGAGCTGTACACAAACATTCTATTGCATCATTCGTAACTCTCTCCGAGCTGCACACAAACGTTCAATTGCATCATTCGTATCTCCCTCCTAGCTCCCACTCCAGACTGCATACAAACATTCTATTGCATCATTCGTAACTCCCTCCTAGCTCCCACTCCAGACTACACACAAACATTCTATTGCATCATTCGTAACTCTCTCCGAGCTGCACGCAAACGTTCTATTGCATCATTTGTATCTCCCTCCTAGCTCCCACTCCAGACTACACACAAATGTTCAATTGCATAATTCGTATCTCCCTCCTAGCTCCCACTCCAGACTACACACAAACATTCTATTGCATCATTCCTATCTCCCTCCTAGCTCCCACTCCAGACTACACACAAACATTCTATTGCATCATTCGTAACTCCCTCCTAGCTCCCACTCCAGCCTACACACAAACATTCTATTGCATCATTCGTAACTCCAACCTAGCTCCTATTCCAGACTACACACAAACATTCTACTGCATCATTCGTATCTCTCGCCTGTCTCCCATTCCGGTCTACACACAAACATTCTATTGCATCTTTCGTAACTCTCTCCTAGCTCCCACTCCAGACTACACACAAACATTCTATTACATTATTAACTCGCAGCATTCTAGACACCAACTCACACATGGGGACACAGGATACTGCACACCTCCATTACTTACAAACAACAAAACAAGAAACAGCCATTCTATCACATGTAAAGAAGAGATGACATTCATTCACAATCAATCTCCAACATGTCTAGCTTACACATTCACCCAACAACAACCTGTTAAACTGTCAAATACCCATGAAGACACATACCCAAGACAGCAAATACTCACCGAAACTCTGCAAACAGTCAAGACACAGAGCTCGTCACACCTTCTGTTAAGCAAATAAACGAGACAGCAACAAGGTTGTGTCTTCCGTGGCACAATGATCGAAGACTTGCAATCTTGCAACCTCTTCGGACATGAGGCCTGATCACCCCATGTTTGTTTCGAAACTCACAACGCCTCACAACATTTATGCACACAGGATGCCCCGAAATGCGAAAGCCAGGGCACAGAACCCATTGGCTTCCATCGGCAAAGGGTTTCCCCCATCATTCTTAAGTCTACACGTTGAAGGCACAAAACGCGAAAGAAAAGTTTAAGCATACAGCGCCTTAACTCAAAAGTCCCTCGACCAGACTCCAACACAAAATCTGTCATCACAGTTACACTCATATACAATATCCCCAGACATCCACCTGGCATTACTAAACTACACAGCACAACAAACTCTCACACCATCTCCGTCATCACTTGCAAAACACACAGCCCCTCAAGTCTATACAGTGCACCATGCACATACACACAAAATTGCAGCCCAGCCTTCCAACACACCACATACTCAGTCACACTAGCTGGACAAACCGACACGACTAAGACACAACTTAAATCTTCACCCAGTACCTCTCCCTCTGGAAACTGCACCAGAAGCTTTAAGACGTCTTCCAAACATAATGATGGCAGCCTCCAGTAGAGGCATAGGGAAACATTATTGACACAATGATAAAACGCTAAAGCAGCCCTGCAATACCACCATTGACACCAGACCACGTCAACAGGTAATGAAGTACTCACCTTCAACAATCCAGAGCTACCTTAAACACCACCAATCAAGGACAACAATGACTGACTCCATTATGCACCACAAAACTATCACTAACGTATGCTGCCTCCAAGACAACTCACCAGTCAAATCTTTCCGTTTGTACAGAATGACAACTCAGGCGAAGCTTTGGCTTTAACACACTACACTCAGCTAAAACTTGTGGATATCACCCACAGCTTCACAGGGTACTGCACATCCCTACATGTATAACCCACAATGAACTATCCCTTGCAATCTCTGACAACATGCTACGTTTCTTCTCACACATTGCACCACTGGGGGTATTCCACCATGCAACTTTGCACAACAGGGTACTACTCTTCCCTAACCTAGCACACTGCATGGTACTCCCACATGCAGCTTTTCACTGTAGGGTACTTACTGCACTTCCTCAACTTGGCATACTAGCGGGTACTGCCTGCACACTGCTGGTAGCCACAAGGTGCTACTCCTCCCTACCTTTGCATACTATGGGGTAGTCCCCCAGATACCTTCTAGTGAACACTAGCCTGGTCTTTCCCCCGTCTGTACCAACACACACACACACAAGTGTACTACACACATATCTTTTGAGATGGGGTACTACTCTTCCCCGCATCTGAAACACTTGGACATGCACAACCAGCATGCACCTACACAACAAAACACAGATGTTCGGCGGACAGCAGACAAGGGTAGGTGCGAATGCCACTGTTCTCGCTGCCACACAAAATGCCTTCAGACCAATCTCCATCAGGTGTGTAATTTGTGTCTGTTTCCTGATCAAAACAATGCTGCCTGCTGCTCCTTTCGGTCTAATAAAACCCTCCTCGACTGTTGGGCTCGACGTCACAAGATGTCGTGTAGAAGTAGAAACGATACCCCAGACCTCTTCGACCACTAGGACATCTAGGGGGAACACAACCCACAACCGTTGACCAAAGGTGTGGAAGCTTTCTCTCCCGATGACAGCTCCGACTATGAGCTGGAAACCAAGGGTCTTCCACCAGCGCAGCCAGTCATGAGTAAGGTACTCCCTCCCCCATGACACTGCTCACAAGCTGAACAGCTCTTTTCCAAGGCTTGCCAGCTGCTCTGGTGCACCAGAAACAGGTCGCCGGCCTGCCACTGCCTTCGGGCTATGATCGGCACAGACCACCACCTTCTGACGCAACGCTCAGCTCTGGCACTGCACTGAAGAAACCATCGAGGCTGACTGCTACGGTGCCACCACCTCCCACGCCCACCTCACAGCCGGCCCGACTGTCAGAACCGACACCTTTGGCGCCAAAATCTGAATTCGCATCAGAACCGAGATCCTCAGAGCCGACCACCAAGACTGGACACAGCTTGGGGTCCATCGAGCCGATCCTCCATAAACTGCAAGAGGAGATCGTTGCCCGGCAGAAACACTTAACGATCCATCCCCAGATGGGCTGAATTCTCACCCGCCCACCAGGTGATGGAACGTCGAATAGTCAGCTGTCTTTCGAGGAAGCCTTGGACATGCCACCTCCACTAAAGCAGCGCATGGAAGTGGACAAGGCTACTAGCCCTTTGCCCGTCACAATCCCACCACCTCATCCTGCTCCATAGTGCTAACCTTCCCTGCCAACTTCTCTAGGTGACTCTCTGCCCTATACATCTCAGAGGTCACCTCACTCAGACATGGGGTGCCAGAGGGAAGGTGGCACCTTTGACTCTCCTCCCCAGGATGACCCCTGAGACTCCTCTGGTGCTGACCCACCGGGGAACACAGACCTTGATTTTTACCCCTTCCGTCTCTCCCCTCGTAATGACTCCATGTCCTACAATGAGCTGATTGATTAGGCTGCCTCCTTCCACAAGGTGGATCTACACACTGAGCCTTTGGAGAAGGGCTTTATTTTTGAGGCCCTGTCCACCCAGTACCTCCTCATGCTCCATCACACCCCTGACATCATTCAAGACCCCGCCCACTCCAGGGTTATCACAAGAAAAGAAAAATAAACTTCTCCTACTGCTCCTTGTACATTCGTGGCCAGCTCCCCCTAACTCTCTAGGGGTCACTACTGCCCTTAAAAGGGCTAACTCAAAGGCTACTAGTTATATCCCCTCTACCAGATAAAGAGAGCAAATGGATAGACGCTGCGGGTAAGAGGGTAGCTACGCAATCAGTCAACCAGTGGTACATTGCCAATTCTATTGGGCTGCTCTACCGATATCACCATCTCCATTGGAACGAGTTGAAGGAGGTCCTCCGATATCTCCCTGAGGAGCACAGAAAAAGGGTCTATGAGATCATCTCCGAGGGAAAACAGATCTCCAACACCACAATCCACTGCGCATAAGATGCCAAGGGCACTGCTGCTAGGAGGGTCCACTCCAGCGTCCTTCTGCGCAGGCATGCCTGGCTCCATATCTCCGGCTTGGGGCCGGTAGTCCAGCAAAACTTGCTCAACCTGCCGCTCTATGGCCAACATCTGCTCAGGCCATGGGCTGACCAGATGCTGGAAATAATAAAGAAAGATACGGTGACAGTGAGAACAATGGGCGCCCTTCCAACGCCTGCTCCTCACGGGTCCTTTTGCGCTCCCCCTACTGTGGAGGCTCAAAAACCACCTCCCCCGAGGCCGCCACGTCTTACCATTATCCACAGGCCCAACAGTCCTCTCCCAGAGAGTACTTTAGAGGGTACTACAGAAGCAACAACTCAAAAGGCAGAGGTAAAGGTGGGTCTTCCAAAGGAACAACCACCACCACTAAGCCCTGAGTTGTCTCTCCTTCGCCCCCAATCATGTGACACCTGTCGGGCGCCTACAATGGTTCTTTCCTGCTTGATGGAAAGTCACCTCCAACCAGTGGGTGTTGGATATTATCCAACATGGTTATTGACTGCAGCTCATTTCCACCCTTCCCACATTCCACCTCACAAACTCAAGCTGTCCCCAGAACACCAAAAGCTGCTCGGGGAAGACCCCCAGGCGCTCCTTCTCAAAGGGCCATAGAACCTGACCCCCATCGCCAAGAGGGCATGGGATTAAGGGAAATGTGTTTCATGAAGGTCCAATGGAAGGGTAACCCAATGGAAGAAAAGTGTACCACATTCCATGTTTCAATTATTGCAAAAATAAAAAGGGAATAAAAAGTTAGAGGTACCTTCCTGCAGACTCCTCGGGCCCTCGGTTGTCAGGTCTGAAGTGAAAGTAGATCGAAGCCCCGTCCTCTGCTCTCCTCCCCCGGTTCACAAGTGAGGACTTTGGCCTGAAGGGTAGAGGTGGGGAGGCAGGACATGCCTTCATTTAAGGATGCTGCTCCCTTTACTGGCTGCCAGCGAGGGCTCTTCCGTGGTGCAGGGACATGATCACCTCTGGAGACCCCCTCTGCCATGCCTGTCCCACGGACCTGCGCCCTCTGAAGCTGGCAAATGCTCTGTGTGGGTAGGACCAGGAAGAAGACTGGCTGTGGCTCGTCAGGGGTTCTGAGCCTTCTAGAGGGCAGGGGACTTAGAACAGATATATCCACAGACCTTAGAATGCGTCTTTACACACCTCAGCGAGTGCAGTATGGGTAATACTGCTGGCTTTGTCTTTGCAGTCTGCGTAATACTGCTCTCTCTGTATATGTGGTATGTGTAAAGCAGCTGACTCTGTCTTTGCAGTATGCGTAATACTACTGTCTCTGTATATGTGGTATGTGTAAAACAGCTGACACTGTCTCTGCAGAATGTGTAATACTACTGTCTCTGTATATGTGGTATGTGTAAAACAGCTGTCTCGGTCTTTGCAGTATGCGTAATACTACTGTCTCTGTATATGTGGTATGTGTAAAGCAGCTGACTCTGTCTTTGCAGTATGCGTAATACTACTGTCTCTGTATATGTGGTATGTGTAAAGCAGCTGACTCTGTCTTTGCAGAATGTGTTATACTGCTGTCTTTGCAGTATGTGTAATACTGCTTTCTCTGCAGTATGTGTAATGTGATGCCTCTGCAGTGTGTGTAATACAGCTGACTGCCTCTGCAGAATTTTTAATATAGCTGTGTCAGTCTATGCGGTATGTGTAATATAACTGTCTCTGCAGAATGTAATACTGCTGTGTCTGTCTTTGTAGTATGTGTAATACTGCTGTCTCAGTCTCTGCGGTATGTGTTATATATAATGACTCTGTCTCTGCAGAATGTGTAATACTGCTTATTAGCAGTATATAATACTGCTGTGTCTCTTTTACAGTCTGTGCAATACTGCTATCTCTGCAGCGGTATGTGTAATACAGCTGATTGTTTCTGCAGCATGTGTAATGCAGCTGTCTCAGTCTCTGCAGTATGTGGAATACTACTGTCTCTGCAGAATGTAATACTGTGTCTGTCTTTGTAGTATGTGTAATACTGCTATTACTGCAGTATGTGTAATATGCTGTTCCTGCAGTATGTGTAATACAGCTGACTGTCTTCAGAATGCGTAATACAGTTGTGTCAGTCTCTGCAGTATGTGTAATACTGCAGACTTTTTTTCTCTGCTGAATGTGTAATACTGCTTTTTCTGAGACTGTACTATTGCTGTCTCTGTAGGATGCGTACACAGCTGACTTTCTCTCTGCAGAATGTGTAATACTACTGTCAGCAGTATGTATTGTATTGTATGTGTAATACTGCTCTCTGTGTCTGCAGTATGTGTAATACTGCTCTCTGTATCTGCAGTGTGTGTGTAATACTGATATTTGTATCTGCAGTATGTGTAATACTGCTATCTGCAGTATGTGTAAAACTGCTATCTGTATCTGCAGTGTGTGTAATACTGATATTTGTATCTGCAGTATGAGTAATACTGCTATCTGCAGTATGTGTAATACTGCTCTCTGTATCTGCAGTATGTGTAATACTGCTCTCTGTGTCTGCAGTATGTGTAATACTGCTCTCTGTATCTGCAGTGTGTAGTATGGCTCTCTTTATTTGCAGTATGTGTAATACTGCTCTCTGTCTCTGCAGTATATGTAATAGTGCTGTCTCTGCAGAATGTGTAATACTGCTCTCTGTGTCTGCAGTTTGTGTAATACTGCTCTCTGTATCTGCAGTGTGTGTAGCATAGCTCTCTTTATCTGCAGTATGTATAAAACTGCTGACTGCAGTGTGTGTAATACTGCTATCTGAATCTGCAGTGTGTGTAATACTGCTCTCTGTATCTGCAGTGTGTGTAATACTGCTCACTGTATCTGCAGTGTGTGTAATACTGCTCTCTCTATCTGCAGTGTGTGTAATACTGCTCTCTCTATCTGCAGTGTGTGTAATACTGCTCTCTGTATCTGCAGTGTGTGTAATACTGCTCTCTGTATCTGCAGTGTGTGTAATACTGTTCTCTGTATCTGCAGTGTGTGTAATACTGCTCTCTCTATCTGCAGTCTGTGTAATACTGCTCTCTGTATCTGCAGTGTGTGTAATACCGCTCTCTGTATCTGCAGTGTGTGTAATAATGCTCTCTGTATCTGCAGTGTGTGTAATACTGCTCTCTCTCTATCTGCAGTGTGTGTAATACTGCTATCTGAATCTGCAGTGTGTGTAATACTGCTCTCTGTGTCTGCAGTATGTGTAATACTGCTCTCTGAATCTGCAGTGTGTGTAATACTGCTATCTGAATCTGCAGTGTGTGTAATACTGCTTACTTTGTCTCTGCAGTTCGTGTAATACTGCTCTCTAGACCTGTTTTCGGTGTCAGGCTGTCATCACCCCACGTTAGAGGGGTCAGTGAGATGGATTATATGTTTTGTACAAGTGAAACTTGCGAACTATTAAAGCAACATGGTCTCAGAAAACAGCACCGTCAGCTAAAATGGAAAGCATCGGCACGTTTCCCATGAGCCTCTTCTGCTTAAGCCTTTTTGTTTTCAGAGATGATTCCTAAACTTTACATTAACAGGTAATTAGCCTTGTGGGTCTTAATTTGCAAAATCACTCGGTGGAGCTCTGTGCGCTTCTGACGCTAATGGCGTTGTCAATCGCGAGCCCCGGAGGAGGCTCAGGCTCGCAGAGATGCTGAGTTGGTTCTCTTGCCTCAAACTTTATCTCCTCGACCAGGATAAAAGTGTCTTCTCAGTTCAGGTGTTTAGAATTGTTGGTCAGCCTGTGGTGGTGTCTGACATGCCCACGTCTTTGCTGTTGGTCATCAGCCTGTGGTGGTGTCAGACATGCCCACGTCTTTGCTGGTGGTCATCAGCCTGTGGTGGTGTCAGACATGCCCACGTCTTTGCTTGTGGTCATCAGCCTGTGGTGGTGTCTGACATGCCCACGTCTTTGCTGTAGGTCATCAGCCTGTGGTGGTGTCTGACATGCCCACGTCTTTGCTGGTGGTCATCAGCCTGTGGTGGTGTCAGACATGCCCACGTCTTTGCTGGTGGTCATCAGCCTGTGGTTGTGTCTGACATGCCCACGTCTTTGCTGGTGGTCATCAGCCTGTGGTTGTGCCTTCTAACCCAGGAACCTGTTATTTTGTGTCAGGACACAACGGTGTCCTGTTCCAAGCGTCTGGTATTGTGACCAGTTTACGTCTACCTGGCCCATGTGTCTGCTCTTCCATGAAGTATCGGCTTTCGATGGTAGCTTCCTGGCCTAGATGTCTGTTCCTGTGTGTCAGCTCACAATGGTGTCTTCCCAGCTTAGATGTCTTCCTCTAACAGCTGCGGGGCACAGAACTGAAATTAGAGATACCCCGATACTCAAGAAAGTGGACATACTTATATACAGATACAGGAGCCGGACTTACCACCTACTTCCATCTTCTAGTTCACCTCATGCCACCTCAGGGATATTCTGTCCTAGAAATGGGCAACGAGAGTAAAGCAGGAGGGGTGTGTCACCAGTTCACAAGTGCACAATTACATACAAGACTATTCAGGCGCGTCTTCCAAAGCCGCGAAGCAGAAATCAGACCAAACAGCCTGTCTCCCCTGAGCTGCATTTCACTTACCACAGTCCTGGCTAGAAGGTCAGCTACTGAGAAGAAGACAGTGGAATGTGCCCACTCTAAGAACTTGTTAGGTTTCAACAACATACTGTGGAGACAACTCTGACATGGCAGTAAAACCACTGGTGGCATTCCTGGAAGATACAGTCTACCTTTCCCTCCCATCACAGAGGCACCACCTCATGATAGCTGAAGAGGGCCAAGTAACTTTGAACAACCAGCAAGTGCTCGGTGGTCTGACCACCAACATACTCCATTCATCAAACCTTCTTACAAGACGGCATCAAAAGGAGGACACGACTGCCCCATAACCAAATGTAGAAACCTGAAAATAATGACAGAAGAGTTCGTGGCGAAAACATAGCCACCCAAATGAACATCCCCATTAGCCGAAAACGTTCAAAAGGAAGCAAACCAAATTCCAGCATTTCAGCAGCATCCGCATTATGCGAAGTAACCGCACGCATGAGCAAAAGATGAAAACACAGAAAGCGACAAAATGGTTCTCAAAAGACCTGACAATGAAAGTAAATCAGATGAATGCTGTAAGGTAAATGGGGGAAAATAAATCAATCCCTAATCTGAGCTCATCCATAATAAGCAAGGAAACATAACAAACATATCACCCACATGGTCAAATTATCATGCTTTCCTAAGCAGCAGGAGGCAGCAAAAATGGCCAACAAAAACTAATCTACAAGCAAAATAGATAAATTACCCATCCTCCTGTCCGGATACCTCCAAAGAGAAGTGTAAACAATGTACAGAAACTAAGGGACAGTATCCAGGCCAACCTGGATGATACACGTACCAAGGAGGGGCGAGGTAAATATTGAAACGAATGAGAAACACAATGAGTCGTCTATCTGTGGCCGTCCACGCATGAAGAAGACGCTGACCCATCCTCAGTGGCAAAGTCCATAGCAGGGCCAGTGACTCCTCCATGGTGGCAGATCATTAACTTGTCCCTGAGACAGGAATGTTCCCAGATTGTCTGAAAAGAGGCCAGGGCAAGCTACTAATAAATACGCTTCCTACAGACATAGAAGAGCTAAATATCTACACACCTTCTCAATCTGGGCAAAACAGTAGACAAGCATTGGCAATGCCAATAGGTCTGGCTTTACACAAATGTTGTATGGCAAGTAAGGCATTACAACTAAATAGCATGGGAATCAATGTGCATTTGTGTGGCAGAACTGTAGAATAATGTTGGTGTAGGGTAAAAGGTCAGGTGACCGTTGCACTGTCAAGCCAGACCTAAAAATCCATTTAGGTTAATGACTGCTCTCCTCCCATCTGTGCCCCGCCAGAGAAAAACAACTTAAGTGATCTTGTTAGCCTAGAAACTTTAATAGCATTATGATGTCGTCTGTGCCCTGAAAGTTCAACCTCGGGCTGCTGGATAATTAAACAAATTGATCACAGCTGTGTGGAGGGCAGGTGCTTTTTATGTGGAAGCAGACAACTTCTGCCCAATCAAAACCTGTACTCCTGGTTCCGAACATGTGGGCGGAGCCAAAGCCCCCCTCCTGGTGATACTCACATAATTGTCTGGTGACAGCTTCGCTGCAAAGCCAGAGCATAAAAACCTGCGAATGAAAGATCGTGTCAACAAAAGCAGCCTCCTTGACTTGAACCAATCGTTTCAGCAAGGGATGCCAGGCGGAATCAGCAAAACTACTTGCGATGGACGATGCCCTTAAGATCATGGATCTTGTGTTGTTGTCCTTCTTGGTGTTACCACAGCTTGGTCACAGTGGACCACAATACCTTCATCTACACTGGTCAAAAAGGATCACAAAAGGCAACAAAACCTAAAAATGTGTTTCGATCTTATCTGAGAGCTCTATACCACACAGTTCAGAACACGGCCCACTCCTCCCTCCCCTCAGCTTTCCTTTGAGGGGTCCCCCAAGGATCCACCCTAGTCTCCAAACTCATGTATACATGGGGTAACTCAGGGAAGAGTTGAGAAATCTGGGTCTGAATATTCATCAATACATTTTGGATACTCAGCAGTTTCTAGAAATAACAGCAGAGCAAGGCATAGAAACGCTGGAAAATGGCGGGAGAGGACTTGGTTGTGGCTGTCCACCCATTTCTTTAAACAAAACCCCGGCAAGACTGAGTTTCTGAACTTCTCACCGAACAACAGCAGCCCCCCTTGCACAATCTGATCATTGACTCGGATCCGCTCGGACACTAAACAGTGGCTGTACGCAGAATAGGTTTTGTACTGGACGGTCAGTTCTCACGTCATGATCACATAAGCTACATAGCAAAGAATTCTCAATGACAACTACAACCTTTGCATAATTTGAAGTGTGTGGTCTCAATGCAAGACCTTCAGATCTTAGTCCAATCCCTAGTTCCAACCAGACTAGACTAGACTATGGAGCAGGGCTACTAACATAGCTCCCACAATGAGGGCTTTTAAACGCAGAACGCAGTCCTGAGCTCAGTGGCGAGACTCTATTAATACAATAAAAGCTGATCATATATCTCGCCTTCTCATATCCCTAACCTAGTTGGCAATGGACAGATGATGCACCCTCAAAGCTGCTTGGATCATTTACAAAACCCTACACCATCATTCCCTGACATACCGATCACACAAATTAACTGTCCTAGGGAAAGATGGACATTCACGGAACAAAGATCTGCTCACTCTAGCAATCCCAAAATGTAATAAACCAAAATCTCCTCTCAAATCCTTCTCCGGTGCCGAGCCAAGAGTCTGAAATAGCAGCCCCCTTGGGCGGAGAACGGCAGGAATATACTTTGCATTCAAAAGGGGGATGAAAGGATTTGTGCTTTGCTGCCCTCAAAACTCACTGAGGAATATCCGTCTACTACTAGCTCACCCGCACTGAATTCAACTAAAAATACATTTGCGAAAGCTACGCCAAAAAAACTTTCCCTTTATGGTATTCATAATGGTATGAAACACTGAAAAAGTCTGACATCTAAGTGGTAATGTGATTTATAGGCTTGTCACCAATGCATATTGTCACTTGCTAATTAATTGTGCTACTGTGACAGCCCCCACCATATAAAAACGCAAATAAATACATGTAAAACAAGCTTTGGCAAACACAATAAGCCTGGCATCTACAATGCTTTTTAAAAAAACTTTTTTATAAACACATGCAATTTGTACAAAAAATAACCTGGCAAACATAAAAATACAGAAGTGGGGCAACAGCTCGAGCACAACAGCCCTGGCACTAAAGTGTACTCCTTTTCTGGTGTATGTGCACATGCGCAGAGGTAAAATGTCATTACTCATAGTACAAGAGAGCCAATGGATGAAGTGAGCTGACCTGTTGCCCCTAGCAGCTTGCTGTGGTGGGTGGAAGCTAACTGTGAATGGCACTTGATCAGACCAAAGATGAGGTGGGTTGACCGAACCGAAAGCCCCTGTAGTTATATATGGTGTGTGTGTTTTGTCATGTTGTATGCTTGTGTGTGTACTTGTGTTTGTATCTGGGTGTGAAGGTGCGGCTCTATGTGTCTTATGTTGTGTGCTTGTGTGTGTACTTGTATTTAGGTCAGGGTTGGAGGTGTGGCACTATGTGTCTTATGTTTTGTGCTTGTATGTGTACTTGTATTTAGGTCAGGGTTGGAGGTGTGGCACTATGTGTCTTATGTTTTGTGCTCATGTGTATACTTATGTTTGTGTCTGAGTGTGAAAGTGCAGCTCTATGTGCCTTATGTTGTGTGCTTGTGTGTGTAATAGTGTTTGTGTCTGGTTGTGAAAGTGCTGCTCTATGTGTCTTACGTTGTGTACTTGTGCTTGTACTTGTATTTATGTCAGGGCGTGAAGGTGTGGCTCTATGTGGCTTGTGTTCTGTCCCTGTGTATGTACTTGTGTTTGTGTGCGGGTGTGAAGGTGTGGCTATATATGTCTTATGTTGTGTACCTCATGTGTTTGGGTCTGGGTGTGAAGTTGTGACTTTGTGGGCCTGCTTGTGTAGCCTATGTGCCTCTTTGTGTGTGTGCATGATTACCTATTTGTACCTTTAGTTGTGTGACTCTGTTGCTTGGTTCCAGCTGGTGTGAATCTTAAGAGTCAAGATTTCAAGATTTGTTAATTGTGCGCAGTTAATAAAAACCATTGCATTGGTATTGCCCCCAATACATCTTTACATCATCAAGGCAGGGCGGAGCAGACCATCACATTTAAGACACAATATTCGGATTAGGCAATCTCATACAATAGCCATAATCCCAAATTAAAACATCTGAATCAATGATAAAATAACATTCTAACTCAGTGAGGTGGAAAAACACTGAGACATGGTGCAAAATAGTCTGTGAAAAGTTTTTGAGAAATGGAGACCAAGGGCATCATGTAGGTAGCCTAATACCGGTCGGTAACGGCCGATTTTGGGTAATTATACCATTACTGACCGGTATTTAGGCTTTTGCTATGTAGGGGGATCATTTCTGTATTCGGTAATTTACCGAATCGGTAAAATTACCGAATCGGTAATTTTACCGATTCGGTAAATTCCGAATACAGAAATGAGATGTAGGGGAAGTGTGTGGGTGTTGTCTGGAGTCGGTATTTACCACCAACTAATAGTTGGTGGTAAATAAAGAATGGATGTGTTTAAGCGCTTAGAAGTGTGCAATGTGGCAGACATACATGCCCTTAGGGCATGTATGTGTGCCACATGTGCACACATGCAGGAATCAGGGGTGCAACAGGGTGTCAATGTGACACCCTGCCACCCTTGATTGTGCTCCCCCCATTACCGAATCGGTAATTACCGATTCGGTAATGGTAACTGGCTCCCCATTGATTCCTATGGGCCTCCTGGCCCATAGGAATCAATGGGAAGCCAGTTACCATTACCGAATCGGTAATTACCGATTCTAAAATACCGACCCATTCCGATTCGGTAATTATTACCGACGGATTACCTACATAGCATTTACCACTTCATAAATACCGAATCGGTAAAATTCGGTATTTATGAAGTGGTAAATGTTAGGCTACCTACATGAGGCCCCAAGTGAGAAGAGGCAATGGCAGGAGTGAGTAGAAGTTCTCACATATTTTCCTGACCTTGCAAGCATTTGGCTGTCTGTTCGTATAAAACATAGCGCTGATGCCTCCAAGCATGTATTGATGCCACTTTTTAGATATAATGGCTTTAGGAGGACTCTTCTGGGGGCATCCAAGGCAGGACAGCAGCACAGAAGATGTAGCCATGATTCGGACCTGTAATTGCACAATCTACAAGCCCCCTCCTCACCATGTGCGGCCCAACGGTTAAAAGCAGTGGATCGCAGGCCTAGAAGATGCATGAACATAATGTTTCTGCGGGCCGATGCGTTTAAACTGTTAGAGAGATATGGTTGCGGAAGCCCTGGGAGGTACGAATCATTCAAAGGGAGCAGAATAGAAGACGATTTCAAGGCCCGGCGGTCCATCTGAAATGAGATTTGTCTTGCCTGCTTGTTTATAACTCTTTTCCAGACTGTGTAGGGAACAGAGTCTACTGTTATTGATGATTCCTCAATTTGTAGGGATCTTAGGGACTTTACAATTTGTCGGTTCTATGGATTGCCGGAACTAGCAAAGGTTTCTTTTAGACGGGCTTTAAGAGTGTCATCTGCGGCTTTTAATACCCTTATATAATACTTCAGGGTGTCTGCCTCACAGGAGAGAGATTGTGTTGTAAGGCCCACGCCCAGTAGTAGCCTTGCCCTATGTATATATTTCGGAAGTCGAAAGATTTTTTGTAGATATTAATCTGGGTGTGATCAAGACTGGTCATACATGCATCGGGGAAGGCCTGATGCCCATAGCTTAGGGCGGGGAGCAGAGTGGCTTTAATCACCTTCAGTATAGGATCTGCTGAGGGACTGCTCAGGGACGGATTGAGTCGGGTCAGGCTGCATGTTATGGCCCCGGCTCTCTTTTCCAGGGCAGCTAAGTGGACGGATGGTCTGGAAGACTCCCTAGACCATACCCCCAAATAGTTGTTCTTTGATGTAGATTTAATCTTTGCAGCCCCAATGTTCCATATTAGAGTTTTCTTTTTTTTTTTTTTGCACCGGCCAAAAATCAGGACCGTAGTCTTGTCCTGATTGATTTTAAGGGCGTTATATTTGTTGTATTCATCAACCGTACACAGGGCTGGTTGAAGGCCAGATTTGGCCTGGTCCATTATGACGATGTCGTCGGCATATTGTAAAATGTATGAATGAATCTTAGAGTCCCCTTGAAGGATTTTGCAGGGTCCCCATCCTTTTGTACAACACTTTCCTCTCCTCCTACCCTATTCTGTTCTCCTACGACCCTGTCTCCCATTTCTCCTCACCCCTCTCCTTCGGCCCCACCCCTCCTGATACCTCCTCTCCTCCCCCTGACCTCTCCTCTCCTTCACTTCTTCTCTTCTCTTTTCCTATTCCCCCTCCTTTCTCTTCTGACCCTGCCCCCCTTCCCCCATTCCTCCTCACCCCTCTTCTTCCGGCCCTACCTCTCCTCTCCTCTCTTCTCTTCTCTTCTCTTCTCTTCTCTTCTCTTCTCTTCTCTTCTCTTCTCTTCTCTTCTCTTCTCTGCTCTTCTCCTCTCTCCTGACTCTGCTCCCCGTTTCCCTCCTCCTCACCCCTCTTCTTAGGGCCCTACCTCTCTTCTCCTCTTCTCTTCTCTTCTTTTCTCCTCTCTCCTGACTCTGCTCCCCGTTTCCCTCCTCCTCACCCCTCTTCTTCCGGCCCGCCCCTCCTCATCTCTCATCTCCTCTCTTCTTACTCCTTTCAATTCTCTCCTGACTCTGCTCCCCGTTTCCCTCCTCCTCACCCCTCTTCTTCCGGCCCGCCCCTCCTCATCTCTCCTCTCTTCTTCCTCCTTTCTCTTCTCTCCTGACTCTGCTCCCCGTTTCCCTCCCCCTCACCCCTCTTCTTCCGGCCCGCCCCTCCTCATCTCTCCTCTCTTCTTCCTCCTTTCTCTTCTCTCCTGACTCTGCTCCCCATTTCCCATTCCTTCTCACCCCTCTTCTTCCGGCCCCGCCCCTCCTCGTCTCTCCTCTCCTCTCCCCTCCTCAGCCCTCTGTATTTACAGTTGTGCCGCGGGCCCAGCTTCGCTTAAACCCACAAGATGAAAAGATCACCTTGAAGCTTTCGCCAGCGCAGAGGAATTAAATGTTCTGCGCACTCAGTGCCTGTCCAGGGCTGACGTGTTATTGCATCTCTGCTGCCATATTGGAATCCCTCAAAGTGGCGCCTTCAGAAGGAGCCCGAAGCGCCTGCGGGACGTGGGAGAAGGACGTCTGCCCCGCGGCCTCGTCGGCCATGATCCGACCAGGAGCTGGTGCAGCCGAATAGATACTGCAGCGCGTTTGATTTAAAGGATAATTTGTCCTGGGCAGGCTGCGGTCCCCAGAAACAACACAGGCCTGCTGTCTGTGAGTTGGATATGTCTAATCATACATGCATCAACGCTCTGCAGCAAGCTTCTGCTCTCACTTCACCCAAAGCGAAGGTGGGCCCAAAATGGCGCCTCTGGAGTCAGCACGTGCAGGCTGCAGGGAGCTCCTGTCAAGCATGATGCCTAGTGCCTGCCAGGGCATCCAGATTTTTTTTTTTGATGAACAAGTTTTCATTGATTTTCAAATTGGCATCACGATCAAACAGGACATACAGCAAAGCGAGAAATTTGTCAGCAGTCAGACCCGTTACATAGTAAGTAGAAAACATCAGCACAGGCTCTCCCCCCCACCCCTCTCCCTCCTTTCCCACCCCACGCATACCCCCCCTTAACCCAGGCCCCCGAGCCATTTCCCCCATATTTTCCGGAACTTCTTGGGGCAACCCCTAGCAGCATACAGTGTCTTTTCCTGTGCAGCGCACCAATCCACCCCTCTCCGCCATTTGTCTCCCGTGGGAGGGTCAGCCCGTTTCCAGGCGGCCGCTATATCCCTCTTGGCCACCACCAGGGCCGTGGTTAAGAAATAATGTTCATTACGGGAGCCATCCAGCCCATCTGTTATGCCCAGTAGCGCCATTCGAGGATCATGGGGGACCTCCCATCCCAGGGCGTCAGTTAAATCAGCTTCAATCTCCCCCCAGAAGCCGTCTAATCGAGGGCAAGACCAAACCATATGAAAGAAATCAGCTGGGTCCACCCCGCACCGCCCGCACGAGGCCCCCTGGCGGAGGCCGGCGCGAAGCATACGCTCCGGGGTCAGGTATGCAGTGTGAAGGTAATAGACCTGGACGAGCGGCAATCGAGCTGATGTGGTGATCGTCCTGGGTGCCATAAGGGCATCCCTCCAATCAATGTCATCCAGAGGGCCCACCCAAGCCTCCCACCGCTGCTTCAACCCACTCCAATCCATCGGGGTATTATTAACCAAGGATCGATAAATACGGGAGATGCCCCCCTACCCAAGATAACCCAACATCACCTGGGCCTCAGGCAGGCTATGGTCAGGGAGCCTGGAGTCCAGGGGGACGTGAGATTGGAGCGCATGGCGCAACTGGAGATAACGATAAAACTGCGAGGGATGCAGAGAAAACCGGCTCTGGAGCTCTTGAAAGGAGCACATGTGGCTTCCCCGCCAGACGTCGCCCAGGTTGGAGATCCCCAGGAGGTCCCAGCCATGAAAGCCACCGAGTCCCGCCACCTCCCGCATCCAAGTGCCATGCCATAGCGGTGTCACCCGGGTGAACACCTTCGACCACCGGGTGTGCCGTAAAGCCGCTCGCCACGCCAGAAAGGGGGCCCGCACGACCTCCGGAAGCGATCTAGGGACCGCCGCGCCGTAGAGCATATTTTGAATAGAGGAGAATCCGACGAGCCGCACCTCCAGTCTGTAAGCCAGATCGTCCCACCCACCCGAGAACCAGTCATGGACCACTAGCAGCCGCGTAGCGAGGTAATACAGGTAAAGATTCGTCATGCTCAGGCCGCCGTCATAGGAAGGAACACGACAGCGGTCTAAGGCCAACCGGGGCCTACCTCCGCCCCAAAGAAAGTGAGTCGCGGTCTTGTCCAGGTCCCGAAACCAGGAGCGGGGGAAGGAGCAGGGCGTGTTCTGGAGCATATAGAGAAACCGGGGGAGGATCATCCATCATCTTATACAGAGCGATCCTTCCCAACGGATTCAGTGGGAGAGATTGCCACTTCATCATATCAGCCCTGGCCTTGTTAACCACAAGGGCCACGTTGAGAGCCCAGCATAGTTCCGGGAGAAGGGTAACCCAGATCCCCAGGTATTTAAAGGACAGCCGTCGGAGGGGAATGTCAGACTGCCAATCAAAACACTCCCGTGAGGGGTGTAGCGGAACTAGGACAGACTTCCCGGAGTTCAAACGGAGACCAGATGCCTGCCCAAACCGATGAAGAACTCGGCGCACCCGAGGACCCGAGACAGCCGGATCGGAGAGATAAATAAGTACATCATCCGCATACAACGCAATTTTATCGGGGACCATACCCGGCCAGTCCCACCCACGGAGAACCGGGTCTGCCCGGATGAGCACGGCCAGGGGCTCCATCGCCAGGGCGAAGAGGAGGGGCGAGAGCGGGCAGCCCTGCCGCGTCCCCCGCCCAATGGAAAACGCGCGGGACAGGGTCCCATTGACCAGCACTCGGGCCCGTGGGTCCGCGTAAAGCACCCGAACCATGGCGCGAAACTGGGGGCCAAACCCCATTAGTTCTAGGGTGTCTCCAAGATATTCCCAGCCCACCGAATCAAAGGCTTTCTCGAAGTCCACCAGTAGAAGGGCCAGATAAGGAGAGAGGCGCTCCCGGTGGGCCAGAGCCAGATGCAGGCGCCGCAGGCAGTGTCTGGTTCCTCGGTTTGGCATAAACCCGCATTGGTCCGGATGGACCAGCGCGGCCAGGAACGGGCGCAGCCGTTGCGCAAGGACGGTAGCATAAACTTTGATCTCGGTGTTGATAAGAGAGATCGGCCGGTACTCGGAGCAAGACCGCGAAGGGGGTTGAGTCTTCGGCAAGACAACTATAGTGGCGGTATCTGTCTCTCTCGGGAAGGAACCTTTCTCTACCGCCTCCGCGAAGAGATCCCGAAGTCGCGGGGCCAGGGTATCACGGAAATGGGCGTAATACTCCTGCGGAAAACCGTCCGGACCCGGGGTCTTCCCAGGCGCCAAATGGGAGATTGCCATCTCAACCTCCTGCAGGGTAATGGGCAGGTCCAGGGTTTCGCTATCGTCCTGCCCCAACCGCGCCAAGACCGCTCCATCCCCTCCCATCAATCCCGCAAGGGAGAGCCCCTGTGGCCGCACCCGGTATAACTGGCAGTAGTAGTCCGCAAAAGTTTGAGCAATTTCCACCGAGACCGTGTGCGTCTCTCCCGCAGCGTCCGCGATGGCCGGAATCACCCGGCCTGCACGAGGGTAGTTGGCCAGTCGGTGCAGGAGCGTACCGTTCTTGTCCCCCCACCCGTAGACCCGGGCCACCGAGGAGCGCCAAAGAGTCTTTGCCGCATCGAGAGAGTGCATGCGTATCTCCTCGTGGAGAAAGGCCAGTCGCCGCGCCCGAGCAGCGTCACCCAACGCTTCCTGGTCGCGCTCAAGCTCCAGGGCCTGCGCTTCACAAGCCGCAAGTTGCTGGAGTCGGCGCCGGCGCTGCTGCTGCAGATGCCCCTTCGCCACCCCTCTAATGGTGGCCTTGCCGGCCTCCCAGAGGACAGCCGCAGAGGAGACGGAGCCCACGTTATGAAGGAAGTATTCCGCAATCCCTTTTTCCACCACCCCCCGAAAGGCCTTATCTTGAAGGAACCAGGCATTCAAACGCCACGTCGGACGGGCAGTAAAGGGAGGTGGGCCGAGAGCCAGAAGCACCGGCGAGTGGTCAGAGAGGCCCCGCGGAAGAATGCGGACGTCACAAACCCCTGCACGATCAGTAGAGGGAAGAAAAATTAGGTCAATACGGACGTGGGAGTGGTGCGCCGCCGAGGTGTGGGTATATTGGCGATCGTGAGGGTGCCAAACCCTCCAAACATCACATATGCCCAGGGCCTCAGCCCAACACGATAGCTGCTTCGCGCGAGCCTTCCTGGTTGAGGAGATCGGACCCGTCGAGTCCAGATGGGGTGTAGAGACCGCGTTGAAGTCCCCACCGAGGACAAGGGACCCCGTCGGGAGCCCGGGGAGGAGGGCCGCCGTGTAGGCAAGAGCGGACTGCAGCAGGAATGGCGCCGCGTAGAGGGACAGCAGTGTAAGCGGCCGTCCCTCCAGGGCGCCACATACCGCAACAACCATCCCCTGGGGGTCCAAATGCACCTGGGTCAGTACAAAGGGAAAGGAACGCTTAAGCAGGATAGCCACCCCCGTGAACCCCTGGCGAAGCCTGCATGCCAGACCCTATCGTAGCCATAGCGGGCGTGGAAGGGACATTTATTACCCATAAGGTGGGTCTCCTGAAGAAGGAGAACATCAATCTCCGCACGCTGCGCATATTTGAGGACCGCCATGCGCTTGAAACGATCTAGCAGACCATTGACATTCCAGGACAAGACGCGCACTGCAGCTCTAGGCAGGGGTGTGTCCGCCATGGGAGCAAGTAGGGGCATGTAGGACAGGAGATAGACACAGCAACCGCGAAAGGGAGCCGTGGAAGGGTCGGGAAGCGCGCAGGATGCCAAGTCCCCGCGGGCATCGCGTCCACACTGGGGCCAATAAGCGCTTGGGCAGGAGATCTCCCCGGAAGGAGGGACCTGAAGAACTATGACAGGAGAGCAGGTCAAACATTACAAGATGCCTTAGAACCATAACAACGAGGATTGCACCCTCGGACAACAAAAACCTCCCTAGGAGGAAAAAACAACCCCAAACCAATCCCCACCCCGCACCCCCCACCCTATACTTCGAAAACAGAAGCATCTGTCGCCCTAACAGTGTGTAACCAAAACCAAGCTAAAACGCTCGGGCCTGAGCGCTAGTGGACCACCCTAAAGAAATCATATCAGATCTGAATCACCCGCCCTGGCCGAGAGCAACAAATGTGTAGGAGCACCAAGGCCCGACTGCAAAGTCCAGCAACCAGGAAGCACACCCCCACTTCCCCTCCCCGACAAGAACAATACAAGCAGCAAGTGGAGGTCAAATGGTAGGGCTGCGGGAGAGGTCCGATGTGTCCATTTGAGGAGCAGGCTGGGTCGCAGAGTCCGTCCGCCGGGGGGAGACGGTCCGTTGCTCGGCGGCGTCAGGACCAATGGGCGCCGCCGAGGAGGCAGACGAGGCCACGGACGCCCGTCGCAGCCGCCCCCCGGAGCGCACGTCAGTCACCTCCTCCCCCGCGCGTCTCCAGGGCAATGTGCGCCGTCGCCTTCGGGATCTGGAAGATCGGGGCGCTCCTCGCCCAGCCCGCCCCTCCACCGGTGATCCTCGACCAGCACGCTGCAGAGGACATTCCTCCGTGAGCCAGGCCCAGGCTGCCCGCGGCGTGTCTAAGAAGAGAGTCTTTTGCTGGAAAATGACCCGGAGGCGGGCTGGGAACTGCAACTGATATTGGAGGCCCAGGGAACGCATCTTCTGTTTCACCTCCATGTAGGAGCGCCGGAGCTCTTGGACCTCTCGGGTGTAATCCGGGAACACCATTATGGAGTGATTTTGGTAGCGGAGATTCGCAGAGCGTCTGGCCTCCCTAAGGATCGCATCCCTGTCCCGGAAGTTCAGGATCTTCAGGATAAAAGGACGGGGGGGCGCCCCCGGGGGCCTCGGCGCCAGGGAACGGTGGGCCCTTTCCACCACGAAACAGGCCGAGAGACTGCCCACTGGCATCCAGGATTGAAACCAACGCTCCAAGAAGTCGTCCGCGCGACCCGCCTCCGCTCCTTCCGGAAACCCCACCAGGCGGAGGTTACAGCGCCGGGCGCGATTTTCAGCGTCTTCCACTCGGCGATGCATCTCTGTAGAGTGGGTGGTAAGCTCACGCACCTGGTCTTGCAGCTGGCGGATATCGTCTTCGGCCGTTGAGATACGTGACTCAGTTTCAGATATACGGGCCGTGGCATTACGCAGGTCTTGCCGAAGAAGGGCCACGTCCACCTTCACCTCCCCCACCATGCCCTCCAGGGAGGAGCGGGATGCCGTGATGGCCTGCAAGATGGCAGCAAGGTCGGTGCCAGGGGGGGTCCCCTCCCCGGCGGGGCCCGGCCCCCTCTCGGAGGTCGTGAATTTGTCCATCTTAGTCTGGGTAGCCGCTGGCGTCGACCTGGAGGCCCTGTCCTTACCCATGGCGGTAGCACCTGCAAGACCGGGGGGCGCGTCGCCCAAACCACGGGCAATAGATCCGGCCGCGGCGATGCCAGAGGGACTCGGGAGGAGAACAGCAGGAGGACACCTTGCGTGATCTGGAGGCCGCTCGTTACTCGCCGCCTGCACGCAGCCTAGGATTCCGCCCGGAGGGGCACCGCACCTCACCCCGTGTCGCCGCCAAAGTCACCAGATGTTCGTCCGCCTCGGAGAGCCCAACACGTCCACCGCCCGTGAACGGCTCAGGGCTAGGGGCTCCAGGGGCCCCCCACGGACAGGGCCACCCCCAACACTCGGGCCCCCAGAGGGGGGGGGCAGGGGGTGGGGGAAAGGCTAGAGAAGGAGGAGGCAAGGGATGACCATCCACCACTCCCCGACCGCCGACCTGCGGCCCGAACCCCCGCCGCGGCGCCACTCCACCAGCTCACCGCTGCAGGCCTCGGGGCACCAGGGCAGTGCAAGCAGCGTCGGCGGGGGGGGTAAGGGGGGAACGCCGGACCCCGACCGCCGACACCCGGTCCGATGGGGAGGGCCCCCGCCACCGCCAGCACCCCCAGCCGCTCCAACCACCCCAGCAGGGAGTGAACTCGGTGACCCACTCACCGCCTGGTCGTCTGCCCGTTTCCACCGCCCGGGACGGGCCTCACAGCATCCCACCGCCAGCCACAGGATCGTAGGCCAGATTCGCTATTCCTCCAGTGGCCACAGAATCAGCGGAGTCATTTACCAGATTTCAAGTAGGTGCACCCGCTCAGCCTCCGAGCGTGGAGCCCTCCCTCGGGTGTCACAGATGAAGCCCTAGACAGTCCAGCCATCCGTCACATGGTTCTTGGCGCGGGGCTCAGGCCACAGAGCTATCTCTCCGATCTCCACTGGGATCACCTGCTCGGGCCTCGGAATGGGAGAGTTTTGCACGGCGAGCAGGCCCGAGTCTGAAACGGCCTTGCTATATATATCCCTCACGTGTGTAAACAGCAGGGCTATCCCTACGATCTCGGCTGGGTTAAAATGCTCAGGTCGCAGGTGGGGGACACCCAGCAGTCTCGGGCCTTAGACGGCCTTGCAGTCCATCCCTCACGTGGTCGGGCAGCAGAGTTGACCCTCAGGTATTCACGTCCTCTGCAACTCCGCGCGGCTTAATGTTCGGGCACCCTTCAGCTCGGATTCTCGTCGCACGGGGGGGGGGGACGCCGGACCCCGACCGCCGACACCCGGTCCGATGGGGAGGGCCCCCACCACCTCCAGCACCCCCAGCCGCTCCAGTCACCCCAGCAGGGAGAGCACTCGGCGCCTCACTCACCGCCTGGACGTCGGCCCGGTTCCACCGCCCAAGAGGGGCCTCACAGCACCCCGCCGCCAGCCGCAGGATCTTAGGCAGGGCTCTCCCCACAGCAACAGCGCTGACCTCTCTCTCAAGCCAGGGCCTCCAGGCCCAGCCGCCTCGTGGGCGCCGCGGGCTCGAGTAGCCGCGCGCCCGCACCCAGCATCCAGGAAGTAGCCGCCTCCCGCCGGGCGCTGAAGAGAGGCCGCCAACACGGCTCCGGGGGGGCGATCACCTTCCAAACTCGCACCGATGACAGCCGGGCGGGCCAAGACCCCAAGCCTGCCAAAAGCGGTCGGCCAGGGCAGGAGCAGGCGAAATGGGGAGGATCGTTGGGGTCCGGCAGCCGGAGCTTCACGGCAGAGCAGCCATGCCGGTCGGGCGCCACCTAGCGCTCCCCGGCATCCAGATTTACGATAAAACAAGTCAGGACTATTGGCTTTGTCAATGGGTGTTAGTTGCATAAAATAAATAAGCAGCGACTATGGCTTGTATACAATACTAAAAAAGCTTCCACTTAAAGCCCTGGTGACACCACAACAATGTTGCTGCTCCTGAGTTTCAAAAAGAGAAGGGAAATCCAGGGAGAAAATGACTCTTTGAAGCATTCCCCTTCCCCTACAACGCTCACCTGGCATGACGTAACTTCTTTACTAGTGAGAAGTGATCAGTGTGAGCACGAGCACATTGATGTGCCTGCTGTCACGGCAGGCCGGAAAAAAACACAGACGGCCGAGCACTTTGCCAGGTTTTGGTTCCCAGTCCGGCCCTGGAACAGTCCAGCCTGAACTGCCAGGACAGGTCCTTCCTGGATCAGAACCAAGCATCCTGGGACCGGTTTCAGGGCATCACCCTTCATCAGCCAGGCTTGCTTGACTCCAGTGGTGTAGTGAGCACGGGGCCCACGTCTGGGCATACCCTGCCAACTCAGGGCGACAAAAGAAAAAAAGAACAGATGATGGACGGAATGCTGAACAAATCCAACATTCACCCCCAGTCACAGATTTTGGTTATTTTCATCATTTCTTTTGCTCACCATGCCACTCCAGTTTCGATCCAGCCATATGCAAATCAGTCTTGATCCTGTGCCTCATGGGAACAGTCCGGCCCGAACTGCCAGGCCAGGTCCTTCCTAGACCAAAAACAAGCATCCTAGGTCCGGTTTCGGGGTATCATCCCCTATCAGCGAGGCTAGCTTGAATCCAGTGGCACAGTGAGCACAGAACCCGTGTCTGGGCATACCCTTCCCACTTATGGTGACAAAAGCAAAAATAACAAATAATTGACGGAATGCTGAACAATGTCACCAAATGCATATAACAAAGGAATCTCCGCTCCAGATTGGCGCCCACATCAAAACCCCAATATACAAGAATAAAAACATGGGTGCTACTTCTTTCTCTGTTTAAACAGCCAAACTATGGAATTCATTCCACTCAGATCTGCGGTTAACCAGCTTATCTTCAGAAGACTACTCAAGGGGTGGCTTTTTCCTACATGATCATCATACTCAAACACAAATGTACAGCATATGCTTGTGTATGTAAGCATGTATAATTTAATTATATGTTTGTATTTAGATATATGCATTTCTTTGTATAAATCTATGTACTTGTGGCTTACAAATATATAGGTATTCTTATAGTTATGCTTAACAACTATATGGACCACAACTATATGATCCAGCTGAAGGCCGAAATGCCGTCTTTTCTTCACTTAACAGCTCTCTGACTCAACCCAAACCTCATTTTACTACTGTGATCTCCCAAATAACCCGTTCTAAACTCGTCCCTCCTCTATCCCTCCATTGACTCATCCCAAACCTCATTTTAGTGCTATGATCCCCAAATAACCTTTTCTGGCCTTTTCCCTCCTCTATCCTATTCAATCCAACTAACAAACTCATGTGTCCCAACATCCCGAATCAACAACCTATGTTTGTATGCTAATCCACCACTAATCCACCGTGTGTTCCGGAGTTGCGTGCTACTCCCCGAGAAGCACTTCAACATCTTGTCAGGGGTAGTAAGTGCTATATAAATACAATTACAACTACAGTTTTGTGCTCCACTGCCCAGCTAGGCTGCTGCACACTGACATTTGCAGCAGGGTTGAATGAGCACCCAGAGTGGTGGGGCAGGCAGGAGAGGCAATAACTCCATGCAGGGCAAGTGGACCACCACGAAGGGTGAGAACCAACTAAAAGCTGTAAGAGAACTTGGCAAAACATAGAACTGAAAAGGGCACTGGTGTAGCTGTATCACCAGCAGGGTGGACTGTGATGGAAGGAGGGGCCTTCGACCCGAAGTGGTCACTGTCAGGTCTCTAAGCCCCAGAACTGGGCTGCCTCATTACAAACAGGAAGAGACCCTTGGAGTGGGACCTTTTCTCGAAGGGACAGGGGCTCCTTCTACCATTGGGAGTATTCCATTACGATTTGCATCAGACTTTAGATTACCCTGATTGAGTTGCAAGTACCTCGACCTGTGCTATTGAATGCGTACTATTTCTCTGTGGGTAGAACAGATTGCTTTTCTTATAAGACAAAGCAGTGGTTGGGCATTGATTTATTATGTGTTATTTACATTGTCCTGAGTTCTGAGTATCTAACGGCACAACACCGTTCTGAGTAGGCCTTGGGCTATTCTGCATCAACTACCCTGAGAGTCACGTACTAAAAGAGTGTTCTTGGTGACCATTAGTAAATTAGGCCCCATGACAGCAGAGACACAGGACTCCAGCGGACAAAGTTGGAGCCCATAAGATCCTGTCTGCCCTGTGTTCCGTTCCAACAGTGTGCGAACCTCAAACGTGACAGCAGTACAAAGCCATGCTATGGCAGTACCTGAGGTTACGATGGCACTGTTTGCCAAATGTATACGTACCAAGGAATGGCATATGAAACTGACATATGATGTAGTATCTAGGAGTGGCATATGACGTAAATACCTAGGACTAATGTGTGATGTAGGTACCTAGGACTAACGTATGATGTAGATACCTAGGACTAATGTATGAAGTAGGTACCTAGGACTAACGTATGATGTAAGTACCTAGGCCTGACATGATGTACGTACCTAGGGTTGACGTATGATGTTAGTACCTAGGACTGACATATGATGTAAGTACCTAGGACTGGCATATGATATAAGTACCTAGGAGTCAGATATGATATAAATACTGATTCCAAAATGTGACTGGTTTGTGCCTTAAGTACGTACGTGGATTCCTGGTAAGAATAAATCCCAAAGTCTAATACTGTTTTTCAAATTATGTTTTGTATTTATTTATTATCATAAATACAAGACAGCAATTGAAAAGCTGACACGTGTTTTGCCCATGCGGCCTGTAGGCCAAGGGCTTTCTCAAGGCAAGTTGTCTTTTAAGACATGGAATTGGTCTTGATCTACAAGGTGAAATTGACAGCGATAAAGTCCGTATGAAGACGCAGCATCCGAAGGTATGGATGCGAGTGGGATGATCTCTGCGGTCGAAAAGGGCGAAACACGTGTCTACTTTTCGATTGCTGTCTTGTATTTATGATCATAAATAAATACAAAAAAAGATTAGAAAAACAGTATTAGACTTTGGGATTTATTCTTCCAAGGAATCCACGTACATACTTAAGGCACAAACCAGTCTCATCTTGGAATCATTGCTTTACACCCCGTGGTCCTTGGGTGAAACCACTTCACAGGTTTGTGCCACACAAAGAAATTGTGTCATGTCCCTTTGTGCATTAACTTTGGCAGTATTCACCCACTTCATCAAACTGATATAAGTACCTAGGACTGGCATATGATATAAGTACCTAGGACTGGACTGGCATATGATATACGTACCTAGGACTGGCATATGATATAAGTATCTAGGACTGGCATATGATATAAGTACCTAGGACTGGCATATGATATAAGTACCTAGGACTGGCATATGATATAATTACCTAGGACTGGCATATGATACAAGTACCTAGGACTGGCATATGATATAAGTATATGATATAAGTACCTAGGACTGGCATATGATATAAGTATCTAGGACTGGCATATGATATAAGTATCTAGGACTGGCATATGATATAAGTACCTAGGACTGGCATATGATATAAGTATCTAGGACTGGCATATGATATAAGTATCTAGGACTGGCATGTGACGTGAGTACCTAGGACTGATGTGTGATATTAGTACCTATGATGTAAGAGCTTAGAATTGACATATGATGTATACAGATAGGCGTAATATACCATTCCCAGACAGATTATGCATATGAGGGTGCCATCTTTGCACAGGATGAACCTACTTGCTATATGATGCGAATACCTCTACATAGGATAGCAATGCCTAGGAGGTTGTGGGAGTTGCGGAGCATTATATGATGGCAATGCCGAGCATGGGGGGTATAATAACTATCTGGTACAGGGGCCAGTACCTGGGCCTCATAAATACCTGCCAGTGCATACAGGGCCGGCTTTAGGCCAGAGGGACTGGTGCAGCTGCACTCTGCACTGACCTGGGGAGGGGGTGCTGAACTCAGGGGTCGCATTGTTTAGCAATAACTTACGATTTCAAAACACCTTTGGCAGAGTTCTTATGCCCTCCAGCTTTCAGGCAGCAATAACAATGCCACGATAACTCTTGTGATGAATGTTCCTGCTGGAGAGAGATCAGAGGTTTGTCTAGAACACGTACTGTGCAGATCGCAGCTCTGTATTTTGCAGTGGCGGCTCCTCCGATAAGGCGGAGGAGTGTCGCCCCACTGCCTTGAAGCAGTAAAAGAAAGGACCAATAAAAGGATAATAACGTAATGTTATTGTCATTTTATTTTGTCCTCCTGCTGCAGCAGCTTGCGTTGGGGGCGGGGCGGGGTGGGCGGGGCTGCAGAGCAAGGGAGGAGTGGTACAACTCTGCAAAACACTCATGCGCACTTTCCCTGTTCTCCATGCAGGCTGCATTATAGCCTGCACGGAGGCCATGCCCAGGCCCCCAGTCCCTGGCTGAGCGCCGAACTACGGCGCTCTTTCCCTGTTCTCCATGCAGGCTGCATTATAGCTTGCATGGAGGACATGCCCAGGCCCCCAGTCCCTGGCTGAGCGCCGAACCATGGCGCTCTTTTCCTGTTCTCCATGCAGGCTGCATTATAGCCTGCACGGAGGCCATGCCCAGGCCCCCAGTCCCTGGCTGAGCGCCGAACCATGGCGCTCTTTTCCTGTTCTCCATGCAGGCTGCATTATAGCCTGCACGGAGGCCATGCCCAGGCCCCCAGTCCCTGGCTGAGCGCCGAACCACGGCGCTCTTTCCCTGTTCTCCATGCAGGCTGCATTATAGCCTGCATGGAGGCCATGCCCAGGCCCCCAGTCCCTGGCTGAGCGCCGAACCACGGCACTCTTTCCCTGTTCTCCATGCAGGCTGCATTATAGCCTGCACGGAGGACATGCCCAGGCACCCAGTCCCTGGCTGAGCGCCGAACCAAGGCGCTCTTTCCCTGTTCTCCACGCAGGCTGCATTATAGCCTGCATGGAGGCCATGACCAGGCCCCCAGTCCCTGGCTGAGCGCCGAACCACGGCACTCTTTCCCTGTTCTCCATGCAGGCTGCATTATAGCCTGCACGGAGGACATGCCCAGGCCCCCAGTCCCTGGCTGAGCGGCGAACTACGGCGCTCTTTCCCTGTTCTCCATGCAGGCTGCATTATAGCCTGCACGGAGGCCATGCCCAGGCCCCCAGTCCCTGGCTGAGCGCCGAACCACGGCGCTCTTTCCCTGTTCTCCATGCAGGCTGCATTATAGCCTGCATGGAGGACATGCCCAGGACCCCAGTCCCTGGCTGAGCGCCGAACCACGGCACTCTTTCCCTGTTCTCCATGCAGGCTGCATTATAGCCTGCACGGAGGACATGCCCAGGCACCCAGTCCCTGGCTGAGCGCCGAACCACGGCACTCTTTCCCTGTTCTCCATGCAGGCTGCATTATAGCCTGCACGGAGGCCATGCCCAGGCCCCCAGTCCCTGGCTGAGCGCCGAACCACGGCGCTCTTTCCCTGTTCTCCATGCAGGCTGCATTATAGCCTGCATGGAGGACATGCCCAGGCCCCCAATCCCTGGCTGAGCGCCGAGCCACAGCGCTCAGACCAATCACAGCATTGCATTGCAGCATTGTGATTAGTCTGGGGAGCCTGGCTGTGCTTCCTGGCGTCTGACGCAGGAGAGCAGGAGCAGAGACGCGGTACCTGGCAGCAAGGTAAGTGTTTTGTTTTTTTACATTGCGACCCACGCCCCATAGTGCCATGGCCACCCGCGAGCTGTGCCGGCTGCCACTAGTATTTTGTGTGGAGAGTTGAGTGGGTTACTGCTTTTTGTCACAGAGATCCTTTTGTTACCACAGTTCATGAGATACATCCCTAAAATAGAACAGTGACTTACGAACTGTCATCAAAGAGCTGCCTGCACGCTGCATAAGATATACGAGGACGTTCTGTGTTTTTCCCCGTCTTTCATTATCTATTCTAATGTTGCTAAAGATGGTTTGTTTGGGTAGACATACATGCTAATTAGTAAAGCCAGCCTTTACCAGTGCTTTAAAACAAATGAAATGTATGTGAGAGAGGGGCTACGGAGCGATGAGGGGGTGGTAGTGAGGGGGGGTTGCGGCGCCAAAACTGATTGTCGCACCGGGCGCCACCAGTGCTATAGCCAGCCCTGAGTGCATATGAGGGCAGAAGCTGGTTTCCATTATTATTATGGTGCCAGTACTGGGCATTAGGAGGGAGCCAATGGGCACAAGATGGCACTCTTTCTCACATGGAAGAAATACCTGCGCATATTATAGAAATCTTGGCAGGTGCTAAAAGTACGTGGGCATAGTATGCCAGCAGTGAGTACACGAGAAGGGCCTACCTGGCTCCGCAAATAATAAACACTGAAATCCTCAATCTAGCGCCACGAAGAGTGAACCCTGCATGATGGGGGTTTTACTGTGGGCAGTGCAGAAGAAGGTGGGGCGGTGGCGGGAGTATAGCAGTAGGGCTGCAGGTTTTCAGGGGAGGGTGGAAGGGTGCAAGGGGCTTATAGAGAAGGAGTGCTGCAGGAGGAGGGGGCGAGTAAAAAACTTTTAAGGGTAGTCACCCTATAGATGGCCACCCTACAGTTGATGTTTTGTTGAAGTGACGTGACCTCGAAGCTGGGGAACCGGGTTTGAGTCTCGGCGTCGGCTCAACATCCTGTGATTCTGGGCAAATCACTTAATCTCCCCGTGCCTACCAAAATGTAATGTGTCTGTCTGTAATGCAACTGGTGCTCATGTAAAGGGCGCAATAATACCTTCGGGTCGAGTTCGTGTCATATAATACTGCAAAAAAAAAAAAAGATGCCTTAGGTGTGCCTATCGGAAGAAGATGGACCAGACTGGCCCCAGCACTGAGATGAAAACAGCTGCTGGTGGGAGCAGAACCGCTTGGGCGCATGCGCGGCAGCATGGCGTCAGATTCCCTCTCAATCCCCAAATGCTATTAGGTTTATTAAATGAAGGGACTCCGAGGAGGGCAGTCTTACCTCGCATGGGGAGGGGAGAAAAGTAACCAGCAAGGAGGCGTGAATGGAGGAAAGACGGCGCAGGTACGTCCTGGACTCCAACTCTGAGATTCTCGTTTTATCACTTTTACCCATTAGACAATTGCAGCTTTTATCACTGTGCACTAACAGGGATAATAAAATCTATGCAACATTAACTTATGAATATGTTTAGCATTTTTAAGATGTGTTGCGGGATATAATTATGGCCGACACCTTAAACACAGCACATTAGATCTGCAGTTAGTCACGAAAGCGGAGATTTGCTTTTTCCCACTCACTGAAAAACATTGCTCTTAGGCACGTCTTGAACTGGGCTTCTATTACTGTCAAATAATTAATAAAAAATACGAAGGCAAGGGAGGCATGAGCCCTAATGCAAGAAGGGTAAAGGGGCACAACCTCTTCCTGGCATGGTAGTAAAGGGCAGTCATAACTGGGCTTCACTGGGCCCCTCACACCCCTGGGCCCCGGCATCACTGCACCTGCTGCACCATTTTTAACTAACCCTTTGAAAATAAAAGCTGTAGATCCCTGCTTTAAAGGGGCACGAAGTAGCCTCCCGGATGCAGGCTAGTACGCTAGGTCACTGGGCTTGTAAATAAAAATACTGGGGCGTTTTTACCAAGTGTTCAAGCACCGCGTCATGCCACCTGGCTACGCTGCGTGAAAGGGCAGGACTGCGCCATATTTAACATTATACGTCGCATTCCTGTTTGCACAAACTGCTGCCTAGTGCTGCTCAGGCCCCCTTGCACTATGGTGCAAGGGGGCCTGCGCTTTAGGCAGGATTGTCTTTGACAGGAAGGGACACCTTCCGGCACAACAGCAATCATCAGAGGCACTTTCCTCTTTTTGAGCGCGCTGCAGAATGCAGCACATGTAGAAAGAGGAAAGAACGAGTAGAAATAAACATACTTCTCCTCGCTGGGCCTCCCTTGGTGAGACATAGAATTTTGATGCATTCCCAGGTCTACCACTAACGGTAAATCTGCGAATGTGGCAAAATACATGCACGCTCCACCCATGTACCGCCTCCCTGGTGCAGAGTAACACAAAGCAGTGACGTCCGCTGTGTTGCGATACTCCACATTTACCAAGCAGCGCAGGGCCCTGCAAGGTGACCTGGCGCGGCTCGGTGAATATCATTCAAGGTTTTGCAAGGCCCTTGCGCCCCCAAGAGCGACTTAAACCCTTGATAAACATGGGCCACTGTTTGTGTCTTCAAAGCAGAGGGCTGGGGTACTCTGTGTAAGGCTCTTAACCACCTGTGTCTGCTGGTGCTTTTGCAGAATAGCGGTTTGATAATAGCAGAGAGATCTGAACAGTACTGGTTCACAATGTTTCATCAGGGCATCAATGGGTCACGGCCAGAATGCAGCCTACCTGACCTAAGTCATCTGAATACAGCGGCGGGGCCCAACATTGGTCGGTGATGACCGGGTCTTTGACAGTTTTTAAGGATGACTACTGGTCATGTGAAACTTATCTCATTTATATTGCCTGAAAATCAGGCCAAATTCCCGCCCCTTTTGAGCAACTTTTGAACTTCTGTTCTGAAGAACTTCGCAGATTTGGAACCAGCCTCACCAGCCGCTCTCCAGACCTGGGGAGAGAGCATGAAGTCCTGTGGGGGTGAGGCACATGCCAGAGATTGATGAACAGTAAACACTGACCGGGGCTGGGAGCGGGGAGGCTGTGGTGTGGACCTGTTTATATGAGGCTTGCGTGATATAGAATGTTTAGTGTGGAGTGAGATGATGAGTGACGCATTGGAATGGTTGGGTGGGATGTAGGGATTGGAAGTTGTGTGTTGAAGTGAGGACACTTACTCTGGGAAGATTGGAGGCTGGTGCCCAGGGGTCATGCTGCAGCTCTGTTTCCTTGCAGGCATTTGTCCCCTTGCCCCGCCTTCGTCCAGTTCGAATACCTGCATTTGGTTGTTTTTTGTACCAGTTGTTCCATTTGTCCTCTTGTAGTTTCAGTAAATCTTTCTGGACCAAGTACCTTGAAGCGTTGTTCTTTCTCAGCGGCGACGAGGATGGGATTGAGGACTAGTGTCTGCACTCCGGTCGTTGGCCTCTAGTTGCAGATTTGAAACCATCTGCTGAGAATGATGGCAACATTTGGGAATTGCAAGAAACATGTAACAAGCTCTTACTGATAGGTCAGTAAAGTACAGGACTGTTGTGCACCTCATCAAGTTGATGGAGCAGGCTGTGCCGGTCAGACATTGGGTAGGAAATGTTCCACTGTCCTATTGGGGAAAGCTGAAGGATATCCTTAAAGTGCTCTGCTCTAATAATGTCATTGGGCCCATATACTCTTCCCTGTGGGGGGCTATGATAGTTTCTTTCTCAAGAGTTATAATGAGCTTTGATTATGTGATGCCTACGAACAGCCGCGGTCGGCAGTAGGAGTAACTGCAGGGCGGTGACGTGGGGAGGGGGAGGGGCAGGGTGGGGGGTAGTAAACTATGGATTATGGAGGTTTACAGGTAAGTTAACATATAAATTAATAAAACGAATTTCGTTGCGTGCACTGCATCACATTTGGGGATGTAGTGCACGCAACGAAATTCGTTTAATTTATTTATATGTTAACTTACCTGTAAACCTCCGTAATCCATAGTTTACTACCCCCCACCCTCCCCCTCCCCCTCCCCACGTCACCGCCCTGCAGTTACTCCTACTACCGACCGCGGCTGCCTACGAAGCCTCAATTAAGCCACCTGGATCAATCGTCACCCATTACCCAATATACCCAAAATGATTTCACCTTGTAAGGTGCAGCTGTTATTCCTACACTTGACCTATCTAATGCATATCACCCGGCAGTCCTGGAGGAAGACTCCTGGCATCTGACCGCATCATGACCGCAGAGGACATGTTCCAGAATAAGTGCATGCCGCAAGAGCTACCTCAGTAGTCCAAAGGATTATGAAGGACATGATTGAGGGTATTGTGTTTCAGGATGACATTCTGGTTGTTAGGAAGGATGCGATGGAGGGCGTTTGCCGGCTCTGAAGGGGCTGACATTGGGTTGGGAAAGAGTGACCGCTTGGGGTATTTGGGGCACGCTATTCCTAAACACAAAATAGCCGTGTCCAGGTGATCCAGGAAGCACCCATGCCTACATCTGAAGAAGAGCTGATGCCATTCCTTGGCCTTTCCTAATTTTATGTCAAGTTTGTGGGGGGCCATTCTGTGACCATTGAGCTCTTGCAAGCATTGCTGAAGGAAAATGTCACTTTTTCTCGAGGTGTAGGTCTGCTAAAAGCTATTGTAACACTCAAGAATGATATTGTTGTCTGATGCCCTTTGTGGTGGGTAAGAGGGGTGTTGTGTCAGTGGTCACAAGCGGGTGAGTTCTAGGAGCTGCATCAGCAGGGCCAACAGGATGAATGGGTAGGGGTGCTTGGCTCATGGCCCTTGCATGGGTCACAAAAAAACGATTGTTAGTGATAGTGAGTTACAAGCATGCACGTGGGCAGTGGAAAATGTTACTATATTTTTCTAGGGCGCAAAGTTCATCCTGAGGACCGACGATAAGCCTATGGGGGACATTCTGCCCCCTGCTGGTGGCTGGGTGATGAACGCAAGGCTGGACAGGTTACCAGCAAGGGTGCAGAATGTGCCAGTTCACTATAGAGCTTGTGTCAAGTGAAAAGCAACCAGTAGGCCGACTGCATGGCTTGATCACCAGTGGCTGCTCATGATTTGCATGTGGAGGAGGCTGAGCAGGAAGTGGTATTTGCCAACTGTGGTGTACTTCAGGCTGAGGTGGTCTCAAAGGAGGTTTCCATGAAGAAGAATGGATACAAGTCTCCAACAAGGATTTGTGCCTGCAGAAAGTCAGGAGGTCTGATGTCAGCGTGGCCAGAAAAGTGGAAGCTGCAGAGGCAGCAGCGGCCCGTGCAGTTAAGAGCGGTGAGGCCGGGTGGAGGGGAAGATTATGACAGACGACGACGACAAATTGAATTATTTATTTAATTTTCCCTCATGTTCGTCTGTCGAATCCCCCCCCCCCCAACCCAGCCCCACCGCTCTTACCTGCACAGGCCACGGCTGTGCGGAGGGAGGTCAGGTCAGTCTCTAAAATTCAAAATGATTTATATGTGAGAATCAAGTCCTTGTAAGCACGGAAATGGCTATATCACCTCAGGTGCTGAGCGGCAGGATAATTGCTCAGTGACATGAACATCATGTGTGGATGTTGGCTACTAAGAGAAGGATCTGTGAATACCTTTGGCAGCCGGGTTTGGATGAAGCTGTAGACAGAACTGTAAGATTATGTGCGTTTTGTTGCAGGAGTGGTAAGGTTGTCAACCCTTTTGTGTCCCAGCCAATCCCTGTTGCATATCCTGAAGGACCTTGCCGGAAGTTGGGTCTTTCTGTGCACGTACGAAGAGAGAGGATTACGCAATAGTGTTAAGAGACTACTTCTCTAAACGGCCCTAGGTGAGAGTGGCAGAGAGTGTAGCACCAAATGTGGTCTTTGGATTGTTAGAGGAAGTTTTCTGTAGGGAGAGACTTCCTGAATCTTTGGGTACTGATAGTGACCCCAAGAAGAATGGCCAGGTGGAGAGATTCAACAAGGTTATTAAGGAACCTGTGCACCTCAGGGTGAGTGGTGGAATGAATTGGTGAATCGCTTTTATGGGTACTTTGTTGTCCTACATGAATTGCCTCAACCCTGCCTACTATCTTTTTGAGTTGTTTCAAGGACATGAGCCGGATTTGAGGTTGGCATGGAAAAGCCTATAGAGTCAAAGGATGCCATTTTTAAAGAGGTACGCGAGAAGGCGGAAGAATACCAACATAAGATGAATGCTGATCTGGCACGAAGAAGGGGGAAAGACCAAGCAAAAGCAATGGAAGTTGGTCAGTGAGCCCAATTTAAGTTTCCTGCAGGTCATTGGCTTGGTAGTTCCAAGTGTTAGAAGATGGAGAAAGTACGGAATGGTGCAGTGGTGGGACAGTCTGGAATTTAACCGAGTGTCAGCCTATACAGGCGCACACGACAAAACCAGTTGTGGCAAGCTGCGACAGAACAAAAGTAACATGTACTTTTACTTGGTGTCCTCTCTTCCCAAGGGTGGTAGTGATACAAGAGCTCTATGTGTTCCGCTTTGTCAGGATGGTTCTGATTAAGATGGTGGAAGTGTGGTATTGGGCGGATGCGTTGTGTTGAATCAGAATTCTGATGAGGGTATTCCATAAACGTGGTGATGAGGCAGAGTGCAAGATGAGCGAGGGTGCCTAAAACATATGACGATCGTGTTCTGTGTTAGAGTAATCACTTGCCTCCTATTCACTTCTTAGCCCTTTTGTATTTAATGCTGTTGGTGCTCGATGTTATAGGGGAATCCGTGTGGTGTGGACCTGTTCAGATGAAGCCCATGTGTGGTAGTTTGCCTAGCGTGGATTGAGATGGTGTGTGGATGGTTGGATGGAATGTAGGAATTAGAAGTTGTGCTTTGAAGTGGGGATAGTTACTCTAAGGAAGATTGCAGGTTAAGGCGACTAAAGATTTCTCCTGGTTACATTTATTTTACTCCAATTTATTGGAAAAAATAATTTCTTATTATTTTCCTTCTAATTCTCCCAATTCGACTTATCCAAATGTTGGCATGAATGTCAATGTGTCCATCAACTATGACTGTATCCAAATATTGGTATCCAAATACAGTGGCCCAAGCTCAGTATGTCGTACTAAAGTCGTAATGAGCTGCAGTTGGACAGAGAAGGAATCTATATGAGATGTGAAGAAATGCGTGATCAGTGATTCCCAAACGCTGAATTCTCGGAAACAATAGCTGACCAGCTGACAGAGTAAGATAATGTTCTGGTGTCTCCAAGAGCCAGCAAAACAGTAAGTAACAGTGTAGGAGATTGTTTAAAAAAGAAAGAAAAGCGTGCTAAAAACGTACAAAACAGACACCTTTGCTACCCAATTGGATGGTGTATTGATGAGTCGGGATTCACACTTCTATGAAGTAAGTCTTTATTAGTATACGCGACCCATCACATTAAGGCGACTTCTCATTTCTCGATCAGGAGTTCCCACATTCGGACTTGGGCGGCTTGAGATAGAACAAAGTGAGGCACGAGACAAAGAAAAGGACACAAGACTTTGAGACAAATGCAGGACATGGGAAAAACAGGATTATCAACATATAAAAATAATAGCCGCGTGTTCTGTATTCTAAAATGAAACCGATGGAGACCTCACATCTGAGCTGGCCAGGGCCAAGTCCACCTTAGTACATGTGGAGGGGGAGGCTGGCAGCCGCCTGTCTCTACAGGAAACAAAAGGCGTGAAGACACAGGGTTTCGGGTTTGGATATTATGTTGATGCCATTGGGGCTTCTACTTTTGAGGTGCACCAGGCTGGTGGTTGGTGTGTAGAAGATGGCTCACATGAGCAACAAGAAGACATCACCAGCCTTCTGGGAGATTTAGCGAGTACTGCGGGATTCCTGATTGGCAGAGAGTCTTTTCGTTTTGATTAAGGAGAGGTATTTCATCATGGATCCACACGTGGTCGTGGCACAGGTTAACAGGTAATTTTCCGCGGAAAATCAGCACTTAAGCAGCAGAGAGGATTTTGTTTAGCAGTTTGCCGAAGAGACTTGAGTACTGAAGTCACTATGATTTACTTTTGTTTTGCCTGAGATGAAACATTGACCTCAAAGGACAGATCATGGGATCGCATGTACTGAGTTTAATGCAGAAAGGTCTGCCTCCAATAGCAATATAAGGTTTAGCTTTCTGTGCCTGGCAGTCAAACATCTAGAAGAAAGATGGGAGGTTAGGCACTAAAAGATGAAAGTAGGCGGCAGACAGATGCTGATGACAGCTGCATTTCTGTGAAGGCGGCTGGCAAATTAGGAGGAAACACACACCCCAGTGGATGATGACGGCTCGCTTGAGGAAATGCTTACCTAGTTATTTTTTGGAGCATTCAATCTTTTGGAAGTCATTAGGAAAAGAAATGGATGGAGGATGGTTTACAAAAAAAAGGCTAAGAAGTGTTAAGAGGGGAAAAGAGGTCCAAATTGTGGTAGTTGCCTTGGGGGCGTGGAATGGTACCCATGGAAGGTCATACAGAAGAACAAGGAGATTGGCCCAAGGGATAGAGGAAATGACATCACGCTGCCTTTGACGGTCCGTGACTTTACAGGGCTGACTCCTTTCACCACCCGTAATCCTGCAATAGCTTCCTATTTACTGCAGAGGGCCTAGAGAGGGCGTGCAGTGTGGAAACTACAGAAGGTAAACATAGGTCGTATAGTTCTGCTAACTTTGCAGCAGCTTCTATGCACGGCTACATCTATGCTGGGAGAAACCAATGTCAGCTGCTTAGCAGAGGAATATTGACGAGTTGTCATCGCGCTTCTTTAGAAGGACATTTAGCTCTGTGTCGAGTAGAGCTGGTGCACACTTGGCAAGGTACATGGGTGTCTCTTTCCCAAGGCTGAAAGAGGTGGTGTTCTACTAATGAGGTATTTACGTATAGTGCATATGCCGCCATTTGTATGACGTCGTAGCGTTGATTAGGTTCGGTACCTTCTAGCCATGATTTCGATGATTCTATCGCGGACTGGAGTCCAGGGTTGTTTGTGAGTTGTGGTAGACACCAGGAAGTCTGATGATGAATAAAATAGAGTTGTTGATCAACACACATGTTAGTTCATTGTTGGGAGTGGCTGGAGGGCTAGCCAAGTTGCTTCCATGCTAGCCTACTTGGCGTCTGCATTGCTTGTGAGGTTTGTATGTGGGTGGATAAAGAGTTTTAGCCCTCAGCCAAATATTTGTATTCATTCCCGGACGAATGGCTGAATGAATTAATAAAAGTGACCAAACAAGATGCAAACACGCCAAGACCATGACCCTGGTGAGGGTGGTTTGGTCTCTTTCGCCACCATCCTGGCAATGCATGCCTTGTCGCTAAAAGAAAGACCGTGCTAGGAAGGTACATTTACAAGTAGGTCCATAACAGTTTATTCTCCAGGAAAGTGGGAAAGTGTTGTTGTTTGCAACAAAAAAAGAGCACAGTTCGACTCCACAGTATTGTCCATAATGAATGGGGAGGCATTTATTGTTTTTTGGACAAAGGTATGTGCAGTGGATCTGAAACAGGGGGAATGAAAATTGAAAGTAAATGTGTAGGGTTTTGTGCGTCACTGTTCGTGTGAGTGAGTGTGCATCTCGATCTCAGTGAAGTTCTCACTTCCAGCTATGTCTGTTGGCTATCCTTGGCATATTGTCGTCACCCTGCTTGGCATTATAGTGGGCAATCATGGTTCATATTGAGGGCGTCTGTGGCCTCTTTTGATTCTGCTTGGAATTATGGAGACTATTCATGGCATAATGCTGACTTTCTCGCATTGTTGACATTTTGGTCCTATTGTGGTCTTTGTGGTGGCCTCACCTGGCATACCGTGGACATCAAATACATATTCTGGCCCTCTCCAGCTTCATGGTAGCCACCCTGGTATACTGGTGTTCTTGACATAGTATAGTGATGACAATCCCGGGCGTCGTTGTGGATACCTCTGCCCGGGATTGTCATCATGGGATGGTTATCACATAATGAGGGAAATACCATGAATAATGGTAGATTGCGGGTATCCTTGGCATATTGTGTGCAATTTTAGAATAATGGTGGCCATTTCAGGCATAATGATGCCACCCAGGCATAATGGGATGGTTATCATGGGCATAATTAGACCCATGCTTGTCATAAAGATGCCTCTGGAATGCTGTGGGCATTCTTGGCAAAATGGTGGCCATCACGGGCACAGTAATGGCCACCCATAATAGTGGTTCTGGTTATTGTGGGCATTCTTTGTGTAATGGTGGCTCTCCTCAGCATAAACAACGCCCTGGATGAATAATAATAATAATACCACCATTTGTAGGCGCACAGCTACCTCCGGAGAGGTGTCCCCGTGCTGGGTGCCGTCTGGAAGATTAAGCGAGCTATTGTCCAGAGTCACAAGGTGCTGGGCTAACCTGCCACCGGCGATCGAACCGTAAGCCCCCGTGTTCCAGAGTCAGCCGCCCTGGCCGCTGCACCACACCTCATAAGTGTGATCACCCCTTGAATATCACAATTAGCGTCTCAGCAGCTAACAAAATTCTTCCCCTTAAAAATAATTAAACTATTTAATTCCTTACCTAAATGAGTGGCTATCCTTTTATTACGTTGTATGATTATGTGCCTCTTTCTAATGCATGTAGTAACCCACTTGCACACGTCTCCATACCCACAGCCAACCACACGCCATAGCAGTGGGTTGGTTAGCCGTAGATCTGGGGGATGAGGAATGGGATACGGAGAACACCGCGGCACTGGATACTGCCACTCCGACTTGTCCTCTACAGGGCAATGAGGTCTGCTGGTCCTGGGGGGTTTTAAAAGCAAGATTAATATCTACAGTACATTTTTACTATATTGAGCCCTCTATCGCTTGCTATAGAAATGATATACCTTCAGAATATCTCAGTCTCAGATTCTCTGTGCTTTTGTGGAGTGCGGGCATTTCAAGAACATCTGTTTTTTTAGTACACTTAGAACTGTAATATTAGAGAATGATATAGTTTAATCCCTTCCTCCAACACACACCACTATCTTAAGCATAATATGTGGTTCATGAATATTTTAATATAGTCATTTTAAAGTTAGGTGGAACCTTTCTATTTCCTCACATAATATACTATCCAATAATGTACATCAAAAAGGTAGTTCTGTAGCCTCTTTAATATTTTTCAGAATCAGTACTCAAAGGGGCCTATTCCGATGTCGGACGGACTCAGGTCCATCCGACATCGGTCAGGAGCCGTAACCGACCGACCTGCTGTCGTCGATTACGGCCCTGCTAGTACGATGCGACCGAACAGGGTTTGGTCGCACTCGTATACAAGTCAATGCAGGCATGCATTCCGAGCGGAATGCATCCCTGCATCCTTGAAAGCAGGGGTGCAGTTCATCCCTGCACCCTGTGGGCGGCCCCCTAAGGTGCCTGCCACCGGGTGCAGGGATCCACAGAGGGGCACTATAGGTGCCCCCAGGCTGCCATTCGGCAGCCTCGCACCCATGGGGGCCCTACTGCCAGTTTCCGACTGCCTTTTCGTGCCGGAAAATCCGACATAAAAAGGCAGTGAAAAACTGCCATCGTACTCGCTCGGTCGCAAAGAGGCGGCCGGGGGACTACTGGGAGATTTCCGGACGGCGGACGGGCTCTCCGAGCCTGTCGTCCGCAATCCGGAAATCCGTGTCGGATTCCTTTCCGACCGAGCCCATCGGAATGGCTCGGTCGGAAAGGAATCCGGCCGACATGATCCGAATCAGTCGGAAGGGCTCCGACCGTGGGTTGGAGCCCTTCCAACCAGAATCGGAATCGGCCCCTAAGTGTTGAGGTTCATTTACTGCCAGGGGTTCATCCTTAGAATACATCTCTGTGTTTAGTTTCATCTCCTAAGCATGCTTTGAAAAGAAAAACAACTGGATGTTTTTCACAACATCTGGTAGCAAGGTCCTCTTGGCAGCAACAAGGTATCTTGACTGCCCTGCAAGGATGCTCTGAACTATGAGGGTCAATCAGGGCCGGACTGGGAATCAAAACCAGCCCGACAAAGTGCTCGGCCGGCCCCCCCAGGGGTTTGGGGGAGCGGCCGAGCTCTTACCAGGGCCGGTTTTCGGCCGATTTTGTTACAGGGCCGATTTTGCAGCAACAAAAACGGCCCCCAGGGGCCCAAAACCGGCCCCCACCCGTGCGGCGCACCGGGGGATTGCCCGGTGCCCGCTACGGCCAGTCCGGCCCTGGGGTCAATCATTGGATTTATGCGGGTCTGTGGCCATGGTATTTTTGTTATAATCATGGATTTGCCACACAACAAAGCCTCTGCTGCGTAATTGTCAGATTTTACAAAATAAATGATGTTTCTAACTCAAACTGATCCAAAAGGTATCTAAACAAAGATCACCACACAAAGTGCCATGGATGGGCAGGTTATTTGCATGGATTAACAGATCACCTTTCAGCTGCTGATAGCTGTATTCAGGTGTTAAACTGGTACTAAGGAGGTGCGACTTTGCGCAGACAGTATTAATAGCTGTTAAAAAACATTAAAAGAATGAAATGATACTACTGCATATTGGGCCGCATGACGCCACATAATGTGAGATCGAATTCTATCTTCCCAGCTGTATAATCTGTTCCTCCCCTGCCTCATATTACCAGCGCCCCTACTTATATTCCATAACTTTTCAAAGTGTCCTCGTCTCTTCCAAACATCGCGGGAGTTGAATGGATTCATTTGAAACGCAGTTTGCGTAGTGTGCCATTTCCACATACAGAGTCTTTCCCCAAGCTGTGTGGTGTTCTGGGAGCACGGCCAGCTTCTCCTTCCCCGTAGTGAACTGAGTGGTTGTGAGTTCGTAGTATTGCACTTGTGCACGTGCTGAGCACTGGATGGTGTGCCAAGTTAACAGATCACCACACTGACACGTATAGCACAACAGGTTTCGGCTGGGTCGGCGGGCTCATTAAAGTCACTTATCATCTCAGCATAAGTTTTACTGCAAGATAAACCTTCTACAAACATGGCAGTAGTTTCCATGTGACATTACATCTGGCATATACACTCACCTTAGCAAGTGCACTTTCAATAGGTGATGGTTGTAGGTAGGCGCGTGCAGCAGAATTGCTCACTGTGGAGCAATAGGCAATCAGTCAATCAATCAACGATTTGTAGAGCGCTGCTTATCACCTGTGAGGGTTTCTTGGTGCTGGGGGCGGTGGCTGCTGCTGGGAGTTGTCAGTTGAACATCCAGGTTTATAGGCCATCTCTGAACTTCTGTAGGGTGGGTGCAGTCCAGAGGTGGGGTGGGAGGCCCTTCCCAGTCTTTGCGGCCAGGTAGGAGAAGGTGCAGCCACCGCTTCTGCGTGTGGGAGAGGAGAGATGGAGTGGAGTTGTCTGCCGGGTTGGTGGAAGTTCAGTCTGTGGCCGAGGCAGTCCATTCCTTTGTTGTGCAGGGTTTGTAGGCGTTGGTCAGCAGTTTGAACTGGCACCTTTTTTGACAGGGGACCAGTGGAGCGCTCTGAGGTGGGGAGTGATGTATGCCCTTCTCAGGAGGTCGAGGACTAGCCTGGCTGCAGCTTTTGGATGGATTGCAGTCTGCTCAGTAGTTGTGAGGTGATGTGCATATAAAGGAAGTTTCCATATTCCAGGCGGGTGGTGATGTGGGCTCGGGTGACGGTGCGTCTGGTGTTGATTGGGAGCCCTTTGAATATTGTCCAGAGAATGCGGACGATGAGGAAGCAGTCTGGGTAGACCGTTTATTTGTTTCTTCATGGTGAGCTTGTTGTCGAGTATGATGCCGAGGTTTCTGGCGTGGTCTGTGGGAGTGGTCGAGGGGCTCAGTTTTCACTGGCCACCAGGAGCCATCCCATGGGGAGTTGTTGCTCCTGTAGATGAGTACTTCTGTTTTGTCGGTGTTGAGTTTGAGGCAGTGGTTTTGCATCCAGCCGGCTACGCTGGTCATGCACCTGTGGAAATTGGTTTTGGTGTTAGTGGGGTTTGAGGATGAGCTGAGTGTTGTTAGCGTGATATGTTGTTCATACCGTAGGGTTTGGCCAGCGTGGCCGGGGGGGCATGTATTTTTTTAACAGGGTTGGGCTCAGTGAGGACCCTTGGGGAACATAGTACATGTATTTACTTAATGAAAATGCCAAGATGATTTTGGGGGATCAAGTTCACATTTTCGAAAAACAAACTCTTGTATTTTTTGACAGAATACATATTTTCAGACAATGATCATATTTTCTTTTGGGGGACTGGTGTGATTTACCAAAATGAGCCATGTGTTTCAAGAAAATATGTTTAGCAAAAGCTAGTAATTAAGGCCAAAATGTGTGTACGAAAAGATGGCAAGCTAATGTTTGTGCAACTAATGCCTGCATATCCATAGCATAAGTAAAGTTAATATTTGAGTAATAATTAATTCTGAATTTGAGGCCCTTATTGCTGATAGTGTGTGTTTTGTGCCAGAGGGCACTCATGTCTGGGGCTGTTGTTTAACTCGTTGAGAGCTCATGACGAGCTCAGCTCGTCATGAGTCACAGTGGAGCTGTGCTCATGACGAGCTGAGCTTGTCACAAGCACAGCGGCGCCGCGCCCCCCCCCCCCCCCCCGCACCGCGGGGGAATTACCCCCGCAGGGAAAGGGTTAGTGACTTATGTAGGAGAATGTCATCATCTACACGGACAGAGATGGACAATATTATCAGTTACTACGGCACTCTGAGGCCTGAACCTATAAGATGGGCGTAACTGAAAACATGTTTGTGGTCTGGACTGGTAAGACCTTTGTACCTCAGGAGTAGGTCGAGGGTCTGAGGCTAGGAGGTAGGTTCTTCCATTGGATAATTAAGCTGCCAACAGCTTGAGATGATGAGATATGTAGGTGGGGGGGGGGGCACTCTGCCCGTTCCAAATAGATTCTCAATTGTCCTAAAACGGAGTCAAACAACTGACAAGTTATTTAATAATGGAACAAGCATTGGCAAAGTTAACAGAGCTCGCCTATAACACCGATTGGCTTTGGCAATGGTTTTGAGCCGTGCTGTACAGCAGTGCGGCAACAGTGAAAACAATGTAAAAGAAACACTATGACATGTTATTCACATCATGTTGTAGGCACCTGCCAACACGGATGCATGCCCCTACAAAATGAGGCAAGCATTTGTTTTAGTTAACCAATGTGTGAAGAAAAAGTAAATAAAAAGTTGCATCAAATGTGCTTTTTGATATAACTCTTATGCGCTTTCTTGCTATGCTGCAAATTTGTTTCTTTTTTTCAAAAAAATAAAATGATTCGGCCATGGGTTGGGAATGGGGAGCAGGCAGGGATGAGGCAACACGGAGGGTGTGGTAGAAAACGATATGGGAAGGAAAATAACAAATGCGGCAAACAATGGGAAAAAACAGTGACAACGTAGGGTGGAGGATGGGCAAGCACACAGGCAATGGAGGGCGGGTGGGGATAGGAAAGCACACACACAATGGAGGGTGGGTTGGCAGGGGAAGCAAAAACAACAATTGAGGGAAGCAGGGCGAGGTGAGAACAAGGGTGAGAAAGAAGAACACAGCAGTACACAAACGACATAGCTAAAAAACACACGCACTCTTGTAGAGTGCTTAACAAAAAGAAAAACAAGTAGCACCAGAAAAAGGAGTAGTGGTAGGACACAAGTAATGAGTCCATTCTTTAGGGGAGGGACAAACACCAGAACAGAAAGAAAAGCACACAGAAGCTGACGAATAAGAAGCAAGCAGATGAGAGTGACAATATAGCCAGCCAATGGTAAGAAGGATCGGGCTCTAAGCCCAGCCTACGCTAACAATCTGCCTTGCAACAGACAGCGCATGTACTGTCTTAAGCCAGACCAAAAAATGAAAGCAAGTGGGAGGCAGAAGTGAGGAAGGTCCTGTGAAGGGCAGGCTTACACACCATAAACATTTTACGGTGATTCATAACTCCTTGTTTATAAGGGCACCGTTGCTAATGCATGCAAAAACAAATAGCAGATTTTTAAACATTTATTTAGGTGGGTGGAGCCCAACCTCTAAAGTTAGTCGTACACGTTTGCTACACTCTGTCAGGGCAATTCTGGGTGTCTGTGTACGCCCCACCACTTCCAGACTCCATCAACAAATGGAGTGAAATCCAGTGGCGGGGAAAATTTATTGCGAACTATGAGAGATCCAGTGATTGCTGCTGTGCTCAGTGCACTGCTTCCTTAGAAGCTTTTTTACCCAATCCTTGTGGGTATTCTCCCAAAAGTGCTGCAGAACAGTGTGGCATTCGGCTCTGTTTATAAGAGCGACATTTCACGGAAGGACGCAGCGCCGAGGCAAGTGATGTCAGACCATAGCTAATACGATTGAGCAACGCTGCTCCTTATGGAACTATTAAAGCAAAAGGATATTCTAGAGGATCAGGGTAAAAAATTAGACCATGCATAATAAGATTTGACAAAAATCCATATTTTATTGGTGTGAAGGCAAGCTGCTGTATGGCATGGAAATTACTGCCAGTTCCTGTAGAGGAGTGATCTCTCACTTGGAGTTATGCTGAGATGATGAATGGCTTTATCAAGTATTCCGCCTCACGCCGGCCCTTTGTATCCGGCATCTTAGTTCAACAATGACATGGACCGCGTGCCTCTCTCCGCTTGGAGGAGTTTACAGTCTCCTCGTTAATGAAGCACATCCTCGAGAGGGAATAGGAGACTGGGAAGTGGATCCGATTACCCCATAAAGGTATGTAAATGGGTCAAATCGGGCATTAGAAGGGAACTTACTTAATCACACGCTGCAGAATTAAGACCGCCCCTAATTGAGTCGCAGACTGGCTATGTCTTAATGAGGCTGCGATGGGAGTGGTCTAATAGCCTGCGTAGGGAAGTTTTTTTTTTTGGTGTGCTAATGGTTACTTCATGGTCTAGGTCAGGGTTCTCCAAAGTCGGTCCTGAAGGGCCAGATCCATGCCAGATTTTTAAGATAACTACATTTATCTAAATGGGGATATGCTAAAAACCTGGCATGGATTCGGCCCTCCAGGACATCAAGGTCCTTTCAGCTGCAGGTCTATTAGCGTCCAGTAATTTGTTCCAAGGCTGTTTGGATGAGGTTTACTGAGGAACGAAACAGATGTGTATCTTACTTTTTGCCTCAGATGTTTGGAAAGACAGACAGACAGACAGACAGACAGCTGGACAGTTAGGATGATTATATTTGGGATCACAATCTGATGATTTACTTTTTTTGCTTTAAAAAAAGTTTGACAAAGTTTGCTAAAAGATTTTGCTTTTCCTTCTCATTGATCTTTCCCTAGGTCACCACTAGAAAAGGGTCCAGCTTTTTGGTTATTTGTAAAAAGTTAACTGAAATCGAGAGTGTATTTTTGTTCCAGAGATCAGCAGCCGAGGTAAATTCACCTCCTCAGCTACCAACCGAAAACCTCTGTTTAATTTACATGATGGAAATACTGTCTCACTTCTTATTCCCCATGTCGGGCTCCAGTGGGTGGATTGGGTGCAAAGTGCACCTGATAATGTGGGGCAAATGGAATTTGCGCCCAGGTGCCTGCCTTTAATATATGTTCTAAATGAGACCTACCTTGCTCTGAAGCAGCTGTCTGTCATTTTGCAAGTAGTGTGTGGTGGAGACGAAACCACTGGTACTCAGGTCAGATCACTACGCCTAGACCTGGATCACAGTGTATTTGGGTCAAGACAAGATTGTACCACATTTATTCTATGTCTAGACGCACGACCAGATGGAACTCTGCTTCCCACAGCTGGAGACGTGGTCACGCGGCTACGTAGCCTAGCTCAGTGCGCGGTTTCCTCAGTTTTCATCCAGCTTTGACATGTGACCAAAGTAACTTGTGATCCTGACAAACTACTCTGGACCCATTTGCTAAGAAAGTCAAGCATTGGCTCCTGCAGTGTTTCTCCTCCGTTTGGAGTAAATTTCCACAAACACTCACTCCACCTCCAGCGGGTGCTTTTCTGTACAGGTTCCATACTCAGGATTTCCCAATATGCAAATGTAATGCATTATTCTTATTGTGCATTAGCTAACTTTTTTGATCCACCAGGACACAATATTATCTCTAAGGAGAAGCACCTTCCCTTAACCCCATCCGGTTTGGGGGGTGATCCCTCTCATTGCCCACCCTGTAAAACTGGCTTTTGCAGGAGTACATAGGCAGCCTTTTCGAGAATGTGAAACTACCTGTGTGACTTTGTACTTCCTATCAAACACCCGGACCCCGCCCCTTTTGGGAAGTTTAATCACACTTAATATTAAGGCACAGTGATGTCATTTTGTGCATGAGTAAATGTCTCCTCATCTCCACTTCCCCCTATCCTGCATTTTGACCCTGCGAACGCCCCCATACGCCATAGTGGTCTATGCAGGGTCTCTTATGTTTAAGATGCTCCTGCCGCAATTATGCATTTTCCTGTGAAAGCATTCCTTAGAGAATTAGGCCCGCACTTTATTAAATACCTCTGTTTCAAATGTACATTATATTACGTGGATTGTTCCATTGCTTCCTTATGAGGCTTGCACTATGTAGGTATAACAACAAGAGCGCAACTTGCATTGACAAAGCCAATAGATCTTGTCCTGTTGACCAATGGGCTTTGCCAATGCTTTATGCCAGTCCTGTACGGGATCAGCAATAAAACGAAATAGAAAGGAAAAAGACGCTGTGACGCACCACTTTTGGCAGCGAGTGCACGCCACCTGATTGTGGCCCAGCTGCAAATGGCGGCTGCCTGGCCTGCGGAAAAAAATGATAGGGGCGTAGTTATGATGGAATGGTTGGGCGGGCCGTTAAGCACAAAATGCCAATGCCACGCTCCGCTGTTTCGAAGAAAACACAGGGATGAGCCGTATTTACAAAGATACGGCACATCCTTGCGTTTTCCCTAGCACTGGCGCTAAATTAAGCTGCCTAGCGCCAACACAGAGTGCAAGGGTGCCTGCGTTGAGGGAATGATTGTTTATGTGCAGGAAGGTGTCCCTTCCTGCACATAATCACAAATAGCGATTTGAAACTTCTTGTGTTTTGCATTGTGCAGCTCACATGCAGCACACATAGAACTTGCAAATTGTCATTTTTTCAATGATTGTTCATGTGCAGGAAGGGTCACCTTCCTGCACACAAACAATCATTCAAGGCGTTTTACTGTTTCTGTGTGTGCTGCACAATGCAGCAAAAACGAGGAGAAATAAAGCACTGCCCCTCGTTCTGCAATGTTAAGAGCAGGTTTTCCCTGGAGGAGCAGGTCAGAGGGAAGCAGCTGGGAGAGTGCGAGGGTGAAAGGAGCATTGGAGTCATGCAAGTGTGGGGTGGGGCAGCAGCAAATGGCCGCTGTCGGGTCATCCAAAATAAAGTCAAACAATGTATTTAAATGACTGCGAGTCATAGGGGGGCAACAGAGGAGAGGGTGAAGGGGAAGCACTCTGTGGGTGAGTATTTGAGAGGGCAAGCAGCACACAAGAGAGCATGCAATCACATGCACTATCATGGATTACTTAAAGTAGTCACCTAAATGTGAGCAGCAGGATGATACAAGTTGACCAATCAAAAGCATGGTAAGAGGCCATTCTCCAGGAGACCTGCTAACGCAAGAGGAGGCTGGCCTCGGATGGGAACCCATCGTGTATGAAGCGAGGGTGACATTCAAGCAGTCGGTGGACGCTAAGTCTAGCGTAGGTTTTTGGTGTGGTCCAAAAGAGGTCTTTTGCAAACAAGATAGCTAAAAGCCGTCTGGTAGGTGGGGCCTTAAAATATACAAGGGATTCAAACAATATATCCTATAGCCAAAGAGAGGATGTTTAATTTTTGAATTTTTTTTAATGTGATATTGTCCCATACGGGCATCAGAGTGCCCAACATCATTGTAAATAATAAGTAGCAAACCTTTGTTGAGTTTGTGGTTTGTGGTTAGTAAATCTTGTCAGCATTATCGGTCACCTACAGTCTAGGTTATATTTAGAAAACAAAACTGCCTGGAGGACTAGTGATAGCAATACAATAACTGTATAAGGAGAGACAAACTGAATGAGGTCAGAGCTCAGGTGTTCCACATCCAGGCAGGAGCAGCTCATCTACTCCAGGGTTTTTCTTTACATCCTGGGGCTTATAATCCAGAATTTAAGAGTGGTATCAAAGAATGCAAACTCCTGAATTCAAAATAAAATCCTGAACTGACTGAGCTACTTTCAAACGGAACTGGGGGACTCGAAAGCTCTGTAACTAACGCATGCAAAGAAATGATGTATGTTTAGCCTATGTTCGTAGTGTATCATTTGAATTAAAGTAACTACAAATAACTGCAGGGGCCCAAGGTTTTTCTCAGGAGCCCTCCATTCTCACACCGCTTCTGCTGAATGCCTGGATATCCCAATACCAAGGCTGCGTAGTCGTGATTCCACCTCATGCCTCTTTTTTCATCACCCTACACTTCCTTTCTCTTTATTCCACTCTTGCACGTTATTTGTCATCTCTGCTTTCTACGTTTGTCTGTTTTTGTTTTTATTTGTCTCTTGCTCAAAATAACTCCTGGTCCCCGGACGTGCGTGCTAGTGCCCACAATCTGCCCAAATTAATCACTGGATTTTCAGAGTCGGTGCAAACAGACAAACCCCTCTCCTCTCATTTCATCCGTTGGGATTTAGAGTAATAGACAGTGGGGGGGTTAATGGTTGGCACACGCACGCCGTCTTATCGCGCGCCTGTGTTCTGCGCTCTTCTAATGCTGACCTGCCTGGGCTTCCGTCCATACGCTGATGGATGAGTAATGCGACCCGAATCCACTAGGAATGACCCCGCCGCAGGTACAATTACAGCGCAGTGGCGACGACAGCAACACTTCTGTATGAATGAAAAGGAATGCTAGTGGATTATGCCACCAGCTCCTATAATGCCTTGTATTTATGCATTTGAAAAGAGTACAGGAAAAAGGCGCTCTACAGTTTTAAGACTGACGCGCAGTCGAGCATGCAGGTTGGACTTCAATTAGCTTTGACTCATCAGGGCCACTGTTTACAATATTGGCATTCATGTGAAAACCTGATATGTGTCAATGAAATGACTCAGCAGCGGCGATGAAATCAGACGTTTAAGAAGGTTATCCCATTAAAATGATAGTATAGTGAGCCGTTTTTGGGAGGTGATGTAGGTCTGAAAAGAGGGTCACCCCATTGGAATCTACGGAGGCCTTTTATTTATCAGGAGGAAAATAGGATTGAAAAAAAAAGGGTGAAACCCAGGAAATGAGTGTGAGTTGATAGGTATGCTAATGCATTCTGGGAGTTGTAGTCTTGGCCTGTGCCCATTAGACTTAATACACCGGATGACAATGCACTATAAGCGAGAAGGCCAGACTGGAAATAGTGTCTGGTGACACAGGGTTGGATAGATGCAGTCTGATATTGCAGTCAGTGGGCAAATAGAACCCTGAGGGTCAGTTCGGTATCCTGGGCACTGCAGAACTGAACTGCTTTTTTTCCTGACAGCATACTGCCTTGTACCACACAAAGCAAGGACTGAAGCCTGACTGAGCATCCATCACACATCCCGGGTAGTACTGCCCCTGGCTGGAAGTGTACCGTCTGGAGCCACATTATGCGGTGATGTCAGGAAGAAGGATGCATCCTGCCACAATAAGTGCTAACTGACTTCTAAGGTGATATAAACTCCTCAAGACTTTATCTCACTGTCTCTAGCCCAAATGGACCTGTTGATGACGTGTTTTAGTATACTGCACAAAGTGCTCACAAATGGCCGTAAGTTGATTTGGGGATGGATCAAACACCAAGATAAAATAAACAGTGCACCCCTTACCTGCCACAAGTTGTAAGTGTGTTGCAGATCTCTGAGGAGTTGATTTATGAGGCCTTAGAACTCTGGAGGGACTCCCCAACAATCCACCCCCTCAGTACTTGGTGTCACGCTCACTATGATGCAAGAGAGCTTCTAGAGAGCAGACATGTAGAAAAAATATGCGGCATGTGCTGTGTGTGGAATCCAAACTGGGACTTTACCTGGAAGTGAATCCAGCCAAGACTAAATTTGTCTGCCGTGCTAACACCAGCAAACAATACCTGGTCAATCAATCAATCAATCAGTGACACTTATAAAGCGCGCTACATACCCGTAGGGTCTCAAGGCGCTGGGGGGGGGGGGAGCCGCTACTGCTCGAACAGCCAGGTCTTCAGCTTCTTCCTGAAGGAGAGGTGGTCTTGGGTCAGGCGCAGGTCGGTCGGGAGGGAGTTCCAGGTCTTGGCGGCCAGGTAGGAGAAGGACCTTCCTCCTGTAGTCGCTCTTCGGATGCGGGGGACGGCGGCGAGGGCGTGGTTGGCTGATCGGAGGTGGCGTTTGGGAGCGTAGAAGTTGATCCGGCTGTTGAGGTAGCTCGGGCCTTGGTCGTGTAGGGCTTTGTGTGCGTGGGTGAGGAGGCGGAAGGTGATTCTTTTGTTGACGGGGAGCCAGTGAAGGTCTCTCAGATGTCCGGAGATGTGGCTGGTTCGTGGGATGTCGAGGATGAGTCTGGCTGAGGCGTTCTGGATCCGCTGGAGTCTCTTCTGGAGTTTGGCGGTGGTACCGGCGTAGAGGGCGTTGCCGTAGTCCAGTCGGCTGGTGACGAGGGCCTGGGTGACGGTCTTCCTAGTCTCGGTGGGGATCCAACAAACTGAACCCAAACCTTGTTACCAGTGCCTTGTTTCTTGGCTTCCATATTTACAGCGATGTCAACTTCAAAACACTCCTGGCGCTCAAAACTATCCATGGCCTGCTGAGTGAATCTTCCCTCCCGGAAGGTGACTTCAGAATACCTGTGCAAGCACTGGTTCTGTCTGACAGCACGGAGGCAGGCCCCTGCATCACAGCCACCCCGCCTCCTCCTTTGAAGAGTGTCTTTCATGATGCACCCTGCTGTAATGAAGAACCCTGGTAAACTGAAGTCCTGAGAGATGCTTTATTCAGAAATCAAATACAAGCATTCAGAGCCCGGTGGCCGCTTCACTTCTTGACCACCAGCCTCTCGCATCCGTTCACCTTCCAAGAACACACAATCGCAAACCAAACACACTACACAAACCTTTGGCACTCGATGCTAACCTCACGCGGGCAGTGCTGCAAACCTTCCCCTTTACAATAGTGGACAAACAAACAATAAAATAAATCCTCCAATAAGGCCACATTGCATAACAGACAGCTTAATTAAAGTGTCCTGCAAACAATACATTGCATGTGTATATAAATATTAAAAACGGCATGGTAATGTAAGTAAAGCTATCTTATTCAACCAGGATTTGTAAAGCGTGGCTAGTCACCCAAACGGGTATCAAGGTGATTGCAGGTCCTGGAGCAGTATTCGAACAGCCAGGTCTTGAGGGCCATTTGGAATTCCGGAAGTGAGGTGATGGTCCGGAGATGCATGAGTAGTCCGTTAGCAGCATCCTAGGATAATACAAAATCACTGAATCTTTTGAGAATTGCTTAGACTCTGCCTCTTCTCCTCGCTGGGACCCTTCAACCAACACACACAACCCAGGCCCACTGAGAGGCTCCATGGAACCTGGTGGACTCCTCGCCATCTTCATCTCATTCATCTCATCGTCTCTCCTCTCTTTGGTCAGATTCTCTTAGATCCATATATCCGCTCCAGGTGATCTTAAGGTCATATGAGGTTATTTAAATGATTGTGGTATTGTCAAGTGTATCCAGTGAGCAATCACAACATGTTTCAAGCCACTCTTCTGGATTTTGCATGGAGTCTGTTGAGGCGATGCTTACTTGAACTGTTTATGTGCTTTGGCATTGTCGAGCCTAAACCAAATCTTGACAGATGTATTTTTACTGCCAGAGATATGTTTAGGCTTTAAGCACCCCACAGTAAGCAAAAAGATAATTAAACAACAGTCTGGCTGTGCCCTCGGTAAGCACGCCTGTATCTCCTCCAGGCTGCAGGGGCAAATATTAGTTTGATCATATGTCCTTAAACATGAGTGGGCTCACTTATATCCTGAGGAAGCCAGATAGTACCAAAATATTCAAGTGAATAAATGAATGAATTTGAAACTTCTAAAGCGCACCGCCACTCGAAATGGAGCATCCTGGCGCTACATTGTTAATTCCGATAACCCAGATGGGAGGTAAAGTAAGAGAGAAAGTGAAGCTGACTCGATGTAGTTGATTAGCTCCATTTTCATGGAATATATCCATGTATACACCTCCTAAATCAACTACTTTGTCTCAGTTGAGCTCCATGAAACCTACCCGCTCGACGAATCTTTCTAAAAGCTCAGCAGACGTCGGTGGGCCCTAGCAACCAGCACAAGATAAGTAGCAGAATTGCTTGTCATTGTGCAATGAGTCACAAGTATCTCATCAGACAATGGTTTGATTTGCTTCTTAAGAACTACTGCTACCCCTCCCCCAATCCTCTGCTTTCTACAGAATGCTGCAATTACCAGTGGTAAAGTTTGAGTCAAGAATTTCTACCCCTTTAATTATTTATTTTTATGTTGCCGTCCCCAGGAAACTATGAGGACATATCAAGACTGTGCATTATATATAGGTTGAAAATAATTGATATTATGAGCCATTCGCGGTTTCACTGTGCTGCCCATGTGCACTTAGGCATGTATGGGTTAATCTTTGAGACAAGCATTTGCTACTGGCACGACCAACCAGGTAGAGAATAATGTCAGAAAAGAATGTTAAAATCAAATGCAGTAGTTCTTGCGGCAATAAGCGCCGCTCCCATACTTGCATCCTAGGAGAGTAATACTCTGGCTAGTGTTGGTACTCCAGGTGTGAAGCAAGCAGGGCCTGCACTTCTAAGAGACAAGCCTTAAGTACTACCTAGTAGCACTGCCATAACTACTACTGCCACTACTACTACACCTAACAACCTTTCTATTGCACTGAATACCCTAAAATGTATAGCCTCCGATTAGCATTAAGTCACAAATAACTACTGCTCAAATATTTTTTCCACCTTAAGGTTCCTGGGACGACTATTCAAGTTAGAGGATATTCAAGAGTTTGAACAGGGGAATTACTAATAACGACTCCTTAACACTGCCTAATGAGAGAGCAGCGGGACTATAACGTAACATAACATGTATTTGTAATAAATGGTTCTCATTTTATGGACCACAGAAGGTGAAAGACTGAGTAGAAATGGGGATTTGAAACTCTATTCATGAAGTCAAAATCCGATTCTTGCAGTGAATGTATTAGTCCACAGTACCACCAGACCTAGAGGGAGGTCAGCATTTGGTAAGCTGGGCAGGGTCGTGCATGCGTGTAAAAGGCTAAGCACAGGAGTTTGGAATGGATAATGAGTTTACGGTGGAGCCAGTGCAAGGTACACATATATGATGAGATACGGCCATGTTTCCTGAGGTCAAAGATCTGCCTGGTGACTGTGTTTGTATTATCTAAAGATCATGCATTGCGGAGGATGGTAAGCCTGGCAGTAATGAAAGCAAGAATCGTTGTGGCTTCTATGACTAAATCCCTGTGTTGCAGGGAGAGAAAAAGGCAAATACCACATATTTTTTAAGTTGGAAAAAAAGTGTTTTGGACTACACTGCGGATCTATGGAATTAGAGGAATTAGACGATGTCCGCATCAAGGTTTAGCACTGGTCTTATAACTGTAAAAACATGAGCGATTGTCCCATCGAACAAGTGAGCCAGTCAGGCAGTTTTGCATTAGCATGGGAGGTCCTGGCTGCTCCCCCGCCCTTCCTGCATCATGGGGCATCATCAAGTTCAGCATTGGCCACAAACATTGGCGAAGCAAACAGATCTGCTAACGCCACATATTGGCTTCGTCCATGCATGTTTTTGCTATGCTCCTTTTTCTCAATTACACATATGTCCCTTCCGCTTGCCTTCATCCCACAGAGTTTAGGGATATGATGACATGGCATTTGATTTCCGAAATATATGGCGAAAATCTCTGAGTTTCAGAAGAGATTGCTGTATCACCAACAGCAGATCATAAAGCGCCTGCTGTACGATGGGGAGATGCCCTGGATCTTTCTCCTCAAGAAGCCTAGGTCTCGTCTCTTTGGTCCTTCTTCACCATGTGGCACCAGGGACTTGTTTTCTCCATTCTCGTATAAAGGAATTGTTAGATTTGTAATTTATAGAGCACAACACTCAATGAAGAACTAGGCCCCAGGGCTAAGTAAAGTTGTTCCGCTGCTTGCTTTATCTCCAGACTTTGGTAAGAAGAGCCATTTCCTACCCCAATGACCATCTAACCTATGTTGCTTAAATGCAGCTTCCTCCACAGCTCCTTGTGTGCATACCACCGCCCGCGGGTTCACCCCTTTCATTCACTGACGTCACATGGCGGCTTAGGGACAACCTGCACGCGAGTCCATCGCCTCCTTTTATAGCACCGTATTAAGGCCCTCAATAGAGATAAAAGTCAGTTTGGGACATGCTTGGTGGCCCCTGGGATAGGGGAAACTTCTATTATTTTTCCTATAAAAAAAACCTTTTATTGAACTTTGCTCATCACATGATAGTTGCATAGAACCAATTTTGTTCACATATTACATACATTGCAAGTGCACAGCTCCCCACCTCGCATGATGAATCTGTAATACAATAGGCTGGGCAGTAGGAGAGACCTCTTAAAAGACTCACCATCATGTTTGCTTCCGACGCAGTCACTTTACTGCCACCTCCTGTTTGTTGGCAGTGATAACAGTTTGTGTCTGTTCAGCATGATGGCTCCCCCTGGAGGATGCCTAATGCCCCTATGTAAAAATCCAGAGCCTTCTTGTCCCAGTGGGACGCGGAACTGTTGCAAACAGTGGGGTGATTATAAGCAGCACTGTGATCGTGTACCCTCCTGCGAAACAGTTCCCAGTTATGAAGGATGGATGCCAACCACAGTAAAAGAACAGGGCCAGCATTTCTACCTCCTCCAGATAACTCGCTGGCTGGCTGGCAGACACAAAGATTCCAACCATGGCAGCCTGAGCCTGGAGTAATAGCTGTATTGTGGCCCACACCATAGCGACCCCATTGCATGCTGGGAGGAGCACAAAGCTGCACAGCCCAGCCGCACCTCCTCCTTCGTTAGGGTAGGAAAACGCTGGTAAATACAGACACGCCGGGTGGAACTTTGAACCTGAATGTGGCGTTGTGACCTGATTGGCAGTTTTTATTTTAAAAACTATGGTTGGCAAAGGAGTCACACACAGGACACTTGGCATCTACTAAGTTCTGATTCAGTTTCATGTGCTACACTTTCAACTAAACTTGTCATTATGAACAACAGCGTTTTGCACACTGTAGTATGAGCCAACACTTACAACACTAAAAGCAAAACTACAAACCCCAAACACTAAAAGCAAAACTACAAACCCCAAAATTCAATCTACTGCTGACTGGAATGCCAGGACTGGCTGGAGGTGTCACTCGTGGGGTACTTACACGTGGCAGCTGTAAATGAAGTTTTTAAATGGAGCAAACGTGGTTCCCTGTCATCCTCATGTTGATGAATGGTAATGTCCTGTTAGGTTAGTCTGTCTTCTACACGCTCCACGCAGAGGGGAGAACAGAAAGGCAGGAGTGGATCCATGAGGGCTCTGGATTTGAGAGCGAGTGCAAGAGACATGGAGGATTCCATTGAGATTACTGTGGTCTGTCGGAGAGCAACAAGGTTAGTCGACTGAGGGTGACATCCTTGGGAGGGCGACCACCTCCTTCCATGTCTATGCAGACATTGTTTCCAATCTTGAAGTTTTGTGTGATCGCCTAATGCATTCTGTTGTTGTCTTTACTTTGCTTCCTGAACTAATTAGACTAACTCACCTGAAATCAATGTTTTGTGAGTGAAAAGTTAAGAACTCAACACAATTTCCATAATGACTTCCCGAGACGTGGTCACCCTAGTCCATTTTGACTCTTCAGGAAGCCATTTTGTTAAGCATGACTTGTAGGCCGTTGGTGGATCATGCAGAACTTGGCAGTGGTTGTTCTGGACTATGTTATGATCGCTATGATGACTTGCAGTGCGATAGTTTCTGTGCTGCGTTGGGGCAGATGCTTAACTGGTAGGCTTGAGGTATGTCACCTCAGGCCCCGCCCCCTCCCTTCACCACTGTGCAAACGTGCCCCGTGGCGCATTTGAAGTTGGGGGATTAAGTCCCCTTGAATCCTGAGGGTCTCTGGGGTCCAACTAGCCTTTTCAAACCACTCTGCAACGCAGCTCTGTGGCGCTTACTGGAGGTACGTGGTGGGCTAGTTGGACCCCAGGAACCCTCAGGATTGAAGAGGAATTAATTCCGCAACTTAAAATGCGCCACAGGGCGTGTTTGCACACATGTTACCTTAGGCCTCGCCCCCCTCCCTTCACCACTGTGCAAACGCACCCTGTAGCGCATTTTAAGTTGGGTATAAAGTCCCCTTGAATCCTGAGGGTCCCTGGGTTCCAACTAGCCCACTAGGTACCTCCAGTAAGCGCCACAGAGCTGCGTTGCAGAGAGGTGTAAAAAGGGGCGTGGCCTCTGAACACCTCTCTGCAGTGCAGCTCCCTGGCGCATACTGGAAATTCCTGGTGGGCTAGTTGGCCCCCAGGGATCCCCAGTATTCAAGGGGAATTAGTTCCCCATCTTACAACGCGCCAGGGGGCGTGTTTGCAGAGTGCTGCAGGAAGGCGGCGGGCCTACGGCGCGATGCCGGTCTTTTTTTTAATTTATTTTTTTAAGAAGGGGAGGTGTGTGGCCCCCCTTCCTTTCCTATTTTATTGGCCCTAGGGAGCCTATCCCCCAGGGCCTGAACCCTATTTTTTTTTTTTTTAAATTTGGTCAAATACATTATGAAGCTGAAAAGCCACTGTTTTTTCATGGTACTTGAAGGGAATATGTGTGATGGGATGGTTGTGTACAAGGCCTTCACGGTGTAAGCTAACTTTCTGTAGTAAGTGGAATCCAACAGGGTTTCATTGTGGATGGAAAGATGCAGCGCAGAGGGAGATATTAACAATGTTGAGGGAGGGAAGGTAACCCAGTATGGATGAGGAGAGTACGTTAACTTCGGCTGGACATAGCTGTGAGGGATTGCAGGACGCCTGTATGGCCGTGGGGAGATAGGCTTGAAAAAGTGCAAGAGGTGAGACTCCTTGTGGGAAAGAAGACATGGCTACATTTTGCCAGCTGGCGAGGTTGATGGCTTCAATTTATTTTAATAAGGGCATGATAGAAGTTAGGCACATTTTAAGTTCTGAATTTTGACAGCATAGTTGTCAAAGTGACCTATTTGTAACACAGAGTGGGGTTTGGGTCGGCCCCTTTCAATAACTGTCCTTCTTTGCCCAAGGCTGTTTCAGCCATCAGCTTGAGGCTTTGTCAATCGTGCCTTGGCTCAGCCCATTGGAGTATTCATCTTTTACCTAATGCTGTTGGCTGCTTGGGTGCATCCATTCATCTTAAGCTCGAGTGCTTGTATTGAACTGCATGAGAGACGTTTCTACAGCTATAGCCCTCTCGGTCCTCTTCTGGTGCCTGCCTCCCACCAGACCTGCTCTAAGGTGCTAATGCTACATCTGTTAGCACATTTAACTCAGGCCTATTGACTTTGCCAATTCTGTTTCATTGAGTAAGGAATGACTGGAGTTTGCAGTGGGTTAACTCAGATACTTTGAACAGTACCTTAATTCATTATTTGCTTCAGTGGTGGCTTTGGAGAGGGGAACAAGTCTGGTTTGGCGGATACCCAGTTTGTGAGACGAGCATGTAGCTGTGAAGAGGGCATGGGTTTCAAGTGTTTTAGAATGCCAGATTCTTTCCAGTTTTCCTGATGTGGGTTTATAGGATTCAGGTCTTGGGAATATCAGGTACATTGGGCTGTGGGTTCATCTTCTTGGGGGGAAGGGGAGTGTGTTTATCAATGAGGTGTTTGACTGTGGACCTAAGGGGCTGAGGAGCGTGTCTGTATTATCAGATGGGTGTCAGGCGGATTGCGGCCAAGACATTGTAGAGGGTGTCAGTAAGGAAGGACATGAATATGGCGGCAATTTATCAGCAAGTGAGTGAAGCTAGATGCCAAATAGGTCGAGGTAGCTGATCCAAAGCAGGAGTTTTCCTGAGTCGGACTCAGCCTAAGGTGCCAAATAAAGGATGAGCCGCAACAAAACCGCTGAGTGCCTTCTCTTCCCTCTGTATGCTGTTTTATAGCAGAAACACAGACGGGGGCATCCTGGAAATGCAGGGGAGCTTCAGGGCTGGACTGGAGGCCAAAATCAGTCCTGGCAAAAACGATCCACCAGCCCTACGCTGCAGGAGGCTGCCGGGGCCCCGGGGGCATTGTTGGGTGATTCCAGTCCACATTGCTCTAAAGGTAGCCCTTCTTTGCAGCCTAATGGGGAGATGCAGCATGGCAGCGTGGCCAGTCTAGCCCTGGTCATCCTGCCAAGAAGATAACAGGTGAGTATTTGTTCTCATGGACTTGAATTTACATGGCAGGTCTTTCATGGCTAGACGCGTTCTTCCGCTCTGAGGTCTAAGCCTTCCCTCTGGCTGGGGTCTGGCTCACCTCTATGGAATGATGCGGTAAAGTCATCTGAGGAATTGCTCCCGCCACCCGCATCCACATACATGCCAACTGACCCGACTCAGGCAGGAGACTCGATCTCTTTAAGCCAAAAATGGCTTCATTTTGTCCGTCTCCACCGGAGATTGCCGTTCGTTCAATAGAAGTCAAAGGGGGAAATACATTCTCTTAATTATGGTTTTTAGAATCGTCCACTTCCCTCTTCCAAAATGTTGGCATGTATGCATCCATGACCTCCCACCAGCCCTGTCACCGACACTTCTCTGCCTGCTCTGAGCAGATGCAAAGTGTCTGCAGTTTTCTCCCTGGAATCCGCAAGAAATGCACGGGACGACCCTGGGACTACCAGCTCTGTGCATGGATGCCCCATCCCAGGGACGAAAGTTGTCACTGCTGGAATTTGGGGACTGCGGTCAACCAGTAACCGTGCACCCCATCCCCACATACTCTTAATGAGGGCCCATGTCTGCGTCAGGCCATGAAGACATGTGTTGAAAGGAGCAGGGGGGGAGGCAGCTCTAAAGGCATTCTAAGCTGTTCGAAAGAGGGCAGGGCAGGGGGGAGAGAGTGAGTGAGGGTGGTGGTGTGGTTGTTTATTTATTTATCAAGTGTTATATAGCGCACACTTCACCCGAAGGTATCTTAGCACTTCGAAGAGTTTGCTTGGCGGCCATTACAAGATAGAGTTGGAGTAAATATAAATACATGGTGACTGCATGTAAACGAAGTATACGAAGGACTTTAGGACATGGTCGCTGGTACATGGGACTGCCACCGATCCTGTGTGGGGTTCTTGTGGGGGCACGTGGGGTGGAGGATCTTTTAACCTCTGGAGATAAACTTGACCAAGAGCAGGGAGGAGGTCCTGGGGTGAGTCGTGTTTTAGTAATGACGCCGTCTCGACCCGAAGGTATTGGGGCGCTTTACCCGTGTACCAGTTACATTACACATTCGTTTTTTGTAGGGTGGAGGGGGTGGGTTAAGTGATATCCCCAGAATCACAGGATGTTGAGCCAACGCCGAGGCTCGAAGCTGGGTCCCCAGCTCCAAAGTCGGCAGCTCTGGCCGTAACGCCAACACATAAAGTTGAAAAACTTCAAACACGAACTGAAAACACACACACAGAGATAGATAATGCAGTCTGGACTATTCTAAATGGTTTTAAGCAAATAAAGACCGAACAGCTGTGTCAAATAATAATACAAAAGATTTTACACAACCTACTTGGCTTAGCATGCTGCCCATGCGCTTCAGCGCCCACCTAAGGTTAGTGAGCGCTATAGGAATACTATAATACAAGAACAGCATCGCTTATTTAATCATATGCCTCTAGTCCTGCGACAACCCAAAAACATGCAGCAATGGCCTGCAGGTGTCTGAGAGAACAAACACCCCTACATGAGGCAGAGTCGCAGAAGCTGCTGATGGGAGTGAGTGGCTGTGAAGGCGGAGGCGTCTGTGAAGGCTGAGGTGGCTGTGAAGGCGGAGGCGTCTGTGAAGGCTGAGGCGTCTGTGATGGCTGAGGCGTCTGTGAAGGCTGAGGCGTCTGTGAAGGCTGAGGTGGCTGTGAAGGCGGAGGCGTCTGTGAAGGCTGAGGCGTCTGTGATGGCTGAGGCGTCTGTGAAGGCTGAGGCGTCTGTGAAGGCTGAGGCGTCTGTGAAGGCGGAGGCGTCTGTGAAGGCGGAGGCGTCTGTGATGGCGGAGGCGTCTGTGATGGCTGAGGCGTCTGTGATGGCTGAGGCGTCTGTGATGGCTGAGGCGTCTGTGATGGCTGAGGCGTCTGTGAAGGCTGAGGCGTCTGTGATGGCTGAGGCGTCTGTGAAGGCGGAGGCGTCTGTGAAGGCGGAGGCGTCTGTGATGGCGGAGGCGTCTGTGAAGGCGGAGGCGTCTGTGAAGGCGGAGGCGTCTGTGATGGCTGAGGCGTCTGTGATGGCTGAGGCGTCTGTGAAGGCTGAGGCGTCTGTGATGGCTGAGGCGTCTGTGAAGGCTGAGGCGTCTGTGAAGGTTGAGGCGTCTGTGAAGGCAGCCGTATACAGAAAAGGAGGGGGGAAGCACTCGACTGTTCTGACTGCGGTTTGTTTTGGTTGTGTTGGGAGCAGGTGAGTGAATTACACTAGCGCAGAGGACAGTGTAGATGGCCTGAGCACAGATAACGCAAGAGCAGGTTCAAATGGAGAGAGTTGGCGGGTACCCCCCCCCCCCCTTCAGTAATGGCAGCAGCAGAGCCCGGCTGCAGCGCGGCCCCCCGCTGCCTCGGTAAGAGGTACACGCCTGTGTGCTTTGTTTCCCTTGAGACTGGAATGTAAATGCCGGCGCTCCCCCCACACCCCCGGAGCCGCTCGTTTCTCCACAGAGAGCACATTCCATCCCAGTGTGAGGCGAGACATCTTCAAGAGCAGCCACCGGTCCCCGCAGGAGACGCCGCTGCTTGGCGGCCCTTGAAGCAGGGCTCACTGTCGGCACCAGGCCTGGAAAGAGGGGTGCGCGGCTGCCAACTCATGGGCCATGCCGCCGGCCAGCGAACGCCACCTGCGGGTACCCTGCACGTCTATAATAATAATGGGAAGAATGAAACTACAAGTTCCAGGATGCCCTACATCAGGTGGTTTGCAGCAGGAAAAGGAGTGCAGTGTCTGAGCCACGTGATATATAACCCTGCTGAAGGGTATGGTCCGATTAAACAAGCACTGCCAGAGTCAATAGGTCTCAAACTTTTGACCTTTTGGCTTTGCCAATGCTTTTCTGCTGATACTCAGAAGCACCAGCAGAAAACAAAATTGCTGATGTTGCGCAACATAAAAAAATACACACACACACAAAAGAAGTAGTGATAAGCAGCTGCAACTGGCAGCCCCGTCACTCCTCGCGCGCATGATGGTGGATCGGGAACAACACCCCAAATCCATCAGCTCCCCCCCCCTGCTGCTCCAGTTAGGAAAGAGTTGAAGACATACATGACGGACATGGGCCCAGGCGTCGCCACCAATAGAATGACAAAGACACTTTTTTTAAACTTAATTTAAGATGGCGGAAAACCCAAAAATAAATGTTACTTGTGCAAAGCAGATTTTGACTTGCGGCGGGGGAGAAGCTTGGCCCTCCATTAAAGGATCTGAAAGAGGCGAGGGAGCCACAGAGGAGCGGTTGGGGTGGAGACAATGGCGCGCGCTCAGAACATCAGTTGGCAGTCTTCCCCTTTCAGCACGTTGGCTTTTAGGCCCTTACTTGCAAAGAAAACGCAAACAAGTCCGGCAAGACAAGCTGGAGACAAAGCCAGGAGTGTTGAGTATGAAGGCACACGGCTAGTCCGCAACTCTGCATTCTGTGGGTTGGGTTCTACCCCCTGCACCCTTGAAGCGCGGAGCCTCACCTCAGAATCGAGGCACACACAAGCTGTGGGTACACACAGGTCCACAAGGAAACGCGGTTACTCGACGATTTACCTTCAGGGACCTGTCCTGTGATGGCGCTGATTATATACAGAGCTTCTCTATAGTTAGTGCTGTCAGAGTCCGTGGTCTCTGGGCACTGATAACAGGTGCTCTAAGTACCCAACTCAGTGGTGCTCAAAGGATTGACCTTGGAAGGGTGAGAGTCAGAGAGCGACTCGCCAGGATTGGAGAGTGTGCTGAGGTACAAAGCAGGCTCATCAGTGGGCCATTTTGCCAGCTCCTTTTTGCTGGTGCTTGGCCAGTCAGCAGCTCACACCCCTGTTCTGTATTCTGTTTTAATGAGAGAATAATCAATGTGTCACTGCATTAATGCAGACGCCTTCTAAAACTTTGCTTTTCTTTCTCCATCATGGAGACATTTTTTTTTTAACGTGAATAATGCCACGGAAGCCCGGTGGAGCCACCGCGGGTGCAGATCCTATTGGTAGTTATATACAGAAATATAATGGTATAAAGGAATTAATACACACTTTATTTTAGAAAAGAGCACATTTAATTACCCTCTCTTTAGTTTATCAATCTAACTGAAGTATATCAAAACATTTTTAGCAGTCTACATAAATATCTAATCAGGAGGAAAACACAGAACATATGTACAAAAATTAGCACAGAGATAAAAGGACAAACCTAACACACTACACCTAGTACACATAAGCTAACCCCACAAATACATTCCACTAGTGTCCTCCCACTGATTCAGGACGGACCACTAGGAGGTAGTCCACACAGTATACTGGAAATTTATCCGTCAATGTAGACCTTCTCAGAATACTGTCGCGCCGTGTCCAATCATAACTTCATATTTGCGACTCCTCCTTCGAATAATGTGTCTACGCAATTGCGTTTCGGCCTTAATCTTTCCTTGGCCTCCTCAGGACAGGGTTAATACATGACTGTACCCACACTACAAGAAATATATACAATGACCAAAGTAAATAAATGAACCAATCGTATTACTGTAACCCTCCATGCCTCCCGAGCTGGTGGCTGGTGATGAAAGTGTCCGCACAATCACTAGTGAATCACAATCTCCACAGTCCACTCACCAATGCCGTGTGGGTTGTGCTGGGGGGCGCGTAATGGGTGTTGTGTGGGAACGCCCACAGCAACACCCATTCCACTCCCCAAGAAGCAATAGGTGTTGTGTGGGAACGCCCACAGCAACACCCATTGCACTCCCCAAGAAGCAATAGGTGTTGTGTGGGAACGCCCACAGCAACACCCATTGCACTCCCCAAGAAGCAATAGGTGTTGTGTGGGAACGCCCACAGCAACACCCATTGCACTCCCCAAGAAGCAATAGGTGTTGTGTGGGAACGCCCGCAGCAGCACCCATTCCACTCCCCAAGAAGCAATAGGTGTTGTGTGGGAACGCCCGCAGCAACACCCATTGCACTCCCCAAGAAGCAATAGGTGTTGTGTGGGAACGCCCACAGCAACACCCATTGCACTCCCCAAGCAAGAAGCAATAGGTGTTGTGTGGGAACGCCCGCAGCAGCACCCATTCCACTCCCCAAGAAGCAATAGGTGGTGTGTGGGAACGCCCACAACACCCATTGCACTCCCCAAGAAGCAATAGGTGTTGTGTGGGAACGCCCACAGCAACACCCATTGCACTCCCCAAGAAGCAATAGGTGTTGTGTGGGAACGCCCACAGCAACACCCATTGCACTCCCCATAAAGCAATAGGTGTTGTGTGGGAACGCCCACAGCAACACCCATTCCACTCCCCAAGAAGCAATAGGTGTTGTGTGGGAACGCCCACAGCAACACCCATTGCACTCCCCAAGAAGCAATAGGTGTTGTGTGGGAACGCCCACAGCAACACCCATTGCACTCCCCAAGAAGCAATAGGTGTTGTGTGGGAACGCCCACAGCAACACCCATTGCACTCCCCAAGAAGCAATAGGTGTTGTGTGGGAACGCCCACAGCAACACCCATTGCACTCCCCAAGCAAGAAGCAATAGGTGTTGTGTGGGAACGCCCACAGCAACACCCATTGCACTCCCCAAGCAAGAAGCAATAGGTGTTGTGTGGGAACGCCCACAGCAACACCCATTGCACTCCCCAAGAAGCAATAGGTGTTGTGTGGGAACGCCCACAGCAACACCCATTGCACTCCCCAAGAAGCAATAGGTGTTGTGTGAGAACGCCCACAGCAACACCCATTGCACTCCCCAAGAAGCAATAGGTGTTGTGTGGGAACGCCCGCAGCAGCACCCATTGCACTCCCCAAGAAGCAATAGGTGTTGTGTGGGAACGCCCGCAGCAGCACCCATTCCACTCCCCAAGAAGCAATAGGTGTTGTGTGGGAACGCCCACAGCAACACCCATTGCACTCCCCAAGAAGCAATAGGTGTTGTGTGAGAACGCCCACAGCAACACCCATTGCACTCCCCAAGAAGCAATAGGTGTTGTGTGGGAACGCCCACAGCAACACCCATTGCACTCCCCATAAAGCAATAGGTGTTGTGTGGGAACGCCCACAGCAACACCCATTGCACTCCCCAAGAAGCAATAGGTGTTGTGTGAGAACGCCCGCAGCAACACCCATTGCACTCCCCAAGAAGCAATAGGTGTTGTGTGGGAACGCCCGCAGCAGCACCCATTCCACTCCCCAAGAAGCAATAGGTGTTGTGTGGGAACGCCCACAGCAACACCCATTGCACTCCCCAAGAAGCAATAGGTGTTGTGTGGGAACGCCCGCAGCAGCACCCATTCCACTCCCCAAGAAGCAATAGGTGTTGTGTGGGAACGCCCACAGCAACACCCATTGCACTCCCCAAGAAGCAATAGGTGTTGTGTGAGAACGCCCGCAGCAACACCCATTGCACTCCCCAAGAAGCAATAGGTGTTGTGTGGGAACGCCCGCAGCAACACCCATTGCACTCCCCAAGAAGCAATAGGTGTTGTGTGGGAACGCCCACAGCAACACCCATTGCACTCCCCAAGAAGCAATAGGTGTTGTGTGAGAACGCCCGCAGCAACACCCATTGCACTCCCCAAGAAGCAATAGGTGTTTTGTGGGAACGCCCACAGCAACACCCATTGCACTCCCCAAGAAGCAATAGGTGGTGTGTGGGAACGCCCACAACACCCATTGCACTCCCCAAGAAGCAATAGGTGTTGTGTGGGAACGCCCACAGCAACACCCATTGCACTCCCCAAGAAGCAATAGGTGTTGTGTGGGAACGCCCACAGCAACACCCATTGCACTCCCGAAGAAGCAATAGGTGTTGTGTGGGAACGCCCACAGCAACACCCATTCCACTCCCCAAGAAGCAATAGGTGTTGTGTGGGAACGCCCACAACACCCATTGCACTCCCCAAGAAGCAATAGGTGTTGTGTGGGAACGCCCACAGCAACACCCATTGCACTCCCCAAGAAGCAATAGGTGGTGTGTGGGAACGCACACAACACCCATTGCACTCCCCAAGAAGCAATAGGTGTTGTGTGGGAACGCCCGCAGCAACACCCATTGCACTCCCCAAGAAGCAATAGGTGTTGTGTGGGAACGCCCGCAGCAACACCCATTGCACTCCCCAAGAAGCAATAGGTGGTGTGTGAGAACGCCCACAACACCCATTCCACTCCCCAAGAAGCAATAGGTGGTGTGTGAGAACGCCCGCAGCAACACCCATTGCACTCCCCAAGAAGCAATAGGTGTTGTGTGGGAACGCCCGCAGCAACACCCATTGCACTCCCCAAGAAGCAATAGGTGGTGTGTGGGAACGCACACAACACCCATTGTACTCCCCAAGAAGCAATAGGTGGTGTGTGGGAACGCACACAACACCCATTGCACTCCCCAAGAAGCAATAGGTGTTGTGTGGGAACGCCCACAGCAACACCCATTGCACTCAACTTTGCCGCAGAAAACTGCGTCGAGGAGGGCCGTATGTACCAGGTGATGTTAAACCATGGAAAGTGGTTTAGTGCCGCCTTGTAAATACTGAGCAGGGCACAGCATTACCGGGGCGTCCGAACAAGTAACGGTCCGATGCCCCCCCCCGTGCCATAGGCTTCTGCATTCTTGTTCACAGACTGCTTTGGATTTGCAAACCCCATGAAGGTCCAACAAAGGCACTGGCTGCCCAGATACAGCAGGGGCGTCTGTCTGTGGTAGGTCAGGCGAGGGCCCTTGCAACAGCCAGGGCCTGCAGCCCACCCCTCTGCACACAGTGAAAGGCCATGGATAGCAGGGAAGGGAATGCATGCAAAGCAAATGCAAAAAAAGTGAAGTTATAGTTAGAATGGATTAAAACTCCTAAGCTTATGTTAAAAATATAAATGCTGAAATTCATTATAAACCACTGTTAAAATTAAGGTTACCAAATAATATAATATGAATAAAATAAAACCTAAGTAGCTTGGAAATGCGTAGCTTGCACAACAAGCCATGCAAACCATAAATCGCAGACCAAATGCCATGGTCATGACCTCACCTTTGATGTGAGAGATGCAATTACATAAGAATGGCCCGCAAGCCCAGATCGCAAGGTCTGGGCCCCGCATGACCGGCCCAGCCTCTCATCCTTCCATGATCGCTAATATCAGCATGGATTGCCATTGGTTAATACTTGAATTTACTCATGGCCACTGGAGGTGTGGGGCAGTGGAGGACAGAATTGTGCATCAGGACTGACTAAATTATGCAGCAAGAAAAAGCACATTATGAGGTATAATGTGGCATGTTGTGTGGTGGTAATATTTTGCAGTTTGGTCATTTTAATACCCATTAATACTGCCTGGGTTGAGTATCTGAAAACAACGGAAACGAAAATACACCAGCTACTCTTTGCAAAGGGCCAACTCCTGCGCTGCGCCACGTGTAGTGTTTCTTATACAACCTTCGATTGGTGTGAGCTAGAATTTTTTTTTTTTTAATCTGCAAATTATGAGGCAGATGATGGATCGTGTTTCAGATGCGGTTAATCCATAATCATGCGGCAAAGCGCCTCGGCCACAATCCTATAATTCTAGCGGCCCTGGGTATGGTGAATTTTGGATGTACCACTGCCATCGCAGAAGGGCCTGGTGTTGGGTCACTGGATTTGATTTCAGTGGCAAACCGTATGCGTATTTTCATTCATAAAGTACCAATTCTTAACTACATGTGGTGAGGGCGGGGTATACCGCTCTCCCTTCCATAACAACAGCTCTCATTTTAGAGAACAGTGAAGCAGGTGCATATTGTCTCTCTCGTGGCTCTTCCTAAAGGTCATTTTCAGAAATTCGATGAGAAATGTCGGAGTAAGTGACAGTAATATCCGAGAACACGGCCTGCTGCCTGTAATCAGTTTCTGTTGCCTGTGGGTGTGCTGCCTTGTCACTTCCAGCTGCAGACAGATGTGCTGTCTCCTACCCAGAGACCCACAGGCCGCAGAGGGTTGCTTCTAGCGGAATTCTTAGCCCTGGGTGTTATTTGAGGGGTTTAGATTGGGGGTCATGCATCTCTTAGGCTCCTATAGAGTCCTGCGGTGATGTTCAGATGTGATAGATGTAGCGGTCTAGTCGTTGGCCGCTTCAAAGAGTGGAGACCCCAACCCGGAACACAACACACACATTGTATCACCTTCTGGCCAGGTGTGTCCAGAAGGCTTTAAATAAACGGACCGGAGTCGCTCGGGACTTCCGCTCCATACTAGCATTCTACAAGTCCATAGTGTCTTCTGTAATCATACGCAACATGTCCCACTGTTTGGCCCCGACAATAATGAGGTTACTGCGCAGCGTCACTGCCAGGTTTAAGGGCCTGTTCGCAAACCTCAGTTTGTCGTACGTTTAATAGTACACAATGCTATCCGCTCACCTACATGCGGAGACCGCCACCTCTGCTGCGATGGTCTTCTCTATTCGGAAATCTCGGTCCAGATTACGGAGGCCTCTGCACACATACGCCTACGTTTTACTAGTATATGTGGGCGGAACGGGGGAATGGGTGGAAAATGTTTAGAGAGAGGTAAGGAGAGGTTACTGAAGGATTACGGAGGGATTCCGGGAGGCACACCCACCCACAAGCACAAGAGTAAGCCCATCTCTATTCACAAATTGCACTTCCAGACTTACTACCGCCAACAAGGACCTAGAACGGTTGTAAATGTATTCCAGTTCAGCCTCGGAGTAAGTCATCACCACACATGACCGCTCACGGGTACCCTAGGGTGACCACCTGGCATGGAGGTAAATTCTGGACGGGGCTGTAAAAAGTTCAGGTCAAAGGGTCAAAATTCAGGACAAACGGTCAATTTTATGGCCAAATCCAAGGAGAGGACATATCCCACTACTTTATCAGTGCATTTATTTACTGTTTTCTACATTGCACTATTTATTTACTATGGCCTTTTGTGATTGTCTCTAGGTGTGCTACATTAAGGTGGCACAATATGTCCTTGTTCCTTAGTTAGTTAATGCCCTTGAGCACGGTGTCAAGGCCAACATCCCTGCCCACATTTACTCAATCTTTCTGGTAGAGAAAGCAACAGCAACATTTTGATTAAGGTTTAAAACATTTTAAAAACCATTGGTAAACAATTTGGGAAACATTAAGTTAAGTGACCTTCTGCTAGCTTAAACAACTTGAAGAAAAATATATGACTCACCTCAACCTCCAGTGGACTTTAAACCCAAAAAAATGATTAGTGAGGCAGAGCAGGTGGTGTGGGCGACAGTCTCACACCTAATGTCAGGATGTGAGGTACCCAGTCTCACAGCACTAGAGTGTCATCCAGGACTCTGCATTTATCTCAGGATTGGGAGCCTGGATTACCAATCAGAGAGAATTAAAGAGGAGGATGAAATCGAGACCAGATGGGAGATCTACAGTAACTGGTTGAAAGGGATGTTGCTAAGACCTGGATAAATAAGGAAGAGAAGAACAAGGTGAGACAATTCGAAAAATCAGACATGAGGGGTCCGCCATGAGAATCGGAAATTATTGTGTACCTGGGGAGTTGTCTCCGCAGAGAGGAGAGAAACAGAAGAGGCACTGTCAAGTGGTTGAGCAAGCAGCACCCACCCACCCTGGCAAACTCTTCTGGTGCAATGGTCCCAGTGCTTAATTTGAACTGGTGGTTTCTACTGCTGAGCACCAGCACTTAATTGTCAACACTGGCACTTATGACAGCCTGCCACGTGGTGACGCTGTTTGTGTAATTTGAAGATGAGCACAACAGTTGTTAATTAGTTCAACATACATTAAAAGGGACTAATACATGCCACCGAAGCAGATCTTATATCTTTGGGGGCCTGCAATAATCGCACCTGTAGGAATGTGATGGTTAATAGTTGTCTTGTTACGGGCACTGGCTGCACTGGCGGGGGAAATGTGTTGTGCAAGCTGCAGTGGCCACCTGACGAGGGCCCTGGCACTTACTTTTTAACAAATTAAGCACTGAATGGTCGGCTGGTGGTGCTTGTTAAGGATAAGCTGGGGCCGGACCCCCTTGGAAGATTGTGCCCTGGGCAATTGCCCACTCTGTCCGTGTCTTTAAATTGTTTTCCAGTTGATCCAAGGCTATATACCAGTGATCTGGCTCATCCATAAGTGCCAAAGTATACGTAGAATCTTCAATATATTTGGAATGTAAATTACAAAAACAAAATGTAAGAACATGATAAAGATTTTAAAATGTAAGATGTGTTTCTTTAATATATGGTTGTGCTTTCTCCTTTATATACATTGGACCCCAGATTGAACTGGAAATCAGTTACCTTTCGATACCTAGGAATTCATATCTACGGCTCCCCCACTGATGTGCATGTGCAGGAGGGAAGTCTGGGCAGAACTACATGGTCCCTCTGAGCCCAGTTTACTTTTTGATCTTCATTTCCGCTTTCATTAACAGGTCACGTGGCACTAGTGAAGATGGCGGTGCTACCCCGGTTATGTTACTATTTTGCAAACCTTCCCCTGCTCCTCCCTCGTTCCTTCAGACACATCCCAGGTCTGATTTGGGGGCTGGAGTGTCGCAGGGAAGCGCTTTCCACTCTACAGCTAACCGTGACTGCGTGTGGATTAGCCCTTCCACTCTTAGAACGCCATTATTCAGCTGGACAAATCCAATGGGTGGCTCGCCGGCTGTCTGCCCATCCCCTGCACGAGATGGGTTTCACTCATCAAGACTTTAAGGAGGGCTTACTGCACTTCTCATTGTTTCCTAACTGACCATTCTAGGCGCCCGGGGGTATACCGCAAAGCTGCCTCTTTCCTTAGTGGAGCCCATAAACTCACAAACATGAAGAAACCCTATGATCCTGCACTACCGTTGCGAGGCTTCCCACTTGCCCAGGATGGCTACGCTCAGAGAGATTCCGTCAGTGGCATGCTGCAGGCCTCTCAACATTTGGGGATTTGTTTGTTGACGGCGAGCTACTAGATTTCCAAACGCTTACGGCAGACTACAATCTTCACCAGTGTCAACTCCTTGCTTCCGAACACCTTAAACAATCATTAAATGCCCAATTTCATGTCTGGCATGTAGCACTAACCCCATACAGAGCTGTACTGCAACATGGAGACCACTCCAGGGCTTCTCTCCACACCACCCGGGAGTCCAACATGGCCTAACCTCTACACGATACGGACTGGGCAAATATAATGGACTATCCACACAAAGTATCCCACGGCTGCCAATTTAATATTCTGAACTGAGCCCACCTTACATCTGCCCGAATTAACAAAATAACAATATACCTGGGAGCTGCAGCTGCTTGCACGTGCTGTATGCAATTAGATGCCGATTTGCCTCACATGCTTTGGTATTGCCCCACACTCCTTTCATGAGGTGCTGTCGACCACGATTGGCCGTGTACTAACACATTCTCCAGAAGTGGTCCTATTTGGCCTATTCCCCAGCCTTAAAAACAAGAAACCCTCCACCAAGTTCCTCGACCTGGCTCTTTTTCTAGCAAAATGCAATATCACACTGTACTAGAAGGATTCACTCTCTCCGACTGTCATAAGTTGGACCGAGGTCTCGCTCTCTTGGTTTCGATCTGAGAGCGTCCTGTTCCACAGACAGGAATGAACAGATCTGAGTGAATATGTTATTGCACAGACTTGGGATATTTTGGTGGGGGGCTTTAAAGACTGCACCAAGGAGGATACTCTCCCCTGCGTAAACCACCCGACACATACACGCTGTTTCTATGTTCTAGCTGTTCTTGCTGCATCTAGGTAACTGCCGAGGCAGTGGTGTAAGGGCCCTTTCTCTCACACACTCAAGGTTTCCCCACTAGAAATCATGATTTCTAAGCACTACATGGTTCATTGCTCTGCTTCCCTGTGCTGACAGGTAAGGCAGTGGCAACTGGGCAAGAGGGCGGGGAGGGATCCCTCATTATGGATCAGTTTGTTACACAAAAAAATGTAAAAAGTGTGTGCTAACTCTTCATAAATATGTAGCCCAGCACTGTTCTGTAAGTTTACGATGGAATCTTGCTACATACCTGGCTTCTATCCTGCTATGTGACCTCTTTTGGCATACAGCAATAAGTACAAACATATGGTAGTGTTTCAATTTAGTACATTATATCACAACATTTCAATGACATTTAAATGAAGTGAAAGTTTCTAAACATAAACTTTAAAACATTCATTAACCCCCCATCCCCCTCTTGACAGCACCACGAGTGAACAAAGTGAACAGATTATCTGGTGTCCCTTACATTATGGCTAATATTATTGTTATGGATGGTGTAATAGTACAGGCTAATAACGCCTGCAAGTGGGTTTTTTGTATTCAGACCATCCTAAACTGAATTACTTGGAAGTGCACTCAAATTTCACATGCAAGTAAATTAGACACATGAAATAAATTGATTTGACTTACATCGCACAATTTATTCATACAGGAAATCCGGGATTTGAACTCAGGCTGTCTGGTCACACATAGTTTGACTAGCTTACTTTATTTTTTTCAATCCCCTTTAAAGCCAGAAGACAATTCTGTTGGATGAATCGTTCCCTGTTTTAAATAAACACAGATCACGGGTTAATCTGACAGGGTATATAAAAAAGAAAAAGGTACATAATGAAGATAAGGGAAGGTAGGACACCGTATGCTAATACCACTAGCTTTTTTCAGAGATTACATAGCTATTAAATTCAGCGGTTGAAGTGCATTTAAAGACATGTGGCTACTACAAGGGGGACAGGGTCAGTGTGAGAGCGGAGGCGAAATCAAAGGCGAGGCTAAAAAGAACAAAACCTTCTGTGACCATTTTGTTGATCTTTCACCATCAAATAACTACATATACAATAACACACACCTCATTTGAAAATTAAATGAAAGTTAAACTATTCAGTGAGAAAAGCACTGTTTTATGTTATGAAACCTCTGTAGGTAAGTGCAATCACTTCAGATGTCTATGTGTTTTTATCAGGGGCCCATAGAAGTGAATTCAGTTTGGTGCAGCAGGAAAAAGTGACTTGTGCATGTTTAGTGCAATGAGGTCCCTGAAAGCACCGTGAATGTGTAAGTCGTTGATTTAAAAGTGCATTAAACCCAGTATAATTTAGACTGCCACAAAATGTACATATACATTTAGGTCAAAGATAAAAAGTACTTTTAAAGTATATATTTCAGTGAGATGCAGATGGTACCTAGTGCAAACATTTTTATAACTGTGCATTAAAACCAGCACTCCACAGCTCAGCTTGGAACATGCTCACAGAACCTCTCAAAAAGAAGATATCTTTGCCATCAGGAAACCTAAGTGACTCCATATAATTAATGCTTATATCGGCTCCCAAGCAGCCTTCACATTTGCAGATTTACCAGCTGTGCACATTTGCATTTCTTTCAGCAGGCAGGCACCCGGGCAAGAAGGCTTGTTTAGCTGTCTGCCCCTCCCTCGGGATCACAGCACAGGAGACTCACTCCCTGCCACTCCAGCTGGGGAATCTCAATTGTTGGGATTAACTTTTGCCCTTTAGATGATATATACCATCCCCTAAACCATTCATTACAGACAATCCATGAAATTTACAGATTGGTGGTGACACTAAGGTACTGCAACACACTCCCATAGAAAATAATAGAAATAATGACTTGAAATAACACCCCCTAGATAATATTGTTAAAATAAATTAATGTTTAAAAAATATATACATTTTATTTAGTGCTTAAAAAATTATATACAATTAGTAATACATCACATTTTTTTATAATGTTTTAAATATACTTTTTAGAATTTAAAATAACATGTAATTTTTATGAAAATTGTAAATTAATTAAAATTAATTCTTTACATGACTTTTAGAAAAGTTTGATACACCTTAAATAAACATTTTACTTTAGGTGGGGTTGTTTTTTCAATACATCTTTAAATAAATAATTGGACAATAGTCAAATATATGGAAATTCATTCATTTTATATACTTTGAAAATAATACTGCTTTCACTATTTTATTTGTTCTAAGTTTAATAAAATATTAAATTAGCTCACATTATTATTTAACATTAGAATATTGTAACTCTTTTTTTAAAGTTTAATAAAAAACTTTATGTCAACCTATAATTTACCGTAGGGAGACCCCTGTCTATGTGTGAAAAGGTACCAATTGTAACTTTACACTAGTACATTTGGCTCCATCCAGTGTTTTCAGGGGGTGGAGAAATTAATATTTAGGCTTTGTAGTAACTTTACACTCGGAAATGGTGACTAGCCAAAAGTAGTAAAGTTACTACTAGATATGAGTACATTTACATATAAGTAAATCTACATGTGTAAATTACCTTTCTGAATAGCCCCACAGAGGTCACTGTCAAAAATGAGGAATAACATACTGAAATAACATGCTGCAGAGTGTGTTCTTGTTTACCTCCAGCTCTTTGCTCCCAATATTGAGCCTGCCTTGATGGTTACATGACATACATGCATGCTCGCTCTCTTCTCAAACAGGTCCACAGAACATAACACACCTCCCCAAAGAAAATGTGACCAGTCAGTCCAACAACTATACAAAAACACAGGCTAGTCTTTGGTGCTAGGATGATTCAAGCTGTATTTTTTGTCTCACAGAGATAGCTGGAGGTGTGGTCCTAGCTGATACTAGGTCCTGGCGTTTGTTGTTGTGAAGCCTGACTGATGAATCAATCAATCAGTACATTTATATAGCGCGCTACTCACCCGCGAGGGTCTCAAGGCACTGGGGTGGGGGGGGGCTGCAACTGCTCGAATAGCCAGGTCTTGAGGTGTTTCCTGAAGGTGAGATGGCCCTGTGTCAGTCGTAGGTGTGCGGGGAGGGAGTTCCATGTGGTGGCTGCCAGGTAGGAGAACGATCTTCCTCTGGTGGTGGTTCTGCGTATCCATGGGACGGTGGCGAGGGCGAGGTTGGCGGAGCGGAGCTGGTGGGTGGGGGTGTAGAACGAGAGGCAGCTGTTGAGGTATTCGGGCCCATGTTGTGGAGCGCTTTGTGTGCGTGGGTGAGGAGCCTGAACGTGATCCTCTTGCTGACGGGGAGCCAGTGTAGGTTTCTCAGGTGGGCGGATATGTGGCTGTGGCGAGGGATGTCGAGGATGAGTCGTGCGGAGGCGTTCTGTATGCGTTGGAGTCGTTTCTGAAGTTTGGCAGTGGTTCCTGCGTATAGCGCATTTCCGTAGTCCAGTCGGCTGGTGACGAGGGCCTGGGTGACGGTCTTTCTGGTTTCGGTGGGGATCCACCTGAAGATTTTTTGGAGCATGCGCAGGGTGTTGAAGCAAGAGGATGAGACGGCGTTGACTTGCTTGGTCATTGTGAGGGAAGAGTCCAGGATGAATCCCAGGTTGCGTGCGTGGTTCGTGGGTGTCGGTGCGGTGCCCAGCGCTGTGGGCCACCCGGAGTCGTCCCAGGCGGATTGGGATTGTCCGAGGATGAGGACTTCCGTTTTCTCTGAGTTCAGCTTCAGGCGACTGAGCTTCATCCATTCTGCGACGTCTTTCATCCCTTCCTGGAGGTTGGTTTTGGCGGTGGCTGGGTCTTTGGTGAGGGAGAGTATCAGCTGGGTGTCGTCGGCATAGGAGATGATGGTGATGTTGTGTCTGTGTGCGATGGCGGCGAGGGGGCTCATGTAGATATTGAAGAGGGTTGGGATGAGCGAGGAGCCTTGGGGTACGCCGCAGATGATCTTGGTGGCCTCGGAGCGGAAGGGAGGGAGGCGGACTCTCTAGGTTCTATCGGAGAGGAACGCGGTGATCCAGTCCAGGGCCTTTCCTTGGATTCCAGTGTTGAAGAGGCGGGTTATTAGGGTGCGATGGCATACAGTGTCAAAGGCTGTCGAGAGGTCTAGGAGGATGAGAGCGGTTGTTTCTCCGTTGTCCATCAGGGTCCTGATGTCGTCGGTGGCTGCGATGAGGGCGGTCTCGGTGCTAATAACAACATGGTATAATATTCTTTAACCTCTTCAGTGCCCATGACGAGATAGTCTTGTCATGGAGCTCGGTCGCGCTGTGCCCATGACGAGACTATCTCGTCATGAACCCCACCCACTAATGTAACGCCCGGCACAGGAGGGGGAAAGGGCGTGGCACAGAAGGGGCTAAAGTACGGAAAATGCAAAGCTATCCATTTCCCTTAAAATCAGGGGTGCTCATGACAGCTGTTGGAATGACACCATGTCGCAGTTGTGCACCCACCCCTTCCTCTGAGATCCCCACACAAAAAGGTCTTGCCAGCCAAGCCAACCTCTCCAAAGTGTTTCCTGTAATACCCATCCGCCTGCAGTGCTTCCTTGCCTGGACCAGCTCAGCTCCACCCTTTCCACTGGCTCCACTTGCCTGAACCTTTCATGGGCCTGTCCTCCTCACTACTCCACACTACTCCTGCTCTTCGACACTCAGCGGTGTGTGTTGGAGGTTGTAGCCTTTCACATAAAGATTCCTTCTTAGGTTGTCCCAGCTATGGACACCCTGGAGGGGGGAATGGTCACTGCAAAACAGGGTTAGCCACACATTAAAAATGCAGATTTTCCTAACAGGAATAGCAAAGGAAAGTTCTGATGTTATTAAAACACAGGCAAATATGATGCTTTCAAGTCATGCCACTTTGTAAAAGCCACAGTGAAATACTAGACTACACTTCCCAGAGGTCTACGGGGTTGAACAGCAAATAGCAGAAAAGTGAAAAAAAGACTTTCGTTAAAAGGGACGGTCTATTTAATGGTCTCTGGGTTCCTTGGTGCCGTGATGCGATATGGGTGGAGAAAATATTAGAAATTCATCAACAGTAAGAAAATCCAGAGAGTTGCCCTGAGGAAAATCCTTTTTAGGCACCAGAAATGGGGACGACTGGAGGTGAAAATAGAAAAAGCGTGTATGTAATACTTGCCAGAACTGTGCTGGAAACAGATCTATTTTAGAAAGACAGTGGAGACATAATGTTCACCTTCATGTCTTTAATAACAAGCATTGGCAACGCCAATTGGTCTCGGCATATTAATGAGTTTAGTGGTGTAGTTGCTATTATAAATATATTCATATACTGTGTTTAGTATCAGAGGAATAAGTTAGCAGTTTAGCAATGACTTCAGAAGTAGCAGAATAGTAATGCAGCAGTTTTAGTAGTAAAGCAGTTAACAGCAGGAACCATAGAGTAGTGATAGCAGTTACCATTGGAGCTTTGCTAGTAGTGTTAGCAGAACAGCAGTGTGAGCACAGTGAGTATGATAGCAGCGTCAGCAGATTGAGCAGTTTAGCAATAACAGTAATATAAGGAGAACAAATACAATTTCACCAGGAGAATAGTAATTGGAGTAAGATTACAGAAGTAACAGTGGGACAGTATTGTGAGCAGCATTATTAGAGTAGAACTGCACTAACAGGAGAACAATAATAAAAGCATTAGGAGAGCAGGAACAGCAGCGGTATTTGTAGAGCTTTAATAGCAGAGTTATTGTGAGAGTTGTGACAGAAGTTCTAGGTAAGCAGTAGCTGCATTATTAGCAATAGATAGCTACAGCGGTATCAGCAGTTAACAGGATAGCAGTAACAGTAGTAAAGGAGAAGAACACAATAGCAGCAGGAGAGCAGTAATAGGGGTGTGCGTAGATTTGTGACAGCGGTGTTAGTAGTATAAGTAGAGTGCTGTGTGCAGTACCAGGGGAGCAGCGGTTAATAAGTTACCAGGAGGGCAGTGATAAAAATTAGCACGAGAGCATTAATAGTAGTGTTAGTAAAACAGCAGTGATAGTAGTGTGAGGAGTACAACAGTAACAGAAGTGTGAGTAGGACAGCAGTAACAGAAGTGCCAGGAATAGCAAAGACAGCAGTCGGCACTCACAGCAGTATTAGCAGTTAACAGGATAGCAGTAACAGTAGTAAAGGAGAAGAACACAATAGCAGCAGGAGAGCAGTGATAGGGGCGTGAGTAGCTTTGTGACAGCAGCATTAGTACATTAGTAGTAACAGTATAGTTTGTAAACAAGTAGTAAGATCAGTAGTATAACATTGGTGTCAGTAGTACGAGAAGCAACAGAGTAATCGCAGCAGTGACTGCAGAGCTAGGAGGGTAGCAGTGATAGACTGCGCACGATAAAAGTGACAGCAGAGGTTACAGAATATTACTGACGGGAGTATCAGCAGTTATCAGCAGAGCAGTAACAGGAGGGTTAACAATCAGCAGGATAGCAAAAACAACAGTATGAGGAGAAGAAAGACAGTATCCGCAGGAGAGCAGTGATGGGAGTATAGGTACAATAGAAACAGCAGGTAAAGTACCATTAGTGCAGTCAGCAGGAGCAAAAGACCAGTGGTTGTAGAGTTACCAGGAGAGCAGTGACAGCAGTTAGCACAGGAGCATTAATGGTCACAAGATAGCAGTCACAGCAATATAAGCAGTACAAAAGTAACAGTAGAGCTACAGGACTAGCAGTAACAACGTTGTGTCCACTACAGCAGTGACAGCAGATTAGTACGATGTAGTGACAATAGTCAGCAAGTTAGCAGTGTTAGCAGTAAGCAGTGACAATATAGTTAGTAGGATAGTAGTATGAGTAGTGTAAGTAGCACAGTAGTGACGGCAGTAACTACTTTTAGAAGGATGAAAGAGACAGTAAACTTAACTGAATAGCAGTGACAGCAGTCTGCACAATATAGCAGTGACAATAGAGTTAACAGGAAAGCAGGGACAGCAGTTTGCAAAATAGCAATGACAGCAGAGTTAGCAAAACTGTAGTAACAGCAGAGTCAGCAAAAGAGCTTGAAATTGCAGTAAATGGAGTACAACAGTAACAGCAGTATACGCAATACAGCAGTGACAGCAGTATACGCAATACAGCAGTGACAGCAGTATACGCAATACAGCAGTGACAGCAGTATACGCAATACAGCAGTGACAGCATAGTTCGCAGAATAATAACTGTGACGATACAATTTGCAGAAAACAGTAACACGCAAGTGAGTAATATACCAGTAACAGTAGAGGTAACAAATAGCAGTCACAGCATAGTTACCAGGACAGCAGTAATAACAAAATAAGCAGGATAACTGCTACATTAGAGTTAGTAGGATAACAGAGTGAGCAGTACAGCAGTGACAACAGATTTAGCATGACAGTAATGTGAGCAGTGAGAGCAGGACATCAGTGACAGCAGAGTTATCAGGGCTTCAGTGACAATTAAATGAGCAGGACACACTAACAGCAACATTAGCAGATTAGTAGTAACAGTAGTGTGAGGGAAACAAACAGTAGCAGGAAAGCAATAATAGGAGTGTAACTACAGCAGTGGCAGTGGGACAAAAGTGTGAGCAGTATTAATAAAATACTGACTGCAGAAGGAGGAGGACAGCATTGGTAACAGTAGGAGAGCAGTGAGAGCAGAACCTCAGTGACAGCAGAGTTAGCAGGATAGCAGTGACAATGAAATTAGCAGGACACGCTAACAGCAGAATTAGCAGGATAGTAGTAACAGCATTGGGACGAGAAAAAACACAGTATCAGGAAAGCAATAATAAGATAGAAAAAAACAAGCTTTAGTCACCATCAACCCGTTCACTTTTGGAGTGCCAAGATTCAGGGTTTCATTTCATTTTAGAAACTGAAGTTTGTGAAATCAGACTAAGGAGAAGGCGCGGGGGCGAAGATGCAGAAATGTGTTATTTAAAACTTACTAGCTTAAGTAGCAACCGAGTGCTGTACGTACAGTATCAAGCAAAAGGCAATCAGTGAAGACCACCGTCTCCCCAGGCCGGCATGCCCAACAGAAGAAAGGGACCTTCTCTGCGATTGCTATGCAGGACTGAGGAGCTGGTGGTCTTCAAAGACTGACAAGAAAGCCCTTAACCTCTTCGCTGCGGCGCAAATTCCGCCGCAGTGCTGCCGCAGTGCCGGACATTCCAATCTCGGGCGTGGTCATGACGTCTCCCGGCCGTCGTCCGCACACGCCCATTGTGACTCATGACGGCCGGGAGACGTCATGAGCATGGAAGAGGTTAAGAAATGAATCTCAGCTCCATTTTATCTGCAACAAAGGTATTACACAACCGCCAAGGAGTATTTCATATGACAGGACCGTTGAGATGTCACAATTACCTTACAATTAGTACATTTACAGCAGTCTCTGGGTAGTATAGTTACTCAGCTAGCAGGATGTTGAACGCTCACTGTTGAAATGGGGAATAACCTACATGCCAGGGGTGGGAATCCTGGCAAGGCCAACTCAGCCTGTCATCTTTCTGAAGATCAGCATCAGGACCGTACATTTGTTAGGATTACCACTTCTTATTAATAAAGCCTAGAAACGGCACAAGTGTGACAGATGTTTATATAATAATGTATGTCTCGTATATTAATAATTTATCGTGCATCTGAGCAATGTTTGTACTTCCTTTGTCGCGGGTCCCCACAGATCTCACTTCTTCGGGAGGCAGCCGCTGCTTGCTGTTCCAGTGCTTTACTTTGATGCCATAGCTTCGCAGTTGCTGCACCACTGCGAGGCGCAAAAGACTCTTGTGATCGGTCAGAGGTTCCATATTTTACTACTTATATGGGAAGCCCGGTCGCCACTTTTAAAGGAAAATGGGTTGCAATCGATTGGTTAGCCTTGGAAAAACTCCAAAGGACATATACAATGTAAAAGTTAAACAGGCATTGGGATCTGTGAAGACTCTCAGTATTGCAATCGAACCCGAAGTGGCACATGCACTGAGACCCAATTCACACTGTGCCCTACTTCAATAAGCGGGACTATGCATTATCAACCCACGCATTCCCTGATCAACGCACTTACAACTTGCCATCCTACAGATCATCCCGAATACTTCCTGGATCTCCTTAGTGACGTTCTACACCCTGCGGGTGCCCACTTACTAACAGTTCCAAACATACTTCTAAAAACCTACTTCTAACACTAACGCTCACATTCTACGACTCTCCACCCGCTACGTAAACCTCTTCTCACTGGTCACTACTTGAATGATCTACTCTTTACTGCCACTCAACCCACTCACTGAATCCCCCACTGACTTCCTGCCAACCCTTCACCTACTAAGCCTAGTAAAACTAGACCGCCTCTGTGGGTTTGCGTGGAACTCCTGCTGGGTTGCACCTGTACAGATAGCTAGCTATTCCTCTTGGGCTGCTCCTGTAGGGTTATCAAAGTACTGCCGCTGGGCTGCTCCTGAAAGGGTAGTGAGGTACTCCTGTCGGTTTGCACCTGCAGGAGTAGCTAGGTATTCCTCTTTGGCTGCTCCTGTATAGTTAGTTAGGTACTCCCGCTGGGCTGCTCCTGTACCGGAGTGAGAGACGTACCTGACCGAGTTAGGGGTGTACTCGTCTGGCGTGCTATTACTGGGATAGTACCATTAGTACAGAGCACCCTCTGGGACATTTTGGTGTTGTTTTCCTAATGAGGGAGTGGGGGCCCCGAGGTATGAATCTGCTGGGTGGTTGGCTGTACCTCTGCATGAGATGCTTCTGTTAGATGCAGAAGGTACTGGTAGCTGCTGGTGAGGCTGCCTCTTGGGTGTGGACTGGCACCTGTTATGGGATCTTCTGCTAGGGCGAGGTACGCGGGTGGTGCAGGTTTCATACTAAGGAGGGGTGCAGATAATTGCTGGCGGTCCCGGTCTTGGGACTATTGTCACCTATGAGAGTGAGGTACTGGTGCGTGTTTGGGGGGTCTCGTGCTGCGCTGTGGTGCTGCTGCTTGTTGAGGGTTACAGTGCGGCGTGTGGAGCTGCTGCGCACCAGGCATCTATGGCTGGTATCAGAGCACGGGTGTCTTTTGGGATCCTGTTGGGGTTGGTGCTGTCAGCTGCTGGGAGTCTGCAGCAGGGATGGGTGCCGGATCTCCCGCTGAGCTGCTGGTGGATTCCATTGGTGTCTCCCGATCAGTTCTTGCGCCGCAAGTAGTTGTTTTATTCATAATTAAAAAAAAACATTTTACTCCAGCGCGAAGACTCCCCCGGGGGGCCCGGGCATTCCAGCGCTCCAGAAGTTTATTTTTTTTAACATTATAGGACATACTGTTTAGGAATAATGGCTTCGGGCAGGGCACAGGCACATTTTACTCCAGCGCGAAGACTCCCCCGGGGGGCCCGGGCATTCCAGCGCTCCAGAAGTTTATTTTTTTTAACATAATAGGACATACTGTTTAGGAATAATGGCTTCGGGCAGGGCACAGGCCGGGGATCGTGCCAGCTGCTTGATCTCCAGTGCATGCGGGACTCACCTTCTGCAAGGTCTGCTGCAGCACATTCTGCTCCATAGTCATGGCCCAGCCCTGCGGCGGCCGCAGCGGGTAGGTGATGCAAAGGAGGCGTGAGGCCCGGGCTACTGCGGCACTGAGGAAGACTGGGCCAATGGGCGAGAGAGCGTGGGATTACCAGAGAGCGGCTGGGCCAATGAGCCAACATCTGACTGCACATGCTTCTGCACAGACACTCTACATGTGTCAGCTCTCTACTCCTCCTCAGTGCGGCCGGACGATAGGAACTACTTTAAAAACAAGCATTGAAAATGCAATAGGACTTGTATTTACGCGAGACCTATTGCATTTTCAACAGAAGTGCGTGCGTGAAAGAAGGCATGGACGGGAGGGGGTGGTGTGGGTGGTAATAGTCTAAGAAGTTACTGACTATTGGAGGGAACGGGGAGAGGCAGGGGAACAAAACTGTTTTGGAAGTAAAGGGGCCGATATCCTCGGAAGGAGGAAAATGACGACCTGGCCGTCAGGAGGCGGGATTAAGTGCCCGAAAACCAATCAAAATCCCTAATTTAGAATTGCGGCCTATCAAAATGATAGGTGGAAAGTGGGCGGAGGTTCCCTCACTATACTGTATACAGCATCTCTCGACGAGACAGCGCATGCGCTGCCTAGCCGAGACCTAAAAATGGATACTTTAGTTAATTCAAAGTGGAATTATCGGAACCAATGATGTCTCCTGTCGGCAGGCCTGGGCTGGGCATTGAGCTATCGTAGCAAAGGAGGAAATAATAAAAAGGCCAATTGACCAATCTTGCCCAAAAGTGTCTGTTGCTGAAGCAGCCGGGTCCAGTCTCCATTTGTAACAATTCTGCATTGTGAGTGGATGGGATAGGTACTTGGACAATGGGTGCTAAATCTAGAGACATCTGATGATGAAGGTGCTGACACGCCTCTGGTTTCTGGAGTACCAGTCTGACACACTATTGTGGCTCTTGAGAAGGTGTTCCGCTTGAACTGATATTAAGAAGCAAACAGAATTGCAAGGATGTTTTTGCCAGCTCTGCCAGGGCTCTGGCAGTGCCAGTATGCTAGGGCTATGGTTCCTCAGATGATATTCTACTGGAACTGATGTTCTGTGTTGCAAGCAGAATTTCCAGAAGACTTTTGCAAACTCTTCCAGAGGTTCACATCTGGTGTCCTCAGGATGATGTATGTACCTTACTGTAGAAGTATTGTCCATGCATGGGAGAACTGCACATTGGGTCCTGGCTTGGGTGACACATGAGCAGTCAAGTAGTTCTACCAGTTGTCATGTCCTTCACTTGACAGCCAGCTAAGGTTATGCGCCCCAGCCACATCGGCTTGCATCAAAACTCATTTAAAGGATTATTGCACCATGTGCATGAAGGACACTACAGCTACTTATTTGCTGACATTTTTTTAATACAGTTTTCCCTAAAAATGAGGCCCTAAGCCTTCGGTCTTGTTTCAGAACTTACCAGTACACCCAAGTTACATCTGTTTTTAACGCTAGACCAGTGGTTCTTACATCTGTGGACCCCTACTTAATCATTACTGGAACTAGGGCACCCCCAATTCATTTTTATTGGAAGTCCGGTACCCCGGCCTAAGCATTTTCGATGATTTGAACCACAAAAAAATACACAAAAAATTCAGAAACCAGCATTTATCAAACAAATACACAAATGATAAAATATTTTATTTTATTCACAAACAAATATACAAAAAGCAAATTTTTATATTAATGGGAAGGTTTGAGCTTTTCTAAACTTAGTTTGTTGCAGGGATTCTACTTATGCACAGAACTATGCGCAGGAAACCAGGACCTCAGAGAATTGTGGTGTACCAGAAACTCCCCTCAGAACCAAGAACCACTTATCTGACTAGCTTAGTGTCCCATTCGTTAGCCTAGATCTAGCTAGGCGGTCCCAATGTATAGACAACCCAGAACATGCGACTTAGATATTTCTCAGGAGTGGTGGGATTCCGAAATACCTGTTTGTACCTATTTAGAAGTCCACAACAGAATAATACAGACACGGTAAAGTTTAAAGTGTTTATTTTATAAACCTCGCGTCCTAAGATGCAGTACTTTGGCTAACACTAGCAGACAAATGGTTAAGATCAGAACCATCAGCATTGTTACAATACCATACAGAATGAAAGGAGCAATCATAATAATAATGACAGTGGTAAACAGCCACACTCCTTTCTCTAGCAACTAATAGGTTATTATTATACTAATAGAAGGTCTCTTAGGCTAATATGGGGGACCCCATACCGTATAGATCAGCTTAGTGGAATCACATCACAGGATCAGCTAGGCTCTCTCATGCATCAGCTCTTCTGTTCGAATGAATCTAAAACATTCTGTCCTGCAATATTAAAAGCACTTGTCCTTCAGATATTGGCAGCTGCATGTATGATATGTCTAAAAAGTGGTACGATCAATCTGAACACAACACTCTGCACCGTCTAGTGTCCTAGACTTGTTCTTTACATGATGTACAGACGAAGGTCGCAGCACACTGTTAAGAATGTTAAACAACAAACTGTTATCCTGTAAGGCAAAGTCGAGTAAGCATTTCTAAAATGAATAACATATAACAACAGTGTCGCGTGCAAAGCAGCAGAAACGGCAAGCTGGCTTTCTAACAGTTGGCTCGGTTATGCTAACTTAGTGTTGTAAATAGGGAGTGGCTAACCCATCCTACAAGTTGAGGCCACTCATTGTCCTTACTATATTCTGTTTCATGCACTTGCACTGCTCCCATGAATCAATCTGAGGGTACTAACATAATTGTTAGCCTCCAGTTTCAAATTCCTTCACATTTAGAGAATGTTTTTCAATTTTCAGTTTTGTGTCTTTATTTATATACACTTTATTAATCTGTTAATATTATTTAATTTCCTAAGCAGTCGCGGACCTGCTGAGTAGGCTTCACGGAACCCCGGGGATCCCCAGTCTACTCCTTAAGGACCACTGCAATAGACAATTGTGTTGCATTGCCCTTATGGTGATCTACATGATGTAAAGGAGAGCTCATTGAGAAATGAGTGTGCGGGAGTAAGCAAGTGTCAAACAGAGACCTTCAGGAACCTCCATTAGCACCAAGTATGTCACTAGGTGAGGCCAGAGGTACATTGTCCTGTGTTGTATGAGAGGAGTGTTTTCACTGTTCAGTCTGCAGCAGACTCGACTACGGCAACGCACTCTATGCTGGCACCACCCAGAAGCTTCACAACGCCTCCACCAGACTCATCCTGAACATCCCACGCCACAACCACATCACCGGCCAACTGCAAGAACTTCACTGGCTACCTGTCAACAAAAGAATCACCTTCAAGCTTTTTAGGCACGCCTACAAAGCCGTCCTCAATGCCGGACCTGCATACCTGAACCACTGCCTCTGCTTGTACTCTCCCACCAGACATTTCCACTCCGCCCAACTGGCCATGACCACCATACCACAGATCCGCAAGACCAGGGATAAAGGAAAATCCTTCTCCTACTTGCTGTGAAGACCTGGAAGTCCCTGCCTCTGCACCTCGGGCAATCCCCATCGCTGCCACAATTCAGGAAGGACCCCAAGACCTGGCTCTTCGACTGAACCGCAGACCCCTCCCCCGCCTCAGCACCTTGAGACCCTCACAGGTGATTTGTCGCGCTTGATAAGATTACTGATGATTGATTGATTAATTTTAGGAAATCTAAATAAAACATCAGTGGCATCATCCCCTGTTTTAAGATCAGTGTCAGTTGCAATGTGCCCACCATCGTCATTCAAGATCAGTTTTCTCTTTGCCTTTTCTTGTCCTCAGGGTGTGAGGCCCTTTAGTGAGGATGAAAGCCATCCTCACGAATGGAAAAAGCATCTCTGGCCATAGTCCAGACAGGATCAGACATACATTTATTGAATGTAACTGAGTCTGAAGCCTAAAGGGTTGCCCATATTTTGTCTGTGCAGAATGTTTTCAAAAAGTATTACTCAACAGTACTACTGCAGTCATAAGGATGGGGTCAGAAGACCACGTGCAGGTCCAGCAGGCCGTTCGTGCAGCGGCTGCTACCAGCAGGAGAGGTCAAATCACCATATGAGGCACCTCAACCCCTTGGGACTCTTTTTATACCTGAAGCATCAGCCACCATCTCTTCCCTCACTGCGGCAGCACCATCTACCCTCGCCTGGTGGAAAACCTCAGTGTGCCTCCCATCACTCTGGGGTGGTAGACACTAGTGAGGTGGCCCAGGTGCATGGGAGCTGGTGGGAGGTCCATCCCTTCTAAACCGCTCACAAGGGACCACCTAACGCAGGTACACCTCGGGTCTGTGGATAGGAGGCATGTGACTTACTGACAGGCGGATTCGTAAAATATGTACTTGATTATAAGAATGTCAAAAATAAAATGGTGGATTATCAATAATAAATGCACAATATAAAAGACGAAACGTACTGCCAAACCAAGATTTACTTCTGCGAGTACCTTTGTGGACGTGAGTTGTGTGCTGGCGATGACCTCGGTGACTGCTCAGGTACTGACATACATTATTTCTGGTCTTTGAAATGAGGGAATTCCATCATTTTACAGGCTATGCAGAGGAATGGCTTCCACCGATGCCCTATTCTTGAAGGATGGGCCAGTCAGGATGGGCGCCATTATAGAGCGACGGGTCCTGCTACAGGAGTGTCCTTGAAGTTATACTTGACTGAAGGCTGGACCTGTTCTGCAGAGTCCATCGGAGGCAGAACATCAGGCCCTGGATACCTTTTGAAGTGCATAAAGTGCTGGTGTGATGTCATCGCGCAGGTGTAGGAGCTGTCTTGGAGTTCCATTTTATGTGCTTTCAAGTCTTCAGAGTAGGAAGGGAAGCGCCCCCCAACTCTTCATTAGCTATGTCTAGGTGAGCCAAGATGAGAGTAACATAAAATGTGTATTAAGCGCTCGTTCACCCAGAAGGGTATCTTGGCGCTGAATAACAGATGTTTATTATTACCCAACAGTACTCATTTTATCAACCTCAGAAGGATGAAAGGCTAAGTGGACATGCAAGGATTTGAACCTGTGACCATGAGGTCAAACACAGGCCCCTACAGTGGGCGCATTAGTCCACTATGCTACCAGACTCGGCTTGTAATTTCTGAGGGAAACCTAGACGTGTGAAGATGCAATATCTGGTTTCCAGGGTGTGAAAAGCACATCTAGATTCATTTTAGGCAGGACCAGCGCTAGGGGGTGCGATCGTTGGGGGTGGGGGGAACCGCCCTTCCTTAACCCGAGCAATTTTCAGGCAACCATAAAAATGTCAAGATACCTGGTGAATAATGGCCCTGCTGTAGAGAGGTCGGAATATTGTCTAGTGGAAGTTTTGACTCCTCATAAAGTAGCACCCGAGGTTAAAATACCTGCTCTAAAGCACATGTACCATGCAGATCACAAAGTGCATATCATGTAAATAGGTCAGTTACTGCTTCTGTCAGAGAGCCCCTTTTGTTACTTGCAGTTAATCAGTTTAAATCCTAAAATAGAACAGTGAGCTATTAACTACCATCAAAGAGCTGCTTGCAAACTGCAAGGTAAAGATTAGAGCATTCTGAATTTCCCCCCAGTCTTTCATTATCCTAATGCTGCAGAAAGGGTTCACTTGGCTAGAAATCCAGTTTTATTAGTAAAGCCAACCCCCAACGATGGTGTTACATTTTAAATTCTGAGTTTGTGTTTCTCCAGACCAAGGACTCTTACACTGTTCTGTCTACCAGTAGTAATGACTTGTGACTCCTACACTTTGTAGTCCTCTGTCTGATATAACATTTCCTATACACTGATTTACGCACTTATGATTCATTGACTCTGTGTAATGTGTATGTGATGTAAAGTGCTCTGACACCTTATATTGGTATGAGTGGCGCTATAAAACAAAAGAAGTGCATCAGAGAGAGTGGTTATGGAGACTTGCGGATCTCCGTTAAAGGGTGGTAGTGAGGGCATCTGTGGAGAACTCACTGGGGGGCACCAACAAACATTGTCGCACCGGGCGCCACCTGCGCTAAAGCTGGCCCTGACTTTAGAGATGAGTGACAGGCCAGAGTCAATGATCACTCCCTGATTTATTCTTTCTATATGTATCACCCATGGCAGGTCAGTCTCAGCGACGGCACAACAACCTGTGATTCTGGGCATATTACTTAATCTTCTTGTGCCTAAAACACAAGAATGAATGTGTCCTTGAGTAACGTAACTGGTGCTTAAGACTTTAAACAGCGTGACATTTTTGTAGGGAGATATTTATGTGTGCTGGATAGTATTGCAGGAGATGTCTTTCAGTCTACGTTTTTGACATCTGTTTTTATGGTCTGGCATGACAGCGCAGATGTCGACATACAATTATGCGAGCATCACTAGAGTGGGGCTTTGGCTCCTCCCACATGTTGGGAGTCAGGAGTACATGTTTTGATTGGGCAGAAGTTATGTGCGTCCACAAAAAAGTGCCTGCCCTGCATGCAGCTGTTATCATTTTGTTTCTGTATCCAGCTGCCTAAGCTCAAACGTTCAGGGGCACACTGGTATTACAGTGTCTTAGATTATTAGATAATTGATGGTGTTTTTCTATGGCAGCAGCACAGATGGGAGGAGTGCAGCCATGAACCTCCAAGGATTGCTAGGTCTGGCATGACCGTGCAAGTGGCACCTGACCTTTTAACCTACACTCATATTGTTCTACAGTTCTTTGCTTCCACCAAGACATATCTATTCCTTTGCTATTTACTTGTAATGCTTCACATAACCATACAACATTCTTTTAAAGCCAGGCCTATTGGCATTGCCAATGCTTGTTTCAGTATGTTTTCATATTGCACACAGACAGTGAGAGAGTTACAAACTCCAACCTTTTGAATACTGGTGAACAGCTGTAACTGTGTCCAATATATATTTGTATTTATTTATTTGGGCTTTTTGGAAAGCTCTTGTAAACACCCAGAGGTGGCCACAGAGCGCTTTGGGGCGCATACATGTAAGAGAAAGTGGAAAGTAGCATTACGGATAATATGATAGGAGAGGAACCATCCAATCATCCAGCAGCAATGGACAGAGGTGGGGGTTGCAGAAAGTCCCCAATAATCCCCAATCAGGCGACATGACCGTGAAGATATATTGAAGGTAGGCTGTTGCAATAGTAAAGTTTATGAAACACGTGTAACATTTTATCTAAGTGCTGCTCTGACAGGAGGAGTTACTTTAAAAACATACTTTTAGGGTCAAACTAACTTGCATAAATCATTTAGTTTACTTAGTCTTTCATTGACATGGTACAGACAAAGTACCTCCAAGTGTCTCTCTCTCTGTCTCTTCCCCACCTTTTCTCTCTCTCCCCTCGTTGTCTATACCCTCTCGATCTGTCTCTGCACCTCGATCATACCTCGCTCTTCTACACTCTATTTTCTGAGTCCGCTCTCAAAAGCGATACTCGTAAGTTCAGTCCTTTTGTATCAGCCTTCCTCTTCTCTCACTCTTCAGTCAAGACTTTAACCGGGTCCTTTCTGCCTCTTCCTTACCCATGCCTCGCTCATGATGGCTGGAAAGTCAAACATGGTTTGGACTATAGTCGCGCATCTTTTTAATGCCTGAACCTCTTTTTTGTAGTTTTTGGTCGTTTGATGTACACTAAGGGCCGATTCACAAGAGTAAAGTTAGACTTTTGGTCTAGGTTTAGAGCAAAAGTCTAATTTTACTACTTTCTGGTATTCACAAGGGTAAGTTACGAGTAGTAGCTTTACTACTTGGGAGTTTCCGCACTCGGGCGGAGTTTCCGTACTCTAGTGGAATCTCCGACCTTGGAGCAGAATCTCTGCATTCGGGGTGGAGTTTCCTCACTCGGGGTGGAATCTCCACGCTTGGGGTAGAATCTCCACACTTGGGGCAGAATCTCCACGCTCTGGGCGAATCGCCACACTCGCGGTGGACTCTCCACACTCGGGGCGGAATCTCCACACTCTGGGCGGATCTCCCAGGGTGCAGAGATTCTGCCCCAAGTGCAGAGATTCCGCCCTGAGTGCGGAAACTCCGCAGTCGTAAACATTCTACCCTTAATCCTTTGTGAATACCGAAAAGTATGAAAGTTAGACTTCTGGTCTCAACTTAGACCAAGAGTTTAACTTTACTTTTGTGAATCGGGCCCTCAGTGTTTACTGTTTCAGTGTAAAGTGCCCACAACCTTCACAGTGCATGAGAAACTGTTAAATAAAAATACACAAAAATACTAGAAGTATACAAGGCTGCTTTAGTAATTGTCTCATTGCAATACAATTGTGCACCTTTTATTGAGTGTCTGGAATTGGGAGGTGCTTGCAATTTCCTAGAGTTATTATGGGCATGGTTATGGGGCCGTTGTTGGACAGGGAATGGTTTTGTTTGGGGGGATGCCACCGGTGCCTCCAGATTGCCGGCATGGCTTCCTCCTTTCTCCCTGAAAAAGGCATTAATGAGAGAAGTGGGAATGAGGGCTAACAAAAATGAGCATTTTTTGATATTTTCGGTTCGGCAAAGATCTCCGGGAGATTTGAGGGATCCATGTTTGAAGAGATTGCGATGACATGTACGACTGTGGCAATATCATTTTAGAAGTTGTGGAAAATTGATCACCCCGCTCAATTTTTGTTTTTAATTCGATTTTTATGATCAAACTGCTGCTGTTAAGACCTAGTGTAAAGTATTGTGATCCTGCCTCCCCTGCAAGCGATGTATTTTACTGAAAACAAAGTGTACTGACTGTGAACCTGTTGGTCTGTTCCCAGCTGCTGTGGAAGGCTTGCAAGTGACCATGCCTGAGAAGAAGAAGGTTGCCATGCTCTTCGACTCCACCGTGCTGCGCTGCCAGTACTCCACATCTTCCCGCCAGTCCGCGGTGGTGCAGTGGAAGTACAAATCCTACTGCCAGGACCGCATGAATGAAGCTCTGGGCTTGCCCCCAGACCCCAACAAGCAGAACCTTGGCTGGGATCCCTACTCGGACTGCGTGGATAACGCCCGGACTGTCCGCATCGTAGCGTCCAAGCAGGGTCCTGCGGTCACCCTGGGAGAGTTCTATCGGGAGAGAGACATCACCATAGATCATGGTAAAATGATGCATTTGTACTTCAAAGGGTGATCAGTTGTAAATATGAGTATTTTGTGACAAATATGCTAGGATTATGGTGACCAGACATGGTGTAGAAGAACCCAGTTGATAAACCCTAAAGTTGGTTCTGGCATACAGACGTAAAAAGAGGCCATCCAAGATAAGTCTTGCATTTCCAACATGAAGGATTCTGGATTGTCTGTGTTTGCTGACATCTGCCAGGCTAGATGTACTGAGGCATGACACACTGGTGTGCTTCCACCACCTAAATCTTGCTACATTGATGGCTCACTGCGTCAATGCTTCTACATTGGAATTACAACTGCAGATGGTGCCGCTCTACTGAGTTAGGTAAATACAACAGCATTTCGTTTAATTTTGACGTAGTTCAATTTAATTTAAGGAGTAATAGTTTATCTGTAAACACACTAAGAAGGAGGGACACGGAGCGTAAATGAAGAGTAGGTCCTGTACCAATGCTCCAAGGGTAAATACACGTACATATGGGGTACAGTTCCTAAGAAAAGCAGTGCCGGTATGGTCTACTGCATGACAAGAAAGAAACAAAGTGAGAGAATGAGGTTCGTAGGTAAAGGTGTGATGTAGACCAGATACTCCTGGGTCGGTACTTAAAGTGCCCTCACACACCCTTGCGGGTGCAAAGCATCATCATAGGGCGAAGCTCCTCGTGGGGGTGGCGCTGCAGTCCCTCACGGGCCCTTCAAGGGGGCTCTCTGTCGGAGATCTTTTTGGAGTAGCCGTAGTTGTGCATGCGGGTGTGTGGGGAGGGTAAGTGTGGTGGTGAAGCTAAAAAGATCCTTTGGTAACACAACAATTTATTAGTGGGTCCGTAGGGTCTGAGTAAAATCTAACGGGGACTAGTGCATAAATCACACCGTGGTGAGTAGGGGAGGATGATGTCAAAAAAATCCCACTGCTCTCAACCCGTGTGTGAAGGTTAAAGTGAGAGAGAGGGTGTGGAAAGGGTGGTGAACATGTTTCGCGCTGCCCGTGGTCCCTAATGGATCCTTAGCGCATCGTCAGGACCTTGGTGAGAAAGAAGAAAATAATGGAAAATTGGGATTCAGGATAAAAAGGGGAATATCCTATAATCCCATCTCAGCAGGAGGGAAACACGTATTATTCGTGTCCCAAGCGTCGAACCTACAGGGAGAAGGAGAGAAAAAAAAGAAGAGGGAAGACAAATAAGAAGCTCATCGCTGTCTGGGACCACGGTACTGTTCACCAGTGTGGAGAGCGGGTCAGCTGTAATCATGCTGGCTTTGTTTCTTTCTTGTCATGCAGTAGACCATACCGGCACTGCTTTTCTTAGGAACTGTACCCCATATGTACGTGTAATAGTTTATCTGTCACTAATTTAAATTAAATAAGAGTTACAGTTAGGATTACTTATTTAATTTTACTTTAATTTTAATTAACGGTTACAGTTAATGATTTAATTTTGCTTAATTTACTATAGACTAATTAAGAGTTAGGTTTAGACTCAGCTTCAAATTTTGGTTAAGGTTTATTCATTTATTAGTAGATGTGTATAGCTGGGTCCAAACCAAAACAAGGGTCTGGAAGCTCTCTGGGGCATATTAACAAGCAGCAGCGATAATTATCGCTGGCCGCTCTTAGCGAGAACATTTTTATCGCAGAAATGTATCGCCATGCTAACGTTGTATTAACAACGCATAGCGCAATGGCGATAATTTCCCAGCGATAGCGATGTTTTCCATGGAACATCGCTGGTTTTCCAGCGATGTTCCATGGAAAACCAGCGATAACCTTGCTGATACGACCCTGTGGTCGTATCAGCATAATCCACCCCCAATGGTAAGTATAGCTAAGTCTGCATTTTAGCAGACGTTAGTATTTGGAGAAAACAGCTGTTTTCTCCAAAAAATGACGTCTGCTAAAATGCTGGGGCAGCCTTGTAAATATCGCGATGTGCACATCAGTGATATTTGCAAGGCTGTACTGTCCAGTGACGCCCACATTGCATCTCATTAGAGATGCAAAGGGAGGCGTCGGGTAAAAGGGTGTTAACATGCTTGTATTTGTTTGACTGTTTGTGGTAGGATGTTGTTTGGGGTAAATATTTTGTGTGGCGTTGAGTATTATCCATGTAAAAGGTACTCTTTGAACAAACTATCCTATCATTCTCCGATAAAGTACCATGTGGACGCATAGCACCTGGAAACCCATTATGGGTAGCTGCACGCTTTACAAAACAATAATAATAATAATAATGAAAATACAACCATATTTGAATGATTGAGTGATGCTGCCAAAGGTTCAATGTATAAGCTGAAAAATGTTAGAGATAAGATGAAGCCTTACGGCTCAGTTCAACCAATAATTCAGTATAATGCCTTCTTTGCCCTTTCTGTGTCTTGGTGTATTTAGGGGTGTAGCGTAGTCTACTGGGTCAGATGCCGCAGATAGATCCAGGAGCATTAGAAGGCACAAATAACCAGAGTCTGGGATATGCAGGGCATCATCTATTATGTGTAGGATGAATGTACGTTGTTATCCCGCAGTCTTTTTCCCCGCAGGGAATCGCAATGCGGTCGTTACAACGACAGCGTTGTGATTCCGCATACCATTACTCCGCAAGTCGAAACATTTACTATTCCAACTCCAGTCTGTGCAGACAATAGGGAAGGTGTTGGATTTTAAATCCAACACCTCCCCCCCCACCCCGCAAGTCGTTGTTCCGACTTGCGGAGTAATGTAGCGACTGCGTTGTGATTCCCTGCGGGGAAAAAGATTGTTTACCGTGTAGGATAGCTGATTGTGTACAGTGTCCTTCTCTGAGCCATATTGGCATTAATCAAACAGGTTGTTGTCTGTTCTATATTGCTTATGCTGTGTTGCCACACAACTTTCTGGAACTTTTGCAAAAAAGGATATGTTTGAGACTGTGCAGAAATTCTGCAAATCATCTTCACTAATAGTGTGACATCCTCTATTTTAAGGTAATCTGGGACTTTCCCCTGAATTAACAATATATTTATTATGTATGCCCAGTAAGGGTTACCTTCTGCATAGTAATTATAATGTAATGTATTTTAGGACTAGGCTTAAAATGACAGTTAGCATTGGGTTAATTAAATAAAGTAATTAAGTATCAAATAATTTGATTAAGTTCACGTTACTATAAAAAAAGGTTGATGATGTTGTAGGGTTCAATAGTGTGGTTGATGTAGTTGTGTAGCACGTTTAAAGTTTACCTTAACAATGTAATTGCGGCTGAGGGAGTGGACCTTAGTAGAAATGTACAACGCAGTCACTATATATCCAGTTTACCACTGGTGCAGTGAGCGTGTCGAGTGGTAAGTGTCTCTGTAAATGTCTGCTATGGTAACAGAGCAGACTGGTGACTGGGGTGAAATGGGGAAGAACTCGTGGGCAGTGTTTCCACTCGTTTTCCCACATTTATGAATACAGACTTTGCAGCTTTTTACTGCTGCTGACGGACAGCTTTGCTATTCTGCACTGTGCTATTATTATACATTTATGAAACAATAAAATCACATTGCTTGACTTTTTAGAAGAATGTTACATGAACAGTAATCCATGTACTACATGTGTAACATAACATGCTCCCTCCCTCCCATCCTTAAATATGGATCTCATGGTCTTTTTATTCAGGCTTTTCGGCCCCAGATAATTCGAACTACAATGGTGTACTTGCTTTATTTTTATTTCAGCCGGTGGAGCAGTCCAGAGTCAGATATGCTTGCCCCAGGGAGCAGGTGTCAGGGTAACATGGGGTGGAATGTCCTTTTAACATGACAATATTGTCAGAAGGCAAGCCTAATTGTAGACAAAACCTCAGAAGAGAGGACAGTTAATTGGGACAGTTGTGGTTAGACATAAGTGGTTCAGGTATGTGGGTAAGAGGATGGGTTTGGGTTACAGTTATTGTGGGTTGGGTAGTTTTAAGAATAGAGGGAGAGTTAGATAATGGAGTTAGAGTCTGGATAAAGGTTAGGGTTATCAACGTGTTGTGATTCTGGCTTGGTATAAAGTACCCACACACACGTCTATCAATTTCCAGAATAAAGCAGTGCTGGCACATTGATTTGGTGTTTGGGGTTCTTTTGGCGCGGAGTACGGAGGGAATTGTTACGTAATTCCTGGACGTACTAAACACCAGGTGGAAGCACTTTGTCCAATTAAGGGTGCTTGGAGTTCATCTTTAGTGGAGCCATGGGGACTGAGAAGTAAGGGAGCTTTTCAATAATTATACGAATACACTGGCCTTCTGGGCACAGGAACTAACCCTATTCTGAAGACTCGACAGTGATGGCCCACAAGTACCACTGTTGGTTTATTTATTTTATTGGGGTCTATAGAGGTTTCAGAGCACTGACTGGTAAAGGGGAAGCCAACTGAATGTCCAGTTCCCTGGGGATCCGTTCTTCAGACCCTTACGGCTTGCACAGGCCAGGCATGTTGGTAAACAGGATGGTCATCAGCGGAATCGAAGGTCTAAGTTGTAAGTGATGAAAATCCACGTTTATCCTAAAAAAAAGCCTTGGACCTGACCACAAAGTCCCCCACAGAGGAGGCTCAGAGTGTCTGTGGTGTGCAGATTCTCCCATCTCCACCCCATAATCCTCCGACATGTACGTAGCGGGATGTGTATATTCCCTACGGGGAGTATCTAGGTAAACAGTGGCAAACTATATATTGCTGGGATTGATTATTCTCATAGGATGTTTGGAAGGTGTTCTACAGGAGAGTACTATTACCTAGTAGGACAGTAATTAGACCATCGGGAGACATACCAACCACTAGGAATTCCCTTGGTGATTTTTTTGAAATGGTATCCAACAGAGAATTTGCAAATGTATATCCCAACAGATACTTGCCTGTAGAAATACAAAGCACAGTTTAAAAAACAAAATGACTTAGGGGCTGCAGAAGGGGCTGGGCAATACGCAAATGGGACCGCTAAATCTCCCTCAGCTTAGAGGGTTTAATTTCACGAGATCCCTCCAGTACAGGAGGAAGTTCTAATCCATGTAGTACAGATGAGGTCAGCAAAGAGACGCTGGGAAAGTCCACACTACTGCCACCAGAGTCATGGAAATCTCCCTCTTAGATGTTATCTTGATATTAGGAGACCACCGGGGTCAGGATGAGTCCAGAAGGCCCCCTTGTGGACTCCTTATGGGCCTCCATTTTCCCAGTGACTTGTAACTCAGATGTGAAGTTGGAGCTGAACTCAAGACTTAGATCTTTGCTCCTGTGATATAACCAGGGCTTGCACTGGTGAACACATGGGCCTACGTACTACTGTTGTGACCCAGACTTTATATCTACAAGAGCAAATCACTTAACTGTTCTTGAATGTTGGTACGGGTGAACTGCAGTTGTGGCAAAGGTGTGGGGTTGAAAAGACTTACCAGGCCTGGACAACCTTGGCTGAAGGACAACACTCGATGATGCAGGTCTTCATGATCTGACAATGGGGACAAGATGCAGCAAGTATAGGTAGGTCGCTCTCTCTCTCTTTAATAATAGAATAGCCAACTGGATACATGGATATTGATGGTACATAAGGAATGCCAGGCCACTTAAGTGTAACCATGGTTCTCCCAGGTGCAACAAAGCTGATTCAGCTTAGTTTTCAACTCCCTCCTTGCGTTTTTACTATAATTAGCTATTTGGGTCTGCCACCTGCCCTTTTACGTTGACGTCTCCTTAGCTATATGTGTCGTTCCACAGAATCACAGGCTGGCATGAGATCCAAGTGGATCAGGGAGACACCACTGCCTTCAGCTTTTTGGGCATTCTCTCGTCATCCACGCAGCTGTGAGATGTTCTCCATGTTGAAATGGATGAAATCCTGACTGGGTTGAGTCTTGGCTGGTAGAAGGTTCTGGAACCTGGCAAAGTTCTTTTCTAGATGACTTTTCTGCAGAGGGAAGAAGGACATTGGTCTGGAATTGGAGTAGATTTTAGCATTGACGTTTTTTCAGCTGATGGGCAACAATCCTCTACTTAACAGATGAAGGTACCGACACAGATGCTAGTGAGTGCCGCATGTCGGTACGATCACTGCAACCACTCTGCAAAGATTAATCTGGGGCAGTGGTCCTGATTTAATGCTCATCATGACTTTTCCCTCTGGTGGTGAGAAGCTAGTCAATGGCTGTCAATAGCAGGGACTCATTACTATCTAGAGTGGAGCTAGAAGGAAGAGTAGTGGTAAAAGCCTAGCGAATGCCTTCAATTCTGTTGTGGGAGAACAGGAATGGGACATTCCAGAAACTGTGTGATGAATAAACGGTGGTTCTGTAGAAGGCTGTCTCAGCCGCTTCCTTAGCCATATTGGGAATCACTTGGGTGGTAATGGAAGAAGAGCAGGTGCAGTTTTGCAACAGGGATTATAGGCTGATATGATTTCTTTTGCCAATCTGAAGGAGATGTTGGTATTCTTTTTCTGGGATGGTATACTTTAAGCTTATCTCTGACCTAGAGGGGGGATTCAACCAGATATTAAAATTTCCAAGTAGAATACCTATTTGGATTTAGTGGTCTTGAGAGGTAATGGAGCTAGCAAGCAAGCTATTTTTTCTCCAAAGTTAAGAAAGGACCAAGCAGTCTGTAAGGAACAATCAGAAGAATGGTGGAGATGGGTTTCTGTGGAAAGTTGATGGCAAACACTTCTTCTGCAAGAAGATGGAGAAAGGGTGAGGCAGATAGCTTTAAGAAAGTCTGGACTTATGACTGCCACCATACCACCCTGCCCATGGGGTGATCATGGCGATCAGTCTCGGAATCTGAGGGAGAGCGATGGCAAGATCAGTTCCTAAAGAGTCCTTAAGCCAGGACAATTCAATGACTATGAAGGTGTTTGTTATGTCAATAATAAAACCAAGGTCCATGTTGTTATGCTTAAGAAGAGACTGTGCTTTTCCATGGTGTGACTACAATTAAACGCTGATATGTAAAAAACCTTCTGGGTTATGGCATGCTACTTGGCAAGGTTCCCTTGGTGCTGCCACCATATCCCCAACAGTCCAGGCCACGGGGGCATGGTCTGCTAAAATGGCTGGCAGCACGTAGTAAAACTGAGCTCCGCCAGCCTTAACCAATGTCCTACAACATCCTACAACCTCCTGGCTCATGGGGGCATATAAGAGGGGATTCTTTCTCCCCTGATCGCTTAATGTACTGTGTTGCCTGGAGATGGGAAGGCTCTCTGAAGGCTGTTGCAGGGACCAGAGCTGCCGACTGGATTGGAGTGGAGGCCTGAGAGCAAGATGGCGGGCGCGAGTGCAGCACTGGCTCGGGCCTGGTGCAAGCTGCCTGTAGATGAATGAGGTGTGGCTGCAGGGCATATTTGTGCACTGGATAGAGCGTCAGAGAGCCGTGAGCAGTGGCCCCCAGTTGTGGAGGTGGGCGTGGACTGCTAAGCAGCAACCCCTGGGGTCTTTGCCTTTCCTGTAGACCAGGAGTGCTGTGCTGACCTGGCCTGCAGAGATCGTGGTCGCAGCGGTTGGGACAGGTGGACTGAGGAGGCCTGTCTGTGGGCGGTGGAAGAGACTAGGCCCTCTTGGCTGCCCTGCTGGGCCCAGAACATCGAAGGTCTGAGGAGCGTGGCTGTTCGCCGCCTTCATGAGAGAGGCAAACGTATTTGCAGGTGATGGGCCTGGCTTTGGATGAGTGGGTCCCTCCTAGTGCTAATAACCTCTGGGGCTGCACCGGGCCCATAAATCTTGACTTGTGTGGGTCGGCCATTTATGGGCCATTGGTGGTGTTGGAGATGCTGAGTAAGGAGGCAGCTTGTCTGGTTTGCTGGGTGGGTTTTGCCATGGAGTAGGTGGCCCATGATGTTGAGTGAGCGCTGAGGTGAATGGCGGATGGCTACGGTTGTGCTCCGGGGTTGCTCTACTCATTTGTCTTTTTGCTTACCCTGACCGGGATGAAAACCCTGACTCAAGACTGATATTCACAGACTACTGTTCAGGGCATTGTTCCTCCATCACTGCTGAGGACACAGGTGGCGGGATCATGGGCAACCCACGGACAGTTCAGCAGACATAAATTGACCAGTATGCTGGAGAGGCAAGGAGCAAACAGGTGGTGGGAGATAGGGGCTATGCAACCCATCTATGCCACATGTGCACAGATACTGGCTGTCATCGAACAATCGCGGCTGGGACTTGAGCACAAAATAGATTCTGTCACAAAAGAGGTCATCCTTATCTGCACAGAGCTCCGCAAAGTGAGCGAACAGACACTGGCAACGGAACAATCAGTGCAGGCACTACAAAATCACAATTGTTACGGAGATAAAGCTCATGGTGAGTTCTCTCTTGGACCTTTTCCCCCAAATTGAGACTAGGATGGAAGATGTGGAAGGGTAGATCCGGAGCAACAACCTCAGATTCATGGGGTTTCCTGAAAATGCAGAGTCGGTGGAGCAATTCCTGGATCAAAACTGAACTGAGAGGGGGCGTGCCAAGATGGCGGGGTGAGCGGACGCTTCCTCCCGTAGCTCCTCCGGCCCGGCCAAGCTTGAGCCCTTTTCTTACGCTTTTCTCCCCCTGCTGAGGCTCAGCGCGGGAGAGGAGAGTGGCGGAGCATCAGGGGTGCATATTGGTGCTGTTTTGGTTCGGATCGCCTCGGGGGAACCCCCCCAAAAGTTCGATCGAGTTCAAGGGACGACGGCGAGCCCGAGGGGCGGAGCGCATTGGAGTGCTGTCCGGACACCTCGGTTGGGCCTGGTGCTGAAAGTTGCGATTTGGAGGGGGTCTGGCCCGCCGCTCGACGGAGATTGAAGGAGCCTTGCGGGAGAGGACCCGACGGTGCGGAAGGCTTGGGACGGGCGCCCCGGCACTCAGACTTGTGACGGCGACACCTCGCACTGCGGGGGCCCCTAACCCCTAGCCGAGGTACAGCGGACTCCCTGACGGGGTTGGACCATCTGGGCCCCTGTGCGTGACGGACTGGGGCCGGTGGTGGAACTTAATTGACTGTGGGGTGCTTCAGGGGCCCCGGGGGTGTCGTCGGGCCTGGTCATTTTGGCCTGCTCCGCCCTGCCGCCATTTTGTCCCCGAAGGAGCAGTGGTGGCAGCCTTCGCCGGAGTCCTGGCTGCTGGATGCAGGTGCCCCCGCTGCTGCTGGGCTGACTCTCGGAGGGATGTGCTGATGAGACCCCCCCACTGCGGCCCCCTTGGCTGTCTCGCACGGGCTCCCGCGGCTGACGGTGACTGGACTGGGCCGCCATTTTGTCACCTGTGACGCAGCGACTTCGCTCGTGGGGGATACCCACGTCGAGTGCTTGCCGGCGGCTGAGCACCCCTGGGGCGCCTGGATCTGTGCTCGACTGCGGAGCTAGCGATGTCTGGAAGAGGCGGCCCGAAGAAAGGGGACCGTACCCTGCCGGACATGCTTGGCAGGGCCCAGCAATTGCGGGACAGGACGCAGCCCTCGCCGGGGTCCTCCCGGGCTCCGGCGGATGTGACTGGGGGGGAGCCACCCGTCACGAGGGCCTTTATGGAGGAACTGTTTAGCTCCCTCAGGGAGGACTTCCAGACACTGAAGCGGGAGGTGGCCAGCGAGGTCCGAGAAGTGCGCAGGGAGGTGGAGGGCCTTGGCGAACGTGTTGAAGCGGTGGAGACGGAGGGCCAACATCGAGCGGAGGAGATAGTCCACCTACAGCAGGACGGTCTCCGCCTCCGGGAGCAGTGTGTGGAGCTCCAGGCCCACTCTGAGGACCTTGAGAACAGATCTCGGAGGAACAACATCCGAGTGCGTGGTGTGCCGACTGCGGATGAGGGGTCCGATCTGAGGGGCTACCGGGAGATCCTGGGGGAAGCTGCGGACTTTCCCATCAGCATTGATAGGGCGCATAGGGTCGGCCGGCAGCGCCAGTCATCGGCACCTCCACCGGACATTCTGGCCTTCCTGCCCGACTTTCCACTGAAGGAACGCATCATGGCTGAGGCCCGCAGGAAACAGCCCCTGACTTTCCGGGATCGGCCGGTGGCGCTTTACCAGGACCTCTCCGCCATCACGCTGCAGAAACGCAGGTCCTTTAGGATTGCCACTGACTTTTTGCGCGAACACGAGACGCCGTACTCTTGGGGTCACCCCTTCCGCCTGATTTTTCGGTGGAATGGGGTGTTACACCAGCTACGCTCCTTGCAAGACATTTGTGGTGTCCTGGGGCTCACGGCGGCGGAGGAAGAAGGAGCTACGCCGTCGTGGAGGTCCTCGGAGAGACGGAACCGGCGGAGGTCAACGAGGCGGCGCTCAGCGGCCAGCGTGGGGCGTCCGGACTCCCCTACCATCAGGGCGGACATGGCCGACGCTCTGAGGGCGGCGGCCGGGGACTCGACCGGCTCCTCTGGCGTGGCCTTGACGGCCTAACACACACTCCGGGGGGAGATGTCTTTAGCTTCTTTACATGCTTGGTGCGGGGCGGGGGGGTTGGGGGGGAGCGGATGGAGGTGAGTGGCTGAACGTCCACTTCGTTCCTTTCTACGGACTTGCCCGTCTTGGGGCTTGACTGAGACAATGGGGTGTTTGAGTTTGTGGGTGGCTAGTTGCCAGGGTTGTGTTTGGGGTGGGGGAGGGGGTTGTTTTGGGGTTGGGAAGGTCCCGTCCGATGTTGTCTATGCCCGCTTTGTTTTGGCTTGTCCTGCGCGGCGGCCCCGCGCGCCCCACCCGCTGATTCCCTGCCCATTGCATGGCGCTCCCGATCCCCGCGAGGAATGCCGGGCCTAAAGGTAGTGACCCTTAGTGTTCAGGGTCTGAATAACCCGGTGAAGCGCAGAGCGATCCTATCGTTGCTGGAGGGGACGCAGGCGGACATTTGCCTTTTGCAGGAGACACACTTATTGCCCCGAGATTGCCATAGGATGCGTTCTGCTAAGTTCCCTACCCAGTTCTTTTCCTCGGCAGCGAACAAGACGGCGGGGGTAGCCATTCTCCTAGCGAGCTCCTTTCGGGGGGAGGTTTTGCATAAGTGTGCTGAACAGAAGGGGAGGCTCCTTGCGTATCGCATGCGCCTGGGAGGCATAGCATTTACGGTCGGCTCCGTTTATAGCCCAAATGATCACCAAGAGCGCTTCCTAGACTCCGCGCTGGTGGATGTCACTGCTTCCCCCGACCGCCACATTATCTTGGGGGGGGACCTTAACATTGTCTTCGATTCTGTGATGGACAGATCGGCGCAGCGCTTCCCGCAGACGGGGGAACTGTCCCAGGCTGGGAGGGCCCGGATTGCGGAAATGGACTTGCACGACCTCTGGCGCTCCATGCACCCCACGGATAGGGACTACTCTTATTTCTCGCACGCACACCGAACCTACTCACGGCTGGACTACCTCCTGGTGAGTGGACCGATGCATGCCGCTGCCACGGCGGCGGACATCGGGGTCCTGACCCTGTCTGACCACTCCCCAGTCACCGGCGTTTTCCAGTGGCCGGCGGCCTCCCCCTCTCGGGGGGTGTGGCGCCTCCGGGATACCCTTCTACACAAGAAGTCGGTGGTGCAACGCATCGGGGAGGTCATACAGGACTATCTCACCCACAATAGCAACACTGACACCTCGCAGGCGACACAGTGGGCGGCATTGAAGGCAGTCCTCCGGGGGGAATTTATCTCTATCTCTGCAGCTGAAAATAAGGAGCGGCAACTGAAGAGGGATAAACTGACAGCTCAGGTCCGGGAGCTTGAGCAGGTCCACCGCCGCACGGGGGCGCCGAGGGTGTGGAGGCAGTTGAAGGCAGCGAGGAAGCTCCTGTCGGCTCTGGATCTTGACAGGGCGGAGTATGCCGCCCTACGCTTGAAACATGCCTACTACACTGGGGGGGACAGATGTGGCAAGCTCCTAGCACACCGGCTCCGGGTCGCGCAACAGCGTAGCGTTGTGAAAGAATTGGTGGGCACGGACGGGGGGGTTGTCTCCGGGGACGCGGAGGTAGCGGAATCTTTCCGCGGCTTCTACGAGGCGCTGTATGCTGAGGAGCCCTCCTCGCCACGGGATGCCGACGGCTATTTGGAGTCGGTGACCCTCCCGGTAATGGATCCGGCTCAGGCGGACCACCTGGAGCGGGACATTCATGTTGAGGAAGTGATTTCAGCTATCGCGCGGCTGAAACATGGCAAGGCCCCGGGCCCGGACGGGTACACGTCGCTATTTTACAAGACTTTTTGCACGGTCGTGGCCCCTGTCCTTACTCGGCTATTTAACTCTTTCTCCGAACCGGGAGCCATCCCTCCGGATCTCCTGAGGGCGACGGTCGCGGTAATCCCGAAACCTGGGAAGGACCGGGCCCTCTGCGGCTCGTACCGACCCATCTCGCTTTTAAATGTCGACCTCAAGTTGTACACGGGGATTCTCGCGTCCAGGCTGAGTCCACACCTCCCCGGTCTGGTGGAGGCGGACCAGGCTGGTTTTGTGCCCGGCAGACAGACGGTTGACAACACCAAGCGGGTGACGCATGTTCTGGAGAAGGCCTCAAGGATCTCGGGGGAACGGATGTTGCTGTCCGTCGATGCGGAGAAGGCCTTCGACAGAGTCCACTGGCCGTATCTTGAGCTGGTCCTCAAGAAATTGGGGATCGGCGATAAGTTCCGCACCATGGTATTTAACTGCTATAAGCATCCTTCAGCGTCGGTGCGGGTCAACGGGTGTAGCTCCGGTGGCTTCGCCATCGAGCGCGGCACGCGGCAGGGCTGCCCTCTTTCGCCGCTCTTGTTTGCCCTCTACATGGAGCCGTTTGCTCAGAGGATTCGTAATAATCCGGATGCTGTCGGGGTCCGGATGGGCCAGTACGTCCACACCGTCAGTCTCTACGCGGATCATGTCCTGTTGACCTTGGACGACCCTAGGAGGTCGCTGCCTGCTTGCCTCCGGGAACTGGACGCCTTTGCGGGGGTGGCCGGCTTCAAAATGAATATGAGCAAGTCGATGGCGTTAGACGTGTCCCTGGCTGCGGATACCAGGAGGGATCTTCAGCGGCTCTTCCCCATGCAGTGGTCCTCGTCCACGGTGCCGTACCTGGGGATCCTGCTGGCGCCTACATTGCCGGAGATGGTTACGGCCAATTATGCCTCCCTCAGCAGGAAGATCAAGGATGAGCTTGGCCGCTGGAACAAAGGCCTGCTGTCCTGGCTGGGGCGAATCGCGGCGGTCAAGATGACGGTGTTGCCCCAGATACTATATCTTTTCCGGGCCCTCCCGCTCCAACCCCCGGTGGGCTGGATACGACAAATGCAGGCTGACATCTCCCGCTTTGTCTGGCAGGGTCGCAGGCCACGCATGAAGAGGGTCCTCTCCACGCTTGCTCCGGAGGCGGGGGGTCTCGGCATTCCAGACCTCCGTAAGTACTTTCAGGCGGCACAGCTACGCTATCTGGTGGAGTGGAGCAGGTGGGAGTCCGACAAACATTGGCTCTTCCAAGACCAGGCAGTGGCGGGTCGCACCTTACAAGAGGTTCCATTCCTGCGCCGCGCGCATCGCCCCCCTAATCTTTACGCTTCCTTTGTTACGCGGGTCCCCCTGCGTGTGTGGGACGCGGTCTGTGAGGCCCGGGGCCTTACCACCTTCCCTTCGCCGCTCACGCCCATTGTGGGCAACCTGGACTTCTCCCCAGGGATGGAGCCGGGGGTTTTCTCCCACTGGGTGCAGGCGGGCTGCAGGGCACTCTTCCAGATCTATGGCCCGGAAGGAGTGGTTCCTTTTCAGCAACTCCGCCAGGAGTTCGGCCTGACGGAGCTGGACAGATTGCGCTACATGCAGGTTCGGCATTGGGCCCTCCAGCCCCAGGTGCGTGCCACCGCCGCCCGCCCAATTACACCGTATGAGAGGTGGTTGGCTACTCGGACCTCCGATGCTAAGCTAATCACCGATCTGTACAAATACCTACAACCCCCGCCGTTTCACTATTACAACCCGGGGAGGGAGCGCTGGCACAGGGAATTGGGTAGAACACTCAGCCACAAGGAATGGGACAAAATTGCGTATCGGGCGCGGCACTCTGCATATCACACGGGCCTTACGGAGACCTTTACTAAGGTGTCCACATACTGGTACTACACCCCGGAGAGACTGTATGAAATGCATAAACACACTGACAGGGGGTGCTGGCGGAGCTGCGGGCAGGAAGGTACCCTTTCACACATTCTTTGGGATTGCCCAGTGCTGACCGCCTACTGGAAGGAAGTTTTGGACGAGGTGGATAAGCACTTTGGGATAGAGCTGCCGCGACTCCCGGCGTATGTCCTGTTGGGCCTCCCCAATGACCTAATGTACCCACTGAAGTCCCGCAGGGGTAGGCAGATCGCAATTGCGCTGGGGTCTGCGGTTCAGAACATTCTAATCCACTGGCGCACAGCCACCGTCCCCTCCATCACCGGTTGGTTGCATAGGCTTTGACATGTGCTGGGGATGGAGAAGCTGTCGCTTACGGTTGCGGGGGAGATAGACCAATTTGAAGAGCTGTGGCAACCCTTTCTAGCGCTGCTGTCCACTGAATTCCGGGAGCTCACCTGCCCGAGGTATCTTAGGCTTCTCAGGCTGACGCCGCAGGTGACCCCGGCGGACTAGTTTACATGTGAGACGGGGACCTCCCGGGGAGGGGGGGGGGGTGCGGGGCTTCCTGGTGAGGATTACTCTGGTGCGGGACCATAGGACGGGGGGGGGGGGTGTGGTTCTTTCGTTACTGGGAGGATGGGGGATGGGGGGGGGATTGTGTTCTGTTGAGTTGCTGATGGCTTTCATTGCTTAGATTTGGGGTGTCGGATACGCGGGCGGGGATTCCATAGCTTGCATTTCTAGCCTTCATTTACTGTGTTTTTCCCCCTGACTTACTGCGCTACCTATTGCCAACCCTCTGGAGTTGCACCCTTTTTCTTTGACTGTATTCCATGTATCCTGACCTCCTATCCCCCTCCCCCATGGTTTGTTTTTGTCTCAATAAAACGTTTTAAACATAAAACTGAACTGAACCTGGTAGGTATGTCACCAGTCTTTGTCTTAAAGAGAGCACATTGTGCATTGGTGCCCATGCCTCCCCAGGTGCTCACCCACGTGCGATTATTGCTCGTATCTTTAACTACAAGTATAGGGATTTGATCCTCCAGCACATGTGCAAGAGTGGCAATTTAAAATATGGATATCAGATCATAAGAATTTTCCCGGATTTTACGCAGCATGTGCAGAATCTTCAAAGGTCTTTTGATGCAGCGAAGCAAAAGCTGCATGCCGTGGGACTCAAATATATGTTGCTGTATCCTGCTAAACTGTGTGTAGCTCACAATTGGAAGACATACATTTTTACAGCGCCTACAGAAATCTAGAACAGGCTTGACATGAAAGGGATGACACTGACACCTTCTTGACTGACAGGGCGGGCGGCTCGCCCGCGGATTGGTAGATGGTTGGTCATCTGGTCAAGAGGATTCTGCAGCTGTCTCAAGATAGAGCATCATCAACCCGAGTAGTGGTACAGGAAGATAGCACTTTGGATGTAAAATCAACTATTTTGCACATGTGGGACAACAATATGAGCAGTAGTGACCTTGAGTCTGATGAATCCACCTTGGGGAAGCCCTATTGGCGCCCAGGGGGAATTGATGGAACACATGACCTGTCGCCGGATTGGACATGATGCTACCTTGCTGTCCTGGTAGAGAGGGGAATGGGGGGGGGGAAGGTTTATGTGACATTCCTCCTGCATTTAGTTGAATTACTTTTCACCGTCCTAAGCCATTATTTGGTTGGTGCTCTGATAATGCTATTAACTCCTGGTTGCTAATGTGTCGAGCCTGCTGTAGGGGGAACGGCTCCCAAATGTATGGTTCATATCCCTGTGAGCATTATGGTGCGGTATGTCTGGCTGGGTTGCACACACGCCCCAGTTTTTGTTTCTGTTGCTCTGCTTGTCTGTTTTTCTATGTTCTTCTGATTTCTTTTATTACTTTCTCCTTTCCCTGTTCATCCTTCTTCCATCTGGCTTTCCTCATTTGGCTATGGTGACCGGTCTATTGCTCCTCACTGGGTGACACCAGCGAGTCCTAGATGGGTGGGTGCACTCTGGGGACTCTCACCCTCCGCGTGAATATTTATTGGTGGTCTTATTTGAGGTATCTTTTTTCAGCATAGTGGAGCTGAGTTCTATATTTGGTGGACAGGCTCTGCATCATTTATTGAAGGTAGGGGTGTGCTAATTTCTAATATCTCTTTTTGTTCCATGTTCTGAGTTCAGGGTTTAACTAAAAAGGAAAATGCAAACAAAATTAGTTTAGTGTTTACCCGCGGGGAAGAGGGTTTGGGAGAGTTTGGGTAGTTTTTTTTATTGAACCTTGACAGTAATTACAGCTTTTTAAAGAAAACTATTCTGCAGCTGGTTCTACATGCCTGGTGACAGTGGGGGTCTTGACTTTATCACACTTGACAAACTATGACGGGAACAGTTTGGATTGCATCCTGGAATGTGCGGGTAATAAATGATAATATTAAGCAGTATAGGGTCCATTCATTTGCAAGGAGGCAGGCCATTCAAATACTATTCTTGCAAGAAACACACCTGACAGAGTTGGAGGCAGATAAAACACACAAGAAATGGAAGGGCAGCTGTATTTCATCCACATACTTGATTTATGCTAGGGTTGTGGCAATCTGGGTGGCCCCAGGAGTTCATTTTCAGCACAGATACATTAAAGCGGATGTGGAGAGCTGATACCTAGTGCTTTAAATGTTGCTAAATGATAAATAGATATGTTTCCTAAATGTCTACGTCACAAATATAGACGATGATGCTTTCTTCCGGAGAATTCTGGGCACCTTATCACCATGTGTTTAGGTCCTACTTATATGGGGAGGTGACTTCAACTATATCTTGAATGGGACGCTGGATAGGCAGCCTGCACGGTTACATTCTAAGCCGGTTATGATGTAAGCCATGAATTTGAGATTATGGATAGGTTGGATTGCATTGATATCTAGAGGGAGATTCACCCCTTGACTTGGGCATACTCATGCCACTTGCTGACCCATAATTAGGCTTCCCTATTTTCAGGTTCTATTTTTGGTAAATTCTGGTGGGGGTTTTCTAGTGTTTTCAAGTGATTCCAATACCTTGAAAAAACAGTGATAATTAGTGGTTACACATTTTCGCGCCATTAAAAACAACAAAAACTGTGTTTTTCCGGTGTTTATGGAACATTTTGCTTTCATTAGTGCTTGCTTTCTGCACTGATACTGCATGGTATATAGACAATGTACGTACAGTGTATATGAGGTCCAAATACATTTTCACAAATCAAACTTACTATAGTACACCATACAATACTTCTTCAGTGAGTCTTAGGTCATGTGCACTCGCTCTTTCCTTCCCATGGAAACTTTCATCTGTGAAAAGGCCCTCTCAACATTGGCACTTGACACGGGCAACGTCAAAACAAATCAGTACAAAATTTGCCAACTCTGGCCACCGACATAGCTTTCCATGCCAATACTGGTGCAGCCGAAGATTGCGATTCTCTGGGACAGGTTCTGCAACAAATGCTTTGAACTGGACTCATATGCCCTCAGAGTTATTGAAGCGGTCAAAAATAAAGCAGCACATTTGACAGTCCGGAGAAAATTCCCCTTTATGGAAAGGATCTAGAACTCGTACAGAGTACCACAGTGAGGCTTCATTGACTTCAAATGCCCTGGTTGGTGAAGGAACATTTCTGTGCACCATAGCAAGCTATTTCTGATATATTGTAAAAATAAAAAAATCTGAATTACTCCTCAACATGTCTTTGCTTACCAAGTGGCAAGCTCTCTCTGCCAAGTGGCAACATGCTACAATGCCAAAAGCACTAAAAGTGTTGCCCAGCCTACTCTCGAAGAGATGTTTCACATCTACACCAATTATGCTGAACACTTGGTAGACAAGTGTGTTTTCAGACTCTAGTTTTTTTATTATGTCTACTACAGCAGTCATGCTTTCCTGTAAAAATCTGTGAATGCAGTAGAGTGTACTTTTTCACATCACTAACAATATGCGACCGAAGATCCTCGCATTTCTTGTCTTTGACATCATCACTCAGCAACATTTTTGTAAATGGTTGCCACATGGACAATATAGCATTCATGGCCTCTAGGACCGAGAACCATCAGCTAAATGACACAATTGGGATGACTCTCTCTTTGATGCCAGACAAAGCATAAATAGAGAAATATCTGCATTATAGTTACAGCGCATAACAAAACAGTACACCAGAATGGACTAAAAAGTCAATAGCATTCTTCATTAACTCTGAAGATTGTAAAGATGCTTTCAGTATACCATCTAGTAAGTGGTAAGGGTTCTCTTACAGGGAAGCACTTCAGCTCAGGTATCAATTTTGACAGGTGTAAACAAGGGTATGCAGTTCCTATGGAGGGCAATAGGGGAAAAGGTAGGCTAGTGTCCCAGGTGCCAGGAAGTTGAGAAGACGACAGGGGGATAGCTCCTTTCAGGAGCAAGGGTCCTCACACACCCCGAAAGGTGTCATGCTTCCTCATCGGGCAGCTCCTTGTTGGCCGGCGCTGCAATGCCCAACGGGCCCCGCGAGAGGGCTCTTTGCCGGAGGTCTTTTCTTTTTGCTGATGTAAAGTATGAGGGGGCAAGGAAGTGATGTGAATAGAAATGAGAGGGTGCAGGTGAGAGCTACAAATAGCTATAGGGATCCCACAGAATGTATTTTATTGACTGGGTTCCTATGCTATAATGAAAACAAGGACTTAAGAGTCGTAGCTAGTGAGAGGGAATTACAACCTCTCAAGCTCTAATTGGTTTGTGTGCAGTGAAAAAGGTCAACATGTTTCATGCAATTTCCGTCCAAAAGGATCTCAGCATTTCATCAGGACCAAGGGATCCTTTTCTACTCAGATAGGGACAGGTTTAGTATGTGTATGTGAAGTGCCGTGCCCTGAAGTTTGGACTCGTGGTGTAGTCCAGCATAGATAGCTATATAAGGTACCTTCTGGATGCACCTAGAAGGGGGGGGAAATAACCCCCCATCTAACCCCAGCATAGATAGCTATATAAGGTACCTTCTGGATGCACCTAGAAGGGGGAGGGAAATAACCCCTTTTGGATGTTGGCACAGTGGTGATTGAATTGATTTTGACAGGGTACCACACAATGTTTTCATATACATAGGTGAATCACTGCAAATACAAACCATTTCACTCCCATCTTTGTTGAACTTAGTGGGAACATTTTGCAGCAGCAATGTTTAAAGCCTGGGGTGTTTGGCAATTCGCTTACTATCAATACTGACTCACTAGAAAAGGGGCTGATGTATCAAGGGGTTTTACCCATTCTCTGTGGGTATATGTGATGGTACATATTGGGAAAGATTCTTACGAAACTGGCCATTTCACCTATCAGTGAAAGAATCAAAAATAGCCAAAATATCAAAAATGATTTTGTTATTTCCTGATTCTCTACAGTTTGTAAAATAAGCAAAACCTAAAACATGCTTCTAAACCTTGCATCTTCAGACCAAAAAACACAAATCTGAAAAAAGCAAAAGGCAGAAGAAACAATATTTTAGTGACATCCCTAAATAACAAAACTCAAGCAGAATAATGTTAGCTCAGTCTTTTTTGCTGCTACCTTGTATAACAAAGTATAACAAACTCTTTTACTCTTCTTTTCCTTCTATTGAATGGCCTTTAGTTTGTGGCTGTGTAGGTGTTATTTCAGTGTTTAAATGTTTATACTGGTGAAGGCTATTTTCCTTTTGGTGGGGTTTTATCAGTTATTATAGGTTTAAACTGAAAACAGGATAGCCTACACATAAAACATATAGCTGATTAGATTGTATAGTGATGAAGAGAGACATGGCTGCCGAGTCAGCAGATGCAGCTTACCAATGTAGATTTTTATCAGATCGCACTACTTATAATCAAGTACACCATAGGGCACTTTATACCACCTGTCCCTTTATGGAGATGGCAGTCCAAGGTATTGCATAACAATGTATTTCGTGCTGACCTGCAGGACGCTCTAGAGGGATATTTTAAGTTGAACTGGGAGTCTACACCTACAAGAGCAAATGAGTGGGATGCATTTAAGGGGGTGCGCCGAGGTGAAGGCCTCAGTAAAAGATTGGCATTCAGCATCAGTTAAGGGCAGAGATACGTAGCTTAGAGCAGAGGGTTGCCCATTTGCAATGCAGAGAACCATCTTATCCAGCTATGGGGATCAATTGGTGTTGATCACGAAAGCATTGGCAGTCCAATACCGCTCACACTGCAGTTTTTTAACACTCTCTGCAGCCTCCTGGTTTAGCTTATCGTGGCTGACCACAAGCCCCGTATCCGGTGGAACACTTTATCGCTCCCTTAAGAGTGACATACAACCATCCTGTCGAAAGGCATTCCCTTGGATGTTGCTGATATCCAAACTATATCTACCACTTGCTGGGCATGGAGGAAACTCTAATGTGTCTTGGGTGATGGCTTCTTATACTCACCAGCCCTACAGTTGGCTGATAACCCTTGGCTTTCCCTAACATGCAAGAAACGTAAAATGCACCCTACAACATCATGGCCTGCATACTATCGGAGATGTGTTCCCTGACGGTCATGCTCTTACGCTCATATATGAAACATTTCATCCTACGACAACTCCATAATACACTGCGATCATGCATTCCTACGTATCTTCTTGCCCCTGATGACTTTCCCCCACTGACGTTCATTATCTCTGACACTGAGGATAGGCTTATCTCCAGGCTATATCACACATGCCTGTCCATGAAACTGGACTCCACCAAATGTGTCAGGTAGGCGTAGAGTAACAATTTAAGTCACCCACTGGCCAACAAAATGTTGTCTTACAGCTGGTCTTAAACTAAGCTCATCTCTGTAAACCAAAAGCACAAACTCCTCCATTTCAAGTTCCTCCATGGGGATTACATTATCTCCACTGACATTGCACGATTCATCCCCAGGCACTCCACCCAGTGCCCAAAGTGCCATGCCCCAGGTGCCAACTTTGTACATCTAACCTGGATGTGCACCTATATTTTTTGTTATTGGACCTCTAGCTGCTCCCTCCTCTCCACTATGACCAACAGCACAATGGCATCCGATCCCTTGGTGGCACTTCTAGGATATACTCATGACATCCCCAAATCCGAATTTGTTTCTGCTGCACTCCTCCTTGCAAAACATGAACTGGCGTTGCATTGGGGCAGTAGGCGGGTCCCCACAGAGACTGCCTGGCTCAAACGTATGTCACTTTGCATCAAAATCAGTGAGGACTATGCACAGGTACAACCCCTCACCTCAAGGCCTAAAGATGTTGGCAGCCTCTGAGGGATTACCTACTCTCTCTAGAGTCAGACGATTCCAGCTGAACGGTTACTCACTAATTTAATGTTGGCTTCTCCCTTATGCACTCTCTCATACATTATGTCCGCACCACTCTACCTTTGTATCATCTCATGTGATATTTTTGTTGTCATTCTCTCTTCTACTACCAACACTGTTTCAATATTCGATATTGACATGTATAATATGCTGCACCATGTCGTCAACTTGTATCTTTCATACTCTAATGTTTTTTTTTTCTTTTGGAGTGTTCTGTTTCATCATAAAATTGCAATATATACATTAAAAAACAAACATAAAAAAAAGCATTGCCAGAGAAATGGGACCAGCTGGATTCTCTTACAGTGAAAGAATACGGGCAGAAGCTACATAGGGAGGGTGACAAGTCAGGGAGGCTACTTGACTGGTTTTCAGAGGGAACAGCTTTGCCGCAGTTCCTGCCTCTCCATACACCAGGGGAAGTCTCAGTCTCCACTCAACAGGGCACATTAAGTTAAATCCAGAACCATCTTCAGTGAGTGCATCGTCGTTAGCCTGTGGTGTCAGGGGCAACTATCTGGGACTATCTGGCAACCCTGTGGCTCCTGTGTTTGACGGGTGAGCAGAATGAGGCGTTGGAGGCAGCCATCACTCTGGAAGAGCTCGTGGGGGTTCTTAAAGAGCTCCTGCGATACAAAACACCAGAACTTGACAGTCTGCCACCTGAATTTTAGCAAACACATACACATTTGCTAGTAGACAAACTACTAGAGGTTTTCCTTGAAGCCAAGAGGATGGGCAGGATGCTGAGCTCTATAAGGAAGGCCTTGATTGTTATGATATGCAATCTCAAAACTGATCCCGCTTTGTGGGGAGTCACGTAAACCACTGTCCATGATAAATACCGATGCTAAGATGCAGCCGGGTCAAAAGCGTCAGTGGTGCACTTGTGCATGAAGACCAGTTCGGTTTTATACCGGGCCATAGTACAATGTTATATATATGGAGATTGTCCCATGTACTCCTTTCCATCCAACAAATGGATATGACAGGAGCTTTGATCTCCCTGGACATAGAGAAAGCTTTCGACACTGTTCATTGGGAATACTTGTTTGAAGTGTTGCGAGTGTTGGGCTTTGGGCTGCAGTTTGTAGAGTAGGTCCGGTTGCTGTATACGGCTCCCACAGCTAGGGTACGACTGGGTGGGTTGGTGTCTGCAGCTTGGCCAATGAAGAGGGGCACCCGGCAGGGATCCCTGCCCCCTTTCGCCTCTATTGTTTGCTCTCTTAATGGAGCCATTAGCAGTCCACCTGCAGGAGGCCCTGTCAGCTTATGGAATCAAAGTAGGGCATATGACACATGTTGTGTCCATGTATGCACATGATACCTTGGTGTATGTTCAGGAACTGCATCTCTTGGTGCCCAAGTTATTTACTGTATTGGACAAGTTTTGGTGATGTGGTTGAGCTACGAGTAAACAGGGACAAAACAGTGGTGTTCCTGCTGGGTTCCTTGGTCGGACTTGGGCCGGATAGGCTACCTGATATTAACCACGGGTGAACGATGGACCAGTTTCAATATTTGGGTATACAGATAGCACATTCACCAAAACAGCAATATGACCTGTATATGGGCGGAGTGATACAGGGATTGCCCAAATCAGTAGAGTTTTGGAGAAAGCTCCAGCTCTCCCGTGCGCTTAGCCCTTGCTAAAATGGTCTTCCTCCCCTGGTGCCTGTATCACTTACCAAATACCCTAAGTGTCCTTCTCTGCTCGCTATTCCAAGAGCTAGACTCCTTATAATTCTCTCTGGTTTGGGCGGGTAAAAGGTCAAAAGTGAAATTGGAAGTTCTTAAACTAGATCAAAATGGGGGGAAACTGGGGCTCCGTCATCTAGAATTGTATTATTTAGCTCAATGCTGTGACCCTGAGTACAATTGGGAAAATAAGTTGTTGGAGGGTTCCTGGGAGGAGGAACAGTTGCTTGTCACATTGATGAGAGGCAGAATGACCCCCACTCACTGCCCGATAGTAATTCAACGGGTAGCCATGACATGGGATATTGTAGTTGAAAGGATACTAAAATGACCGCTTTTTTCCGGAGGCCTGGAGATATAGTGGCTACAGCCATTTCAAATTACATGTAGGGTGATGTCAATGACCAGTAGGGGGTACGGAGCATGTGCTACTGTGGGAGGCATGTACCCGGATGAAGCCAATGTGACATTTGAAGAAGCGAAAGCTACTTTTGGGGTAGGACTGGGTCACATTCTACACTATGCCACTATGGCACGCACAACTAGGGAGAGCTGGTGGGTTTGCCCAAAGTCTCCCAGTCGAAAGCTGTGTTGGATGCTTTGCTCCAGCTGGGTCATGTTGTGGGGGGACAAAGTCTGACTTTTTCCATATGTTCTGGGGCTGTGCCCTTCTTGGGGATTATCAGCAGGGGGTCGTGAATAAAATACATGAGGTGGTGCAGCAGCGCATCGAGAGAACTGTTCGCCCATTGTCTCTTAGATTTAATTCTGAAACCTCGAAACTCTAAACTGCAACACAAGTATGCATCACATGCACTGGTGTTGGCGAATCGCCGCGTCACCATCCGCTGGATCCAACTGAGGCACCCAACGCTGGATGCTTGGGACAGGGATGTTCTGGAATGGGCCACAACTGAAGAAATCCACATGAAAATTGTCAGGACTGATGAACCAATAGCTGAGGACTTGTATGATTGGTCTACATGGCTGATGTACTGGGCGGGGGGAGGGGGTGACGAGCGAGAAAGTATATCTAGTGATGATGATGTTGAAGATGCATGATAAAAGATTAATGTCTGTTATATCTGTAAACATCTGGGTATGGTTCTTGTTCTATGAAAAACATATAAATAAAGATGTAAAAAAAAAAAACAGTCCAGGCCATTTAGGACTCGTGGCTGCACTTAGGAAAATGGGGTTATGCAGATACATACATGTATGTGCTCCATTGTGGCACAATGTGGGCCTCAAGAATTGTGGCATCACGCCACATTGGGCTTTATGGTCCTCCCATAAATAAACCAGCTAGAAGTCATGCACAAATAGGGCAACCCCTAAATCTTATTTTATTCATGGGGTTCGGATTGCCACCACCCCAAAGATAAGGACACAGACAATTGACACTATATTCCAAGCGGGATTGGCCCTGGTTGTTTTTCACTTCCTGAATCCTATATTTCATACCTGGTTCGATGGGGCAGAGACACATGAGTGGTGCCAGGTTATAACCACACTGATCTCAAAACTAATCTCAACATTCAGAGAATGATTTCAGGCTCCACAGTTAAACACAACTGGCAGTAGCATGCATGAAAGGCGAATGGGCCTCACTGCTAGACACACATGACTTAGGAATGAAGGAGGCATGTCTTAAGTTATCATGTATTAAAGTATTGCACAGTGGGGCCTGGGCTCTCTTTAGGTTGCATAAAACGGAGCTGTTTCCCAATGACCTCTGGTGGAGATGTCTAACACGGCATTCAACTTGCTTCATGTGCTCTGGCCATGCCCTCACCTGTCACGCTTTTGTTTAGTGGTGTGGCACACTCTGTGCAATACCAGCAACTGCATCTTTCAGCTCTTATCCAACTTGGCCAGCCTCCATGATACTTCGAAATAAGATGCTACCACCTTCAAGTGGCAGATGTCAATGGCTTTCACACTATTATTTGCTCAAACCTCTAAACTTAGACGTTAGTTGTCAGCCATGGTACTTTCCCTGGATGAATGGACCTTGGAACTCCACACAGACATACTATTTATGGACCTCAAGCCAGCTCCCACCTGGTTTGCAGGTCTCCTGCCTTGGTTTTCCTTTTGCGTGCCTGTACTGTATTTGCTTCCTGATCAGCCTGTGTACTTCATTGTCCTGTCTCTGCTGTTTTGCCTGTAATTTCGTGTTTGCTTTTTCACATTTCTGTTCTTTTCCACCACTTGCTGCTGTTTTGCACTATTGTCTACTGTTGACTGCTTTATTGCCATTGTATCTGCCTCATTAATAAAGTTTTTCTCCCTGTTTGTTTCTCGTATTTTCTCCGATCACCTCTCCTTCCTTCCCGTTTTTTATCTCCCGCTTACCGCTTCCTGCTTGCTTCCCCCTCCTCCCAGGACCTACTTAATGGAAGCGGCATAACAAACCTATTTTGCAGGTTCTCGAGCCAGTACTGTATTTGCCTCCTGATCAGCCTGGGTACTTCATTGTCCTGTCTCTGCTGTTTTGCATGTAATTTGTTGTGTGCTGCTGCATCGGTTGTTCACTTTTTCCCTTTCTTTTTTCACCACTCGCCGCTGTTTTGCACTATTGTCAACTGCTGACTGCTGTATTGCCATTATATCTGCCTGATTGATAAAATATTTTCCCCCTGTTTTTTCTCGTATTTTCTCCTCTCGCCGCTCCTACCCGCCTGTTTTTCACCTTTCATTTGCTGCCTCCCGCTTCGCCCAGCCCACTGCCATCCTGTGTCCCTCCTTCCTCCCAGGACCTACTTAATGGAGGCTGCAGCGGGCACGCCGGTGGCGCGCCAAAGGTAACCTTGTCCGTGCTTGGCAGTGCCGAGCACCAGGAACCCTGACTCTCCCGCTACACGAAGATACACTGCTACAGAGTTCCGTGCCCCGGACCCCAGACCGCGCAACATCAACTGCTGCCGCACCTCTCCACGATCAATGATAGGCCCTTTCTCCTGCCGACACTGTCTCTTCTCCTGCAACACTTGACCACCTGCACATTTAACAACCATGACCACCACCACACTGACCACTACTCTGTCAGAACAACTCCAATGCCTCCTGCCCAACACCCGATGACTCTGCAAGCACGCCACAGAGATCTGGGCCACCATGATCTACCTCACCCCCGATGTCATCTTCCTTACCGAGACCTGGCTCAACCTCACAACCCCAGATGGCTTGAAGACAGCACATCAGGACCTCATCAACAAACACGGAGGTGGAATCGCCATCCTCCACAAAGAAACCATCCACCGCACCACTGCCGCAGAAGACATCACCCCAATCAAAGAACACCTTAATTTCTAACTCCAGATGGACAGCAAAGCCACCATCAGAGGCACCCTCGCCTACAGGACCACGCCCCTGCATCTGCGACACCATCTCCAAATTCATTGCCCTGCTCACCATTGACTCCAATCACTACATCTTCCCCGGAGACCTCAATTTTCACCTCAAAAACCATACCAACTCCAACACTGCCAACCTCCTTGAAAGTATGAACAACATCGGCCTCACCCAGCTAGTCACCAACCCATGCACAACGCAGGACACACGCTGGACCCCATCTTCACTGCCAGCGACAGAGTCACGTACAGCCATGTCACCGAGTTCACCTGGACAGACAATGCTAGCGTCCAATTCACCATCGCAGAATCCCCTGGCTCCACCACTAAGCCGCCCAGCATCACACACTGCAGCTGGAATAAAGTATCAGAGAGCCAGTGGACCGACGCCCTCAACACCTCCCACCCCGACACCGCAGAAAACTAGAATAGGCTGTCAAGAACTTTTCCACCTGGATTACTGACAGAGTCACTCTTGTCAAACCCACCCTACCCAAGAGATCCACCAAACAGGCCAGCTGGTACACCATGGAACTGAGAAACACGAAACGCAACTGCAAGTGACCAAACCACCTTTAAGCCTTCCCTCAACAAACACCACAAAATCCTGAACGAAACTAGAAAGAACGACCTAGCTGACTGTATCGAAGACAGTTTTAACCACAGCAAGGAACTATTCAACATCGTAAGAGAGTTTTCCAACCTCTCAGCCACAGAAAATATCATCACCCCTTCCCAAGAACTCTGTGACACCCTGGCATATTGGTTAAAAACAAGATATCCACCAACCCAAACTTCGAACCCCAACCCACCTCCTCTGACATCCTCAGCCTCCTTGATCCCAAAGATGCTAACCTCGACCACTTGCACACCATTTGGGACTAGCTCACCACACAAAACACCACAGTCATCATGAACTCCGTCCATTCAGGAGAATCCTCTGACCCCCTGCCCCACCACATTTTCAATCTCTGGAGCAAGATAATAAGCAACAAGCTGACCACTATTTTCAACACATCCATCACCACTGCCACCTTCCCCGAAGAATGGAAACACGCAGCAGTCAAACCATTTCTCAAGAAACCGTCTCCCGACCTCAGCAAACTCAAGAACTACCATCCCATCTCTCTGCTCCCCTTTCCCACCAGAGTCCTCAAAGAGCCCATCAGCCGCCAACTCATGGAACACCTGGAGAACAACAATCTTCTGGACACCTCCCAGTCCAGATTCTGCACAAACCACAGCACCGAAACTGCCCTGATCACTGCCACTGACAACATCAAAACCCTCCTCGACTGAGGAGAACGGCAGCCCTGATCCTCCTCGACCTCTCAGCAGCATTCAGAACCGTATCCCACCACACGCTTATCAAGAGGCTTCATCACATTGGAATCCAAGGATACGCCCTCAAATGGATCATTTCCTTTCTCACCAGAAGAACCCAGAGAATTTGCCTACCACCATTCACCATTATGTTATATGTTAACTATAGTTTATATAGCGCGTAATCCACTGCAGGTCTCTTAGCGCTTGGAGAGAAAGCTCAGATTCCCTCTACCATCCCAGATGATCACCAAACAGATGTGTTAAACTGTGTCCAGAGCCTCCCTAAACAGAAAAGTTTTGAGGCGTTTCCTGAAGGGGAGGAGGGCTGGTTCCTTACGGAGGTTCTCAGGTAGTTCATTCCAGAGTTGGGGAATTAGGACAGAGAAGGCTCTGCCACCTTTAGATGCAGTTTTGGCCTGAGAGTAAGCCAGAAGACCTGCCTCGGACGAACGAAGTATACTTCACCAGGCGTTCCTTGATATAGCCAGGAGCCTGACCATAGTTGGCTTTGTGGGTAATGCAGAGGCCCTTGAACTTTGCTCTCTGCTTCACCAGGAGCCAATGCAACCTATGCAGCAGAGGGGTGGCATGGGCCCTTCCAGGGAGCCTAAAAATCAGCCTAGCTGCATCGTTCATGGTCACCTGCAGCTTGCTGATTAATTTCTCAGGGCGGCCAATGTACAAGGCATTGCCATAGTCCAACCTGGATACAATTGTGGCCGACACAATCATCTGTAGAGTAGTGGGCGAGAGCAAAGGGGCCAGTTTCCGCAGCTGTCGCATTAGGCCCAGGCAGGAGCCGACCACAGAGGCAACTTGATTGGTCAGGGAGAGGTTGGCATCGATCTTAATGCCCAGGCTCTTTATGACGGGAACTGGCGTGGGGGCAGTGCCGAGCTCTAGAGGCCAAAAAAGGTCATTCCAGGTGTTACCTTTAGAGGAGATTACAAGGACATCTGTTTTATCCGGATTGACTTTTAGTGAATTGGCTGTCATCCAAGTCACAGTGTATCTAAGGATGTTTTGTACGTGAGTGTGGGCCTGCGGAGAGTTGTTAATCTGCAGAATCAGTTGGGTATCATCCACATAATTTAACACATTAAAGAGGAGAGGGGATAGAGCTGAACCCTGGGGGACCCCACAGGTAAGAGCACCACTATTTTACATCTGTTCACCCAGTTGCTCCCTTTGGGACCGCCCTAGCAAAAAGGACTCGAGCCACTGGCGGGCCAGCCCGCAGATGCCCAGATTAGCAATTCAAAACCGGAGCTGTGCGAGATTGACCGTATCTAACGCCGCTGACAGATCTAACAGAATCAGGGCGCTCGCATATTTGTTATCGGTCCTAACTCTGAGCTCATCAAGCACGGCCAACATCACCAGTTCAGTGCTATGGTGAGCCCTAAAGCCGGCCTGCCTCACCTGGAGTAGGTGGTGTTCCTCTATAAAAGCTGAAAGTGTTGTGAGGACATGTTGCTCTAGTACTTTTGCTAGAAAAGGGAGCTGAGAAATGGGCCTATAGTTTTTAAAATTGGCCACATCTACCCCTGGCTTCTTCAACAAGGGAGTAACCCTGGCTTCCTTCATACTGGTGGGCAAGTAACCTGTCTCCAGGGAGTGATTAAGTAGAGAGAGAGAAACTCTGTTCCCAGGAAGGGCCATGCGGAAGATCCTTGGAGGGCAGGGATCTTCAGGGGAGCCAGATTTGACGCAATTCATCGGGCATGATAGGCGTGCTAGATCTAAGTTAGGAAAGACGGTGAGCTGCTCACCTGGGATACGGGGGCTAGAGTCTGGTTCGGGGCTATCTGATTTGTTGGAGTGTTATCTATCTCGGTGAGAATGTCCCTAACTTTCTGACGAAAGAAATCCTGGAATTTGTTGCAGTCCGCCGGCTCAGGTGCCAATTTTTGTTCTGACTTCTGGCTAAGCTCTTTGAGGATTCTGAACGTTTCCCTTTGTATGTTTGTAGCATCTGTGATTCTTGCCTCATAATATTCAGTCTATCTGGCCATAATGGCCTTTTGTATAGAATTAGCATGGGTTTATAACTAGCAAGCGCGGCTGGAAGGTATAATTTACGCCATAGCCTCTCAGCTTGACGAAGGGTTTGCTTCCTTCTCCGCAGGTCCTCGTTAAACCAGGGGGCTCCCTTGCCCTTCTCCCTAACTCTTTCCTTTCGTGCTGGTGCCACCTGATCTATGGCCCTACTTAAGTTACAAATTAAGGCCTCACTCTCCAGGTCGAGGTTACCTTTCGTAATTTTTTTAAGGGAGGTACTGAGCAGGGTGCCTATTAGATTATCAGTCTTAATCTTGTTCCAGATGCGCACCACTCTCCACTCTGGAGGTGACTGTGAAGGTTGACTAGCTAGCGGAATCCAGCAGCTAATTAGTGAGTGGTCTGACCAGGCACATGGGCTGATGTCTGTGAGGCTCACCTGTGGCTCAGTCGTCCAAATGAGGTCCAGGATATGGCCTTTAACATGGGTGGGGGAGTCCACCAGCTGGCGGAGCCCCATCAAACTCATTACTCCCTCAAATTGGCTGGCAGATAGCTGTCTTGGAAGTTTATCCCAATGGTAGTTGAAATCTCCTACCACTAGGAGACGTTGGTACCGGGAGCGGAGATCACTAATAATCTCCAAGAATGCCTCATTGAACCTAAGGGTAGCTCGAGGAGGGCTAAATAGGAGGATTTGAAAGAGACTTTTTTTTCAAATTTCTTTTTTTTTTTAAATAATTCTTTTTATTTAACAAACAAGAATCAGCGCTGAAACATGAGTCATGTGCATAAGATACAGGCAGGAGGAGTTCATTCGTTGACATTTAGACAATACATATCAACAATCAGAGCGAATCATTTGTACATCAGGGGGTGCATTTCTTATGGTGAAGGCAGGTCGTCTAAGCTAACGCTACGTGGCGGACTACAGATCTCCCCACGGTATGTATTCCAGGCCCCCCAAATTAGGGACCATTTCTTCGGGGATCCTCTCGCAATGTATACTGTCTTTTCACGGAAAACGCTCCAATCCATGCTCTTCCTCCAGTCCCCTATGGTTGGGGGGGTATTTGCTCCCCAATGCTGAGCAATATTCCTTTTTGCTAACATGATTCCCAGCGTTACCCACGTCTTACCAATTCTACCCAGGTCTGTGGGCCCATTTAATAGGCATCTCTTCGCCTCGAGGCGGATTTCTAATCCCAACACTTCACTTAGTACTGCATGGATTTGGCGCCAATACCTCTGGATGAGATCGCACTCCCATATTATATGCATGAACGTCCCCTCAGAGCCACATTGCCTTCTACATTCTCCCCATCAGCCCTCCCCATGCGAACTAGACAGGGTCCAGTAACATATACCCTGTGTAGGATTTTGAACTGGACTAGGCGCAGCCTGGCCAAAATAGCCAACTCCTTTGGGGAGGTTAGCGCCTCCTGCCATTTCTCATCATCCAATTCAAGGCCATCTCTTTGCCACTTTGTCTTAAGGCCTTGGAGAGGGTCTGCTGCGTTATTTTTTTTTTTTAAAAACCTTTATTTCGGTAGATGCACAATACACAGCGTCTGCCTACAACCCCTCGGGGCCGGCCGCTATGACATTGGAGAACATAGAACAGTAATGTCAGGATAAGAAAAGGTTTAATTTTATGGTTTTATCGAGTACAACGTAGTGTACATCGAAAGGAGTCGAAGCTAATCACTGACCAGGAGAGACATCCCCGTTCACGGAGCACCCAGAAGGAAGCGTTGTATAGGAAGGCATTGGTAAGGAGACAGGTGGCCACCATCCAGGGACTAAAAGCATACACTATACCACAGAATGATAAAACACAATAAGCTCCTTACTAACACTGAACCCCGACCCCGAAGAAACAAAGAAACATAAAAGAAAAGGAAACCAAAGAGGAAGGGAGAAAGAAAGAGAAAGAGGGCCATAGAGACGAAAAAGACATAGAACACATCCCATCCCCCCACCCTGCATACCAGCGGAAGGCCATGGCCCACCCCCCCCCCAATAGGCATGCCTGTCGCCCCAAATGAACCCCAAGTAGGAAAGAGAGTCCGGAGAGTGGGAAATAACCTCCCAGTCTCCGACTCCCAGAGAAGGCAGGAGGAGGAAATGTTACATACTCCCGGTCACCGCAGCCCATTAAGCATCCCCCACCCTGATAATCATCAGCACAACTGAAGAAGCAAGCAAAGCGGCAGGTGGGGAGACTCCATTCCAAATATGCGAGCAAGGCAAATAATTAGCAGCCTCATCCTAGTCCCCGCCCGCCAATACGTACAGCAAGCTAAAGAAAAGCGCCCAGCCCCGGCCCGATCCTGAGCGGCCCCACAGATCCACCCCCGCGGTAAACAGTAGCAATTTACACACATGCGGCACAACCGATACATAAGCAAATATTCTAGTCCGGGTCATGCCAGGCGGTCAAGCAGGATCATCAAGGGAGGCGACATCAACCCTGGCCTGAACGCGGAGACCCCACCAAACATGGCCGCCGCTGGGAGTGTACCTCAGGCAGAACAAAGGAGCAAGATGGCCGCTCACGGCAAAGAAGACGCAGGGGGAGAAGAAGCGAGAGTTCCCAGTCATAGACCCTCACCACATCGATAGTGACAAACACAGTTTTCCCCACCGAACGGCACACACTCCGGCGATGTTGAGGCGGGCACGGCAACACCCGCAGAGGCAGAGTCTCAGTTTGTAAAGTGGAAGGGAGCTTTGTATCTGCAACTTGGGCATTAGAAAAACCCTCGACACTGTAACCAGGGAGAGGACGATCCATAGTATCCCCCTGCCGCCAATTTGTATCCGCCTCAAAGGGAATGAGAGGCATTGGGGGGTCAGACAACCGCAGTAGTTCCCTGGATGGCATAGCAGCATCGATCTTCCACTCCAGTTCTCGAGTGCGTCGGCACCATGTCGTCCGCAAGTCCCCCAGGGCTAGAAGGATATCACCATAGGTCAGGTCTGCTCCCTGCTGCAGCATGCCGACTGTATGTAAAGGCGCCATCGGGACACCCTCCAGCTCGATAGCAGGCAGTGAAACCTGCGGCAGGGACATGGCGGCCTCCGCCCCTCCGGCGAAGCAGACCGACACCGACGCCATTGCCGCCGCCAGCCCGCCTCGGAGGGGCGAGGGCGACTCCATAGGACGGAGGAACAATAGTGAGGGCAAGAGGAGTTGCTGCTCGCTATACGGGGCTCACACGATGGGAGAGCCCTCGGCTGTACTGCGATGTGGGTGGTGGGCGCTCTCAAACGGTCACCGCTCTGACCGCTGGTAGGAGGACGAAGGAAGATTCGCCAGCCCGGACCCAATCGTACAGGAATTCTCTCCGCCGCGAAGAAGGCTCCGCCAGGCCGCCCACTCCACGTCCGGTCACATTTCCCCCGGCGCCGGTCCAGCCCCAGGTCGTCTCACCGTACGTGATAAGCGGTGTCCGGCGGTGGTGGTCGGGCCAGAATGCGTGGGCAAAGTCCAAAGTCGGCAAACTCTATGAATCCTCGATCAAAAAGGCCGGCGGGAACATCGGAGGAATGCAGAAAGTATCAGCGCATTCGTGGGTACATTTGCTCGTGCCGTAGGCAGGATTAAAAATCAGGATGTCATGTAAACAGCAGACGGGCTGCGGAGCCGGGAGCTCAGACGTCCTGTCCGTCCGCCATCTTGGCTCCTCCTCGTCTGCTGCGTTATTGATGAGTTTCTTGTATGTGAGGGATATCGTTTTCTCTGGTAGGTAGCCGTCAAGTAGCCTATCCTCGAGAGGTGTACATTCTGGAGGAGAGGAGCCTTTGGATAGGTGTACTTGCAATGCATGGCGAACTTGGAGGTAGCGGAAGTATTCTGTGCTGGCAAGTTCGTATTTCTGCTGTAGGAAGGCAAAGGTCAGTACGTCGCCCTGTGCCCACATGTCCCCTATAGTCGAGATCCCTATTAGGTCCCATTTATCAAAGCCTTTCGATTTACAAAGGTCACCCAGTATCTCGGAGTCCCAGGGAGGTGTTGCTAGTGTTAATTTCCGCTCCCATCCCACACTCTTGGTGGCTGCATGCCAGACCTGGACCGAGTGTTTTGTCGGCCCGGTAAGGGGAAAGCGTTTTGGCCTAGAATAGAGTGCTCTATAGAAGTTCCCACCTGGGAGGAGCCACCGGTCCATGGCGTATCCCGGGTCATCTATCCGGCGGTGCACGCTTGAAAGAGATTTTTATCCCCAGGATGTCAGCACTATCCGTGCTCTCTGCCACTATCTTGGTTACCAGGAGACGTTTATTGTAGAAGATGGCTACGTCTCCTCCTCTGGTATTCCCTTATCTATTGTGCCATAGGACATCAGAGTTCCCGGGAAGGGCAGCAACAATGTCCGGCACTGAGGAGTCCCCCAGCCAGGTTTCTGAGACTGCCAGGATGTCTATATCTCCATCCTGGAGGCGTGAAAACACCTCCAAGCAATGTTTCTGCAATGAGCGTGTGTTCAGGGCTGCTACCTGAAGACCTAATGGATTAGCCTGCACAGCCCTTATGGGGGTGGGGTACACATTGGATCGTAGTCCTGCCACCCCTCCTCATGTCCCAGCAGCTTTTCAGTTCTCAGGCTAGCTTCTACCTTTATATCCATCATGTGGCTCCTAGTAGCAAGAGCCCGTAAATCCTCCGCTGAATAGGTCAGTATCCAACCAGGGGTCCTGGCCCTGGCGCCCGATCGTGCACGGACGGGCGCAGACGGGCTTGCCTTTGGTGCTCCATCCATGCACGTCTGCTGCGCGTCAATGCCATCAGATGATTTTGTAGCTTCCGCAAACTAGCTGGAGGGAGAACTAAAACGTCTCTCCTCCAAAATGGCGGAGTGCTATGGCCCGCCGGAAATAAGTATTCCAGAGGGAAAAGACCGTCACCAGGAGGGCTCCCTCCAAGCACATCATCTGCGGAGTCCCTCAGCCCTACGCTGTTCAACACCTACATGACCCTCCTTGGCCCACATTGTCAGATTTGATGGACTCAATATCATATCCTACCTAGGTGACACCCAGCTCATCCTTTCGATTTCCGACGACCCCTGCACCACGAGGTCAAACTTCCGTAGGTGCATTACTAGCATTGCCAACCGGATGAAAATCAACTGCCTGAAGCTCAACACAGACAAAACAGAAGTGCTGGTGTTTGGGAACAACACCTCCCCATGAGACGACTTTTGTTGGCCTTCCGAACTAGGACCCTCACCCACTCCGACAGGCCATGCGCGCAACACTGGCATTATCCTGGACAGCAAGCTCACCATGAAAAGCCAGATCAATGCACTATCTTCTGTCTGCTTCCTCACCCTCGACCTTCCCAAACAGACCCAGATCTCAAGAAGCTCCACTGGCTCCCCATTCAGAAGAGATGTCAATTCAAGATGCAGATCCACCCCTAGAAAGCCCTTCACAAGCAAGGACCAGCACACACCAACCACCGCGTGGACCTCGACCAACCCTGCAGACAGCAGCACCGTGCCTCCCTCTCCCTCGCACACACCCCTTACATTCAACGAATCAACAGTGGAGGGCTCCTTCTCCTACCTCGCTGTGAAGTCCTGTAGCGACCTCCCGCTTCACCTCCGGACCTCACTCTTCGGAAATTCAGGAAGGGACTCAAAACCTGGGTGTTCAACTGAACCCTCCCAAAGCAGCAAGGTTCTCAGCGCCTGGATACCACTGCAGATTCGAAATTCGAATACATGTAGGCACCGTTTATAGTATGCTGCAAATGCAGATCACGTGACAGATTGTTTCATGACATATTACCTCAAAGTCTTCATTAGTATTCCCCTCCTTAACTTCCTTTAATATTTGTCCCTTCTTCACCCCGACCCCTTGCAGTCTATGGGTGTGAGATCCCACTGAATGAGAGAATTAGACAAGACTCCGCACCCTATGGATGGACAACTTTCTTTGGCCAACTATGGCTGTATCCTTGAACTTTACTGTTCAGAGTGGAGCTACCAGATGAAGGTTACCTAATGGGAGAATTGCCTCTAAAATAATGTATGCAAATGAGATTTGATGTCAGAGGGGGCTTAGAGTATGCTGCCCCTGTTACACAGTTTGCAGATTTGTAGTAACTTTTCTGATGGATAGTTCTAACTGCAAGCTCCTCATCTGTGGTATAATCCCGGGTGCTAGACGTGATTTGGAAACTTCAAAGCTCTCACTTTGCCAGGAGGGGGCGCTGGCTTTGTATTGATGCTTGAAGTGGCGTCATGTGACATCACCAAAGCCATTTAGCGCCCAACCTTTCCAATCAGTTCCTTTGAGCTGCTGCCAGAGGTGGTTGACGTTATACTATCAGTGTGCCACCCCTCCACAAAGTTGGCATACTCCAGCAGATGGAGCAACATTGTTTTGTGGTGTGAGAACAACCGCATAGATCCCTTAAGTGCCAAGTTGTCTCAGGTCCGATAGTCCTCATTCGCTTGCAAAGCGAGGGTGTGCAATTCGTACTATTAAGGGATATCTCGCTGCGCTGTTGGTGAACCTCTGTCTGCCTGACCAGCCATTGCTGTTCAAATCCCCAATTGTGATGTGTTTTGTAAAGGGGCTCACTAATCAACCCCTCCTTGTTGTTCCCCAATGGAACCTTAATTTGTTTTTAACTTTTATCATGGGGACTCCTTTGAGCCCTCTCATATTTTCCCCTTAACGACGTTGACCGTGAGAACAGTTTTCTAATGGTAGTCACCTCCGCTAGAAGGGTGAGAGAGTGACAGGCTCTTAGTTCCCATCCTCAATTTACAGTTTTTTACCAAGACAAGTTGGTGTTGAGAACCAGGGCTGATTTCTTGCCTAAGGTGGTGACACTCTTCCACCTCAGTCAGTCCATCACTTTTCAGACTTTCTATCTCCTTCCTCATCCCACGAAGTAGGAGAAGCGTTTGCATGGGCTGGATTCTAGGAGGGCTGTCAACTACTACCTGGACCGCACCAAGGACATACGGCTGGATGACCAGCTCTTCGCAGGGTACTGTGGCGCCATGAAAGGTAAAGAGGTGAAGAAAAGGACCCTTTCTATATGGATCATCCTCTGCATAAAGACCTGCTCTTACCATTTTTCGTGTTTAAACTGCAGCTGTAATTATGCTCTATGGCCTTTCACTTTGGCTGCTGACATTGTGACATCAGAAGCCAAAAGCGTATTACAGTTGAGCAGCTATGCCATTTCCTTATTACAGATGACTAGGGATGTCACAACATGCCTGTAGTGAGCTAATTAGACAGGGTTTTTATATGCAGGGATTGCATTCTCCAATGCATTATATATCTTTTTTTCTGGTTTCGTTATGTTGGGTTTATATGCATTATCCCGTCTTTTTGTCCATATCCCCCTTTGCGATCCCTTGCCCCCATTGCAATAGTTTATTTTTTCAGTTTCACACTGACCAATGTACATTTCAAGTAATGGGATGTCATTTTCTTCTTTTGCGTAATGACAAGTTTAGTGGACGTTTGTACAACGTGGTTATGATCTTTGGTATTTGGTCATTGCACTTCTAGTATGTGCCATGTTATGCAATTAATAAATGATTAAAAAAGAGAGAATGTGCTTGCAAGAGGGAAGAGGGGGAGCTGGTGTCCCTGCTGACTGTGTAGGTTCAGCATGGATGGACATATATGAGCTTGCCTTTGGAACTAGGGTGACCATCTCCTTCCAGGTCATTACAAACCTTTCCAGTCCTGAACTTTCTTCTGCTGATGCATTCTGGTTCTAGTAGTCCAGCTTTGCTGCCATTGAACTAATTAGAGTAACACATCTCAAAACAATGAGTTGTAGATGGACATTTCAGGTCTTGAGTTCATAATGACCTGTTGTTGGGTGTTCAAGCTATTTGGAACACCTCAAACAGGAATGCTGCACATGGCTAACCCCAATTAACCATGAGTGGAATCAAATCGCCCCCAGCTGATGTGCACTGGTAACCCCACCTTCCCCTAAGAGACAGACCGCTGATAGAGGTAGAGATGAGAACATGGTCAAAATGCTGCGAGCCCCATTGCATAGATACTAAACCTACTGGCCTTTTCAATACTTGCTGAAAATTGTTATAGAGTTTTTCAGCTACATTGATGTTAGAACTCTTTCTAAAAGGTGGGGGTGGTTCCATGCATTTACCACCTCTGTGCGATGAACTCCTTATGTTGCTCCCGAGCTTGAGACCAAAGCGTACTTTTTCATGCCCACTAGAATTACGTTGTCCCTGAAATAGGCTCACTGAGGTTTTTAGATTGTTCTATCATCTTTTCCTGCTCCCATCTCTCCGCTAGACTAAAGAATGTTTGAATCTCTAATCAAAAGAATTTAATTATGATGCAGATCATGCAGTATTCTAGCTTGTTCTTCGGTCTAGCCTACCACACGTGCAGGAGTTTACAGCCCGCCCACTGCTAACCATTTTTTGCCTTTATTATCACTCTCATTTGCTTGCTTCTTATCTGATGGTTTTCACTGTTCCAGATTGTCAATATTATGATAGTCCCTCCCCTGGGGCACAGCCTCTTTACCATTTCCCTGATTAGCTGGCTTATATCCTTCCACTGCTCACTTTTAGTGAACTACTCTTTTCCTTTTGCTTAAGCACTCCATGAGCATGCATGTTTTCCTGCTCTCTCCCTTGTGTGCTTTCCTCCCGCTAAACACCAGCCGCTCTGCTATTAGCTGTATCCCACGTTTTGTATGCTCTCGCTTGTGTGCTTCTCCCCTGCAAAACTCTCTGCCTCCCCCTCTCTCTCCATGTTCATTTATTGCTTGTGTGCTTCTCTCCCCATCCACGTGTTCATCTCCCTCTTCTGTTTTGTTGTGCATCTTCCACTCCCCTTTACATTCCCTACCCGCTCCTCTGTTGCTCCCCACACTCGCAATTCTTTTTTCCAGCATTTCAAGGCAGTAGAATTGGAACCAAAACTTTATGAAGAAGCCTAGTGTGAAGGCTACTACATATGCTTCAAAACTGGACCACAGCAAATGTCCTTTACACGTCATGAAGGCTGAGTTACAGGTGGCTTCTTGCGCCGGAATAGAAAAAGGCACTAACTTGTGACGGTGCAAACCTAGCACATAGCACCAATGTGTGGTTGCATCATCATATCACATGACAATGCATTGCAGAATCATCCTTCCACATGACACTAACGCATGGCAGTGTCACTGTACCACATGACAATGCATGGCAGGGCCATACTACCACATGGCACCAATATGTGGCAGAATCACCCTCCCAAATGACACCAACGTGTGACAATGTCATCATATCACTTGATACAAATATGTGACAGTGGCATCTTACCATATGCAACTAGTGTGTGATATTGTCCTCCTATCACATGACACAAATGTGTGACAGTGTCACCCTGCCGCATGACACTAATGCATGACAACGCATTGCGGGGTCATTCTAACATATGTCACCAACGAGTGACAGCGTCAACCTACCACATGACAATGCATGGCAGCACCATCCAACCATATGACACCAACGTGTGACAGCATCACCCTACCACACAACAACTCTTGGTAGCATCATCCTACTAAATGACATTAATGCCTGACAGTGTTCATCGACTATATGACAATGCGTAGCAGCGTGATGCTACTCCCTGACACCGATGTGTGGCAGCATCATCCTGCTACATGACATTAACATGTGGTGATGTCATCTTACCACATAGCACTAACATGCGACAGTGTCATCCTACTATATGACAGCACGTGGCTGCATCATACTACCACATGACACTAATGCATGGCAGCATGACTACATAACACCAACATGTGATACATTCACCCTACCACATGGAAACCCATGTAAGCATCATCCCATCACATGACACTAATGCATGATAGTGTAATCCTACCAGATAACACCAATGCATGACCACGTCATCCTACCACATGACAGCAATGCGTGATACCGTCATCCTAGCACATGAAAGTAGCATATGACAGCGTCGTTATACAACATGACACAAACATGTGACAGTGTAATGCTACTACATGCCACAGAGGCAGGTAGGTTGGTTGTTGAAGGCGTCTACTAACAGGAAGTTGTTCTTTTTCATTTTTTCAAGGATTTGGCATGCTTTTGGTAGAGGGCAGCATATCCATATCCCGTGACTCAAGGGAGCTTGACTTGTAAGCTGTCTGTGGTGCACTCCCTACTGAGAGCAGTGAGTCACCTCTTGCTTTTTCCGGATCCTTTGCTTTGCAGACGCTGACCTGCGGTTCGGAAAGCTGCAGTGGGGAGACAGCGGGCTGTATTACTGCCATGTCATAGCCTCGGATGACCCGGAAGGAAAGAATGAGGATAAGGTTGAGCTGCTTGTGATGGGTGAGTGACATCTCAAGTCTCTCTTCAAGTTCCTCAGTGTGGAAAGATTCCTAGACTGTCTGCAGAGTGAGAACATTTCTTTTTTTATGGAATTGTCTATTTATGTCCAGTGGTGTGTCGAATTTTCTCAGTTTATGGTCTTGCCTTTTGTTCTCTCTGTTATTATTTGGTATGGCATATAGAACATACATATCTGCGCATTAGAGGTACTAGAGGTGCATACAGGAAAATATAAGAGAAACTCAGACAGGAAGTTTGGCACTTGCAGTTCACACTACCCCTCATCACCGAACACCACAGAATCCATATTCTCACGAAAAGCATTGATCTGGGTTTCACATTGCTCTTCTATTCTGTAAAATGTAGGTGGGGCACGACATGATATGTCTCGTAGATATTCAATCCACCTTGTGAGAAACAGCAGCTCACGGACAGCGGTCATGCAATGGAGGACGGGTTACCATCACCCCATACCTTGCTCCTCTGATGCTCCTGGTATCTACTGAGCCAGAATTACTCACAGCTCCCATGCATAAAATCATTTAGTAGCAGTACCAACCTCCACTCCTGGCCCCCCTCCCTCCAACGAATGCTGTCTCCGAGATCACCTGCCTTTTCTTAGCAATCTCTCACATTTTCCCGCTGGGCCCATTTCACAGCTATGCACTTAACTACGGCTCCACTAAAAGACAATTGCGCCCTACTAGGCCGTAATGTCTCTTTACATCATCCCCAGAGCCTTAGTCCCACTGATGTATAGACATTAAACTTTACATTCATGTTTGCTTTAATGACCTTAATGTTATTTTTCGTGAACATTGCTGACTCCTCAGTTTATTGTTTTCTTGGCTTTGTGTGAAACCTTATGCCACTAGTGACAACCGTAGGTCACATAATTACAACAATCAATCAATGATCATTTTTATAGAGCACAAGGCTACTCAAGGAGTGTTCCGGCGCTCAACAAGTGCTCGATCGACTTCTTTTATCCCATGATGTAGTGCCAGTTTCCTCTTGACGGGACACCTGATTGGTTTGCTCTGAAACTAGAAGTTTTCAGAAAGTGTAGGAGGGTTATCAGAAGACTTAGATATAAATGGGTCTGCCTGTATGTGTAGTGTTATTCCCCCCCCCCCATCCCCCATCCATCCTTAATTGAAAGAAATCCAGGTGGTGGGTGAACACTAGTGTTAGAGCTAGGCTAAGGCATCTATTGTGGGTCCAGTGAAGTTGGGAGAGCTTTACTATCTTGGGCTGTGACTTCAAGAAGGACTCAAAGACTGTTAGTAACTCATATTGGTCAGGAACCAGGCTCTGAAATGTCTCTAGGTATTAGTTGCTATCTGCCATTGGTGTTTATCTCAGAGGAAATCAGAGGGGGAATGGTCAGTCCCATACTCTTCTGAGACATTGGTCTCTGGCAGAGATCTGCAGAGCCGCTATATGATGTTCTCTTTATTCTTTAGCAAACATTGGTGTATTATTTTTTATTGGTTATCTGTAACACACTAATGCGCCCAAAGCAGCCTCTTCCAAGTGCAAAGCTGAAAACCAACCATGAGGAATGGGGGTGAAGAAGGGAGGAGCGGTTCTGCAAAAATAGAAACAAATGGAATAACAGCGTCCTGAGCACTTTTTCCTAGTGAATCTTATGTTTCCTGTTGGATTTTTAAAGACTTCTTACAGGAAGGCTATGAATCTCTATGTGAACAGTACAAGAGGCTCATGCCAGGAATTGTACAGGATAATTTTATAAAATAGTTGGAGGAGCTCCAATTGGAAAAACATGTTTCCGACTATGGCCTTAATAGGACAGTGTCCTACGCGTATCCTATGAGAGTTTTGCTTTCCTATTTGAAAACAAGACGGTTTTTATCAAGCTTCTTGTTACCTTGAGCCGTGTCTCCTTGACCAGTGTACTGTGCTAATGCATGCCCTTTCCATAGTACCACTGACAACAAACATTGGGTACAGTGCAAAACACTAGAGCTCTAATGGCGAGGTATACCAACAAGTGCACAAATGCTTCACCGATGCAAACGGAAGAAGGTGTTATGGGCTTGGCCTTGGAGGCTGGTGACTAGAGACAAATTAGATTGAATGGTACAGAATATGGTGTGTATTGAGCTGTTATATGTCACTGTTGGTGGTAAAAAGGGAGCGTAGGTTTGGGGCTAAATGATTTGCTAAAGACAAGGATTGCAAGAGCTGATTTAACCCCTTCAGCGCTGCGCGGATTCCCCCGCGGTGCTGAAGGGTTCGAGCGCGGGCGGGGCCATGACGGAACGGTTCCGTCATGAGCACAGCTCAACCGATGCTCATGACGGAATCGTTCCGTCATGAGCATGGAAGGGGTTAAAGAGTGTGATTATGTTGTGTAAATAGGGAGGCAAAATAGGGCAAATATAGCAAGACATTAGGTCTGCAGCGGGTATAGCTTTATGTTGAATGTAATTTGCTTGTGGGTGATTTGATTAGAGAACCGAAGTCGGTAGACCCTTAAGAGGTCTTGTGAGGACTGTAGGAACTGTGCATGCAGTGGTGACCATCAAAGAACCTAGTAGGAGAAATCTGGAGACTGGGATGCTGGTCAGAAAGACTCTCAAGGAGCCAAGGCGGGTTGTGGGTGAGTAGGTGCTTTTTTTCATGCTGTGCAGGGACGCGTGGCGTGAGCTGGTGGGGTCCTGATGCACTTTGTGAAATAGCGTAAAAAGCAACAAGGGACACCGCGTGATACTGTGGCTAGCAGCTTGGTAAACCCCTAAGATGATTATGTTTTCAACAAATGTCGAAGGAAGCGTGTGTGTCGTTTGTACAGGAGGGGTTTGGTATCCATTTTTATGTTTTTAGATTTCAACAGTAATATGTCATTCAGTAAATAATATGCAAGAGCTATCCTACAATAGGAATTTTTATTGAAGTGAACAGTTTATGATGGAGGGGTACTGCTGGATACAGTCTACGACGGCGAGTATGCTGAAACAGGATACAGCGAGAAAATGACAAGTCCGAGATCTAGGATTTGGGGATTTTCTTTTTATATCATTAAAATATTCTGTACTAAATTGGTAACTTTGTTCGTTCAACCAACGACTAATAAAATATTATCCATTTCTAACTAGGTATAATTTCCATACTTCTACATCCAAACAAATCTTGGTTAGTTCATAAAACGCACAATTTAGAATTTAGTTTAAAAGAGCAACTTTCCCTTTTTTACTTGATCTTTCTTTGTTGTCCCTTTAGCTCTAAAATACACTTCTTCATAGTTTCCATTTTCATTAACAATTACTAAGAATGTTCTATTTCTGATGGCTGAATCAATGAGTAAAGCATTTACATTGCACGGGTAGATGGCTCTGCTGGTTTTTCATAATCCACAATCTTGCTGTTTTCGAAACAAAAATGTTCCTTCTTTCTCAATATTTTTTCATTTTTTCTCCAGTCGTATATCTCCCAAATGTAAGCTGTTTATCTTTCTAGTTTTTTTCTGGCTAAGCCAAACTATATTAAGATCCTATGTCTGGGCATCAAAAGCAAAAGTGACTTTTTGGTCTATTTAATTTTTATTATTTTCTTCAGTGGTAAAATAGGGTTTAGCTCAAAGGAGTTTACGTGTACCAGGATGGAAGCAGACCCTTTGCTCAAGTAGGTTTCTTGTCTTGATTAATTTTCCAGATTTCCACCACAATCCGCCATCTCGGCAGAACTAGTTCCTCATCTCCAACTTTCCACATGGCAAAGACAATGAACTGGATAGAGGAAAATGGATATGAAAAGGATTGGCAAAGAACACGGGTGAAAAGCAGATAGGACACAGATAAGAACAAAGTCCAAGATTCCTGACAGAATTAGTAGAAAATGGTTTACTACGGCAATAGCGTCAAGAAAATATTGTCCTAAAAAAATAGTGTCCAAAACATTGATTACCAAAATATGTTGAAGATGAGTATATATAGAAATAAGAATCCATTTCCTATAAACTCTATATAAATCTATCTTGACGGTATATATATATCTTCAAGGTACATGGCTGTGAAGTTAAGAATAGTACATTTATACTTTATGTACTTTCATGATATTTTAGTTCTCAAGAGTTAGGCCGCAGTAATTTTGAAGGATGATATTTCTGTCCTCAAAATTCTGTCATAAAACTGGTATAAAAATCAAACATTATCTTCAAGGTGAATCTGATTCTCCTCAGTTCAGCTATCCTACTTTGCCAACTGTTCTGCTGAACTCATGCTGCCGCAGCCGGGCCTGCTAAACTTCTGTCACCTTAAAAGCCTATTGTGTGATGACAGCATGGATCCCTGCTTGCAGCTGGACTTCCTGTGCCACTGTGTTGCCAATCGTTTGTACCCATGTTTCCAATATGTAAAGTCAATGTGCAGCATAACTTAAAGCGAATGGTACGACTGGTGATGTCCGAGAGCCCCAGAACCACCTTGAATAGAATTGATCCTTACCGTTGGTTCCTGTTCGCTTTCACAACTAGATGCACTACAAGGCCACTATTTTCTGACCGAGAGTTTGGGTTAAACTTTCATGTCAAAAGAAGCATCCCTTCTGGAAGGTATATCAAGAGAGTAGTGTATTTTAAAAGCAGGCGCAGTCGCCATGTGGCTGTCATGCACATTTCCGAGAGGGGCACATGCCTTTGGAAATTCGCTTTGAAGGGAGTACCTAGAATTCTTTGGAACCTTCACTCATATGCTATTCTCCTTGCATATCCCAAACCAATGAAAACCAGTTCATCCAAGTCTAGGCAATTAGGGAGCTACATCAAATGTGTTTACTCAATTCAGAGCTTTTGCAACGAACAGTCAGGCAGTGTCTCGTCTGAGCAGCCCCCTGGCGCAGATAAAACAAAACGTAATGATCCCAACCCATTACCAGCTGCCAAATCATCGAGTTCTGTCTCTCATATGAGCTGTTAGAAACATAGCTGCTTTGACATTGAGGTTGGAGAATCAAATGAAAATGTGTGTGTCATCAGCGGCAAGGGGATAAGAGGACCAAGCCTGTAAGACGCCATCAGCAAGAGAGATGTCATAGAATGAGCTATAGCGGTGTGGGTTCTCCCTGGGTATTGAAAATCTGTTATTGCAGGCTTAACCAACATTAACTTCTAAACTCCTCTCTAGTGTACTGTTGCATACAGAACAATGTTAGCCCCGTTGTGTATGGCAGCCCGGGCTGAGACAGCTTCCCGGGAACACACACAGCCGCACCCGAGTACTTCACAGGTCTTTAAAAGACCATTTACGTGTTAATGAGGCTTTGTTACTTAGAGCCCCTGCACCTCCACTCTGCACATCACTGGAAGAGTCAGCCCCCCCCCCCCCGAAATTTTTCGTAGCCCCTCCCGAAATTTGGCTCTAGTTGCACTTCTGCATATAAGGCCAACACATAACCCTGTGTCTGAAGCTTGATCCTAAAAGTACCCTTCTAATCTTCTACGTAACTCATCTTCCAAGATCTCGGTGAATAACTCACTAAGCGAAGTGAGCTTAATTAGAAAGCTATTTAGTACCTATTGTCACTTGAGTAGCATTGACCAGATAAACGAGGAAAACTACTATAAAAGAAAGTGCTCAGATCACATTGACATTTAAAAAACCTCTGGCCTAACACATTTTCACATTATAACATTTGACAAATCTAAGGAGCAGTTTAGGGATATATTTGTTTCGATTAGCGTGCGCCCAGATGAACAAATGAGATGCTGTTGTTTACTTCTGCTAAGACCTAAAATTGGCATTGAGTTTATTTGGCTTCATTTAGACCTGCCTGGAAAACAATTCCAGGCGCTGTTTTAAATGTTACATTTTCAATTGAGGAAAAGGGTAAGAGAAAAAGACGAGGCACAAGTACGTGATCCTCACTACATACTGGCACATTCAGAGACAAAAGAATGCCAGGTGGCTGGTAAACACGAGGCTTTAACTTGTCCCTGTGTGATCCGCGGCGATGACGCGCCTCCCGTTGTCTAGTGTTCGCTGATTCCCTGTAATCATGATAGTCACACAATGCAGATGAGTTACTCGCGGGGCCTCTGCCAGGTGCCCGCGTTAAGCGAAAGTTAGTCTGGCAGACTCCGCTTTGTTTTTCTCAGCGAGGGGCTCCGCGCGGTGGGCGCGTGTCCCGGCGCCTCAGCGACGTCTCCTCGACAGCGACAAGATAAACAGGAGCGACGCACGCACAGCGACGTCTTCGCTCGCGCTGCGTCGTCGTGGGCAGGTTGGCGTGGCGCGCGCTTCAGCCCACGCTTCTTTTTTTTTCCTATCCCAATAATCGCAATAAGATAAATATTTACGTTCATTACTGTGACTAATGAGGCTGGGCCTCCAAAGACCTTGATTACGACTGTATCCGCGCTACGAACTGCTGACGAGGAAGGAAGAGGGCACAGCGAGCTGTCAAGGAACGCTGAGCGGTGGGATACAGCGCCACCCGCCTGGAACGGCGTTCACTCACTTTTAATGAGTCAATCCCGGCCATTATCTCCACCTGACGCGCCTCCACTGAGCGTCGGGCCCTGGTGTTGCGTTGCATTCATTATGCATGCACATCTTCATGCACATCCCACGCACGTCCCGTGGTTTGCCTCTGGACGTTGGCTAAGGCGATGCTTATTCATTACGCAGAGGAATACCTGCAAGGTCTTGCAAGGTCCTGGCTACCACATCCATCCTCGGAGGGTAATCTGCATATCTGTGCATGGGAAGTTGCCATTTAGGAGGCTGAGATGTGGATCCTTAGATGGACACTGTCTGTTGGTGTTAAGCACGGCTTCGTCACTTTCCTCCTTTCAACAGTGACAGAGGTGCAAACTTTATTTTTAATGCCGATTTGAGTCTTCTCTCCCGCACTTTGTGGGAAAAGCCTAGAGAATTTTGAAAGAAGTGCAAAATATTCCTTTGCTTGGCCATGGTTGTAGCATGTCGACCGCTGCCCAAGAAAGGTTGTGACCTTGGGTTTTCGTCTCCAGTGGGCAAAGGGCCTTTTGGAAAAAAACATCCACAAACTTCTTTCATAGTCGGGTCTTAGTTACTCTTCTGCGTACCACAAGAAGGAATTGAAGCTTACGTTGAAGTACCAGGACATTGGTGACCAACTGCTTGTTGTGGAGATGCATTTTTCTTTCCACCTGGTGTTGCTTTCTGGATTAGCAATCCCCACATTGACCATCTCTGTTTGTACCCAAGTACCCAAGATCATGCTTAAGCCCAACTATGTTCAACTTCTACATAGCCCCCTTGGCAGCTATATTAAGGGACTATGGGTTTGTCCCAATATCTTAAGCGGACGACACCCAACTCACCTTCTCCGTCAGCAAAGCTTCTCAGACAGCCCAATCCACCTTCTCTTCCGGCATGCTGGCAATATCCCAGTGGATGGAAAACAACTACCTCCAGCTGAATGACGGAAAACCGGTCTTGCTCTTCGGAGATGCCCCACTTCTGTGGACACCCCACTGGTGGCCTCCGGAACTGGGAAACGCTCCAACCCCCGCTACTACAGCTAAGAACCTGGGAGTGCACCTCGAACAGACCCTCACTATGAAAAAGCATGTAACACACACTGTGGGCTCATGGTTCTACGTATTGGCCTACTGAGAAGAGTTTTCCCCTATCTTCCCGACTCCATCAGAAAGACCTTGACTCAGACCCTAGTACTGAGTAAGCTAGACTATTGCAATGCCCTACTGATCGCAGCCAACGAGTCCTCATTAAACCGCCTCCAGATGATACAAAATACTGCCGCTTGTTTAGTCTTTTTTTTTTTTTTTTTTTTTTGTTGAAAAACCTTTATTGACATTTCAATCATTAACAAGTATGGGCCTACAACCCCCCGGGGCCGGCCGCTAAGCAATCAGAGCAATAAGAGCAAATGTAAACACAGGCGGCACCTCGGAGAGCAGAATCTTCATTCCAATATAGTCCGGCCAGTGAGCCGCGCAGGTAGGACACCAGGAGAAAAAGGGTTTTTCATTTTATAATGAAACAAGACAGTAGGATCAGGTGCCAAACAATTTCCCAACAGCGATAAGGGGCAAGAATAATAGACGTAAGCAATAAGCAGCAATCTATTGGATCAATGGCGCAGACACGGGAAATTCCGGATGGGGAAGAATATCAAAAACAGTTGCGCCTGCAGGCCCCGGTACCTAACGCCCAGAGAACACCCCGGAAACTGTGGCACACATGAAGAGGCGACGATTCACAACAAAGGAGGTGTACCGCGCTGATCCCAGAAAAGAAAAAACAAGAAAAAGCGGAGAAGAAAAAGGAGGCCATGGAAAAAGAGATAAAGACTAAAGAGTCCCCTCCCCCAACCCCCCACCCTGCACCTCTGCAAATGAGTATGGCCCCCCCCCCCCCAGCAGTGTGCCTGTCGCCCTGGAACTAGACCCGAAATATAGAAGAAACAGGGAAAAAGGAGTAAGAAAGAACCCCACCAGACGGGGGGGTGGAGAAAGTATAATAAACTGGAGGAGGGCCTTCAAAACATACCCCCGGCTTCTCCCTCCCGCACGGTGAAGTCTCCCCACAGCAAACAATAAGCAGCACCAAATCGACCATATCAAAAAAAGGGGAATGGGGAGCATTATGCACCAACTATGCTAATAACCATGAGAGTACGCAACCATGAGTCCGCCCGTCTACTAGATGACCACCCCCGAAGGATCAGCCTCATCCTTGACCACTCTTTGCAATTCTGCCCATGCCTACCCCTCGACCCAGCACCATGTCCGATGTTCCAAGGAAAAGGAGTGTCCAAAAACAACCGGGAAGCGACGCACACAGGTGGGGTGGAAGTCTCTGAGTACCAACACAGTCCGCATCATGGAGGGACGTCTTTCCCAGTGCTGCCCCAGGATCTGCACTGCACACAAGGTCCAGGAAGGCTGAATCAGCCAAAGTAGACAAACGTTGCTGGAATTGTCCCTGGGTCGCCGGAGGCCGTGCACGGGACAAGGCCACCACCTTCCACTCAGGTCCAATACCTCCGGAACAGATCAAACCCTCAGTTAGCCGATCACACGGTAGCATACTGTCCGGAGTGTCCGGCTGTGCACTAATCGCAGGGGTGGTCGCGACATTATCCTCCTGTGTACAGTGTGGGAAGCCCCTGTGTACCTGTGGACCAGCATGCCGCCACTGTCCCAACGCTGATGCCACACCATCGAGCTTACTCCCCAAGACCCCGGCGCCACGAGCCAAGGAGAAATGAAGGGCACCAAGGGCCTCTAGGAGGTCGCCGTACCCCAGCACAGCTCTCTGCGATCGCTCCGCCACACTCCCAAAAGTCACACACTCCCAATCCTGCTGCGACCCAGTGGACAGGATGGTAGGCTGCATAGCAACAAGATGGCCGCCGGGAAGGCCCGACTCGTATTGGGGCCGGGACCCAGGGACAAGCACCTCCAGGTCCACGTCGCTGAAGACAGGGGTCCGGGGGCAGGCACAAATTCAGCCGTTGCGTGGTCACGGGCAACAGTCGTCCCCGCCACGGACCAGCTCCCGCGAAAAGCCGGGAGCAGCCCGCAAGGATCAGGGCGAGCTAGGGGCGGCGTCCGGGCAGCTCACCGTCAAAGGCAGGGGCAAGCACCGAAGAATCTGAGAATTGCACCCCCGGGCATGTCCTCGGTCCGCTACGCTTAGCAGTGGGAGCGACTACGGCAAAATGCAGGCCGAGGGCAGCACCGCTCCGGTGGACCGACTCCACCCAGTCACCACAGGCCGCTGTTGTTAAACTGCCACCCGGCCAAGGCGTCCACTCGAGGTCCCGGCTCCGGGGCTGCACGGGCCGCAAAGTTCAACTGCAGATTTCTCCGGCGGTACGGCAGCCAGAAACCTCGGAGTCACACGATCGGTTGCCACTCTCATTCACAAACACGATCTCATAGCGCAGACTGAGGATCTCGTGCAGGATATCCGTGCGGGATGCGGAGGTTCACGGAGCCGGGAATCTACGCTGCCGTCCCGGTCGCCATCTTGGCTCCTCCTCCGCTTGTTTAGTCTTAAATGCCCCTCCCAGGTCAGCCTCTCTCCCCCTCCTTCACCAACTACATTGGTTGCCCATACGACAGCGTGTGATGTTCAATATCTGTTGTCTAACTCACAGAGCACTATGGGTAAATGTGCCCTCCTAATTGGCGGAGAGGCTCCACCACTATGCCCCCCATCGGGCTCTGCGATCAAGCTCCAAATCCCTACTCAAGATCCCCAGAATAAAAAAGACACAAACTGGAGGCAAGTCTTTCTCTTACCAAGCCCCACTCATATGGAATCAACTCCCCCTCGCCTTAAGGCAATGTCCAAACCATCGGAAATTTAGGAAAGCCTTGAAAACAGCTCTGTTTCCAGATTAGCCCACTGTCGTTACTTCTGCATCTTCCGAGCACTGAGAAACCCTTCAGAGGGTGATTCAAGCGCTATATAAGATTGAAAATCAAATCAAATGAAGTAGGTTGAAGCAGAATTTAGCACCTTTCTGGGGTAGATCAGCTGAACCGCTCAGGTCATGCCTCCGCTACATATGTGGGGAAACCAGCAATCTTCATCCAGGAGCTCACTTTGGGATCGTCTGCACAGGGATCGTGAAGTGGCTTTATCTTTGTTTTGAGAGTTTAAAAGGAAGGGTAGTGCCCCAGAGGCACATGTATCTAGACGGTAGTTCCAAATGTGCTGACCTCAAGGATATCTGCCAGTGAAACGCCAAGTTGGCCTTTTACGCGTCAGACCTTGAGCATATTACCCATCTGTGCACACCTAATGCGCCAACACTAGATCTGTACTCTTCTGTGTTTCTATTCTGGAGATCTAGAGAGGAGGAAGGAAGTCGCCCCACTGGTCGCAAACTTGGTGACTGTGGCATATAGAAAATGTGAACAAAGGACTATTGCTGAATGTTGTTTAGAGTTAGACGAACACCTAATCACCACTGTCAATGCTCTTTGCATTTTTATGCTGCAGATTAGGGTATATGTTATAGTTCCAGTTCATAAACCCTTGTGTTAGCTCTGTTAGCTTGAGTCATATTCAGGATTCAAAGTCCAGATTTGGACTCTTCCTGAACTCTTGGTGAAGGAACAAGGTCGCCTAGGGACAATGACACCACCAGAGTTAGGACTGGGAGCACTGTGGGTGAAACACAGCCCGGTCCCATAGTACTTGAAGGCTGTAATTGCTGGTGTACAGTTTGTACCTTAAAATCAAAACTATTACCAGCTATGACTCTTTGTATTGTAGATTTCCTTATAAAATGCCATCATAAGTCAGAACAGTCATGCTGCTTTACTGGTTACAAGTAAAGTGCATATGTGTAATGCCAAGGCACTAAAAAAAAAGATGATTTCATAACTGGAGTCACTCCTGACATAACTTTGCTGTACTCGTTTTAGGTTTGGTCCAGAGAGAGCTTTAGCAGTCTCACCAGCGTTATATACTAACGAAATCATAAATAAAATATACATAAACAAATACATACATAGAGGAGCTTTGGATCAGCTCTCTGAATCCCAGCCCACTTCATATATTGATCTGTTCAGCTCTAATTCATATTTTGCTTTTGTTCAGTCCAGCATAGAGCATGGGACAGTGATACCATTTTGTCTTATTATATGTGCACATTCACATAAAAAGAAGTTCAATTCAGTTTCAGGGGTGACAGGTCAATACTGTAATTTGCCAATGCTTTTTAAAAAAAATTCTTTATTCTTTTTTTAGCAACTTATGTGTGTTTAAACTGTATCTTCAGGTTACATCAATTCACAGCCAATAGCACCTTTACTTCATGCCACTAAGAATCAAACTTTCCTCAGATGTGCATTAAATCAAAAAAGGGTTTATATACATGTTCTAAGTGAACCTGCCAGCTATTCCCCTTACTGTTCTGTTGTAATTATATGTAATGGTTATTTTTGTCTAAATATACACTTTTATTGCAAGAATGTGGCTGCCACATTTAGGTAGTGGCATTTTATATTTCTTTTTTATTCTTATGATTTTGAGTGGCACATGCTTACAATAAAAAAAAATGCTCACCAGCTTGCCAATGCCAGACCAATTGGCGTTGCCAATGCTAGATTAAAGTGCATGAAGATACTTTTTTAGAACTGTTGAATATTTAATAAAAATGTTCAATTTTTGATGTTGTTGAAATGTGTGTGTGGGTGTGTCTGTGTTGCTCAACAAGACTGTCTATGCATGTCAAATGTGTCAGGTTGGTTCAGCAAGTTAAACATTTGCTGCTGACATCTGTTGTGACCACGAATCATATATTAGAATCTTCGCAGGACCAACTCTGCCTTTCATCTTTCCTAGATTGAGAAATTGAGCATCATTAAATCTAGCAGTAGTAACACATTATATACAGCGCTTAGACCCTCAATATTCTTGTGCCCTGGTGCTACTGCACCTGTTGCACCATTGACGGCACTGTCTCTGTTAGCACTGGCATTTCTTAATTATTTAAGCAACACTATTCCTTTTATATTGACTGAGCAAGTCCTTTTCTGTATCTCTTCGGAAAAAAGTGCACGTGGGGAGGAAAACCTCGCAGGTCCTCCCAGATTAGTATGTCTAAAATGTCCTATTTGATTAAAAGAACTGATTTACTTGTCAATTTCAGGCCAGTGGCTGAAGACACAGTTACCTTTATTAGGTATCCCTTAACTTTAAACAGCAGAACACTTAATTTGGAGCACTCTACTTGCCAAACTAAACATTTTTTAAGTCACTGAAAAGTTACCAAGTATTAGTAAAGCCAATGGGTCTTGCCTTTCAATGGTGTTACCTGATCTTTGGATTTTGCCAGTGGTTTTTGCCGATGCAGTTCTAAATCACCAAAAGGAAAAAATATGCTTGTTGCTGATGTGGGATGATTTAGCAAAAAAAAGCCACTACATCGTGATAACATGCACGTATGCATCAATACATTGGCATTATTTTCAACTTTTAATTCACCATTCCAAAACAGCGGATGCCAATTACTGTGCTGTAAATGCAAAAAGTATGTGCGAAAGAGGTAACATCGAAGCTGAGGGGAGGGGGGTTTAGAATTTATAGCGTGGGTGCAGCCTGAGAGGAGCACACGAGGCAGAGTGTAAGAAATACATGGACTTTCAAGGAGTGTTGAAAGAAAATAAGTAGTTCCCTGAATGTAAGCAGTGGAAGGACGCAAGTTGTTAAAAGGATGATTTTAAAAAACTATACCCCAGAGGAGGGGTAATGCAAGAAAGGGAAGAATAGTCATAGAATGAGAAGCAAGCAAGCAATAATGACAAGAACCCCAGCCAATGGTGAGCAAGGGCTGACCCAAAGCCAACTATAAGTATTGTTATAGTACACAATAGGTCTTCGACAGCAGAAAACTAAAAGCTATCTATAGGTCAGTAGGCAAGACCTAAAAATCAGCCTCAAACTAGTCCCTTTATAATTTTATTTAAACTCTACGCAAAACCTGTGGGAGTAATCTACTCTGTAATCTTTTGGCAAGTGGGTTCTGGGGTGCAGCATGGAATTGGGACAGAGAAAGTCATCGGTTGGGAACGGGAAAAGAATTGTAGAAAAGTGAATCAGACATTATCAGCCCCTTTTTGGTTCCGCCGTAGATCAAATTTGGGCTACAAAAACACCAAAAGCGACTCTGGGTGCCAACAAGAGACACTGGCACATTTGCAGCACAAACTGAACAAAATGCCTAAAAGTCCCAAACTGCCTAAACACCTAGGACCTGATTAACAAAGGGCCTCCGTACTCAAGGTGTAGGCCCCTCAGTCGTGGGGGAGTCTCTGCACTCAGGTGGAATCTTTGCTATGAGAATTCTCAGTGCGGAGTTTCTGCCCCGACTGCGGGCGCTCAGCCACGAGTCTGGAGACCCTTTGTGAATCAGGCCCCTACGACCTGATTCACAAGGGCGCCTCCGCACTCGTGGCAGAGGCCCTGCAGTTGTGGGGGAGTCTGCACTCGGGCGGAATCTCCGCAATGAGAATTCTCAGTGCAGAGATTCTGCCCCGAGTGCGAGGCTTCCGCTACCAGTGCAGCGACCCTTTGTGAATCAGGCCCCTAGTACCCGATTCACAAGGGTGCCTCCGCACTCGTGGCAGAGGCCCCGCAGTCGTGGGGGAGTCTCTGCACTCGGGCGGAATCTCCGCAGTGAAAATTCTCAGTGCGGAGATTCCGCCCCGACCGCGGGACCTCCGCTACCAGTGCGGAGACCCTGTGTAAATCAGGCCCCTAGTACCCGATTCACAAGGGTGCCTCCGCACTCGTGGCAGAGGCCCCGCAGTCGTGGGGGAGTCTCTGCACTCGGGCGGAATCTCCGCAGTGAGAATTCTCAGTGCGGAGATTCCACCCCGACTGCGGGACCTCCGCTACCAGTGCGGAGACCCTTTCTGAATCAGGCCCCTAATGTGCTGGAACTGGTAATTTTGTAGTTAAACATGGCCCAATATGTAATTACCATATGGAATTTGGCCGAAATAGTAGGGTTCCCAGTGTGATTTGCGTCCACATACCATGGACAAAATGAAACGTCACCCTACCCTACTTGCCGGCGACTTAAAGAAAGCTGTGAAATGGCGAACAACATTAGCATGTAGCCGTCTGATATATTCTGCATATACTTATTCAATTTATGGACATTATCGAAAGGTGTTAGAGCCGCTTACAAAAGAAACATTTCATTACGTCGGGCACATAAATTACATTACCCAAAGGTTTGGGAGAATTTATAATAGACAAAGAGCATTGGAAAAAGGTGCACTTTACAATAAGGTACAATAGTCATAAATGTTGATTATCGGGATGTGAAGGGGTGCCAGGTTCAGGGAGGTGATACCTTGGTGCGGACGGACTCCTCAACCACTGCATCACACAAATTTACTTGGTAGAAATTACCAGCATGCATCCAGGTGGAGGGGGGGGAGGCAGGGTATGTAGCGTGTAGGTTGCCCTTCTGTCGATGCGCACCGCTCCCAGGAGTGAACAAGTCAGCCATTTGTTAATTCACTTTGAGGGAAGTAAACAATACTGAGATGTTTCTTTTCACTTCCTATTTGTCACCTGGTTGCGTCCCCACGCACGCACGCACGCGGCCTGGCCTGGCGAGAAGCTTCGCCTCAGAGGAAGAAGCTGCGCGCTGGTATGTGAAAAAGGGAGTAACTCACCAACTAGGGTGGATATATGTTAGCCGCTTAAGCAAAAGCACAGTTGGTTGATGGACCCGCTCTATTATCGGGGTGACTGTCAGGTCCATGGGGTTTTAGTGGGTTCATCCTTCCCAGCTGTTAAAATGTGCCACTTCATATTGACATATTATTGTTGAATTAGCACATTAATATGCATTTACTTTGAACAAACGCATAAACTTGTCTGCGCACCTCAGCATCGTGGTCTGCCAAAGAGAAGTCAGAAGTGGTTAGGTTGGAAAAGCTCTCTTGCCCGAAACACTCTTTCTCAAGTACAAACCCACCCTTCTGATGTATAAGAAACACAAAAAAACTGACTGGAAATAATTCTCTCCTCAAAAACTGTGTAATCTATCATGGAACGTTAACGGACTGGGGGATAGGATTAAGCGTGGTGTGGTCCTGCAGTATCTGAAACGAATTTCACCAGATGTGGTCTTCCTGCAGGAGACACACCTTATAGGTAATTCCTTTCATGCCATGAATCGGCGAGGCTATCGCTTGGTGGCCCATTCGGGCTTCACTTCGGGCTCGCGGGGGGTGGGCATCATGATTAAGAACTCGCTCCCATTGGAGATTGATGAGGTGCGCCATGATGAGAGGGGACGTTACACTGTCTTGGTCGGTAGAATGGAGGGCAGAGTGGTCGTTTTTGTGTCAGTGTACGTTCCGCCGGGGTTGCAATCTACCACGTTTGCGGACCTGGGGCGCCTCCTCCTTGACCTCCCGGGTGGGCTTCTGGTAGTTGGGGGGGACTTCAATGCGGTGGCTTCTGGGTCTATGGATCGTCATCCCCCCAGGGACCTCCCCCGGGCACAGGCGTGGCTGTCCGGCCTTTTAGATACACTAGGATTGGTGGATTGCTGGCGACTAAAGCATCCCGCGCAGCTGCAATACACCTTCCACTCGGGTGCCCATGGTAGCCTCTCGCGGCTTGATTATGTCCTTGTCCCTGCGGCCTATGCTGGGAGAGTGGGAGAGGTGCGCCAATTGGCGCGGGGTATTTCAGATCACTCCCCATTACTGTTGCACTTTGATGTCTTCCCGAGGGGGGAGGGCAGGGTAGCCCCAATCAATGCCTGGTACCTGCGCGACCCCACTATTCGAGCCGAATTGATCAAATCCTTGCAGCGGTACTTTGAGGAGAATGTGGGGTCTGTCCCTTCGGCTATCTCCCTGTGGGAGGCTTTTAAGGTAGTTCTCAGAGGGGAGGCCCTCTCCTTTATCTCCCATGCCCGGAGGCGCGAGCGGGAGGAGGTAACCCGGGTGGAGGCCGAAATTACTGAACTAGAGGGTGACCTGGGGAGCGGGGTGACGGATGCCACATTGCATGTTCTACACCTCAAGCAGGCGGCCTATAGGGCCCTCGTCACGGAGGCGGCCAGGGGCCTCAGTAGAGAGCAACAGGGGCGACTGTATGATGTGGGTGATAAGGCTGGTAAATTGATTGCGTGGTTGGACAAAAAGGAGAGAGCGAGTCGTGTGGTTCCGTTGATCGAGAGGATGGATGGTGTGTGTGTCACCGAGCCGGACGCCATTGTCTCCTGCTTCGCGGATTATTTCCGCGAGGTGTATTCCCCGGTTTCTCCCTGCTCGGAGGAGGATTCCCATGCCCTGCTTCGGGACATCGCGCTGCCCTCCCTTTCGGTGGAGGACAGGGATTCGCTGGACGCTCCTCCCACCTCGGACGAAATTGCCCTTGCTATCCGTTCGGTCGCATCTGGCAAGGCCGTGGGCCCCAATGGCATCCCTATCGAGCTGTATAAGCTGCGACCGGATGTACTGGCGCCCCACCTGCGCGCGATGTTCCTGGTGGCCCGCTCGCGGGGTTCCCTTCCGCCGGACCAGCATCTGGCCACGATCGTGGTGATCCACAAGGAGGGGAGACCCCGTGAGCGGGTCACATCCTATAGGCCTATCTCGCTCTTGAACGCGGAGCCCAAAATCCTCGCCAAGGTGCTGGCCAACCGGCTGGTCGGCGTGGTGGGCGATTTGGTCCACCAAGACCAGTCCGGCTTCATACCCCATCGTAACACGGCCCTTAATCTGCGACGCTTGCACGGGGTGCTCGCGCGTGTCCCGTTCGTGCGGGAACCGGCCATCTTGGCGTCCTTGGACGCCACCATGGCGTTTGATACGCTCGAGTGGCCATACATTTGGGCGATGCTGGCGAGGTTTGGCTTCGGACCGGGCTTCATCAGCTGGGTCAAGTTGTTGTATTCCGGCCCATTGGCGCAGGTGGTGGTGAATGGACGAGTTTCGGCCCCATTCGCACTGGGACGGGGCACGCGACAGGGTTGCCCCCTGTCGCCCCTCCTGTTTGCACTGGCCCTGGAGCCCCTGGCGGAGTGGCTGCGGTGGCACCCTTCCATCCGTGGTCTCCGCTGGACCCCCGAGCATGAGGACCGTGTGTCCCTCTACGCTGATGATATCCTTCTATATCTCGCCTCCCCGCGTAAATCACTGATCGTCCTAGTTGATGTTTTGCGCTCATTCGGTCGCAACTCAGGCCTCGTCATCAACTGGGCGAAATCCTGTGTATATGTGCTTGCCGGGGAGGCTCCGGTCCTACCACGGGACTGTCCGATCCAGATTGCCTCCCAGGGGTTTCGGTACCTGGGTATATATATTACTCTGGACCCGGAGGCCCGCTACGAGCGGAATTTGCTGCCCCCCCTCCAGCGCTTGAAGGAGGACGTGGTGCGTTGGCGGCGTCTGCCGCTTTCGCCGCTCGGCCGAGCGGCCTTGTTTAAGATGATGTCGTTGCCGCGCTTTCTGTACGCTCTCCAGAACACTATGGACTTGGTCCCGGCGCGCTACTTCCGTGAGGTGGAGAGCTTGCAGCGTCGCCTGTTCTGGGACGGGAGGCCACGTATTGCCTTGGCTAAATTGACGCTCCCGTGGTACGACGGGGGGTTGCCCTCCCGGATATTAAACGGTATTACTGGGCCTCCCAGCTGGCTGCGATTAATCATGGCCTTTACGGGCCCGCCCTGAACCCGGCATTTGAAATGGACAAGATGCTCCTGCCCGGTGGCGACTACAATCGAGCGCTCTACTCTGGCGCGCCGGACCCTCGCCTGACGGGACCGACGCGTGTCATGGTGCGTGTATGGCACGCGGCTAACGCAGCTATGGGGTGGAAGGACCGTTTGACCCGGGCGTCACCGCTATATGCGTCTGCGAGGTTGGGCTCCCTGTGGACCTCGAAGGGCTTCGAGAAGTGGGACACGATCGGCATCAGCACGGTGGGAGATCTCTGGACGAGGGGGGGATTCAAAACTTTCGAGACGCTGCAGACAGAGTTTCAGTTGCAAGGCAGTGAGTACTTTCGGTACTTACAAGTCCGCCACGCGCTGGGCTCCGTCTTCCCGGATGTCGCGTCCATTCCGGAGTCTTCCCCCCTGGAGGACAGAGTGCTGGATGGCCATGTCCCAGACAGCACGATCTCCCTTATATATAAAAAACTGATCAACGACCGATCGGGCCTGCTGACTGGCCTCCGCGAGGCCTGGGTTGCCGATGGGCTGGAATTGGACGACGAGGACTGGATTTCCGCGGTGGCCTCTCCGAAGGAGGTGGCCATCCCGGCTCGCCTTCGCTTCGTCCAGCTTAAGATCCTCCACCGGGTTTACGTGACGGGGCCAAGGCTTCTACGTATGGGCTTTGCTGAGGATGGACTGTGTGAGCGTGTAACAATACTTATAGTTGGCTTTGGGTCAGCCCTTGCTCACCATTGGCTGGGGTTCTTGTCATTATTGCTTGCTTGCTTCTCATTCTATGACTATTCTTCCCTTTCTTGCATTACCCCTCCTCTGGGGTATAGTTTTTTAAAATCATCCTTTTAACAACTTGCGTCCTTCCACTGCTTACATTCAGGGAACTACTTATTTTCTTTCAACACTCCTTGAAAGTCCATGTATTTCTTACACTCTGCCTCGTGTGCTCCTCTCAGGCTGCACCCACGCTATAAATTCTAAACCCCCCTCCCCTCAGCTTCGATGTTACCTCTTTCGCACATACTTTTTGCATTTACAGCACAGTAATTGGCATCCGCTGTTTTGGAATGGTGAATTAAAAGTTGAAAATAATGCCAATGTATTGATGCATACGTGCATGTTATCACGATGTAGTGGCTTTTTTTTGCTAAATCATCCCACATCAGCAACAAGCATATTTTTTCCTTTTGGTGATTTAGAACTGCATCGGCAAAAACCACTGGCAAAATCCAAAGATCAGGTAACACCATTGAAAGGCAAGACCCATTGGCTTTACTAATACTTGGTAACTTTTCAGTGACTTAAAAAATGTTTAGTTTGGCAAGTAGAGTGCTCCAAATTAAGTGTTCTGCTGTTTAAAGTTAAGGGATACCTAATAAAGGTAACTGTGTCTTCAGCCACTGGCCTGAAATTGACAAGTAAATCAGTTCTTTTAATCAAATAGGACATTTTAGACATACTAATCTGGGAGGACCTGCGAGGTTTTCCTCCCCACGTGCACTTTTTTCCGAAGAGATACAGAAAAGGACTTGCTCAGTCAATATAAAAGGAATAGTGTTGCTTAAATAATTAAGAAATGCCAGTGCTAACAGAGACAGTGCCGTCAATGGTGCAACAGGTGCAGTAGCACCAGGGCACAAGAATATTGAGGGTCTAAGCGCTGGTATGTGAAAAAGGGAGTAACTCACCAACTAGGGTGGATATATGTTAGCCGCTTAAGCAAAAGCACAGTTGGTTGATGGACCCGCTCTATTATCGGGGTGACTGTCAGGTCCATGGGGTTTTAGTGGGTTCATCCTTCCCAGCTGTTAAAATGTGCCACTTCATATTGACATATTATTGTTGAATTAGCACATTAATATGCATTTACTTTGAACAAACGCATAAACTTGTCTGCGCACCTCAGCATCGTGGTCTGCCAAAGAGAAGTCAGAAGTGGTTAGGTTGGAAAAGCTCTCTTGCCCGAAACACTCTTTCTCAAGTACAAACCCACCCTTCTGATGTATAAGAAACACAAAAAAACTGACTGGAAATAATTCTCTCCTCAAAAACTGTGTAATCTATCATGGAACGTTAACGGACTGGGGGATAGGATTAAGCGTGGTGTGGTCCTGCAGTATCTGAAACGAATTTCACCAGATGTGGTCTTCCTGCAGGAGACACACCTTATAGGTAATTCCTTTCATGCCATGAATCGGCGAGGCTATCGCTTGGTGGCCCATTCGGGCTTCACTTCGGGCTCGCGGGGGGTGGGCATCATGATTAAGAACTCGCTCCCATTGGAGATTGATGAGGTGCGCCATGATGAGAGGGGACGTTACACTGTCTTGGTCGGTAGAATGGAGGGCAGAGTGGTCGTTTTTGTGTCAGTGTACGTTCCGCCGGGGTTGCAATCTACCACGTTTGCGGACCTGGGGCGCCTCCTCCTTGACCTCCCGGGTGGGCTTCTGGTAGTTGGGGGGGACTTCAATGCGGTGGCTTCTGGGTCTATGGATCGTCATCCCCCCAGGGACCTCCCCCGGGCACAGGCGTGGCTGTCCGGCCTTTTAGATACACTAGGATTGGTGGATTGCTGGCGACTAAAGCATCCCGCGCAGCTGCAATACACCTTCCACTCGGGTGCCCATGGTAGCCTCTCGCGGCTTGATTATGTCCTTGTCCCTGCGGCCTATGCTGGGAGAGTGGGAGAGGTGCGCCAATTGGCGCGGGGTATTTCAGATCACTCCCCATTACTGTTGCACTTTGATGTCTTCCCGAGGGGGGAGGGCAGGGTAGCCCCAATCAATGCCTGGTACCTGCGCGACCCCACTATTCGAGCCGAATTGATCAAATCCTTGCAGCGGTACTTTGAGGAGAATGTGGGGTCTGTCCCTTCGGCTATCTCCCTGTGGGAGGCTTTTAAGGTAGTTCTCAGAGGGGAGGCCCTCTCCTTTATCTCCCATGCCCGGAGGCGCGAGCGGGAGGAGGTAACCCGGGTGGAGGCCGAAATTACTGAACTAGAGGGTGACCTGGGGAGCGGGGTGACGGATGCCACATTGCATGTTCTACACCTCAAGCAGGCGGCCTATAGGGCCCTCGTCACGGAGGCGGCCAGGGGCCTCAGTAGAGAGCAACAGGGGCGACTGTATGATGTGGGTGATAAGGCTGGTAAATTGATTGCGTGGTTGGACAAAAAGGAGAGAGCGAGTCGTGTGGTTCCGTTGATCGAGAGGATGGATGGTGTGTGTGTCACCGAGCCGGACGCCATTGTCTCCTGCTTCGCGGATTATTTCCGCGAGGTGTATTCCCCGGTTTCTCCCTGCTCGGAGGAGGATTCCCATGCCCTGCTTCGGGACATCGCGCTGCCCTCCCTTTCGGTGGAGGACAGGGATTCGCTGGACGCTCCTCCCACCTCGGACGAAATTGCCCTTGCTATCCGTTCGGTCGTATCTGGCAAGGCCGTGGGCCCCAATGGCATCCCTATCGAGCTGTATAAGCTGCGACCGGATGTACTGGCGCCCCACCTGCGCGCGATGTTCCTGGTGGCCCGCTCGCGGGGTTCCCTTCCGCCGGACCAGCATCTGGCCACGATCGTGGTGATCCACAAGGAGGGGAGACCCCGTGAGCGGGTCACATCCTATAGGCCTATCTCGCTCTTGAACGCGGAGCCCAAAATCCTCGCCAAGGTGCTGGCCAACCGGCTGGTCGGCGTGGTGGGCGATTTGGTCCACCAAGACCAGTCCGGCTTCATACCCCATCGTAACACGGCCCTTAATCTGCGACGCTTGCACGGGGTGCTCGCGCGTGTCCCGTTCGTGCGGGAACCGGCCATCTTGGCGTCCTTGGACGCCACCATGGCGTTTGATACGCTCGAGTGGCCATACATTTGGGCGATGCTGGCGAGGTTTGGCTTCGGACCGGGCTTCATCAGCTGGGTCAAGTTGTTGTATTCCGGCCCATTGGCGCAGGTGGTGGTGAATGGACGAGTTTCGGCCCCATTCGCACTGGGACGGGGCACGCGACAGGGTTGCCCCCTGTCGCCCCTCCTGTTTGCACTGGCCCTGGAGCCCCTGGCGGAGTGGCTGCGGTGGCACCCTTCCATCCGTGGTCTCCGCTGGACCCCCGAGCATGAGGACCGTGTGTCCCTCTACGCTGATGATATCCTTCTATATCTCGCCTCCCCGCGTAAATCACTGATCGTCCTAGTTGATGTTTTGCGCTCATTCGGTCGCAACTCAGGCCTCGTCATCAACTGGGCGAAATCCTGTGTATATGTGCTTGCCGGGGAGGCTCCGGTCCTACCACGGGACTGTCCGATCCAGATTGCCTCCCAGGGGTTTCGGTACCTGGGTATATATATTACTCTGGACCCGGAGGCCCGCTACGAGCGGAATTTGCTGCCCCCCCTCCAGCGCTTGAAGGAGGACGTGGTGCGTTGGCGGCGTCTGCCGCTTTCGCCGCTCGGCCGAGTGGCCTTGTTTAAGATGATGTCGTTGCCGCGCTTTCTGTACGCTCTCCAGAACACTATGGACTTGGTCCCGGCGCGCTACTTCCGTGAGGTGGAGAGCTTGCAGCGTCGCCTGTTCTGGGACGGGAGGCCACGTATTGCCTTGGCTAAATTGACGCTCCCGTGGTACGACGGGGGGTTGCCCTCCCGGATATTAAACGGTATTACTGGGCCTCCCAGCTGGCTGCGATTAATCATGGCCTTTACGGGCCCGCCCTGAACCCGGCATTTGAAATGGACAAGATGCTCCTGCCCGGTGGCGACTACAATCGAGCGCTCTACTCTGGCGCGCCGGACCCTCGCCTGACGGGACCGACGCGTGTCATGGTGCGTGTATGGCACGCGGCTAACGCAGCTATGGGGTGGAAGGACCGTTTGACCCGGGCGTCACCGCTATATGCGTCTGCGAGGTTGGGCTCCCTGTGGACCTCGAAGGGCTTCGAGAAGTGGGACACGATCGGCATCAGCACGGTGGGAGATCTCTGGACGAGGGGGGGATTCAAAACTTTCGAGACGCTGCAGACAGAGTTTCAGTTGCAAGGCAGTGAGTACTTTCGGTACTTACAAGTCCGCCACGCGCTGGGCTCCGTCTTCCCGGATGTCGCGTCCATTCCGGAGTCTTCCCCCCTGGAGGACAGAGTGCTGGATGGCCATGTCCCAGACAGCACGATCTCCCTTATATATAAAAAACTGATCAACGACCGATCGGGCCTGCTGACTGGCCTCCGCGAGGCCTGGGTTGCCGATGGGCTGGAATTGGACGACGAGGACTGGATTTCCGCGGTGGCCTCTCCGAAGGAGGTGGCCATCCCGGCTCGCCTTTGCTTCGTCCAGCTTAAGATCCTCCACCGGGTTTACGTGACGGGGCCAAGGCTTCTACGTATGGGCTTTGCTGAGGATGGACTGTGTGAGCGTGTAACAATACTTATAGTTGGCTTTGGGTCAGCCCTTGCTCACCATTGGCTGGGGTTCTTGTCATTATTGCTTGCTTGCTTCTCATTCTATGACTATTCTTCCCTTTCTTGCATTACCCCTCCTCTGGGGTATAGTTTTTTAAAATCATCCTTTTAACAACTTGCGTCCTTCCACTGCTTACATTCAGGGAACTACTTATTTTCTTTCAACACTCCTTGAAAGTCCATGTATTTCTTACACTCTGCCTCGTGTGCTCCTCTCAGGCTGCACCCACGCTATAAATTCTAAACCCCCCTCCCCTCAGCTTCGATGTTACCTCTTTCGCACATACTTTTTGCATTTACAGCACAGTAATTGGCATCCGCTGTTTTGGAATGGTGAATTAAAAGTTGAAAATAATGCCAATGTATTGATGCATACGTGCATGTTATCACGATGTAGTGGCTTTTTTTTGCTAAATCATCCCACATCAGCAACAAGCATATTTTTTCCTTTTGGTGATTTAGAACTGCATCGGCAAAAACCACTGGCAAAATCCAAAGATCAGGTAACACCATTGAAAGGCAAGACCCATTGGCTTTACTAATACTTGGTAACTTTTCAGTGACTTAAAAAATGTTTAGTTTGGCAAGTAGAGTGCTCCAAATTAAGTGTTCTGCTGTTTAAAGTTAAGGGATACCTAATAAAGGTAACTGTGTCTTCAGCCACTGGCCTGAAATTGACAAGTAAATCAGTTCTTTTAATCAAATAGGACATTTTAGACATACTAATCTGGGAGGACCTGCGAGGTTTTCCTCCCCACGTGCACTTTTTTCCGAAGAGATACAGAAAAGGACTTGCTCAGTCAATATAAAAGGAATAGTGTTGCTTAAATAATTAAGAAATGCCAGTGCTAACAGAGACAGTGCCGTCAATGGTGCAACAGGTGCAGTAGCACCAGGGCACAAGAATATTGAGGGTCTAAGCGCTGGTATGTGAAAAAGGGAGTAACTCACCAACTAGGGTGGATATATGTTAGCCGCTTAAGCAAAAGCACAGTTGGTTGATGGACCCGCTCTATTATCGGGGTGACTGTCAGGTCCATGGGGTTTTAGTGGGTTCATCCTTCCCAGCTGTTAAAATGTGCCACTTCATATTGACATATTATTGTTGAATTAGCACATTAATATGCATTTACTTTGAACAAACGCATAAACTTGTCTGCGCACCTCAGCATCGTGGTCTGCCAAAGAGAAGTCAGAAGTGGTTAGGTTGGAAAAGCTCTCTTGCCCGAAACACTCTTTCTCAAGTACAAACCCACCCTTCTGATGTATAAGAAACACAAAAAAACTGACTGGAAATAATTCTCTCCTCAAAAACTGTGTAATCTATCATGGAACGTTAACGGACTGGGGGATAGGATTAAGCGTGGTGTGGTCCTGCAGTATCTGAAACGAATTTCACCAGATGTGGTCTTCCTGCAGGAGACACACCTTATAGGTAATTCCTTTCATGCCATGAATCGGCGAGGCTATCGCTTGGTGGCCCATTCGGGCTTCACTTCGGGCTCGCGGGGGGTGGGCATCATGATTAAGAACTCGCTCCCATTGGAGATTAATGAGGTGCGCCATGATGAGAGGGGACGTTACACTGTCTTGGTCGGTAGAATGGAGGGCAGAGTGGTCGTTTTTGTGTCAGTGTACGTTCCGCCGGGGTTGCAATCTACCACGTTTGCGGACCTGGGGCGCCTCCTCCTTGACCTCCCGGGTGGGCTTCTGGTAGTTGGGGGGGACTTCAATGCGGTGGCTTCTGGGTCTATGGATCGTCATCCCCCCAGGGACCTCCCCCGGGCACAGGCGTGGCTGTCCGGCCTTTTAGATACACTAGGATTGGTGGATTGCTGGCGACTAAAGCATCCCGCGCAGCTGCAATACACCTTCCACTCGGGTGCCCATGGTAGCCTCTCGCGGCTTGATTATGTCCTTGTCCCTGCGGCCTATGCTGGGAGAGTGGGAGAGGTGCGCCAATTGGCGCGGGGTATTTCAGATCACTCCCCATTACTGTTGCACTTTGATGTCTTCCCGAGGGGGGAGGGCAGGGTAGCCCCAATCAATGCCTGGTACCTGCGCGACCCCACTATTCGAGCCGAATTGATCAAATCCTTGCAGCGGTACTTTGAGGAGAATGTGGGGTCTGTCCCTTCGGCTATCTCCCTGTGGGAGGCTTTTAAGGTAGTTCTCAGAGGGGAGGCCCTCTCCTTTATCTCCCATGCCCGGAGGCGCGAGCGGGAGGAGGTAACCCGGGTGGAGGCCGAAATTACTGAACTAGAGGGTGACCTGGGGAGCGGGGTGACGGATGCCACATTGCATGTTCTACACCTCAAGCAGGCGGCCTATAGGGCCCTCGTCACGGAGGCGGCCAGGGGCCTCAGTAGAGAGCAACAGGGGCGACTGTATGATGTGGGTGATAAGGCTGGTAAATTGATTGCGTGGTTGGACAAAAAGGAGAGAGCGAGTCGTGTGGTTCCGTTGATCGAGAGGATGGATGGTGTGTGTGTCACCGAGCCGGACGCCATTGTCTCCTGCTTCGCGGATTATTTCCGCGAGGTGTATTCCCCGGTTTCTCCCTGCTCGGAGGAGGATTCCCATGCCCTGCTTCGGGACATCGCGCTGCCCTCCCTTTCGGTGGAGGACAGGGATTCGCTGGACGCTCCTCCCACCTCGGACGAAATTGCCCTTGCTATCCGTTCGGTCGCATCTGGCAAGGCCGTGGGCCCCAATGGCATCCCTATCGAGCTGTATAAGCTGCGACCGGATGTACTGGCGCCCCACCTGCGCGCGATGTTCCTGGTGGCCCGCTCGCGGGGTTCCCTTCCGCCGGACCAGCATCTGGCCACGATCGTGGTGATCCACAAGGAGGGGAGACCCCGTGAGCGGGTCACATCCTATAGGCCTATCTCGCTCTTGAACGCGGAGCCCAAAATCCTCGCCAAGGTGCTGGCCAACCGGCTGGTCGGCGTGGTGGGCGATTTGGTCCACCAAGACCAGTCCGGCTTCATACCCCATCGTAACACGGCCCTTAATCTGCGACGCTTGCACGGGGTGCTCGCGCGTGTCCCGTTCGTGCGGGAACCGGCCATCTTGGCGTCCTTGGACGCCACCATGGCGTTTGATACGCTCGAGTGGCCATACATTTGGGCGATGCTGGCGAGGTTTGGCTTCGGACCGGGCTTCATCAGCTGGGTCAAGTTGTTGTATTCCGGCCCATTGGCGCAGGTGGTGGTGAATGGACGAGTTTCGGCCCCATTCGCACTGGGACGGGGCACGCGACAGGGTTGCCCCCTGTCGCCCCTCCTGTTTGCACTGGCCCTGGAGCCCCTGGCGGAGTGGCTGCGGTGGCACCCTTCCATCCGTGGTCTCCGCTGGACCCCCGAGCATGAGGACCGTGTGTCCCTCTACGCTGATGATATCCTTCTATATCTCGCCTCCCCGCGTAAATCACTGATCGTCCTAGTTGATGTTTTGCGCTCATTCGGTCGCAACTCAGGCCTCGTCATCAACTGGGCGAAATCCTGTGTATATGTGCTTGCCGGGGAGGCTCCGGTCCTACCACGGGACTGTCCGATCCAGATTGCCTCCCAGGGGTTTCGGTACCTGGGTATATATATTACTCTGGACCCGGAGGCCCGCTACGAGCGGAATTTGCTGCCCCCCCTCCAGCGCTTGAAGGAGGACGTGGTGCGTTGGCGGCGTCTGCCGCTTTCGCCGCTCGGCCGAGCGGCCTTGTTTAAGATGATGTCGTTGCCGCGCTTTCTGTACGCTCTCCAGAACACTATGGACTTGGTCCCGGCGCGCTACTTCCGTGAGGTGGAGAGCTTGCAGCGTCGCCTGTTCTGGGACGGGAGGCCACGTATTGCCTTGGCTAAATTGACGCTCCCGTGGTACGACGGGGGGTTGCCCTCCCGGATATTAAACGGTATTACTGGGCCTCCCAGCTGGCTGCGATTAATCATGGCCTTTACGGGCCCGCCCTGAACCCGGCATTTGAAATGGACAAGATGCTCCTGCCCGGTGGCGACTACAATCGAGCGCTCTACTCTGGCGCGCCGGACCCTCGCCTGACGGGACCGACGCGTGTCATGGTGCGTGTATGGCACGCGGCTAACGCAGCTATGGGGTGGAAGGACCGTTTGACCCGGGCGTCACCGCTATATGCGTCTGCGAGGTTGGGCTCCCTGTGGACCTCGAAGGGCTTCGAGAAGTGGGACACGATCGGCATCAGCACGGTGGGAGATCTCTGGACGAGGGGGGGATTCAAAACTTTCGAGACGCTGCAGACAGAGTTTCAGTTGCAAGGCAGTGAGTACTTTCGGTACTTACAAGTCCGCCACGCGCTGGGCTCCGTCTTCCCGGATGTCGCGTCCATTCCGGAGTCTTCCCCCTGGAGGACAGAGTGCTGGATGGCCATGTCCCAGACAGCACGATCTCCCTTATATATAAAAAACTGATCAACGACCGATCGGGCCTGCTGACTGGCCTCCGCGAGGCCTGGGTTGCCGATGGGCTGGAATTGGACGACGAGGACTGGATTTCCGCGGTGGCCTCTCCGAAGGAGGTGGCCATCCCGGCTCGCCTTCGCTTCGTCCAGCTTAAGATCCTCCACCGGGTTTACGTGACGGGGCCAAGGCTTCTACGTATGGGCTTTGCTGAGGATGGACTGTGTGAGCGTGTAACAATACTTATAGTTGGCTTTGGGTCAGCCCTTGCTCACCATTGGCTGGGGTTCTTGTCATTATTGCTTGCTTGCTTCTCATTCTATGACTATTCTTCCCTTTCTTGCATTACCCCTCCTCTGGGGTATAGTTTTTTAAAATCATCCTTTTAACAACTTGCGTCCTTCCACTGCTTACATTCAGGGAACTACTTATTTTCTTTCAACACTCCTTGAAAGTCCATGTATTTCTTACACTCTGCCTCGTGTGCTCCTCTCAGGCTGCACCCACGCTATAAATTCTAAACCCCCCTCCCCTCAGCTTCGATGTTACCTCTTTCGCACATACTTTTTGCATTTACAGCACAGTAATTGGCATCCGCTGTTTTGGAATGGTGAATTAAAAGTTGAAAATAATGCCAATGTATTGATGCATACGTGCATGTTATCACGATGTAGTGGCTTTTTTTTGCTAAATCATCCCACATCAGCAACAAGCATATTTTTTCCTTTTGGTGATTTAGAACTGCATCGGCAAAAACCACTGGCAAAATCCAAAGATCAGGTAACACCATTGAAAGGCAAGACCCATTGGCTTTACTAATACTTGGTAACTTTTCAGTGACTTAAAAAATGTTTAGTTTGGCAAGTAGAGTGCTCCAAATTAAGTGTTCTGCTGTTTAAAGTTAAGGGATACCTAATAAAGGTAACTGTGTCTTCAGCCACTGGCCTGAAATTGACAAGTAAATCAGTTCTTTTAATCAAATAGGACATTTTAGACATACTAATCTGGGAGGACCTGCGAGGTTTTCCTCCCCACGTGCACTTTTTTCCGAAGAGATACAGAAAAGGACTTGCTCAGTCAATATAAAAGGAATAGTGTTGCTTAAATAATTAAGAAATGCCAGTGCTAACAGAGACAGTGCCGTCAATGGTGCAACAGGTGCAGTAGCACCAGGGCACAAGAATATTGAGGGTCTAAGCGCTGGTATGTGAAAAAGGGAGTAACTCACCAACTAGGGTGGATATATGTTAGCCGCTTAAGCAAAAGCACAGTTGGTTGATGGACCCGCTCTATTATCGGGGTGACTGTCAGGTCCATGGGGTTTTAGTGGGTTCATCCTTCCCAGCTGTTAAAATGTGCCACTTCATATTGACATATTATTGTTGAATTAGCACATTAATATGCATTTACTTTGAACAAACGCATAAACTTGTCTGCGCACCTCAGCATCGTGGTCTGCCAAAGAGAAGTCAGAAGTGGTTAGGTTGGAAAAGCTCTCTTGCCCGAAACACTCTTTCTCAAGTACAAACCCACCCTTCTGATGTATAAGAAACACAAAAAAACTGACTGGAAATAATTCTCTCCTCAAAAACTGTGTAATCTATCATGGAACGTTAACGGACTGGGGGATAGGATTAAGCGTGGTGTGGTCCTGCAGTATCTGAAACGAATTTCACCAGATGTGGTCTTCCTGCAGGAGACACACCTTATAGGTAATTCCTTTCATGCCATGAATCGGCGAGGCTATCGCTTGGTGGCCCATTCGGGCTTCACTTCGGGCTCGCGGGGGGTGGGCATCATGATTAAGAACTCGCTCCCATTGGAGATTGATGAGGTGCGCCATGATGAGAGGGGACGTTACACTGTCTTGGTCGGTAGAATGGAGGGCAGAGTGGTCGTTTTTGTGTCAGTGTACGTTCCGCCGGGGTTGCAATCTACCACGTTTGCGGACCTGGGGCGCCTCCTCCTTGACCTCCCGGGTGGGCTTCTGGTAGTTGGGGGGGACTTCAATGCGGTGGCTTCTGGGTCTATGGATCGTCATCCCCCCAGGGACCTCCCCCGGGCACAGGCGTGGCTGTCCGGCCTTTTAGATACACTAGGATTGGTGGATTGCTGGCGACTAAAGCATCCCGCGCAGCTGCAATACACCTTCCACTCGGGTGCCCATGGTAGCCTCTCGCGGCTTGATTATGTCCTTGTCCCTGCGGCCTATGCTGGGAGAGTGGGAGAGGTGCGCCAATTGGCGCGGGGTATTTCAGATCACTCCCCATTACTGTTGCACTTTGATGTCTTCCCGAGGGGGGAGGGCAGGGTAGCCCCAATCAATGCCTGGTACCTGCGCGACCCCACTATTCGAGCCGAATTGATCAAATCCTTGCAGCGGTACTTTGAGGAGAATGTGGGGTCTGTCCCTTCGGCTATCTCCCTGTGGGAGGCTTTTAAGGTAGTTCTCAGAGGGGAGGCCCTCTCCTTTATCTCCCATGCCCGGAGGCGCGAGCGGGAGGAGGTAACCCGGGTGGAGGCCGAAATTACTGAACTAGAGGGTGACCTGGGGAGCGGGGTGACGGATGCCACATTGCATGTTCTACACCTCAAGCAGGCGGCCTATAGGGCCCTCGTCACGGAGGCGGCCAGGGGCCTCAGTAGAGAGCAACAGGGGCGACTGTATGATGTGGGTGATAAGGCTGGTAAATTGATTGCGTGGTTGGACAAAAAGGAGAGAGCGAGTCGTGTGGTTCCGTTGATCGAGAGGATGGATGGTGTGTGTGTCACCGAGCCGGACGCCATTGTCTCCTGCTTCGCGGATTATTTCCGCGAGGTGTATTCCCCGGTTTCTCCCTGCTCGGAGGAGGATTCCCATGCCCTGCTTCGGGACATCGCGCTGCCCTCCCTTTCGGTGGAGGACAGGGATTCGCTGGACGCTCCTCCCACCTCGGACGAAATTGCCCTTGCTATCCGTTCGGTCGCATCTGGCAAGGCCGTGGGCCCCAATGGCATCCCTATCGAGCTGTATAAGCTGCGACCGGATGTACTGGCGCCCCACCTGCGCGCGATGTTCCTGGTGGCCCGCTCGCGGGGTTCCCTTCCGCCGGACCAGCATCTGGCCACGATCGTGGTGATCCACAAGGAGGGGAGACCCCGTGAGCGGGTCACATCCTATAGGCCTATCTCGCTCTTGAACGCGGAGCCCAAAATCCTCGCCAAGGTGCTGGCCAACCGGCTGGTCGGCGTGGTGGGCGATTTGGTCCACCAAGACCAGTCCGGCTTCATACCCCATCGTAACACGGCCCTTAATCTGCGACGCTTGCACGGGGTGCTCGCGCGTGTCCCGTTCGTGCGGGAACCGGCCATCTTGGCGTCCTTGGACGCCACCATGGCGTTTGATACGCTCGAGTGGCCATACATTTGGGCGATGCTGGCGAGGTTTGGCTTCGGACCGGGCTTCATCAGCTGGGTCAAGTTGTTGTATTCCGGCCCATTGGCGCAGGTGGTGGTGAATGGACGAGTTTCGGCCCCATTCGCACTGGGACGGGGCACGCGACAGGGTTGCCCCCTGTCGCCCCTCCTGTTTGCACTGGCCCTGGAGCCCCTGGCGGAGTGGCTGCGGTGGCACCCTTCCATCCGTGGTCTCCGCTGGACCCCCGAGCATGAGGACCGTGTGTCCCTCTACGCTGATGATATCCTTCTATATCTCGCCTCCCCGCGTAAATCACTGATCGTCCTAGTTGATGTTTTGCGCTCATTCGGTCGCAACTCAGGCCTCGTCATCAACTGGGCGAAATCCTGTGTATATGTGCTTGCCGGGGAGGCTCCGGTCCTACCACGGGACTGTCCGATCCAGATTGCCTCCCAGGGGTTTCGGTACCTGGGTATATATATTACTCTGGACCCGGAGGCCCGCTACGAGCGGAATTTGCTGCCCCCCCTCCAGCGCTTGAAGGAGGACGTGGTGCGTTGGCGGCGTCTGCCGCTTTCGCCGCTCGGCCGAGCGGCCTTGTTTAAGATGATGTCGTTGCCGCGCTTTCTGTACGCTCTCCAGAACACTATGGACTTGGTCCCGGCGCGCTACTTCCGTGAGGTGGAGAGCTTGCAGCGTCGCCTGTTCTGGGACGGGAGGCCACGTATTGCCTTGGCTAAATTGACGCTCCCGTGGTACGACGGGGGGTTGCCCTCCCGGATATTAAACGGTATTACTGGGCCTCCCAGCTGGCTGCGATTAATCATGGCCTTTACGGGCCCGCCCTGAACCCGGCATTTGAAATGGACAAGATGCTCCTGCCCGGTGGCGACTACAATCGAGCGCTCTACTCTGGCGCGCCGGACCCTCGCCTGACGGGACCGACGCGTGTCATGGTGCGTGTATGGCACGCGGCTAACGCAGCTATGGGGTGGAAGGACCGTTTGACCCGGGCGTCACCGCTATATGCGTCTGCGAGGTTGGGCTCCCTGTGGACCTCGAAGGGCTTCGAGAAGTGGGACACGATCGGCATCAGCACGGTGGGAGATCTCTGGACGAGGGGGGGATTCAAAACTTTCGAGACGCTGCAGACAGAGTTTCAGTTGCAAGGCAGTGAGTACTTTCGGTACTTACAAGTCCGCCACGCGCTGGGCTCCGTCTTCCCGGATGTCGCGTCCATTCCGGAGTCTTCCCCCTGGAGGACAGAGTGCTGGATGGCCATGTCCCAGACAGCACGATCTCCCTTATATATAAAAAACTGATCAACGACCGATCGGGCCTGCTGACTGGCCTCCGCGAGGCCTGGGTTGCCGATGGGCTGGAATTGGACGACGAGGACTGGATTTCCGCGGTGGCCTCTCCGAAGGAGGTGGCCATCCCGGCTCGCCTTCGCTTCGTCCAGCTTAAGATCCTCCACCGGGTTTACGTGACGGGGCCAAGGCTTCTACGTATGGGCTTTGCTGAGGATGGACTGTGTGAGCGTGTAACAATACTTATAGTTGGCTTTGGGTCAGCCCTTGCTCACCATTGGCTGGGGTTCTTGTCATTATTGCTTGCTTGCTTCTCATTCTATGACTATTCTTCCCTTTCTTGCATTACCCCTCCTCTGGGGTATAGTTTTTTAAAATCATCCTTTTAACAACTTGCGTCCTTCCACTGCTTACATTCAGGGAACTACTTATTTTCTTTCAACACTCCTTGAAAGTCCATGTATTTCTTACACTCTGCCTCGTGTGCTCCTCTCAGGCTGCACCCACGCTATAAATTCTAAACCCCCCTCCCCTCAGCTTCGATGTTACCTCTTTCGCACATACTTTTTGCATTTACAGCACAGTAATTGGCATCCGCTGTTTTGGAATGGTGAATTAAAAGTTGAAAATAATGCCAATGTATTGATGCATACGTGCATGTTATCACGATGTAGTGGCTTTTTTTTGCTAAATCATCCCACATCAGCAACAAGCATATTTTTTCCTTTTGGTGATTTAGAACTGCATCGGCAAAAACCACTGGCAAAATCCAAAGATCAGGTAACACCATTGAAAGGCAAGGCCCATTGGCTTTACTAATACTTGGTAACTTTTCAGTGACTTAAAAAATGTTTAGTTTGGCAAGTAGAGTGCTCCAAATTAAGTGTTCTGCTGTTTAAAGTTAAGGGATACCTAATAAAGGTAACTGTGTCTTCAGCCACTGGCCTGAAATTGACAAGTAAATCAGTTCTTTTAATCAAATAGGACATTTTAGACATACTAATCTGGGAGGACCTGCGAGGTTTTCCTCCCCACGTGCACTTTTTTCCGAAGAGATACAGAAAAGGACTTGCTCAGTCAATATAAAAGGAATAGTGTTGCTTAAATAATTAAGAAATGCCAGTGCTAACAGAGACAGTGCCGTCAATGGTGCAACAGGTGCAGTAGCACCAGGGCACAAGAATATTGAGGGTCTAAGCGCTGGTATGTGAAAAAGGGAGTAACTCACCAACTAGGGTGGATATATGTTAGCCGCTTAAGCAAAAGCACAGTTGGTTGATGGACCCGCTCTATTATCGGGGTGACTGTCAGGTCCATGGGGTTTTAGTGGGTTCATCCTTCCCAGCTGTTAAAATGTGCCACTTCATATTGACATATTATTGTTGAATTAGCACATTAATATGCATTTACTTTGAACAAACGCATAAACTTGTCTGCGCACCTCAGCATCGTGGTCTGCCAAAGAGAAGTCAGAAGTGGTTAGGTTGGAAAAGCTCTCTTGCCCGAAACACTCTTTCTCAAGTACAAACCCACCCTTCTGATGTATAAGAAACACAAAAAAACTGACTGGAAATAATTCTCTCCTCAAAAACTGTGTAATCTATCATGGAACGTTAACGGACTGGGGGATAGGATTAAGCGTGGTGTGGTCCTGCAGTATCTGAAACGAATTTCACCAGATGTGGTCTTCCTGCAGGAGACACACCTTATAGGTAATTCCTTTCATGCCATGAATCGGCGAGGCTATCGCTTGGTGGCCCATTCGGGCTTCACTTCGGGCTCGCGGGGGGTGGGCATCATGATTAAGAACTCGCTCCCATTGGAGATTGATGAGGTGCGCCATGATGAGAGGGGACGTTACACTGTCTTGGTCGGTAGAATGGAGGGCAGAGTGGTCGTTTTTGTGTCAGTGTACGTTCCGCCGGGGTTGCAATCTACCACGTTTGCGGACCTGGGGCGCCTCCTCCTTGACCTCCCGGGTGGGCTTCTGGTAGTTGGGGGGGACTTCAATGCGGTGGCTTCTGGGTCTATGGATCGTCATCCCCCCAGGGACCTCCCCCGGGCACAGGCGTGGCTGTCCGGCCTTTTAGATACACTAGGATTGGTGGATTGCTGGCGACTAAAGCATCCCGCGCAGCTGCAATACACCTTCCACTCGGGTGCCCATGGTAGCCTCTCGCGGCTTGATTATGTCCTTGTCCCTGCGGCCTATGCTGGGAGAGTGGGAGAGGTGCGCCAATTGGCGCGGGGTATTTCAGATCACTCCCCATTACTGTTGCACTTTGATGTCTTCCCGAGGGGGGAGGGCAGGGTAGCCCCAATCAATGCCTGGTACCTGCGCGACCCCACTATTCGAGCCGAATTGATCAAATCCTTGCAGCGGTACTTTGAGGAGAATGTGGGGTCTGTCCCTTCGGCTATCTCCCTGTGGGAGGCTTTTAAGGTAGTTCTCAGAGGGGAGGCCCTCTCCTTTATCTCCCATGCCCGGAGGCGCGAGCGGGAGGAGGTAACCCGGGTGGAGGCCGAAATTACTGAACTAGAGGGTGACCTGGGGAGCGGGGTGACGGATGCCACATTGCATGTTCTACACCTCAAGCAGGCGGCCTATAGGGCCCTCGTCACGGAGGCGGCCAGGGGCCTCAGTAGAGAGCAACAGGGGCGACTGTATGATGTGGGTGATAAGGCTGGTAAATTGATTGCGTGGTTGGACAAAAAGGAGAGAGCGAGTCGTGTGGTTCCGTTGATCGAGAGGATGGATGGTGTGTGTGTCACCGAGCCGGACGCCATTGTCTCCTGCTTCGCGGATTATTTCCGCGAGGTGTATTCCCCGGTTTCTCCCTGCTCGGAGGAGGATTCCCATGCCCTGCTTCGGGACATCGCGCTGCCCTCCCTTTCGGTGGAGGACAGGGATTCGCTGGACGCTCCTCCCACCTCGGACGAAATTGCCCTTGCTATCCGTTCGGTCGCATCTGGCAAGGCCGTGGGCCCCAATGGCATCCCTATCGAGCTGTATAAGCTGCGACCGGATGTACTGGCGCCCCACCTGCGCGCGATGTTCCTGGTGGCCCGCTCGCGGGGTTCCCTTCCGCCGGACCAGCATCTGGCCACGATCGTGGTGATCCACAAGGAGGGGAGACCCCGTGAGCGGGTCACATCCTATAGGCCTATCTCGCTCTTGAACGCGGAGCCCAAAATCCTCGCCAAGGTGCTGGCCAACCGGCTGGTCGGCGTGGTGGGCGATTTGGTCCACCAAGACCAGTCCGGCTTCATACCCCATCGTAACACGGCCCTTAATCTGCGACGCTTGCACGGGGTGCTCGCGCGTGTCCCGTTCGTGCGGGAACCGGCCATCTTGGCGTCCTTGGACGCCACCATGGCGTTTGATACGCTCGAGTGGCCATACATTTGGGCGATGCTGGCGAGGTTTGGCTTCGGACCGGGCTTCATCAGCTGGGTCAAGTTGTTGTATTCCGGCCCATTGGCGCAGGTGGTGGTGAATGGACGAGTTTCGGCCCCATTCGCACTGGGACGGGGCACGCGACAGGGTTGCCCCCTGTCGCCCCTCCTGTTTGCACTGGCCCTGGAGCCCCTGGCGGAGTGGCTGCGGTGGCACCCTTCCATCCGTGGTCTCCGCTGGACCCCCGAGCATGAGGACCGTGTGTCCCTCTACGCTGATGATATCCTTCTATATCTCGCCTCCCCGCGTAAATCACTGATCGTCCTAGTTGATGTTTTGCGCTCATTCGGTCGCAACTCAGGCCTCGTCATCAACTGGGCGAAATCCTGTGTATATGTGCTTGCCGGGGAGGCTCCGGTCCTACCACGGGACTGTCCGATCCAGATTGCCTCCCAGGGGTTTCGGTACCTGGGTATATATATTACTCTGGACCCGGAGGCCCGCTACGAGCGGAATTTGCTGCCCCCCCTCCAGCGCTTGAAGGAGGACGTGGTGCGTTGGCGGCGTCTGCCGCTTTCGCCGCTCGGCCGAGCGGCCTTGTTTAAGATGATGTCGTTGCCGCGCTTTCTGTACGCTCTCCAGAACACTATGGACTTGGTCCCGGCGCGCTACTTCCGTGAGGTGGAGAGCTTGCAGCGTCGCCTGTTCTGGGACGGGAGGCCACGTATTGCCTTGGCTAAATTGACGCTCCCGTGGTACGACGGGGGGTTGCCCTCCCGGATATTAAACGGTATTACTGGGCCTCCCAGCTGGCTGCGATTAATCATGGCCTTTACGGGCCCGCCCTGAACCCGGCATTTGAAATGGACAAGATGCTCCTGCCCGGTGGCGACTACAATCGAGCGCTCTACTCTGGCGCGCCGGACCCTCGCCTGACGGGACCGACGCGTGTCATGGTGCGTGTATGGCACGCGGCTAACGCAGCTATGGGGTGGAAGGACCGTTTGACCCGGGCGTCACCGCTATATGCGTCTGCGAGGTTGGGCTCCCTGTGGACCTCGAAGGGCTTCGAGAAGTGGGACACGATCGGCATCAGCACGGTGGGAGATCTCTGGACGAGGGGGGGATTCAAAACTTTCGAGACGCTGCAGACAGAGTTTCAGTTGCAAGGCAGTGAGTACTTTCGGTACTTACAAGTCCGCCACGCGCTGGGCTCCGTCTTCCCGGATGTCGCGTCCATTCCGGAGTCTTCCCCCCTGGAGGACAGAGTGCTGGATGGCCATGTCCCAGACAGCACGATCTCCCTTATATATAAAAAACTGATCAACGACCGATCGGGCCTGCTGACTGGCCTCCGCGAGGCCTGGGTTGCCGATGGGCTGGAATTGGACGACGAGGACTGGATTTCCGCGGTGGCCTCTCCGAAGGAGGTGGCCATCCCGGCTCGCCTTCGCTTCGTCCAGCTTAAGATCCTCCACCGGGTTTACGTGACGGGGCCAAGGCTTCTACGTATGGGCTTTGCTGAGGATGGACTGTGTGAGCGTGGCTGTGGTGCTTTGGCAACTTTCTTGCATATTCTGTGGGAATGCCCAAAGGTGGAGCGATTCTGGCGTGGTGTGCACGAGGTCCTGCGAGTGGTTACGCGTGTCGCGCTGTTGCCTGAAGCGAGGAGATGCTTGCTGAATGTGTGGGAGCCAACTGACTACTCGGTTCCGCAGACGCGGTGGGTGACTCTGGGATACATGATAGCTAAGCGTGACATTGCTCAATTGTGGGGATCCCAGAGGCCCCCGGCGGTCTCGGCCTGGAAAGAACACATGGATTGGTGTATGTTTCGTGAAAAGGTGGTGTATGTTGCGAGGGGTAAGCCTGGGGCGTGGGTGAAAATCTGGGGCCCCTGGAACGCCTATCGCGGGGGTATTTGCGAGCCGCCACTGCTGCCGGCTGCCTCACCGGCTCCGTCCCCCTAGCCGACCCCCTCCCCCAGCCATGGGCACGTGGTTCCCCAGTCCCTGATCTGTTCTCATTCCCCTCTTCAGAGTTTGGCGATTGGTTGGGGTCCCCCACTTAAGGAGCGCGTGCTGTCACCTGGGATTGCGGGTTGCCTTGCGGGTGTGGTTTTTTGTGTTGTTGTGTTTCGACAAAAGGAAACCGTATTGTGGGTTTGGAGTTATGTGGCCTGCACTACTGATATCTCCTGATTTACCTTTTTGCACCGCCTAGAGATTTTTTTGTATATATGTCATATGCTTCTGCCACTCTAGCGGCCGGCCAGACGGTTGTAGGCCCATACCTGTAACTATTTGAGATTGCAATAAACGGTTTCAAAAAAAAAAAAAAAAAAAAAAAACTGTGTAATCTGGCATCTCACTGTTTAACCAGACCTGTCAACTCTAAAACCATTTCACCAATGTGCGAGAAGGGGGTGAGGTCGTGAAAGGGGAGTGCTTAGTGCCGGGCTCATCTTGCGGTACCTCTACCTGCCCAACCCCTCCACTAAAAATACACGAAACAAAAAGCAAAGGGGCATATTTACAAGATTTCGGCGGAGGGCAGCACAGCAAGGCGTCTAGCTGCACTGCCCGACGTCAAAAGAAAAGGGCAGGAATGCGTCGTATCTACTAAAAACTGTGCATTCCTGCGCTTTCTGCCGGCGCACGAACTGCAGTCGAGGGCCAATACAGGCACCTTTGCACCATGATGCAAGGGTGTCTTTGTTTGCATCATTCTTCTTGTTCAGGATGGGACACGTGCCTGCACAAAAACAATGAAAAGAGGCGTTTTCCTCTTTCTATATGTGCTGCTGATTGCAGCACACATGGAAAAAGGAAAAAGTGAGAGGAAATGTAAACATTTCTCCTCGTTATGCCTGCTTTAGAAAGGTGTTAGTTGTAAATCTTTGGCAGTGTCAAAAACCACCGGTTTTGCGTGGAAACACCCATAGAAACACCCATGAAACGCCCCTTCCACGCAGAATAAGGCATTGCTCCATATTTACAAAGCCATGAAAAGCCACGCAGGGTGGCTTTGCGTGGCCTTGTAAATATGAGCCTGAAACACTAGGCCTCTGGAAAGTCACAAAAGTAACGCTCTGGTAGCGTAAAAATGCCGCAGGGCATTGTAAACATGGCACAACATTTTCTAAGCCTATCCTAGGGATATTTCATACCCCATAATGCTCATCGGCTGTGCAGGGCCTCTGGACAGGAGCTGGAATCTCACTCTGTGAAAAGTTTCCCCCTCATCTTTTGTGTTACTGTGTGCCATCAGCTCTTCACCTGGAGACCGTATGAAGGAACCTTATACTGTGTGACACACTGTGGCACCATGCAAGTTCAATATATTTCACTGAGTGAGAGCATATGACACTCCTTACCCTTCCACACACAGCAGATTAAATGTTGGTTTCAAAATCTTCAATGGATTTTAAAAGTGCCGAGCATCCACATGCGATCTGGAAACCTACTATCAGGTCATCCGTGCTCCGTATGTGATATCAGCACTTCACCACGTGAAGTGAGCTAATATCATCTGACACACAGCAGCCCCATGTGAGTTGGCAGGTCTAACCCATCAAACTCAGGAAGCATAGTAAATCAAGCAAGCAGGCCATCTGGTACACAGAAGACCGCTGAGACACCAAATGACACTGTAGACAGCTAAAAAGTAAATGGAGAGCCAGCCATGACGCCATAGACAGAACTACTTACAAGGCTGCACTCAGATACTATCACCAGCAAATAAGAGACAGCAAGAAAAAAGCACCAGTGGACGGCAACAAAGGAAGCTTCAATAGCTGCAAGGAGATGCTCCCGTTCGTTAAGGATTTCATTTAGCCCTCAGCCACAGTTACCAATATCGCTGCCTCCCAAAAACTCTGCGACAACCTATCCAATGTCTTCCATAGCAAAATCACAAACATCTACTACAACTTCACACATCAACCCAACCCCAGACAACTCATTGCTAACCTACCTACCACCAACCGAAACGGCCACCTGACCAAATGGACAATTCCACCAGGAAGGACACAGTGGCAGTCATGCGGCCCATCCACTCCAGGGCTTCAACCAGGGGTGTTATCAACCCCCGCTTTAGCAGTTACAGCAGGGGTGGGGCTCTTGATGGGCCTCTTCTGTCTGCAACTCGGCAGACAAAGACTCCTAATTAAAGTGGGTGGGTGGATGGATGGATGGATGAGTGAGAGAAAGGATGGATGTAAGGGTGGATGAGTGAAAGGTAAGAAGGATGGATAGATAAGTAAAGAAATAAACGGATGGATGGATGAGTCAAAGGGTGGATGGATGAGTGAGTGATAAGATTGATGATGATAAAGGGTAAATGGTTGGATGGAGGGAAAGGCTGGGTGGATTGAATGGGTGGATGAGTGAAAGGATGGATGGATTAAATGTATGGATGAGTGTGAAAGGATAGATGTAAGGATGGATGACTGAAAGAATGGATAGATGAGTGAAAGGGAGGGTAGATGTATGGTTGTATGAAAGGATGGATGAGGAGTGAAAGTGAATGGATAGATGGAGGAGTGAAAGAATAGATGGATGGTTGGATGGGTGTGTGAGTGAAATGGTTGATTGATGGGTGCATGAAAAGGGTGGATGGATAGATGCATGGGTGAATGAGGTTAAGGAGGGAGGAGTGAAAGGGAGAAAGGATGGCTGGATGAGTCAAAGGGTGGATGGACAGAGGATGAGAGAAAGGATGGATGGATGAGTGGGTGATTGAAAGGATGGATAGATGAGTGAAGGAGTAAATGGATGGAAAGACTGGGTGAATGGACGGAGTGAAAGGGTGGATGTATGGATAGAGTGAAAGGATGGAAGAGTAAAAGTATTGATGGATGGTTAGATGAGTGAAAGGATAGATGAATGAAAGAATGGACGGATGAGTGAAGGGAGGGTAGGTGGGTGGGTGGATGAAAGGATGGATGGATGAGTGAAAGAGTGATGATGAGTGAGTGAGGGGATGGATGGATGGGTGAACGGGTAACTGGATGGATGGAAAGATGAATGTGTGAGGGAAATGGTATATGCATGGATGAATGAGCGAAAGGATGGATGAGTGAAAGGGAGGATGGATGGACGGATGGATGAGTGAAAGGGTGAATGGATGGATGAGTGAAAGGGTGGATGGAGGATGAGTGGAAGGATGGATGGATGAGTGAGTGAGTGAAAGGCTAGATGGATGAGCGAAAAGGTAAATGGATGGATCGATAAATGGATAGATGAATGGATTAAGTGAAAGTCTTTATGATTCAATGAAGTGAAAGGGTGGATGTATGGACTGAGTGAAAGGATGGATGGATGAGTGAAAGGTAGGGTAGATGGGTGGCTGGAGGAAAAGATGGATGAGTGAAAGAGCGAATGGATGGACAGATGAGTGCAAGGGAAGATTGATGGATGGACAGATGGGTGAGTGGAAGGGTGAATGGATGGATGAGTGAAAGGGTGGATGGATAAAGGATGAGAGAAAGAATGGATGGATGGATGAGTGTGAAAAGATGGATGAGTGAAAGGGTACATGGATTAATGTAAGTGGATGAAGTGAAAGTCTGGATGAATGGATGGGGTGAAAGGGTGGGTGTATGGACAGAGTGAGAGGATGATGAGTGACTGGATGGATGAGTGAAATAATGGAAGGCTGAGTGAAAGGGAGGGTAGATGGGTAGCTGGATGAAAGGGTGGACAGATGGATGAGTGAAAGTGTATATGGATGGACAGATGAGAGACATGGTAGTAAATGGATGGATGGTTAAGTGGATGGATGGGTCGAAGTGTGGATTGGTGAGTGAAAGGATAGATGGCTGAATGAAAGGATGGATGGATGGATGAGTGAAAGACAGTAAACGAGGACCAGACCAAGCTTATGCAAATCAGCCTTGGTTGTGCTTCAATAGGAACAGCTAGACCCGAAGGCCATGTCCCTTTTGCATAAGAACAAAAGATGCCCCCATACTGGTTTTGGCCTTGTTGGGCCTGATACGATCTTCCCCCCTCCAACTCCACCCTCCAGAACCGCAGGAGTTGGATCTCTAACCCCCCAGTGCAAGGACTAGTCACAGCTGCAATACCATTTAGAAATCCAATTGGACTGCAACCCATACTCAACCCACTGAACAATACTATGCAGAAAGTTTGTACTGCTACATATCAGTCCCACAAGATAAATTCAGGGCCACAGTGAAACTCCAAACCCATTTTGTGAATGAATAACACCTCAAAATAACACTTTTAAATGGGATATGTATTTTAATATGTTCATTTTAAAATTCTATTTTAGTGCTTAACTTATATATGGTAACCACACTGAATACAAAAACAAATGCAATGCAAGTTATGTTCAGCGTGAACAGAAACTATTTTACAATGGTTATTGAAATCTTAGTATCGTAGCGCCCTCTATTTCTAAGTGTTATGCTAATTCTAGCTAAAGCAGTAAATAGTAAGCTTTTGTTTGAGTTTCTCAAGATGGACCGCACATCATACCTGTGTCTTCGTTATGAAATAGCAAGCCAGCTTTTGTCTGTCACAGCTTATTCAGTGCTATAAAATAAACAGCGACAGGCTGAAGGCCACATTTGTTTGCTGTCCCCGATGTTGCCTCTGACTGCGTGATAGTCCTAACGCGAAGTCCCTCTCTGATTATGGTTCAATACCTGAGGTTTGATTGTATCTGATTACAGATTTGATCTTTTACAGTAAAAACAAATGTAGAACTAAAGCATAAACTAGACTAAATAATCATGGTGACAAATGCGTCAGAGCGAATATCACAAGGAATATAGGCAGGGCCACTGGAATTATGCGGCAGGCTTCACCAAATTATGCAGCACAAACAGGCAAATCATGTGACCTAATGCAGCACATTTTGTATTACTTCATAATTTTGTAATTTTTTTCACATTAACACTGGCGGGGCAAAGGTTTCACCTCATTAGTACTAGATTAACATCCAAATAGAGTAATAAGCAGGTGAAAGATGACCAGTTACCCGTTGTATATGGTCTTCCACTGCATGGCAGCACAGGTTGCTGGGTTTTTAGCAACTTTTTCTTTTTACAATGTCATTTTATTATTTTGCATAAGAGTTACAGTGATGGGCACCTTCGCAACATGAGGTCATGCCTCGATATGCACACTATTGGAACATATTACAGCAGAGTCAGTATGAGCAATATGAGTATCCAGACAGCCAACCGGCTTCAAACTAATAGACCAGTCAGTCCAATCAGGATGATGTGGGGCCAGGCACAGGTAATGGGGCTCATGTCCAACAATATGCCTAAATGCAGCTGCAAATGTACACTCTGTAATAGCAAGAAAAGCAAAACCTAATTAAGAAAGAAAGGAAACAAAATAAATGAAAACTAACTGTTGCCTATTCGGGTGTCTACTACTGTACAGAATACAGTCCCGGGAAGAAGATCGAGTTCTGTGCGGTCTCTTCCTGGGTAGTAAAGATGTCCCATGGAGAGGGGTGGTGGTCGGGGGACCGGATCCCGGATGGGTGGAGCAACGAATAGTTGGCATCTGGGTGTGGTCCCATTTTGTCTTTGTCCCCCCTCATTCTCCGGAGGGTAGACAATTTTCCATCTGCAATCTACCATAGAGCAGTTGCACAGCATTAAGCCCCATTCTTTACATGTTCCAAGGGTCTCAGGTCACGCAGAGCCTCCCTCCAAAGGACGGACTCTTCGCAGGCCTCTCACTTCAAAACCTTAGCATTTCAACGCTGAAGGTCTGGGCCCCGGCGGTGGCCTCATTGAAGAGGGGGGGTGTGCTAGTGAATCCAAGGATTGCCCCGCCGTCTGCAACTTAAGAGCGGAGGGGGGGCAATAATTCTGAACAATTTGGACATACACCACTTGTGACCATCCCCCCAGGAAGTTGCCCAAGCTGTCCAACTCACATAATACCAACAAACGAAAATGGGTGGAGGGTCTAAGGGAGTTTAAAGACCAGCACGGGCAAATCCCCAAATACCAAGACTAGAACAACAGAGTCCGTGGGTCTATACAGGTGTATCTAAAAATGAGCAGAAGATGCCAGCTTACAAACCTAGATCAGGGATCCTTTCAAAAAGGACCAAGTCCCATCACCCACCGAAGTGGCATGCTTCATCATCTGGGACCTCCCTTAACCGCACCTGGTGCGGTTAAAGAGCTACTACTCCTTAAATTACTATAAAAAGGAGGAGCTCAAGGGTGTTTTAGCTAATAAACGTGGAGGGAATCACTCCCAAAATAGAAGGAAGCTGCCTATAGTGTAGTGAAGTGAGGTGCAGTGTGTGAAAACGTGATATTAAAATTGATTAGCACAGGAAAACTCCTTTATTAAATATCCAGTGATATCAACAGTAAAAGACGCAGAAATGATAGAGTAAGACGTGTACACCAAACAATAAGGAACACGTACTCTAAGTGTAGGTCTACATGTTTCAGCCAACTAGCGTCTCAAAGAGATGACCGTGGCTTTCTTCAGGACCATAATGATACACTACTGCAATGTGGTAAAGTGTGCACAGGGACATAAAAGGAACGATACAACCAACAGTGGTACCTGCTTATCAATTGATATACGGCACCGTACTCTAAGTGTAGACCTACACTTAGAGTACGTCTTCCTTATTGTTTGGTGTACACGTCTTACTCTATCATTTCTGCGTCTTTTACTGTTGATATCACTGGATATTTAATAAAGGAGTTTTAGGTAGACCTGTATAGACCCACGGGCTCTGTTGTTGTTCAACTCACATAACAACCTAGTGTGGCAAGAGAGGTCCACGCAGTGCCATACCTCTGCAACACCATAGAGAGGGAGATATCGCCCAAAGATCCTTACCCACAGAGGCCCCGGGCAGTACATTGAGATGTAGAAGCCCCTTCTGTGTCCAAACTTTGACTTAAAGCTTAAACCCAGATTTGAAATAAGAAAGGATTAGTGAGCATATGAAATAATATTTAACTATCATTCATATGGTGTGATCTGTAGTGCCACTGGTGATCTGGGGCAATATAAGTCTAGTATCTGTCCCAGAAGGGCGACTGGAAGCTAAGAGCACATGGTCATATGAGCTCACGTGTTCCCTGGAGCCACTACCATCATGCACCAGCGTTTTCCTCGTCTGATTCTGCTGCTGCGTGGGCTGCAGTTTGACTCCCCTCGCCAGGCGTGAGTTCCTGTGCCACCGAACCATCCCAGTCCATTGGCTCAAGCGAGAGAGGCTCCCATTGTCATATGAGTCCAGCCATTGCCAAGCCTCCTCTGATGTATTGAAGAAGATTGTTTCACGATCAAGTTAGATGCGTAGACTGGCAGGAAACATTCTGGCGTATTGGGTTCCAATCCCAGAGCTTCCTCTTCACAGCCATAAAGAAGCCCTCTGTCTCTGCAGGGCTACAGTAAAATTAGGGAAAATGGAGATTCTGGCATTGTCCACAATATAAGGGCCAGCAGTCTGTGCTTGTTGGAGTATAAAATCTCGATCCTGGTAGTACAATACTGGGTAAAACAGGGCGTGGAGGTTACCCCAGGGCAGGTTGCCTCGCCAGGACCCTGTGTGCCCTCTCCTAAGCAAAATGCTTAAACAGTCCCTCCAATGCAACGACATCCTATAGCCCATCCATCAGATAAGTTAGCATTGACAAACCCTCCACTCCCTCTGGGAGACAAATCACTCTTATGTTATTCCTCTGGGCCTGCCCTCTTGGTCCTCAATGCGAGTTACCAGGACCTCGATCCTCCTTACCAATGCATCTTGGCAGTGGCATGGCCCCTGGACATAAGCCTAATGTCTCCGTCTCCACCTCAACCTGTTTAAGGCAGCCATTTTGCAGTGATCATCCCAGAGAAGGCCCATGTCCAACACCAACGTGTCAGTTTTGGACTCTAAGGCATCTCTTGTGGAGCCAATGGTGGCCAGGATAGTGCACAGTTTGTCCTCTTGTGTGGAAGGCATGCTCCCCCCAGAGGTGGCACAGCTCCTGTCAGTGTCTTTGTGGCATTGGGCTCTCCCTATTGATAGGCCTTTGGCAGGTAAACTGGCCTTAGAGGCGAAACGTACCAAGTAAAATTGTGGGGGTCGCTGCTGGGGAGCACAAGAGCAACTAGACACCAATGTGGGTGAAGAGGAGGGCCAGAAGGGTACCAACGGGGTGCCGAGGGCCCAACTCAGGCACTAAGTGATCCTTAACAGTAATGTTCCAGCCCACGGCACCAGGGTGGGAAAACACGCATTCGCGCCGAGGAGGAATACTCACCACCGCCTCTGGGACCCGCTGGGTCAGCTGGAACCTCAAAGGCACCACCAAGTAGCCATCTGCATCAAAATGCCCACCGTACACCAGTGTAGGGAGAGACTGGGCAAGTAGCAACACAAGTGAGCCACAGCACAAAAGGGCCTGGCCTTGGCCTCCAAGCCAAGCCGGACTAGCTGAGCGGCCCTCCAATAGTCAAGCTCCCTTCATTATCTGATCCAGTTGCTAGAGTGTCCATCTCTTGGCAGCTGGCGCAGATCCAAGCGGCCAGTACTGCGGTTCAAGCCTCCCGACCACACGGATGTAAGTTGCGCCCCGTGCAGGGATGTAATCCAACAAGACACAACCACCCGTAGCCACAAGTCTTAGCCCCAGTATCAGCGACCAGGAAGTGGCCCCTTGGAAAAAGCACGGCCCCTTTCTGCATGGTGGCTAGCCTCGCCCACAGTGATTTTAGTAACTTTTGATTTGTATAAGCTAGAAAAACAGTTTTTTGGTTAAAATCTGCAGAATATGCAGCAGATGATGGGTTATGTGGCAAATACGGAAAACCCATACTTATGCAGAAAACATTGCACAGCGATAATTCCAGTGGCCCTGATTATAGATAACCAGCATTATAAACTACAAAAACATGCAGGCAGGCAAAATGCAAAGATTTCTAAGCATGTTTTTAAAACTTGCCACTTTCTCTGACAGAGCTAGAAGAGTCTGGAAATCGGTACAGGATAGAAACAGTACAGTCTGATGACGCCAAATGATGGAATCAGAAAAGGTGGACCAGGACCTGTCACAGTGTCCCCAACAGGCCTTTCAGGGAGGTGCAGCTGAAGTCTTATGGCGCAAAGAACATAGGGGGCATTTCTGAGCATTCTCATCAAGGGCAGGCAGTCTCACTGGGGAAAAACATAAACAGCGATGAGTGGGAAACTTGAATTCATGTAAGTGACTGGTGCTTAATCTGGGCCACACTTTATCCCATCGTCTTTTGGTTAAATGTGCTGCTGCAGATAATGGTCTCCATAATGCAAATCAGTCCAGTTGGAAAAATTCAAGGCAGTCCAGGCCAGAGCCCTCTGAAAGAGAACAACTAAAACCTAGCCAGGTTTTGGGCTTCGAGGACCTCAGACCGTCGGCCCCTGTAAGTAGTGGCCCAGAGAGACCCCACCGGCTCAGATTAACTCTAGTATTCCGCCCATCAACATTTTTGCAGTTTTTGTCAAACAAATTGGTCCTCTCAGAAGCAGTCCTAGGCACAGATGCCTCAGAGGGGCTGCTCCCGCTGGTATGTACCAGCCTGGATCCTTCTGTTGCTGCCGACCCAGAGACAGACTTGATGCACACAGTGCTCACACCTACACATACATTTATATGCAAAGTGACTTTTGTGTGTCTCTCAGTTTCTGCCGCCGCCACTCGTTGCTCTTTTATGTCTCCTAAACTTACATATTCTGCACTTTCTCGACTCTGAGCTGTGCGCGGCTCCTCCGAACAGCACCGGGTATAAACTTTAATGTACAACAGCGGTTCGCACCTTCTGCAGGGCTACACTACAAGTCCTTGTCACATCATATGCAAAACAAACATCGCAGCAAAAAATGTATAGCACTTTCAAGGTTTCCTGACAGTTCTTCTCTTCAGCCAATTAAAGCTTTTAGATTGACACAGAATCTTTCCTCAAAGCCGGAACCTGAATGCTAGACTGTAATCTCACATCAATGTGCACGAGCAGCAGCAGCAGCAGTCTTTCTTCTGTGTCTATTAGTGAACACTGCGCTACCTCCTTCACTGCGGTCATGACAATGACAGTCAACAGCACAGCAGGAGCAAGCACATCAGTAAATACAACAAACACGGCAAGGTGCTGGAGGGATTAGAAGTGTGGAAGTGAGTGCTGTCAGTACTCGAGCTCCACAAAGTAAAAGGCTTAAACAGGTTTCTGCTAAACAAGTAAAACACCCTGTCATTCCCTTTGAGAAGACTCTCAGTGGATGCTGTGGAAGGATAAAGTTACCTTTAATGCAACTACGTTACCCCTCGTTGTCAGCATGTCTCTTTTCCTGACCAATGATTAAAGTGCTCCAAGAAGCAGGACTAGAAACTGTGCGAGAAAGTTCTTAATGCAGACCTTTGCATGGCTGGTACTGCGGCTGCGCTTGCGTGAACGTGTTACCACTCTCCACACGTGGGTGTACATCCTCACCAGATCCCTCTTTACACAAGCATTGGCAAAGCCAATAGGTCTCGTCTATGCAAGATCTATTGGCTTTGCAGCTCCGGGTCAGCCGAAAAGCTTTACCTGAAAGTGTGCAGAGTAGGGGAGCATCTGATGTTGACTGGGAGCTCATTCCAGCTCATTCCAGGTCTTTGCAGCGAGGTAGGAGAAGGCTCTTCCCCCTGCTCTGGTTCAGCTTGTACGCAGGGCTTCTGCTAGGGTGAGGTCGGCGGAGCAGAGGTTTCTTTTGGGTATCTGGGAGGCCTCTCAACCAAATATTCCATCAATGCCCAACGATTCAAAACCCCAAAACGAAGCTCATTGGTCCACTTTTGAGCTATATGACCAAAACGACATCCTGAAAACCCTATCGGCCATTAAGCCTAACAATCACTTCAACGACCCACTCCCTGCAAAATTTATGCCGTAACATAGACCAGGAGATCATCTCCAGCTGGACATCGATAGTCCATGTCTCCCTGTCTCAAGGATATTTCCCAGACTGTCTAAAAATGGGACAAGTCATTCCCATCATAAAATAACCAACAGAGAATCCCGCTGATCCTAGCAACTTTCGGCCAGTAGCCAACATTCCCCTATTGGCTAAAGTGATTGAAAAAATGTGTTCAGCAACAACTAAGCCAGCACATATCTAAATTCCAATTACTAGACACTTGCCAATCAGGATTTAGACCAAACCATAGTACGGAAACAGCAATTCTGCACATAGTAGACGACACACTACTCGCTCTAGACCAAAACAAAGCATGTCTGTTAATCTTGCTTGATTTATCATCTGCGTTCGACACAGTTAACCACGAAATGTTGCTAGAACGTCTGGAGAACAGGATGGGTTTTTCCGGGAATGGTCTTGAATGGTTCAAGTCTTACTTGAAGAACAGATCACAAAGATTTCTTGTGAATAAGAACCTGTCAACATCATCCCCCATCCAGATAGGGGTTCCACAAGGATCAACCCTCTCCCCGTCACTATTCAACCTATACGTGGAACCACTAACGGACATACTCCACGGTGCCAACATCCTTTTCTACATGTACGCCGATGACACTCAGATTTACATTAAGATCTCCTCCTTAGAAGAGATCAGAACAATGAACAAGGCTCTATGGGTGATGATGCAATGGCTAACAAGCAATCAGCTTAAACTAAACGCAAAAAACCCAGAATTCCTCCTAATTTCACCCACCAAAAGTCCGCCCATTATAAAGGAATGGACCAATTTGATCACTGCACTCAATTGCACCCCGATCACTGTAGATTCAACCAAATCTCTAGGAATAACGCTAGACCAAAGCCTAAACATGCAGTCACACATTAACACACTGGCTAAAAGTGCTAGATTTCACCTGAGCTACGTTAAGAAATTGAAACCTTTCATCGAAACGGCGGACCTCAAAATGGCAGTTCAAGCACTATTAATCTCGAGGATCGAATAAGGATGCACAACACTTTCTGGGCTCCCCAAAATTGCACCAGCACCTCTAAAAGCCTGCCTCAACGCAGCAACAAGGCTCATAACAGGGTCAAAAAAATTCAACCACATCTCTCCTCACCTGAAAGCACTGAACTGGCTACCTTATGAAGCCAGAATTCAGCTCAAACTGGCGTGCATAACACACAAAGCTCTACACTTCAAGACACCAAGATACCTAGCACAGAAACTGGTAATTTCTGGGGGAAACAGACAATCAAGGAGCGCCACAGACCTAGTGCTGAAACCACAAATTTTCCGCAAAAAAAACCTTACAGAGCGTTCTCAGGTGCCGCACCGAGAATATGGAATTCGCTACCCCCAGACATCAGAAGGCTACCCAACCACGCAAGATTCTAGAAAGAAACCAAGATCTTCTTAATGAGTAAATTCCTACCGTAAACATTACAGAGCAAGCACACATGGCTCGCCCAAATACTCTCGCTCAAGGACACAAGAGTTTTAGAGCTAATGTTGTTTTTCCATTACAGGGCTCTTGCTTCCCTTGGAGACATGGTCCCTCTAGTCTTACAGCCTGCGAACATACTATAACTGTTATCAAAAGAAATAGAGATGTCAACTTTGAACTGGACTGGAATATATTAAATGCTATACAGAAATCTGTACCGGACAAGTTACCATGTCCTAAACTGTGAAGCACTCTGATACCCTACGGGGTCAAGTTTGCGCTATACAAAACACTGAATAAATAAATAAATAAATACGTGGAAAGAGGCTCTTTCGTTGAGGTACTTGGGTCCGATGTTGTGGAGGGATTTGTGGGTGAGTAGCTTGAAGGTTACTCTCTTCTCGACGGGGAGCCAGTGAAGGTCTCGCAGGTGTGGAATCATGTGCTCATGTCGTGGAATCCCAAGACGAGTCTGTCCGCGGTGTTCGGGATGGTCTGGAGTTTGTGTATCAGGGATTTGTTGATTCCAGCATAGAGGGCGTTTCCATAGTCCAGTCTGTTAGTTATGATTGCGTGAGTCACGGTCTTCCTGGCTTCGGGGGGGATCAACTTGAAGGTCCTGCGGAGGATGTGGAGGGAGTTGAAGCAGGTGGCGGCAACGGTGTTGATCTGGCGAGTCATGGTGAGGGAGGAGTCTAGAATGATGCAGAGGTTCTGGGCATGGTCCATTAGGTGGGTGGGTTTCTGGGGGCGGAGGGCCACCAGGTGCGTCCCAAGCAGTGGGGGAGGGACCAAGGATGAGGACCTCTGTCTTCTCCGAGTTGAGCTTTAGGAAGCTGCTGCTCATCCAGGCTGCGACGTCTTTCATTCCATCCTGGAAGCTGAGGCTGGTGTCTTCGGGGTTCTTCATGAGGGAGAGGATGAACTGGGTGTCGTCAGTGTAGGATGTTATGCTGAGTCCATGCTGTCTGATGATGGCGGCGATGGGGGCCATGTAGATGTTGAAAAGCATGGGGCTGAGCGATGATCCTTGGGGTACTCCGCAGTTGATCTCTGTCGGTTTGGAGAGGAAGGGTGGGAGTCTGATTGTTTGGATTCTGCCGGCAAGAAAAGAGCAGATCCAGTCAAGGGCGGTTCCTCGTATGCCGGCGTCATGGAGTCTGGCTGCAAGAGTGCGGTGGGAGATGGTGTCAAAGGCTGCGGAGAGGTCTAGCAGTATGAGGGCCTCGGTGTGGCCCTGGTCGAGGAGCACATGGATGTTGTCGGTGGCAGCAAAGATGGCAGTCTCTGTGCTGTAGTTACTGCGGAAACCGGACCGGGAAGCTTTGAGGATAGAGTTCTCTTCAATGAAGGTGGTCAGCTGGGTGTTGACGATTTTCTCGGTGACTTTGGCTGCGAAGGTAAGGAGAGAGATGGGACGGTAGTTTTTCAGGTCAATTGGGTCTGGCGAGGGTTTCTTGTGGAGTGGTTTGACTTCTGCCCGCCTCCAGTCTTCGGGGAAAATGCCGGATTCGAAGGTGGCGCTGATGGTGCGGCGTAGCTCGGGTGCTATGGCGGCGGAGGCTCTGTGGAAGCTGTGCAGCAGGCAGGGGTCCGTGGGGGCTCCTGAGTGGGTTCTCTTCATGGTCGTGGTGGTATCTTCGGTGGTGAACGGTGTCCACGTGGTGAAGGTGGGCTGGCTGTCATCGCTGGAGGGAAGGGTAGTTTCTGGGGTCTGCTCTCTGAAGTTGTCGTAGAGGGCCTTGATTGCCAATATGTTTTAGCAAATATTTGTACACCAGAGTGGCTACTGTTCAGCATGGCTAAAAGTTAGTGGAGTAAAGGAGAGCGGCATGGAGTGGAGTGTCGTAAAGTGGATTAGAGTGGAGTATTATGGAATGGCGTGGAGTGGTGTACAATAGAGTTGATCGGTGTGGAGAAGAGAGGAGTGAAGTGGAGTGCCAGGAAGTAGTGTACAGTGTTGAGGAGTGCCGTGAAGGGAATAGAATGCCAAAAAGTGGAAGGGAAAAGAGTTGAGTGGCGTAGAGTGGAGTACAGTGTCAGAGTCGAGTAGAGTGTCGTAAAGTGGAGTGGAGTGGCACAGAGTGTCATGAAGTGGTGTAGAGAAGAGTCGAGTGGCGTGAAGGAGGTCGCGTAGAGCATCGTAGAGTGGAGTAGTGTCGTAGAATGAGTGGCACAGTGTAGAGTAAAGTCTCAGTGGAACAGAGTTTAATGGAGTAGAGCATCATAGAGTGGAGCATTGTGGAATGTCACAGAGTGTAGTGTAGTAGAGTGGCCTGGAGTAAAGTAGCCCAAAGTACAGTGGTGCAGAGTAGATTGGCATAGAATGCAATGGCGTAGAGTGCATTGTTTTGTTTTTTTAAAAACTTTTTTTATTAATAGACATCAGCTTATCGATTACAGTACAGAGGAAGTGATAATTCAGAGTGCATTGGTGTAGAGTGCAGTGATGCAGAGTAGCATAGAGTGCAGTATCATAGAGTAGAGTGGTGCAGTGGGGTAGAGTGTAATGGCGTAGAGTGGCGCAAAGTGGAGTAGAGTAGCGTGGCACAGAATGGAGTGGTGCAGAGTGGACTGCAGAGGTGTAGAGTAGAGTGCAGTTGCGTAGAGTACAGTGGCCTAGAGTGTAGTGTTGTAGAGTGTAGTAGAGTGGCATTAAGTTGAGTGGTGCAGAGTAGAGTGCAGTGGCATAGAGTGCAGTCATGCAGAATCGTAGAGTGGTGCAGAGTAGAGTGGGCAGAAAGCAGCGACGAAGAGTACAGTGGTTCAGAGTAGAATGGAATGGCGTACAGTGCAGTGACAGAGTGCAGTGGTATAGAGTACATGTTGTAGAGTATAGTGGTGTTAAGTGCAGTGGTGCAAAGTAGTTGGCATAGGTGCAGTGGCATAGGGTGCATGTGTTTTGAGTAGAGTGGTGTTGCGTGCATTGGCGTGGAGTGCAGTGGTTTAGAGCACAGTGGTGTAGAGTGCATTGGTGTAGAGTGCAGTAATGCAGAGTAGCATAGAGTGCAGTATCATAGAGTAGAGTGGTGCAGTGGGGTAGAGTGTAATGGTGTAGAGTGGCGCAAAGTGGAGTAGGGTGGTGTGGCACAGAGTGGCGTGGTGCAGGGTGGAGTGCAGAGGTGTAGAGTAGAGTGCATTTGCATAGAGTACAGTGGCCTAGAGTGTAGTGGTGTAGAGTGTAGTAGAGGGGCATAAAGTTGAGTGGTGCAGAGTAGAGTTCAGTGGCATAGAGTGCAGTCATGCAGAATCGTAGAGTGGTGCAGAGGAGAGTGGGCAGAAAGCAGTGACGAAGAGTACAGTGGTTCAGAGTAGAATGGAATGGCGTAGAGTGCAGTGACATAGAGTGCAGTGGTGTAGAGTAAATGTTGTAGAGTATAGTGGTGTTAAGTGCAGTGGTGCAAAGTAGTTGGCATAGGTGCAGTGGCATAGGAAACAGATAATTCCTCAACTACGAATTTTTTTTTAGAAACCATAGAAACGTTAGGATTAAAGCAGCTGGTAACCGACCTTACACATGAGGCTGGACATACCCTGGATGGGATATGTACAAACTTCACTAAACTTACAGTGGATGCCCCTACCACACTAACGTGGTCTGACCACAAGTACATCCCTTTTGAGATTGCAGATAGCTCTCTACATGCAGCTAATCAAATTCCGGAACTACTTTGTAGAACTGTTAATAGGAAATGGAATAAAATGCTATCAAATCCTAATCTTCATACATTAGCAGAATTAAGCAAACCCATATTAATCGGCAATCCGGTTATTGATACAGGTATTTTCAATGACTGGCTGACAATGTTAGCTAACCAAATGGCCCCGGTGGCCACATGTAGCCTTCCTGGGAAAAACCTCTGCCCCGTGGTTCACACCTCAGCTCAAAGAGATGCAAGGCAAATGCAGGAATCTCGAGCGCAAATGGAGGATGTACTATAACAACAATGATCTTACTATTTTTAGAACAGCATTGAAAAATTACCACAGGATGATCAAACACGAAAAGAGGGTTTGTTATACTAATCTCATTGAACAGGCAGCATCTGATCAGAAGATGAATTTTAAAATTATTCAGTCTTTTACCCACCCCAAGATATTTATTCAGGAAATTCCCCCATCACAACAACTATATGATCAAATAGCGGACTATTTTGATGACAAGGTCAGTGACCTTAGAAAGGATTTTCCAGTGGACACCCCATCGTCTGAAGAGTCAATTTATAATCACGAAAATATACCGCTGCTGGATCACTTTAGTAAGGTCACCCTTGACCAGTCCAGACAGGCCATCCTGTCTTGTAAATCAGGTTCCCCAGGCGATCCCTGCCCTCCTAAAGTTTTACATGCACTGATTGAAACTGTTAATCCCATTATTAATCAGATTGTTAACTCCTCACTTAGACAGGCAGTAGTACCAGACAGCTGGAAGGTTGCATCAATTAAACCTCCTCAGAAGAAACATCTCACGGACCCAACCGTTCTGACAAACCTTAGACCTATTTCATTATTACCCTGCCTAAGTAAGATAACAGAGAAACTTGTAAACATGCAATTAAACAAGTTCCTCCTATTAAATAATGTGCTACACCCCAGGCAATCAGGTTTCAGAGCTGGGTTCTCAACAGAATCAGCGTTGCTACATACTGCGGAGACGTTAAAATTCACACTTGATCAGGGAAAAATGGCAGTGCTGATTCTGTTGGATCTTTCAGCCGCATTCAATACTGTCTCCCATGCTGCCTTGGGTAAACAGCTAGGAAAAGTAGGGATCTCTCAGAGGGTACTGGCCTGGTTATTGTCTTTCTTGGATAATAGAAGACAATTAGTTACACTAGGTAGCTATACCTCAACTGAGAGGCAGCTGTGTTCGGGGGTACCTCAGGGCTCGATTTTGAGCCCCACACTTTTTAATATTTATATGGTACCCCTGCTTTAGCTAATATGTTCGACAGTATCTTACGCTGATGATACACAGCTCATCCTCACCCTGGACAAAGAATCAACTGTAGCCGAGGAAAACTTCCAACACTGCCTTTCGGCTGTCTTTGAATGGATGAACATAAACCATTTAAAATGTAATAGCCAAAAGACGGAGATTTTGCTGTTGGGAAAATGTAATATTTTCTCACCTAAAATGTGGTGGCCAACTGACGCAGCCCCCCCCCCCCCCTAATACTGTGGACACTGCAAAAAATCTCGGAGTACGATTTGATACTTCTCTCTCTTTTCACCAGCAGGCCATGTCGGTTGCAGGAACTTGTTTTTATTGGATAAAAACTCTGATTATTATTTTTTTTTAATTTCTACCTGCCACGGCCCGCAAGTCCGTGGCAGTGGCCACAATCCTTTCACGATTGGACTATTGCAACAGTCTCTATGCAGGCATAAAGAAAAGTACTCTAAAAAGGCTGCAGACTGTGCAAAATGCAGCGGCTCGAATGTTACTGAATTTACCTAAAGGGTCTTCAGCATCTGAGGCTCTTCAAACCCTCCACTGGTTACCCATACACAAGAGAATTCTTTTTAAAATCCTTGTGATTACCTTTAGAGCTTTAAAACAAAGTGGCCCTAAGTACCTCAGGTCCAGATTAAAAGTTCATGTACCTGTTCGTAATCTGAGATCATCTAAAGAAAATCGGCTAGTACCCCCACATTTCCGTTTGAAGTCCAGAGGAGGAAAGTCCATGGCTGCCCTAGGAACTAAAGCCTGGAACTACTTACCCTCCTACCTGAGACTTATACAGACAGATTCTATCTTTAAGAAAAAATTGAAAACTTGGATATTTACAGCTCCAGATAGTTTTGCCCTCTCTCTTAACTAAACCTTCCAACACTGCGACATTAAAGACTACTTTCCTCTGACACTAGCCCTCAGCATCAAGATGCTCCATTGGAGTGAAAGCCTGCGCTTTATAAATGTCTTCATTCATTCATTCATTCATAGGGTGCATGTGTTTTGAGTAGAGTGGTGTTGCGTGCATTGGCGTGGAGTGCAGTGGTTTAGAGTACAGTGGCATAGCGTATACTGCAGAGGAGTGGAGTGGCACAGCATAGCGTACAGTGGCGTAGAGTGCATTTGAAAAAAATGTAGTGACGTAGAGTAGATTGTTTCAGAGTGGAGTGGTGCAGGATAGAGAAAATTGGTGCCGGGTGCAGCACAGTAGCATAGAGTAGAGAAGGGTAGAGTAGAGTGGCTTAGAGTTGATTGCAGTGATGTAGATTGGAGTGACGCAGAGTGAAGTAGAGTGGTGTAGAGTGCAGTGGCAAATAGTATATTGTTTTAGAGTAGAGGTAAGTGGTCTAGAGTGGAGTGGTGCAGCGTAGGGTGATGTGAAATAGTATAGAGTAGTAGCATAGAGTGCAATGTTGCAGAGTGCAGTGTTGCAGAATGGAGTGGAGTGGCCTAGACTGGAGTGGTATAGAGTGCAGTGGCAAAGAATACAGCGGTGCATAGTAGTGTGGGATAGAGTGCACTGACATAGAGTAGAGGGGGCAAAGTAGAGTAGAGAGGCATTGAGTGAAGGGATGTAGAGCTGCAGTTTCATAGAGTGCAGTGATGCACAGTAAATTAGAGTGACATAAAGCTCATGGCAAGGAGTTCAGTAGAGAGGCAAAGACAGGTGTAGAGTGCAGTGTCATAGATAAAAGTGTGGCAGTGTAGAGTGGCATAGCATTCAGTGGCAGAGAGTGTAGTGCTGCAGAGTAGAATGTCATGGAGTGCAGTGGTGTAGGGGAGAGTGGCATAAAGTGCATTGGTGTAGAGTGCAGTTGCGTAGAGTGGTGCAGAGTAAAGTGACAGAGTGCAAGAGTGTAGAGTGGCGTAGAGTGCAGTGGCACAGAAGGGAGTATAGTGACTTATAGTGCAGTGGTGCAGCTGAGATTGGCATAACGTGCAGTGGCGTAGAGTGTATTGGTTTTGAGTAAAGTGGTGTAGAGTGCAGTGGTATAGAGTGCTGCGATGTAGAATAAAGTGGCATAGTGTGACGTGGCATGGAGTATCGCAGAGTGGAATAGAGTGGCGTAGACTGCAGTGACATAGAGTAGATTGTTTCAGAGCAGACTGAAGTGTCATAGAGTGCAGTGATGTAGAGTTTCTTAGAGTGCAGTGGTGCAGAGTAGATTAGAGTGGATTGGCGTAGTGTATAGTGGTGCAGAGTGGAGCAATGCAGAGTAGAATGGCATACAGTTCAGTGGCGGCGACAGCAGTGTTGCAGAGTAGAGTGAAGTGGTATAGAGTGGTGTTGTGCAGAGTAGGGTGGAATGGTGAAAGGTAGAGTGCAGTGGCATAGAGTGGAGTGATGCGGAGTGCATTGGCATAGAGTGCAGTGGGGTAGAGTGCAGTAGAGTGGTGTAGAGTCCAGTGCCGTAGATAATGCATTCCTAGGTCAACTTTCTGAATGTCCCCAAGATGTCTATAGCCTATCTGTGGGATCTCGGTCTTGATGGCAGGCAGGTTGGCGGAAGAGTGAAGAGGACTGGAGAAAACCTAGAGGCTGGAGGGTACAGATGATTAGGAAACCCCTACAGACTTGGTATAACAGAATCACAATAGAGTTAACTTTATCATACGCCCTTATTAAATCTACGAGTATATTCCACTGCATTAGAAAAGAAAGTAAATGTGGCATGAGGCAGCCATTGCATTAGGTGCACAAGTTTGTTAAAACCACTAGGTCAAACTGCTCAATACACTCTCCTTGGGATTTCGCATCGATACCACAGTGCTTAGAGAATGCACATAGGAAGTCTGACGGAGCTGTCCTGCTTAGCTGTCTGGCATGAAGTGAGAATGCCACTGCCTTCGCGCTGTGCATTGCGCTGATATCCTGCGGAAGGCTCATTCCCAAAAACTAGCCACCAGAACACTGGGGTAGTCTGAGGAGAGAGCTCGGTAGGAGCAGACTTGATCCCCAAGGACCATGCGTGTGGCAGACTAATTGTAGGTAGGACTTGAGAATCCACCCCTTCGTTACGGCTAGACAATATAGCATTAAGAAACTCCAAATATTCTCCTTCTGATGGAGACGAAGGATAGTTGAGGAAAGATCTGTTAGCCATAATGACTGAACATCCAGTTTCTGAAGGACTGTCAAGGAAAACATATATAGAAACCTCTCCAGCCGGTCCGGTATCGTGAGACTGGCCTCTAAGACTATGTGACCTGTGTGGGTCAGGAGACCCTTAAATGAGACATCCATCCATGAAGAGACATTCTTGCTTTTCTTGTTCAGATGTATTGCAAAAGCTTCTACCTCTGGATGCCCTTGGGCTTTGAAGATGGAGTCGCAGATTGTCAATTTAAGCTCCCATTCGCGTGGTGAATGGAGATGCTGGCTCACTGACACACCACGGGTTAAGGTGAGTGTGTAGCAGCTGTTTCCTGACATAGAAGAGGGCTCTGGTAATGTTGATTTATACTATCACCTTGGACCTAAAAAATGGGAGGAAATCCATGCGGCAAGGATGACGTGCTACTTAAGTTGCTTATGATGATGACAGTGGTGGTAGTGTGTTGAACGCCTTCCCCAATTGGAGTGAAGTGAAACAGTGGGGAGGGTCTTAGGCCTGAAGTCAGAGAGAATGTTTGCCTTTCGTTGAGATCTTCGTGATTTGGGAAACAACCTTTACTATGCAGCCATTACATCGAACTACCTTTACTACGCAGTCATTACATCACAACATCCTTTACATCGCATGTCATTACAACGCAGCCATTACATCGCATGTCACTACAACGCAGGCATTACATCGCAAGTCATTACAATGCATACCATAACAACGCATAGTACCCTTACACTATCCAACACTTACCCTACTGTTGCACTCACTGGAGTTAGAATAGTAATTTTTACCCCCACTCTATCCAACACTTACCCTACTGTTGCACTCACTGGAGGTCGAATAGTAATTATTACCCCTATACTATCCAACACTTACCTTAAATGCGATGTAATGGTATGCATTGTAATGGTATGCGATGTAATGGAATGTGTTGTAAAGGTAGTTTCTGAAAATGCAATGTAATGGCATGCAATGTAAAAGTATGCGTTATAAAGGATGTTGCGATGTAAAAAGTGCGTTGTAAAGGCATGCATTGTAAATGTAGCCCCCAATCTGCCCTACCGGGGGTGCAGAAAGCCCACTGGACGCCAGGGATTTTTTGCGTGAAATTTATATGAGGGTGGGGGCTGCCCAAAACGGGTACGCCAATGCCCACATCCCCCGCCACCATTACAGCCTTTCTGCCCCCCCGGGGGGCAGAAAGCCCACTAAACACCAGGGATTTTTTTGGGCGCATTTGTGTTTAGGGTTGGGAATGACCGAAACGGGTGCCCCAATGCCCCCACCCCCTCCACCATTACAGCCTTTCTGCTCCCCCTGTGAGGCAGTAGCCCCCAATCTGCCTCCCCAGGGGGGCAGAAAGCCCACTTGACGCCAGGGATTTTTTTTATTTGTGTAGGTGTAGGGGCTGCCCAAAATGAGAATACCGGGGGGGGGGGAGGCAGAAAGCTCACTAGGCGCCAACGATTACGCTGGCTTTTTTTATGCATGGGGCTACCCAAAATGGGAATACCATTGCCCCCGCCCCTACAAAAAAATAGCCACAGTCTTTCTCCCCCCTTGGGGGCATATTGGGGCGAACCCCCCTCCCCGGATTCCCCCCAAGGCGGCAGAAAGCCCACTAGGCACCGACATTTTTTTGGCAATGTGCCTACATGTGGATTTTGGGCCCTAGCGCAGCTGGCACGTAGGGAAACCTAGCAAACCTGTACATTTTTTTAAACTAGACACCAAGGGGAATCCAGTATGGGTGACTTGACTAGCTCTCACCAGGTTCTGTTAGCCAGAATCCCTTCAAACCTAAAAAATTGTCAAAAAAAAACATTTTCCTCACATTTCTGTGGTGGAAAGTTCTGGAATCTGCGTGGATCCACAAAATTCCACCCACCCGCGTTCCCCAAATTCTTCCGAGAAAAATGGTACCTCACTTGTGTGGGTAGGCCTAGTGCCCGCGACAGGAAACAACACAAAACACGACAGTGAAAAATGACCCTTTTTTTGCAAAGTGCCTAGCTGTAGTTTTTTAACCCTAGCTCTGCCGGCATCTAGAGAAACCTAGCAAACCTATACATTTTTTTAAACTAGACTCTCAGGGGAATCCTGTCAGAGGCAGGCAAGGCAGTCAAGTCACCCCATCCTGGATTCCCCTGGGTGTCTAGTTTTAAAAGATGTATAGGTTTGCTAGGTTTCCCTAGGTGCCGGCAGAGCTAGGGTTAAAAAACAACAGCTAGGCACTTTGCCAAAAAAGGGTAATTTTTCACTGTGAAATTGTGGTGTGTCCATGTTGCGTTCTGCGCCGTTTCCTGTCGCGGGCACTAGGCCTACCCACACAAGTGAGGTACCATTTTTCTTTGAAGACTTTGGGGAACGCGGGGTGGTTGGAAATTTGCAGATCCACGCAGATTCCAGAACTTTCCACCACAGAAATGTGAGGAAAATGTGTTTATTTAAAGCCATTTTTTAGGTTTGCAAGGGATCCTGGGTAACAGAACCTGGTGAGAGCCAGTCACGTCTCCCCATCCTGGATTCCCCTGGGTGTCTAGTTTTCAAAAGTATATAGGTTTGCTAGGTTTCCCTAGGTGCCGGCAGAGCTAGGGTTCAAAAACTACAGCTAGGCACTTTGCCAAAAAAGGGTCATTTTTCACTGTGAAATTGTGGTGTGTCCACATTGCGTTTTGCGCCGTTTACTGTCGCTAGCACTAGGCCCACCCACACAAGTGAGGTACCATTTTTCTCGGAAGACTTTGGGGAACGCGGGGTGGGTCGAAATTTGTGGATCCACACAGATTCCAGAACTTTCCACCACAGAAATGTGAGGAAAATGTGTTTTATCAGTCAATGTTACCCTATGGAAGAGCGTTATCGGCTTTTGGGTAAGTACTCGGCTGGCAGAGTTAAGGTTCTGGGAATAGACTCAGGGGTCTCCCAGGGACAGGTCAGTACAGTTGTTACACCCTCAGCGGCACAGGGGCAGCCGGGTGCAGAGTGAGTTAGGCCCAATGTTATCCTATGGGAGGCAGGGGGCCATTGGTTGGTGGCTGCTGGCTAGCAGGCCACGAGGCTGTGGGAGCTGGGCTCCTGGTCACTTGCTCAGGGCAAATGGGGAAGTAGAGTAGAGTAAAGATTGCACTGCCAGGGGCACTAGGGCGGCTGGGTGCAGGGTGCTTTTGAGCTTTCGGGCGCTCAATGGACTGCAATGGAGAAGCTAAAAAACGAACAAAGGCTGCAAGCTCGGGGACGAAGATTCTTCAGGTAGGAGAGGTAATTTGGGTAGTTGGAGGATAGGTAGGCAGCCAGGGGTTGGGCACAGGGGGCTGCAGGGCGCCGGGTGCAGGGGTGCCTTTTGGTGTCTGGAAATCTTACCCTCGGCTGGTCGCGGTTGGAGGGGTTGGAGGGGTGCGGTTGGAGGGGTCCCTGGTTCTGAGGCTGCAGGCATCGTTAGGAGCATCGTGGTGGGTCCTTGGGTGCTGGATTCGGGGTCACAGTCGCAGGGGGGACGTCCTCGGGTTCTTTGTTCACTCCAGCACAGGCCAGGCTTGGCGGGTGCAGAGTGTGCAGGGTTCGCGGTTCCTGGCTGATGCCAGGGGTCAGTTACTTGCTTTGAGCAGTACCACTGCTCGTGGGAGTCCCAGATGCTTAGAGTCACAAGGTAGCCAGGTCCTCCGGGGTTTGTGAGGTTGCTGGCCACTGGAGATGCCGGAGTTTAGCAGGAGCAGGTTTGAGGGTTGACAGGTCGGTAGGGCTGGGGCCAAAACAGTTGGTGTCTTCCTCTTGGGAGCAGCTGCACGGCAGGTCTTCTTGTCTCTTGATCTTCTTTGCTGTTTCAGAATCTGGATCTAAGGAAGGAAGGTTCAGGGTGCCCCTAAATACTAAATTTAGGGGCGTAACAGGTAGGTAGAGGGCAGGGGCCACTGGGTCCCTGCCCTGGGGTGGGTACACCCCCTATCCTGCCACTCTCCTGGGGGAGGGGGGCAGTGGCCTAGTCCTGATTGGGCAGGGCTCCCCATCTTCAAGATGGCGAGAGCCCGGAGATGTGCCTCACCTCGCCTCCCCCACCTGAGGGGTGGGGTTGGCAGAGGCTGGCACACCCCCTGTCCTTCCTTGGGGTTTCCGGCCAGTCTTCCCGCCAGAGTGGGGGTTAGAACCGGTAGGGGCCAGTTGCTGAGTACAGCAAGTGGCCTGGAGAAGCTCACAAAGGCGGCATGTCTTTGAAGCTTTCCCTGCCCTTCCTGGGGGAGGAGACCTAGCACCTCGCCCAGGATGTGCATTGTTGCAGACCCAGGAGAGTGGATGGCTCTCTACCCAGGGGTTCAGCAACATGTCTGCTGTGTGGCAGCCTAGGCAGCCCCTCAGACAAGACGTGGATTGTAGGTTAGGTTCAGGGGGCATCTCTAAGATGCCCTCTGTTGTGCATTGTACATTAAATCCTGCACTGGCATCAGTGCGGGTGTAATGTGCTGAGAAGTTTGATACCAAACTTCTCAGACTTCAGTGGAGCCATCATGGTGCTGTGGAGTTCGTGTTGACGATCTCCCAGCACCATATACTCTTAAATGGCAGCACTGCACTTACAGTGCCCAGGAATGGACCTGGGCACTGTAGGGACACAGGGCTCATGCACCTGTACCCACACCACTGGCATAGGGCACCCAGCTAGAGGGATGGCTGATGTATGCCAGGGCAGTGTGTGTTGTGGGCATGGCACACAGGGATGTGTGCCATGTCGACTCTCTGTTTTGTTCTGCACCCAGACACTCAGCCTGCAAGGGCAGTGTGTGTGTGTCAGGGTACAGGGCCTCTAAGGGTGGCACAATAAGTGCTGCAGCCCTTAGGGGCCTTCCCTGGTCACAGGTCCCTGGGTACCTAGTGTACCATTTACCAGGGGCTGACAGGTGGCCAGGGTTTGCCAATTTGGGTTTAGGTTTCAGCACAGTTTTTAGGGAAGGAACATAGGCCCTGGCTACCTGATTGGCAGGAGCCCAGGGCACACTCAGTCAAAGTACATTCAGCAATTCAGCAAAAAGTGGGGGCATACCATGCATGAAAGATGGCACTTTCTCACATGATCGTATTATTGTTTAATCAGTCTAGGATGCCCTGAGCATGAGCGCTACCAGTAAGCTATGTTTTACAATCCCACATGAAGGCCAACATCACTGGCAATTGATGACAACATTGTTAGGCATGAACTGGTGTTTGGGAGTTTGGGAAGCACTCATTTGCAACCAGTGATGTTGAGTGGGCGAGATCCCTAGAAATGGTCCCTCTTGGTCCTATCTTTACACCCCAAGCTTAATTCAACAAGGTCTACTTTTCTAATGTCCTTACCTATCTCAATCAAAAGCTGTCGAGGAACACTGAGCTTATCACCCCTTCCCTTCTTGTGTTCAAGCAGTCGCCCAGTCCCCTGTGTTATCCCATGAATCTCACTTTCCTGCTACATTCATTATTTTCATAGTCCGTGCTCTGGTATATATTATTACTTATGATTCTGACTTATCATATTTAATATATGTGTGCAATAGATCAATTGTTAATTGCTCACAGCTGGGATACTAACATCAAAGGGATGTTCCTTTCCTGGCTTCTCTGTTAATCTGAATTATTCTTCCTTAGCACTTCAAGCTTTATTTTCAAGCTATGGTCTTGCATTGTATCCATGAATAAAACATAATTTTACAAAAACTGGGCTCTCAAGATATCTCTCCAGCCGCAGCCCGTGCAGGTAAGAGCGGTGGGGCAGGGGGTGTTCAACGGACGAGGACAAGGGAAAATGAATAATTTATTTAATTTTCCCTCTTACCCCTGAACGGACCACGGCTGGATCTCCTTTGAGATCATCTGTCCAACTTCCCAGCACTGTTAAACATATAAAACATATTGGGGTGACACTCCCCCATACAACAAGTGGGCAGGCCCCTCTGTCTGCAGTGCTCTGGCTTCTAAGTGATCCACCACCTGGGGACTCCCAACATGTCCGATCGCCCTACATGTTCGATTGCCAGGCGCCTAGTAAGAGAATGCTGCCACAGTTCATGGGGCATCAATGGATGCCATCACATCCAAGACTTTTAAGCGCTGTGTACTAGCCATAAGGTGACAATCTGGTGCTCTACAAAACACATACATAATACATTAATAAATACGTGGTAAACTTATTTAACAAGCATCGGCAAAGCCAATCATGCTGACCTTCGCAAGCTGGTGGGACAGGTATTTATTTATTTTTATATTACAGCAAGCATACATCATAAAAAGAAAACGAAAAAGAAATCATGCCACTTAAACGTGCCAGTTGTATGCTTCCAATAAAAAAATAAAAAATGAACGCTTACTGTCATGTGCAATTTTAATGGAACAGCTTGGGTAGGCAAGTGTACTTGAAACAGATATTGAAACCTTTTTTATTTTTAATGCAATTCACAGGAAAATATGGTTCTTATTGCCAGAATTGCAGAAACCTTTTTTATTTGTAATTCACATCACAGGAACGTATGTTTCTTGATGGCTCTAAGAAAATGGTTGTATGACAGAGGCACGCATGGCTAAACCACGCATGCCTCTACTACGCTGCCTAAACCATGAATGTGTCTGAACAACAAATCCCTTTACCACGCAATTTCGTGGTAAAAGCATGACTGGTGAAGGGATGTGTGGTGGTATAGATCACACCCTATGATACCTGCCCTTAGCCCTAACAACTACCCTGACGCCCCCCCGAGCCCTAAAAAGTATCTCGACTCCACCCTGAGCCCTTAAAACGAACCCGACCCTCCACTGGGCTCTAAAGTACCCTAACCCCACCCTGAGCCCTAAAAACTACCCCGACCCCCAACCCCTAAGCCCTAAAAACTACCCCGCCCCCCTCATGAGTCCTAAAAGCAACCCAACCCCCAGTCCTAAAAACAATCGCGTGCCCCAAGCCCTAACACTGAGCCCTAAAAACGACCCCACACCTCCCTAAAGCCCCCTTACCTCATTACAGCCTCTCCCGATCTTTCCTGTTCCTGGGCTTGCCCATCTCCGCATCTAGACTGCGCATTGCCTCAGCCACGCATATGCTTGGTTATGGCAAGCATGGTTGCACTCACCTTGGAACAGCACACGTGGCTCTGTCCGGATTGTTCAGACAGTTTCCCAAAGACAATTTGTACTCTTAGCGTGTACTGTAACCTGAAAATATAGTTTAAACACACAAGGATGACTAAAACATTAAAAAAGGCGTTAGCAAAGTGAAGTATTGGCTCACCAGCCCCAGCACTGAAGTGACCTGCTTTCTAAACAGATGTGCGCATGTGATCAGAAAAAATGCTGTCACTCAGGGTGCCAGAACACCAATTACTGAAGTGAGCTGATCCACTGAGTGATGTTTTATGCTATTATGAATGAAAGCAAAATGTTGACAGTCCAACAGACAAATGGATGTAGAGGGCTTACCCACAGTCCCTCTTTGTGTGTGTTTATATTTTTATTTTATATATGTTTTTATTTATGAAACTTTTGATTCCATAGGATCACTGTCTGCTCCCCCTCTGCCTCCCCAAAAGGCTGCCGACACCATTCACAAAAGGAAAAGTGTCCTGAGCGGCCACCTTCCCCTTTGCAAATCAGTTACCACCTTCTTAGAGGTGTTGTTTACTGATCAATTGGGACTGCCCCAATGTTGCTCCAATTTAGAAAATAATTGAAGATGCACCTCTTTAAAGAACAGTGTCACAATGCAGTGACAGTCCATATATTCATAGATGTTGTTCCAGATACTGGGTGCATTGAGAGGAGCAGGCATGTTGCCTTGTTTTCCATTAAACTTGTATATCTCCCTACTGATGTTGTCCTGTGGTAAGAGCTGCCAGAGATGGTGAGCATGTCAGATGGGCAGGGTCCTGGTTGTGATGCTTTGTACATAATGCAGCTAGTTTTGTAAATGGTGCGGGCTAGCAACAGGAGCCAGTGAAGTTGCATCAGGATGGGTGATATGATCACATTTTTTCTGGTCCTTGGTGGCCTCCTACAGTCTGGAGGATACCCTTAAAAGGGAACAGAGTAGAGTCTGGGAGGCCATGGAGCATGGCATTTCCACCACCCAGTGGTGAGAGTACAAGGGCTCGAACAGAAGTTTTGAAGTTTCTTTCTGCAATAAACGGCTTCACATTCTTTAGTAAAGAGAACTGGTGCAAACTGTCTTTGTTTTCTTGACATTGTATTCCACCTGGGTTGGGGTCCAGGATAAATGCAAGTGACTTGGCATTGGGTGAAAGTTGGGGCTGAAGCCATTAAAGTTCATGCCATTTAGCTAAATGTTAACCTTTTCTTGCTTTGTGTTTTTGACAAATAAGAGTTCTCTCTTAGTAGCTTCGAGCTTTAGGTAGCTGCTGGACTTCCAGGTTTGGATGGGGTGCAGACTGTATTTGAGGCATTGAATGTCTGAAGTGTAGGAGACTTTCAAGTAGAGTTGTGTGTATCAATGCCATATTGATGAATTTTGATTCTACTATCAGTGATTAGAGCAATAAGAAGCTTCATATAGAGACTGAAGATGACATGGGACAGTAAGGAACCATAGGGGACTGCGGATCTTCTGGGACCTGGATCGGGGACACACGTTCTCAAAAACACAATAAGTGAAATAGATTTCCAATATTTGGCGTGGTACAGCTTGTTCAGATGTCGTACAATAGATATGGGCAATGTACTTGACACTGAAAAAGCGGAGGGTGCTTCTGAATGGATGTACTGCGCTTGCTTGTCGTACCCAGAGAGAAGAAAAACAGGAGTATTCTGGAGGATCCACTGGCCTTCGTTGCTTTTAGATGGTAAATGTCTGTGATAGCTGAATCTCATGTTCACACTTGTGTTGTCAACAACCACTGGAGAAGTGGTTTGATGATCATGAGAAGGTGTTTGTTAAGTATGCAGGATCTGGAAACCTCATTTGACCACTATGTGAATCTGTGAGAAGTGTAATCTTTGCATCAAAATCCCAGTAATGTTTGCACTAATGTTGTGTTTCCATTTTGGACCAATTACGAGTTGGGTGGAGCGATATTCCCAGATGGGATACCAGTCCGCCCGATTGTAACTGGCCAGGTATTTCCGCACCTGGTTTTTCGAGGTATAGGAAAACTGGGCCCGATTTTACTGTTTGGAAATTTTAGCTGGTAAAACCCTATCAGGAGCAAGAGCAGCCTGGCCCCAGGCACCGGCCCCCTCTTGTGGCATAGGGAAGCACTCAATGCCCCTCCCTGCCAGCCCACTTCCTCCCCGGTACCTTGCCACCCACAGCACCCTCCCCCCCCTAGCCACAGCGGCCCCTGCTCCTATTTACTACCTGCTTAGAACAGGCATTAAATGAAGCATTCATCCACCTAGAATAGGGACTTTGACTTGGAAAAAAGGGGTCTGTATGGTTAATCCCAAAACCGTTACGATTCATTTGTAAATGCACGGTACTGGCATGGTATTACCACACGGTGTCAATGTCCACGAGAGCAGAGTTTCCATCCTATCAGCACAGTGCAGCTTCTTATCAGCCTCTTGACCTTGATCTAAGCAGGCCCCAGTGTCTCCAAAGCTGTGGAATATGACTTGATTGCACTGCTCAGTGCCATGTTAGTGGTCACGTGACGCTTGGTGTCATTTCTACAGGAGTGGAAGTGTAACTGGCAGGAGCTTCTCACCACTCCTCAGTGGTGGGCCGGGTGGGGGGGGGCATAGATGTTTTACCATAGAACTGGAAGAGCTGTTACACTCCACGAAGGACAAGGACACACGTGGGGGCTGTTGTGGTATGAGTAAACTTTTGGTTAAGAGTTGGTCAACACAGCGTATTAACTGTCCCAAAGAACTGATTAAAGCCCAAGAAAGGCACATTAAGATAGAAGGGGGATTGCCTTCAGAACCCAAGCTGGGGTGAATGTATTGGCAGAAGCAGAAATACAAATGTGTAAAGGGACATCGAAGATGAATATCTGGCGTTTTGCATAACGGCATGTGACAGAAAAGTCAATGGTGATTATTGCAACAAAAAAGTCAATGGTGATTATTGCAACATAAAAGTCAATGGTGATTATTGCAACATAAAAGTCTATGGTGATTATTGCAACAAAAAAGTCTATGGTGATTATTGCAACATAAAAGTCAATGGTGATTATTGCAACATAAAAGTCTATGGTGATTATTGCAACAAAAAAGTCAATGGTGATTATTGCAACATAAAAGTCAATGGTGATTATTGCAACATAAAAGTCAATGGTGATTATTGCAACATAAAAGTCTATGGTGATTATTGCAACAGATATCAAGGAAGAAGAGCACAGAAGCTGCATTTCAAAATTAAAAATCCCAAAAGAAGACACTGCCGCCTTTCTGTTCTGTGATGTAGACAGAAAGTGTAGGTGGTTAATTGAGCTTCTGCGGAGGTACGAGGGGGAGTATGCGGAGGCGGGACGACACAAAGCAGAAAACTGAATACATACTTGTGTTCAACTTCAGAGGGTATTCGCGAGAGGGTGGCGCTGGCATGGAGGGCACCGAACTCTAGAAACGAGTCCCACCCCTTCGTTCATCCACGTCACTCATTTGTAAACACACTGACCCCAAGCAGCATGCGTGCCTGGCATCAGGGGTGGTCTGCTGCCTTCTTTATCTGTTAGTGGAATAATTGGGGCTCACTCTGCACAAATATATTTTTGCCTTTTTGCACTCATTGGCATCTTATTTTGTAGATCTGGCTGCTGCCAGTATTCATGTCTTCAATACCTAAGAAGTCTGTTTCCAGCATCGGAGCCTGAGAGTGAACGAACTTGAAGTGCGCAAGCGTAACTCCGCGTAGCAGTATGAACGGAGTTCATGAAACAAACATGTCAGTTCGAAAAATAGAAGTCAAATGGGACAGGCACTAGGCATGCACCAGCTGCACAAAGGGACACAGAGCCAGGCTTGCTCTGCTACTGCACATGCGCTCTTCTACAGGAAATGCAAGCACTGCTGCGAGTTACCCACTGCATCCAATATGAGCAATCGCGTGCCATGCTTTTTGTTTGAGGCGTGCAGCCAGGGTCCGATTGGGGTGAAAAATTAGCCCGGGCACCCAAAACAATTATCCCACATTTGCAGATCGCAACCTTTTAAGAATCATTGTGTGGTTAGCATTGAGGGCTTCTTTAGGGTAGAAATGTGTGGTAAATTATGTTTTTTAAAGTTTCAAAGGCCAGTAGCATCATCCAAGACTGGAAACATTGTTATTCCATTGCAGATCACCTACGTCTTCTGACACACACCTTCAGGCCAATAAAGCTCCCACCGTCAGGTCCCTGAACGCATTGCTCACTCTATTAGATCGCCAGGCCCTTGCTCAGCCTCAGATCTCTGGATCCCTTCTCAGGACCTAAAACTCCTGGTCATCCGTGGGGATTCTCTGTCACTTCTATCCAACATGGCCCCTGAGGTTCACACTCATCCTCAAGTCTGTAGGCTTCTGCTCACCTCAGGGGGCCATGGGTTCTGCGAATCCCAAGGACATGAGACTCATCTCCCTATCCGTTGGTCCCTAAACTATCCACTTACCAATGGGACCCTCAAGCTCATTTCCACCCTTTGGCCCCTGAGGATCCTGCTCGGGGTCAGATCTCTGAGGCTCCAGCTCCCTTCACATGCCTTTGGATTCCAGCTCATCTTCTGGTCACCTGAGTTCCCTGTTCACCCTTAGTCTCAATAGCTCTTGCTCATTTATACCTAAAAGCTTTAGGATATCCTCAGTTCACTGAAAACCATGTTCAAAGCATATATTTGTGTGTAGTTCCCTTCCTGGTTGACACATAGTCACCACCAGATCTTTAAAGCTCCTGTTTACTCTAATTGGGCATTGGTGGGGGTGAATATTTATTTCAAGGGGTATGGCTTCATTTAGGTCCCTGAGCCTGTAGCTCACCCTCAGCTTCCGAGGGTTCATACTCACTCCCAGTTACCCAAAGCTTTGCTCATTCTCAGGTCTTAAATGCTCCTGGTTGCACCATTGACTCCTGCAGTCAGTAGTTACCTGCTTCAGCAAACCTCAACATCTTCAGTAGACCACCATTCCCCATAGAAATTCAATGGATTTCGGTCTTTGTGAGTACTTCGATGTCTGCAGTCTTCCAAAGGTGATTCTGGGAAGTGGATTCAGCACTTCCTCGAGGTGTCTGCCAACTTCTAAATCAAGCCATAGACTACTGGACCGTCAGAGAACTAAGCAGTGTGTATGAGGCACGAATCTGCCTGTTCCTTTTTTTCACTGATGAGGAATCTTCTGACATCCTCTTTTCCATCAACCCTTTGTTTCATCATTTGCTGTACACGCCTTTTCACCGTTTCTCCACTTTTGTTTGCCATCCTTCACTTTCTGGCTTCTCCAATGGGTAGATCATGAGCTAATGGTAGCTCTCCAGGTTCCAATAAGTAGCTCTCCTCTGTGCATCTTAACCTACCAAACTAAAAGCTTTTGCTTTGTTGAATTAATATATGTATACAAAAATAGAAAGCATGTATTTAAGATGAAAATGTGTTTATTTTAAGAACTCATAAACTGATTGGGGAAAAATGACTAAATTTCTTAAATATACGTGAAGCTGATATTTGGGTAATAAATCATGTGGTGTTGGGCAGACGTATTACTAATATTGCCTTGATGTCAGGGGCAATACTGCTATGGCTGTTATAGAGGCATTTCTACATTGACAAAGCCTTTATCACGCTTATGATGGCAAGAATGCCTGGAAAACTGAGGTGACCACTGCTTGTAATCGTGCAAATGGTGTCCACTAATGTAATCTTGTCTGATGTGGTCAGTATAACCACACTAATAATATTAGCAGCTCGGGATGATTTTGACTGAACAGAAGTAGCTATTATTAAAGGAATGGTTGGAGACCCCTATACCGATCTATCATTCAGTCTTTCCTCTCCCTTCCCATGTTTGTCTTTCCACTCCTTGTCTCTTACTTCCTTTTGTCTCTTTCTCTCCTTTTCTTTTTCTCTCCCCTTTCATCCCAGGATGGAGGTGGAATGCTTTTATTTTTTTACAGCAATACTGCCAAAGAAGGTGTTTTCCTTTAATCCGTTTCTACTAATTTTTTTAAACAAATTGCAATGTTATTTAAAACGTTTGTGGTTCTTAGTGTTTTTTCTCTCATTCTATTGCACAGTATTTGAATAAAACTCCCAGTCCAAGAAAACTGGCAGCAGGCACCTGCTGCTTCTCTGTCCAATCGTTGTGACTTGCTGAGGGGGACAAAAGCCTCCTCCCACACTGAAGACTTGTTACTTGTGCTGCTCAAAAGACGCACCTCCCACAAAGGCTCACTGTCACCTTCTGAGGCCCGGGATGGAAGTGCACCACACAATGTGCGTCCTCCGGACGACCAATTGTCATTCTACAAACAAAAGTGAATGGACCTAATTTATGGCTAGCTCAGACTACCTCTCACCTGAAGCTGCAGCAGTCTTTTGGTTAGGAAAATATGCCCAGGTATGTGGGACTGCTTTAACTACAGATGAAAAAAAAATGGCCCACAAGCACTCCTCTGTCACAGGCCCCTCTGGCACTGGCAGATTGCCCACCTTGCCAATCCGACCCTGTGTGCAGACTACTCTGTGCAATGCCCAGTGGGAGAGGCTTGAAAAGTAGCTGAGATAAAAGCATGGCTATGCTTCTATCTCAGGAACTTGTCAAGACTTAAGTATTACAGAAAACTGCCATAGCAATGTCTCAGGCTGCTCCGTCACAAGATGGCCTCTGCAGTAATACACCTCCCAGTTCTTTTGTCTGTCCAACCCTCAGACATGAGGTGATATCCTGGAGTAATAGCTGCTGGAGCCGCAGTGTCTTGTTTTTCCACAGCCGCAGTGCCACAAGCTGAGGGCGCTCAGCCTGCAGCCTCTACCATAACTTCATCTCAACCTATGTAGCGCTGGTGAGGCAGACCACCTCCTGAGGCCACAACGTGAGAGGGATGGGATAGCGACCTCGGTGTAGAAAGCAGCTGCCACTGCAGATGGATCTGGAAGCCATCCAGGCCTTGGTGTAAATGATATAGCATTTTCAGTAGCAGGCTTTTTATTCTTCATGTGGTGCACACGCAGGGTATTCTTGAGATTGACCCCTACAGACACTGGTTGATCCTTGGTACACATCTTAAATGGACTTTGGATGTCCTTTTACCTGGAGGTATCATTCATGAATTTTATGAGCTTTTATAATTACTTTGTTGACGTACTTTTAACTTGATGTATAGTGCACTAGTGCATAGGACTGTCAACAAGTAGAATTGTGGTCCATGGGTGTATGCTCATGCTTACAGCTTTTTAATTGACAGATACAAGCACTTTACAAAAAATTGCTAGAATGGCTGACTTGTGAGCTAGAGCACGGGCTTATCATGTCCGACATTGTAAATTGTACATACATACTGCACATGCACTATAATGTAGCTAGTGATCTTGGACTGATTGTAATATAGATTGTTTGCAGGTTACACGCATGTGTTATACATACAATGCCATATAACGAATGGATTTCCTTTTAATGTTTTAATCACGAATCAAATGAAATGTATGTTATTGTATATATGCTTTTATGGTCAAATTGGCCGAAATAAAGCTTCATTGATGATGATGATGATGATGATACAGTCCAACCTTCTCCCAGTATGATCTGCTGGATATGCACTGGCTAGGAGAACCAGAGAACACAGGGTTAAATACTTAAACTGAGATAGAATATAATGCACCAATCTTGAGAGTGCTGCAAGTGTATGGGAGGTGTGAACAACAGCCCACTCTTGTTAATCACGTGCTGGATACAGAAGGATGGAATTGTGCGCTCTTTTTCTCATCAAACCGTGAAGTTACAAGGTGACAAGACACCGCAGACCACCCAGGAGCACTGCTGTAGGAATGGTTTAGCAGAGATGACAGAACATTGGTCAAGGCAAACTGACTGGTTTTTGCAGCTGGGAGTTTATTGAAACGGATGACCATGTAGCAGTCAACATAAATTACCTTGGAGTTCACTGAAACGTTTGAAACTTACTCCAGGCAAATCACCCATAAACATTGCAGACCGAAGAAAGTTCCTTAAGTAAACTTGGGTAAAAAGTTGTCTCTTGGTGGTGGTGGCAAGCCACAATGAGAAAGTCGAGGTGGGTTATAGGCGAGTGCCACTTAGTCAGTCTTAGACTCCATTGCATTCACTGCCTTGAACAAGGACACTGGGGGTGCAGCAAGTTGAGGGGTGTTGCCTACAGGAGATCCATTACAAATACGTTGTTCGTTCGCACATGGTTTTTCGTGACCCCTGCATGCCACCTGTGGATGATTGATCATGTGTGCTACTAGAGTCAACGGAAGAAATGTCTCTCCAAGTAACACTCGTCGAATTATTGTCTGAGCACTTGATTAACTGAATAATCATCATTTGTGAGAGGGGAGGACGTAAACGCTTTAAAAGGTCTCAACGCTTTTCGCTGCTAGGCAGGTAGAAAATACTGCCGTAGACATTTGTTTGTAGAGGGCGGCAAAACAAGGTGAAGTAGGAGGTTGCAATTGACTGTGAATGTATGACTAGGTATAAAAGAAGATTAGTAGGCATTTTCAAACCATGCAGAGACTTCAGAAGTTCTTTACAGTCTGAAATGTAATGGTAGGGTGCCACTTCTTGCTTGCATTAGACCTGGCAGACAGTGATAAGGTTACGGGGTGCTGATTTTAAGTTCCTGGGTGGGTGGTAAGTCTGGAAGTAGAAGGTAAAGGGAGCCTGGAGAATGACCTTATCGTGTCTAGTGCACCAGAGACTGACACAGAAATCTGGATCACTCATCTACCCAGCACTAGTGAAGATCTCCAATGCTGAGGATATCAGCAGGGCTGAGGAATAGGACACGTTTGTTATGAGAATGCTCAGGAAAAAACTGCCGTTCTTCCCCCCTGGGAGCAGGCAACCAGTGGTCTTGGCTCTTTTAATGGCGAGACTGGACTACTGTAACAGTCTTTACCTAAACGTTCAACAAAGATTCTTGAACAAATTACAAGTGTTCCAGAACGCAGCAGCTAGACTGCTCACTGGTACATCAAGATTGTCTTTGATTTCTAAGGAAATCAAAAAATTGCATTGGCTCCCGGTAAGGAGTCGAGTATGTTTCAACGCTTTGTGCATGGTTTTTAAAGCACTCCAAGGCATGGGGCCAGACTATCTAAAACGGCGATTCCAATGGTATATCCCAGAAAGAACACTGCGATCAATGAGGGCCAAGTTGGTCCTAGTGCCACGCACAAAAAAAGCCTGATGGGGTGGCAGAAGCTTTGTTCACTTCGCGGCAAAAGCTTGGAATGATCTGCTGTTCCACCTGAGAAATGCCACAGAACTTTTGTCCTTCAGGAAGGGCTTGAAAACTTGGCTCTTTTCCCAATAATCTGGTCCCAATAATTCCGTTCTTCCGCTCTCGGCCATTAGGAGATCTAGCTAGCGCCAGGACACCTCCGGGTAATCAACGCGCTTTAAAAATGTCATTAACATAACGTTACAACGCAAACTTTTACAACACATGCCTTTACAACGCAACATCCATTACAACACATTATTTTACAATGCATGCCATCACAACACATTTTTAGAAACTACACTTACAACGCATTCCATTACAACGCATACCATTACAACGCAGTAATACTTTTAGGGTAATAGTAGTGGGAGTTTTGGATCGTGAAGGGGTAAAAAAAACTAGTTACTTACCTGTACACTATGGTTCTCCAGATTTATCTTTCATAGATTCACATGCTTGTATCTTCCCCGTCGTCATGGTGGGAGTCTCACGGTAACAGAATGACCACAGCAGTACTAGAAAAAACTGCATAGCAAAATCTCATAGGGAATCCTATTATTTGGTAACCAAACCTCATCATTATTTGGTCCAAAACTCAGCCAATCGGCTACCAGCCCTGACATCACCCTCCCCAGCAGAGCCATCCTACCTCAGATTTCCAGCCCCGAGTGAGAGGCAAGGATATATCTAGAGATAAAGAGGTTCTACCTGAGAAATGGGGAAGTGGGCGGGCCGCATGTGAATCTATGAAAGATAATACTGGCGAACCATAGTGTACAGGTAAGTAACTAGTTTTTTCTCCAATATTCAATCTTTCATAGATTCACATGCTTGTATCAGAATAGCAAGCAGTACTTATCCCAAACTGCATTTCCAGGATAGAACCCCAAATAGTCAGTGGGCTCTGCTCCTCTGTGCAGAATATTAACATACATTACAGTTTTCAAAATATATCAGAAAATCATTAGTTGAGAAGACATATAAACATTTGTAATATGCGAACCAAAACATTTATCTATATATACATCCATATATATTTTTATAAATACCTCATTGAAATAGATGCCGTAGAACCGCCTGTCCCAGTGCTGCATCCTTTTTCGATGCTGTGTCTAGACAATAGTGTCTAGTGAAGGTGTGCGTATTTTTCATGGAAAGAAGATCATTGCATAAATTGTCCTCTGGATCCTCTCCTCCGAAAGGACTGGAACCTGCCCTGCTGAAGGGATCTCAACGCATGCACTGTATCCGTGTCAGTTTTGATGCTTTGGAGGGCATCACCCACATGTTTTCCGAATAGGTTCTCTCCGTCAAACGGCATGTCCACTATTTTCGCTTGCACTTCTGGTCTAAAAGAAGTGGCTTTAAGCCATCCTTGTCTTCGTAGGGCCACTGCACCTGCCATTTGCCTGAACGCCACTGAAGACAAATCCATCGCAATGTCTATGGATTCCAAGGCCGCCCGAGCCCCATCCTGTAAAATAGCAGCCGCTTCCTCTTTCTTATCCTCTGGCAGATGAGCTAGTAAAGGTGCTATATCAGACCACATCTGCCTATTGTATCTGCTGATGAGGGCTAACGCATTCGAGGCCTTTATGGAAGACGCTGCCATCACAGCAAAACGCTTCCCCGCACCATCCATTCGCCTCCCTTCTTTATCTGGGGGAACTGCAGATGTGGAAACCGGATTTTTGGAGTGCCTTTGAGCGGCTTGCATCACTACAGACTCCGGCCGCGGATGTCCAATTAAACAAGCAGATGAAGATTCTGGGGCTCTATATTTCTTTTCTATCCGGGGAACTGAGGCAGCCACCGAAGCCGGGTTCCTCATTATTTTTAATCCTTCATCCCAAATGTGAGCGATAATTGGAATAGATCTAATGGATTTCCGTGAATCCTCTTTGAAATCATAAAGGAAACACTCAGCTTCTTGTACTGGAAGCGTAAGCTCAAATCTTCTTGATGCTTTTTCCATGATATCATGGAAACCTCCAATGTTTTGTGGCGGAGAATTCGCCGGTGAAGGAGATGGAGACGGAGTAGTTGGAAGGATGTATTGGTCCCATTCATCCCCAACCTGAGAATCCTGAAGAAGTTCTCCTTCTTCCGGTTGATCCGCGTCACTTTCCTCTAAATCATCCCTAATTGTCATAATAGGGGGAGATTGAATTTTCTGAGTTGAACTCTTGGGAGAGGAATGAGGTGGTTGAACTTGAGCAGGCTTATCTGAAGTTTTAGAAGTTTGAGTGTTTGCGTCAGGAAAACGTTGATAATAATAATTTATCATAAGCCGTAAATCTGTTTCTAGGGAAATTGGCATTGAGATAGTGTCCTCTCTCAAATCAGACTGATGTTCCTCCTCCTCTTCGTAGTCATATGACTGCTGAAATGACTCATACCTCCTTGAATCTTGTGCAGGACGATCCTGGAAAGAGAAGACTTCCTGAACCTCCTGATATTCTTCGTCAGTCTCCTGGCTCTTTATTTGAAGTTGAGACGGACTATATGGCACTCCTGATGACTCTTCATCTTCGGACTGTAACTCCAGCAGATTAGATGGAGGAAGCAGAGAAATCTTTCTCCAGGCCCTAAAATCCGAAGATTTCTTCATCGTCGACGAGCCCGTCGACGATGGAATAGATTTTAATGAAATTGTCTTTGCCTTGGGAGACTTAAAGGATGCCGTCGACGGAGCTCCCGTCGACGGAGTTTTCGTCGATGTGGAAAGATGAATTATCGTTGACGAGGAGGTCGTCGACGAAGTCATCGTCGACGGAGTCATCGTCGCTGTCGCTGACGATGGAGTCGTCGACGAGGTCGAGACCGCCCTCCCCGCCGACGGGATCCTCGACGGGCCTTTCTTCGACGACGATGTCTTGGTCGTCGCCGTTGACGCAGCTGTCGTCGTCGATATGGTAGTCGTCGATGGAGTCTTCGACGGTTTTATTTTAATCAAAGCCGGCGACGCCCCAATTTTCGTCGACGGAGCCGAAGAAGCTTCTCTGGACTCTGTAGATTTTTTAAGAGAAGTATGAGGAAGTGAAGAAGATGAAGCCTCTTTGCCTTTTGTTTTCTGCTTTTAAGCTCTATCTTTTCCTCAGAAGCAGAAGATTTCCTCTTTTTAAATGATCTAGATTCCTCTTCAGAGTCAGAATCTGAAGTGACCTTCTTCTTTTGAAGCCACAACAGTAGCCGTGCCTCCCTGTCACGCAGGGTTTTCGCAGAAAAGGTTCTGCAATGTTTACAGTCTTTGGGCACATGTTTAGGGTGTAAACAATACAAGCAGTCCTTGTGGGGGTCTTCAGAAAAAAGCCTTGGCTTTCCACAGGATCTGCTGGGCCTGAAGAGCCACTTTTTGGAGCTTTCAGCCATAGTAAGCAAAAATATGAAGCACAGTACCTCAAATCCAGTAAACAGAAAGGACTTCCAGTTGAACAAGAGGTCAAAAGTTCACACAGGAACAAAACTGAGCAAGGCTCAGGAACCTCCTCCTCACACGAAGGCGGTTAGAAATCTGAGGTAGGATGGCTCTGCTGGGGAGTGTGATGTCAGGGCTGGTAGCCGATTGGCTGAGTGTTGCACCAAATAATGATGAGTTTTGGTTACCAAATAATATGATTCCCTATGGGATTTTGCTATGCAGTTTTTTCTAGTACTGCTGTGGTCATTCTGTTACCGTGAGACTCCCACCACGACGACGGGGAAGATACAAGCATGTGAATCTATGAAAGATTGAATACTGGAGAAATTACTATTCCAACTCCAGTGAGTGCAACAGTTGGGTAAGTGTTGTATAGTGTAGGGGTAAAAATTACTATTCCCACTCCAGTGAGTGCAACAGTAGGGTAAGTGTTGGATAGTGTAGGGGTAAAAATGACTATTTCTCATTACTTACCTTATAATGTGTTGTAATGGCATGCGTTGTAATGGCATGCATTGTAGTGACATGCTTTGTAATGGCTGCGTTGTAATGGCACGCGATGTAAAGGATGTTGGGTTGTAATGACTGTGTTGTAAATGTAGTGCGTTGTAATGACTGCATTGTAATGGTTGTTTCCAGGGCTAAGTGGTTCTGAGTAAGTGGGGGTTTGGAGACATGATCTCTGTTGGTGTGGAGAGTGGTACAGTGATGTAGACGTGACATGATTACAGCAAGCACTAGTGCGATTTTGTAAAGTAAGGCAGTAAGGAGGACTCTGTAAATCTTGCAGAGCTGATAGAAGGCATTCTTAGACACTGCATAAAATTGTCAAAAAAAAGACAAGGCGGTGTCAAACAGCCCCGCTGGCCCTCCAGCGATCAATAACTACTGTACTGGTTTAAGAGGGAAGGCCCCATTGGGTCAGGCCAATGGAATGGAAGAGGTAACAGACCCTTGAGACCCATGCACAGTAACTCGGGCCACTGGAGCCAGTTCCGCAGTATCCAGATCTGTGTGTCTTCTAAGCCACTGGCCACTTGGTGATGTTCACCTAACCTCTCTTGCGGCTTCAGAGTATTGGCTCTAAATATGCATGCCAAAAGAAGGAAACTGAACAAGCGTGTTCAGCGGCTCTAGAAAGGCAGAGAAGGGCAGCAGTTGGAAGATGTTCTTATCCACCATGGTACAGGGGAAGGACTGGGTCTATCTGCTGAGTGTGGTGATGGGAGTGTTGCTGGACAAGGAGATGATAGTGGCACTGGTTGAACTGACTGAGTAATCGTCCTGCGTCTGTAGCACCAGAGTACTGAGCTGCTGTTGTAGGCAATGGAGAAGAGCCTTTGACCTTTATTGACTCTCTAATCCTTAGCAGAAGAATTTTATTTTTAACTTAACAGAATTACTGCACATAACGGTGGATGACGTTCCCCTCTGTAATTGTTGAGAATTTTCTATTAGTCAGTTACCAACTGAAGCTTCATTACTGTTCTAAGCATGTCAACCACATGACACTGATGAGCTGCAACCAGGGAGAAATGCATTTGTAATCGTTGAACGTATTTGAGAGATGTCTATCTTTGCCTGGCAAAGTCTCATTTAAATGACACTGACTTCAGATTCCGTCTTTATTCTGAGCTTCAGTTTGGAATAATTGTATCTTAAAATGCACATCTCTTAATTGTAACTTCACTCTTGATTGAGGGCTGTGGAGGCTGGTGGTAATAGCAGTCCATTTAGAATGTTTGATTTCTACTACAGAGCCTTTTCCAGACAGGAGGTTTTGGTGACCAGGTGTTACGTACCCTGGTCTTATATGTCCATTCTTGAAGCTGGACTTACATTTTTTTTAATCTAGGGTTTATCTATTGCTAAGGGGAGTGTGTATGTTAAGACATGGGCTCCACGCTTGTACCTAACACTCCCTCTTCAGCTCACTAACCAACCCGACTGAGGATACAATGCACCAGTGGTTGCTTGTTGCCCTGTATGGATAGGGGTGTGACTTAGTAGTTCGGTACCAACAAAAACCTTTAGAGGCTCAATAGAACGATTTACATTAGGGTGGACCATTTGATGATCTGAAATATGATGGAAATGCCGCCATAAGGTATAAGGAACAAGTTACTTACCGTCGGTAACCCCTTTTCTGGTAGAGCCTCTATCTGACTACAGATTCCACACCGTGTGAATTTCCTCAAGCATCAGATTGGATCTGGAAACTTTTGTAGCAATTCCCTCGTGCGTCAGTAAGTTGAGTCATGCGGCTCCACATTGGCTCCATCCCTCCCTAGATGTGACATCTGCGGTCCTTCATATATTCACCATCTCCGCACTAGCATCAGTTTCTTTCTGATCTCCGTCTGTGCCAACAGACGCAGAGCCATAGATATCAGAATATGGCTGTATGCAGACCGTATAGATTAGAACCTTATTAATTGACTATCTGAGTCCATTCCAACAGAACAGGAAAAGAGTAGGCCGCTGAGGAATCTGCAATTAGATAGAGTCTCTACCAGAAAAGATATCACTAAAGGTAAGTAACTTATTCTTCTAACAGTGATTTCTGATAGCAGATGTTTCACCTTGTCAATAAATACCATAGCAGCACCTCCTCAGGTGGTGGGCCTGTAGAATGGTTGAAAGCACAAAATACTGCAGAACAAATTGGGTGAAGTCCCATCCCGCCGGACCTAGCTGTCTATTAATGCTTGGTGAACGTGTGGAGGGACACCCACGTGGCAGCCTGGCAAATGTCCATGACTGGCACAACGTGTGCCTGCACAGTGGTAGCAGCATTTACCCTGGTAGAATGAGTGCTCAAGCCTTCTGGAGGCTGCTTCTTGGCTTAAACAATCCATTATGGGTTGGCTCTTTTTTGCACCACTTTTCCCTTTTTTGCTCCAGAAAAACTCACAAAAAGCTTGTTATTGTGTCAGTAATCTCTGGTCTGATCGATGTAAGAACTAAGGGCCCTCTCGAAGTCAAATCGATGAAGCTGTCCTTTCTCCTTAGAGGGGTTAGATGGAGCACAGAAAGACGACAAGGTAATGGACTACTCTATAAGGAAGGGTGTGACCAACTTCAGCAGGAATGCCACTTTCATCGATAGGACAAGTTTGTCTGGGAGGACAGGACACACAAAGCCTGCAATTCACTTACTCGTCTGGCAGAGGTTATTGCGATAAGGAACACCATCTTGATGGTCAAAAGACATAAAGAAAAACTTTGCCTATGTTCGAATGTAATACACGTTAGATAAGCGAGAACCAAATTAAGGTCCCACTGCGGCATCACACAAGGTGTTGGCGGGAACATGTTGGCTAGCCCCTTTAGACAACTCATCACAACAGGACATTTGAAGAGGGATGGCTGATCCAGTAAATGTAGAAAGGCCCAAAGGACCGAAAAATAACCTTTAACTGTGGCCACAGCAATGCCTTGGTGGGCCAATGAAAGACAAAGCAGAAAGATGTTTGGCAAACTTGCTTGCTAGTGTTGAACATGATGGAGGAAACACCATGCAACATACTTCTCCCAGTGCTGTGAATTTACAGTTTTAGTGGAAGTGCACCTGGCCACTAGAATGAAGCCAACCACTTCAGGAAGTAGATTGAAAGTCATAAACTGTCATTGCTCAGTCTCCACGCATGGAGGTGTAAGTTGGGCAAGCTTGGGTGCAGGACCTGGCCCTGCTACTATGACAAGACGTTCTCCTGAAGGAGAAGCTGAATCGGACGGATGCTCATAATCAGAAGCTCCGGGTACCACACTCTCCTCACCTAGTGCTGGGCCACTAGAATGACTTAGGCCCAGGCTTTCCTGATCTTTTTTCAGCATTCTGGGCCAGAGGGGTAAAAGCATAAAGGCATACATGAGTCTCGTTACTTAATGCAGGCGGAAGGTGTCTCATAGGGCAGACTGCCTATGGAACTCCAACATTCAAAGGTTTTGATAGAGTGTACTCTGCTGTGGCAAATAGATTGAGCCAGCGTTTTTCCCATTGCTGTAAGGCGTTCTGTGCTACTTCCAAGTGTAGCAGCCATCTGTTATACCCTAGGCAACATTGGCTGAGTTTGTCCAGCCTGGCACTTAAAGATCTTGTGAGGCGTTCAGCCACTTACAGAGATGTAGAGCCTCCTGGCACAGTACCCATGACCCCACTTAGCCCTGTTTGTTGTAGCGCCACATGGTGGTTGTGTTGTCCGTAAGCACCTGTACCTGTTCCCCTTGATGTTAGGGGAGAACGCCTTCAATGCCAAGTGAATTGCTTGCAATTCCATTAAATTGTTGTGAAGTCCAACGTCTGGCGGAAATCAGATTCCTCCAATCTTGCCTCCCCAATTCAGCAACAATGTATGTGTCACAACGGTTAGCCCTGGGTGGTGTAGGGAGAGGGGTCTGTCACTGATCTAATTGTGGTCAAGTAGCAACCACTGCATATTTTTTGCAGTCTCCTCCAACACTTGTAGGGACTCCCATAAGTCCCCTTGGTGCTGAGTCCACTGAGACCCTGATCTCACTGCAGAGCCCACAAGTGCCACCTTTCATGGTCCACAAGCAGGTTGCAGGAGGCCAAGAGGCCCAGAAGCCTCAGAACCTCTCTCACCTAGACCCAGATTAAGATTTGAAACATAAGACTATATCCTGAATGTTCTGGTCACATTGAGGTGGAAGAATGACTCGCAAGAGCACTGTATGTAAGATGGCTCCAATGAAGGGGAACCTATGTGAAAAAGTCAGGTGTGGAATAGCCTAACGTCAAAAGGTAGGTCATAGTATGGAGGCGGCTTTCGACTGCTTGAGGTCTGCCATCAGTAGCCAGTCATTGAGGTGTGGGAAGTGTGGTATTCTCAACCTTCACAGGTGGGCTATAACCACCACCATCAACTTGGTGAACATATGAGGTAAACTGCTAAGGCCAAAGGGAAGCACAGCGAATTGAAAATGTTTGTGGCCTAACTGAATCCGCAGGTATTGTCTATAGGGCAGCAGGACTGGGATGTGGAAATGGGCGTCCTGCAAGCCCAGCGCTACCATCCAGTCTCCTGGGTCCATGGCAGACAGAACTTGTTTCATTTCCATACAACTCTGTTCACGGTTTGGGAACTTTGGTTTATCCAGTTATTAACATTGCTTTATTCTACTCGCTCACTGCAGAGTAGAGTGTCATAGAGTGCAGAGTGGCGTAGAGTGCAGAGTGGCATAGAGTGCAGTGGCGTAGAGTAGAGTGGCATAGAGTGCAGTGGAGTAGAGTGCATGGGTTTTGTGTAAAGTGGTGTGGAGTGCAGCTCTGCTGTGTCATCTCTTGCCTCCAGCCAAGCCCGACAGACAACGCCCCAGGAAAGCAGACTGGTTCACCACCGCTCTCCAAGAAGCCAGACGCACCTGCAGACGCCTGGAGAAGAACTGGAGAAACACCAAGACAACCGAAAACCACACCAGCCACAGACATCACCCCATCCCAAAACCTCTGCGACAAGCTTGGAACCTATTTCCACCTCAAGATCAAAAACCTCTACGCCAACTTCATCGACCATCCACCAGGCACCACAGACGGCCCCCCGCTCCCCAGAAACACCAGACAGCCCACCACCTCCAACTGGACACCGATCACGGCCGAAGACACCACCTCGACCATGAAAAGCATCCACTCGGGGCCCCCACTGACCCCTGCCCCCCTCACATCAACCACAGAGCCGCAGCCGCCATCGCACCCGAACTACAATGCATCATCAACACCACCTTCAAAACAGGCACCTTTCCAAACGACTGGAAGCGCGCAGAAGTCAGACCCCTGCTCAAGAAGCCCACAGCTGACCCCACCGACCTCAAGAACTATCGGCCCATCCCGCTCCTTCCCTTCGCAGCCAAAGTTGCAGAGAAAACAGTCAACAGGAAACTGATACGATCCATTGAAGAGAACGCCGTCCTCAACCCGTCCCAATCCGGATTCCGAAGCAACCACAGCACAGAGACCGCCCTACTCACCGTCACAGACGACATCTGCACCCTCCTGGACCAAGTTCACTCCGCAGCCCTCATCCTACTCTACCTATCAGTGGCCTTCGACACCATCTCCCACCGCACACTAGTCGCCAGACTACGTGATGCAGGCATACAAGGAACAGCCCTGGACTGGATCCGATCATTCCTCACCGGAAGAAGCCAAAGGGTCAGACTCCCACCCTTCCTCTACGACCCCACGAAAATCACCTGCGGAGTCCCGCAGGGTTCATCCCTGAGCCCTACCCTCTTCAACATCTACATGGCCCCCCTCGCAGCCATTGTCTGACAAAACTGCCTCAACATCGTATCCTACGCCGATGACTCCCAGCTCATCCTCTCCCTCACCAAAGACCCACCACTGCCAAACTCAACTTCCAGAAAGAAATGCAAGACGTCGCAGTATGGATGACCAACAGCTGCTTGAAGCTCAACGCTGAGAAGTCAGAAGTCCTCGTCCTTGGTACCACCCCTTCTGCATGGGACAGCACCTGATGGCCGATATAACGCCCTGAACGTCTCAGGATCGTTTAACAGACACGACAATGAGGACGCAACCACTTGTGAAGGGTTAGTTCTTTTAATGAAGGCAAATAACATACAAAGAACAAACAAAAGTTATAGTCACTGGAATCCTCCAGGCTAAGTACGTTACCAGCCCACAGCACGGATGGTCCTAACCGTCCTCTGCATATACGCCGATCCCGGCGTATGCCAACAGAGGGCAGAAATGAAATGGCCGACAATGCCAATCGGTAGGCTGTGAGGGGCACGAAGAGTGTTGGGGAGAATCGAGGAGTCAGGGAAACACCCAGCCGGGGTCTCTACCTGAAGGGAGCAGCCGCTCAACCTCTTCCTCAGACTGCACCGGGACGCGGAGTCACCTCCTGGTGATGCGTCACCGATACCCCAATCACAAGCAAGACGACTGAACCGAGAGCAGCCGCTCGATCGATCCTGTGGACTTCCGAGTCTGTAACGCGGCAAACACCTCCTGGTGTGCGTTACAGCTGGCAGTCCCTGTGTCTCTGGTCGGGCTGGGAGTTACGACTCCAACCAGCAAAAGCGCCACTGCGCTTGGACTCAGCCGAGTCAAAAAGCGAAGCTCAATGGTTGACCGGTAGAGCTTCCGGGTCCTTCACAGGTGACGATGGGGCAAGACACGGCCCAGGGAGTAACGACTCGACCTACCTCCGTTCTTGCCTTACTGGAGCACCACTCCGGAACACTGCTCTTCACGAAGCAGGTACGTCGGTGTAAACACAATATCCGACCGCCTTGTACCTCCTGGTTCCTCCCTTTATAGGGCGTGTTTTCCTTGAGTTATGTAACAGCTCTCCTGTTTACATAAGGGCGTGTTTCCCTTGAGTTATGTAACAGCTCTCCTGTTTACATAAGGGCGTGTTTCCCTTGAGTTATGTAACAGCTCTCCTGTTTACATAAGGGCGTGTTTCCCTTGAGTTATGTAACAGCTCTCCTGTTTACATAAGGGCGTGTTTCCCTTGAGTTATATAACAGCTCTCCTGTTTACATAAGGGCGTGTTTCCCTTGAGTTATGTAACAGCTCTCCTGTTTACATAACCTCTCAACCGCTAAGCATCCTGGGAGATGTAGTCCGTTTTCGCTGGTTACCATTTTCCTCCCCTCGTATGACAGGAATTCTTGACAGTACATCCTCCCTCTCAGCGGCTCCCCACGGGTCCAGCGCTGGCAGGAAAACGCCGATGGAACAAGGAGACCAAGCGCGGAGCATGAACCCCTTCAGCCGGTTCCCATGAATGCTCCTCCGGGCCATAGCCTTTCCACGCAACCAGGTACCACAGCTTCCCCCTGCGCCATTTGGACGCCCGTATGCCCGACACTTCATACTCCACCTCCGACTCCACGCATACCGGCCTAGGTGTCCCAGACGGCTTGGAGGGTGCTGGTTTGAGCAATGATACATGAAAGACAGGGTGTATCCGCAATGACTGGGGCAAGCACACCTTCACGTTCACGGGACCCATACACTTGGAAATTCGATAGGGGCCCATGTACTTGGGATGGAACACACTGTTCTTTCGAAACCTCATGTTTCTTGTGGATATCCAGACGTAGTCTCCAGTGCGGTACAGTGGCCCGGGCCTTCTCTTCCTATCTGCCGCAGCCTTGTATCTTCTCTTGGCCTCTATTAGGACAGCCCTTGAGCGCATCAACGTGTCTTTTATGTGTGCCACCCTGTCCGCTGTGGCGGGAATCCTGTCCTCTCTGAACGGATGTAGAAATGGCAAGAACCTGGGATGTTGGCCATAGTTGCTATAGAACGGAGATGACTGTGTGGAGCTGTGAGTGGCGTTGTTATAGGCTATCTCTGCAACCCATAGCAAGTCCACCCATTCTTCCCTGCCCTGGTCCACAAAACATCGCAGATACTGTTTGAGCGTTTGGTTCAGGCGCTCGGTTTGGCCGTCCGTTTGAGGGTGGTAGCTGGTGGACAGGGCGGTCTTAACATGCAGCGCAGTGCACCAAGTCTTCCAGAATTGCGCAGTAAACTGCGACCCCCGGTCCGACACGATCACCCCAGGTAATCCATGCAGTCGTACCACATTCTTTAGGAGTAGTGACGCCAATTCCCCGGCCGTAGGGACTCTCTTGCAGGGGATGAAGTGCCCCATTTTCGTCAAGTAATCCACCACCACCAGTATTGCCGTCATCCCCTGGTCTACCGGTAGGCCCACCACGAAGTCCAGTGATATGCTATCCCATGGTCTATCCGGGGTCGGAAGTGGATGTAAGAGCCCTTGGGTTCGGCCATGGTCGGCCTTCATGGTAGCACACGTAGGACACTCCTGTCCCCACCTCCTGACATCCACTCTCATGGTTGGCCACCAGAAATGCCGTCCCATGCTAGCCACCGTTTTTTCAAAGCCCAAATGACCTGCGCATGGAGAGTCATGGCACCAGATGAATGCTTGTTTCCTTAGCCTAGGCGTGGGTATCAATAGGCACCTGCCCTTCAGGGGTATCCCGTCCTTCAGCTGCCATTCTCTGTGACTGAGGAGCCACCTCCGCCATGCGAATGACCTGATCCCTCTCTTTATTCCCCTCAGGAAAGTATCCGGTTGGATAACCCCCAATACCATCCTCGGGGAAATGATGGAACGCTCGGTCGCAGGCAATGGTTCCTTAACTGCAGATTGACGGGACAGGGCGTCCGCCTTCCGGTTTTCCGTCCCCGGCCGATATGTGATGCGGAAGTTGAACCCCGCAAAGAAGATCATCCACCGCAGCTGCCTGGGCGAAAGGTGTCTAGTGGCCGTCATGAACTGTAGGTTCCGATGGTCCGTGTACACCGATACCACATGTCTTGCCCCCATCAACCAATGCCTCCATTCGGTGAAGGCGTCCTTGATTGCGAGAAGCTCCTTCTCCGCAATATGGTAGTTGCGTTCGGCGTCGTTGAGTTTGCGGGACATGTACGCAACGGGATGAAGCACCCCTGTGTCGTGGTTGCGTTGGGACAAGATAGCCCCCAGCGCCACATCCGACGCGTCCGCTTCCACCACGTAGGGGAGATCCGGATCGGGGTGAGCCAACACCGGCGCCTTACCAAAGGCGCTTTTCAGGGCCTCAAAGGCTTTGTTCACTTCAGGGGACCAGACAAACTCCTTGGACTTCCTCAGTAGCTGTGTGATTGGGGCCACCACTCCTGAAAATCCATCTATAAACCGCCTGTAAAAGTTGGCGAAGCCAATGAAACTTTGGACGTCCTTCACGCTTTGGGGCACCGGCCATTCTTTCACCGCCTTGATCTTTCGTTCTGCCATCTCCTGTCCCTCTGGACTCAGCATCACTCCGAGGAATTCCACGGATGTGACGTGGAAGTCACACTTGCTGAGTTTACAAAACAGCATGTTTTCCCTCAGCTTTTGGAGCACGGCTTTGACGTGGTGTACGTGCTCCTCCACACTGGACGAATAGATGAGGATGTCGTCGATATATACGACCACGTAGATATCCAACTCCTCTCTGAATACTTCATTCAAAAAGTACTGAAAGGCTGCCGGGGCGTTGCACAGACCGAACGGCATGACGAGGTACTCAAAAAGGCCGAACCTGGTCTTAAAGGCGGTCTTCCACTCGTCTCCGTCCCTCATGCGCACCAGATGGTAGGCCCCTTTCAAATCCAACTTGGTGTAGATACGAGCTTTCTTGACCTGTTCCAGAAGTACACTGATGAGAGGCAAGGGGTACCGATTTTTTATGGTTATCGCATTCAATGCCCTAAAGTCCACACAGGCTCTCAGCTCCCCATTAGCCTTCGGGATGAAGAAGAGTGGCGAGGCGGCCGGAGACTTGGACGGGCGGATGAATCCTAGCTTGAGGAGTTTATCCAGGTACCCCCGGAGATGCACGTTTTCAGGCTCCGTCAGGGCATACAGCCTGCCGCTGGGAACGCTGGCCCCTGGCACCAGGTCGATCTGGCAGTCAAACTGTCTATGTGGTGGTAGCACTTCCGCCTTCACCTCATCAAATACATCCTCAAAACTGTGATAAGCCTGGGGGAGAGCCACATCTTTTTCTGCCGCTGTAGCCACCGTCTGACTCCCGCTCTCATCTGCGTCAAGGGATTCCGTTCTTATTCCACAATGCAGGATGCAATACGGTGACGTCATTTCGATGCGATGTGTTGGCCAATCCACAAAGGGGTTGTGTTTCTGTAGCCACGGCAATCCCAATATGACGCCATATTGGGGCGCTCGGATGATGTTAAAATCGATTTGTTCCGAATGGTTCCTCCCATATCTCATCGGAAGGACTCCCGCTCTCATCTGCGTCAAGGGATTCCGTTCTTATTCCACAATGCAGGATGCAATACGGTGACGTCATTTCGATGCGATGTGTTGGCCAATCCACAAAGGGGTTGTGTTTCTGTAGCCACGGCAATCCCAATATGACGCCATATTGGGGCGCTCGGATGATGTTAAAATCGATTTGTTCCAAATGGTTCCTCCCATATCTCATCGGAAGGACCCCCTTGTGCTGTCCGATGGGCCCCGTCACCAATCGCCTTCCGTCTACCGCATAGACGTCTTCGGGTACTGCTTTGGGAAGAAGCACTAGCCCTAGCCTGCATGCCTCGTTGTGGTCCATAAACATGCCAGTGGCCCCTGAATCCACCATGGCCACAACGGGTATCCACTGGTCATGCACTCCCACGTGCACCGTGATAAACAGGTGTCGTTGTCCCTTAGTGACCGAGTTGGAAAGTGAAGGGATGGATGAGTGACTCCGAGATGCCCCTTCTCTGGTCTTGGAGTCCTCTAGTTTTCCGCCGGTATGTCCACCACGGCTGTTACCGACCGGTTGGCCCGATAACGTGACGTCTTCGGTTTGGCAGGGCATTCACGTACGTAGTGGCCTTTTTTGCCACAATATAGGCACAATCCTTGTTTACGGCGTGACTCTTTCTCCGTGGCTGTGAGGCTCGCTCATATTGCGCCGATGTCCATGGGTTCTCCCTTGGATGCGGTGGAAGTTTCAGGACTTCCCACCGTCACATAGGATGGAAGGGATTTTCCTTTTCTCCCATGATCCCCCTTTCTTTCACTTAGCCTATGTTCCAGCCGTAATACCAGGTTGATAAGGCCCTCACATGTCTTGGGTTGAGGGTCAATATGAGCCACGGCGTCCTTGAGCTCATCGCACAGCCCTTGATGGAAGAGCGCCGTCTGTTTAGCAACAGGCCACTTGGTTTCCGCAACCAGCCTTCGGAACGCGTTGAGATACTGCACCAGGTCGTTGGATCCCTGTCTCAACTCAAGCATTTCACGGTCCGCCGTGTACGAGTCAGCCCTTCTGTCGAATACCTTCAGGAATTCCTCGCGAAAAGCACCCCAATCACATAAGAGGGGGTCGTCCCTGCTCACCAGAGGTACGGCCCATTGTGCCGCGTTTCCAGCCAAATAGGATATAAGGAAAGCCACACGAGCCTGACTCGTGGGGAACGCCTTTGGTTTGCACGATAAATGTAGCGCCACTTGTGTGAGGAATACCTGCACTGTGTTAGGATCCCCACTGTACCTCTCTGGTGTTGCCAAGGGGATGGCTACCGGCATTTCCACTACTACCGCAGGGGTCTGGTTCGTGAGGGAGGTGCTGGGCGTGAGCGGGTCCAATTGGATAGCATCCAGTCTGGCTTTTACATCGGCTGTTTCTTGCCTAGAGGCAGCCACTTCAACTTGCATGGCCGCTAAAGCAGCCAGCACATCATCAAGTGTTGCCATGTCTGTTATCGACCGGGAGACAGTTAGTGTTATTAAGGTCGGATATTTTGTAACGCCCTGAACGTCTCAGGATCGTTTAACAGACACGACAATGAGGACGCAACCACTTGTGAAGGGTTAGTTCTTTTAATGAAGGCAAATAACATACAAAGAACAAACAAAAGTTATAGTCACTGGAATCCTCCAGGCTAAGTACGTTACCAGCCCACAGCACGGATGGTCCTAACCGTCCTCTGCATATACGCCGATCCCGGCGTATGCCAACAGAGGGCAGAAATGAAATGGCCGACAATGCCAATCGGTAGGCTGTGAGGGGCACGAAGAGTGTTGGGGAGAATCGAGGAGTCAGGGAAACACCCAGCCGGGGTCTCTACCTGAAGGGAGCAGCCGCTCAACCTCTTCCTCAGACTGCACCGGGACGCGGAGTCACCTCCTGGTGATGCGTCACCGATACCCCAATCACAAGCAAGACGACTGAACCGAGAGCAGCCGCTCGATCGATCCTGTGGACTTCCGAGTCTGTAACGCGGCAAACACCTCCTGGTGTGCGTTACAGCTGGCAGTCCCTGTGTCTCTGGTCGGGCTGGGAGTTACGACTCCAACCAGCAAAAGCGCCACTGCGCTTGGACTCAGCCGAGTCAAAAAGCGAAGCTCAATGGTTGACCGGTAGAGCTTCCGGGTCCTTCACAGGTGACGATGGGGCAAGACACGGCCCAGGGAGTAACGACTCGACCTACCTCTGTTCTTGCCTTACTGGAGCACCACTCCGGAACACTCCTCTTCACGAAGCAGGTACGTCGGTGTAAACACAATATCCGACCGCCTTGTACCTCCCGGTTCCTCCCTTTATAGGGCGTGTTTTCCTTGAGTTATGTAACAGCTCTCCTGTTTACATAAGGGCGTGTTTCCCTTGAGTTATGTAACAGCTCTCCTGTTTACATAAGGGCGTGTTTCCCTTGAGTTATGTAACAGCTCTCCTGTTTACATAAGGGCGTGTTTCCCTTGAGTTATATAACAGCTCTCCTGTTTACATAAGGGCGTGTTTCCCTTGAGTTATGTAACAGCTCTCCTGTTTACATAACCTCTCAACCGCTAAGCATCCTGGGAGATGTAGTCCGTTTTCGCTGGTTACCATTTTCCTCCCCTCGTATGACAGGAATTCTTGACAGCCGACCGCCCTCGGAAGCCCACCTACCCCCTCAGACCACGCCAAGAACCTCGACTCGACTCATCACTCACCATGAACCGACAGGTCAACGCCGTCACCTCCAGCTGCTTCAACACCCTCTGCATCCTCCGCAAGACCTTCAAGTGGATCCCCCCTGAGTCAAGGAAGACAGTCACCCACGCACCCATCACCAGCAGACTGGGCTATGAAAACCCACTCTACTCCGGCATCAACAAGTTCCTACTCCGCAAACTCCAGACAATACAGAACACCGCCGCCAGACTCGTCCTCAGCATCCCCCGACACGAACACATCAGCCAACACCTACGAAGTCTCCACTGGCTCACCGTGGGAAAAAAAGTCACTTTCAAAATCCTCACTCACGCCTACAAATGCCTACACAACAACGGACCCAAATACCTCAACGACAGAATCAACTTGCACGTACCCAAAAGAATCCTCTGATCTTCCAACCTCGCACTGGCCGAAACCCCGCGCATCCACAGAGCCAGAGCAGGCGGAAGATCCTTCTCTCACATTGCAGTCAAGACCTGGAACAAGCTATCGGCAGACATCAGATGCGCCCCCTCACTGAACATCTTCAGGAAGACCCTCAAGACGCGGCTCTTCGGCTAAACAGATCTGCAGACCCCACCCCTCAGTGCCTTGAGACCCTCACAGGTGAGTAGTGCGCTTACAATTCCCTGATTGATTGACGAAGGACGCAGTGGTATAACGTAGAGTGGCGCAGCATAGAGTGCAGTGTCATAGAGTGGAGTGCAGTGGTATAGAGTACAGCCGCGTAGAGTAGATTGTTTCACAGTATAGTGAAGTGGTGCAGGGTAGAGTGCAGGGGCAGAGTAGTGGTGTAGAGTACATTGGCGTAGAGTGCAGTGGCACTGAATGCAGTGTTGCAGAGTAGAGCGGCACAGATAAGAGTGGAGAAGAGTTCAGTGGCACAGAGTGCAGTGTTGCAAAGTAAAGTGTCAGAGTGCAGCAGTGCAGAGTGGTGTAGAGGTCACTGGTGTAGAGTGCAGTTGCGTAGAGCGCAGTGATATAATGTACAGTGGTGTAGAGTGGCGCAGCGTAGAGTGCAGTGGCATAGAGTGTAGTGCAGTGGTGTAGAGTACAGCGGCATTGAGTAGATTGTTTCAGAGTAGAGTGAAGTGGTGCAGGGTAAAGTGCAGGGGCAGAGTAGTGGTGTAGAGTACATTGGTATAGAGTGCAGTGTCACTGAGTGCAGTGTTGCAGAGTAGAGCCACTTAGATTATAGTGGCGTAGAGTGCAGTGTTGCAGAGTAGAGTGCCAGAGTGCAGCAGTGCAGAGTGGAGTAGAGTTCACTGGTGTAGAGTGTAGTTGCATAGAGTGTTGCAGAGTAGAGTATAGTGGCGTAGAGTGCAGTGGTGCAGAGTAGATTGGCACAGAGTGCATTGGTTTTTCAGTAAAGTGGTGTAGAGTGCAGTGGCATAGAATGCCGCGGCGTAAAGTGGCGCAGGGTACATTGTAGTGGCATAGGACAGAGTGGAATAGTGTGTCATAGAGTAGAGTGCAGTGGTAGAGTAGATTGGAGTAGCTTAGAGTGGATTGGTTTACAGTGGAGCGACAAAGAGTAAAGTGACGTGCAGTGCAGTAGAGTGGTGGGAAATGGAGTGCAGTGGCATAGAGTGCAGTGGTGCAGAGTACAGTGGCATAGTTTAGTGGAAGAGAGTGCAGTGTTGCAGAGTAGAGTGGTGTAGAGAGTAGTGACATAGAGATAATTGTTGTAGAGTGGCGTGGAGTACAGTGTTGCAGAGCAGACTGCCGTAGATTGCAGTGTTGTATAGGAGAGTGACAGAGTGCACTGGCGTGGAGTACACTGACATAGAGTAGAGTGATCTAGAGTGGCAGAGACAGCAGTGACATAGAGTGCAGTTGGCTGTGGGTGCAGTGGTTTAAAGTGTTTCAGAGTAGAGTGCCGTGGCATAGAGTAGAGTAGTGCAGAGTAGAGTGCTGTGGCACCAAGTGCAGTGGCGTATAGACAATTGTTTCAGAGTAGAGTGGAGTGGTGCACTGTAGAGTACAGTGGCATACATTAGAGTGGCATAGAGTGCAGTGGTGCAGAGTAGATTAGAGTGGCATAGAGTGGAATGGTACAGATTAAAGTGCAGTGTTGGAGAGTAGAGTGGCATGGAGTTGGGTGGTGCAGAGTGGAGTGGTGTAGTGCAGTGGTGAAGGGTGTAGTGGTGCAAAGTAGAGTAGTGTAGCGTAGAGTGCATTGGCATAGAGTACAGTGAAGCAGTGGGGAATGGTGTGGAGTGGCGTAGTGTGCAGTGGTGCAGAGCAGAGTGCAGTGGCATGGAGTAGGGTAAAGCGGAGTGTGCATGGTGTGGTAGGCCACACATCTTCAATTGAAATGACCAGTTTAGCTGCACATATGTACTGTTTTACTGATAAAGGTATACAGCGCACAACTGATATTGTGTGGAAATGGCATCACCTAGTGTATTGGTTTGTATTGATCGTATTAAAATATTTCTATCCGCCACACTTCAAAATTACCAAACAATGTGCTTCATTTGTGCTGTCCTAATTCTGATATATGCTGAAATATCTAGACAGTTCATATACAGACATTTAAATTTTGTTGTGCTAGAAAAGAAATAACATTATGCAGCCTTCCAACCAGCACACCCTCAGTAGCCAGCATAATTTTCACATAAATCCTCTCACTTTGAAGTCAGAGAAAGAAAAGTAAACACCAAGTTCCCTGGAAGACAGAGCCTGACATTTGACCTCTTTCTTTGACTTCACAGCAAATATGAAAAGATAAAAAAAACAAGATTTAAAGACCGGTTTACAGAAATACAGTTCTGGTGGAAGAATAACGAAGGCAAGGGAAGGGACGAACTCAGGCTGGACAACCTAAAACAAATAAAGGCAGCAAATAGCAAGCAAATGTGGGTTACAAACCACAAAGCCAATGGTAGGCAATGGGTGGAATGCATTTCTAGGGAAGCTCTCTGAATGCCCCAAGATGTTGTTAGCAAACCAGATAGCTTTGCTATTTGATAGACTTCGACCAAAAAAGGAGCAAATATCTGCAAAGCCTTGCAGCCTTTGCTCAAGATGACCTGAGTGTTCCAGTCTATATGCTCAGCGTGCGAAAGCCGGGCAAGAAGCCACTGCCAATCAGATTGAATATATTGTTTTGGAGCCCACCAATCAGGGTGGGTGTCCCAATTCAATGAATCAATCAACTTGGATTTGTAGAGCGCCCTGAGGTTATCCGGGCGCTGGGCTTCTCCCAGAGTGGTAAACAGTCTAAATATCGAATTTTAAATATCGAGTTGCCAAAATATCGAATTTTAAATATCGAGTTGCCCAAATATCGACTTACAAAAATATAGTGGTGCAGAATATCGAAATGCAGGTAAGAAATATTGTTTTTAATAATATCGAAGTTAGTAATATCGACAGTCATAATACAGTTGTTAAAAATATCGATTTTTGTTAGTGTTTTAAGTGTTAGTATATGTGTTAAAGGTATGTATTATTTTTGTAATGTATGTTTGAATTTTTTTTAAGTCATGAATTTTATGTTTATTAATTTTTGCGTAATTTAATTCCGTAGCGTGTTGTGGGTTTATAGGGGAATAGAATATAGAATTATTTAGAATTAATTAATTAGATGTTAATTAGTTTTTGCGTAATTTAATTCTGTAGTGGGTTGTGGGTTTATAGGGGAATAGGGTGGGAAGTAATTTAATTGAAAATTAATTATTTTATTAAGTAATAATTAATAATTTAGTATTTAATACTTTATATTGTTAATTAAGTTAATTAATTTATTATTAATTAATTTTAAATTGATTAATAAGAACAAAAGTTACTTACCTGTAAACTGTGGTTCTCCAATATTGGTGTCTTTCATAGATTCACATGCTTGAATATTCCCCGTCGTCGAAGTGGGAGTCGCACGGTACATAACATAGCAATGTAGTAATAACATAAGCCTATATATGCATATAAGAAAGAAAAACCCATAGAGTTTTTATAGATAGACAACTTGTCACGTCTATAACATATCACAGTCATTATGTTTTAGTCCAAATTCCAGCCAATCAGGCGTCCGCACCCTCTTAGAATTGTCTCCTCAGAGGCTCATGCCCTCAGATTTTCGTAGCACAAGAGTGATATAGAGCCAAGTAGTAAAAGAGAGCCTCTGAGGGGAGGAGGGTGGGTTACATGTGAATCTATGAAAGACACCAATACTGGAGAACCACAGTTTACAGGTAAGTAACTTTTGTTGTTCTCCAGTATTGGGGTGTCTTTCATAGATTCACATGCTTGAATAATAGTAGTGAGCGTTGTGGTATCAGAACAATACAAGGTCATAAAAATCAATGTAACTACTATTCCCAGTACGAAAAGATTAAAGGTATATAAATATATATATATATATGTATATATATATATGTATAAATACTTTTATAAAAAACAAAAAAGTACCTTGTATACAGGAGGAGGGAAGAATCAGAGGCTCACCTTATTTAAAAAGATTACGAAGGACTGCTTGTCCCACAGCTGTGTCAGTGTTGTCAGCAGCATCCAGACAGTAATGTCTTGTAAAGGTGTGTCTGCTGGACCATGTTGCAGCTCTGCAGATGTGTTGAAGAGGCACCCCAGCAAATAGCGCAGTGGAAGAGGAAACCTTTCTGCTAGAATGCGCTCGAACACTTGCAGTAAGTGGTTTTCCAGCTTGTTGATGGCAAAAGGCAATTGCAGTAGATATCCAGCATGCAATTGTTTGTTTGGTGACCGGATGTCCCTTTCGCATCCGTCCGTAGGCTACAAAAAGTTGGTCATTCTTACGAATAGTAGCCGTTCTTTGAATGTACAATTTCACACATCTCTTGACATCTAAAGAATGAAGTGTCTTCTCTGCAGGTGTTTGAGGATTAGGGAAAAACGGTTTTAAAACTACTGGTTCATTGAGGTGGAAATCCGATGGCACCTTGGGAATAAAGGCCGGATTGGTGCGGAGCAAGACAGAGTTCTTGGTAAATTGAAGAAAAGGCGGTTTAGTAGTAAATGCCTGTAAGTTACTGACTCGACGAGAGGAAGCGAGAGCCAGAAGTAGAGAAGTCTTCCAAGTAATGTATTTGAGATCGACTTTATGGATTGGCTCAAACGGGGGTTTCATGAGCTGTGCTAATATAATGTTCAAATGCCAAGGAGGAGGTGGTCGACGAATTGGTGGAAACATCCGAAAAAGACCCCTGAAGAATTGTTGAATTACTCTTGAAGAGTAAAGAGAGTTGGAGCAATCTTGACGAAACCGTGAGATTGCTGCTAGAAAAGCTTTAAGGGTAGAATACGAGAGGCCTGATTTTGCCAGGTGTAAAAATAAAGGCAAGAGTTGCTCTGGCGTGGAATGAATAGGATGTACTTGAGCTTCATTGCACCATAGACAGAATCTTTTCCATTTGAGTTTATATGTTTGCACAGTTGAAGCTGCTCTAGCCTTTGCCAAGACCTCTCTACATGTCCAAATTTACAAATTCATAGTGCTCAGGTTCCAAGCCGCCTAGTGTAGAGATGCTGGGTTGGGATGACAAATGATCGGGTCGCACTGTGACAGGAGCAGGAGTTCCGTAAACCAGACTTGTTGAGGCCACCGGGGGGCTATTAGAATAATGTGACAGGGTTCCTTCCTCCAAAGCCTTTGCCGTTCATTAGCAGATCGGTAAGGCTATAGAGCTTTGCAGAAAGGAATTGTTTTTACCTTTTTAATCTCCTCATTTTAAATTGTACTTAAGGGCTTGTTGGGACAAAATGTGTTGAAAACGGTTTTAATCAGCAGTGAAAGTATTCTTTTAATCTTGAAACATAGCGTTTTTGCACGTTACACTGTTTGCACTATTGCCAAAAGGAGCTGCGTTCAATGCTCCGGGGGAACGAATAGAAGGGTTCAACTCAAGTAATTGCGCATTCTAGCTGCGACGGCAAACACGCACACCACTCCTCTTAAGGGGCGGATGACGCGGCCGCGCAGCTAGACAAAGCCTTTGCCGTTCATTAGCGGATCAGTAAGGCTATAGAGCTTTGCAGAAAGGAATTGTTTTTACCTTTTTAATCTCCTCATTTTAAATTGTACTTAAGGGCTTGTTGGGACAAAATGTATTGAAAACGGTTTTAATCAGCAGTGAAAGTATTCTTTTAATCTTAAAACATAGCGTTTTTGCACATGTTACACTGTTTGCACTATTGCCAAAAGGAGCTGCGTTCAATGCTCCATGGGGGACGAATAGAAGGGTTCAACTCACGTAATTGCGCATTCTAGCTGCGACGGCAAGCACGCACACCACTCCTCTTAAGAGGCGGATGACGCGGCCGCGCAGCTAGACAAAGCCTTTGCCATTCATTAGCGGATCGGTAAGGCTATAGAGCTTTGCAGAAAGGAATTGTTTTTACCTTTTTAATCTCCTCATTTTAAATTGTACTTAAGGGCTTGTTGGGACAAAATGTATTGAAAACGGTTTTAATCAGCAGTGAAAGTATTCTTTTAATCTTGAAACATAGCGTTTTTGCACATGTTACACAGTTTGCACTATTGCCAAAAGAAGCTGCGTTCAATGCTCCGAGGGGACAAATAGAAGGGTTCAACTCACGTAATTGCGCATTCTAGCTGCGACGGCAAGCACGCACACCACTCCTCTTAAGGGGCGGATGACGTCTGCACCCGACCGGGACCAGGGGCCAGGACCCCTGGACCGTTGGTCAAAGAGAAATTCTGCTACACCTTTGACCAGCTAGTTGCGCATAGACAGAGACTACCCCCCCTTTGTGCCCACTCTATATCGCCAATAAATTATGTCAACAAATGCCCCCACTGCCCTTTTGAACTAGTCTCTATTTCTAGTTCTATTGACTCTAACCTAACATTGACACTGACCTTCAAAATGGCACTTTTGAACTGCCGTTCCCTACCCAAACATGCCACAGAGCTTCATTTACTTCTAGATGAGCTAGAACTCGACGCTCTGTTGCTCACTGAAACATGGTTGTCTGAATCTTCAGATCCCGCAGTAGTGCAAGCCCTGCCCCCGGGCTATCTGATTCAAAGACTAGACTGGGAAATAACCAAGGGGGGGGGGGATTAGCCATCATTTATAGGGAAAAATATGATTGTAGTATGTCAGCTAACAAAATTACTGATTGTGAAAGCTGTTTATTCTCCCTCGGGTTCTCCCCCACGTGCACCTTTTCTGGTGTCCTTATATACCGACCCCCTGGATACAGTGGCCATTTTATTAGGGACCTCCCAGATAATCTATCTAAACTGGTCAGTTCATTTTCGAACTTTACCGTATTAGGAGATTTTAATCTCCACTTTGATAAGGAATCATCCATGGAGGCCGTAACTGATGGCCTAGGTGCCCTAGCATTGAAACTTAAAGTATCCAGCCCCACTCACCAAAAAGGTCACCTTCTGGACCCACTTTTCTCCAATAGCAGGGACATTAAAATAGGAAAACATACTCCTCTGCCATGGTCTGACCATTTTTTGATTCCCTTTACCTGGACTTACCAAGATGGGGTTCAGTCACGAGGGAAGACAAAAATTTGGAGGCGAAACTGGTCCAAATTTGATATTGATCGTTGAACATCGACCCTTCAAAAATCCATACCTCTCTTAGGTCATGATCCCGAGGAGCCAATATGAAAGTGATTAGATGGCTGGAATCCTCTCCAGACTCACTAATTCCTAAAAATCTTACGACTAATAAGAGAGACAATCATGGTCTCGAATGGTATAACCCCAAACTTAGGGAGCTGAAACAAACTTGTAGACGCCTGGAAAGAAGTTGGAGAAAGGATTTCTCTGTGATCAAGAAACTGAAGTATAGAGAAACCATCAAGACCTACAAAGCGGAAATTAGGCGAGCTCAAGCAGAATATTATAAGAAGAAGATTCTCTCTGCCGCCAATGCTCCCCGGGAAATTTTTAAAATTGCCAAATCTCTCCTCAAGCCGCTCGAGCCTATCCCCTCGTCTGCCGACCCCCTAGGGCGGTGCAATAATTTGGCTCAGTTCTTCTTTAAAACAATTGATGATATCTATTCTACCTTCCCGCAACCATCGGGACAAGGGGGTGCTCCCCTTCAAAAGCCTAGTCCAACTGTCAGGTCTAGGAATCGAGACTATCCCCCCCTGTGGATTTGAAAATCTTAAAAGTTTATGCTCACCAGCTGACATCCGGATCCCCCAATGATGTGATTGCCCTTGCTCTCATCAACCAGGTTTTTGACTTTATTGGTCCAGCTATTCTTGACCTCATTAACCTTTCGTTATCCACGGGGGTTGTTCCCTCCTTATGGAAACAGGCTATGGTGAGAGCCCTCCTGAAGAAACCTTCCCTGGACCCGGAAATCTTCGCAAACTATCGGCCCATTTCGCTGCTACCAGGGTTTGCCAAAATATGCGAAAAATATGTTAACATCATCCTCTCCACATTTCTGGAAGAGAACGACCGCTTGCACCCCTATCAAACTGGCTTCCGACCTCAGCAGGGCACTGAAACGGCCTTGCTAACAGTGGTTGAAGAATCAAGGAAAATTCTAGATGTTGGCGGGTCAGTAGCCATCGTGCTACTTGACCTCAGCGTGACCTTCGAAACTATCAACCATCATATATTGATGGAAAGACTCAGGGAGAGCGGAGTTTCAGGAGTGCCACTTTAATGGTTAGAATCCTTCCTCAGAGATAGGTCTTTCCAAGTTTTTGAGAATGACTCCTTCTCAGAGAAAATGCTGCTGCACTGTGGGGTTCCTCAGGGATGTTCTCTTAGCCCCACGCTTTTTTTTTTTTTTTTTTTTCTCTCAAAAACCTTTATTTGTGCATAGTAAAAGAACAAATACGGGCCTACAACCATCAGGCCGGCCACAATACGGTTGAGCACAGAGACAAACAATACATCCCCTGTGCGTCAAGGTCAAGATTAGCAACGATTCAGGATTCATACACTGGAGGGATCCTTGACACCGGGGGAAGGAGAAGTGAAGGTTAATTTTAAGGCTTTCAAAAAAAAAAAAAAAAAAAATAAATTTTTATCGAGAAAAAAAGACAGTAAAGGATAGAAACAAGGAGATTCGAGTCCGCAAGTCGGCTTCATACACTGGAGGGCAGCAGCATCATTAAAACAGCCATAGAAAATCTCATACAGTAAGGCGATGCAGTTAGATAACAGGATCATCACAGTAGTAAATACGCACCCCCTAAAAGCCGCCCCCACTCAATCCACCCCACACCCGGACCCCGAATCGAAACAAGTATAGCGCAGAGACATGAAAGAAAGAGGCCCATAGAACTAAAAAGAAACAGTAAATTACCCCCCCACCCTACACCAATGCGGAGGCTATGGCCTACCCCCCCCCCAGCATAGTGCCTGTCGCCCAATGAACCCGAAATATAGACAAGAGAGAAAGTAGGAATAGAGTAAAGAAACTAAGAGAAGAAAGAAGAAAGGAGGTGGGGAGGAGCCCACGTATCCTCGGAGCGCCCGACACCACCGGCCAACCAATCCTCCACACACTGAAATCCCACTACACCCAAAGGCGGTCGTGTGAAGATAGCATGTAACACCAAGGCAAAGAAGGCAGACAGATCGCGACGAGTGCGCACAACATATGTAGACAATTCCAGTCCCAGTCCAGCCCGGCCGTGAAGCCATGATGATAGAGAGTAATCTAGCCCTGGCCCGATCGCGGGCGTACGATTAGACCCGCCCCCTCGTGAATGCCCCGCATCCCGAACAGACAAAGACAATATGGCCACTTGGGAGAAGATGGAGAAGTAGAGTCACAAAATGGCCGCCGATCATCTATGGAGGTCCCCTTGCACACCATATAAAATCCAGACCTGGCTTGTAAAGTACATGAGTTCCACATAAAAGGAGCCGTAGGCCACCGTGAACGGTTCCTCGAGGTCGCCAGGTGTAGTTCAGCTGGAAACTCCTGCGGGCACGGTGAGGCAGGCAACAACAAAGCAGGCAGCAATGACCGGGGAAACAAAGTGTCTGCCATTGAGCAGGAGAGCGATTGATCCTGAGCGCCGGGAAAGCCAAATGAAGACACCAGTGTAGCACCGTTATACCCAGTCGTTGCTTCCCCGCAGGAGGACCACAGCACTGGCAGACTCACGTCTTGTTGATCACAAACGGGGCGCTCACGGCCCGCAGCAGACAGTGTAGAGTCGAACCGCTCACTCAGCGTTTGCAAGCCGACACACAATTGCAGACGAAAGTCCCGCAGGGCAGCCAGAACGGAGCCGTATGTCAGCGGAAGCTGCGTCCCCACAACGGCAGCAATCCGGGACGGCACTGGGGAACTGGAGTCTGGAAGAGGGAGGGCGAAGCGGGCAGCGGGCGAGACCGGAGCATCACCCCCCAGCAGCGAGCAGGCAATCAGCGCCATGTTTTACCGTTGAACGGTACCGTGGCCAGGGGGGGGATCGTGACAAGGAGGCAATTCCCAACAGGTCTGCGCCGCAACAGGTGAAAGCCAGCAGGCGCTTCCCCTCCCTCGGGCTCTCTTTGCAGCCGACTAGACCATAGAAGAAGGGGGTCTGCAGCCTTCCGCAGCGTGGTCCACAGAGCGGGGTAGGAGACCCGCCACACCGGGGCTTACCCTCTAGCTCCAGCCCGTCAGGTGCAGGGTACAGGAGGTGTCCGGGCGTCTCTCTCCCGGCTCTTCTGGCGACCGTACGTGGCGTGAGGCGGGATCGGGACCTCGGGCTCAGATTTGCACCAGCGGGTCCGGTGACTGCAACGCTTCCAGAGGGCCGGCCGAGGCCACAGTAGAGCAAGGGTCCAGGGCGGAGAACAAAGGCACCAAGAACTCCGGCATCCGGGCGGGCTAAGACTTCGGGAAAGCGACGGCGCAGTCAGCGCGTCGTCGCACGCGTTGCACCTCGAAAATCGGCAAGGATAGGAATCAGGATGATAGTCCGAGGCCAAGGGCCGACGGAGCCGGGCGCTCAAGCGACTGCTCCGGTCGCCATCTTGGCTCCTCCCAGCCCCACGCTTTTTAATGTATACATGCGACCTCTGGGCGAATTGGTCAAGCCCTTTGGGGTTAAGATCGTCTCATATGCAGACGAAACACAGCTGATTGTGTCCCTCAACCAGCTGGACGAGAAACAGTTGTGCCTGGCCAACTGCCTGGAGAGAATAGCCACCTGGATGGACAACTCTTTCTTAAAGTTAAATGGTGCGAAAACAGAGTTGATGTTCTTAGGGAAACCCTCCAATATTAACCCTGAAGTTCTCTGGCCGAAATGCCTAGGTGTTATGCCCACGCCTAAAGATCGCATAAAAAGTCTCGGAGTATGGTTTGACCATAAACTGGACTTCAATGAACAAGCACGAAAAGTGGCAGCCACTTGTTTTGGAATCCTTAAAATGATAAGGAAAATTCTTCCCGTGCTGTCTTTTAGTGCGGGGAAACCGATGGTTCAGGCCCTGATACTATCCAGGATTGATTATGCGAAAGTGCTCTACCTTGGAGCTTCGTGCGCCGCCATAAAAAACTTCAAATGGTGCAAAACTGTGCAGCCCGTTCCTTATTGCAGGCTCCTTATTGGGCTTCGGTGAAGCCCCTGATTGCCTCTCTGCATTGGCTGCCAGTGGCGGAAAGAATTCAGTTTAAGGCCCTTTGTATTGCTCACAAGGTGATGTCCTTGAGGGCACCTCCAATCCTAAGAACCATCGTCACCCCCTACCTTCCCAAGAGAACATTACGTTCAGAAACAAAACGCCTCGCTATAGTCCCCAGAGTCAGGAGCGGGGGTTGCATGTTTTCCACCATCTCAGCGAAGAGCTGGAATCAACTTCCAGATAGTTTTCGGCTTGAGACGAATCACTCTTCCTTTCGTAAGGCTCTGAAGACCCTGCTGTTCCCTTAATGCTCCTTTATCGACTCATTGCTTTGTCGCTAGCGCTGGGAGGCCTCTGGTAGCCATGCGCTCTACAAATACATATTCATTCATTCATTCATTCATTTTTCGCAAAACTTTAGGGACTAGAGGTATTGGTGGAAAAGCGTAGGCATATATTTTCGACCAGTTCATCAAAAAGGCATTCCCGCATGACTTTGGTTGGGGAAGCCAACTTGCGTAGAACAGGCATTTGCGGTTCAGATGTGTTGCGAATAGATCCAGATTCGGGGGACCCCATTATCAAAAAATGTGATCCAGTGTGGGTTGATGTAATTCCCACTCGTGATTGGTCGTGGATGACCTGCTCAGGGAATCTGCAAGATTGTTCGACGCTCCCAGAACATGCACTGCTGTGAGGACGATGTGATGTTGAATTGCCCAATCCCAAATTTGTTGAGCCTGAAGGGACAGCAGGATGGACCTTGTGCCCCCTTGTTTGTTTATGTAGTGTAGTCAACACCAAGGCTCCTGTATAATGGTGCGAAAAGATTTCAGAGCCAGAAAAATGGCCAGTAACTCCAGCAGGTTGATGTGCCAGGTCTTTTGTTGAATGTTCCACTTTCCTTTTACTGTTAGTCCCTGCAAATGCGCACCCGAACCCTCGAGAGATGCGTCTGTTGTGAGAGTGAAACTTGGAGTGTCCACCAGGAATGGACGACCTGAAGAGACATTTTCCTCGAGAGTCCACCACAGTAGAGCTCTTTTCATCCGAGATGTGACCTTGACCATATCGTTGAAGGATCCTGAGACTTGAGCCCATTGCTTGTCCAATTCCTCCTGGAGAGGTCTCATTTTTAGGCGTCAGTGAGGGACTAGAGGAATGCAGGGGGACTACAGCCCTAGGAATGATTTCAACTGACGGACAGAAACAGACTCTTTTAAACGGAGGGAGGCTGCTAGAGTGCGAAGTCGTAGACATCTTTCGTGCGACACAAAAGCTTCTGCTTGTTTGGTGTCTAGGATGGCTCCCAAGAATAGTCTGTTTTGAGCAGGGAGAAAATGAGACTTGTCCATGTTGAATGTAAGACCAACGGTCTGGAAGAGGGACCTGCAGAAAAGAGTGTGTTTGGATGCCTGTTCGAACGACCGTGCCTTCAGCAGGCAGTCGTCTAGGTATGGAAAGATTTGCACTCCTTGTAAGCGAAGGTAAACTGCCACCGGTGCAAGGACTTTGGTAAACACTCGGGGAGCAGAACGAAGGCCGAATGGAAGAACTTTGAATTGAAAGTCTTTTCCGGCCACTCTGAATCTGAAACATTTCCGGTGTCTCGGCTGCATGGGAAGATGAAAATAAGCATCTTGAAGATCCACAGTTGTCATATACTCCCCTTGGGATAGTGAAGGAAGTACCTCCTGAAGGGACAACATGCGAAAAGTTTGTTTTTTGATTTATTTGTTTAGGGCACGTAGGTCCAGAATGGGGCGCCATTCTCCCGACTTTTTCTGTATGAGGAAGAACCTTGAATAAAATCCTCTGCCCTTTTGTAGTTTTGGTACCACTTCGATCGCGCCCTTTCTTAATAAAGTTGTGAGTTGATTTAAAAGTTCCTTTAGGTGGGCAGTAGGGGGACGTTTTGGTGGAGAATTGGGAGGAATCTTTACAAACTCCAATGCGTGTCCCCTGTGCACAATATCCAGAACCCATTGATCGGTAGTAATCAGCGACCATTTGGAGTAGAAGTGGGAGATTCGACCTCCAACCCTTGAAAAAACGGGAGGAACCAGGGACGGTGAATGGTGAAAGTCATTGTTTTTTGGAGGAACCCTTTCCTCTGTAAGAGGATTTACCTCTCTATTGTCTGTTGGACGAAGAATGCTGTTGTCTGTACGATTGCTGATTCTTGGAGGAGTAGCGTTGTTGTCCTTGTCTATATTGATTGGAGTTTCCTCGAAAGGAAGAAGAGGAGCCACGTCCTCTTGCGCCTCGAAAAGGCTGCTTTTTAAACTGGAGAGTTCCGAGAGCAGTGTCGGTGTCCTTTTTTATTGTTTGAAAGGCATCGTCGATATGTTGGCCAAACAATGATTCACCGTTGTAAAGCATGTCTAATATTTTTGTCTGTACCTCTTGACGGAAGGACGTGGCCTTTAACCAGCCCTGCCGCCTGAGGACTGCTGCACCAGCCAAAAGACGAAAACCAGTGGATGACACATCAACTGCACAATCAATAATTTCCGTGGAAATTCTTTCTTCTTCTTTAAGAATATTTAATGCCTCTGCTTTAGACGCCTCTGGTATTAGATCTACAAGGGATGATATGTCAGACCACATTTGGCGGTCGTAACGGCCCAAGATAGCTAGAGAATTGGCCGCACAAACTGTAGTTGCCGCCATAGTGGAAAACCTCTTGCCAATAGCATCAAGGCATCTACCCTCTCGGCCTGGCGGTACAGATAATGAAGATGATGGATTTCTGGCACGACGCTGTGCTGCCTGAGTAATAATGGAATCCGGCTTTGGTTTGTTTGAATCTGATAGTTGTCCCATTCAGAAAGAAGGGATCTGTCATCCAGCTCACCTTCTTCCCTGTCACCTTCATCATCATTATCGTCGTCATTGTCCTCCTCTATGACTTGAGGAGCTTTGTGATGTTGAACTCTGGTCGCCAACGCAGAAGGTGTGGCAACTGATTCTCTAGTAGGAGAAAGTTGTAGAGGCGCTTGCGGCGCTGGAGAGGCCTGTACTGAACGTGGAAAACGGCGGTGGTAATCATCCAACATGAATTGGAGGTTGGAAATAAGAGTTAGACATATCTGTGCCATAGGAAGTTCTGGCGCAGGCTGTGTGTCATCACAATATAAGAGGTGGACATGGAGCAGTTATTGAAGAGAGATCCTGTACCGATGCTCCAAAGGCTAAGCATAAACACAAAGAGTGGTATCAGTTCCTAAAGGGAAAGGAGAGTATGAGATTTGGCAGTCCAGGTAGGATCTGCTTCTGGGGGTGGGTGTCTCAAAAGACAGGTTATAGAGTGTGTGTAGAGTAAGGTAATGGTATTCCTGTGCGGGGGATAGTAGTGCCCTCACACACCCTTGCGGGTGCAAAGCATCATCATTGGTCAAAGCTCCTCTTGGGCGTCGACGACGAAGCCACCGTCGACGACGAAGCCAACTAATGCTTTTTCTTATGTTTGCTTGCAGCCGTCGACAAAATCAAAGGCACCGTAGACGAAATAGGTCTCACCTTAATGGATACAAACGCCGACGGTGAAGATGCCGACGACAGGATCATAGCCGGCTTCATAGACAAAGATGTTGAAGTCGGCGACGAAGACGCGACGACAGCAGCTCTCGTCGACTGAGGAAGCGACGATGAGCTTGTCGACGAGATAGGCAGTTTCTTAGGTAAAAACTGCGCAGATGGAGTCTTTGATGCCTGAGAATCAGATCTCGGGGCGTAGAAGGTGCAGAAAGACTCTGAGGGGAAGAAATCACCCCTTTTGAAGTTGAAGGTGGGATAGTGGGCTTATCCATGTGATGTTTCTTAACCACCTTAGGTTTTGGAGAAACCTTTTGATACTCACTGGTTCTCTTCAAGGATGAAGAAGTCTTAAGTGATGACACACTTTCCACATCTGTGAGAGGATTCTCTGAAGTCTTCAACTTCTGTAGCCACAGAAGGAGACGCCCTTCTCTGTCCTTCAGAGTCTTCTGAGAGAAGGTTCTACATATTTTACAATCCTTTACCTGATGTTCAGGATAGAGGCAATAGATGCATTTTTTATGAAGGTCTTCAGAATGAATTCTCTGTTTACCACAGGTTCCACAAGGTCTGAAGAGGGATTTCTTGGTGGTAGACATCATAAAGCTAACTTCCTGAGAAGAAATGAGAAGAAAGCTGAGCTCAAGGAGACTCCCTTCACACGACGTGCGGTAGAAAATCTGAGGGCCTGAGCCTCTGAGGAGAACATTCTAAGAGGGTGCGGACGCCTGATTGGCTGGAATTTGGACTAAAACATAATGACTGTGATATGTTATAGAAGTGACAAGATGTCTATCTATAAAAACTCTATGTTTTTTTCTTTCTTATATACATATATAGGGGTATGTTATTACTACATTGCTATGTTATGTACCGTGGGACACCCACTTTGATGACGGGGAGTATTCAAGCATGTGAATCTATGAAAGACACCCCAATACTGGAGAACAAGTAATACTTAATTGGTAATTATGTAATTTTTTTTATTAATTAGTCATTAGATATTCATTATTAATAATTTGTAAATATGTTAATTGTGTACTTTTTTTAGGAGTGGGTTGAAGTTGATAGGGGAGTAGGGTAGGAAGAACTTTAGTTTTAATGCAATTTTTATTATTTTTTTATATTATATTTATTAAAAGTTATGTTATAGTGTTCATTTTGTGAATTAATTTAGATTTGATGGTTATTAATTTTATTGTTAATTGTAATTAATTAATTGTTAATTATGTTAATTTAATATTTTACAATATTGTAGGTGATGTCTATAGGGGAAAATGGTGGGAGGTAAATTAATTTTGAAAAAATAATTACTTGTTAATTAATGTTAATTATATTGCAAGAGTGGGTATACAAAATTATTCCCCTACGCTATCCAACCCTTTCCATACTGTTACACTTGGTGGAGTGGGAATAGTAATTTTTACCCTCCCGCTATCCAACACTTTCCCTACTGTTGCACTCACTGGAGTGGGAATAGTAATTTTTACCCCTACGCTATCCAACACTTTCCCTACTGGTGCACTCACTGGAGTGGGAATAGTAATTTTTACCCTCCCGCTATCCAACAGTTTCCTTACTGTTACACTTGGTGGAGTGGGAATAGTACATTATTCCCACCTGCTATCCAACACTTTCCCTGCTGTTGCACTCACTGGAGTGGGAATGGTAATTTTTACCCACCCGCTATCCAACACTTTCCCTACTGTACCACTCGTTGGAGTGGAAATAGTTATTTTATCCCCTACGCTATGCAATGTTTTCAGTATTGTTATATTTAATGTAGTGTAAAATATTATTTTTATAAAACATATTTATTTTAATGTTTTAAATTATTATATATAATTTATTTTTATATTTATATATACATATATTTTGTTTTTTGTAGAGTTTTATATAGTGCGAACTTGACCCAAATCCGAATCAGGGATCAGAGCGCTTTACATAGCACCAGTTACGTTGCATGAAGACACAAATTCATTTTTGTAAGGCACGGGGAGATTAAGTGATTTGCCCAGAATCACAGGATGTTTAGCGTCATTACCGGGACTCGAACCCAGTTTCCCAGGTCCGAGGTCAAGCACCCTTAGGCCAACTCCTATTATAGGTTATAATATTATAGGTTTATTTATATATATATGTAATTAGATTTTAAATTATGTTTTCAACAGTTTTTAATTAAAAATAATAATAATGTTTTAATATTAAGTTAATATATATATAATAAAAATAAAAAGGCATGTTTATTTTTTTTACATTACATTTATTATTTATTATTTTTAACGGTTTTTATTATTTTTAATTATGTTTTACTTAATTATATGTATTATTTAATTAATTTTATATTATTTTTTTGCAAACTATATTATTGACAACGATATTTAGGATTCGATATTTTTGTACTTCCCTGTATGTAGATAGGAAGTCGATATTCTGTCACTCGATATTTTTACCTCGATATTCTGGCAGCTCGATATTCTCCTCGATATTCTGTCAGTGATTCTCCCAGAGTACAGAGTAAGAGAATAGCTTGGATTCAATCTCCTATGTGTATTCCAGATCTATGCACGACATGAGGGAAAAAAACATCACCAAATTGAGAAATGTCCCTCTGTTGTTACTGGGAAGATGTTACTTATTTTCCAGCACTTTCTAAGCGAGGGTTCCCAAGTTAAAAGGTTTGTGGATTGTCCCATGGCAGTAGAGCAAGAAGGAGTGGCGAGCAGGCACTTGACACAATTACACAAAAACCTTTTCCCAGATCTGAGAAGCCTTCATGGCTACTTGGACCACACCAGAACCCCAAAAGGGAGTGGCGTCAGCGCAGAGAGGAGCGGTGGTTTCTTTCATGTTCACATATACCATCTTGTGTTACACACATCCATGTTTCACTTGGCACATTCAGACACAATGCCACAGCTCTCATGCAAGAAGGGGCCGCATTACTAGGGGGCCGATTCCGATCCGGGTCGGAAAGCACTTCGCCGAGTCGGATCCGGAGTGTTTTCCGACTGAGCCGGAACCCTACAGTCCGACCGAGCGAGTACGATGCGCACGTATGCTGTCGGACTCGGTTCGGTCGGACTCCCATAGAAATCAATGGGAGACAGTTGTACGATGCGTACATGCGCTCCCATTGACTGAATGGGTATGTCTCGAACAAGTGCGCCCCCTACAGTGGGTACGCGTCGGTGCCATCCGTGCCGTACATGCCTGTGTGGGGGAGACCCATGTGTCTCCCCTTGTGTGCGAGTCGTACAGCTGCGGGTGTCGGGGGGGGGTCCGACGTGGACCCCCGAAGTCCAACTCCGGGAGCTTTTGCGAGCCGGACACTCCGGCTCGAACAGGCTGTCCGACGCATGCATCGTACTGGCTCGGTCGTGAATGTTATGTTATGTTATGTTATGTTATGTTAGTGCTATTTGTATTGCGCACGGCTGCTCCAGCGAAGGAGCGTCCCGGCGCACCGACAAGGTGGCGAACACAACACAACTGGGGAACAGAAATAATTATTAAGAAATTGGGGAGTGAAGGATTTAACAAAGCTCAGAAAATAAATGAGTTTTAGCGGCCTTGCGGAAGGAGAGCAGGTCACCAAAGGTCCGGAGTTTCAAAGGGAGAGCGTTCCAGAGTGCGGCTGCCCGCACCTTAAAAGAGCGACCCCCCACCCGACTGAGTTTGAACCGAGGGGCTACCGCTAATTCTTGGTCTAGCGAGCGCAGAGTGCGGCCCGGGATGTAAGGGCACAAGAGTTGGTGCAGTAAGGGAGGTGATAGGCCCTTCAGAATTTTGAAGGAGAGGCACAAAACTTTAAAGTGGATCCGCTGCCTAACGGGTAACCAATGCAAGGCTCGCAAAGATTGACCGGCCGAGCAAAACCTAGGAAGACCTATGATCGCTCTGGCCGCAGCGTTCTGCACTCTTTGAAGTCGGGTTAACTCAGCCTGGTTTAATCCTATAAAAAGGGAGCTGGCATAGTCCAACCGTGCCAAAACCGTTGCTTGCACCACCAATTGACGAGTTGCGGCATCGAAGTATTTAAGGGCAGGGCGCAGATTGCGCAGGATGCCGAAGCAGCAAGCCGCCGTCCTTTTGGTGTGGCCAACAAAGTTGAGGGAAGGGTCCAGCCAAACACCAAGATTTTTGATCTCCGCAACCGGAGTGGGGGTCGGCCCCAGCTCAGAGGGCCACCAAGTATCTCCCCATAGGTCCGTCCGCTTCCCAAAGATCATCACCTCCGTTTTTTTGGCGTTTAGTTGGAGACAGTTGGACGTCATCCAACCAGCCACCGCCCTGAGTCCTTCTCTGAATCTTGGGGCATCCACCCCAGAGTCCCCGCTGATCGTGACCGCTAGCTGGGTGTCATCTGCGTACGACACCATGGTCATACCACAGAGCTTCACAACCTCAGCCAGCGGCCTCACGTAGATGTTAAACAACGTGGGGCTCAGTGAGGAACCCTGTGGGACCCCAAGAGACAGAGGATGGCATTTGGACTGGTAGGGCGGGGACGCCACACAGAAGGAACGATCCCTGAGAAACGAACGGAACCACTGGTGTGCAGTGCCGATAACCCCTATCTCCTCAAGACGTTGCAGGAGAATGTCATGGGAGACCGTGTCAAAGGCGGCGCTTAGGTCTAACAAAACAAGCGCCGCCGTTTGACCTGCATCCAGAACTACCCGAAGGTGCTCGACCATAGATAACAGTGCTGTCTCCGTACTGTGGCCAGCCCGAAAACCATTCTGGGTGTCGTCCAGAATGTTGGCACGCAACAGATGACCAGAGAGGGCGGTGTTGACATGCGCCTCCGCGAGTTTGGCTGGCCACGGGAGAAGTGAAATCGGGCGGTAGTTCTCCGATTTTGTAGGGTCGAGAGATGGTTTTTTCAAAATGGGCATTACTACCGCATGCTTCCATTTCAAAGGCACTTGGCCTGATGATAGCGACGTGTTGATTAAGTCGCAAACCGGGCGAGCAAAAACCTGGTCTCTGAACATAGGTGGCTTGAGCGGGTCGTCCGGCGACCCCGACTTAACTCGGAGAGCCAAGGCCGTGTAAGACTCCAGAGAGAGAGAGGGGAGAGAGTCTAGCACCACCTGATCCAACCGGGTGGGAGGCCCCATACTGGTTTGTGCAGTGGAGGAGGGGAAGGCCCTATATATGGTCTGGACCTTCTCCAGGAAGAAAGCCGCCAGCGCTTCACAATGAGTATTGGAGCTGATGGAGTTACCGGCCGGCTTCCTTGCCACTAGGTCTTTAAGGGCCTTAAAGATGGTTTTAACAGGATTCCCACTATTGCGAAACTCCAGAGCGTAGTATTCAGCCCGGGTTCTACAAACCGCGCGGTGATAAGACTTGACCGCAGCCATATACAGGGTTTTTTTGCTGCTGTCATACCTCTTCCTCCAGTCTCTCTCTGCACGTCTGCAGACACTTTTCAGAGCCCTCAGATTGCCATCATACCAGGGACTGGGGGCGCGGGAGCCACACTTACTGAAAACCATCGGGATAAGGGAGTCGAGGGCCCTGGTTACCCATCCGCAGAAATGGTCATAACCAGACTCCACGTTCTCCACTGCACCCAGTGGGTCGTCAGTGAGAAGGCGGTGGAGATCTTCCGCCTTTAATTTGCTCCAGCGCCGTCTGGGCATGGCTCGCAGTGGCACCTTAAGTGGGGCTTCATCAAGGCTACAGTGAATGGTCACGAGTGAGTGGTCTGACCAGGTCAGGGGGAGGGGGGGGGCCACTGTAACCCCTTCTAAGTTAGAAAAAAAGGGGTCCAGAGTGTGGCCACCACTATGAGTGGGGTCCGAGACCAGCTGGAACAATTGAAGGGCCTCAAGGTCCGCCACCATCCCTCCCACAGAAGAAAGACACAAAGTGTCAAAATGGAGATTCAAATCACCAATGATAGAAAAATTGGCAGACCCTACTGCTAGTGAACTAACCGCCTCAGGGAGAGCCTCTCGAAATGCCACTGAGCTACCAGGTGGACGGTAAATCAGCAATCCTGACAAGGTAAAATGCGGAGTAACCGCAACCTTGAACAGGGCGCTTTCGCAGCCCGTGATGTTCTGCACACTCCAGGCGCAAGAATAGCACGATTTAACAGCAAGAGCGACGCCACCCCCTCTCGAAGAGCGGTTGAGCGTGTAGATGGAATACTCAACGGGGAACGCCAGATTCAATACCGTAGAATCGGTGTCTTGCAGCCATGTCTCTGTCAGACAAAAGATGTCAGGGGGGTCATTGTCCACAAGATCAGCAATATCCTGATAATGCTTGACCGCCGATCTGACGTTCAAATTCCAGATGGTGAGATGTCGCGAAGAGACCTTACTGCTTATGGCAGGCTGCACTATACAAGACCCCAAACAGGAAGGGGCTTCGAGTAGCCAGCCGCCACAAGCACAGCGATGGGGGCCACACAAAGGGTCAACGCGGACTTCGGCGCAGGGAGGCAGACAGGTATTCAATGCCAGGAGACTATCCCTGGTATACATAAGCATGGTTAGAGATGCACCTGATGTAAAAATCGCCGCGAAGCCAGCGCAACCGAGCGCGGACGGGCGCAGACGGGCAGGACTCTGGCACGACTCCGGCCACGCGAGGACGCGCCCGCTGCGCGATCCCGCTGCGCTAGGGGAGGAGCCTTAAATAGGTGTTCCCAGGCGTCACATGTGCATTCAAGCGCTGTCAGGTGGAAAAGCCTCACTCCACTCACCCCACTCCAAGATGTCCGCCAAAAACGAACCAGGCACCCACCCCAGGACCAGACCCGCCAAAACGGCGGTGAAGGGGCACAATTTATGGTGCGGGTAAGGGGCAATTTAAAAAAGGGTCAAAATGACCAAAACAAACAAAAAGAATATATAACGTTTTTAAAACAGCAGTTTTACTGCAAAAACGCGCAAGCGCTCTCGCAGCAGCAGCTACCTTGTCAGGGGCTGGATCGCATCCATTGCACGCCACGGTTAGCTTACGACCGAGACGTACGGAGCGGTTCAGACCCGGAAACGACTCGGTCGGTGAATTTCATGTACTTCGCATCGTACTGCCTCGCTCGTACAGCTGTACGAGTCGGGCGGAAAACACGCGTACGGCTCGTAGTTTTTCCGGCCGGATCGCGTTCGGTGCCCTTCCGACCCGGATCGGAATCGGCCCCTAGGTAGTTATGTTGCACCCCCACAAATTTAAATCATGAGCTCCAGCCAGCTATCTTCAGTACGGAGTCTGGGAGATAGAGGGACTATACCCCTCTAGAAGCATGATGTAGAAACCATTTGTGATTCCTCTTTTTTCTCTGATGCAGTTTTTCCTGTGATGCAGTAGGCCTCTGGAGATAAGCATTACAATTGGTGTTTGGGTGGATCCTTAGATTAGTGGTGATCCAAACTGTGATATGAGCAAAACTGTATGGGAGCTTTAAAGGGAAAAATGATGGTGGCAGATGGGAGAGCTGGTAGAAACTGCTCTGGAATTTCACCCGTTCTGCGTCTCCCCATGTTTGTGTCTCTCCTGCACCTGTTTCCCTGAATTCTTGTCTCACAGAGTGTATGACTCCAAGAGTCCACATCTTCCCTGGTCCTTACTGCTCTGAGTGCAAATGTGCCAGTGCCCGCATCTCCCTGTGTCCATGTCTCCTGGAGTCCTTCCCTCCTGATGATACTAGCCCTGGGTGCCACATCTCCTGGAGCTATTGCATCCCAGATCCCATCTTTCCAACACTCACTGTTATGATACCTCTCCCCAAGGGCTTGCTCTTTGTTTGAACGAGGAGCCAGCTGACTTTGAACATATAACATCTACCTGATAGGTCCTGATGCATGAAGTGATGGCAGGATCAACGGTTCATTGGTTGAGCTCTAGTGCTCACAGGGACTACTGCCATTCCTTGGTGGGTGTTATCACAACTGGAAGGGCCCAATTGAACCTGGTTTGCCAGCTCCTAAATTTCACAAAGGCTTCTCCCATTTGAAGTTTTACACTTTTGTGCAGTGGTAAATTACTTGCTGTCATATTTGTCATAGATTTTGCCAGTGCACCACTCGTTATGCTATAGCATTGAGTCTGTGTGGCTAGTATGCCCTACAGCACTGACCAGCGTCGCATTTGTACAATACCGCAGGTCAGAAATGCTATCATTTCCTCCGCCCTTTTCTGTGAAATGTGACGCAGCAGCGAATATTCTGTTCTGGGATCAAATCTGCCCTCTGTTGTGGGGCCCTATTTTGTATTAAGTGTGTTGTTGTTAACTACTAATGAATGTCCCAATGGTATTTACCAACGCTTCCCTCATGTCTGGCTCAGCTGAGAGCAGGTGCTTGCCTCAGGCTAGCAGCACTCGGTACGATCACGTCTGTGGAGGGCCGAGCTCCTCCTGGCCGAGAGAGGACTACGAGAGGCCACTGTTTGGCTGAAGTTCACCGCGCCATTCATGCCCTGAGAGTAATTTGTCCAGCAGGGCCAAGCATGGCGGGTTTGTTACAAAACATTCACTCCTGTTGGATAAAAAAATGCCTGTTTTTCATAACACGCGACTGTGAGGATTTTTCTACTTCTGCCAAGCACAGTGAGATCCAAGCAGCTTGGAGGTTCAATAAAAACGAAGCCTTCCCATAACGGCGCCGCAGAGCAGGTGCGCCATCACACTGCCAGGCTGCTCAGTTGGTGGGTGCAGCAGACCTGCCAACCTTTGATTTTAGTTGTCAGAATAAGAGGGAGAAGGAGGGTCAGGCTAGGTTCGTCGTCCTATATCATTAAAGTACACTCAATTGATCCATAGATAATGGATCATGAGAAACTAGCCTAAGTCAACAGACAGTGGGTTCACCATATATGCGGTCGAGCCTGGGACTTACGGGTCACACTGACGGAGGGATACCGATTACATGTCCTACACGCCCCTCCACCGAAACAGACAATGGGGCATATTAGTGCTACCATATAAATACTACGTGTTCATCAATAACCGTATGTATATAACCAAGTGCACTCAATAGGCGCACGTTATTAGTCTAATATTTCACCTTAATTTAGGTTTCTGCACGGAGTGGTACACGTGGGGCTGGATCCCATGCTGTCCTGAAGAAGAGGTTAGGGGATACCTCGAAACATGTTGATAAAATAATAGGCAATATAACCATATAACAGTTATATTTTTCCTGTTATTAACCCATTTTTATCTTACCAGCTAGGAGTAGGAATAAATTGTTAACTCACTAGTTAGGTATTTTTAACTAACACAAACACCACTCCCCCAACACTGCACAACACATAGTTTCACACAAAAAGTGCTCCTGCATAAATCTCGCAAGTCGTAGCACGCCCCAAGCAGTAGATACTTGGGATGGCCCCAATGATGTCACCTAGGGGCAACCCTGGGTGAGTGAGGGGACTCTAGAAAAGCATTTTTCTTTTCTAAATTGTTGAGGCTCACCAATTTGGTGAACCCACTGTCTGTTGACTTAGGCTAGTTTCTCATGATCCATTATCAGTGGATCAATTGAGTGAACCTTTGATTTTAGACAGTGCTTGGGCGCTTGGAGCTCGCCATGCTTACGGGTGATGAGTAGGTACACTTCTGTGCCATTGGTCTATGCGTGGTCAAAAGGGTTCCTCTAAAGGACGAGGCATACATATATTTTCAGGGAAACGGTTGGTAGGGGGATTTGGCGGGAGTCTGTTTTGTGGAAGATGTTGACAGTATAGTTAACCTCTCCTAGAAGACATGAAAGGTTATGACACAATACCCTTGTGAACTTTGAAACCTTTTCAGCACCTCCTCACTCCGTACCTCGTTGCGATGTCAGAGTAGGCCCCAGCAAACTCCCTAGACCAATCCTGGTGCTGCTGACAGCATGAGAGCAGCGCCCTGATTGGAGGGAGCGGCCTGTCTCTGCGCTCCACAGTACACTGGAGGCCTTTATTTAATCTCAACTCGGCTGTCTTAACACAGCTGGGTTGAGAGGTTTAAAGTGCGTATGTCTGTGGCCCTCGCAAGAGACATGCGCACTTTAAACAGTGCAAAGGCAGGCCACCCTCCTCCCTGCTTCTGGTGCCACTGAGCAGGCCCAGCCCCAACGCTCGGCTCGGGACGGGGTAATTGGAAAATAAAATGGTAATGAATTAACATTTTATTTTTCATCTTTGCGGTATCAAAGTGGGGCAATGCTCCTCTGCTCCAATGGAGTAGCCGCCTCTGGCAGATTGTATTACATAAGTGTGCTTTTCGGGCAAGGCTGTGGTGCTCATTCTTTATGTTGAATAGTGACAGTATTTTAGCATAACCTCATCATATAAGAGTACGAGAACTGCCTAGCATGCACACACGCAAGTCATCCCACATGATAGTCGAATGTCGTTCTGAGATGTGGTTGGGTGGTTGAACTGCAGACTCTGGAACTAAGCGACCTGTTTTCCTTCTGCAATAGATCTGTGGGGTCTTTTGCTTTTCGCTGTGCCCTGCTCTGACTCCATTCCTGGCTCACCAAAACTGGCATTGTCTGATTCAGGCTAAGAAAAATATAATATAGCCTTAGAGCCCGACGTAGCGGACTCTACCAGCCACTTAAGGTCTACTCCAGCGTTAAAGGGAGCGGGGCTTTAATGGCCGGTAGAGCCCGCTACGGAGGGCTCTAATGCTATTAGAACATTCCGTCCCTGGAGGGCAGAATGTTTTAATTTGTGAAACAAAGGCCTCAGGGAGCACGAGGGGGGCTCTGTGAGGCCTTTTGTTTACAGCAACACCTGTGAACACATTGGAATGTTGGAGCTCCGGGCTTCTACCGGCCATTAGAAGCCTGGAGCCCTCCACTGTTTTCAATGTAACTCCCAACATTCCAATGTTCTAAAACATGGGAGCCTGCAGTCCCTGTTTAAAAGCCCTACTCTAATTTCCTTATTATATATTGCTTCGATTGTGAATAACCAAATAGAAATCTCGTCATTCGTTGCAGTGATGTCACAGTAGGTGGAAACCAAAGTGGTTACCCACTTTTATGATAACATAAGGGAAAGCACTTGCTTTCTGTTTGTTCGTCTGACTCACCCAGTTCTCCAGAGACGTGTGCTTGGTGGTGGAATGTTGGTTGGCTGTCTCAGTTGACTTCTACCATCTCTCTCGGGACTGCACAGGCCTCAGGGGATTTAAGAACGTGGGTGGTGCTGTGCATGCACCATTTGCCTTCTCCCCTGTCAGCGCAAGTCTCTGTAGACCCACGCTGATAGGACAAAACAACCTACACTGACATGCGGCTCTCACAGAGTCACTGTGCAGTGCTGGTTCTACTTTCAGTGTGACAGAGGAGAGTTTGGTTTTCAGTGTGAGACAGGGAGGAATAGGAATAGCGTAAAAGGTGGTCAGGTTGGGCAGCAGAAGACAGGTATTTTTATTTAACCGCTTTAATGTGATGGATGGACCATTCACGTCCACCCTACTACCTCTGAAGTGCAGAGGACAAGAATGGTTTGCCCACCACACTAAAGTAGAAAATTGGAAAGTGTTTCTTTTTTTAAATTAGGTCAGAATGTGAGGGAAATGCCTCCCTCATATCCCAAGTTTGTTTTTTAAGCATTGTGACATGCAGCACACTGTCACACTGATGAAAGTGAAACCAGTCTATGCCATTAGGCAGGAGATAGAACCACCTAGACAAGTGGGGTACCTTTTTACGGGAGAAGTGTAGGGCCCCTTAGTCGGTAGAATTTTGTGGATCTCCACGGAGTCTGGAAGTTTCCCCTCACAGAAATGTGAGGAACATGTATGATTTTAGCCGAGGTTTGCAGGGCATTTAGTGTAAGAAAAGGCAGCGGGATCCACGCACGTCATATCACCCTGCATTCTCCTGGATGACTAGTTTTTAGAAATGTCTGGGTATGGTATTTTTCGGGTGACTACTTTTCAGAAATTTCTGGGTTTAGTATGTTTTTCTGGATGGCAGCCCAGCCTGGACCCAAATTCCACAGCTACCCGTATCACCACAATGGGTAATTTTTCATGTTGAAAATGTAATGTCTCCATGTCGCATTTTGTGGCCTTGCCTGTCGCAGGTGATAGGCCCACCCACCCAAGTGGGGCACCATTTGTATCGGGATAAGTGTGGGAATACAGAATAGTTGAGAATTTGTTATCAGCTGAATTTCTCTCCGTTTTCGGCTTCCAAATGTAAGCCAATGAGCAAGAAAGAACACATTTTGCAAAATGACCTCTGAATCACATGAAAGTATGGGTAACCCCAAATTCAGATTTGTACAATTATCCACTATTTCTAAACTCAGTACCTTGGGCACATTTGAAAAATGCACAGGTTTCCTTCATACAATTTTTAATTCATTAGATTTTACCCTATGAATTGCTGCATGGTTGGTACATAATGAAAAATCACTATAAGCTGCAGCTCCATTGTTGGCACTCTGTATCGTGCTTTTGGGCACCAAACAAACAATGTATATCCGTTTGACCAGAAGGGTCTGACAGACGTAATAGTATATTACTTTTGTAAATGGGCTAACAGGGCAAACAATTATGTAAGAAAGTGTTATCATATATTTCTATTTTTTACAAAATATTTTATTGTTTTTTCCATTTAATTTTTTGGGGAAAATCATGAGCAATGTACATAAATGACTATTTATTGAATTCAGAATTTTGTCTAGTTTTCCAATATTTATAGCTTGCTGGGTTCACCCATGGGTTTCACACCTGTTCCCACCACAAACAATCATATCACATAGCAAAAACACACTACATTTAGAAAAGTGCAATAGTTGTGCCAATTTCTATGTCATAACTCTACTTGTTCCTGAAAACTGGAAAGACGGCGATCATAGCACAGCAAACATTTTGTTGATGGCATTCTCAGAAAACAAAACATATGCCTTCTTGCATAGCACTCTTTACCATTCTCTCCCACCAACCACACCCAAAAAAAAAAAGATTGGCTATCTATCTATTTTTTCGGTTCCCTCAAGGGGAATCCACAAACACTGGGTATCTTTACAATTCCCAACATGTGAAGGGAATAGAACATAAATGTGGCCTACATACCTTTTGTGGAAGGGTAGTTATGAAGGCTTAAGCACGTGTGCCTCAAACATCAAAACAAGCGTTGGCAATGTCAGTAGGAGTGCCTTTTGTGTCAGTGGTGGGTTTAGGCACTGACTAAGTCATCCTACATGCACTCTGATACACACCATTGCACTAATACATCCATTCACTTATCCACTGACTCATTCTTCAATTCACCCTCTAACACAACCACAATAAAACAGCCACAAACAACAACATATGCAAAGTGACAGTAAAGAAAACAAGAAGGAAGAAACATGATGTAGTCTAAACAAAGCGGGCATAGGCCTACAAATATTGCAGTATATGAGGACGAAAACTCAGAATGTTCTTAAAGAAGAGAAAGAACCATAGAAAGTGATATTCTCTAAAGAGAAGAAAGAAATGCCACTAAAAAATACAAGTGTTACAGCAAACAAATGATGGACGAAATGCTGACAATGCAAACATTCTCCCCGTCAAAAGATCTGGGTTAAATCCATTGTTCTTTTGCTCACTACGCCACCCCAGTTTGGACGCAGCCAAATGCAAATCAGACTTGATCCTGTGCCCCATGGGAACAGTCCAGACCGAACTGCCAGGCCAGGTCCTCCCTGGACCGGAAACAAGCATCCTGGGACCGGTTTCAGGGTATGTCACCCTTCTTCAACCAGGCTAGCTTGAATCCAGTGGCGCAGTGAGCAGGGGACCCAATTCTGGGCATACCCATCCCACTTAGGGCGAAAAGTGTTACAGCAAACAAATGATGGGCGGGATGTCCTCCCTGGACCGGAAACAAGCATCCGGGGACCGGTTTCAGGGTATGTCACCCTTCTGGTCTGGCAGTTCGGGCTGGACTGTTCCCATTGGGCGCAGGGTCAAGACTGATTTGCATATGGCTGGGTCCAAACTGGAATGGCATGTTGAGCAAAAAAACTATGGACTTAGGCCCAGATCTCTGTACTGGGGTGAATGTATGACATTGTTCTGCATTCTGTCCATCAATTGTTCTTTTTGGCATTTGTCACCCCGAGTGGGACGGGTATGCCCAGACGTGGGTCCCGTGCTCTCCATGCCACTGGAGTCAAGCTATCCTGGCTGATGAGGGCTAAAAGCCCGAAACCGGTCCTAGGATGCTTGTTTCCAGTCCAGGGAGGACCTGGCCTGTCAGTTCGAGCTGGACTGTTCCCATTGGGCGCAGGGTCAAGACTGATTTGCATATGGCTGTGTCCAAACTGGAATGGCATGGTGAGCAAAAAAACATGGATTTAGGCCCAGATCTCTGTACTGGGGTAAATGTATGAAATTGTTCTGCATTCTGTCCATCAATTGTTCTTTTTGCATTTGTCACCCCGAGTGGGACGGTTATGCCTAGACGTGGGTCCCGTGCTCTCCGTGCCACTGGAGTCAAGCTATCCTGGCTGATGAGGGCTGAAAACCCGAAACCGGTCCTAGGATGCTTGTTTCCAGTCCAGGGAGGACCTGGCCTGGCAGTTCGGGCTTGACTGTTCCCATTGGGCGCAGGGTCAAGACTGATTTGCGTATGGCTGGGTCTAAACTGGAATGGCATGGTGAGCAAAAAAAACATGGATTTAGGCCCAGATCTCTGTACTGGGGTGAATGTATGACATTGTTCTGTATTCTGTCCATCAATTGTTCTTTTTGCACCCAAAAATACAAGGCGTGGGTGTAATAACCAACCCCTGAGGGGTAAAACATTATGACACCACTTCCCAGATAACTTCGCAAGCAGTGCTCACGGAACAACCATGTTCAAAGAACATATGTAAGCAACAATGCAACTCCGAAAAAAATGGAGATAACCATTATCTAAAACAAGTATCAGGAAGAATACGAAGTAGAGACCTTGACCATACCATATGTAAAGGCTCTAAGAAAGAAGTGTACATAGCATCAATGGACAATAGCCAATGCGCAGGCAAGGAGAGTCACAGCCAAGACCTCACAACGTGGCAGAGCTGGTATAACCACCAAAAGAGTCGTAGAACCTTTGTGAAAATCACCTAAAGTAAATCCAGACCGTTCACCATAGGAATTCAGTGAAAAGTGCACTCTGCTAAAAAAAACACTGTGAAAAGGACAGATCAAAAAAGAATTCATAGTGGGAACCTTGGTCAGGCCAGAAACATAGCCCGCGGAGAAGAGCCCAAAACTCCACTGAAGTGGAAACTCAGAGTAGCCGAACAGTATAAGCATGCTCTCTGTATAGAAACTCCACAAAGGGCATAAACCAGATGTCCCTATAAGAGATATTGAAAGTCAAAAGTAATACTTACCAGCATACCGAAATGCTTCTAAAGGAACAGGTGACATAGGTAAACTTCCTAACCAAAAGAAAATACCACAAGCAAACGACCTCTTAAGCATGAAGCCCATCATCCGAGGAAAAAAGGGAAGGAAAACCTATGCAATAGGTATCCTTGTAATAACATAACCTGTCTTAGACAATATTGAAAGAATAATACCTGTCAACCGCAGGAACACCACATCGGGTGCTACCACAGGCGGCATTTTTAGCATAACATGGCCAACCGTGTAAGAAACAAAATATCAGCATCCCCCACACAAGCTCAGCATAGAGAAAAATTAAAGAGGCATATAATTTGAAAGAGAGAAATAGACTCTGTTTCACCTCGTCCGTCACGGAAACTCTGCAAAGCCGAGTCAGCCTGGGCACCAAAAATATGGGTGGCATATCGACCAAAGCAGTTTGGCCAGCCTCTGATAAACCTGAGGTACATAACCAGGCACGATAACCTAGTGCCACAGAGGATGCCATGGCCTGACTCACTGAATCAGTAGCATCCATGCCACATCTAATGATTAGCTTAGCTGCCTGTTGGCCATCCCGAATCAACTGATGAAGATTGGATCGGAGGTCACCTGGAATTAATGGCAACATAGATTGTGAGGAATCCCACAATGCGTGAGAAAAATACCCAAGAACACATGTTAATTGACCTTAAAGCAGAACTAGTGGAAGAGAAAATATGCTTGCCATATGTATCTTGTGTCCTTGAAGATCTGTCCGATGGGACATTAGGGAGAGAATATGTATTCTGTGAGGCTGAAGCAGCCTGTACCACCAAACTAGGAGAAATAGGATGTCTGAGGATACAAGCCGGATCTGCAGGAGCAGGCTGGTGCCTGTGAGATATAGAACGATCCACAGAGACCCCAATATCAGGTTTAGCCCAAGTACCCAACAAAATGTTGTGCAGGGCCTCACTATATGGGAGAACAGGATCCACCCTGTCTGACCTTTACAGAGGACATCAATCAGGGGAACAGTAGACCTTTCCACAAAAGGAAGAATTAATTCCGAAACCATAGTCACTCTCCTTAACATGTTCGCAAAAGAGGAACTCGCCTTAGTAGCAAGGCTAGGAGTGGAAAGAAGTCCCGAACCTGAGGAAGACTCCAACCCACTAGCCTTCCCTAGTGCAGACAGCCAATTCTCCTCCATAAGAGGCAGAACAGCCTCAGATATAGGTTGCAAAAGCCCTGACACCTCCGAATCATCTCCTTAAAGATGACCCTCAGAAGTACCAACATGAGAGGGAAGCGGAAGGACAACATTCCCCACATATAGCTCCATCAACTCCGCACCCAATGTCGAGAGGAGGAGAAATGGCTTCAGTCGGCCCCACCAACGCCATTGCAGCTTCATCGAGGTTAGATGCCGAAGGTGGATACCACGAAGGGCTGCGCATCGGTACCGGAGTTGGCCGACCGGCGCTGACCCAATGACTCAGAGGGTCCAACTGACACCAAGGGCGAACCTGCCGGCGTGGCTCCTCTCATCGCCATGGGGCCAGACAGCGCTCTAGGGGAAGGTAAAGACCCAAAGATAAGATGTAGAGAGTTATAATACTCTCTCGTTTGGGTCTACGAGTCTTGTGCGGTCTCTTCAACCGGCGTATGGGAGAAACCGTTATAGACGGAGTCTCTACGCCGCAAAGTTGGGGATGCCGTGAATTCAACCGCTTGCGCTTACCTTGGAACGTCAATGGGCAGTGACGCCCACAGGAATGGCTCCTGGAATTGCCCAGTGAACAGACTTGCGAATGGACCGTCGAATGAGAAGGAGATCGATGAAAAGTCTCCAAGGATCGCGTCAGCCACGCCGCCAGGAGTTTCATTTGCCGTTCCTTGAGCGCCTTCGGCTTTAACTTCCGACAAGAGCCGCAATCTTCAGAGTCGTGGTGTTCTCCCAAACACCACATGCAAATAGGCTGAGGGTCCATACCTGACATCTGTCGTGCATAAGACGCACAAGGCTTAAAGCCTGAAGACATGAGGAAAAAAGGAAAATGTTGAAGTAGACCAGAAAACAGCCGAAGGAACTGCTTTTCCTGATCCGTGTTGCAGTGCGGAAAAGAAGAAACTGACATCCGTGTGCCGGAGAGGACTTATATGACTCCGCTGAGGTCACAACTGGAGTCTACATCAATATGGAGTCGTATGAAGCCGTCCCCAGCGTCAGAGGTACTGCCGGGAAACTTTCTGGATCCAGGCTGGTGCCTGGAGAGATTCTGAGTAACATTATAGACAACTGGAGCTGTACTCTTGCCTACCCCAGAACCTCTCAGTGAAAAACACCCCCATTATTCATGGTTACCTATTTATAATTCCATTGATAATAATCTGGACATTATTATTCACTTTTTATATTTAAGGTCTTATTTACATTCTTTTGGAAACATCATCTCTGCGCATCAAATTATCTTGAAAGCATCACGCTGAGTGCTTCAGAATCTGGACTCCTTAAACTGTTCACCCAGAGTGTCAAACAATGTCCAGGAGCCAGAGCACGCGCTACTAGATTTGCCAGGAACGACACATTTCTGACTCACTGGTATACCTACTCAAACACTCATCTGGCACTGAGTAGTATCCAGGATATTTAGACTCTGGGATGTGACAATGTAAATATAGAGATATAGCACTATTAAAAGTGATGTGTTTCGCTTCCTCTATTAGTGACTGTGCACCTGCTGATTATATTTGAGGTAAAGTTTACTACATGTCTGCATGTCAATCAAGTGAAATCAGAGAATGCCATACACACATTTTAGAAGATACTACAGGAATGAAGTTCTGGTAAATGATGGTTCTGTTGTGTGGCCTTCTGGCCATTGACAACAGCCAATAGATATTTAGCAGTAACTACCAAAATCTATGAGATCTTATTGGATGTTGATGTTGGAAGGTCCTCGGTGAACCATATGCTGTCATACATACAATATGCTTTATCGATTGGTAATGTCACGCTCTAGAGAGAACACAAGCGTTCCCTGGTGCACCTTGGGCAGTGGAGGATATGCATTCAATGTTTCTCAGTATGTAGTAAGGCAAAGAGCTGTTCACATAGTCAATGGGATACTGTTAGCTTCAATCACCTAATGCAGGAATGCCAGAAGGGACACAATTATTGTTACGGGTGCTAACTACCACACTAATGCAGATGACTGAAGATGAGCTCTTGCTGACTATTCCATGAGAAAGTGGTCTGGAGCAAGGACCTATCAGTTAGTCTGAACTCCTGTGACCTTGATGTCTGAAAACTACCACCCCTATATTTGATGAAGACTACCATGACCTGAAGCAAAGAGATGAGCCTCTTTATTCAGAGTGTTCACATTTCTGCTGAGTCTCAACATATTTTGTGTGGTCACCTGACCACGTACTCTGCATGGTGGCCAGTGAAGATACTTGCACTCCAATCACCTTGCCACTAAAAACGTACATTTGTCCTTCATAACCCCGCCAACTGCAAACTTGAGGTTGCAAGGAGCCCGCTTCCGGAGAAAGGCATACATGGTGACTGCTTGCCTCTGGCTTCCATCTTTAGACCACTGCAGAGGGCCCATCCTCTAGATCTTTCGCCAGAAAGTCTCCAAGACAGATCCATCTTAGATCTTTAAGCTGCATCAAAGTTCTGAGTTTTTTTGGCCACCATACGGGGCTTTCCTTCCTGAAAGTAGACAGGAGACATGGCAAGCATTACCAAAGCCACTAGGCCTCGCTATTTAATGGCATTACCATGCCTTTTGGCTTTGACAGCGATTTTTGCTGATGCTGGTTCAAATCTGCAAAATAAAAACAATACTCAGATGCTAATGCAATATGGCATCGGCAAAAATAGCCACAGCATGACGACATATACTTGTGCTTGCATCATGCCACATAGCCATTTTGTTTTCTCCTTTTTTTTAAGTTACTGGTTCAAATAGGCAAGCACCAAAATTGGAAAAATATTTTTTTTTATAGATCCACGAAAGCGCATTTGAGGGAAAGAAGTGGGCCAGAAGCAAACAGCAGCTGTTGGGCCCTACAAAAAATAAAAATAAACTTACAGCAAAAACAATTGCGTAGACCATGATGGGTGGGCTGTGGAACAACGGAGTAGCATGTGAGGTAGAAGACAATGCAGGGGGTGTGGTGGTATAGACTGGATACAAGGAAGCAACAGAAGAGATTGGGGAAGAAGAGAACAATTTAAAAAAAACAAAAAATGAAACGTAAATATAGTTTCCTTCATGTCTGTGGCAATTAATTTATTAACTTTTTCGCCTTTTATCTACCTTAGTGTGGACTTATTTTTTTTTTATTGTCTGTGTTTCTTTTTTGGCTGTTGCACATGTACAATGTACATTTCTCTGAGGAAAGCATTACTGCTTGAGCCAAGCTACCAAGAGTAAGCCAGTCAGAAAACTCTGTTTACTTGTTAAGGGTCAGATTCACTGATGCAGCAAGAGTGCTGTGGCCCCAATATATAATAGAAAAATGTGCCATGCACCCCATCGGTAGTAAAAAAACAGCCATATTTGGAATAAAGTAGGTTGCTACCAGCTCGGAGCCTTGGTAGCACTGCACAGGTTGCATTATATTTTTCTAAGACGTTGGGCAGACTGATTGGCCCTCAAGGGTGCAAGCTAACAGCAAGATTGTGCCCTCTTTCCCCCTAAATTAACAATCTGATTTCCTGTATTTACTGTTTGTCCTTATGAGTAAGCAAGACCCAGCAGATGTTAGTCTTCAGTCACAATTGACGGTGACCAGCTGTGAACTGTGCAACATGCCCGGCTACAGAAATGATTAATTCCTTGGATCGCCGAACAAAATAATAACACTTATTTGTGTGCCAGCTGGTGGCGAGCCTTGTACAACCATCGAAGTGAATGAAATCGTTGAATAATATACATCTCCAAGGACAACCTCAGTGACTTCTGCAAACAGTAAGCCATCCCTGCAGCGCCTGTGGAGCTGAGCAACACGGATTCCCAATTTCAATTTAAGACATCATATATGAGGCCGATGCTAGTCAAGTCAGAGAATCTTATAAAGCGCACATATCACCAGGTAGGTCTCATGGCGCTTGCAGCGACTCCAGAGGCTGATAGTCATATCCATATTGCGTTATTTCTGGTCAAACAGCCACGTTTTCAATTCTTTGCGAAAGTGCTCATTGTCCTCAATAGAGAGAACATGAAACAGCAGCTTATTCCAGAGAGGGGGGGGGGGGGGGGGGGGCGAGAAAAGAAAAAGATTGTCCCCCGTTTCGTACAGTGCAGACTCGCAGTGGGGTATGAAGGGATTTTGAACTGGACCTTAACATTCTTTCTGGCTGGTATCTTTTAAGCTTTTTTGCTAAATAACCGGGCCCAGTACCATAGATACTTCTATGAGTAAGGCACAGGATTTTAAAGTGACCTCTTTTTCTTACTGGAAGCCAGTGGAGGGACCTCAGGCTTGGGATTGAGTGGGATCTCGGTGGTAAATATAGGATAAGTCTGGCCGCAGTGTTCTGCAGGATTTGCAATTTAGTAAAGAGGTCCTCATTTAGGGAAGCTAATAAGGCGTTCCCATAATCCATACGGCTTACGATTAAGCCCTGGACTAGAGGCTTCCTGGCTTCAATAGGTAGCCATTTAAAGATTTTGCGTAGCTTCCGCAAGATCCCGTAACAAGTGCCCAACACAAGATTTACATGATTTTTCATGGATAGCTTGTTGTCGATCATTATTCCAAGATTACAGACTGCTTATTTTGGGGACGGGCATAGGCCCAATGCCTGAGGCCACCAGTTGTTAGACCAGTACTCTTCGGCCCTGTCAAACAGAATGATCTCAGTCTTACTACCGTTTAACTGTAGTTTGTTATTGCCCATCCAGTTGTTAACGTGGGTCCTACAGTTTTTAAACCGGAACACTGTGTCTGTGGGGTCAGGACCAAATGTGATCAACAGCTGGGTGTCATCAGCATATGACACGACCTCAAACCCATGGGATCTGATAATCCTGGCCAGAGGTGTTACATAGAGATTAAAAAGCATAGGGCTCAGGATTGACCCCTGGGGAACTCCTATTCTTACTGGTCTGCTGCGTGAGGCCAGGGTATCTATGTGTACAGTAGTGGAACGGTCCTTTAGATAATGTTTAAACCAGTCCAGAGCTTTCCCTCTCCCAGAGAGGGAAAGGGAGCTCCCACCTCCCAAAACCGTTGTTCTAAAATGTAATGGGAGATGGTTTTGAAGGCGGCTGACAGGTCCAAAAGAACCACCATAGCTGATTCTATTTTATCTAGAGCCAGCCTGATGTTATCGACCATCTCTACTACTGCCGTTTCAGTACTATGTGCCGACCGGAATCCTGATTGCGATGAATCAAGAAGTCCATGACTTTCCAAATGGACAGTAAGTTGTTTATTTACCAAGGATTTGAGCGCCTTCCCGAAATAGGGCAGTAGCGAGATGGGGCGGTAGTTGCCTGGTTCTCTGGGATCTAAGGTTGGCTTTTTCAGGATGGGTCTGACTTGAGCTGTTTTCCATCTTATCGGCACCATCGCTTGATCTAGTGACATATTAAAAATCTCGGTTAGATTTGTTATTAACAGGGGTGCTAATTGCATGAAAAAGCGAGGTGGAAGAGGATCTGCTGGGGAGCCTGATTTGATCTTAGCTATGGCTTCTGATACTTTTTCACAGGTCACAATTTTAAATTCAACCAGCAGAGACAACAATGGTTGGCTATTCACAACTGGGTGAAAGTCAGTGTTGTTGACATTGTCTTGAGGGAAGGATCTGAATATAACTTTAACCTTTTCATAGAAAAAGGAAGATACTGTGTCGACCCATTCTTGTGTGGGGGGTAAGGGTGCGCTGGTTTGCCTGGAGAGTGGTAAGGTCCTTCAGAATTTTGTATAACTCTTTATTGGAGTTTGCGGCATTGTTAATCCTCGCTGTTAATACGACATTAGGGTCTATTTAATATTGTTCAGATAAGTACGGTGGATCAGTTTGTATCTAGTTCGATCTTCCATAGTTTTAGTTTTCCACCAGTGCCGTTCGGCAGTCCTACTGGAGAGTTTCTCAGTTCTTAATGCTGATGTAAACCATGGAGATGCTTTGCCTTTAACCTTAACCCTTGACAAAGGTGCTACTGTGTTCAAGGCAAATGTAATAGCATCTTCAAAAGCCGTAGTTGCTTGATCTACATTATCTGTATGAAGTATGGCTTCAGCATCAAAGTAGGTGGAAAAAGATGTAGGAGTGACTTTACGCCAGGGCCTGATCGAGGTGAAATCATTATCCTGGCGGATTATAGGAGCATCCATGGGAATGCCAAATTTTAACAAATGATGGTCCGACCAGAGTAAGGGTTGAGGTTGTTCAACTGTAAGTTTAGTTGAGTTGGTGAACAGTAAATCCAAGGTATGTCCAGCCTGATGAGTAGGACCTACTTCCAGCTGCGCAAGTCCTAATGTCTGTAGTGTAGTTACCAACTGATCAGTATCGGGATCCTGTAATGAATCCACATGAAAATTAAAATCTCCTATGAGAATAAACTTATTTGCAGCTAAAACATATGGTGCAATAAGTTCCAGGAGATTGTTTACAAAATTATTTTTTGGGCCTGGGGGTCGGTAGACTAAAGCCCCTGTCCATGTTTCAGACGATTGAGATAATATTTTAAAAATAAGTATTTCCGCTTTGCCCGCGTTGCAGGAATCTAGCGTGATGATTTCTAATTTTTCCTCGGTGGCCACTGCTATCACCCCCCCCTCCCCCCCCCCCTCCCAGCCACTCTGTCTAATCTAGTTAGCTGATATTGAGGTGGGAATGCAATCGCTATGTCAGGGGATGCCTGGTCATGGAGCCATGTTTCTGTGATGAAACAGACATCTGGTTTTTCAAGATCTAGGAGGCTCCATAATTCTAAAGCATGTTTGGGAATTGACCGGGCATTAAGATAGAGTCCGTGTAATTGATTAGGGCTGTCAGATGTGTCCCTTTTTTTCTCAAGGTAGGAAGTGGTTGCCATAGATGATTCCTCAATGGGTGTCTGAGTGCCAACCGTTGGGAGCACAAAGAACTCCTCGGTACATGATAAGTCTTTCGGTTTTTAGGGTAATAAGGGGCCTATTTAAAGATTTTAAGTCTGCGCTAAAGCAACGCTGTATAGCCATGGTAGATAGCTTACCTTCCATTATGCCCCATTTAATTGAGAGGACAGGGGTCTGGCGGCGGTGTGGCGCAGACGGGCTGGCATTTGGTGTGCCTTTAGCGCGCCCCCGGCGCACCGCTGCGCGTCCGCGCCCCTTCCTGCTTTAAATAGGCAGAAGGGGAGGATGCAACTGCCAGACCACCAACCAGACTGGAACTAAAAGCCCCAACCGGAGGTGTGAAAATAAAGCCCTGAGTCCCTCTGCGCAATAGGCACAAGCCGCGGCAGACCGGGGACCGGGCACTGTTCAAATCAGGCAAGGTTTTAGCAGATTAAGCATACAGTGATAGATTCAATGCAAATGAGGCAACAATGCGAGTGGGGCAAGTTTAAAAACTAGGACTCGAAGATTACAATACAATTAGTATTAATAAAAGCAAAAACAATCGGGGAACTGCTGCAGGCAAAGGCAATTTTTCACAGCTGTATATACAATTCTTGTACATATATACAGTTAGAGCAGTAGAAAAGCAAAGGAATAAGAAATGTACATACTCAATGGACAGAGTGATTTAAGTGATTGACAGTTAGACTAAAACATGCTAAGGACTTGTAGAAATTGTAGAAAGGTGTAAGGTAAGTAGGACGACAACTGATCGTCTCATGGCCACTGCTTGCCTGACAGTGATTGGCAAGGACCTTGGATCTAATAGAGACCTGAAAAGGACAACTTTCAGGGACCACATGGCTTGCTCTGATCAGGACATGATGAGAGAGAGGGGCTGGTACTCAGTTAGGGCATTTACCTCCAGATGCTCCACTTGGTTCATAGGCCGATCTCCTGTGAACAACAGCCATAGTCTCCAATATAAGAAACACAAAAATGAGCTTAGCACGAAAAACACATCTTGGCAAACTCGAAAAAATAACAAAGGTACAAAGTCAAAACAAGTGGAGCTTCCCATAAGCAAAGACATGAATGCAGACAATTGGTGTACTATAAGGCAGGCTTGCCAGCAGGCATAAGGCAAGTCAGAGAATGTATGGTTCGCCCAATCAAGTGTGCAAGCATCTCATGTCCAATAGGGCATGTGGCTACTGGGGGAAAACTCAAGCTAGTAAGCAGGTTATCAACTGAGTGTAGATTGCCTTGAAGGTAGTCCTTCTTGTAGTTGGGGACTAGGGGTATCTCTGTATCTCTAGTGTTAGTCGGGGCTATATATGACACCAGGTAGGAAACAATGGGGGAGGGCAGATATCGGCTGGCCGGGATCCCAGGGTCATCAAGTCCCAGTACACAGCGAGTTGTTCCTGGCAGTACATCACATCCCGTAACCAGCTGTCTATTTGGGGTGCAGGGCGGCGATCCCAGTGAATTGCGATTCTGTGCTTTTCTAGGAATAAAAGCATTGCTGTCAGGCGTCGGACCTTCTTAGTAACATCTTTTACATACCCCAGGATGGCTATCAGTGGGGACTTTTGAGGACAGTGGTCAGTGATCAAAGCAATAGCCTTGTATTCGGAGGACCAAAAGGGGGCCCCCGCTGGGCATTACCATGCAAAGTGAAGAAGTTTTTGCATTGTCATGCCCACATATACGGCAGCTCGCATCTGCCGTGAGGCCCATGCAATGCATCTGAACAAAATTGCGATACACTCTGTGGAGAAATGTAATATGGAGCGAGTACAGTCTGTAATTGGGCGAGAGTGCTTTAGTCAGTTTGCAGCAGTATTTCTATTGTGCGACAGTTGGGGGGGAAGGGGAGAGGTGTCAAAATCAACTTCACAACCAAGGCGGGCCTCATGGGGTCCATACGGGTGACTTGTCCTATGTAGTAGAGTATAGTTGTGTAATCAGTTTTCAAGGCGTTATATTGGTGAGGAGAATGTCTAAAGCATCGAATAATGGGGGGTGGGAGGCAGAGCGAGAAGAGAATTACCAAAAAACTATGAAGAGAGGATAAAAGGGATATATTTGACCACAGTACTAAATAGTCTCTCAGCCTCTTAAATATATTGTATTGTTTTATACAAAGCAACAGATCTAATTTGAATTGGTGGGCATTTAAAAATGTCTAGCCTTAGCAGATCTGTAACTGTGGCAGCCATTGTCTCCTCATTCTAAACATGCTTTTAAGTTGTGCCTATTGCTGACCTGTAAAGCTTCGGTTCCAAATTTGCTCTGTGATTAGTGTTTCTATTTCTGTATCTTTCTGAAGGTAGTCTCCAAAGTTTATCATGATTTCAGGATCCTGTACCGAACCCCTTTGTTTCACTTTCATCACATGAGCTCTATTGGAGCCCTATATAAGAAAACCAATCAATTATTGTGTGTCTTTGCATGTATAGCTTATGCTCATTTGTGGTGCTGTAGGAGATCACCTTGTCGTCCAATTCTGTTTTTCACAGATATATATTTATTTTGTTAATAAGCTTTTTTAGACCTTGAATTGGCATGTGGGAAGAATTTTTTTTTTTAAGACCGGTCTTTCCCCACATTACATATGTCATATATATATGCGTCAAACTGTTCACAAACTTTTAGATTAAGCCTAAAATTCTGTTAGCTAGTAATGCTTGATATAATATTTTTTAATGTCTGGGAAAACCACAATCCATATACATCATGTTTTCTTTGCTGCTATAGTGGCGTAAGCTTGAATGTGGTGTTATTTCACAATTGGTTTGGTGCACTTTTCAATGGTGCAATCTTTTTGCTATTCATACTATCTCTTCTAGAAAGAATGGAGGGTCCCTGTTGAAGCTGTGATTAGCGAATGCAAAACACAATCCTTTTGTTATCTCCTAAATCTTTGGGCGGCTTGATCGATTTGGTCTCATGCGGGCGGACCCTCGTTCTTCAAACAAGACCGTAACGACCTCATGCTGAGGGCAGGGTGACAACAACAGTGTGATTAGACTTTTAAATACCTAACTACTGAACGACCAAAGGCCTTGAAAAATCCCAGCCCTGCGTGCCTAGAAGGGGTGAAACACGTGTTGGCTGTGACTTTCTGACATCAAGGAGCAAGAATAAAAGAATATCGACAACAACTTCATATTTTAGTCGTTTCTTAAGCAGTGTTTGTCACATGTTTCCCAATAATCAACTTTTTTAGAATTATGCAATTATGGCATGATACCAGTATGATTAATATATGTAAGCATCACTACAAACAACTAAACTAATTCTATATTTATGCTGTGAGGTGGGGTCATGCCCAGAAGGGGGAGCAATACAGATATACTTAAGCACCCTATCCTAATAAGGCATACTTGAGAATAGCTGAATCCAGAGGACCCTATATCCATTATAAGTGATTTGCCCAGAAACACACTTTGCAAACACAAGGAGATGATGGAAAGAGCGCTGAAACTTTTCAGACACTCACCCCCAGTCACAGATCTGGGTTGAATCAATCATCGTTCTTTAGCTCACTTTGTCACCCCAGTTCAGACCCAACCATATGCAAATCAGTCTTGACCCAGTTCCTCATAGAAACAGTCCAGCCCAAACTGCCAAGCCAAATCTTCCCTGGACCGGAAACAAGCATCCTGGGACTGGTTTCTGGGTAATACCCCCTCATCAGCCTGGCTAGCTTGAATCTAGTGGCAAAGTGAGCAAGGGACCCACGTCTGGGCACCCTGCCAACTTAGGGCGAACAAAGCAAACACAAGGAGATGATGGACGGAGCGCTGAAACATTTCAGATACTCACCCCCAGTCACAGATCTGGGTTGAATCTATCATAGTTCTTTAGCTCACTTCGTCACCCCAGTTCAGACCCAGCCATATGCAAATCAGTCTTGACCCTGCTCCTGATGGGAACAGTCCAGCCTGAACTGCCAAGTCAGGTCTTCCCTGGACCATCCTTGGACCAGTTTCAGGGTAACACCTCTCATCAGCCAGGCTAGCTTGAATCCAGTGGCAAAGTGAGCAAGGGACCCACGTCTGGTCCAGTGAGGACCTGGCCTGGCAGTTCGGGCTGGACTGTTCCCATCGGGAACAGGGTCAAGACTGATTTGCATATAGCTGGGTCTATACTGGAATGGCGTGGCATGCAAAAAACACAATGGATTTAACTCAGATCGGTGACTGGGGTTGTATGTACGATTGATTCAGCATTCCGTACATCATCTGTTCTTTTTGCATTTGTCGCCCTAAGTGGGAAGGGTATGCTCAGACGTGGGTCCCATGCTTGCTACACCGCCAGATTCATGCTATCCTGGCTGATGAGGGGGAAACCCCAGGATGCTTGTTTCTGGTCCAGGGAGGACCTGGCCTGGCAGTTTGGGCAGGACTGTTCTCATTGGGAACAGGGTCAAGACTTATTTGCACAAGGAACAAGTGTGAAGCATTTAAAGAGCAACAAAACAATTGAAGAAGAAATCCCGAACTCAAGAAATCCAACACCAATTTATAAAAATAGAGTATATTTGTTAGCAATTTATGGACTCCAAAACTAAAAAGATCCACTAGAGGGTTCCGGGGATGTAGATTTTACAAGAAACAATAAATCATGACTTTTCACTTAATTGCAAACAAGCATTGGCATATTCAACGAATTTGACACTTAAGACACTTTTTCAAGAAATACTGGTAAGTAAGTATGCCACTTAGAAAACCAACTCTAGCAAGGTGCCAGTCAAGGGGGACCAGCAAGGTCCAGAGAAACAGTGAGATCCTTAAAGAAAGCAGCAGTCTTAGATACAGTTCCAGTGTCAGTGGCCCCTTGCTATTGACTTCTATGAAGTGGTCCTAATGCATGGGTTACAGGATGCTGAAGATGCTATGCAGTCGACAGGGGTATTACTCTGGCTACTCCTCGGTCCACGGTCCTGGTGAGGCGATTCTAGCCACAGGGGTCGACGTCCATCAAAGTATTTTTGCGGTCAGCAAAAGTAAAGTCACCACTGGGCTGCCAGGCACATTGGAATAAGCAGTTTCCTTCTTTTGCCGATAACTCTACTTCTGGACGACCAAACGGCACTCCGACTAATCTCCTGGGTCCAGCAGACTCGGGTGGAACTTTTGGGTGTCGGGTCCTGGTCTCTTATGCTACACGGCGGCGAGGAGGGCCAATCTTGTGATTAGGGCTACCAACTTGCACCAGCAGCCTTCTGCAGCTTTTGTGGCCCTGAGCTGCGTACAGGAAGTTAGCCAACTGCAGGCTCTACTTCCAGCTGGGCTTGGGGGACAACTTCAAGAGCAGGACACAGCAGGCACAGTCCTTCATTAGCTAGCCCAACGAACAGCAGGTGCAGTCTCTTCTTTGTCGTTTCCAGGGTCAGCAGGGCAATGCTTCTTCGGTTCTCTTCGGGAGTCAAGAGAGATCTGAGTTCTGGGGGCCAGAGGTGCCTCTCTTATGGCCAGAAAGTGCACTTAAGGGAGGTCTCGGTCACTAGCCAATTGGCTCCCAGGATCTCTCCCGCCTGAAGACAACTTCCAGTGAAGTGTGGATGTGGCTATCCTAAATTGCTTTATTCTGCTAACCCCCAAGATGTTGGGAACCAGCTCTTGGACTGTAGAGCTAGGTAGCCAACCCTAGGGGTGTGGCTACCTCTAAGTTTAGCAACTGTTTTCCCTCTCTGTCCCTGCTGCCAGCCTGTCTACCTAAACAACAGAGTAGCCCCTCCCATGTGTGTGCACTATTTCCACTTCAAAGGTGGCTTTCCCTTTGAAGTTCGCCTTTTGGGCCAACAACGTGTGGCTTCCATGCCAGGAGAAGATAACACCTTTTCCGGTGGCAGGCCTCTATTGTTTCCTTCCCTGGGAGTAATTCACACATCTCCCCAGGAGAGCAGAAGGCCTCAGCAAATGACTCCTGGAAAACTTGGGCAACAAAGTGGCAACTTTCTATAAGATGCATGTGGCAGCAAGTACATTAATTTTGACTTGGGCATCAAGTTGGGCTTAATGTAGCAAGTTGTTTGATACCTTGAAGCACCAACTTTGGTAGTCCCATTCAGAAGTTAACACAGCTGAGTTGTGAGCGTGTAACTCTCTCTCTAGTCAAACAACAATTGCAGGTTTTTACTGATAGAACATGTTAAACACATGTTCTACATTTTAATATGCTGCACGCAGCCATAGGACTCGACATGCCTACTGTAGGGATGATTTACACATATTAAAAAGGGAGTTAGGGCTTTGCCATTGCTTAAAATGGCAAAGCCAAGTTAGCAATTTTAAACTGCTCTACCAGGCTGCAGTCTGGGAGCCATGTTTTACTCTGTCATACATGTGGTGGCATAACTAGTGCTGCAGACCACAAGTGACACTTTAACTTACAGGCACTAGGTACCACTTGTACTATATACTAGCACTTACAAGTAAGTTCAGCTATGCAACTGGGTATAAACCAACAAACCATGCACCTTTTAAGGGGTCAGAGCTCTGGGAATTTTAAGCTTCTACCTCTCAGACAGAGAACAATCTGTCACCCTTAATGACTATGTATTCTGCCCTTTCTCACTCCCTGTGTGGTCCCTCAGGGGTCGTCATCAGCTCTATGATTTTCAATGTGTATGTTACACCACTGGCTAATTTGATTAGCACATTTGGGTTCTCAGTAGTATCTTATGCAGACAACACTACTGTCTCCATTTCAAGTGACTATCAGGATGCAGCAAATGGACTCCATGACTGTATGGTGGAAGTTGGTAGATGGATGAAAAACAGTTGCCTCAAACTGAACTCTGGGAAGACTGAGGTCCTTTTGTTTGGCAATGACACTTCCCTCTGGTCCCCTATTTGGTGGCCACAGTGGTTAGGAACTCTGCCATCGTCCACCAGAGTTCTCTTTGATAGTAAGATGACTTCCTCTGACCAAATTAATTTAGTCACTTCATCTGATTTCCATAATCAGAGAATAGTAAAAAAAGATTATTCCCGGTATCCCATTCAAACGTCATAAAACAGTAATAGTGACCCTTGTACTATCCATAATTGACTACTGGAATGCACTATATGCCAATATTCAACCGCGATTGCTAAACGAACTTCAGGCCCTGCAAAACGCAGCAGCTTGCCTGTGCTTAGGTATCCCTAAGATCCAGTCAGTTTCCAAGGCATTATCTAAAATTAACTGGTTGACGATTAGGAAACAGATTGTTTTTAAGGCCCTTTGTATTGCCCATAAAGCGCTTTATGATGTTGGCCCATTATTCATGAAGTACAGTTTTAAGGGGTATGCTACCAATAGAATGCTACGATCCTGCTTTATTAACAAGTATCTGCAATGCAATCGGTCTCGCATTTATGCGAGTTTGAGTTATTGCCATTGTAAATGACAATTACTTTTATTTATGTTTTGGTTTTCAAAAACATAAATAAAAGGAATTTGTCATTTACAATGCCAATAGCTTAAACTCTCGCAAATCCAATCCCTGTTGCATTGCAAATGCTTGCAGGCATCGCGGAGTTGTCCTCTTCTGTCTCCCATGGCCCCTGAAGAGCTCCCTGTTTGCTACAAGTTAAATAAACAAGCTGGTGGTGTCACAACTGCGCACGAGAGACCCTCCAGCAGTAAGAGAAACTCATTAAAGAAAATAGTGCTTACAGACTAAAGAATAGTACAGTGTGACAACCGAAGTAAAAGGGCCATTCCTCATGGGAGGTTACAAATGAAGACAAGGCGGTACTAAGGAGGGACTAACAAGACAAATAAGGAATCAGAAGCCAGTATTTACGAAGGACAATGACACAAGCCAATGACAAATGTGGGCGGGGCATCTATTCCATACTCTATTACAGCATGGCTCGCAGAGCAGCAGCACCTGCGCTGCCAAGGCTCGACCTAAAAATATGGTGGTTCCTAAATTTAAACAGGTATTTTGGGGTGGCCAATTTGTTACATTTCAGCAAGGCACTCAAAACCTGGTTGTTATCTAATCTATAATTTGCCAGCCTGGGTTTACTGTCTATCCTAGACAGTTTGCTAGCGCCAAGACACCCTTGGACATTTGCGTGATTTATAAAAACATATCATATCATACTTATTGTGACCTATTTTTCACAAGGTCACGCTTAGCCATCCATCTGGAGACAACTAGAACTGAGCTGCCAGATAGTACGGTTCAAAGCTCGGGTCCCTCAGACTGCCCTCATGACATTTATAGCTCATGATGCCATATAAGTCGGATGGCTCTTTTCTCTGTCCCATGGCTAGGTGTGTAACACAGGCACCTGCTATTCTAATCACCTGCCCGCTCATTCCCCCACCCTTTAGAGGGGCCCTATTCAGCCTCTGGAGGACGCAGAGCATCTGAGAAATATGAGATCTCAGTGGCCCATCACCCCATTCTGCATGGGCGTTCAAACATTTTGGGGTATGCCTTATTACCATGCCAGGTAATGTGATTTTCTGTGATGTCCTTATCGCACCAAAGGTCGTGTGACACCATTCTGTGATGTCACCGTTATGCCAATTTAAGTGGTTTTAAAACTTGGGAAAACACCACCTCTTTTTGGTCAAAGAATGCTGGCAAATATTTGTAACCGGAACGGCAAAGCATTTTCTCTCATGGACTCCCGAGGAAGGCCCTCGTCGACCACACACACGTTTTTTTTTATACGGCGGCTTCGTTTCACTCAGCAGCCGACGACGTCCACAGACTCCTTTTCCGAAGCGGCGGTGCAAAAACACACACACACTTCACATCATTCATTTACTTAGAGCAACCCCCGCCCTCGTTTACTTCAAACTCTGGACCTTGACTGCGAGTCTGTGACAATATTATGCCTTCTGAGGGCACCATTGTTGAAGGCCTTGTCGTTCTCCGCCCCTGCCCACGCCTTCAACGCTTCCGTCTCCTCCGCTCATCATCGTAGCCTCGACCTGGCATCGTTAACCGCCGTGTTCCCATTACGTTCCCGCGCGCCGCTGGAAGACAAGGGCTATTGCCAAGGGTTTCTCGTCCCCTCATCAACGCTGCTTATTCGTCAGCGCCGGCATCACGCAGAACAACAATGGGGATGTTCACGATTAAAGGCCGCGCGCTACCCGCGTCTCCCTGGCAACCGGCGCTCCTGACGCCTCCGAGGGGCCTCGCGCGCCCCGTCGCGGCGGTTTACACACGCCGGAGCCGGACGGAGAAACTTTATTAGTAAAACAAACCCTGAGGGACGGGGTCGCCGCCTTCTCGCGGCCTGCCGGCCTCACACCACACGGTCTGCCAATAAACCCGCCGACGGCCCTTCTGACCACTCCTGATTTATTCCCGCCTGCACTGCGCTTCTCTTCACCTGCCGACGCCCGCCGTCGTTGTGGTTGGACTTGTTGCGCTTCTGTTCTGTGTGAGGAGAGGGGATGCGCACCAGCCGTGTGATCTGCGCGCCTCCGTGTGCGGGGCTGGGTTGTCATGGAAGCCACACGGCCCACCCCTTCATTGGGGGTGTGCTCAGAATACTGGTGGTAGGTGCGGGGATGTAGCTATCAGCCGTGCAGCAGGTGCAGTGGCACCGGGGCCCAGTTATATCTGTGTATGCTGCCAAACCAGAGGATGAAGCGCCATTAAGGGAAACCAATGAAGTGCCAGTGATTTGCAGCAGAAAGCACCGGCTCAAATTAAGCGCTATGCACGAGGACGTGCTCGTGGGCAGGAGCCCGCAGCAAGTGCTTCGGCATAATCCATGGTACTCTGTTGCCAGAAATAAAATATGAGCGCCTTGAGTCTAGTTAAAAAATCAACAACAAAAAAACGAGATTTGCTTTAAACTAAATGAAAGCATATGCATAGGGCAAGGGTAGTTAATTTGACTGGATCTCATAAGGTCTCGTCATCAGTGAGTGATAACTGCTACGCTTTTCTTTACTATCAGCAGGTTTAACAACCTGAAATGTGCTCTGCTGCAGTTGGCATGATCAGCCCCCCCCCCCCCCCGCCCCTTTCAGGTTTACAAATCCAAGCATGCGGTCTCTAAGCCGTTCCCGCCATCTGATTGTAGATAATTGCGGCCTTTTGTGACAGTTGTGCGAATGGAACTTCTTTCCATAAATGCAAGCGCTACACGGGTGCCTGAAATAGTGCCTATTTGTGTACAGTCATACATGGGAATCTCGGTGCACACGGCTCGTAAAGTTCCCTGTGCAATAAAATACACTTGCAACACAAATCTTCGAACCGGAGAACGCTCTGGAATTAACGGTATTTCTTAAAACCAAATTAATTCATAAATGAAAAACCAGTACTCCTTGTTATTACGAGTCATTTACGCCCCGTCACATTCCTTAATACTAGAATGACACACCTCCTACCAGAGCACCAATGACTAAAATTAAAATAAAGGCAGATGTTTACACCGCCTCTACCCCCCTACACAGATATCCTCTTGGTTGCTACCAAACCTGCTACAGGCATCTCAATAGTAAATATACAGAATAAGGAATGACACAAGTAAGAGAGTTAATGAGCCAAGCCGATAAGTAATCTATTCATTTCTACCTCACCCACATCTCTTTTTCTTGTCCCAGTACTTACTCAAAAGAATGCCAAATTAGTCCGATATTTGAGATATCCAAGAAACACACGGCAGCCCAAAAACTGATGCCAACAGTCAATTCCTGTTCCACCCCAAGAACAGAGTTCACTTTGATGCACAGAGCACTGCCATCCCGGAGCCCCAACAAATGAGACTTCTCGACCATCAAATTGAAATGTTCAAAAAGCATATGAGGAGTAGCCCAAGTGGCAGGCTCGCACATGTCTACCAAAGGCACCTGCTGTTCCTCAGCCCAAAATACTGACATACCCCTGTTCTTCCTCCTCTCAGTCCTCTCGGAGAGATGAATCCCTGTCCTCAAACTGGCCAGGGAAATAGTAGAACTGTTTTCCCTGCTGATGGAAGCCCTTGAGACTTTACATCTCTACAGGAAGTTCTGGAATGGATACCTTGAAACCTAAAACAGCAGGTCTGAATGGGTACTTAGCATAGGGACAGCTCATTCTGATTCTGGAAAACCTTGCTCATTTTGCATACCCTAATTGTGAACTTTATTGAGGGACACCTGATGCTCCGGTGTCAACAGCCTGAGCTGGAACCCTAAGTCTGCCAGGATCCAGTGCCTTGTCCCCTTGAAGATTGACGTAGACCTGAACCGCAGTGTTATCTATCCTGATCAGTACTGTTTTCTGGACTCTGGTAAGAAAAGCTGTCTAGCACTTGATAATCCCCATCAGTTTTTCCAATGGATAGTCGTCTTTCACTGATCCGAAGCATGTGTTGTGAGGTACCACAGCGTTGCCTCCAACGCAAAACCATTGGCGTCAATGGTATGGACTACTGGAGCCAAAGGTGAAAATACATGACATGACAGTCTAGCACCAGATACAATCTTCTGATGACCCTTTGGTCTAAAAAGACTGAAAGGTCACCAGCTCTTTACTTCCAGAACAATGAAGATGACATTTTTCTGTGGCATTGATTCATTCTCCTTCATTAGTGCATCCCTTATCACCTGATCCTTTGAAGATGGTGTGAGTCGAACTCTTAAGCCATGAGGAGAAGCCAACAAGATGAATCCTTATTGGGCTTTCAACTTCCGCTCACTCCTTGTATTCCATCATAGTCTCCCATCTTTACGAATTCCTCTCACCACCCTATTATACCTTTGCCACCCCACTTCTAGTTTTCTTTCTCATTCCTGTTTCCCTCTCTGTCCGTCTCGTCATTGTTCTTTTCCTGCTCTCATTATATTCCTGTGGCTTGAAAGTTCATGATGATGATCTAGGTGCTGCTGCTTCCCTGTTGCTAAATAGTCAAAGTGCTACTCACTTCTTATAATCTGCCAGACACTGCGGCGTCATCAGTTGCTGCTCTAAAGATAAGGCTTTACCCCTGGGAGAGGGGGAGCCCCACCTCCACTGCTTGGCTACCATTCACGGGGCACTGGACACCTCGGATATTTATTTTATTTTATTTTGTGCATTTACAAAGGACAGTCAAGAGTTTCAGAAGCAGCGGAGCAATGAAAGTAGACCAGGAGAAGCTGACAGCAATAATGCTGGCAAGCGGTGCCTTCTCCGAGGGACGCTGTAAGAGTAAGAGTAGGCAAATACTTAAATGGGAATTGGGATCCCATTAACTTCGGTGGAGAACAAGTACGTTGCATAGAGTTCCAAATGTTATATTAATTTTTAGTTTTCATAGGTGTCCTGGCACTAGGAAACTACCATAAAGACTCACAGAACTGCAAGTAGACTGATTCTATGGTGTACAGCCTGGCTTGAGAGCCTTTCTAACAGTGGCGTAACTGCGGTGCGGGGGGCCCGAGCTCCAGAGGCCCCCCAGCACTGTGTATGGACGACGGGCCCCTGGCCTGAGAGCTCCAGACTGGGTCTAGAGCATGGGGGCCCGTGTACTTTAAATGGGGGCCCCCACAAGTTTCGTTACGCCTCTGCTTTCTAAACGTCAAATCTAGAGTGGCTCGCAAGGGGGAGGGATATTATTCCAAAGACAAGCTGCCTTTACAAAGAAGGGCCCCCCGGCTCAAGCCTGTATTTTGGGATAGTGACACGGTTAGCATGCGAAGAGTGCAACAGAGGGAGGGGGCATGATGTGTGAACTTCTGTTTCAGATCAAGAGGGCCCGTCTTATGAAAAGCTTTGTGCATAATACATACTCCAATCTAAACCTGACCCTCTTGGTCACCGTCCGCTAGAGTAGTGAGTCCAGGACAGCAGAAGCAGACGGGTAACCAGGCCATTGTGAGACCAATCTGGCTGATGCATTCCAGCTTTGCTGTAGACAATTTTTAAAAAAAAAAAAAAAAAAAAACCTTTATTTCGTCAAGAATCTGGACACAGCTATTCAGCCGACAACCCGGAGGTTCGGCAGCTTCGATAGGAGAGGACAAGGGAGCGTCCACAGTGTTATAAAGGAGCAGTGAAAAGGTTCCATTTTTAAATAATTACAAACACACAACAAACCCCAGCAAGGCAACAACACTGAATGCCCACGGTGAAAGCCCCTCAGGGGGAGCCGGACCCCAATCGTCTAACAGTCACAGTATTATGATAAGAGGAAAACGGGGGAAAAGCAGAGGCCCAAGAAGGCAATTAACCATCACATCTGCATACTGAGCTGGAAAGAAGGTCAAGGAGAAAGCTGTTCCTCGGGGGGATCCAGATCAGGGGCAAGACATATTCCCCCCCTGTATTGATTCCACCGCCCCCAGATGGCATGCCACTTCCGAGGGCGGCCTCTAGCGCAATACACTGTCTTCTCCCTGAGCATACTCCAGTCCATGTTCTCTTTCCACGCGGTTAACGTGGGGGGCCCTACGGAACCCCACAAGCGCGCGATGTCCCTCTTAGCAACCATGTTACCCAGAGTCACCCACTGGGTCTGTGCCTCATCATGATCAGTGGGCCCCCAGACATTCAGGAGACAACACCGCGCTTCCGGCTGCATAGCAATGCCCGTCACCTCCCCCATCACCGCATGAACTCGCCTCCAAAATTCCGTGATGACACCACATTCCCAGATGATATGTAGGAAAGTACCCACCATACCACATCCCCTCCTACATAGGCCTTCCTCCGAGAATCCCATATGAACCAGTCTTGGCCCCGTCACATACACTCGATGCAATATCTTGAGCTGCACCAGCCTCAGACGCGACGGGATCGCAACCTCCTTAGGAGAGGAAACAGCGGACTGCCAGTCCTCATCATCCAACTCGAGTCCGTCCCTAGTCCACTGATCCCGCAGCCCCAGAAGCATATCAGCCCGAACATTTATCAGTTTCTTGTAGATGAGCGAGATCGTGCTCTCTGGCATATGGCCATCAAGGATCCGGTCCTCCAAAGGAGAGGACTCAGGCACCTTCTCACCCTCCACGAGGACTGACCGCAGGGCATGACGCACCTGAACATAGCGGAAAAACTCAGATGCCCCCAACTCATACTCCTTCTGCAACTCTTCAAAGGACTTCACCCTCCCCTTAATCAGCACATCCCCAACCCTGGAGATGCCGATCAAGTCCCATTTATTGAACCCTTTCGTGTGCCAAAGCCTACCCAACCTTTCAGATTCAAACAACGGGGTAGCTAGGGTGAGCCTATCCTTCCAGCCCAGAGAGTCAGTCGCCATCTTCCATACACGCACCGCCACCCCCGTGGGCCCCGTGAGGGACGGGTCGAGGGACCGTGAGTACAACGCCCTAAGATAGTTCCCACCGCGCAGCAACCATCTGTCCATGGCATAACCAGGGCTGAGGGCCGGGCCATAGAAACCATGGTTAATCGCGGACAACTGGGTGGCCCAGTAATAGCGTCGGATGTCTGGAAGCGCGATACCCCCGTCATACCATGGAAGCGTCAATTTAGCAATCGCTATCCGCGGCCGCCCATCCCACAACAACGTTCGTTGGAGGCTTTCGACCTCCCGAAAGTACTTAGCCGGCACCCAATCTAGAGTATTCTGCAATGCGTAGAGGAACCGAGGAAGGGACATCATTTTGAATAATGCAGCGCGCCCGACGAGGGAGAGCGGCAGCCTCCGCCAGCCCTCAACATCCCGCCGCAGGCGCGCCAGGGGGGGGATCAGGTTTCTTTCATACCGCAAAGCGGGGTCCATGGAGATAAAGATCCCCAGATACACGAAGCCCTGATGAGCAATCTGGATCGAGCAAGTTCGCGGGACCGGTGGAACCTCACCACTCAAGACGTATAAATACGATTTACTCCAGTTGATGACGAGACCCGAATTCCTACCGAAAGATGTAAGAACGTCACAGACCACTATGAGGGAGTACTTGGGCGAGGCAAGATACAACAGGATGTCGTCCGCATATAGCGAAATGCGGTCCTCGTGTTCGGGCGACCATCGAAGGCCACGTATGTCAGGGTGCCAGCGTATCCATGCCGCCAGCGGTTCAAGGGCTAGGGCGAACAGGAGAGGCGACAGGGGGCAGCCCTGCCGAGTCCCCCTCCCAAGCCGGAACGGAGTCGATGCCCGGCCATTCACCACCACACTCGCAAGGGGTCCCTCATACAGCAACCTCACCCAGCTCACAAAACCAGGGCCAAAGCCGAATTTGGCTAGCACAGCCCACAAATACGCCCATTCCACCGTATCAAAGGCCATCGTGGCATCAAGAGACGCCACAATAGCCGGTTCTCGCAGCGTGCCAGCCCTGGCAATCACACCATGAAGGCGCCGAAGGTTTAACGCGGTGTTGCGATGCGGAATAAAACCGGATTGGTCCGGTTGAATCAAGTCTCCAAGTACCCTGACCAATCGGCCCGCCAGGATTTTAGCCAGAATCTTCGGCTCGGCGTTGAGGAGTGATATGGGCCTATATGAGGCACACTTATCTCGGGGTTTACCATCTTTGTGTATCACAACAATTGTCGCCAGCCTCTGGTCCAACGGGAGGGTCCCACTCCCCCGCGCCTCCACAAACATGGCGCGCAGGTGAGGGGCTACCCTATCCGGGAACAGCTTATACAGGTCAATCGGCAAGCCATTCGGGCCCGAGGCCTTGCCCGAGTTCAGCGCGCGAATAGCTCCCGCCACCTCATCGACCGTTATGTCTCCATCAAGATCATCTCTATCTACATCAGAGAGACAGGGCAGAGCAATGTCCCGCAAGAGATCACGCGAGTCCTCGTGCGGCCTATCCGACACTGAGGCATAAACCTTTCGGAAGTAGTCCGAGAAAGACTGTACAATCCCCTCAGGTTCCACAATCACCTCTCCCCCCTCTCCCGTCAGCTCCGGCACTACTCTATTAACCCGTTCTTTTTTATCCAGCCAAGCTAGGAGCTTCCCGGCCTTGTCACCAACATCATACAGGCGGCCCTGCTGTTCCCTACTGAGGGTCTTAGCGGCATTTGTCACAAGGTCCTTATACTCGGCTTGCTTCAAGCTCAGCTCATGCAGTGAGGCCGCTGTCACCTCCTCCTCTAGCGCTCCCTCCAAAGCCACGATCTCCTCCTCCACCTGCATAACCTCGCCATCTCTCCGCCGCTTGGCCGCCACTACAAGTGAGAGGGCCTCCCCTCGCAACACGGTCTTAAATGCTTCCCACAACGACACTGCCGAGTCCACGGACCCCTGATTGTCCTTGAAAAAATTATCAACTGTCTTCACCAGTGCGCTGCGCATCCTGGAATCTCGAAAGTACCAGGGGTTAATAGGAGCCACCCTTCCTCCTCCCTCGCGGCCTATATCCAGCCTGACCCACACTGGCGAATGGTCCGATATGCCGCGCGCCATGTGCCTGGCCTCAGACACCAATGGGGCGTGCGCAGCCAAAGTGAGCAGGTAATCAATCCTAGAGAGGCTACCGTGCGCCCCGGAGTGGAAGGTGTATTGACGCTGTGTGGGGTGCCGGAGCCTCCAGCAGTCTATCAGGCCGAGTGTGTCTAGCAAGTCTGGAAGCCACTTCTGAGCCCCCCCAGTGTCCCTGGGCGGGTGCCTATCCAGCAGCCCAGAGCCGACAGCATTAAAGTCCCCCCCCCACCACTAGCATACCCCCCGGGAGATCCAGCAAGGCCCTACCCAGATCTGTAAACGTGGAGGCCTGCAGGGCTGGAGGGACATAAACCGAAACCAAAACCAAAGTTCTACCTTCCCACCTCCCCGCCACCGCCACAAACCTCCCCCTATCGTCAACAATGGTGGAATCCACCTCAAATGGTAGCGAGGCCCTGACTAGGATGCCCACACCCCTGGACCCGGAGGAAAATCCCGAATGAGCTATGAATTTGTAACCCTTCCTATTAAGAGCATAGCACGTATTACCTATAAGGTGTGTCTCCTGCAGTAGGGCAACATCTGGCATTGACCGTTTCAAGTGTTGCAAGACTATCCCGCGCTTAATGCTATCCCCCAAACCATTAACATTCCAGCTAATAACACGTAAACCTCTACCCCCCATCCCCAAACACAAAGAGGCCCACCCCCCACCCGAAGAGCCACCATGGAACAATCCCGAAAATGATCACTACGCCTTGCAGAAACAAACCCCCCAACAACAAACCCAAAATCCCAACCATTCCCCCCACCCTGCACCCCTGCTTCAGCTTACAAAGCCCCCCCAACTTGCAGTGTGCCTGTCGCCCTACCAAACCCAAAATCTACAAAAAGCACCCAAGGGAGGAAAGAGCTCCCCTCGTCCTCCCGCAACCCTCCGCATTTACTGCACTCTAGTCAAGTCATTAGATAAAGTCAAATCGAGTCAGACCAGCTCCGAAAACCTCAACCTTGCCCATCCCGGCCACTGTCACCCTCCGCGACGGTGTCCTCTCCCGTCCGTCATCGGGACAAAGCGTCCAACCATTCATCGGCCATGGCAGGAGACTCAAAGAAGAATGTCCGGTCTTCGTACACCACACGTAATCTGGCGGGGAAGAGCATGGCATACTTCAGATCCCTCTCCCGAAGTCGCCTCTTCACCCCCAGAAAGCCCTGTCTCTGCCTCTGCACCTGCTGGGTGAAATCAGGATAGAAATTCACCGACGCGTTCTGGAAGGGGACCGGGCCCGTCACCCTCGATGCTTGCAGGATAGCGTCCCGATCTCGAAAATGAAAGAGCCGGGCGACAATCGGCCTCGGTGGGGCTCCCACCTTGGGCCTCCCACCCGGCACTCTATGGGCCCTTTCAACAGCGAAGAACTTCCCAAGACCCTTAGGCTGCAGATGGTTAAGCACCAAGTCCTCCACGAGCAGGTCAACCGAAGCCTTATCCGAGGACTCCGGGACCCCGATAACGCGCACGTTGTTGCGCCTGGCCCGGCTCTCGAAGTCCTCCAGCCGTCGGGCGGCGAGATCACTCTCGGTCCTCAGCTTACGAACCTCAGTCTGCAGCTCCAAGACATCATCGGCGAGGCCCGTGGTCTTGAGGTCCAGGGTTTTAACCCATTTGTTTGTTTTGCCCAAATCCGCACGGATCAGATTAACGTCCACCAAGATGGTATCCACTTTATGCGCCAGGGCATCAAACTGTCTCCCAATCGAGGTCTGCATCCCCTCGAGCGCGCCCATGACATCCTGCAGCGAGAGCTCCGGGGCCAAGGGCGAGGCCGCCTTTTGGGTATCCGGCGACTGGCTCGACCCACTCGGTGACCCCTTCTGCAGAGCATAGCGGTCCATGTTATTGGCTTGAGTATAGGCTCCCCGCCTGGTAGACTTAGGCTTCAGTCGATCCACCTCTGCCTTGCCCGACATGGCTGGCACCAAGCAGTTCGGTTCAGATAAGACGGGCCTCTCTCAGCGAGAGAAATCAGGAGTGTTCAATTCTGCAGTGGGCCGCCAGAGTAGAATGTAGAGCGTCCAAAGGATAATAAAGCCACCAAGAGCTCTCCAGGGGCAGGGCAGACAAAGGAAGAGAAAGTGAAAGTGAAAGGACGGGGACCTCCATCCGACAGTTCACACCTCGCCTGGCCGCTGTTGTTCAACTAGAGGTCGGGCATCCTGCCAACTCTAGCCCCTGGCATCCCTCGGAGATAGGCCTCAATCTTCCGCCATGTATAACTCCGGTTCCCGGTGGGCGATCCGACCTCGGGTAGCATCAATCGCCTCCCTGACAAGTCATCTACACGATGCCATGCATACAGACAGGATTAGAGACAGGATAGTCGACGGAGTGCGCGAGGGTCTCGGGAGCTCAGAGCTCACGCGGCCATCTTGGTCAAGCGCTAGGCCGCTGTAGACAATTTTAATTATGTGCTAGGGCACACAAGAATAAGGAGTTGCCATAATCCATCTGACTTCATAGTGTTGATTGGACAACTGCTTACTGCTGTAAATCAGGCAGGAGAGAGAATTTTCCAAGAGACATGCAACAAATCAAAGACGGCAGCAAACAAATTGTTAGCGTGGCTTATTTGAGATAATTTTCCATCCAGATAGAATCCTAAATTCCCAACGGCCTCAGCCAAGTTAGGAGCACATTAAAGATTAAAGATCAGATGCATGAGGGTAGGGCCCGAGTCTGACTCCTGTTCATACAGCAGTGCACTGCTGTGTTGTCTAAATTTAAATTCTAGTGAATTTTGCGTCAGCCAGGCAGTAACGTCTCATATATATATATATATATATGGAACACATCAAAAGGATGAGACCCTGAATAATCAATTGAAATAATCAACTGAGGATCGTCTCCATACTTCATAACATGCACGCCATGTGATCTGATAAGCTAAGGATGGATGCACAAATTAAAAAGAGTAGGACTTGAGGCGGAGCCTTGTGATACGTCCTGCTTCCATGACTTAAACCGAGACTTAAAAGGTGGAAGATGTACTGCCTGATATCTGCCCTCCAGATATAATCTACACCATTGAGAAAACAGTTGGATCCGCACCAGGCTTGTTCAGTATCAGCAGTGCTAATGCTGTATTCCAGTCCTCAGGCACCACAGACTCTGAGATGTGTTACAGATGTGCCACCAAGGAAGATATTTATTTCCAAAACCCCAGAGGGATCGGATCCAGCAGTAACCCTGAGGAGATTGAATTGGATAGGTCAATAAAAGCTTAATGGTTTAGTGGCTCAGTGGTAAACAGAAATGGATGGTCATTACAGCCCTCAACTTCTACTTCTCTGCTGCATCGTTAAAGGTTGGACTATACCTGTTTAAAACTGGCACTAATTTTTCGATTTTTTTTCTCCAAAAAATTAGAGTTTGACACAAACTTGTTTTGTGTGACCAAATGTATTCCTGATACACATTGGAGTTGACAAGTAGCGAACAATAGCAAATGTCTCCATAGAGGGATTACAGGCATATATAATTTTGCTGTAATAGTAATCTGTGTTAGCAGACAACACCATTTTTTAATAGCATTTGAGGGCAGCTTTCAACTCCTGCCACGGCGAGTCCCATTATAATAAATGTGTTTTAATGGCAGTGTTATATCCAGGGCAATATATAGTAATTTCTGATAATATTGATTCTCAGTATTTACTGAACAGGCCTCCTTCGGGCAGGAGTGCATGTCATTTTACTCCTAGAAAATGGCTCCGGGATGAACCAAATCTGAACTGTTCTTGATTATATTACTATTTCCTAATCTACTGTGGCCATTAACCTCAAATTCATTAAAAACATGATCTGTCCAAACCTGAGGGGCTATTGTGACATTAGTCACCAGGCCCTGGGATGCAAAGATTGCTTCCAGCATATTACCATCTTTGTGTGTAGTACCAGCAGCCTCCTGCCAGAAGTTCAAAGCAGCAAGCACACTAATCAGGTGGGCTGCCTGTGTGCTATTATCCACGTCTTCGTAGACTTAAAGTCGCCAATCAGTATAAAGGCAGCTTGTGATAGTAACAAAGGCACAACAAAATCAGCCAAAGAGTCAGCAAAATTGGGAGAAGGGTCCAGAGGGCGATTGCCCAGTATTCCTCCAATACAATCTTTGGTGGAGATCAAAATTGTAAAGCAAACACAAGGAGCTGATGGACGGAGCGCTGAAACTTTTCGGACACTCACCCCCAGTCACAGATCTGGGTTGAATCCATCATCGTTCTTTAGCTCACTTCGCCACCAAAGTTCAGACCCAGCTATATGCAAATCAGTCTTGGCCCTGTGCCTCATGGGAACAGTCCAGCCCGAACTGCCAAGTTAGGTCCTCCCTGGACAAGAAACAAGCATCCTGGGACCGTTTTCATGTTAATACCCCTCATCAGCCAGGCTAGTTGAATTGTAAAGCCTACCAGTTCTGCCTGGGAAAATGTGTTCAATTTCAAATCTTGAATCTTCCAATCACCTTTATAAATTATGGCTAGGACCCCCGACCCACTTAAGGACACGCCGTTGCTAAAGCAGGTCCAGTTTCCTCACACAGCCAGGCATCGCTAACAAAAAGTATGTCAAACCTTTCCGCTGTCAGGATATCTTTTACTTTAATGGTTTCCACGCTTAAAAGCTAAAGCTTATTATGGGAAAAGGAAAATCTCCTGAAACTGACTACTGGGTAGATATCACAAGCATTTTTCCTGACTGAGATATTTATAAGTACATCTCCTCAAGCAATGTTTGTGCTTTTGTAAGTGGTGGAATCATGTGAGAAACAGTTGGACCCACTAAACTTAAAACAGGGCCTAATAGAAATATGGTGAAATATTTGGGAGCAGATTATATTAATTGAGCCTTGAAAATGAGGGTGATCTCGAAACACGTGTTGGGTGTTTGAAGCTTGATCTTTATTGACAAATTGGTTTTTAAAATTGCAAATAAAGCACTTGACTTAGAAGATAGCAGAGTTAAACATTATTCAAGTTTGAAGCTGATATTTTTGGTAACCAACCTCCTACTGGAGGTAAGTGACTAAAAACACACCTTTGGGGTTTTGCTGTTGGAGGTACAAACGCCAGTCTTATTATCCGTGTACCCCACTATATAGTGAAATATTTGAGCAGCATGGCTGGCGCTGAGCGCAGCCGGAGTGCAGTCAGGTGCAGGCAGGCTTGCCTTTGGTGAGCGCTGCCATGGCCACACAGCAGGTCGTTGCCTCAAATAGGAGGGGTCATGCCTATACATGGAAAGTTCTGAGTGACTAGACACTGACCAAGATGGTGTCTTGGAGCGACTTACATTGGAAAGGGGAAAATTGCATCGGGTTGACCCTGTCAAACAACTGCTACTCACCAGTAGTCAGCCTAACCAGAAAACGAGTCCTCAGTTGGATCAATATAGAAAGTTAAAAAAAAGCAAATAGCTACAATATGGTAAGTTACCTAATGCGGCGTGAAGCAGGCCATCTCAAATAGGCCGGGTCATCCCCAGTTCCCAGTGACTAGACCGTTGAGCCAGGTAGAACAGCTCACTCGGAAAGTGTGAAAATGACATTGGGCTGACGTGTACTTCACGTTTGTCCGAACCCGCAAAGTAACATTAAAAATACCAGAGGCTCAGTAGCAAGTGCACATCATCCCCAGTGATCCTCCAGTACTTTTAAAGAACTGCCACTCATCTGTATGCAGCCCAACCATAAAACAAATCTGCAGTGGATCAATATAGAAAGGTTAAAAAAGCAAACAGCCAAAAAATGGCTAGTTACCTGGGATGCTTGTTCAGGTATTTCATGGATGTGACCATCTGGAGCTCTTTCCTGAAAAGAAGGAAATGGGAATCGAATACAGGCGTGGAGAGGATGCAGGTTCGCAGCCTTGGGGTGAGCCTGAAAAATCTTTTTCTCTTGCAAACTTGAAGTTCTATCCTAGCAAAGGCTTGATACAAGGGGCTTTATTACGCAATGTTTCCCGGCGGTGCAATGGTTGTTTGCGCTCCCCGAGCACTTTTATATTACAGAATGGGCTGCTGACGCTTGCGTAGCCCCTCTGTAATACGGATCACAGACGCGATGTCCTGGGGACGTTCCTCTATTTAAATCGAGGTGTGGCCCCATGGAAATGTTGGAATCCTTTGCTTTTGCATTATTACAGATGCAGGCGCAGAGGCACAGAGACTATCAGGAGCACACTGACTGTGCCACAAGGAGGTGGTGCACAGTCAGTATGCCACTTAGGGCTTTTTTCTTTTATATTTGATGCATTATTGAGACTTGCAAGAGAACAAGGGAAGCGTGATTAGTTTTGCAGTGATGTGGTCGACCTGCATTGTCCTCTCCTACTCTGCGTATCAACTTGGAACAAGCTCCGGAACAGATTATAGAATAGTCCTTAGAATGGAGATCAGGGTACCCAAGCACACGTTAAATCAAAGTTAAGACGGTTAGTATATACATAAACAAATAACACAAATAGATCTTCGTTTCTTTCTTTTGGGTTTCTTCGGTTTAATGTTCTTTTCTCAAAGTGTATTTCACAATCTTCAAAACGTTCCCAAGCCAACACGTGTTTCGTCGCCTTTAGTAGTTTTTTACATGCGACTTGTTCACGGCTAGGTACAAATTGATATGGTAATTACATTAATTAATATGTTATTACAAGATGCAAACATTTGTTAACAGTGTAAACAAATGTGCTCCCAGGGTAGGTGTAAAACTATGGGTAGATTTATCCATAGATGGTATCATAAGGCTATAGTGTACTATCAAACACCGTGAGGTATGGTGAGCACTAGCCATATCATATCAGTTGGTGATTGCCAGATCTCCTACAAACTAACGTGTGAGTGGTATATGTGAAACAATCCTTTGTGTGCCGGAACTTATATCCAGTCCGAATTTAATCCAAAATCGCATGCGGTATGAACAGTCCATTAAGTTAGAAAGCAAAATAAGTATACAGACTCTTGTTGTAAAAAATCCTTTATGAGTAGAACTAGAAAGTGTGCCAAATGGAAAAAAGGTGACGCAAATAAAACAACTGACCTGAATACGGTTTAGTATGCAAAGTCTGTAAAAGTATAATCAAGCAAAGAAAAGTGTCAAAATGGTGACTATATAGACACTTTGTAAAACGTTTGAGAAATGGAGAAGTTTATGTCCAAAATCATATACATACGTCTAGTATGACGATAATTCCAGGTCATACAATCCGACGACGAGGGAGGGGGTATTTGATCAATTATATCCGAATGAAATGTTATCACATTTCCGCATGTGCCCCAAATCTGAGCACCACGTCTGTAATAGAAAGGTAGAATGTCTAAGTATAGTACACAGCCAAACATAACTGTTCGTCTATCCGAAATTACATTACTGCGGCAATGTCGAGATAAGCTATGTATAGATTTGTGAGGTCCGTATACGTCTCGTCTGCGTATACTATTAATGCATCTGGTCTTTAAAACCTCGTACATGTGGAAACTAATCTTAAAATGATACGAGGGATGGGGAGGTCCATAATATCGTTTGTCAATAGCCAAAAATGAGGGGCTCCTAATCTCTTTAAAACCGATACAGGACTTCAGTTTCAGTATACACGAACACAGTCTCTGTATACCCATGCACATATATATTCTTGGCAATGGAACAAGAGAACACTAAAATAAATAAACTTCCTACTCATGGTTATTAAGTTCTATCAGAAAAGCAATCCTTGTTGGAGACAGGTAGAGATCCTTATACTCCCACTATCTGGCTCGTAATCTCTCCGACTATTTACTTTTAGTTAAGGGCTAGGATAAGGTGACACGGCGTGCTCCGTGATTCGTTCTCCTTATGGCAGAATAACAAAGTATATCTCGTTATCCGTTATCCTCTTACCTCTCGTTCTGTGAAGTTGTATCTCCCCCCAACCGCGTCTGGCTCCAAGTTAGAGTTGCCGGTATGCGTTTAGCCGTCAAGTATATGCGTAATTGTGAGGTCATGTGACCGGAAGTCGGGCCGATGCGGATGGCAAACCACTTACGAAAATAGGCGCCATATTTAAGAGGGTTGCGTATAGATAGCGTCGAATGGGTCTTAATCTTAAAGAAACACTTTAGATACTTTACAAATGAAGTTTCATTCTCACTACAGGCACGCTTCATGTTCCATAATTCTGATATATTCCATATTGAATTTGACTAGTCCACAATATATATATGTGGCCCTATATTTATGCCTTTATAATATACATTCGACGACTACCTAAAGTGCAGTCGTGATCTCTGGGCACTTTTGACCGTCATAAAGTTTCTTTCTAACAACGCGAATTTGTTATACATTATTTTTTACCAATTTATCGAATCGGTTACGAATATAGCAATGTCGCTCACACTAATATTAGGTCGGATATGCCGACAAAACTGGGTTAAATCACGCCGTATTCATTGAGGGAATAGAATCTAGGGAGATTAAGACCCATTCGACGCTATCTATACGCAACCCTCTTAAATATGGCGCCTATTTTCGTAAGTGGTTTGCCATCCGCATCGGCCCGACTTCCGGTCACATGACCTCACAATTACGCATATACTTGACGGCTAAACGCATACCGGCAACTCTAACTTGGAGCCAGACGCGGTTGGGGGGAGATACAACTTCACAGAACGAGAGGTAAGAGGATAACGGATAACGAGATATACTTTGTTATTCTGCCATAAGGAGAACGAATCACGGAGCACGCCGTGTCACCTTATCCTAGCCCTTAACTAAAAGTAAATAGTCGGAGAGATTACGAGCCAGATAGTGGGAGTATAAGGATCTCTACCTGTCTCCAACAAGGATTGCTTTTCTGATAGAACTTAATAACCATGAGTAGGAAGTTTATTTATTTTAGTGTTCTCTTGTTCCATTGCCAAGAATATATATGTGCATGGGTATACAGAGACTGTGTTCGTGTATACTGAAACTGAAGTCCTGTATCGGTTTTAAAGAGATTAGGAGCCCCTCATTTTTGGCTATTGACAAACGATATTATGGACCTCCCCATCCCTCGTATCATTTTAAGATTAGTTTCCACATGTACGAGGTTTTAAAGACCAGATGCATTAATAGTATACGCAGACGAGACGTATACGGACCTCACAAATCTATACATAGCTTATCTCGACATTGCCGCAGTAATGTAATTTCGGATAGACGAACAGTTATGTTTGGCTGTGTACTATACTTAGACATTCTACCTTTCTATTACAGACGTGGTGCTCAGATTTGGGGCACATGCGGAAATGTGATAACATTTCATTCGGATATAATTGATCAAATACCCCCTCCCTCGTCGTCGGATTGTATGACCTGGAATTATCGTCATACTAGACGTATGTATATGATTTTGGACATAAACTTCTCCATTTCTCAAACGTTTTACAAAGTGTCTATATAGTCACCATTTTGACACTTTTCTTTGCTTGATTATACTTTTACAGACTTTGCATACTAAACCGTATTCAGGTCAGTTGTTTTATTTGCGTCACCTTTTTTCCATTTGGCACACTTTCTAGTTCTACTCATAAAGGATTTTTTACAACAAGAGTCTGTATACTTATTTTGCTTTCTAACTTAATGGACTGTTCATACCGCATGCGATTTTGGATTAAATTCGGACTGGATATAAGTTCCGGCACACAAAGGATTGTTTCACATATACCACTCACACGTTAGTTTGTAGGAGATCTGGCAATCACCAACTGATATGATATGGCTAGTGCTCACCATACCTCACGGTGTTTGATAGTATACTATAGCCTTATGATACCATCTATGGATAAATCTACCCATAGTTTTACACCTACCCTGGGAGCACATTTGTTTACACTGTTAACAAATGTTTGCATCTTGTAATAACATATTAATTAATGTAATTACCATATCAATTTGTACCTAGCCGTGAACAAGTCGCATGTAAAAAACTACTAAAGGCGACGAAACACGTGTTGGCTTGGGAACGTTTTGAAGATTGTGAAATACACTTTGAGAAAAGAACATTAAACCGAAGAAACCCAAAAGAAAGAAACGAAGATCTATTTGTGTTATTTGTTTATGTATATACTAACCGTCTTAACTTTGATTTAACGTGTGCTTGGGTACCCTGATCTTGATTATATGTGGTCTGACCGCAGTTTTTAGGGAGGCTGGTGGTTCTCCCCTACCCTCTAGCACCGTCACTGATTCATTAAGTTTATATACATCAGGTGTACTCACCATAAGCGCCTATCATCTATTATAAATACCACTGTGCAAAACGCTAACTAGTCCTTAGAATGGGCCGGCTCCCATCGAGGTCCGAAAGGATTGAACATTGGCTAGTTGCTTACACGTTTGTTTCAGGATGAGAAGGTTTTAACTTGTGTATTAAGTGTGGAACTAGCGTCTCTGAGTTTTTTTAAGTATGAGTTTTAAAGGGGTCACCCAGTGTAGATAAAACAGCTCTCTTTACCTAGACTTGCATCTTTAGCCATTACCAGCATTCTGAAATGCTCCTTTGGTGATGTCTGCTTGGGTTTTGAGACCTATTGTCATAACATTCACCAGATTGTCCCTTTAAAGGAGAGGTAGCTGCAATGCTGAAGCCAAACGGACATTCAGTCCTGGACATGGGCCAGGACTGAATGTGTAGATGAATGTTAGTGTGTGTGTGTGAGGAGCACAAACACCATGTTTGTGGCCTTATGCTCCATGAGGCACTTGTCATTCATGGTTGGTTTACAGAAACAAGCACTGAAAGTGAACCATGAGAGGTCACCAAAGATGATGCTCAGGCTCTACCTGGAAGGATCCCTTTAGAGTAGCTGGTGCTGGCTGGCAATGAATATGGAACTATTTGAGGACTTGGGCCTTTGTGCCAGATGATGCAGTAAGGATGTGAGAAGGAGGAGTGTGGCTCAATGGTTAGAGCGGCAGACCCGGAAGCAGAGCTCTGGCCAGGGACCAGGGTTCGATTCCCGCCTCGGCGGGGCTCGGGCTCAATTTCCTCGGACCTGTCTATTCTCGCCTCGGTGCCTATTCTAATCACGTGCCCCACGCTGCAACTCTGGGCAATAGCTTGCTTAGCCTCCACACTGGCCCCAACAGCGCTAAGGATGCCTGGCTTCACCCTGGGGGTGCCCAGGAGTGGACACTTCACAGGGAAAGCCAGGAGGGGTTCCACAGCGGTATGAGTATCAGTGCCAGGAAACCGCAAAGGCGACACCGCATGGTGGCCGTCTGGTGACAGTGCGCTCTATAAGTACCTTGACATTTACATTTATCCTGTACTTGGGCGTTTACTGTGTCTATGCTACAGCGCCGCTGTGGCTTCTACCATGCCATCTCTACGGCTGTTCCTGCTGTTTCCCTAGGACCTCCTCACTGCATGATGCTTGCAGCTCCTTCTCAGAGTGGGCTCGTGCATCCCTGTGCCTTTGTACCTAGATGACTTTGTATTCAGACTCTTGTTTAGATGGATTTGTGTTTTTTTCCTTCGGCATTGTTTGCTGTCATGGTTGCAGTGAGTAAGGTAGCGCCCTAAAAATAAAGGTGTTGTGATGATGATGTTTATCGCAACTTCCCACAACATTGACGTATTTCCAAAGCCCACACTGCTAGTGATAAACGATGCAGGAGGCAAATCTCAAATAGTTCTTTGGTTCAGTTTACCTGCTGTTAGGGCAGGGGAGGACAATTCATCAGACACATTCCTGTCCAGCTGTTGTGGAGGAGGTGCATAGAGACATTCCACTATGCCCGTATTCCAAAGACTCAAGTTACGCAGTACTATATACTGTCAGCTATCTCTTTACAGTGGATATGTTCACCTTTGAGAGGCTGAAATGTGGCTGCATCTGGTGTCATGTGTACGCGTAATTTATATCGTGACATAAGACAAAGGCTCGATTGTGAGTTGCACGGTACTGGTGTGGTGGAAACTGCACGACAGTAAACAGAGACGTTTTAAGGCAAGAGCAAACTAGGCAATTACACAAGGCCCCCTTCGAAGCCCAAATCCCCTTCATCGCCCCCACAGAAGCTCAGCGTGCACTCTGAATCTGCCTAAGCTTAACCCTCAGGGACTTGAGGGCAATGAACTTAAAAAAACATCTTTCTGCCTCGTATCTCTCTCTGTACTTGATCTTGTCTTTTGTACCTCACTCCTCTTTTTTTTTTTTACTTCTCTCTGCCTATCTCAACATCGCTGTATCTTTACCCCCACTCTCTACTGCAACTCTCAATACCTTGCCTATGTCTCACACCTCTCTCTCACTCAGTATGCCTGTCTGTACCCCACCACTCCTTAACTCTCTATCACTCTCTGGGCCTACCTCTACATCTCCCCTCTCTCTATATACCCTCTGTCGACCTCAATTCTTTGTATACCTCATCGCTCACTCTGCACCTCACTGCTTTTTTCCATTTCACCCCCTGTATGTGTCATCCATCTACTTCACTTTTCTCTTGACTTTATCTCCCTTACTCCCACGTATATCTCGGTCTTTCTGAGCCCACACCCTACTTCATCCCTCTATCTCATTTACTCATTTCTTTTCTCTCTCTACCTCACATTTCCCTTGACGCCACAGCTTTTTGTCACTAACTAACCTCCCAGGTTACCTCAGTGTTCCATCACTAGCTCACCCCTCCACCTCCAATCTTTCTATCTGTTCCCTCTGCCACTACCTCACTCTTTCTTTACTATCGCTTTCTCTACCTCTTGTTCTCTACCTGTAGTTACCCTCTGCCTTTCTCTCAACGTCCTTTGCAACTCTTCTCTGTTTCAACTCACCCTTTCTACCTCACCTCTCTCTAGCTCTCTCATATATCTCTCTCTACTTCACATGGTTTCTCTCAATGTAATAAAATCGAATTTCTTCCCTTCCCTTACCTTTGTCTATCCTTCAACCCTCTGGAAGGTATCTTTCTGTCTACTCTTTACCTATCTTATCTTTTTTCGGGCTTTTGCCTCAGTTTCTACGATACCACACTCTACCTTGCATCTTTCTACATTTTTCTCACTATCTTGGCTCTCTTCCTCTCTCTGTCTACCCTCTATATCAGTAGTCTCCAAACTTTTCTGTAGTAAGAGCTACTTATGTTCAATAAAAATCATCCAGAGCTACTAATATTATTGTTGTTGTAATAGATTCCACAACAGATACGATTATCTGGCATAGTAACCACCCTATGCCAGATTACCAGTAGTGCATCGGCCAGGCTTGCTAGCAGAAATGTGAAAAAGTCTTTATTACTTTACAATGTCCTTACAAAGTTAATACACAACAGCCATAGTGCAATACTGGTGGCACTGAGGACATTATAATATTAGTATTAAGTCCAAACAATGTCACATCATTTATCATTCAAGTACCAGTATTAAAAAATATTTTGGATATTCAACCATTTTTCTTCAAACATCAATTTATGAGTTCTGAAAATACACACATTTTTGTCTTAAATACACACGTTCCAATTTTGGTATACCTATATTAATTCAATTAAGCATAAACCTTTACTTTAGTAGGCTGGGCTGCATATAGGAGAGCTGCTTACAGGTAGCTGGAGAGCTTACAGTAGCTCGCAAGCTTCTTGTTGGAGAAGCCAGCTCTATATCAACTGTGCCTTTTATTTTTGTCATTTCTCTACCTCACTCGTTGATGTAACCCATCCTCTCTATACAGTTCCTTCTCCCTATAGATATGTCTCTCTTCCTCAATTTAAAACACCACATAACCGTCTACTTCTCTATACCTACTCTATTTACCACCCGCTATGAGCAGTTGGTAATCTATCTGTGGTTGAGGTGGCCGGTGCTGGGCTGGGGGGTGAGGAGAAGGTGAGTGGGAAGGATTGGAGAGGAAAGGGGAGGTGTTACCAGGCATTAGGAAGCATTAAATGCTCCCCCCGTACCTTGGTGGGGGCCAGGGAATGGTAAACCCTGGTGATTTAACTGCTGGATTTTCTGTCCATTAAAATCGGGTCTCCTATTCCCTCACTTAGAAAATCTAGGTACAGCAACTCTGACCCACATCTGATTCAGCAAAACATTCCACCTGGGACTTCCGCTCAACTCAGGCTTGTAATTGGAGCCAAAGCAGTTAAAGGTCCAGAAAATAGACATGCACTGAGGTGCATATGGGACCATTTTGCGGTGATAAATGCAGCAATGCCGGCAGAGGAAGCACCGGTTACTGTGCAGGCAGAGCTGCGCTTGTGGACATACTGTGCAAACATACTTGAAATAGAGACTAGTTTCATTAAAATGATAGGTACTAAACGAAATTCAAAAAAGGGCAAATGCAGTTGTTCAGTGTGATACTGAATTATTAATCACTAAATGCATTATTATGAAGCCACTAACACTTTTTTTTATCACTTTATTTGTATTTCTGCAGTGAGCAACATGATAACAGTGATAAAGCAGCTAAAACTTTGATAAGAATCTGAAATACACACGGCCTGGCTGCTAACTATCCATTAGACTCACTGAATTTTAATAACGGCATGAATTTCTGTCGGGGATTCCAGTGTACAGCACAGCTCTCTCCAGAGGGATGAAGTGTGACACTGAAAGACGTCTTTTCACAAAGGATGGGCTGAGCCCTACGTTCAACATTTATGTGGCTCCGCTGGCTGGATTGATTAGATCGTTTGGCTTTCATACAATATCATATGCAGATGACACGCAAATAGTTGTTTCCACCACAAGTAGTGTAGCAGAGGTAGCTCTCAGGTCCAATAACTGTATGAGAGCGATCGTTAACCGGATGAATAGCCGGTGTTTAAAACTGAACTCTGATATGATGGAGGTACTCTTCTTTGGTCCTGATGGGTCATTCCAAAATTCCTCCTGGTGGCCTTCGATGCTCAGTTACTAACTCCAGTCACTAAAGCCAAAAACTTAGGAGTAGCTTTTGATTCCAGAGTTTTGTTTGCAGATCAGACAAATCAGCTTATTCCATCCTGCTTTTATCTCTTAAAGATACTGAAAATAGTTTTGACTTTCATCTGGTCTGATCTTCGGACACCTGTGGTTGTCTCTTTCTATAGTGTTATCACGGATGGATTACTGCAATGCTGTTTATCTGGGTATGATGCAAGGCTTATTATATAAACGCCAGAGGTTGCAGTTTGCAGACTCCATCTTTTAGAAAACATTAGAAAATATGAATCCGCTTCTAAGGGACTGAGGGAACTTCATTGGCTTCCTATACAAAACGGAGTGACTTTTAAAGCACTCTCTATTGCACTCAAGGCCTTGCATGGAATAAGCCCAGAGTACCTGAAGGAAAAAAATGCTGTGGTACTCTTCCAGACGATGCCTGCGATCAGCTACGGCCAAGACTATGCAGGTTCCTAAGAATTTTGAAAGCTCTTGGGGTGGCAGGAGTTTTATTCATGCTGCCTCTGTTGTGGAATCAAATGCCACTGCCTCCCTCTAAGATCTCAACCTCATTTGTTAACTTTCAGAAAACATCTAAAACCCTGGCTTTTTTCTTTATCTGTAATGTTCATGGTTTGGTTGAACTTTTAGCAGTCTTGTTCTGCCAAGACGCCTTCCGGCATTCGTCGTGCTTTCCTAATAATAAATCAAGTGGACAGGGGCTTCTTTTGTGTGGTGGCACCTACATGGTGCTACGTTCAGCCGAATTAAACGCATAGCTACAATACAACTGACCAGTGAGAACAGGTGGAAACTGCGTTATCATCTCTAATGGACCCGCTCAAATTTTTCTTTCATCAGTGACAAAAGATTTGGCATCAATAACACAAAGGAGCCATTGAAGGCTAAACTAAAAAGTATCCACGAATCATAGACTGTAATCTAGTCATGCAACAACTTTCGAGGGCAACACATTTTTTTCTGGTGTTTACATTGGTCCCAAGATCATTTGCACAAAACTGGAGTTATTTTACCATTTTCTTTCCCCGTTTGAATGTTTGTGACTGGGCCTGACCAACAGCACTTCACTAAGCATGTGATTCTTTGGCAGCATGACTTGCATGCTCACAGTAAGAGAAACTGTGTGAAGACCAGTCTACTAACGAACACACAGCACAGCCAGTGTGCTCTCAGATGCCAATGAAATCCTCAAAATCCAAGCAGCCTGACACCAGGTTTTCCCAGAGCCCTAGGCGATGATCCACACGGCACAGGGCTGACCAGTTTTTACAGAAAGATCACCAGACAAACAAGCATCTTCCTTCTGAACCTTCCTCAAAGCGCCCACTCCAGGTGGTAGGCTGACTGACTATACTTGTGGAGAAGTCATTTATTATTTGAAGCACCACACAGACTTCATCAGTTTTTACATCCGGTGGAGTCAAAACCTTAGGGTTCTAGTCATGCCTAAACTAGGTAGGGCACAGTGATTTGGGAGGAACACTTGGAGGCGAGTTGCTTCCTAGTAACTTATTTCTTCTTCAAATCTGAGGGATAAAAGCCCACCGTTTGGCTATGCTGTGGCTGAAAACATAGGTGTGACCATGACAACTTGGATCTAGACTCTGATTGCAGTAGATTCTCTACATAGTCTTCATTGTGGCAGCTACAGCACCAGAAACCTCTGATGATGCGTGTAGTTCAAACCCTGTGGGAGGTAGGACCAGATAGACCATCTACAAGCTCCACACTGTGTCTGCAGCTAGCACCTATTGGTTCAATTGTCAACTTTATAATCTCACAGAATTGACGTTGTAGTCACCCCTCAATTCTTCTTCATGGAAACTGCATACCAAGTTCTTATGCTCTAAAGGAGGATGGACTCAGGGTGCAGTTTGCATTTGCATATAACAGCCTGGTTCAGCTGGACAAACCTGTCCAATGTTTTCCGAAGAGATGTGATTTATGTTTCTGTTTCCTTGGAAATGAGAAGGTTTTGATTCTGTCATTTCAAACAATGGTAGCTTAGAGGAAGTAAAGCGTATTTCCATGTTGTCTCTTGTATGCCGTCCAAGATATTCAGTCAGGCAGGAGTTGCAGTGCTTGCCAGGGATTGAGAGTTTATCAGGGAGGTGGAGAACATTTTGTTGATTAAAGTCTTTTAGGTGTTGCAACATGATTCACTTCACATGTGAGATTTCCTGGGGAGCCGGGAAATCTGACTACGGTTTGGGTGACGTTGCTGCACTTACATCATATAGCCAGCCATGTGGGTCCACCCGTATCATATTTAATCATATGCATCCTCCGGGATCATATAAGCATGTGGCATTCAGCACCATTTAACTCTTCAACATCATATACACATAAAGGCCCTCCAGCTTCATAGATACATATGAGTCCTCCAGCACCATGTAGACAAGTTCACCCTCACACATAACCTAACATTTGTATTTGTAAAGCACACGTTCACCCGTAGGTATCTTGGCACTGAATAAGAGATGTTTATTGTTATCCAACTCAATGGTACTCATTTTATCGACCTCAGATGGATGAAAGGCTGAGTGGACCCACCAGGATTTGAACCTGTGACCATGAGGTCGAACACAGGCCCCTGCAGTGGCTGCATTAGTCCACTGAGCCACCAGACCATTACGTAGACAAAGGCATCTCTCAGCATTGCATAGACGTTTGGGGCCTGCATCATCATGTACGCATGCTTCCTCACACATTATATATGAATCTGGATAGTCCAGCATCAGATTCACATGTGGACCCTCCAGCATCATTTAGACAAATGTACGTGCTCACATCATGTAGTCCTCGGCACCCTCACACATCTTATGCAAAGGGGCCCATTTTGATGATGCAAGCTCCACATCTTGCTGAATACTGTGTCTAAACTGTGTACGGGGAAGGGGTGCAGCAGACATGACAGTAACACTCCACCAGCCTGCAAGCATCATTTGGATCCTTCATTATCATATACCCATATTTGGCCTTCAGATTCTAATCCTGTCCAGCATCACGTACACTTGCGCTCTCCAATATCACATATATTTGGACTCTTTTTTATGCTGATATTGCGTTCCCAAGCATCATATACACGGAAGGACTCACTCGCATCACCGGGCCCTTCAGCATTATATCCACACACGACCCCTAGCTTCAGTCATAGAGACACATGCACATTATAGCATTATAGACACATATGTACCCTCCACCTGCATTTATTACTAAGCCATCTCTACCGGCATCCCTACTCATCTTGCAGGCAGGCTTTCCATCTCTGGTGTTTCTTGGCACACCTGGAGTCAGGACACCATCAGACTATGAAGGGTAAAAGACAACAGACCTTTTCCATCTGTGCACCCAGGATCTGAAACCACATCCCAGTATCCACCAGGGCTGACCAATGCTTTTCCAATTTAGGAAATAGTTCAATACTCTCCTTTTTAAATAACACTATAGCACAATGCATTATTAACCATTCACAACTCGCCTACCCCTCATATCACTTGTTAGCTTTCTGCTTGTCTTTGACCCTGTACTGTCTATACCTTTGCCTTTTGGCTTGGTTGATATTATAGAAATACTATATACATGTGCACTCTCCAGCATCATATGGCACATTCAGCGTCATATAGACGCGCATACCTTAGCATCCTTTTGATATTTGGGGCAAGCAGTATAATAAACACATACAGGCTTTCCAGGATCATACAGACTAGGGAGTGACATTTAGAAATAGGTCCAATGTTTGGTATAAAAACACATTTTGATAAAATATACATCCCATAAATATAATTTGCATTAAGGTTGACAATTCTTACAGATATCATATGTTTTTTAATTGCCTCGAGATGAGAGAAGACCTACTTGCATTTCCCCATTGCAGTAAAATCAGGGCCTCTGGAATTATGCGATAATGCACTTGCTGAACTTTCTGCATAATTATGGATTTGGTGCATTTGCCACATCATCTGTTGCATAATCAGCAGATGTGAACGCAAAACAAATTGTTTCTAGCACAAACATATCAAGTGTTATTGCAAAAGAGACAACACATGTTGCAGTGCATTGAAAGACCCTTTGCAAAGGTTCACTGCTCACCTTTCTGTTGCATATTTCTGTATTTGAGTGTCAGAGTGGTACTAATGAGGTGAAACCTTTGCCCAGCGTGTTGTGTAAAAATTCAACAATAGTGGGTTAATACTAACATAAAATGTGCTGCATTACGCCTCATAATGTGCCTCTTCTTGCTGCTGAATTTAGCCAACACTGCTGCATAATTTTATCCTGCCCTGCCACTAACTTCTAGTGATCGTGAGTACAATCTCTCAGGTGTCATTTATGAATAGTTAGGGTTAGCAATAGCTACCCTAGTGTTGCCTGCATGCCTCACATGGTAGCTTCTTTGCAGCCTTATGGTACATTTAATCGTACTGTTTCTAAGGAGGCTGCTGTCTGCAGTTTTAACTAAAGACTATTTGATCAAAGTCTTAATATTCTCGAAAGGTCAAAGGTTGACTGATATGGCTTCCTACAATATAATCCTGGGATGGGGTGAAACGACACCTGTAGTGAAGCATACTACCCATAGTGCTTTGGGAGAATGACGTCTTCGGCAGCTGCTGTTTGTATTTGGGCTCCTGTAGCCTTCTTTTGTTTCTATCAAACAGGACAACGGGGGCTAAAATATAGTTGCTTGTGCTTGGAAGAAGGCGCACCGCGTTGTACGCTACTCAAGAGCCCTGAAAGTAGGTCAGGCGCCTTCCTCCGCCAACAGCCTCATCAGTCACGGCGGGTGTTAAAAACAGCTTGGAGTGGGTGAGAAAAGCACGCGCCAAACGTGGTGATGATGGTGATTGTGCTGTTGTTGTGTAAGCAACGCTAATGGAGGAGAGCCGGGGCTGAGCCATCCAACAAATTAAACAAAGTCACAACATGTCACCCGGCTGGGAAAGTGGCCTGAATCTGAGGGGGATTTCAGCTGCCTCGCGACTGAATGGTTCTCGTTTCAGCCGGGCTCCAAGCTGTGGCCATACTTGATGAGACGCGCCAGACTCGGTGTGGACCGAGGTGGTCTCGCGAGGCTCCTAAAAATGTCTCGCAAAACAAGTATCAGGCATCTTATATGCTTTGTAACTTCCTCCCATCCGATTCAGTGCGATGTTTGTATCCAAACCTCAGTACAGGCCCCAAAAAACATTAAATAGAATAAGACGTTAGGGAAGCTGTGGTCTAACGGGGGCCAGAGCTCAGTGGCATATCGAAACCTAAGGGGGGCCCCCTGCAAATGTCACAGAGGGGGGGCCCGCCACGCCCTGGACCCAGTCAGCAGCTTTAAGGACAGGGACCTCACCGCCCGTACACAGTGCAGGAGGGGGAGCCCGGGGGCCCTCCGCACCATAGGTGCTGCGGGGGCTATTGTTACACCACTAGCTACACACCAAGGATTTAAGTGGCTTGTGGGAAAGGTGATGGTGTGACCATGTATTACATGGAATAAACTACATGCTGCCGTAGATGATAATGATATTGTAAGTGACCTTCGGTCTCGTTCCGCTGTATGGTCATGGAACTCCTCGGTGAGTTGCAATACCCTTATAATGTATGGCAGGGGCTACTTTATCACATAAAGTACAGCCACCAGTTTAACTATGGCCTAATGTATGCCCCCCCTACAATTTGCTTCTAAGGACACTACAGATAGTCCCACTAGTGATGTTCTAGACAATGCATACAATAAAAGACGCATAGAGAAAATAGTGCAGATGTCTGTGATAGTTCACATAGGCATGGGTGATTACTGATTTGGGTAATACATTTAAAATACTTGTAATTGAATTACCTTTTCAATTTACCTGCTTGGATTGAAATATATTACGTCCCCACACAACCAGTGCTTAATTTGAGCAGGTGGTTTCCGGTGCTCAATACTGGATCTTAATTTGTTTCCGGTGCTCCGCACCGGCACTTAATTGTTAACACCACACTTAGGACAGTCTGCCACATGGTGGCGCTGCTCATCTAATTCAGAGATGAGCAGAACAACGGTTGTTTATAAATACAATATACATTAAAAAAAAATATCTGCCGCCATAGTCATTCCTTTAGCTTTGGGGACCTCAAATAATCTAAACTGTAGCACTTGCTGGCGAGAGAAATGGCTATTATTTGTTTTGGCAGCGATGACAGGAGCAATGGTTGGTGCAAGTTGCAGTGGCCTCCTGCATTTAACTATTTAAAAAATGGTATCCCTGTCCCCTTAAAGCAGACCATTAACAAAGCAAGATCTCTCTGCAAGGCACAACTGTGCTTGTCATTGAGAAAAAAAGGCTTGAGGGGATCCTCTTCCTTACCGCTCACCTACCACAGTCACTCATATGCAATCACCCCTCCACACCCTTCACCACTCATTCAACATTCCAGCTATATTTTGTCCCTCAATTGCCCCAAGTAGAGTCCTGGTTATGTTTCTGCAGTTGCACACATCCTCTTCCTATGGTTGCCACCTAACTAGTTTTATATGGGCATGAGCTGTATTTTAATGTCCCGGCCGGTACATCAGTTTGGTATATTTTCCCCTTATTAGTCCATTGTTTAAACGGGCAATGTAAGAAGAAAACGCTTAAAGTGTGCTCTACAGCTGCCCTGGTGAGCTCTGACTGACAGACAGAAAGGCCATATTTAAACGAATAATAACGATTTCTTATAAAGTTCTATTTGAGAACCATATTGGGGCCTTTTTGCAGAATGTTAATTGTGAACAGATGGCTATATGTGTCTGTTGCAATTAAAGGTAGCACCCTCATCGCTGCCCCAAGAAGCTCTGTACCGCCTCTTCCTCAGACAAGCAGTGCTCTAAGGAAGACACTTTCTATGAGGAGGGGGAGGGGGTATCTGCTCTTGTAAGGGGCCTGGCAGGCTCGGAGTGAAGGAGAAACAAAAGTTGTTGTTTGTTTTGTTTCTCTTCGCTTCTGAGTCAGCCCCTGTCAGCGCAGAGCAGCTTGAAGCAGGCTGCAAACGGCATCTGCTTTACAGGAGACACACACCCTGGACAAACAAGCGCATATATAGAAGAGTGAACCCCCCCCCCCCCCCAGCACTGCGGGGGCGTCCGTTACGCCACTGCCAGAGCTTACAACTTTAAAACTGGGGAACCAGGGGGCTCGATGTACTATTAACTGAACGCAAAATACTGGTCGCAGTTTGCCACTAGTAAATCATTTTTCGGACCTGTGTACAAATAAGTCGTTTTAGACAATGCAGTTTTGTAGTGGCCACAATCAGATCTACCCCATGGGCCATTACTATTCATGAGGTATGTCGCAAATTACAACTCACTCTGACCCACTATGATAGGGATGGTGAGGATGGGGTCAGCAGACCACCATGTCTGTGATTGTCTTTCCATAAAGTGAACTTTAAAAAAAAAATAATGCAGCTTGTTTTCCATACAGGAAACAATACTGGATTTAAAAAGAAAAGTTTTCAATTTAAAAAAAAAAAAGTTTGGGACTTTGCAGTGGTCCTGTGGTCTACTGCCTACTCCCCAGCAAACTTCTTCTTTCGCTTTCACAAAAATGAAGAGGTTCCAAATCCCTTACCATTTTCGAATGAGTTACCATCCCAATTTGTGGCTCAGTAAAGTTTCCTTTATTTATGACCACTATCTTGGTGATGGTGACAGAAGTGGTGATTGGAATGGGAGAGGCCAGTGGGAGAATGAAAGAATTGCAAAGAGGAGTGAACATGCAGTCACTATTTAGGAGAGACAGTTCAGTGTTTATGCACTCACACAAGCTTTACATTTCTTCTTGGGTCCCCCTAAAATACATTCTTTGCTCCTATCAAAATACCCTTATACCGACAGCCAAACGCTTGTTGAGAACCTAGCCACCAAATTAGAAGTCCAGTCATAATCTTCGGAAGCTGCACTCTTGGCAAAGTGGGCTGCTAAGGTGCAGAAGCGGCTGACATTTGATTGTTATCTCGCTTGATTGGAGAAAATTTACAGCATTTGGCACAATACACAGCAGCTATCTCTAAAAATAGGCATGGCCCCGAAGTTGCTGTAGATTCTCTGCATGCTCATGAGCTCCCTCTCCATAATCCAAGCCTTGGTGGTGCCTTGTTCAAAATTAGTGGCGGCTGGCATGGCTTGTGGGTGGGAGGGCTGGTCGCAGGGCTGGTCATTCGGGGGGGGGGAGGGGGTCGCGTTTCGGGAGGGGGAGAAAAATAAAAATAATCACTTACCTTGCTGCCACTGGGTCCTGCGTCTCGCACTTGCTCTACTGCCTCCGACTTCAGGAAGCAGGCAGCCAGGCTCCCTCCTTTAAGCCAATCACACCGCTGTGACACGGCGCTCAGCCATGGGCTGGATGGGTGGGCATATTCTCCATGCAGGCTGTAATGCAGCTTGCATGGAGAACGAGGTACATGTGCATGACTGGTTTGTCCGGCCTGAGAGGGCCGACCAAACAGTCATTGCGCACTTAGGAATGGGCAAACCACTCCTCCACTGCCCTGCTCCGAGAGCAGAGCAGCCCCACCCACCTGCCCGCAAAGCAGCACAAACATAAAATGATAATAACTGAAAGTTATTATCATTTAATGTTTTTGCTTCTCGCACTGCTTGAAAACAGTGGGGCGATGCACCTCCGCCATAGCAGAGGAGCCGCCACCGTTTAAAATGTTGAAAGCTGCCAGTGAACAACAGGTATAGGGTAGGAGGAGTGCACGGTCTGATCAAGCACACCTACATACGCACTCCCGCACCTGCTTCTACAGTAGTAGTTCAATGTGCCTTAAAAGATCCAAAATCGTTCCCCCTAGGCAGCAACATTGAAAGTGAGTCAGACAGGAGAGGGTAACGCAGACAGAGAAGAGGGTGAGGCAGAGAGCGGGGAAAGTGGAGCAGAAAGAGGGGAGAGTGATCAGGAGGAAAGTGAAGGAGAGGGAGGAAGGTGAGGCAGAGAGAGGGAGCCTAGTGAGGTAGAGAGAGGTAACAGACAAAGAGAAGAAGGAAGGTGAGTCAGAAAGAAGGAATAGTGAGGCAGAATGAGAGAAAACAGAGAGAGAATGGTGGGGTGAAGCGAGAAAGGTGAGGTGGTGACAGAAGGGTGAGATGGAGAGGGAGAAGGTCGACACAGTGAGAGGACGGTGAGTGGAGAATGGGAGGAGGTTCAGGTGGAAAGAGAGGAGGGTGATAGAAGGATGAGGTTACGGTGAAGATAGACAGCAAGGAGAGCGAGGAAGATGCAGCAGGGATAGAGAGATGTGGAAAGAAGAGGGTGACGATGGAGGGAGTTGAGGGTGAGATGGGCAGCAGAGCAGGATGAAGTAGACAGGCAGGATGGTGAGGAGGGGAGAGAGGAGGGTGTGGCGGGGACAAAGGAGGGTGAAACAGACAGAGAAGAGATGGAGCACACAGGTACAACCCCCCAGAAAACAAGAGTTAAAACTAGTAGGCATGACCCCAGCAGTAGGTAGAATGTATGGCTCACCTTCCTAAAAGACCATCCAGCGTGCCCAGACCAGGTTCGCAGTAGAATGAACGGCGCATCTTCCTACAAGACCATCCAGTGTGCCCAGACCAGGCTCGCAGTAAGGTCATCCAGCGTGCCCAGACCAGGCTCGCAGTAGAATTAACGGCGCATCTTCCTACAAGACCATCCAGTGTGCAGACCATCCAGTGTGGACAGACCAGGCTTGTAGTAGAATGTATGGCTCACCTTCCTACAAGACCATCCAGCGTGCCCAGACCAGGCTCGCAGTAGAATGAACGGTGCATCTTCCTACAAGACCATCCAGCGTGCCCAGACCAGGCTCGCAATATGGTCATCCAGCGTGCCCAGACCAGGTTCGCAGTAGTATGAACGGCGCATCTTCCTACAAGACCATCCAGTGTGCCCAGACCAGGTTCGCAGTAGAATGAACGGCGCATCTTCCTACAAGACCATCCAGTGTGCCCAGACCAGGCTCGCAGTAAGGTCATCCAGCGTGCCCAGACCAGGCTTGCAGTAGAATGAACGGCGCATCTTCCTACAAGACCATCCAGTGTGCAGACCATCCAGTGTGGACAGACCAGGCTTGTAGTAGAATGTATGGCTCACCTTCCTACAAGACCATCCAGCGTGCCCAGACCAGGTTCGCAGTAGAATGAACGGCGCATCTTCTTACAAGACCATCCAGTGTGCCCAGACCAGGCTCGCAGTAAGGTCATCCAGCGTGCCCAGACCAGGCTCGCAGTTGAATGAACGGCGCATCTTCCTACAAGACCATCCAGTGTGCAGACCATCCAGTGTGGACAGACCAGGCTTGTAGTAGAATGTATGGCTCACCTTCCTACAAGACCATCCAGCGTGCCCAGACCAGGCTTGCAGTAGAATGAACGGTGCATCTTCCTACAAGACTGTGAGAAGTTGGCCTGATGTATGATGTCACTAGTTCTAGTGTACACCCTATATCAGTCCAAATACCCTTATGGTGATTGGTTGTAAAGTCAACCTTATAGACCAGCTATCCTAGTGGTAGCATGGACAAGAGCAGTCTTAGGCTAAACTCTGAATGGCATGTGAAGCCAGCTGCGATACCATATATAATCCCTTGAATACCAAATGAAAGGACACCACAACAGATATATATATAAAATAAAGTGTATTTATTCTAAGCAAACCCCCAGCACTCTTTATGAGATTAGAGGTAAGTACAACACAGTCTTATTAATGCATACAGTAAGTCACACAGGTAAGTAATACAGTTAGGCCCTAGGGGCCACGCAAACCATATACTAAGTAAGTGGTATAAGAACCACTGTCACGGAAATAGAATAGGCCTAGGCCTAGGGAATCGCTGGGGCTACACTACACTAGCGTTAGTTAGGAAGTGGGAGGCCCACGGGATTCGTGTGCAGAGTGGAAACACTCACGCGTAATGCGTAAAAGTCAATAGCAATAGTACAGTTTAGAAAACGGTAGATTTAGGACACTTCCGGAGTAGCTAGGAAGTTGAGACTTGAAAACTAGACACTAGGATAGTCACTAACCTGATGAGCACCGGAGTACCCAAGTTACCTAGCCCACAGGCTGCGGGTGCATAGGGGTGAAGATGCGTCGTTTTCGTCGTCGACTCCTATGGATGCCTGAAGAAAGATGCTGACAGGCAGTCAGGGAAGAGTGTCCGGTGGATCCCAAGGCTGGGATCAAGAAGAGAAGAAACCTGCAAGCAGAAGGGACAGAGTCAAGGTCACTAGCCAGTGACCACGTGGAACCAGGAAGGAACCAGGCGATGTCGTGAAGATTGCAGGTGAAGGTGAAGCTTGTCGCTGCAGCCAGGAGGACCAGGAAGCGTCGAGGACGACCAGGACCAGGAGGCGAGCTGTCCCACGAAGGCTCTTGCTGTCGGCGGCGTCGAAGTTGGACTAGGACTCACCAAGCCTTGGAAAGCGGAACCCACGAAGAACGAAGAACTTGCTTCTGGTGCAGACCAGGAAGGTCTGGGGTGCTTCTTCTTTGCAGAGAAGCGGGAGCCAGTCTGGAGGAGCCAAACCAGCGCAGAAGATTTCAGGGTGCGTCGTCACAGAGGCCACTAGCCAGCGGGCAAGCAACCGGACAGACGCGGCAAGCAGGAAAATGCTGAAGGGCCCCACGCAGGACTCGTGGAGTGTGGGGGGGCTGATCTTCGGTGCAGATGGTGCTTGGGGTTGGGGCTTCTCAATCCCCGGTGCACAACTTCGAGGGTACCTCAGAAGCTGCGCTGTAAGTTACTAGCCACTTTTCCTAGGTAGCCGGTCCCACGTCGCTCGTCGCCTCCACGGATCTCAGCTCTGCTGCAGATGTGGATGAGGGTCGGAGAAGTCTGGAAGTCAAGGCTCTGGTCGGGCTCTGCAGTCGGTTCCTCGTAGAACGGTCGCAAAGCAAAGGGTAGTCTCTTGATGGTGCCTGTTTGCACAGGGTAGCCACTCCTTGGCTACAAGGGAGATTCTTCAGTCTTCTTCTTTCGTCGAATGTCGAAGGTCCAGAGTTTCTGTTCAGTTTTGCAGGTTCAGGATAATCTAAAGTCTTGAGGCCCAACTCCCACTCTTATACTAATCTGGGGGGCTGGGATACCTGCTAGGTCACGCCTTATGGGTGGGACCTGGGAGGGGGTGGTTACACCCACTTCCCTTTGTCCAGTTTCGCGCCAGAGCTGGGGCTGGAGTGCCCCAGCGCCGGTTTGAACTGGACTATGCAAGGAACACCTTGTGTGCCCCAGGCATGTCTCATTCCTTTCAGCCCACCCTGCCCCAATACACTAAAGGCTGTCTGGGGAGGTGCTAGCACCTCCCCAAGCAGGAAACCTATTGTCCAGGCCTCCCTGGCTGGGATCACTCCCAGCTGCAGGAGGTCAGACTTGTGTCGTGGCAGCAGCATCCATTTTGTGATGCTGAGGCTTTGGTCAGAGGCTAACAGTTGAAGTATGATTTTAACATGTCTTTCCCTCTAGAAGGGGGGAATAATCTTCTCATGTCCAGAAATGGCATGGGGGTATTATTCCCTAGTGTTAGACACCTTACACGACATGTTTTGATAAAGCCAAACCATAGTTACCATAACCGTCTAAGATTATAAGGCACTTTAAGAGTATATGGTAGGCTATATCATAGAACAGCTATAAGGACAAGGTTCCGAAAGCTGCAGACAGGCTCAGCTCATGCTAGAGCACCATCTCACATGTTACCAAGCACTCTGCCTCCAGGATTGTCAAGGCCTGCCATAGGAGTGACTGATAGGTACACATGTGTCTATATGTAAGTTAGGTATAGGAATACTACACCTAAGCAAGGGGTGATTACACGACCTTGCCCCAGCTGAGTGATCAGCCAGTTGTGTCAAAATGGAAGGCCAGGCCAGGGGTGGCATAATACATGCTGCAGCCCCTGGTAGGCCTAGGGTACACCTATGCCCTGGGTACCTAGGGTACACTGTACAGGGGCCAATAAGGTGATCCTATCCAAATGGGTTATGCACCTAAAGTACATAGTATTAATTTAGAGAGAGAACAGCAGGGCTGTGGGTCTGATTAGCAGGCCCACAGCCACATCTAAGTCGAAAACCAGTAAAGCAAAAGCAAAAAGTGGGGGTGAACATAGAAAGCAGACCCTACTCTCCTACAAAGACCATCCAGTGTGCACAGACCAGGCTCGTAGTAGAATGTATGGCTCATCTTCCTACAAGACCATCCAGCATGCCCAGACCAGGTTCGCAGTAGAATGTATGGCTCACCTTCCTACAATACCATCCAGCCTGCCCAGACCAGGCTCATAGTAGAATGGACGACGCATCTTCCTACAAGACCATCCAGTGTGCCCAGACCCAGCTCTCAGTAAAATGTATGGCTCATCCTCCTACAAGACCATCCAGCGTGCCCAGACCCAGCTCACAGACACAAGGAAGACGCTGTGCAATCCCATTAATCTTTGTGGTCCTACGATGCATCTTCAAAGCCATCCCAGATCCCGAATCCTGGAGCTGGGCTGGCTCGTTTGCGCCAGGCTACTTGTTGCATCGGACTCAGCTGCTGTTCAGCAATCGGTCAAAGTTGTCTGTATCTCTCTAGAGGGACTGTAGTCTTTTGCTTAAATAATATGGACTTTGAGCTGAAACACCTGAGTTCTTGAGTACTCCAGGCGAGTGCGCTGGTAACCAGCTGAACAATCTCAGCCAGGAACTTGTAGTGTTGTTTGGTGGGGACATAACTATTGAAGGATCACCTAGATTAACTTGTAATGAAGAGCTAGAATCCAATAAGCATCTCCCTTCTTGATCCAGTCTTGTGTGACTAATTGGCTGCATGGTCATTTGTTGGAAAGCTTCAGTCTTTAGATATTGTGGTATTGTAGCAGAAGCAGTTCTAGTTTTCAACTCATCTGTTGTTGGCTATTAGTGATAGACATATAACGTGTCACCCAAAAACAAAAGTGTACATTAAACAGTGACTAATAAAATTATTGACCGACACCTGGCTCATCAGTCGGCAAACCACACCAAACCCATCACACTAAAAACAGCCCTTCTATGTAGAGTGCAGACACGTAGATACACAATGGGAAATGAGGTGACTACGCTGGATCTCAGCCACAGCGTCCACTGTCGTACCCCCGCCCCTCCCTGCTCTTTAGCCCCTCCCTCGGGAGGCGGAATTAGGCAGTGCAAAGTTGTGGCAGGAGCTGCCATGATACACTGCAGCTTGCCTTAACATTTTTCTTTTTTCAATGAGCTGCTGATCATGAGCCAATATGTCCCAATATTTGCAAAAAATTTATTTTAATGCGCGCAGCAATGCATACTTCGAGCCTCTGCTCCCAAGATAGAAGCATGGGACCTCTGAAGGTGAGTTTTGCTCTGCCGCTTATAATGCAGCTTGGCACTAACATAAACCACACTTGGATGCTGAACTCTGACATGGCCGTAGTCAGGCCTAATGCTTGGGCACATTGCAATGAGAGGTAGAGTGGGGCTGGGTACAGACTGCCATCTTCCTGTGACTTATCCCTATTGTCCAGGCATAAAACATACACAGAGGACTTCTAGACTGATTTTATTATGCTATTCCAAATTGAGGTTTGGGCCTAATGTGTGCCGGATTGGTTGACTGGGGGCAAGAGATGGTTCCCTGTACCATGGCAGGATTATGCTGTTCCCGGTGTGCCACTTTGATAACTGCCACACGCAGTAAGTCCTATTTTCTTCCATGGTGTGAAGGGCAGGCTGCACCGTTGCTATCTCTTTGGCGCTCTCTTGAGTGATACAGATTTGGACACTTTCACAGTGAAGCTGAATGCTCTTTTAACCGCCCCTGACAGCGCCCATGAGCTGTGATCAGAGTAAGAGGGGTTCTTACTTATCACCTCATTTCTTCAAGGGAGCCACTAGCGAAGAATCTCTTGTCGCTTTCAGGAGAATGAACAGCGACCAAACAATGACATCCACCATGCAAGGAGGACCAATCAAGAGAGCTTCTGCGGTTGATGATGGCTATTTATTGCGCATTCCAAGACCAATCGACTAGTTTTAGTGCAGTGGCCAAAAGCTTGTCCTACACACCGGTGTTGCCGAATGGCGGGGTTGCAGGCTGCGAAGGCCACCTATTCTTGATTCCAACTCATGTCTCTTTCTTCCACCGTATGCACTTCCTGTCTCGTTATCTCATTCTTGCCGGTTGTTTCCTTCCCTGATTCCACAATTTCTCTCCACTTTCCTATCTTTCTCCTCCCTCCTCTTTCTCCTTTCCTACCATCCTCTTTTTTGCTCTGGATGAAAGTCTGATGATGACAAATAAGGCCAGTTGAACACATTTGTGCTGATGGTCACCACCTGCAACCGCCTGTAAAAGGAAGCTCTGATAAGTTTATTTTTATATAGTCTTTTTGCTTAAATACAAAATTGTTGTAAGAATTAAACAGTTTTATGCCTATTGAAATAGAAATTCAGCAGGTTCTAGGGTGATCATACCTCAGGTAATTATAGATGTATTAATGTATTGATTTGGGAGCTTTGTAAAGTGTTACATGACTCTGGTGGATAATGCAGAGCACTAAAGACTTTATTCTAAGACCCCGCTTCCGACGGGCATTGAAGTCTAATCAAATGTTCCTCAATTGCACATTTTCTTGTGTGAGGTTCAGTGATAGGCTACTTTGAAGAGCTCTGTTTTTTAGTAGTTTTCTGAAGCATATGTAATTGGATTCGTCTCTCAGGAGTGGATTTATGGAGGTCCACGGTTTAGGGACACTCATAACTACAATGTTCAGGAGACAAGAGGGTTTCTCAGCAGAATGAACCAACACCATCGTGAAACCTAGGATTGTGGCGATGGTAATGTGTATATATCAAAAACACACTCCATCCTGTTGAGTTATGAAGAACCGCAGTCACAAGTGGTAATGATATCAGTGTCACACTTATTAAACCCCTGGCTGCAATATTGGCTGGCTGTTGTGACCTCAGCACAGGAGCTTTGAAACATGGAAGTAAGGCAGATTGAGAACAGTTGAATGGTGGTATGTACTGTGTTCATATGAAATGGAGAGGGGCCACTGACTCTAGTAAGTTAGACACAATGGCTGTTGAGTTCAAAATATCAGCCATCTAAATTGTTTGGATCAACTCGACATCATTAAGGGGTGAAGGAAAGTATAAGATTGGTGTGGCCCACCATAAAATCAAGGGCAAGAAGGAAGGATGTGAAATAGAGATAAAGGATTACCTATAGTGGAAGACATACTTCCTGCATAGTCTGTCTTTGGATGGGCAAAAAAGAAAAAAGACTATTGGAAATAGAGTGGGGCGATTATTAACAAAGACAACTAGCGCTCAATTAATGTGCAGCCTGAGGTCATCAGGTCATAAACACATTTCCTATCTTCGTGTGCCCTTGACCAACATTGTAGGTCTCGGAACAGTAGTCAGAGGCTGATGGCAGATAGTGAGGCAATGCATTATTCAGCCATCCCAAAGACTGAGGTGAAGTAAGGGTTCATGGTTATACATTCTCCTAAAACTGTACTGAGCCCTGTAACTTTACTCTTACTACAATAAGTGTAACCTTTGGAAGGATATCTGTAGTTGGGAGGATATGTTAGTTTCTAAGATACAAGCGCATGTATCAGCTGTGTGTGATCCATCCTTGGTCCTCTGGAACGTGTTAGTCGTATGTTGATGAGGAGCGAGTGGAAGTAAAATATGCGAATGAAAGAACATACTTCTACAGAAGAGAAAAGCAAAAGTAAAGATAAAGGTCGTGAATTTTACAAGACTACCAAAAGTTTTATGAGATTAGCATCCGCGTTCAGGTCTTCAGTGAGTGGCTCTCCAATGTATTTTATCGAATACACATGGAAGTCACACACTAGAGGACCAGAATGATAGCTTTTGGCCCCAATTAGTTTTTGGTTGTCAATCTATGCCATGAGATTCTAAAGGAGTGATGGGATGTTTTTTCCTTATGCAAAGTGTATGTCTATGGTGTGGTCAAGGACCTTATCTATTTTACTTTTAATTTCGCTTATACACATTTCCTGTTTATTTAGGTCTCGCCTGAGCCAGCGCATGCGCAGCTCTGGCGAGACATTTAGTGAGTGGGCTTCAAAAAGCAGACCACAGCTTTTTGTGTGGCCTATAGCATGCGGTTATGCGCACAGTTACGAGCACAGGTGCCATCTGGCTTTCCTGTCTCGTAATTGCTCATTAAGTGCATCGCTCGCGGGCACCCTTACAGCCCGCAATCACTTTCAAGGCCGCGCGGCTGTGTTACTTTCACGGCCGCGCGGCCAATGCTTGTTCTAAAATGTGCTCGCTACATGCCTTCCGCCCCATTATATATTTGTTAATTTGTTTATTGGATTTTAAAACATACCAGTGTGCATTCTTTCATTATAGGCTATAATGAATGAATAATGTCCTGTTTCGCCAAGCACTCCCTTCTCTGTATTTACCAGTAATTGTTCAAAAGCCCGCCTTTCTTTATCTCCATTCTTTCGTCTCTATGCACTTTCCTTTCGTCCTTCACTCCCTCTCCAATAGTTGTTAGCACTTTCACACTCCCTTCTCCTCTTCTACTCGCCCTTTATCTCTGTTTTTCTTTCTCACTCTCCCTCCCTCGCCCTTTCTGCCTCCCCCTAGGCGCTCCCCATCCTTGGGTACTTTGATAACCCAGCTTCCAGTGCCATTAATGCCCTGTAATTGCTTAATCCCAGGGCAGAGTCCGGGCTCGCGGCTCTCGGATGTCATCCCAGCGTGCACGTGTAAACTCCTTCAGAAATGCTATCTCTGCGTGAGGCCTGCCGTTGCCGTCGCCCTCGGCAGGGGGGCATTATTCAAGACCTGACACACATTCAGAGGATTTCCTACTGTACTCCTTTCACGGGCCGATTTATAGACCCTTTTCATATGGCAGAGGAAAAAAAGCCTCTTTAGCTTCATTAACTGTAAGCATTGCAGAAGTCTGAGCCTCGCTCCTCTCTGGGTGACCTTACCGCTTCAAACCAGTAAACTGGGCATTGTGCAGTTTTAAAATGAGGAATCCTTTCTGAGCCGTGGGGAAACTATAAAGTTGGACAGCTAGCTGATGAAATTCAATTGGTACCAACACCCCATGCCAACACCTGGGTGCTAGAACACTTCTTTGCAGAACCAGTGCTATGATGCTATCCAACCTGACTGACAGGGAACCCAAGAAAGAGGTATTTTGCTTACAGCACTGTTCTTCCATTAGTGCAGTGGTGCACAATGGTAAAACCCACCGGGGCCACTTCATGGACACAATAAATTACTAGGGAGGATTCCACAGGCAATGAGCTCGCCAATGGCCATACTGTGATAACCTCTTGTGAGTCAACCTGAAGTTTACATTGAGGTGACCTCTGGCTCAGCATAAATCCAATGAGGTCTTAGAGCAGATCTACCTCCAAAACAAATTATATTTCTGCAGATGACCGTTGCTATTCTTAGGGTCAAGTGACAACTTTCCATTTAATTTACCTGACATCCAATCTTTTTGAACATGCATCTTCCACAGGTCCCATTCATACTAACAAACAAGCATTGGCATAGCCAATAGATCTCACCTTTGGGACCTTATAAGTGTTTAGCCATGCAACAGTTAATGTTGTTGCAGCAAGGATATTGTGCTGCATAACTAAATACTTAAAAGGTCCCAAAGGCGAGACCTATTGGCTATGCCAATGCTTGTATTTTTTTTAGGTTTTGCTTAACAGTGCAACATTCTGCACGGCATACTGTTACCAGTTCTTAAAAATATCCATAAAATGGAGTTTGGATCCACCCAGAGAACTACTAATCTCTCACCTCATGCTATTAGCTGCCTTTCTACGAAGTGCTACTATTGGATTCATTAGGGACTATTTTACATCTGAAAAGTATTCATTCAGTCCACAGTTTGTCACATTCAGTTCTTTGTCTCCAGTACACACTTTATACAGAAACCAATCCTTCTTTACTTCTTTTTCCCTAGCAATGCCAAAGCCAACAGCGGAGAACATATTGTGATAAATAGCATTTCTGCATGTAATGCATGTAAATAGCATTTGTGAATTCCGGCGACTACGTGGCACATTAAAGCTAGATCTTTTGGCTTTGACAATGCTTCTTTTTGACAGTATTCCAGTCTGCATGGCAAGGCAAAACACAAATGAGTCATATTGGAAGGAATATCCACTGATAGTGAGGTCGCAAGAAAAGTTGCTGTACAAATAGCATTTGTATCAGAGCTGGAATTAAAGTATTAGTTATTCAGACTGTGTGTAAGCGTGCACCAGTGGATCACAGGTTTCACTTCTTTTGTAGGCAGATCGCGATCCGTGAGCTAGTTCTATGCAGCGATCAAAAACCAGTTTGCAGCAGTACTTAGATATGTTGTTCGTTCTATCCCATCACATTGCTCTCCATAGGAGGGTCTTTACAGCTTCAGTGGGCATCCATGTGCAAGGCTCCCACCCAGCTGAGAAGGTAGCTGGCTGCAAGAGCCTGTTTTTTTTTATTCCTTTAGAAGCCTCTTTACACCAGAGGGTTTGTACTTCAAAAGGATTCCATATTTGGAGGTTTTAGATCATAATCACACCGTTCTTCCAGCAGTGGTTTCCAAACCTATGTATGATGTCATACCAATGATTTTTTGTTTTCCATAATTCACAGAAATTACATTATACCAGTCAATTAATCTACATTTGTGCAGTGTACTGCTGCACATGCAGCATTGTGTCCTGTTTTTAATATGCATTTGTTTGTTTCTCAAGCATGCAGTATAAAACATTCATAAAGGATTACATGTTCTAGAGGTATACTTACATTCACATGCTGCTCTGCCTCATGGTTATCATTACATGAGAAGCCAACAAAGCAATCTATAACCAGCGATGGGGCAGAATGATAGACTATGCTGGGAAGTTGTGCCTCGCCCTCATCCTGTGCACAGCAGAGCATCCAGCTGCAAGAACTGATACCTCGGCTGTCACTCAGGAGTGTCTTCCCCTACCGTGCGCCTTGAAGTTCTGTCATAGGACTTCTAGTATCAGAGAAGGGAGGTATGTGCACTTGTTGTTAGACATGGTAGGCTTATTGCATGCTTGAGGCTCTGTGTGGCATTTGAAATTCTTCTTGTCCCCTTTTCTGCTTTTTAGGGCTGTGGTTTGCTAATGAAGCTATTAAGACTATTGCTTATGATTTACATTGAGTTAGCTTTGGATCTGACCCCTTTTAACAGTTGTCTTTGTTTGACCAGCCTCTTTCAGCCATTGGGCTGAGACTTTAACAATCCCTTCTTGACTGAGGCCAGTGGATAATTCATCTCTCACCCTATGCTATTGGATGTTTTATTGTATCCTTTGGCCTTCACTTGAGCGCTTGTATTGAATTGCTAGAGGGACTATTTAACTGTAACCCCAATTGTCCGTCCTGCTGTGTTTAATGTGCTTGTGTTGCCTGCATTACCATATTAAGACCCAGGCCTATTTTCTTTGGCAATACCTGTTTATTTTGTTGTTTAAAAAAAAAATCTTTGATAGCTTCACATCATGCAAAGCTGGGGAGATTGTAAACATATTTGTAGGATGCTACTAAACAAAAATGGGAAGAAGGCATATTTTCACTTGACATGTCCTTCACTTTATACAAAGTTTTCAATATCTCAGAGGTACTGAAATACATAAGTTACATTGCTTTGACAAATACACAATAGGGCTGAACGAATTCCTGTACAAATTCAGAACGATCACCAGTATTCCACTATATCTCTCCTTGTAGTTTCAGGAATAGTATACTATTGTGATGTGTATTTATTTAAAAAATAGCACCTTAATGGATGTATATACTATAATTGTAGGCACATTTTCATTAAGTCTTACATACCAGACAGCACAAGCAGTCTGTTGGCAAAACAGATCTTTTGTCCGATTTCAGTGGACTTACAGCCTGCACATTGATTGCCATTGGTTGGCTTTACTGACACTCTGATGTCCTAGCTTATTTGTTAGCTTGTGTGGGGTGTACTTTCTCCTCATGTGGTTGTCCTTCCCCAGGAGCATGGACCTATTACTTATGTCCTTCCACTGCTCATTTTTCAGGCATTACTTGTTTCTTGTTGAGTACTCCATGAGAGTGCATGTGTTTTCCAACGGTCTCCTATGAATGCTTTTCTTGTACCCTTTATGGCTCCATGTTACTCTTTCTCACCTTTATGCTTCTCCCCGCACACAGGCATGATGCACTTGCCTAAGTGTCCCCTCTGCATTGTTTTCTCCCTCTTGTGCTTCCCCCATAACTCAGGGTTGCTTTCTGTCGGCCCTGTGCTTCTCTTCTTTCCCCTCATTGCTTTCTCTCGTGTTGCTTCCACCAGCATGCTCCATGTTGCTTCTACCATGGCCCTCTCTGTGGCTTACCTCCACCCTCTGTGTACGCTTCTTTTTTTCTTATTATTTACAGATCCAAGTTGTATTGGTAAATAAAAAGAGCAAAATGCAACTGCGCTATTTTGTAGACATGCATGAGTAGTGCGCACACCTACAAAATGAGTCAACCATCTGCAGCATAGTCTTTTTTCCGTTCTTTAATCATGCTGCACTGCATCGGGGATACTGAATAGATAGGGGATACTGTATAGCCCCTCCATTTTCAACCAGCTGCCAACCAAGCTTCTTTTTACAATGCCCTACAAATTTGGCTTTTTCATTCTTCCCTGCATTAGCCCAAATCCTGATTCTCTCTTTCTTCCTAACCAATAGCACTGGGATAACTTCAGAGGCTCTTGCATGCTCTAGACATAGGTGCCGATTATGATCCTGTAAAAACCGGGTACGAACCGTCGGTCGGAGCGTTTTCTCCGTCCGACTCGTACCCGGTCGTAAAACTTTACAAACATGGAATTACGATTCGCACAGAAACACCATTTCCGTACGAATCGTAAAAAACACCGACCGACGAAAATATACATACGAATGTGATCCGGGAATGCTGCGACGTGACGTCGGGACGCTTTCAGGCAGCGTTTCACGACCCAGGAAGTACGATTCGAACCGACAGCAGTCCGGACGGCAATATTTTCACGGCACCCAAAAAGTGCCGGAAAAGCGAAGTACGGCGCGAAACGACCAGAGTAGGTGGCCCGGTACGTGCTGTACCCCCACCCAGCCCCCGTATGTACGCGCCGACCCCCCCCAGCCCCCGTACGTTCGAGTCGTACCCCCACCCGTGTATGTACACCCCTGTACGTGTCGTACTCCCCCGTGTATGTACACCCCTGTACATGTCGTACTCCCCGTGTATGTACACCCCTGTACGTTCGAGTCGTACCCCCACCCGTGTATGTACGGTGCGTACATACACGGGTGGGGGTACGACTCGAACGTACAGGGGTGTACATACACGGGTGGGGGTACGACTCGAACGTACGGGGGCTGGGGGGGTGTTCGGCGCGTATGCGGGCACATGTCTCCATGTTTGCTATGGGTGTTCGGTGCGGACAGTGTTTTTTCCATACGGTTGTAACATCGGACGCACGGGATGGATCGTGATTCCTCGGTCGGACTTCACTTTTCACGTTTGTACGGTAAATCATCCGTGGACGTGTCGGACACATTTTCCGACCCGAGGACGTGTGGGGAATTCTTCCCAATGCGATTCGTATGGTCTTTTTCCCATGCGAATCGTAATTGGCAGTTTGTACGGCACTTGTACGATTCGTACGGTAAAAAGACCGGATACGAGTCGTACAGGGAATTTTTTTACCGGATCGTGATCGGCACCATTGTATCAATTCCTTCATTCAAACCACATTACCTCAGTTTTATCAAGCTTCAAAGTAATTGTCTGAGATGCAGTTTTATTATTTTCATCACAAGCAATTGTGAATGCTCTAATCCACTGTTCAGTGAGAGTGCAAAATTACTTCTGGCCATTTTTAGTGGGGAGTGAGCTGATCATTTAAAAAAAACTGATATCATTGACACTAAGTTGAAAATGTAAGAGAAATCATTTGTTTTTAAATTCCACATACTTTGTATGCTAAATTGATTTCACTAATAAGGGCCTAGACTTTAAGAATGTCAAAACCTCTGACACATTCGGATGCAATTGATGATTCAGTGTAGTCTGCAGTCTTGGACTGAACATCCACTTACAGTGCTGTGGATATAAACATTATCAATCATTGTACAGAGAGTGGGCACATATTCCGTGTATGCTAATGCTGTCAGGCACTTATATACAAGAGGCGGGGCTTCTGGCTGGGGTCAGTTAAGTGAACCCATGGAACAAGAAAAGGATATGTATGGCCACATACTTTTATGTTACCAAAACATCCTTTCTATGTTTAACAGCACACCCTTTATGTGTAACAACACATATTTCTATGTTCAACAACACATCCTTTTTTTGTGTAACAACACATCCTTTTATGTATAATAATACATCCTTTTCTTGATCGTCTTATTCAGCTTATCACATCAGTCATTTAAACATGTTCTTGCTCAACACAAGCAGAGCTACAAATTGCAACAACCAGTGTACAATGTTGGCATTATTTTATGCAGACGATATGGCGCTAATCTGTCCCACACCGGAAATACATTTACACCTATCCCAGATACGGATAACATTGTGTGTGTTAATATTCTCAGATGTATGAGTTTGTGAATGTTCCTCTACTGTGGACGGTTAACCCAGCCACAAAGTGTCTCCTGAGCCCTATATTTGTGAGGGTTTACATTCCTTCACACTGGTGAAATAGCCACATTTTGAAATGTGTTATGTGCTCGGGAAATTCCACCACTCTTGAGTCTGTAAATCCTGATTCAGAAGTTAGACACACATAGTAGACATGTTGTGTATTGGGTGGTATTTGTGTGAAAACCCGTTTGAATCCTTTCTTAAGTGATAAAAATCAATTGGTTGTCAAGTAGTTTCAACCTCTTCTGGCGTGAGGCCTTCTTCTGGGCAAATTAGTATATTAAAACTGGAGAGTTGACTCAAGCACAATCACTTGCTTACTCTGATTTTTTTGCTCTGATTAATGAACTTATATTTAAAGACAGTACTTACTTGCTGCCTTAAATTTGAGATTTCTCTTGAGTTGTTCAGTTTTTGAGAATATATTTTAGCTCCTTTTGTTTTGTCGTCAGATGCCTGATCTAATACTTCACATTCCCAGGTGTATTTATCTGGTTTCTTATTTCACAGCCTCTGCGCAAGATTCTGAGCCTAATATGCAGTATTGTGGATAATGGCGTTTGCTGCCATTACCTGCGGCATGTTTCATTTAATGATTGACGGTTGCTCAAGTGAGTCACTCGTGGAAGTGCGTGTGTCAGTGCTTTCCTCGTTTATAAAGAGTGATTTGAGCATGGATGCTACGTCGCCAGTCATGTAGCCAGGTAATTGAACATGCAGCGCTTGGAGCAGGTAGGTAGATAAAATGAATTCTCATTAATATCTGATTCGGACTGGGTGACTTTTTACAGCGCATAGGTTATTTTTACTTACAGCTGCCAGATGACACACAAAGGATTCAGGCACAACCTCCGCTGACAGAGCTGGGTTATACATTTACAGCTACAGATGTCAATTTACGTCTTGGAAAGTCCATGAATATGAGGAATGGGAATATTTGCCACCTGAGCAAGATTAACAGGAACAACCACGCGAAGAGGCTGGAATCCAATTTACTAAAGTCATGTTCAGAAAATTGAATTCAGGGAGCCAGGTCCGGATCAGTAAAATCTGCTGCGTTTAATCAAAATTATCCAAACCCCAGTGCGGATTGAGTAAGCGCCACTGATGGTGGCACTCCACCTCTGAGATACCTGTAAACCACATGCTCACAGGTTATTTACTTAGAGGGGAAGGGTCTGCCATTCATCTTAGCAAGTTTAACAAAATTAGCATTAATGTTGTTTCTGTGCTATAAAACAAAGGTGCTCATTTAGAACAAACAACGTACAAGAAGCAACAAAAACGTTTCTACCCAGATTGCCATATATTTTTCCTTTTTGTGCACTTTCTGAGTTTTGTAGAAAAATTCACTTTTGATATAGTGATGCTAAAAATGCATCAGACCGCGTAGCTTGGTACTAACACTCAGCAGAAATGTGTACTGGCCTTGTTACCACACGGTATTTCCCATTTGTTTGCTCCTAACTGAAGTTCAGAAACAAGGCACTATCCAGTAGTAGCAGCATTAATGCTGCAGCGTGTTACCACCTGATTTTGCGTGTGCGGTTGCTCCACTAAGTGAACTCTGAGCACGTTGATCATATACATTTTTTTTTCTTCTTTTAAAAAACAAATATTTTATTATTGTCAGCAAGGGCACAGCATTACAAGTTGAATAGAAGAAATCTTCATTAGAAGGACATCTAGACATGTATATAGACATTTCTAAAGACAGTACAATACCAGTCTCACCCTTAACAATAATTAGAAACTTAAATCCATATTCCTACTAGAGGGAGGCTTCCCTTCAAATTATATATTCCGCGTTCGTGCAGTCTAATCTATTAGCTTTATATATCTAATGTCAACGGCCCCCATATAGTGTCTAAAATTACCCGAGCTAGAGCTGTCTCCATTTCATAAATTTCCCTTACTATAACCCACCATTCCCTTGTGGTGGGAGGTTTAGAAGAGATCCAAGCCCTGGCGATGGTAAGTCGGGCAGCAACCAGTAAGATTGCAATAAGCCGTTTAAGACCCAGACTCTCTTCTTTGTAACCCAATATGTGGGGTTAGAATCTACCCCTAATCGTTGCCTCATCACCTGAGCTATCTTCTTCCAAAAAGCTTCTAACTCTGGGCAAGTGGCAAACATATGTACTATGCCTGCAGCATACATCCCACATTTGGGCATTTTTTCTTTTCCCCTCCTTGACCCTCCTGAGCCCAGCTGACAATCTTCTCTGGGGTGTAATAAAGCATGCTTGATTGTGTGGAATTGCTGTAGTCTTAAGTTTACTGAATGAATTAATTCTTCTAGAGTGATGGTTTTGAAAATAACATTTATCCCCAGAGTCTTAGTTCATCTTGCTGTTACTGAGACACTTGTCCATCCTACTAATTATAGATTTCGATTTTTCCACATGCAGGCAATCCCATATTTCCGAATTAGACGCTGACGTTAAGGCTAGGTGTTTCACGAAGTAGTCCCTCATTTGAAGATACTTAAAATACATATGGCCAGGAAGATTATAAAGAAATTGCAAGCTCTTGAATGCACTAAAACCATGACAATTATACAGATCGGCCAGATATTGAATGCCGTACCTAGCTGGCAGTATCGTGAAATACCTCTGGTAACAAGGGATTACCCATAATGGGAGTTTGTCGTGATAAAATGACAGATGACACGTAACAGACATAGTTCGCCAGATGTGCCCATTATCTCTGATGGTCTTAAACCTGACCCTTTTAAAGTAATTAGGATCGTTAGTTTTATACAGAAACATTCGACATTCAGATCCCAAAACCAATCGATGAAAAAAGTTTTGATTTTTGGGATCTAGGAGACTACAAAGACGACTCGCAAATCCGGCCCAATAGTACATTTAAAAATAAGGGAAAGCAACGCACACCCTGATTATACGGGTGTTTCAATAGATCTATTGCCCGTCGTGCTTTGTAGCCCCAGATGAAGCTTCCTAATACACCTTCTAATTTCCCCCCCAAAAAAACATAGCGACAAGGAGAGGAATTGACCGAAATACGTATAAGAACTTGGGGAGTACCTTCATTTTTATAATATTACACCTCCCTACTATGCCAATTGGGAGCTTATGCCAACTTTTCAGTCTCTTAGTCGTAATTTCTAACAGGGGCTCGTAATTACACTTAAGTCTTTTTTCATACAAGTGCTGTACAAGGACTACATTTTTTTTAAAACACTTTTGCTTTCTGAACTCTTAGGCTGGTAAATTCCGTATTTTACTGCTCACAAAAATCTGACTTGAGTTTATGGTTGCATATGGTTTGTGCACATGCGTAGAGGTGCATAAGCACAATTTTCGCATTGGTCGACGTGTCATCCTATGCTTCTAGGGTCTACCTGCGCTCCCCACTCCTCATGGTGTGGACTCCTCCGATTAAAACAGTAGACTGTATGTAGTGCAGTTATAATCTAAGTAAATCATTGTCCCTCTCGTTTGGAGAAGGGAGTATTATGGATCCATCTGTATTGTGCAGCTCAAAACAGTGTGACCACAAGCCTACATGTGAAGTAGAACAAGACATGAGTTTTCAGTTTAACAAACATAGTACGAATCCTTCCTTATACTAACAATTGCAATGCACGTCTAACTTTTTTTTGTTAACTGTAAGTATTTTAAAATGCCAGGTATTCAAGTGGCGTAAGCTTCAAGTTTTTTTCCAGTTTTGGTTGTAGGAATAAGCACGGCAACCTGGCATTTTTCTCACCACTTTAGTCAGCAACGGTGCAAGGTCCTTTCGGTTTCCAGCACCATTTTATTTTGCCGCTGGAGCAGTACTCCTTCAAGTGTCCACACCGCAGTACTTGGTGAAGCCACTCTGCCCGGCACTGTTCACGAGCTTGTAATGGGGCTGCCGAGTGGAGTCTAAAATGTTGTACTGGCCAACCCTGAAGATATGTGTATGTACGTGAAGGCGCTCTCATCTGCTACTATCTCCAAATAGGTACAATGGTAAATATATAAAATAATTTTTTAAAATATAAATACCAGTTTTTTTGTTTTTAATTTATTTTACGAAGATTAAGAACAGAATATATCATTTTCTGAGATTGAGTTTCATATGGTATTTATTTAGTTTTATAAGCTGTTTAGTAAGGATAATTTTAACAGGAGTGTAATGACTCAAAAGCAAGGATAATCAATGTGTGCAGTAACTCAGTGAATGTGACGGCAAGCTGCCAGCTATTACCAATCGTCAGCATGAACCAGAGGCTTGCAGCTTTCTGAGCCTATAACCTGGCCATACTTGGTATATTTTTAAACTTGCATTCAAATTAAGTCCACCGTAAATAGAATTTTGCATCAATCCCGTGTCTTCTAGTCCTAATCCGTTACTTAATTTACAGTTTTATGTGCTAAAGGCAAATGTAAGGCTACAAAGAAAGCGAGAACTGAGGTGAAGTTTAAAAAAGAATATTGATAATCGAAGGAAGTGATCTGGAGTCTAATTCAGTGGTGTTAATCAATCAATCCTTCTTTATTCGGATTTATAAACAAATCTATAAAAGAGTAACAGTAGAAGGATCATAATTTCATAATTGAAAACAGTCAATACAAATATAAAATACACTTTATCTAAAACATGCTTATTTACACACTCATGGTGTAATTACAGTAAATTCATAAGGGTAGCGGAAGTGACATCATACGCACACTTCTTCCCCCACCCCTCCCGAGGGACATCGAAGGAAGTGAAATCACAGATCCTTTATCCCATGATGGACTCCTCGATGGAACCTTTCTTGCAAACCTGAAGACGTGATTGATGATTGATACAACCAGTAGCTGTGATCATTAACAAGAGCTGAAGCAGGTTTACTTTTGACACATCCTGGCCGCCATCAATTGACAACCAGCACCTGCTGAGGAAACGAGGGGGCGGTGAAGGGTTCTGCCAGTGGAGAATGAGGGGCGGCGAAGGGTTCTGCCAGTGGAGAATGAGGGGCGGTGAAGGGTTCTGCCAGTGGATAATGAGGGACGGTGAAGGGTTCTGCCAGTGGAGAATGAGGGGGCGGTGAAGGGTTCTGCCAGTGGAGAATGAGGGGCGGTGAAGGGTTCTGCCAGTGGAGAAAGAGGGGGCGGTGAAGGCTTCTGCCAGTGGAGAATGAGGGGCGGCGAAGGGTTCTGCCAGTGGACAATGCCAGGACTGGGAGGGTTCACAGAAAGCCATGCATCTTTGACCAGGTAGCCATTAAAAGGGCTTGGCAGGAAGACAGTTGGCATCCAGCAGGCCAATTTCTGTGCCCACAGGACCAGAGGGGAGCAATGGGAGAGTGTGATGTCCTCGTGTAAATCCTTCTACGCCTGTCGGCTTGGTGGCCGCGGGAGGACGTTATTCGTAGCGGTTTTACACCTCTTGCCATTGAGAAATCGGCGGTCTGTGCCACCTTGCAGCCAAGTGGGCATTCTGCTTGTTTGCATAATTAGAGCTCAGTATTTTCAATATTATTATTACTATGCAATTTGTAAAGCGCGCAGCTGCCCCAGAGGGTTTCTCGGCGCAGGATATCGTACAGGTCCGATGCGATAAGCTAAAATAACAAGGTTTTCAGACTCTTTCGAAAGCTCAGGAGTGAATTACAATTTCTTAAAGCTGAGGGTAGAGAGCTCCACAGTTCAGGGCCAAGATAGACACATTGGTTAAACCAAAGAGGTTGGAAAGCAGGGCGCATGTGATGCATTCAACATTGGGATGGCCACTGCATTGCTAGCTAGCTCGAAATGATTCTATTGGTAAAATTCCAATCTATGACTGTCTTCATGGGGATGCTTACCTATTTGTTTATGGAATGGTGCTCTCTTATGCACGTGGCTTCTGAGTGGCAATAAGGGAAAGAGAAGGGAACTGGAACCAAGGAAAATCATTTGGGGATTTTCACAGCTTCCAGGACCTGTAGCAAAGACCAGAGCTCATTGGAAGTGCCGTCTTTTCTCCTTCCAGTGGATCACTGAGAGGTAACATGTTCTAATCCTTGTGCCTGTTCACCACCCTATCTTGTCAGTCGGAAAAGCGTGGGTTTCAGCTTCTTTCTGAGACTGAAGCCATTGTCTCATGATAGAACATGGCTGGTTTCTTACCTCTGGCAATCCCACCTCAAGAGTTTTCCTCTTGGGTTATGTTGCGTGTTAATGTCATGAGCCTGTTGTCTGCCGCCAATCTCAATTTGTGAGTGTGTCTGTTTTAGTGAATCAATTTCATCAGATCTCCGATGTAAGCTTTAAGAGTCGCATGCAGTAAGTTGAGGGTGATTCTTTGTTCTGCTGGAAACAGTACAAGGATTGTCCTGCAGGAGGCATGTGCCATGATGGTTTCATGCCAAACACTAGTTGAACTGCATGGGTTTGCACAATTGAAGCTGTTCCATTGACTTTTCAGCAGGCCATTGTACAACTGGTGGTGGTCATCCAGACTGGTAGCAGTATCATCTTGCGGTGGAGGTTTACCAAGGGTGTACATTTTTTTTAACATGTGAATCTGAAGTTGCATGCTCTCGGTTCTGCATCGAAGAGCGCTAAGCCCGCTGTGCTACTGATAACACTGCCTCTGGCAGGCCACATGTTGCCTCAGTCACAGTCTGTATTTGTTATCACCTGATGAAAGCTGAATAAGGATAATATTATAATGGGAGGGGTATATAGAGCTCAAGTGCCACCTCCTGCACATATTATGGGCCTAATTACGAGTACACCAGTTCAGAGGACCACCGTACTCGTGGTGGTGGTCTGACCACTGCAGGTCCGCCTGCAGTATTTTGAGTGTCTTGGTCGGACCACCACAGGAGCTCCGCCTCTGCCAGAATCCAGGATCCCGCGGTGTTGGCAGTGCAGACAGGGGAAGTAATATGCTGGCGATGCCTATGCCGGCACCGCCAAGTATATTACAACTTTTCTCACCACTGCTCGTTTCATGTCGGGCTCAAGGGTGTTGGCGATGCAGGTAGGAGGGCCCTGACAAGGCCCCCAGCCGCATCTGGACATCGTTCCTGCACGGTGTGGCATGCACAACATGGTGCATGCCACACCATGCAGGAATGTGCAGTCTGCGCTCTCACCGCGGCGGTCTGCATGTTAGGCTCTCCTATGAGTCTAACATACCACCGCTGTGAGACCACTGCCGCACCGCCCGCCCACCCTGGATTCAACTCGGAATCTGGTGGGAGGGTGCACCACGTACTTGGCATTCCTCCTGTAGGCGCAGCAATGGTGGTCGTACAGGAGGACCGCCAAAGTCGTAATAAGGTCCTATGTCATTATGTCATACACAAATTGTTTTACAAATGAAGCAGTCACATTGGGTCCCAGCCCTAATGTTATCCATCCCGCAGTCCAAGAAAACTGACAGTTCTGGGTCATTATTCATTCCAGGAGGAACCATTGCTGATAAGAACTAAATCCATTTTGCCCCCTACCAGCAATGTTGAACCTCTCTGTTTCCTCGTACGGTATTAAGTGGAACCCTTTCCAAGGCTCCAGACTTGAGATCTTTTGTATTTCCTGCATGTTAAACTATAAAGTGTTGGGCAGTTGCATTTTGTTGCTAGCATACATTTTTCTATGAGCCTGTGATGTTCACCGATGTGCCTTTTTCAGTGTTTTATTTTGCAGCCCAGAAACAGCGCCTTACAGGGGCATTGACAACATATACCATGAATTATGGGAGGTGGTTGGGAAACCCTTGATATAATACGTTGTGTTAATATCCATCCATCATGAACAATTTCTAATCATGAATTTGACAACATTTTGGCCCATCATGAATACCCAGTCATTGACTGTATTCTTACCAATTTCTGCCCATTGAGAACTCTCCAGAGCCCTGCCCACCATCATACTTCCACATTTCTGCCCCAACTTCATGAATTGCTTGCAGTTCTGCCCAGTATGAAATGTTCGCGGATCTGCCTAACTTCAGTCGTCCACGGTTTATTCTGCCATTTCTTGCCCCCAGGTCTGCCAGTGATGACAGAGTTTCAGTCTTCGTCATTGTAGACATCAAACGGGATTCCTGCTTCTTAAAACCACAACAGGTAGAAAATGCTGACCACACTTAAGGGCATGCTAGCTCGCGAATGTCCCGGGGAATTGTAATAATCAACCACCAGAATTATTGATTTGTGTAAAAGTCAACTTTGAAGAAATTAGCGCAGGAAGAAGACCCAGTAAACACGTCAATGAGTCAGTACCTATATAAATCAGAAATGACCTTCGCTACATAAGCGGGGATCAGTACTTGTTAAAAAGAAATAACCCTTTATACTGTATAGTATAGTAAAATAGAACTTTGGTTAGAGAATAATTTAACTGTTGTGCCAGGGACGGGGCATTGTTATTTATATACAATGGCTGCACTGGCCTTGTGGTACAGCAGGCCCAGTCCTGTGCTGCTGCTTAAAACTCTGTGGGACATATTTACCAGGAGCTAGCGTCGCCGCATCGTCATTTCGTTTTGCGCAGCGGCGATGCAATCTGTGTTCCACACTGCTCCATTTTTGCAAACTGACGCATTGGGCTCAATGCAACAGTTTGCAGAGGTCTACGTCACATTATACTGCGCCAGGTAGAATGTATGCAGGGTAGGCGTTCCCACGTTAAAAGCCACGTAGAACTATTGCACTGAAATTCACAACTTTTCACTGCGTCACTCTACGAGTTGATTGCGTCAAAATCCCTACGCCTTCTCAAACCAGGCATAAGGATTGACGCAGGGCTTTTATCATGGGACTTGCCTCTGTGTTCTTGCGCATTGCTGGAGTTGCGCCAGTCTTACGACCTACTCCAGCAATGCGCCACTTTAGCACCAAAAGATACGACAGAATTTCTGACAGCTCAGTGAAACTTTGCACAATGGAGCACTGTATTGCAAATACAGCGCATCCGTGACGTCATTAGGGCATCGGGGCACGCGCAAGAAATCTGATGCACCGATGTCGATGCATCAGTTCTTGTAAATATGCCCCTGTGCTTCTATAAGTAGCATCTGTCTTCAGTTGTGATTTTATATGGTGCAGCTTAAAGATCCAGTGAAGCTTATAGAACCTTAAAATATACACAAAAGCATGTCCTCTGAATCAAAGGTCATGCAATGTCATTGGTGTGACAACCCCATCTTTGCTCTATAATTTTGTAGTCACTGCTGTCTGCTGAAGCAGAAAGTCTTGTGTGATATTTCAAGCTGGTTATCTTTATCCACCTTGTAGATCAGAAAAATAGTTTATGGCCCTTTTTTGTTAATGTGGAAAATCTAGGAAAAAGTTAATAAAATAGTTAAGAGGGCTTTTGAAAACAAGCAGCGTTGAAAGATGTTGGTATGCTTGTTGAATTTTGTGAAGACCTAGGCATATTTTGATGCGAGTTATTGCAAGTCCTTAATTCCTGGAAAATTGTAAATCTGTTTTGCACAAAGCAGAAAAACAAATCTAACATGTTTCAGTTTGACTCTGCAAATCCAACCTTTCCAACAGTTCTGCTCACTAGCGTTTTTGCAATTCTTACCATCATTCATTTCACACAGTACAGCCAGTCAGGAGTTTTCTGCACATTTGCATTTTTTTCTGTTCTGCCCAAAGTGATCATGTTTCTGCCATCTCATGGTCTCCACAACCCTTTCAATAAAGAGCTGCACAGAGCCCTGCCCACAATGGCTGGTTTCACTCTCTGCTCTTCTAGAATCGCACAAACGTCTGACCTTTGTGCATTTGTTTTTTAAACAAACTTTATTGATTTTGTAGTATGAACATTACATGTAATATCATTGGCTATGTATCATTGATAATACACATGTAGTCTTTGGTGACACATATTCCATTTCAGAACCAAATATAATTCCATGCTGGTTTGTTATTGTACACTGATTCACAGATTACATCGCATGTCATTCCAATGTGGTATCTTGTGTGTTTGTTTTATATATATATATATATATATATTTTTTTTTTTTGACGGAACTGCGTCTCAAGCACCTAGCGCAGCGAACCCTGAAGTAAAATGAACTCCCCTTAAGTCCCTCGGATCCTACGAAAGGAAATTTCAAACAAATGTGAACAGAACCCACTCACGGATAATTTATGCTCTACAAGGACTACGCGTCCCATCATGCAACACGCTAATTAAATTATCATGCTAGATCCACCAAGGATCAGGAAATGATTAAAGGTATTGAAATAGAAGAGAGCCTCATCTGTACATTTGTTAAAGCAAAGCCTATGAGGAAGAGGCGTCTGTGCCTCGAAACACGTCAGGCGAGCTAATAAAGAACCGAGTCACCGCGGAATGTTGAAATGATAAACCGGATGGTGGGTGAGCTGCTGTGTGCCCTCTTTCTGCTCTAGGGCGTTTGTTGGACAAAAAAATAAAATAAATATATATATATATATATATTACCTACTGGCGGTCGCCAGTAAGTGGTTATAGTTAGAACCTAGTTTCCATAGGAAAAGCGTTTTTTGATTTGCTTTGTCGGCCCTTTCAGTTTCTCTGTTGAAAGTTTCAGGGTGATTCGTGAAGCGGGGGCTGAGGAAAAAGGGGGGTCCCAAAGCACGTTTTCTCCATGTTAATTTCCCTAGGAAATGTTGGTACAGGCTACAGCCCGAACTGCTGAACGGAAGCACACCAAATTTATATATATATATATATATTTGTTTTTTTTAAATAAAGTTTGATATAGCGCGAACTAGACCCGAGAAATCGGGTATCAGAGCGCTTTACATGAGCACCAGTTTCGTTTCATATTTGTTAGGCAGGGGGAGACTTTGTGATTTGCCCAGAATCGCAGGATGTTTGATGTCGAACCTGGTTCCCTAGCTTCGAGGTCGACCGCTCTAGCCCTAAGGCTACATCCTCTCCCCTTAGCACAAGAACTATCCCTCCTCCCTCCTTTACTTAGTACGTTTGTTGTTCATGGTACACAAGATGCCTACAGATCTTTGTGCATGTTACGGCCCTCTGCAGAGGTCAGGGTAGGCCTTATTTATCAGCCTGGCCCACTCAACGGAGTTGGCGAAGGACTTTGTGCAGCGAAAGGGGTGGGGTGACCAGGCCGACTTTGTTTTTAATTGAGCCACAGGTGATTCTTTAGGGAACTTTAAAGGAAGACATTGTGGTTGAAGGCCACAGGTCAAGGCTGGGAGGAGCTATCAGTGCTGCGTCGGGTGCAGTGGTACCGCTACTCAAAGGCCTGGGGACACTGGACCCTGAATATTGCTGGATTTTATTACCCATGCAGCAGTCAGGGGGCCATTATCTATGGTTGCTCTAAGGCCACTGATGCCCCGCTACACCACTTGATCGGGGATGCATTAGGGTGGTCCATCGTGAGTAGGGGCAATACGAGCAGAATCCTGGCAATGATTGGGAGGTGCGGAGATAGTGATGCGAAGATGAAGCTCTGAGAGCTTGGAGCTGTTGATTTAAGGGAAGAAACCTGGCCACGGGAGTCTACATTTATTTATTTATGCCATTTTCTATAGTGCTGTGATTGCCCTCAGCTGCTAGAGCACTTTGCATATAAATTAGCAAGTTAAATACAAATAAAACGTTATGTAACCTTTACATAAGAACTGGTGAGTTGCATTAAGTGAAGACTGGTGAGTCGCCCAAGGATGATGATGATGCAAACTATGAGTAAAATGAGGAAGTAAGCCACCCTAGCCAAAGAGAGAGAGAGAGACAATAGAACATCAATGCATGGGAGGAATTAACAGAAATGTTCAGCATAGCCTCAGTGCATCCCGTTATTCAACAAGATTGCCCTGTACTCCCATAAAAGGTTAGGGTGTTACTGCAAGATGAAAGAAAGTGGTGTGGAAAGATCATGAAAAGCTAAAGTGATCAGGCAGAGACGATCCACCAGTGGAGTGGAGTGAAGTAAAATGCCAGACTACAGGCAGTAGGGAGAGGACATGCCAGAATGGAAGGGGTAGAAGATGAATGCAAGCCCTAGAAAGAAGTCTAAAGCGGCTAGCAGAAGGAGGCAGGAACGAAGCTGGCAGAGAAGCGATGAGGTGAGCAGGGCCATGATAAAAATATCTTTGGAAGAGTATGGCTTTCAGTTCGGCCTTGAATTTAGGAAGAAACGTGGGTGGACCACATAGGTGTTTGAGGGACTGTTTCTGTGTGGATGAGGGCGGGACATTGGAGGGGCCATGTGACAACAGCACTGTACCCTTGCTCAATTCACACACATCTCCAGACTCAATTACACAGAGAGAAAACACGACTCACAGTTGTGAAGAAGTGTGGCTCAATGGTTAGAGCAGCAGACCCTGATGCAGAGGTCTGGCCTGGGACCAGGGTTCAATTCCTGCCTTGGTGGCTCTTGGATTCAATTTCCCCAGTCCTGATAATTCTCGCCTCGGTGCCTATTCTAATCATGGGTCCCACTGTGCAAGGGTTCCACAGCGGTATGAATACAGCGCTACGAGACCTCTGGGTAGAAGTGCGCTATATAAGTACAAATACATTCACATTTACATAAAGGAAGCATTGAAAAAAACAAACAGAGGCTTTTAGGTCTGGGATTTGGGAGCGCTATTGTCAAACAGACCTGTTGCTCATAGTTTACAAAGAGTGCGCTTTGGGCCACCTTTTCAAGCATTGGCTTGAAACTTTGTCAATCCCATTTTACCTCAGCCCACTGGAGCATTCAGCTCTCACTGAATGCTTTAGGCTGATTGAGTGTATCCTTCCACCTCCACTCAAGTGCTTCCATTGCACTGAACCGCACAAGAGATTACTTCATAATTATAGGTCACTCGGCTCTTGCTATCTCTCTGTCATGTGTTAATGTTGTATACCTATTAGAATAGCCAATGGTTATTCCAGCTCATTAGCATGGCTTATACATTTTAGGGGCACTTAATATATGCCTCGGTATGTGACTCACGGCACATCGGCAGAGCTCTCCAGCTCAGTAGCGAATCCCGTACATATCGAAGGCACACATCTGGCTGGTGCATTCCTTTGAACCTGGCCCTCTCTGCCGGGCCACCCCAGATTTTTGCCTTCCTTTGCTGCCCCTTTTATGTTAGATTTTAGGGCTCTGTGCAGCTTTTTACTGCTAATCAGTGATAAGGTGTTTGTTCTCTCCCTTCTAAACATGGTAAAATTGGCCCACATCTCATTGGTACATTTAATTTACTTGTAAGTGCTGAGTATATGGTACTCTATGGACCCAGGGCCTGTAAATTAAATGCTGCTAGTAGGCAGCAACACTCATTGTGCCACCCACTAAAGTAGCCTTTTAAAACATGTCTCAGGCGTACAACTGCAACCTGTGGTGCAGTTTTAAACTGCCATTTCAGCCTGGCAAAATAAACCTTCACCCAAGCCTAAACCTCCTTTTAAATACCTATAAGTCACCTCCAAGGTAGGTCCCAACCCCCCCTATGGCAGGGTGCATGTCGGTTTAAGTTTTACATGTCCAGGCAGTGAAAAACTCCTAAAGTAGTTGTTCACTGTTGTAAGAGTATCTCTCTAATTGACTAAGATAGAGTTACCTTATTATAATTAATAACTGCTAATTTCAGTTTGGGATCAGATAAGAAATTTTGTTTCCACTCAAGTTCACTGTAATTTAAAATCCTTTTTAATTGTAAAGTCATATTTTAAGTTACATTTGCAAAAATTCCAGTTTTAGTAAGTTAGTACTTTTCTATCCAAACAAACTGCATTTTTGCCTGCGCCCAGGGTCACATGACGGTGAATGACTTTCCTGTTGTGGGTGGTTTTTTGGGGAAAAAAGGCCTTGGTGGGAGGGGAGACGCTCTTCCTGGCAGGATGGCTGGGGAGGAGCCATGCCCTGCTCTGAGTACACTTCAAAGGGTCCTGCCAGTAATACACACACAGGAACCTGACATCAGGTCTGCCTTTGTCACCCTAGACTAGCATTTTTCAAACCATGGGTCGCGACCCACTGATGGGTTGCCAACAGATTTTTGGTGGGTCAGGAAAGAGCAATAAATAGAGAAGCTTTTATATTTTGCATTTATCTTTGTCTCATCTGCTGTGCTTCAAATTACAGAGGTCAAACGTCAGGATGTGGCTTCCTCTTAAACTGCTGCTTATTCTTTTAACATTGGGAGTGGTGTTTACTTTTCCTTTCTCTGACTGAAAATGAGAGGAGAGGAACCATGTGACAATAAAAGGCTGTAGGATGCCATTTTTTTATTAACCCACAGCAAAATTTAAATACCTGTAAATAAGCTGTACACATATTTCAGCAGTTAGGAAAGCTAAAATGAAGCACATTATTTGTGTAATTCTGAAGCGTGATGCAAACAAACACTTTGATAGGATAAAAACAAATCAAGACACTTTTACTTGGCAATGCGCAAATAAGAAGTATTCACTGAAACCTGATTTCCACGCATTATCATTTGTGCGCTGTATAGTTTTAGCAGTAAAACTATATGTCTGTGCAAATTTAGTGCCATTTCAATGGAAAATGTGCTGTCTGTAAATGACACTGCACTACAGAACGATGCTTTAGTAATAGTTTTGCGTCAGTGTGCTCCAGAATGCACCACAGCTACATACCACACCCTTACCACTCTCCTGCTGAATACATTTGCTACATTGTGTGTGAACCTAGGATTTTTCATAATCCCTGTGACTTCATTTATGTAACATCGATGTAATCTCCCCACTCTAAAATTGTCCCAGCACCACTGGTGCAAAGGTGCTCAACTGTGTTGCTTAGTCCAGTTTCAAAGCAAACCCTTGCAAGTATTTCCAAGCAAGATTCAGTGCGAACATTCCTGTATATTTTGCTGCTGTTTTTTACTTTACAAAGCCATTTCAAGAGAAAATGTGCTCATTGTAGGTAATCATACACAATCATTCCACTTGTGTATGACTTTCACACATGAATGAACAAATATGGATATGGCCTAAAGGCCAGAACATGCGAATTTGGATATGGGGAGTCCTGGATTTGGCTCTGGGCAAATACTTTAATCTCCTGCAGTTAAAATACAATGAATCTGGACTTATGTAATGTAATTTGGTGCTCATGTAAAGCGCTGCAACGCCCTTGGGTAGTGTTTGTGCTATATAAAACCTCAATATATATATATAAAGGAAGTGTAACTTTCGAAACGTGTAACATTCTGAGGAAATAAATCTACACTGCTTTCCAAACTGCATCTGAGAGCGCACTATTTATTGCTGATCTGTGGTATACGTTTGCCGGCTTCAGCTCTACCGGCTCAGCGCGCCACCAAACAACGGGCGGATCTCCCGGGAGGAGCTTTTCATATCAGGAATATATATATATATATATATATATATATATATATATATATATATATATATATATATATATATATATATATTCAATGATCCTTGCCTTAACTCCTTCGTGGTGTCGGAAAGCAAGAGCAGACCCAGATTCGTCGATAGTGATATTTATTTAGCTCACCACCATGTCGCCATGACGCGTTTCGGTCGGAAACTCCGACCTTGCTCACACAACTGCGCATGGGCGACATGTCTCTTTAAATAGTGCAAACAATCAACAAAGTGTAAACATAGAAGAGTTACTACTATTTGATAGTAATACAACTGTGCATAGCATTGCATGTTAATAATATTCATAGTTATGTTTGGGCTTAAATGCCTCTGAATATTTTGTGACCGTAACAGGTTAGGAATACATACCCAATATTATGATATCATATAACTGAAGTTCATAGAATAAGTTCAAATGATTAAAACATTAAAATTTTAAAGTTTTTGTATTTCTACTAATGGTAATCAATCCTGGTTGGCATAGTATTCCCTATTTCCTATTCACCAACTCTTTTATATGGGCAGGTGGGGATATCTCAGTATAAATACAACTTGGCCCCACTACATAATCCTGATACAGTCATCCCAAATTGCGTAGCTCAACCATGTTAAAATATTATATTATATATAAAGTGTCTAAGTGCATAAAGAGAAAAATGTCCCCATAATCCTATTTATTCTAAAAACGAGATCCCAGTTTGAACTATATTTAATTTATTTCGATTTTTATACTATATATATGTGTGCAAATGTGCAAAAAATATGTGCAAAAAGGTGCTTGTGTGCAAAAGGAAGTGCGGATAATACAAATATAAATATATTTGTATAGAAGTTATTATATGGCGTTAATGCCTTAACACGAGGGTAGGATGACAAAACCATCGTGCAGTTAAATTACACAGAAAAAGAATAAATGGAAATAGAGGTAAATCCATAGATAATCACTGAACAACATAATAGGTTGATTCCCACATAATGAATTATAAAACCATATTATAAAATCATTTCAACCTAAAAATTGTCAATAAATTAACTAAAATTACTCCTAAAATTTGCATACAAATGTTCTTAACCATGATATGACATAAACTCCATAAAATAGCATAAAAAATACTATTAAAAATTTCCAATTTCAAGACTAGGTGGAGAATAACATGATAACACAATGTAAAATATACTGTATAGTTGTGTAAAAAGGGGTTTATCTCATAAATATGTATGTAAATCCTCACAAACATTTAAACCCCTAGGGTGCTTAGAATCCATTTCCAAAATAAATCTGGTCTCAATATATATATATTATTTTCACTGAAAAAAACATAGGTTTCAGGGACGTTATAGTTAGAAATTAGCATTTAAAAAACCATTGAAATTCACTGAAAAAAACATAGGTTTCAGGCACGTTATTGTTAGAAATGAGCATTTAAAAAACCTTTGCAATTCACTGAAAGAAACATAGGTTTAATTGACGTTATAGTTAGTTAAACATTTCACTCGTACAAAACCAGAGAAATTCGGCCGTTATAGTTAGTTCAGCTAACTATAACTCACGCCCCCGCAATGCACTGCTGATGACGTCACATATTATATCATTCATGACATGGTCAGTGACATCACTGATGACATTTCAAATGACATCACTGATGACATAATCCAGTGACTGTGTGTTTCTATAAAGTTTAAATATGTTTTATATATATGCCAAGGTGTATTGAAGAATGAGTGGGTGTATAAGTGTCCGGATGGATGATTTTGTAGGAGCGTGACTGACTGTATAAGTGAGTGATTAAATGTGTCTTACTGAATGCATGGGTTAGTGAATAAACTGTGTGAATGTCTGTATCAGTCTGTCTGTTGTTGTGTAAGCTGCTGCATGGGTTGGTCAGTAGCTACATGAGTGTCTATATGGGTTATTGATCGGTTGCCTGAGTATTTGTATGGGTGCCTGAGTGTGCATGTGGGTGGGTGGGAGGTGAGTGACTCTGTGCATAGCTGGGTGAGTGGTTGATTCACTGGGTGTATGGGTTCATGAGTGCATGTGGAAACAGCTGTATGAGTGGGTGAGTGTGTGTATGGGTGTATTGGTGAGTGAATGGATGCCTCAGTGGAACATGTCCAAGTAACTACATATGTAAAAGGCAGTGTATGTAAGAGTTGAAGTATATGAATGACTATACGTGAGAGTCAGTGATTGTGAGAGTAGCTGTATGGATGAGTGTGTACTTGTAACAGTGATTATATAAGAGAGTAAGTATGCATTAGTAACTATGAATAAGTGAGGTGGTGTGTGTATAACTGTATAGGTGAGTATATGGGAGTTTGATTGATTCTTTGCATGACTGACTAGGTGTGTGAGTAAGTCCATGGATGAGTGGTGGTGTGTGAGTGTCTATAAAGGTGTATGAGTGCATATGATAGTGTTGTATTGATGAGTGACTGCATGTATGAGTGATGTATGGGTGAATGAGTGGCTGTGTGTGTAGACCTAGGAATCAATCAGTGCGTATGTAGTAACTGGTATTGGTGTGCCGATGGTTTCGAAAATGGTAGTCTGTATTTTACAGTGGGTGTATCAAAGGTTATATTAGACTGTGAGGAGGTGCATCAGATTTTCACGTGGATGATGTAATCAGTGATGTAATTTGAGATGTCATCAGTGATGTCACTGACCATTTCATGAATGATGTAATATGTGATGTCATCAGCAGTGCATTGCGGGGGCGCGAGTTATAGTTAGCTGAACTAACTATAACGGGGGAATTTCTCTGCTTTTGTGCGAGTGAAATGTCCAACTAACTATAACGTCAATGAAACCTATGTTTATTTCAGTGACTTTCAATGGTTTTTGAAATGCTAATTTCTAACTATAACATCCCTGAAACCTATGGTTTTTTCAGTGAATTTCAATGGTTGTTTTTAAACGAAATTTTCTAATTATAATGGGCCTCCATCTGATACTTTTTTCAGTGAATTTCTAAGGTTTTATAAATGCTAATTTCTAACTATAAAATCCCTATTAAGTCCCCTTGAATCCTGAAGGTCCCTGGTGGCCGAGTAGCCCACCAGGTACCTTCTGTAAGTGCCGCAGAGCTGAGTTGCAGAGATGTGTTCCTAGGCCATGCACCTTTTTACACCACGCTGCAAACACGGCTTCTGGCACACTGCTGCTCGAACGCTGAAGTCTACTTGTGTGCTAAGGTCCTCAGGACACAAGAGGACCTCATCGCCCCACCAGCAGTACACCAGAGCCGCGTTTGCAGAGTGGTGTAAAAAGGGGCATGGCCTCGGACCCCCTCACTGCAACACAGCTCTGTGGCCCTTACTGGATGGACCTGGTGGGATAGTTGGCCCCCAGGGGCCCTCAGGATTCAAGGGGACTTAATCCCCCAATTTAAAACACGCCTCTGATTACAAAAGAGGCCTATTTCAATTAAATTTGTAATATGTTTAAATTAGTCTCAGGACATTAAGAAACCCAAAGTCTTCACTTCTTGATAGAACTACACAAAGGTTTACTGCTGTGATAAGGGTTTGATCTGGCTACAGTGCCACCATGGCCCAGAAGGCACCTGGCTGTGTTGAGGCGCATGGTAGGCTCTGTGTAACCAATCCAATAGGATGTTAGTTTTAGTGCCACAAATAAGATCATCCAATCAATGAGGTAATTCCTGGCAGTAAAATGTCGTAACAGGGACGATGGCGAATCCTGTAGCTTGTCCAGGAGTCTGGCCAATGACATTAGGCAAATAATGTTTCTGGGATTCTGCATCACTCTTTAACATTCTAGGTTCAACGCCACCAAGAACATTTCGGTGGTAACTTACCACCACTCGCCTCGTACTGCTGTAGGAGCCTGTTACCACCCTTTGTTTTACTGGGGACGGATCTTTGAATCCACCAATGCCATTCATGAAAGTTATTACGACTGTTGACTAGAAACAGAGCATCCGCCATCATGCATGAGGGTAAGATGGCTGCCGGCCAGCTTCTGCAAGTACCGTAGTCATGCCAGCTGCTTCAAAGCTGCAGGATATCTGTAGCATTAATATTCACACATGGTAATTCTGCCTTCCTACAAAACAATGGAGTGTTGAGAGGTAACACGGGATCAGTTTGACATAACTTCAAAATATTTATTGCCTTTATTTTTAAAAAACAAACTGTATTGAAGAGTAAATATGTTCCTCCCGAGTGTGTGTATCTCCTTGCCTCCACCACGTGCCACTTACCACTACCATTGTGGTATACCTCCGCATTCCCTGGGGGTTGCGCCTGCGTACTTGTACATGACATTATCTGAGAACCAAGTGTCTGAAAAGCATCTCTTGACCTGTCTGCTTTACCCAACCAAAGATGTCAGGAGGTTGGCAGGGTTTGCGGGAGGTGTGGTAAGGACAGGATGTTTCTTGCAGTAACTGCTCTATCTTTTCTCTTCTTTCTGTCTCTTCCAGGCAAGACAGGGTTGCTTGCTGATCTGCTGCCCAGCTTTGAGGTGGAGGTTATGCCAGGTACCTGCTGATTTCTCTGATTATTTCTCTGCCTTCTGTTCTTCACCCATCTGTTGACTATCGCTGGTTAGGAGCTCCTGCCACATCCTGGGTCTCTGTTGTCATTGCTATTGTAAATTGTTGTGTATTGTAGAACCATAATTGTATTTATTAATTTGCCATACTTTACATCTGTGGGATACATGCATATCTGGAGTGCTGCTTGAGAGGACGCTTAAGCATCTGATGGTCTATATATCCTTGGGTCCTGATGCCCGATGTCTGTGATGGGGATATTGAGGCCCCCTTGAAGCTCAAGAAGCCCCTCAAAGCCAGAGGCACTGACCCGGCTTGTCTTTGATCAGGGACCAGCTCTTCCCTGCAGGGTGGTGCACATCCTTACTACAAATACCTAAGGAGAGTTCCTTGGAGGTCTATGGGACCCTCCTGACCCGTCCCAGATGTCAACTCTAGCTGGCGCCATCTTATGCTTCAACCCAACGTGTAGATGAGCCCCAGGGAGCCCACAAACTTGTGCAAACCCTGGTTTGTGCACACCAGCTGATACATCTTCAGGCTGATACATCTTCAGGCTCCTAAACACAATTTGAATTTTCTCCTAGTCACCTTGAAAAGTGAAATCTGGCACATTAGACATGTTAAATGTACACATTATTCTGGTAAAGGGGAAGGCATACTCCCTCTTTTAAACACCCTAAAGTTAATTCATAATGAGTCCTCAATGAGAATGGTGTCTTTCCATCACAGTGTGACATCTGGGCACTGAAGCTCTTCTTGTGAAATCAGATTAAGCATCAGCGGGCTAGGATGCCCTGATACGAGGCCTACCAGTATAGGGACCCAAGGAAGGTTGGTTGCCTGCCCACACAGTCTTTAAAAAGTCAGAGAGGAGCATTCTGCTTTTGGGGAATTGCATATTGTGCCTTAGTTGGAAGTCATTGTACATACAGCTTACCTTTCACAACGACTAGTCACACACAGCAGTTGTAATGCGGCACTAAAGACAAACCAGACAAAGTCCTACCTTAAAGCCACAGTGTGTGTAAAAGGGGAAGAGGTTAGATAGCAGCGAGCTACCCACCCGCCAGCTGTATCGACATGCGTTCATTATCTTATTCATGAACCCTTCATCAGCTCAGCAAGTGTAGGCTGAATCTTGGCAAGAAAGCATGTCCTTTCTGACCTTTAAGAGATCCAATGTGATGTGCCACATTGCTTCAGGGGCAGCATTATCCAGTTGCTAAGCAACTCAGCAGCAGCACTAGCCCATACAGACATAAAAGAAACACTTCTGCTAATGTGGACTGATCACATTCACAACTGATTCATATGCAGGTTACTTGTCTATGTTAGAAATGAAAATATGGAAATAAATCATATAAATGCAGAGAAATCCTCAACCATGCCTACGTTGAAGAGAGATCAGAAGCCAAATTCATTTAATTGTAAAATAAAAAACAAGACGGCTGAAAGCTTAAGAAACTAAAGCCAATTTAAAAAGACCCACAAAGAAAAGAATGAATACATACTAGGTTTCTACCTTTGTTATTAAGAGACAGATAAGAAAGCCTACACAAGATTGACTCTACTGTGCTCTGTACTATAGCTGTTCATCGTTCTGCACCAAGCAGCAAGTGACTGTGTGTAACGCGCCCCTTCTTGGGTACTGGAGGGTCAAACCTATTGTAGGCTTCACAGGGTTGTTGCTTAAGACTTTGAATGCAGTTGAATATGAAAATGTCAAGCTCATCTCACTATATTTCCCTTGTAACCTTTTATCTCATGACTAATCAGCACTTTGCACCTGTTTTTTTGTTGTTGCGCTGAAGCATAGTCTTTTGTCTGGAGGTAGGCACAAAGGGCCCGATTCACTAAGGTAAACTTAGACCTAACTTTAGACCTAAGTTCTATCTTTAGACCTAAAGTCTAAGTTTAGACCTATAGTCTAACTTTAGACCTCAAGTCTAAGTTTAGACCTAAAGTCTTACTTCATACCTGAAGTCTTAAGTTTAGAACTAAAGTCTTACTTTATACCTGAAGTCTAAGTTTAGACCTCAAGTCTAAGTTTAGACCTAAAGTCTTACTTCATACCTGAAGTCTAAGTTTAGACCTAAAGTCTTACTTCATACATGAAGTCTAAGTTTAGACCTAAAGTCTTACTTCATACCTGAAGTCTAAGTTTAGACCTCAAGTCTAAGTTTAGACCTAAAGTCCTACTTCTTACCTGAAGTCTAAGTTTAGACCTAACGTCTAATTTTAAACCTGAAGTCTAACTTTAGACCTAAATTCTATCTTCAGACCTAAAGTCTAAGTTTAGCTCTGAAGTCTGACTTTAGAACTGAAGTCTAACTTTAGACTTCAAGACTGGCAAATTTCCCTGGTTTTATGTTTTTTAAATGGAGGTGCTATTTTAGTGAATTGTTAAGGGTTTTTAAACGCAAGTTAAAATCTTACTACCTTCCTCATGTATAACTCCACTTTAATCTTTTTTTCCCCAGTGAATTTCTATGTTTTTTTAACATAAAGACTATGTTTGCAGCCAAACCCTTGCTGCGCATTGCCAACTGGGCGGGTAGTTGGTAGACAGACATGTTTTATGTATTTATTTTTTGTCCTGTGAGACTCTTGCGAGAGTCCTGCATGTGTTCGATGGGATCACGCTGGCTCCTGTGGAACTGTAGTGCAGTGAATCCAATTTTTTTTTAATCATTTATTTTAAACGGGGTGTCCCAGAAGGACCTCTCCTCCCCGCAGGGCCAAAACTACTAGGGAAGCAAGGTACCCCTACCCTGGCCCATTATCTTTTTTTTTTTCAAGTTGGCGGCCGAAACACTTTCCTTTATATTGAGGCCACTAATCAGATCACGCAGTGCAGTGAGTGTCATGAGCAACCGACCAATCAGATTGCAAGTTTTGATGTTTCTTTCCAGCCAGAGTAGTGCGTGATCAACTTTCAATATATCTATAAATTGTAAACCATGATTTCTTTAAAACATCCTAACAGAATTACACCAAATCACAAAAAAACATTTTCTGAACAAATATCCTTCTTTCTGCCAAATTTGGTGTAATTCTGTTCAGCCGTTTTTTCTGTATCATGGTCTAATATTTCCTATGGCCCATGCATGGTGAAAAAATTGTTTTGGGACCCCCCTATTAAAAAAAAAATGTTGGTGTCCCCCAGGCCCACTCGACAATTTTTAAAAACATATATTACGCCTAGGACCTGGTGGATGTCATTTTTCAAACCCCTTTCAGGACAAGGGAACCAAGTGCCCAAATGCTGTATTAGCCCCTTGCAACATTTGTTTTCATGATGTGGTCAGAGTGCTCGCTCTGAAAAAATTGCTCAACTAATCAAATGGCTTTAATTTTTAAATTTCAGCCAAATGGTCCAGATATTTATACATTTTAAACCTCAGTTTCTCAGAAACTACTAAACTGATTTACACCAAATCACAAAAAACTTTCTGACAAACTTGCTGTAATACCGTTCAGCTTTTTTGTCCGTAGCGCTGTTCAAAAAACCGTATGGAAATTGCATGAGGAAAATATTTTTGGGGACATCCCCCTTTTTCTCAGCCCCCTCTTGACAGATCACCCCAAACTTTCAGGGAAGGAGCTGAGGGGGATGAACTATTTTTAGATTCATCAAACGGCACCACAGTTGTTAACAAAACAAAAAATCAATTTCCTGGTCCTAACTATTAGGACACAGTGGTGGCTGCCACTGTGTGAAATATATGTCTTGGTGCTTTTATTGCACAAAGTACAGTAGTATAAAAATCACAGGGCATCGTCAAATATCGGAAATATTTCAGAGTTGTCTAGGAAATGTGAATTTCATCATCATAATGACAATCTGTCTCTAAACCACCCAGTATTGCTTTAATATTATCAGGGCTGCTATTGTTATGCTGAATGGCGGACTACATTATGCTGAAAGGTTATTGAAATGATGTGGGGAAAAAGGAAAATGATTCATGTACTTTTATTTTGACCAAATGCACTTTTGCTTTTACCCAGTGTTATTTTTTATATTAGTGAGGGCTCAGCAGCTCCCCAACAATACAATTTTGCAAAAATCATGTCAAAACAAAACAAGCATTAAAAAAGGCAAAAGTGTGGAAGCCAACGCTGAACCTGTTGGCTTTGCCAATGCTAGTTTTTTTGTTTATGGTTACTTGTTGAGCGCAGCACACACTCCATCGTGTGTTTTCGCCGAGAAGCAAGTTGAAAAGGACAATAGTACACAGCACAATTATTGTTTAAATTGCCTGGTTTTTATTTATTTTTTCTTTATGAAATTTAGCACACTATTTTCTGATAAAAGACACATAGGGATTTTATTCCAAAAAGGCTGCTGCTTACCAAAAAGCTTTGCCTCCCTATCTTCCAACATCAAAAGGACTGGGTTATGTGTGCAGGGAGTGTCATGGATTGTACCTCCTGATTTGTTTTGTAAGACGTTTTAGACCAATGCTGTGAAAACTCTCAAACTCTGGTGGTGCAGCGGATGAACGTCTGCCTGTTCTCAAAAAAGGCATGAGTTGACAATCACATCTTGGGCTGACAGTCCTGTCAACAAGCTGTGGATCCTGAGAGCACAGCACTTGGCTGGTTTGGTACATCTGTGCATCCAGGTGGCCAGGTAGGGCCAGGGAGACCTGAAGTGTGGTACTGCGGTACTTTTCCTGCACCCATGCCCAGGGCATTTGTGGAGCAGCCTGTACTCAATGCCATGGAGATAGTAGAGAGTAGTTGTTCTGGCAAGGGAAGGAGCCTCTCTTGGTATGGGCTAGCTATCTTTTCCCACTGTAGAGATGGTGATGAATATGTGATGTTACATCGCGGTCTTCACACCGTGATACCTTTACAACGCAGGCATTACAACACAAGTCGTTACAACAACTTGCGCTGGAGTGCGCTGGACTTAGGAATAGTATGATTTAATATTCCAACTCCAGCCTACGTTACAGTAGGGAAGGTGTTGGAATAGTAAATCATACTATTTCTTAGCTTAGAGCGCCATCCAGCGCAAGTCATTGTAATGACTTGCGTTGTAATGCCCGCGTTGTAAAGGTATTGCGGTGTGAAAACCACGATGTAACCGATGTTTCCTCAAGGTGATCAAGGGTCCGCCTTCTGTCTTAATTGTACTCCGCTGAGCATGGACTCCAGGCAGACAGGCAAACAGCAGGACAGGCAGATCTTTTTCAGGCTTAGTCTCAGACTAGGAAAGATAGCAAATGTAGCTACTGGCATCCAGGAAGCACTGCAGGTTCACACGTGTCAAGTAAGGTATCACGTATAAATAACCCAGTTTGAATTACATCCAGTGCAGTGTCTGCAGTGGGTCTCCAACCTTTTAACTAACAAGAGCAGCTTATGTTCAATGACAATTATCCTGAGCTACTAGTGTTATAATAGTGATTACATCAGGCAAGATTACATTAGTGGCCATGCTATGCAAGATTACCAACAATGATCACCTCTGTGCATCAGGCTGGGTGGCCAGCAGTAATGTAAAATAGGCTTTATCAGTTAAGAATCCCTTTACAAGGCAACACATAACAGCCATAGCTGCAACACTCGCAGAACCAAGGTAATAATATTAGTTATACGATTCATCACCACCACATGATTTATCTATTAAATATCAGCTTTAAAAATATTTTGGAAATGTAACCATTTTTTTCCAAACATCATCTTTTGAGTTCTGAAAATGCATACATTTTTGTCTTGAATACACACTTTTCAATTGTGTTATAGATATATAAAGCCAAGCAAAAGCTACTTCTTTAGTAGGCTGGGCTGCACATAGGAGAGCTACTCATAGCTAGCTGGAGAGCTACCAGTAGCTCATGAGCTACTCGTTGGAGAAACACGAAACATTTCCTTGTATGAAATTCTTCCACCCACAAGAAGGGCATATTTTGAGTCTTCTTCACTCTCCTTTGGAGAGTTATCTAGACAGGAAATTATGTGTATGTCTTTCCAAAAAGTGAAAGGGGAAGAAGGCAGGAATGCTGTGGTGGGGTAAGGCAATGCCCGGTCACCAGGATGGAAGGTATATATTGATCACATATACACATCCCTAATCCAAAAGGGCAGTCACCCAATGCACACATTCTTACTACACAGTCATGGTGGGTGGAGGGAGTAGGGTCTCTGTTACAATAACTACTGGATTTATTTGTGGGTGTTGGACCCTAGTTGTGTGGAACAGTAAAGGCTTTCACCCAACATGTCTAGGAATAGCTCTCATCAACCAGTAGCCTTCTGCACTAGGGTCCATGTGGGCTTCGTCCTCAAGAGCAAATTTACATGTGGCTCTTGTGAGGTTTCTGTTCTCCCAGGAGTGGTCTAGGATCCTCCCATGGATGTGCTGTAGTCAGAATCTGGGTCATCCCCTATATTAGGGGCTATGGATATGGCAAACAACAGAACAGGCAGGGAAAACAATGGAAGAACAATGGTTTGGGACAGCACACCAGTAAATGTCCACTTTAGTGCCTCCACAAAGGTGATCATCTAGTCTTGAGTGATACACAAACATTCTTTGGACTCTCAGAAGAGTTGCAGTGATAATATGCCATCAGTGGAAAGTTGTCCATCAGTGACTAAACACCGGATAGACACGTGTATGATTTGTACAAGGAGGGAGGATGCAATGTAATAAAGTGCAGAGAAAAAAAAGCCGGTCTTTCTGAGGTAGGTCAACACACACACTATTCAGCAGTTTCGGTTTACAATGAGTCCAGAATCACTGTGGAGAAGTGTGGCTCAATGGTTAGAGCGGCAGACCCTGATGCAGAGGTCTGGCCCGGACCAGGCTTCAATTCCCGCCTCGGCGGGTCTTGGGCTCAATTTCCCCGGACCCGATAATCTTGCCTTGGTGCCTATTCTAATCATGGGTCCCACTCTGCAACTCTGGGCAATAGCTTGCTTAATCTCCACAACGGCCCCAAAAGTGCTAGGATGCCTGGCTTCACCTTGGGGGTCCCCAGGAGTGGGCACTTCACAGGGAAAGGCTAGGAAGGGTTCCACAGCGGTATGTGCACAGCGCCTGAGAGACCCTTTCGGGGGGGTGCAGAGCGCTATATAAAGGCACTACATTTACATTTACGCCAGAAGACTGGGTGCTGCAGCATTGAGGTAATGTAATCCTGTGAAAAATATTGATTGCAGAATACCAACAACTACTATATCAGGGAGATACGTATATAGAGGTAAGGGTAGATTTACTGTTCTTAGCTCCACATTTATGTACCTTAGAGATTCTTATAAGTTTATCATACGTAGATGAGAAGTTAAGACTAATACATCTGTACTTAGCTATGTATACTTACTTTCACAGTACAGTGGTAGTCGGTATTCTGGATTCAATATTTTGGCAGGACAATATTAAAATCTCAGTACTGTGGTGGAGTACCCTGCAGAAGCATGATATTTTGCTGCTCAGCCTCTTGTGTCTTCTGATCACATCACCCAAAGGTGACACTCACACTTACCTCTTACAGATCTGCATTCTAAGACCCATAAACAAGTATGTATTTGTCTTAATATAGCACAAAATTACTTGGGGCCGCATTTCATATGGGGCGCACTGTCACTGTTTGCGCCGTGGCGCACCTTTCAAAGGTGCGCTTGGCGCAGACCAGAATAGTCTGCACTATTGTGATGGTTGTGCTCCCCGCAGGGCAGCCGTGAATGTGCGTTGCCTTGGAGCAGCGTATTCACTGAAATACGGAGCATCTGCTTCCCAGCCTCTCTGCGTTTCTCTGTGCAGGTGGGACCCACCTGCACTTTAAAGAAGGCACAGAGATCCATCTGCAGGCAGGTGCAGTGAGTAAACGGCACCCGCCTACCGGGGGATGTCTAGGGGGATCCATGGAAGTCCCTTTCCCCCCTCCAGAGGGCTGCCCTCAGGGGGGCACTAAAAGTGCACCACCTTTCTGTGGCTCATTGTCAGTGCACCTCCTAAGGGCCTTTGTTTCTATCTGCAATAGGGCATGGGTGCAGAGGCAGATCGATTCCCTGAGGGAACACCCTCTGAAGATAGCACTTGCGCTACATGTGTGCTAGCGCTATTGGTATTACAGAAGGGGCCGCACAAGCATCTGCTGCGCCTTCTGTAATACCTTAGTGCCGTGGAAGTGCACAGAGATGGTACACGCCGCTGAGGCACTATGCATAATGCGGCCCATGAGGATAAACAAAGCGCTGTATGTTAACAGGGGTGTTGGGAGAAAATACAAGATCATTTACATTAATTAAGGAGTGGCACCCTTTAATTAACTAGACTATGGCTGGGGCTGCAACCACCAGCTGGATCTCACAACATCACCTATATCGACATCTTACGTGTTTCTACATTAGTTGTACTGACATTTTCATTCTCAGGCATATATTTTAAATCCTGATGATGGTCCCCATATTTCAATGAGGGATCGAAACGTCGTTGACCAGAGTACCATGACTATTCTAAATGTGATTTATTTATATATGAATAGCATGGCTCCTACAAATGTGGCGCTGACCCAATATTTGTGAAACTACATTGTAAATGTCTGCGTTTTTGTTTATGTATCTAATCTGTTCAGTTGTTCCTGTCCTTCCCTCTAGCCAAAATGGGTATGTTCGTAGTTCTGAATATTTATTAAATGACTAAGTATATGATACTATTTTAGGCTGCTATAGAATTTATTTGTTTTCTTTATGTAATGATATAAAAAATTTCCCTGGAAGGGACCTTTTGTTCCTCTACAAATAACTTCACCCATGGTCCCTGTCACATCCTTGGGTTCCCTTGCCTATGTTAACACACTGAAATTTGAAGCATTTCCAATTGCATTACAAGAATTCACAGTTGCGTTACATTTCAACATATTTACATTACAGGCAGAGGGATATGAAGTGATCTAGCCAGAATCAAACAAATTTCAGTCATATGCTAGAGCCAGAATTATAATCCAAGTATGAGCTTTTAAAGTTAGCAATTAGCCCCTAAACCTCACAAGAATTGCATTGGGAGCTAAAACAAATGCAGAGAGAACATAAAAGTTGACATAGGACTTCATGTAACTACAGCTAGTTCAAATGGACCATGAGTAGCGTTCAGACTGTGCATGCCTCACACTTGGACAAACCCTAGCAGGCTCACCAGCACACCACTGACAGGCTCAGGCGAAGGATTGAGAGGGAGCTCTCTTTCTGTGCACGGGCCGAAAGTGGCGGGGTGGGACCATGACAGACTGCATGTGCCACCAAGGCAAATGCCTGGTGGTGCCTCTAAAGGGGTTATCCAATCAAGGGAGGGGGGAGTTAGAAGAGATAATCATCCATTCATCTTCCAAGGTATATGTCGTAAATCAAGGGGGAATGGATCACTTGTAACCAAAAAATGACGGTTCGTGAGTCTGAGTGTGAAAATATTAACACCTGGATAGGTGTCAATGAGAACCCTCAATAGCGTATTTTTGAGTGGTATGGGCGGTTCTGGGCGGTTTATCTTGATTCTCTGCCTTATCAATACGCATCAGCATTATCATTGGGTCTCTTTTGTCATGCTGCCTCCACCTGGAGGGAACCACTGTTTCTTGGTAGTGATCAGAAATAGTTGTGAAAGAAGTGATAATAGTGAGGTTAAAAATGTCGTACCCACACTACCTTGAAGAAATAACGATTTATTCTGGTGGGCGTGTGGGGAAACTATTAAAAAAGAGAAGTGGTGCTACAGGTTAGATTAAGTAACCTAAGCACTGTGGGTGTCCATATCAAAAGGTCGACATGTTTCTGCCCGTTCAGTGCCCCTGGAGGGGGTCGTGGGGCATTCTTCAGGACCTATTAGTGTGAGCTGTTGTTGTACAGTTCAAGTGTTTGAAAAAAGCTGTCTTCAGATAATGTGATAGATAGCTACGTCTCAGAAAATACTGTTACCTGTGAAGAAATGGAAATGAAAACTAAGAGACAACCAATGAGGAGAAAACACCAATTTTAGGGTGGTAGTAGGCTAAAAATAAATAGGTGAGCTAAAATAATGGACAAGCAAAAAATGGCAATTCTTATTGATACTGTCAAGCAACTTATACAATGGCAAATCTCTGATATACTGTGGGATTATAGTAGCCAAGGAATGATATATCTATGTGGGCGGTACGATTTTAGCTCACCTATTTATTTTTAGCCTACTACCACCCTAAAATTGGTGTTTTCTCCTCATTGGTTGTCTCTTAGTTTTCATTTCCATTTCTTCACAGGTAACAGTATTTTCTGAGACGTAGCTATCTATCACATTATCTAAAGACAGCTTTTTTCAAACACTTGAACTGTACAACAACAGCTCACACTAATAGGTCCTGAAGAATGCCCCACGACCCCCTCCAGGGGCACTGAACGGGCAGAAACATGTCGACCTTTTGATATGGACACCCACAGTGCTTAGGTTACTTAATCTAACCTGTAGCACCACTTCTCTTTTTTAATAGTTTCCCCACACGCCCACCAGAATAAATCGTTATTTCTTCAAGGTAGTGTGGGTACGACATTTTTAACCTCACTATTATCACTTCTTTCACAACTATTTCTGATCACTACCAAGAAACAGTGGTTCTCTCCAGGTGGAGGCAGCATGACAAAAGAGACCCAATGATAATGCTGATGCGTATTGATAAGGCGGAGAATCAAGATAAACCGCCCAGAACCGCCCATACCACTCAAAAATACGCTATTGAGGGTTCTCATTGACACCTATCCAGGTGTTAATATTTTCACACTCAGACTCACGAACCGTCATTTTTTGGTTACAAGTGATCCATTCCCCCTTGATTTACGGCCTCTAAAGGGGTGCCAGATGAGGTCTGTGCCCCAGCTCTATGTGTCCTAGCCCCCCTTTTACCCCACCTCTGCATCCTTTGACTGTATCAGCAGGAGACACAGACAAGCATTTGCCGTGCAATAGGCTTCACATTTGCGAGAGTTTAATCTACTGGCATTGTAAATGACATTGCCTTTTATGTATCTGTTTTGATAATTAACACATAAATAAAGGCATTGTCGTTTACAATGCTATTTGCTCAAACTCTTGTAAATGTGAGATCTATTGCATTTCAATAAAGCGGCCGCCATTGTCCTGGGCTGCTTGGAAAGTGAAAGAGAGCATAGTGCACTGAATGTTGAAGGAAAGCATGTCCTGTCTGCAGTAGGAGAAACTCATTAAAGAAAATAATGCTTACATACTAAATAAGACATACCGTGTAACAACAGAAGTAATAGGGCCAGTCCTCGTGGGAGGTTACAAACGAAGGCAAGGCAGTTCTAAGGAGGGACTAACAAGCTTATTAATTCATCAGAAGCCAGCATTTAAAAAGGACAGTGACACAAGCCAATGGAAAATATTGGTGGAGAGTGGGCGGAGGTTCAAGTTCAAACTCGAATACAGCATGTCTTGCAGTGCAGTCCATGCGCTGCCCAGACTCAACCTAAACAAGCTTTACAAATGCAATAGGTCTCGCCTTTTATTAAGTGAAAGCCATTTGCTTTGCTACACAATACCATTAGCAAAGCAAATGGCTTTAACTTAATCAAAGGCGAGACCTATTGCATTTCCAATGCTTGTTTTTCCAAGAATTGGCCGCGCGCGCACACAACTCCCGCTTCTCCCCCTCCCCCACCACATATCGTGTCTCGCGGCCGCAATCATAAGATGTGGCCTAACGGCTAGAGCGTACGACCTCGAAGCTTGGTAACCAGGTTCGAGTCTCTGTGGCTCAACCTCTTGTGATTCTGGGCAAATCACTTTATCTCCCCACGCCTAACAAAACATGGATGTGCCCGTCTGGAACAGCTGGTGCTCGTGTAAAGTGCCCTGATACCTCCGGGTCGAGTTGGAGCTATATAAACCTAGAAGACAAAAAACAATGCTCTGCGGATCTCACACGCCCTCACACGTGCACTCACTGTCACGTGCCTCAGAGGTACTCTTGTGCTCGTGGGGGATGCACTCTCTCCCCTCCATAAGTGCCTCTCGCTCCCAGAAGATTCACGCACTTCCTGCTGGTTGGCGAAGAGTGAGACACAAACTCTCACGTGACAAGGTTGGGGTATAACGCCCACCAAGCGCCTCTCGGGTTTAAACAAGCATTGGCATACAAAGAGAACATGGTGCCCAGTACGGGGTTGTTTGCTCTCCCCCACGCCCCAGTGACACACTCAGGACTGACACCCTCAGTAATGACACACCCAGTAGTGATACATCCAGGAGTCATAACCTCAGGAGAGACACACAGGACTGACAAACTTAAGAGTGACACGCCCAGGAGTGACACATTCTGGAGTGAAAGTACATGGGCCCTTGTCCCTGCAGGCTGGACTCATTAAGATGTGGCCTAACTGTTAGAGTGAATGACCTTGAAGCTGGGTTACCAGGTTCGAGTCTCTGTGGCTCAACCTCTTGTGATTCTGGGCAAATCACTTCATCTCCCCACACCTAACAAAACATGGATGTGCCCATCTGGAACAGCTGGTGCTCGTGTAAAGCGCCATGATACCTCCGGGTCGAGTTGGAGCTATATAAAACTGCAAGACAAAAAACACGGCTCTGCGGATCTTACACGCCCGGAAATGCTTGTACTGTCTCCACACAAGGATGCTAGAGATGTTTAGGAACGACTGCTGTGGCACAAAATGCCAGGAAGGTGCTTGTGTGTGGCATAGAAGGACTCCCTGCAGATAAATCACGGATTACAGTGACATCGCACGTGACAGTAAGAAAATAACAAGCACTCGCCATGACGTTTTCGTTGCCTTTTTCTGCCGTCTCACTTGGACGGCCTCACCTGCTAAAAGATTTCTTGTCTTTATGGGGCCATGTGTTTGGCCCCATAAAGAAGATAAGAAACCTTTTACACCAGCAGGAAGTCAGACGAGCCAGTCCAACTGGGACGGCTCTAAAAGAGAAAAGTGTACGTCACTGGAGGCTCTTTTCCAATGGCTAGCCACCGTTTAGCATAAACGGTGATGCCAGCAAATGGAAAAGAGGGGCGGGGCTTAAACCCCGCTAGTGAAAGCTACCCAAAAACATAAAATCTCGCCAGCGAGACTACGCATGTCTGCGCAGCCTACACTAGCCGAGACCTAAAAACCACACACTGAACAACCTTGCCACGCACATTCATCCAGCCAGCTTTCATTATAACAGAGTGTTTTTAGCTTAAAATGTTTAAATCCCGGCATTGTATGTATTGTGTGTATAAATCTAAATATATACATATACGCATGCATATATGCACACATAGGTACGAAGTCCGATTTACAGCAAGTATACATCCTTTGTAGTTGGCCACACCAGTTTTATCTGTGGCCCAATGTGTCCGCCATTCCTTTAAAATTCACTTCTAGCCACGCCACTGTGCATTTCTCTGCTGCTGTTGTAATTCAGCTGGATTTAAAAGCAATGCACATCTGCAGCTGGTGACGTGGCGCTGGAGGATGGGGGCTGTTGGGATTGTGTAGATTTGCATGTCTCAGTGCTACTTACTCTGTACATGCTGTATTTCTCAATTTGCAAATGCTGCCTTACTGACTCACTCCTACGCATGACTGTTTAACATGGCCTGGTTAGCATGCTCTAGTGGAGAGCTGTGTGCTGGGCACAGCAGTACACAAACCACTTACCTGGCTGGCAAGGTTCAACACTAGCAAGTGGGATAAACAAACCTGCAAGAGACTGTATCACTGCTGCACACACAGGCCACTGGCATCCGCCCAGGAGCACACAGAGGCACAGCTGCAGCGACAGCAGAGCCGCGCGGAGGGACTTTCATCCGGGTGACACAAGTTGACTCCGCTGCACCTGCCAGGATGCGGAAGGTATTCTCAGAGCTTCAATGGAAGCCATGGCTACTGGAAACATTTCCTGAATACTTAAGTATGATAATGGCAGCCTTTTCTACAATTGGCACAATCATACACTGAACAAAAAGCCTGCTGTGAATGAAACATGAAAACGCATATTTTGACGGAAGGGAATGCCTTCTCATATTCGCAAATGTTTTCACAAGTTGCATTCAGAAATGTTTATGAAATATTGGCTTCTGGTAAAGCAGGTAAGGTACTACGGACCAGCACAAAATCGTATGTGTATTTGTGAAGCACACTATCACCCACGGCCGGACTGGGAACAGAAACCACCCTGGCTACTAGCCCTGGGGAGGCGGGGGGGACTGGTATGCTGCAGTGAAGTTCCGGCCCTCAGTTTGGGGGGGTGCTAGTGTCAAGCACAGCTGTTGATTTTGTTACAGGGAGCCGATATTGCAGCACTGGTGCAAAACCGGCCCCCACGGGACAAAAACCGTCCCCCACCCTTCCGGCCCACCTGGAAAATGCCATGTGCCCACTGCGGCCATAACGGCTCTGCTATCACTCATGAGGGTATCCTGGCCCTGGGCAGATGTGTGTCTAGCCCTGCCTATGGTAGGTTGGTCAATTGAAAACAGCCAGGTATTCAGCTTCTTGTGGAGTTCAAGAAGAGAGGAGGGGCTCTGATGTGGAGTGGGAGGCCATTCCACGCCTTAAGAGTGACGTAAACAAACCCCCATCCTCCTGATCTGGTTCTATGTAAGCGTGGGATGTGTGCGAGTGGGAGTCCTGCGGAGCAGAGGTGTCTGGGTGGTTGGTGGGAGGAGATGTGATTGTTCAGGTAGGTGGAGCCTGAGTTGTGTAGTGCTTTGAAGGTGTGTGTGTGAGGAGATTGAATTGAACCTGTGTGTACCGGGAGCCAGGGTAGTTCCCTGAGGTGTGGTGTGATGTAAGGTCTGTGTGGGATATTGAGGATGAGTTCGCTGCCAAGTTCTGGATGGTTTGCAGTCTTCTAGTGAGTTGCTTTGTGATTTCGGCATAGATGGTGTTCCCATAGCCCAACTTGCAGGTGACTAGAGAAAGTGACCATTGTTCTAGTGTTGCTTGCGAGCCATTTCAAGATCTCCCTCAGGATATTCAGGGTGTGGACGCAGGATACAGGGACGGGGGTGACTTGTGCAATAATGTCCAGTGTAATGTTGATGATTATTTGTAGGTTCCTGGCATGGGTTCTGGGTGTGGGTCCGAGTTCGGCCGGCCAACAGTTGGAGCCCCATAGGGGGTTGTTCTTGCCAAAGATCACTACTTCTGTCATGTCGGTGACAGTTGGATTTCATCCAGTTAATGGCTTTGGTCATGCAGGCAGTGAACTTGTTGCATGTGTTGGGGGTCTTCTCTGAGAGGGAGAGCATGAGTTGCATGCTGCCGGCGTAAGAGGATGTTTATGTCATCTGTGTGGATGACGTTAGCCAGAGGGATCATGTATGTGCTGTAGAGCGTGGGGCTGAGCAATGAACCTTGGGGCACTCTGCAGATGAAATATCATGTGGTTTTGTCCGTCGTCTGTGTCGGCGATTTCTCTACTCCAGCTGGGCCTGAATCCAGACTTCGTGGCGGCGAGAAACTGGTGCTGAGCTGTAAACCTAAAACACCATGTTTGCGCAGCGTGACATGCACAACGCTCTTACTATGCACCTCTATCTCGATTTGCATAGTGTTAAGCTGTATATCAGTACTTAAACATCCATGGAGATCTCTGCATACTTCAAGTCTTATGTAAACTCCTGATCAGCAGGGGATGCAAATGAAATCTGATGCACGCAGTGTGTCTCTTGGAATGTATTAAAAGATTTGTAATAAACTACTAATGTATCAAGCTATTCATCATGTGCCTCAGAAAGCGAGGTCATTAGCAGTTCCATTACCAGCCCCAGTTGTATAGCTGAGGGGGTGGCTCTGTTGCAAAGCTCTGTGTAACCTGCAGCCCATAGGTTCCAGGCAGTCAGTACGACTGGTGGGTTATTGCATCTGCCGCAGACATGTGCATCCAGAAGTTACATGTTGAGGTCCCAGTAATAAAGCATACTAGCACATATCTGTGCGTAACTTCTAGAGTTCCCTTTCCTGTGACAAAAAGATAGACAAGCGGGGTGTTGTGCCTGCTGCAGAAAACTTTACTTTACCCGGCCACTCAGGTTCCAGTCTTCAGGGGGCCAGTGCACCAGCTGTGGAGAGCCAGTGTAATCTACAGGTTACAAGTCCCCTATACGGGGAACAACATTTACAACGCAACTTTTACAACGCACTACACTTACAACGCATTTTTTACAACGCAAAATCCATTACAACGCATTCCATTACAACGCATGACACTACAACGCATTTTTAAAAACTACCTTTACAACGCATTCCATTACAACGCATACTACCTTTACAACGCATACCATTACAACGCATAATATTACACTACACTATCCAACACTTACCCTACTGTTGCACCCCCTGGAGTTAGAATAGTAATTTTTACCCCTATACTATCCAACACTTACCCTACTGTTGCACCCCCTGGAGTTAGAATAGTAATTTTTACCCCTATACTATCCACCACTTACCCTACTGTTGCACCCCCTGGAGTTAGAATAGTAATTTTTACCCCTATACTATCCAACACTTACCCTACTGTTGCACCCCCTGGAGTTAGAATAGTAATTTTTACCCCTATACTATCCAACACTTACCCTACTGTTGCACCCCCTGGAGTTAGAATAGTAATTTTTACCCCTATACTATCCTTACCCTACTGTTGCACCCCCTGGAGTTAGAATAGTAATTTTTACCCCTATACTATCCAACACTTACCCTACTGTTGCACCCCCTGGAGTTAGAATAGTAATTTTTACCCCTATACTATCCAACACTTACCCTACTGTTGCACCCCCTGGAGTTAGAATAGTAATTTTTACCCCTATACTATCCAACACTTACCCTACTGTTGCACCCCCTGGAGTTAGAATAGTAATTTTTACCCCTATACTATCCTTACCCTACTGTTGCACCCCCTGGAGTTAGAATAGTAATTTTTACCCCTATACTATCCAACACTTACCCTACTGTTGCACCCCCTGGAGTTAGAATAGTAATTTTTACCCCTATACTATCCAACACTTACCCTACTGTTGCACCCCCTGGAGTTAGAATAGTAATTTTTACCCCTATACTATCCAACACTTACCCTACTGTTGCACCCCCTGGAGTTAGAATAGCAATTTTTACTCCTATACTATCCAACACTTACCCTACTGTTGCACCCCCTGGAGTTAGAATAGTAATTTTTACCCCTATACTATCCAACACTTACCCTACTGTTGCGCCCCCTGGAGTTAGAATAGTAATTTTTACCCCTATACTATCCAACACTTCCCCTACTGTTGCACCCCCTGGAGTTAGAATAGTAATTTTTACCCCTATACTATCCAACACTTACCCTACTGTTGCACCCCTGGAGATAGAAAAGTAATTTTTACCCCTATACTATCTAATACTTACCTTAAATGCAATTTAATATTATGCGTTGTAATGGTATGCGTTGTAAAGGTAGTATGCGTTGTAATGGAATGCGTTGTAAAGGTAGTTTTTAAAAATGCGTTGTAGTGTCATGCGTTGTAATGGAATGCGTTGTAATGGATTTTGCGTTGTAAAAAATGCGTTGTAAGTGCATGCGTTGTAAAAGTGTGCGTTGTAACGACATACATCCCCCTATACAGAACATAGCTCAAGTTATTACTCTGCCTGCTCCTAGACATGACTTACCCTGTGAGTCACAGGGTCCATTCCTGTAGGACAGCTTTGGGATTAATGTCACTGCTACACCTATGTCCTTGTAACCTGCAGGTACGTACTTCATCTGAGTCCTGTTTGCAGCCTGTAGAACATTGTCTTGTATCCTGGTGGACTAGCTCAGCCTTTTCACCCTTCTACGGTTGATAAAAGGAGCATACAGCTGTTTCTGGAGCTGGGACCCCCGAGAATGTGGGTATTAAACCTACTTGTTGCCCCATGCTCTTCACTCTCTAACAACAGAAATGCTTGGAATGATGACTTTTAGGAAGAAGGAGGGGGTTAATTCCGCCACAAAATGGTTTGAGTTGAAGAGCATTCACATAGGGGCTCTCGGTGCATTCCCTACTCACCCCATGATGTTAAATCTCAAACGTGCACAGAATCATCACACAATTACTTCTTCATCGCATAGGTGCATTGTATACACAGAGCAGTCATTTTTTGTTTTGGTCACTGCAGCAAGATTTTTAAAATTGTTTTAGTCAAGACTCAGAATAGGAGCCAGCTTTGCCAGTGCTTGTTTTGAAGAGAAAAATAATGAGAAAAATAGCGAGAGAAAATAGAAATGATGAATGAAAAGTGATACAAAGACGGAGGAAGTGAGTGAAAAAACAGAGAAAGAGAGCAAGATAGGCCAGAAACCTAGAGAGCTGTTTCAGCATCCAAGAGGCCTTTCTGAAAGGGCCCTCGGTGAGGCATGAGTGGGAACTTCCCTCTCACTGTCTTTAAAGGGACCTTCCAATGTAGAGAAGTTTTGTTTCCCCTGTGCTGCATCTCTAGCAATCATCAGCAATACGCCTTTTAGAGCACTCGTTCTTAAATTTACAACTTCTGTGGACCTCCACTTAATCATAACAGGGACCACCTCTGAATTATGGTGGGAATCCAGGGACCCCCACATGAGTCATTACTGGAAGGCGGGGATTTGAGCCACCAAAACTACACACAAAAAATACAGAAACAAACATATGATTAAACATACTCTGAAAGATTTGATGTAAGTTACAAACAAATCATTTTATTTTTTAATAGGAAGGTTGGAGCTTTTCTAAATTCAATTGAGGCCACTCCACCGAAGCTACTCACAGTTCATATTTTATTCTGTTTGATGCATTTGCACTGCTCCCGAAAAATCAATTTGAGGTTACTAACTTAATTTGTAGCCTCCAATTCCTTCCCTTTCACAGAACGTTCTGAAATGTTTAATTTGATATTTTGCTTCTTTATTTATATACATTTTCTTAATCTGTTACTATGATTGAATTTTGTAAACAGTCGCGGATCCCATGAGAAGGCTTTGCAGACCCCCCAGGGGCCTCAGGACCACCGGTTAAGAACCATTGTTTAATGAGGTCAGCTGGGCTCTGGGATCTACTGGGACCACATTCACCGGATGGGCCCTTTAAGCTGCCCCTGCTACTGCCCTGGTCAAATGTGAGTGGTTGGAGGCGCCTCGGGAGGGGGTTGCAGAACTGCTTAATTTTAGTGCTTCAGGGGACATATGAGGGCTACTGGTTCAGCTTGCTGCCAGCATTCTGTGACAGCAGCAGGAAAGTGGGCTCAATTCAGCTATCACTGGGCTCTTTTGCCATCATTCAGTTGTAGATGAATCGTATTGTATTACGACGAGTTCGAGTTTTGTATACGTAAGACAGTTCTTAGTTCTACAAATGTGTCCTATTTAGGATTCATGGTATGAATGCCACAGCCATTGGGCATGTGTAAACAAGGGTTTATTCTGCATTCTTCATGTTTTTTGTGGTTGTACACACATAGAGGATGTATTAACACCTCCCTGGTGATGCGTTATCTGTCCCAGTCATTCGTTCGAGCGTCCAAGTCCTGAAGGATAAAGTCTAATCAACTGATGTTGAGCCTTGGGCGGCCAGAATAACTGTAGGTCCAACCAGAATAGATGGAAGAGTGTAACCTTGTATATGCTGACGGTGGAAGGCTGGCCGGGGAGGGTTTTGTGAGGGTACAAAGGGAACCCTTCAACTCCTAAAACAAGAACACATTATCCTACAGGCAGACATTTGTCAGCAGTGCTAGAACCCTACAACAAGGGGTAAAGATATGAGACTAGTGAAAGAGGATCAGAAGGAACACAGGAACATTGACAGGGAGCCTGGGAAGGGTGTTGCGGCGTAGCAATACTAACATTTCTTACATGGAAAGGGGAGTGTGTAACATTAATTTTGATTACTTAAAACCTTTGGTCTCCTAAGTCAGCCTGCATACTTTAAAAAAAAATATCTGTACTTTCTATGTCCATAGTTTCCACTGGGACGTGGTTGTACACGTTACCAGAACCCATTTCATCGTTTGTTTGATATTCTACTGTTACTACTACCACTAGTACCACAACCACTAGTACTACTACTAATAATAATAAATTATCGCAATAACCATAAGGACGATATTGGTCCATATATATCACCAAGTTTTATAAGGTTTTTCGCACCCAGTAAATCGAATTCCAAAAGGCAAGTATGCACATAAAAAGTTTACATGTTAAAAAACGTATGGGACGAACACAAGAGATGTAAAGTATTCAGTGATATACATGCCCCCAAATCTCCTTCCGCCAGTGTTCTCACTGGCAGCGGTAGAAGGGAAGAGGAGCACTGCTATTTGCCAATGCACAGCCCACCAGCAAACTATGACCAATAAACAGAAGAGCTCTCTGTTTTAATAACGTTCTACGTGAAGCGAGCACACCGATCTTGGGGCCTGTGCCCCCCCCACCCAATCCATCATTGCCCAACTGCTGCACTAAAGAGACAATGATACGATCTTGCACCTCGCGGTTTTCAGATCGCCCGTAGGGACTTTATCCACGCCAAGCAGCTGTTGATGAAGATGGACCAACCCTACGCTCTCCTGTACCTGGCTCGGCTCCGGGTACTCCTCACCGGTAAAGCCCACTACATTGTTGATCCTAAGTTGGCTACAAAATGTTGTGACAAACATGCCTGCAAACTACAGGACTCAAGCTCCCAGGTCGAGAACAATCTGGACAGCCACCTAAGCGACAACAATTGATATTCATTTTAAATAGTCCTCAATGTTCCCATGCATGGCCACCTGCCCTTCTATTGGGATAAAGAAACCACCTGCCTCACTGTGTCGCCCTTCGGCTGTTTCCCACGTGGTTTCTCTTCATCTTTGATGTTTTGGGGGGAGGGCATGATCTTCAACGGGTTGGGGGTTTTGAAGTGGGAGGGTTAGTTTTGATACTTGTTCCTGAAAAGTTCCCATGAATGTGTAGCGTACTATCTAGCTGCTTTCCATGCACACTACGCTTTGGTCCTACAATGGAGGCTCTCTGGGGCCGACGGGCTTCCTGTGCCTGACGCCCTAATCATGACACCCAACAGACTGATATGCGAGATGGTACATTTATTTCCTGGAAAGTATGTGGCGTGAATGATCCAAGATCCAAGAAAAGTGAGGCAAACGTTCACATACCTCTGGAGACATAGTACTGCTACAAGAAACCCACCGCACGCAGGGCACCTGGCTGTATTACAGGTGGGGTGGATGGGCAAAGCAATTTTAAAAATGTATTTATAAAGTTTTATATAGTGCGAACTTGACCCTTACAGGTACCAGATCGCTTTACAGGTATTCTGGATTTATGTAGAGTAGACAGCAACATCATAAAGGACAGCACAAGGGTAACAAAATCCTCAAAGAAATCCCCTGAGGGACCACCTCATAAAAACAACGGCTACAAACTTAATATGCAAGACATAAACATGAGTAAATAAAATGGGAAGTATTGTGTCTGGGAGTAGAGTTCATCGAAGAGTAAGGTTTGTGAGATCTAACACAGAAATGTGTTAATCAATATCACTTTCAGCAAAACACACAAGATGATGGACGGAATGTTGCACAATGGCAAAACATTCACCCCCAGTCACAGATCTGGGTTTAATCCATCGTTATTTTGCTCACCACGCCACCCCAGTTCAGACATGGCCATATGCAAATCAGTCTTGACTCTGTGCCTCATGGGAACAGTCCAGCCCGAACTGCCAAGCCATGTCTTCCCTGGACCGGAATCAAGCATCCTAGGACTGGTTTCTGGCTATCAGCCATCATCAGCCAGGATAGCTTGACTCCAGTGGCGTAGTGAGCACGGGACCCACGTCTGGGCATACCTTTCCCACATAGGGTGAACAGCAAAACACAAGGCAGGATTAGTTCTGATACAACATTCTTAGCGCATCATCAACTATGTGTTTGAGTGCAAATTCTGTGCTGTGCCCTGACAGAAACCAGATTGGAATTGATCTAAGAGACTGAATTGTTCTATGTAATTGCATAATTGTACATGGACACATTTCTCAAGTAGCTTTGCTAGGTTTGGAATAATAGAGATTGTGCAGATGTTATTTATGTCTGCGTGATCAGCCGTGGGTTTTATCAAAATGCGGGTAACCTGCCCAGCTTTAAGGCATTCCGGGATCGATCCTTGAAGCAGTGAGGCATTGACTATCTTGGTCCAGAGTGGGAGCAAAACTATTTTGATCTCACTGAAGATATGTGCTGGTAGAGGGTCACTAAAGTGGTTTGAGGGTTTTAGTGTGGGTAAGGTTTTGAGAATGGCGCTTTTATCAAATGTTTTTAATATGCTTTAAAGAAGATGTTACTCTTGGGAGGGTGGAGTGAGAGACATGGTGACGCCACCTTCTAGGACGGGAAGTTGCAAATAAGTGTTGTGAAAGACAGGTGTTCCTTAGCTGTCCACAAATCGATCTCGATCCTTTTTGTCTTTTCCGTGAACAAGGAGGAAAAATCCCCAGTTTGGCAGTGAATTCGACCCAGTAGGGGAATGGCTGGGTTGCCTACTGGATTGTAGCTTTGGACAATTGTTTCCTTTATCCATTTGGCTTTTAGAGAAGTTCTCTTTTGAGCTTCTGATGTGTTTGTTGTAAATGACAGATCATTCAGGTTGAAATTTCTCATGGTCTTTTTCCATTGTTCAGGTTTTTTTTAGTTGCGCCTTAATAGTCTTCACAGATTCTGTGTGTGTCCACATACTTGGCCTATGCACAGGGGGTGATGGTCCATTTCAGGACAATACTACAGTGGCAGACCCTGAAGTCGCTCTGCGACATGGCGTCCCATATATACTCCTGCACAAGGTACTTCTAGGCTGAAGGTTACCATTGTACCATTGCCTGTATATATGGCCCCAATGTTGACTCCTCAGACTTTTTTGCTTCAGTGTGGGACAAAATAGTAGCTTTAGTATTCTTTCTAGAAGGCTTGTGGTCCAGGCAATAATTCTTTCCTGGTAGGGCTATGGGAATTCGCTATACCTGGGAGCACCCAAAGCTGTACTGAGAGTTTTGCCTAATGTCCCCCAACGCAAGTCTGCCCAGCAGGCCCTGGCCACCCTTCATTGGCTACCTGTCGAGCAGAGGGTTACATTTAAAGCCCTATGTATAATATATAGGGCACTTCAAACTAAAGGCCATTCAATTCTTCGTCTGTTGATTTCACTCTACACACCAAGCAGAACCCTTAGATCCACCAACGCCCGTTTGGCTACGGTTCCTTCTATTACAAGAGCGCGAAGTGGAGAGCGGACCTTCAGCTACAATGTGGCCAAGCTATGGAACACCACCCCTCATACAATGCAACTCATTGACAATGAACTGAGGTTCCGGAAACTTAAAAAAACATGGCTGTTCAACAAATAAACCCCTCTGAGCGTAGTGGTATATTCTATGTTGCGTTTCCAGCGCTCGGATGCCGACGGGTAGCCATTCGCTTTATAAATGTGCAGAGAACAGAGTGGAATAGAATAGGCCAGTCAACAGTGATCTGGGAGAGTGACTTCCAAGTGGTCCTAGACCCCGCACAGACAAATCCTGGGCTGATTGGAGGCCTCATCCCCATGCCGCTGCTCACCTGCAATCTCTTGACTGACGAGGACCTGGTCAACATCCGGCACAATTGACATCACCAGGCAATGGAAGTCACCTGTGTAACATCCTCCTGCTGCGCTCATGGTCACGGATAGATTATTGTCTGGCCACCTGGGATGTTTGCATGCACACCAAAAGTGTCAAGCATTTACCCTAGAAACTTTCTGACCATGCGCCGGTGGTCTTAACACTATCATCAGTTGGCACACCCGACCACACCTTTACCTGAAGACTACCCTCTAACACAATCAGAGACTCCCTCTTTAATGCAAAAATACGGGGCATCATTGCAGAGTTTTTCAAGCATAATGTAAGCACGGTGGACTCACCCATGTGCTCTGAGAGGCCTTCAAGGTCTATGTCTGAAGTATAAGTATATATAAGCAGTCCGGAGTTCACGGAGACCTGCGCACGCATCAACGGACGCTGGAGCCCAAGCTTCGTTAGCTCGAGCTTCGCTACTTTGCTGGGGCAGGCATGCAATGCCTTGCACAATTCCGCAACAAATTGTCCAAATATGAAGAAAGTGTGGAAAGTGAAACCCGCTTCCTACACATGGAGGCCGCCACTTGTCGTTTCAGAGAGGGAGACAGAGCAGGCAAGACACTAGCAGCTTTACTCACGAAACAGCGGAGTAGCTAATATATTACAGAACTACTGAATACTGCTGGGGAACTGTGTCATTCCTCTGAGGACATTATTCAGACAACGCTTAGACTCAATGCCATTCTCTGCGCCTCTACTGTCCCCGGCAGGCTTACCGAATACTGCAACTCTATACAGTTTCTCTGGCTTGACAATGGCCTAGACAGTACCTTGATGCCCCATTCACTGTAGATGATATTATCCAAGCAATCAAAGTATGCCAGGCGACAGGGCTCCTAGCCTGGATGGCCTGACTGCCCATTTCTAGAAGGAATATGTAGGGTATAGCTCTTTACCTTTTGACAATGTACGAGGAGGCCATGGGAACTGGTCACCTGCCCCCATCAGTCCAAGAAGCCCTTATAGTCAAAATATTGAAACCTGACAAGCAGCTCAATCTCTGTGGCTCATACAGGTCTTTAGCCCTGATAAACATGTATCATAAAATCCTGGTACGAATGCTCGCAGCAAGAATACTCCCTCGCCTCCCCATAACTGTATGACCGGATCAGTTTGGCTTTGTCCAGGACGTTCCACCGCCTACAATCTCCACACTGTCTTTGCCCTGCTTCTCGCTCTCAATCCGCAGCTTTCAGCTGTAGCGGTTTTCCTTGACGCTACGAAGGCCTTTGACTCCCTAGAGTGGCCAGACTTTTTCGCATTACTGCAACGCATTGGCTCTAGGCCCTTCTGTCTCCCATGGATTAGACTCCTGTATACGCTCCCCTCCACTAGGCTCCGGAGTAATGCTATTGTATCAGAGCACATCGCGATCAAAAGTGGCACTCATCAGGGATGCCTGCTCTCCCGGATTTTAAATGCTATTGCCAGAGAGCCCCTCGCCACACGCCTGAGACAGCATCATGCAGACCGAGGCCTCAAATATACAACCCAGAGGCTTGTTGTATGCAGATGATGTCAACATGTTCGTAAAGGACCCTGCCCAGAACCTTGCACCCATGCTACACAAATGTATTCAATTTGGTACATTAACTGGGATCATGATCAATTGGTCGAAGTTGGTGATTTTTCCTCTGACTGAAAACACAGCGAGATTCCCCATGAAGTACCCTCTTTAGTGGGCAGGCGAGCCTGTCTGGTACTTGGGGATCTGGATAAGCAGAGAAATACACCAACTCTGGCTTGGAAATGATGGCAAGGTTGTTGGATGGATAGAGGAGCAGATACCAGTATGGATCAATCCCTCTTGACCCGATTGGTGTGGGCTGGTCGGCAGCTATGACTGCACATGGTTCCTTACCCCACGAGCCTGATAGCTTTCAAGCTCTAGACTGTGCATTTGGGTCCTTCTCCCCCAGGAGGCTAATCTACGAGCTGCAGTCGGGTCACATCCATGCAGGCCCGAGCCCTCAAGAAGCAGCTGAGCCGCACACCAACCAGGTGAATACAGAGCTGGCAGGTGGAGACAGGCCCACGACCAGCCACTCTTGTCACTATCCCACAGAGCAGGCTGCCACCGTAGTAGTGAGGCCCCGCTCAACCACGCCTCCCGGGTGTAAGGCCTCTCGGCCGCAGTAGGCCTAGGCCAGGCGAGTACAGAGCTGGCAAGCAGCGACAGGCCCAAGTCCAGTCTCTCCTGTCACTGTCCCGCAGAGCAGGCTTCCACCGTAGTATTAGTAGTGAGGCCCCTCTCAATTGCACCTCCTGGGTGTAATATCATTCGGCCGCATTAACCTTGCGCAGGCTTGTGTCGCAGGACCAGTCAACCGCCTCTGCACCTCGCAAAACTGTCTACCACACCACTGATTGCCATGATCGCTGCGCGTTCCTCTGCCGGAACAGGTCTGCAGGCAAGGAGCCTAGATGTCAGGCCATTAGCTGAGAAATTGATGGATAATGTGCCGGGCGGGCAGAGCCTCACACAGTGGCGGCCATCTTGCTGCCTTGCTCTCTGGCGCCCACCCAGTCAGTTCTCTTGACTCTGCCATAAGATTCTGTGACAGTTCCAAGCATAAAACTGCATGTGCCTCCCCTCTAATATATTATTTATCTCTGTACAACGGCACACGACTCAGTAATAAACATCTTCTAGGAAATAATGCGCAATCCCAAGGGGGTGACAAATGTTCCACGTTTATTAATGTGATAAATACACTATGCACAATTCATCATGTACCTCTTCTCCTTAATTCATCATGTACCTCTTCTCCTTCGGCTTACAATACTTCACACAGAAGAATAATTCATAGTATTTTATATTAAATTAAATATTGTGAGGGAAAAATGTTTTTTTCTATTTTCCTCCAATCTAATGAATGAGACAGATATGCATGAATCTCTGTGTAGACATTTTCTGGGGTGAATAAGAAGCTGTTACATATACCTATGGACCGGTACACCTCTCTGTGTCTCCTTGTAGCTTGTTTAAAAAGACATATATATGTGTGTGACTTGCATAGCGTAAACCAATCTACAAAGCACTGTACAAGAGGAAAGAGTAGTGCAAGTAGTTAGGGAGGTGTAGTAGAGAGGAGAGAGAGGAAGAAAGGCATGGAGTTGGAGTAGCCGTAAGGTGGTAACTGGTGACCGTAGGAGAGGGGTTCTAGTGTGAGAGAGGGAGCATGCGGGGTGGGAACGAAAGAAGCAGCGCTGTGGGTAGTTAATCCTCACATCCAATTCACGAACACCTCTCTATCCGTGCTAAATCAATTGCCAGGCTGAGAACCTATGATGGCAGGTGTCAAAAACCTACAAACTCTGAGCTGTGTAAACTCTGCAAGCACAACAGTCCCCTGTGCTCAGAGTCAACCAAACGGTGGAGTCTAACATGCGCACTAACAGTGTGGGGGTTACCTATGTTGACGCCGCCTCAACGTATGTTGTAGTCAGGTTAAGCATCTTCCTACTGCTCCAGCGGAAAAGGGCAAATTTACATATCCTCCCAATGTCACAGACTCATCACCACATTACTCATTCATACATTCATTCATTGGTGGGGCCCATAACACCAACACTCATACATCTCACTCGAATCTGCGCACAGGAGGGAAAGAAGCGCTGGACATGTGGGGGTACCTTGTTACCTATCGGAAGACATGTCTTTACATTATATACATTATGTACATCAGTACCTATAGAATCCTAACTTTAACATCAAGGCACTCCACCACTTGGTCGATGGACCAATTAGTTGGACTGGTTGATGGTGATTTAGAACCAGCTAAAACACACTTAAAGCTTATGAACCTTTTGGTTAATTCTCAATACCTTATTAAAGAATCACAAACTAATTTCTTATTAATCAATGTTTTAGCTTATCTAATTAATTCACTCTGTGTTGGCATATTCAGGATTACAGTTCAAATCATATTTCTATTGAGTGATTTCCAACCTTTGATCTTGAACATAAATTGACATAACAGTTATATTTACCTAAATTTGAATATTGGCGACCACTTCCAGAAGAACCCGTCAACCCACAAAATCGAAATCCCTTCAGATGGAATCGTCCTTTTATAATCAAAGAGAAGCCCACGTAAGTCCAGGAAATCTCCCTCAGCACAACGCAGTCCCCATGATTTAGCCAAGGGACCATGCGATCGCGTCAACGAACCAACAATCCAGAATATCGACTCTCCACACCAACAGCCACCAACAGCGATAATGATACGGATCAAAAACTCTCTTCTAAATTTCCCCCTTATATACTCTTTTTCTCCTTACTTTTAGGACAATGTGCAACAATTTAGGATTAGAAAGTGTTCTGATTGGCTAAATCCTCTGAATTTTGTAAGTCTTTTCAATATTCCCAGGTTGGCCTGTTTCCTATGAGACCGGGCATGACATCTTCCCAATTGTATTCTTTTCGTAGTTTCACAGGCGAAAGTTCCGAAGTAACAACATGTAAACCTTCTTGTACAGGTCGTTCTTTGTCCCCTCACTCATTCACACTAGTCTGTGTCTTGGCAGTCTTCCACGTTCCTATCCTTGACAAGGAACATTTCGTTTCTCATCGGAGGTCGCTTGGAGATCTTCAGAGCCATCAGAGTCTGCGCAGTAGACATCGTGCTCACATGACGGTGGCCACTTCTGAACTCCATTTTAAGTACTGTGGCCTAGTAGACCCGAATGCCAACTTAAGCAAAAACAAACATAACAGTAATTAATATATGGAAATGAAGATTCTAATGTTAAACCCGCACTAATCCCTATATATATATTAGTATTTTCCTAGCTTGTTGCAACATTTAAAGCAAAAATACTCACCATTCTGCAGCACTGGAAGCACAAACCATCACAAAAGCAACATAAATCATGCAATTCTCTATTTCAACACATCCTACAGTTAGTTTGCGTACCATAGTTAATAATTTAATTATTAGCCCTGCAATTAGCATTTTAGTCCCACGTGTATCTCGTGTTTATTAAGGTGCAATAGTTGATTAATTTTACCACTTCACACAATTAGTACGAGTTAATATTTAGAATGATTACGTAATTAATATTTCATTCAAAAATAGAGGAGGTATACAAACTTTTGCTTTACCTGCTCCATCACTACAGTGTCCTCTCTGTTTGTGTACGTTCCTGAGAGTGAATTCCAAGCTCCTGGGTGGAAATAGCCTTACCCTGCACTTTAGTCTATTGGAACAGACCTTGAGGATTTAGTCGACCCTGTGGTGTTTGCGGCTCTTATCTTGTTTACTCTGTTTTTGTGGAAGAAGACATTTGCTTCCTCAGTCACATGTCAGTCCTACCTTTTCCACTCCTTTCTCAGGATATACTTTGAAACTACAGAATTTGAGGTGAACCCCAGGAGTCCATGTGTCTCAACCCACCTCTGGATTCATGTCATGCGCCACAAACCTGTGGCTGAGAGAGTGCCTGGGAGTCCCTCCCTGAGCAGAAGGAAGGGGACAGCAGAGAAACTATACGCGGTTGGACTTGTTCCGGGCCAGCTCTATTAATGTCTGCTCTGAGGAGGGACGGTGTAGTAGCTTCTCAAACTTACTGTTTATCAGGACACACACAAACACACCGCAGAAGCACTGCTGGCAGGGAGAGTCCCCACAGTGCATTCGAGCCCCCACAAAGATGATATCTGACTTCATCTGTGTTAATCAGGTTACCATAGTGATATGCACCCACCCCCACACCCTACTCTAGCACCCCAGCCACAGACCTCATGCAAACACTGATGCTTTATAGTCATCTCTCCACAGGACCCTGTCAACCTTCAGCCCTCTCCCAGCTGGAAGAGGAGCTTCCTAGAGAAATGACCACAGACAGTGACCAAGATCTTCAGAGGACTCTACGCCTCATGGTGATCTTTTACATTTATTAAACCAACATTACAGTGTTCTAGCTTGGCAGCAAATGGGTGATGTGATGACCGAACACTTGGAACATTCTGTACCGTCCTGGATTTATCACATGGTGCAATAAACGTGCACAGCTTTGGTGAGTTCCAGAGATACTAATCCAGACGAAGAATGGGTGGAATAGGTTTCCTTCTCAGTCTGGAGAGGGCAGTCTCCCTTCCTGGATCTGGAGTTGTGTTACTTGAGCAGCTGACACGTGTTGTTTGAGGGCGGTGAATCAACCTTGTCTTGTCTTGTCAGCAACCAATCTCCAGGTGCCTTACACCCCCCTCATATATAAAGGCTATTTCGATTCGACTATGTTAAGGTCCTTCAAAATAGCCCAATCACAATGTCCCTTTGGTTCATGTCGTTCACACATATTTCATAGTTTTATTTAAGAAAATGAAAGGGTCCCAAGATTTCATAAATTCATATAACGCGACTCCCACTACATTACAAGAAAAGTGGGAAAATTCCCTTCCTTGCCTTTAAGTCGCTTCGTCTGATAATAAGATGCAGCTATATGCCTCACTTCCTGTGATATCACGTGTGCCAAATGTCAGGTAATGCCCATCCTGTAAGTCATCAGAAGAGCATGGGAGTCAAAGGCTATGTCATGTTACCTTCGCCTACCCCTGGCATTAGTGATGAAGTGACATCACTGGTGGTACCTTCAATAGCTAAGCTGATTGATTGGAGGAGTGTGTTAGGTTGACCTCACTGGTGCCCAGCTTCAGTTAGGTACCAGTTGTCTTCAAGCACTTCACAATGTCCTTTATGCCAGTTTGTAACTCTTTCATCTCTAATAAGAGGTAATTTGACGTTACAACGCATGCTTTTACCTGGCATGCCATTACAACGCAATTTATTACCCCGACGTGCTGTCGGGGGTGCGCTGGAGTTTGAAATAGTATAATTTACTTTTCCAACTCCAGTCTTTGCATCAGCAGGGAAGGTGTTGGAGTTAAAACCAACACCTTATACCTCCTACAGCAAGCCATTTTCATTGTAATGACATGCGGGGTAAAAGCATGGGTTGTAATGCAAGCGTTGTAACGATTGTTTCCCCTAATCAGCCTATGTCTAATTTTGCATATTTTATTATTCAGTAGTTCTTGATGTGACACTTCAAGATGTCAGCCAGGGTGGAAGAGTGCCGGATCGGTCATAAGTGCAGGCACATGAGACAACATGACAGGCTCACTGAATTCAGGTGCATCAGGGGGGCTGTAGATATGGGGGGGTGGAGGAGGCTTCTTAGAGGTCTCCTCTTACCAGATAGCTTGAGCTATTGTGAAATATATAAAGGGATTTTGCCTGGATGTCCTCTCAAGGACCATGGGCCGTGTAGAGTGGGATTTAAGAGGCAGCCTTTGGAGGGATTTTAGAACAGGTGAAATCTGGTTAGATTTCTGACTATTGGTGATCGGTCTGGCTGCAGAGTGAAGAATGGCTCTGAGATGGTGTAAAGATTATTTTAGGAGGGCAGGAGAGTACAGAGGTACCTTACTCAAAATTGAGATATTACCAGCACTTGGACAGCAGATGTAAGGTCCTTGCTGGAAATGGAAGGTTTGGAGTTGCAGAGCAGTTCAAGTTGGTATCTCACATGTTTAGTGATTTTCCTGTCTTTAGGAGAGGGCTTACTCAGATCTTTAAGTTTAATAACCCCATTCATTGTGGGTTGAGTTTCCGTTTCATCCGAGACATTCAAGAACCCATCCAAGAGCCACTTTCTGGATATGACCCCCAAAGCTAGCTAGAAACAATAATAACTTATAGCAATACTGGAATTATGCGATTGTGTGGCCATAGCGTGTTCAGAAGAATTTTGGATTTGCGGCATTTGCCAAATCATTCCCTGCATTATCTGCTGATTTTAACAAACAAAATTGCTTCGAGCTCAGACAGATCAAATTCTACTGAAAACCTGGTGATGACGGTGTTGCCAGACAAAAGCCCTTTGCAAAGGTAGACTGATCCCCTTTCTGTTGCTCCTTGCTGCATTTGGATGTTAAACTGGTACTAATGAGGTGAAACCTTTGCCCAGACAGTGTCCCCTGTGTACAAATAACAAAATAAGGCAGCAATACTATCACAAAATGTGCCACATCAAGCCACATAATTGATCTTTTCTTGCCACATAATTTAGTCAACCATGACGCATAATTTGATCCTCCCTTGCTGCATATTTCCAGCGGCCTGGCTTATAGTGCTCCGTGCCAACCTTCTACCATTTCTAAGCACAGTAAGAGGCTGGTGTTCTAACCCCAGTCAGTTTACCAGGTCCGGAGAGATGGAAGAAGGAGGCGGGCATATCAGGATTCGAAGCCATGGCCTGCAGATCACCGCATAGTTCAGCAGCAAGGGTTTTAACTCCATGTCTGGAAGGAATTTAGGTACCTCACTATACCTGAGTGTTCCAAGTCTTACTTACACCAACATAAAGGCTCTCCCCGCTTCTGAATTGCAGGCCACAAGAAAAAAGTGCATACTTGGACAGGACATGGACCCTAGTTATGCAGCAGATTCCCTTATGCTCAGCCACTTTTCACTACACGTACTAAGTTGCATTTCTGTGCAATTTTCTGCATATTGCAAATCCGGAGAAGTAATTTTGGTTAAGCTGGAGACATTGTGTTTAAAATGAAAGTATCCCCTCCTGCTCAGACATTCATTTTATCCTTGCTGGAACTCCAAGCACTTTGCACCTACCAGCTCTTTAATTTGGTTAATTATAGCTCAAAGCACCTAATGTCTGCCTCGAGCTTGAGTCACACCCAGGAGCTGTGTCTACGAATGCTGAGCTAGTCTCCTACATTATCTGGGATAATAACATCCTTTTGATCCACTCTAATCACACTTTAACTTTTTCCCTGAAAGTGATGCAGTGAAGACGAACCTGGACTGCTAGAACATTTTGCCATCACAGTGGCTGTCGTGGAAAGTTGTTTTCCAGCTTTGGATGAATTGTTGTCCTTCTGCCACTTTGTTGATCTCACACAGAGTCTCAGAATCAGGAGAAAAGGGTTCAAGTCGAATTCTTGGACAGTTACTTTACCTGCTTCTGCCTCATACTATGAATATGTGTATTATAAATATGTAGAAATAAAATGAATTGCCCCAAACCAGATGTTTCTGCCACTTTCCCATGATATATTTCTGGTTATTTTAATCTGGTCTCAAGCAGTCCCTTTTAGAGCCTCCACTGACCTCACCTCAACCAGTGGCAGAAAAGTCACCAGATCCAGTGAGACTAGTCCACCACCACCCCCAGTGGATTATAGAGCTTGAAGCACCCCCCATGGACCCTGGCAGTCTTTCATTAAGTGGTGGATTGACCTCTTTACAGCATGTGGAGGGGATTAGTTATGCAGATGCTGTTTATGTACCTTGAATGAGGGGGTGCTTTCGCAGTGCCACCTATTCCGGCAGAAATTCCACCAACCACCACTTGGATTGGCAGAATTTCTGGTGGGAATTCCACCTAAGTGGCACCGTGCATGGCGGGATCAAACATTTTGGTGGAGAAGCATCCACTGTCACAGGACAGAACTCAAAGTGAAGCAGAATGTCCACCCCCAGAGTGGCAAAATCCTACATCCACCGCGGTGGCAAACAAAAAATTTGCCAACACAACTCTAATTCTGCCTTTTTACCACTGTGAATATGTGTCTCAGTTTGTAGATGGTGTGGTTGTCATATGCCAGTCTCTAACTCTACTTAAGAACAGGATCTTAATGTTGTGCTGTTTGCCCAAAGAATCTTATCTATGCTCTGTGAATGGCCAGCATAGGCAGAGTGAACGTGTAGTGCTTCATGCATAAAACAAAATGACGGTGGGCGTGTATTTAGGTATGTATGTATATGACATTTCTATAGTGTAAACCTACCCAAAAGGGAGCAGAGCGCTGTACAGTGTCAGAGACGAACATAAAGTCAACAAGCGATGGGAGAGGGAGCTGGTTTGTGCACAGTTCATGCATTATGATATGATGTAGTGTTGATGTTGCTCCAGACCCTGGGAGTATAGATGGAAAAGACCTTTAGTCTTCTTTTTTACACTTCTTTTTTTTAAATTATTTTTATTCAGAAGAGTTCACATGAATACATCACATACCATTTGAGGATATACAAAGTGCATTTCAGTACATTGGTTAAATAAGTACAAACAGCAATCGAGCCACTTGTTCTTCCCCCATCCCCCGCCACAGGTAAAAAATCCCTGATAGAAGAAATGCTCTAAACATTTTATTTCATAGCCCTGCCCAAAGCTTCCTGAATTTCTTATACGATTCTGACCTCAAAGCATAATGATATTCTAAAGACAATCTTCTCCATTTTAGACCGCCAGTGCACTAAGGTTGGGGAAACCTCGGACTTCCAATTTTGAAGAATTAGGGATCTGGCTATCAGTGTGACCAAAAATAGCTTCTTCTTATCTTCAGTCCGCAGCCTGGATTCGCAGAAACACCCAATGTGATGGCTTGAGTGTCCTGTGCAAAATCAATATTGAGCATACAAATGCAATACTCGTTAATGGAGGCCCAGTATCCAGCTATTTTGGAGCCATCACAAATAATATGCCGCCAACTCCCTACACCCTCCTTAAGACACCTAAAACAATTGATAGGTACCTGTGGGTAAATATGTTATGGAATGTTATGTTAAATGTTTTTATAAAGCGCAACAATTACTCAGAGGCATCTGCAATGATACAGAAAATAGCTAGCCCATCTAATTGTTGAGAAGCCAGGATTTAACAGCCTTTCTAAACGAAAATAGATCCGGCAGTGTCTTAATATGCAGGGGAAGAGAGTTACAGAGTTTTGAGACCCCTGCCAAAACACTTCTTCCACCCTAGGAAGAAAGCTTAAATTTAGGGCCAACAACGTGCCTGGAAGTGTTAGAGCGGAGCGGCCTCTCTTGCTGGTACCATCTGAGCCTGTCTTTGAGGAATTTCGGACCCTAATCATGTAAGGCCCTAAAGGTGATACAGAGGGTTTGAAACTCACTTTTTATTTAACTGGAAGATGATTGAAATGTAGGGATTCCCAATAACAACCTCGCTGCTGCATTTTGAAGAGTCTGGAGATTATTAGCATATTGCACACGCATATTCAGATATAAGCCGTTGCAGTAATCAAGATTTGCTAAGATTAGAGCAGTTACCACTGTTATTTGAAGATTCGGGGGAATATAAGGCATGATCTTCTAGACTATCTTAAGTGTATAGAAAGATGTGGAAATAGTTGCATTCACTGTGTCTCCGAAAACAAGCTTATTATCCACTAAGATGCCTAAATTCTTTACCTTGCTAGATGGTGATGTAGGGAACCTAGCTCCAGAGGCCAAAAGGACGGCCTCCTGAAGGAAGTTTCCTTTCCCAAAGAGAACAACTTCTGTCTTGCTGGAAGACCGTTTCTGTCCATCCAATCGCTAGTTGCTAGCATACAGTTGTGGAAGTTCTAACAGGTGTTAAGTGAGTGGGGATGGATACAACAATTTGAGTATCATCGGCATAGGATGTTAAAGAAAAGCTGAATGACTTAATCAGAACTGCCAGGGGCGTGACATAAATGTTGAACAATGTCAGGCATAATGAGCACCCCTTTACTCAAAGACCGCCCTGGGGTACCGACGGAGAGAGCGGGGCCCCCTTCCCTGAGTAAGGACCAGGTTGAGGTGAGGGCGCAACCCAATGATTATGGGTATCCGGTTCACGATATCTTGAAATTCAAGAATTGACCGGTGCGGTAGGATTTTCATTTAAAAACAATTTCATTTAAAATAATTTTTGACATATTCTTTGTCACATTTTTTCACTATAGCAGCAGCATCTAAGGTCCTGAGGAAAGCCCAGATACTTATAGATCAAATTGGGCAGAAACATGTCGACCCTACTAATATGGACAATAGCATAATGATAAAGAATTTTTGCTAAGTTGCCATACTGCTTTTTAATTATGACAGGGGTACTCTGCTAATAAAGAACATTTGATTTCCTCTAGTCATTTTTATCTTCACCAATTATTATTTAGTGCTGCTTTTTCTAGGATCCCCTTCACAACCTTTGGGTACACTGTCGTTTTGACACATATTGAGATCTGACAGCAACCCCCTTTGTTGCGTTCTCTCTGTGCGCTCCCTGGTCAATATGTCTAGACTAGGTTCGTCACTCTGAGAATCACAGACCCAAATGATGACAAATAATCACCTTCTGTGAATGATGGGTCCTGTTCTAGAAGGGTTTCTCTCCTAAAGAGATGTCAGAACAGCTGTGAGTATTGTCTCCTGGTTTATCTTTTTGATTCTGCACAGACCCAGGTTGTTTTGTGGTTATTGTGTTAGTGATTGAGGGAAACACAACCTGCAGGTCTTTAAACTTCTCCCTTGGACCTCCCCCTAGCTCTTGTTGTGTTGTTCACCCCTAGGGTATTCCACATGGCAGGGCAAAGGATTCTGACTCAAATTCCTTCAAGGATACTGTCTGCCTGCTCCCTTCCACTTAGGAAGGAGCTCAGGAGGAACAGGGCAAGACCCTTAATCCAAATACTACTGAGACGGTCAACCAACACACTGTGGTTGACCGTATCGAATGCCGCTGATAAATCTAAAAGAATAAGAGCAGCATGCCCACCATTGTCTAGAATATGCCTGATTTCCTTAGTGGCTATTATCAGCGCATGTTTCCATGCTGTGACAGCTCCTGAAACCGAACTGTGTATGGTCCAGAAGCTCCCGTGTCTGTATAAAAGTAGCCAATTGCTGATTTAAGGTTTTTTCTATAATTTGTGCCCGAAAGAGTAGCCTGGAACCAATAACTATTGGGGTCACTGCGGTCTAGGCTAGGTTTCTTTCGCAGGGGGAAGTATGGATGTTTTTTTTTCATTGAGTAGGAAACTGCCTAGTTATTATCATTGTGTTAAAGATGGCAGTGAGATGGTTAGCAATGGCCTCAGGGCCCAAGTGCATAATGGCAGCTGGACCTGGGTCAAGTGGCGAACCCGACTTAGTGACTCTATTCAGGTCAATAATTGGTTCGTTACTCAGGGATTAAAAGTGGAATTCCCATCTTGTGAAGGCACAGACTATTTTCTTCAACTGAGGGAGTAGACGATAGAGAGGATTTTCTGAAAATGTGTTCCACTATATTTTGAAAGTGAGAGGCCAAAGTATTGCAAAAAGAAGAATTGACTTCTTATTTACTATTAGAAGGAACATGAGAGAGCTTCTTCACTGTCGAGAATAATTCTTTTGATGAGTTTTTGGCTAACTGTATTTCCTGATGAAATGGTGAGATTTTTCTTCCCTTATCATCGCCTTGTAGGCTGCGATTTCCTGCTTGTATTTTACTTTCTCTACATGACTGAAGTATTTCCTCCATAGCCTTTCTTGCTTCCTACAAATCTGTTATTGATGTTTCAACCTTTCGGAAAACTTTGAAGTCGATGGTTTGCATTGGCGGTAGTTGTCTTAGCAGGGCCTAATGTGTGGGCCAAGGAACCAAACCAGTTAAAGAAATTAGGAGTGAGCCTCTCAAGATCTTCAGCCGAATCGGGCTGTGTAAAAATTCAGTCGTTCTGTTTGGGAGCCACTTTGTGTGCTATTGCATCTAGCGGAGGTTTGCTCCTATATCACAGAGAAGCTAAATCTGTTTATCATGTTCCAAACCTCGGCCGAGATTGATACCCCCCTCCCCGAAGTGACCATTTTTGTTTGGCTTTATTAAACAGATCACCCTGCCAGTACTCCCGAAATGTAGCCTTTCGGTGCTTGATGGGCATAGGATGATTGGATTCCCTCCGTTCTTCCTCTAGTTCTAAACTGGAGTTGATTTTAATTGGGTCTAACTCTTTAAAAAAGTATCTGATATGAATAAAGGAACAGTAAAGGGCGGTCCTCTCATGGATAATGTCAGGTTCCATATCTGGTCACTCGTTCCAGACCTCCGCTCTTAAAAAAAACAAAAAACCTGCCTTTTGATAACCATCAGATTCCCATTCATGGGCGATACTCCTTTCGACCAAGGTGAGGCAGGTGGAGCTATTAATAGGCCATATATTGAAATCATTTTTAAAAACGATTCCTACATTTAAAAAACATTGTATATGTTTGTAACAGACCTTTTTTCTGTGATTTTGTCAAACATTGGAAGCCCTTAACTGTGTATTCCTGTACAATCAAATACCATAAGAAATTATGAATTAAATTACCCAAACCAAGGGGAAGGGAAAATCTGAAAGAAATATTTGCAAAATTAGCGAAATAATATTCCTTTAAAATAGGCAACGCAATGCCAGGCCATCTTCTGTTGTTGACCTATATAAAGTGTAAAGTGCAACCCTTTAATTTCCTTCAAATTTTCAATCTGCAAGGCACAGGGAAAATCAGCAAATAAAAAATTAAATAGAGGCAAAACAGACATACGAACTTAGTGCAGCCCACTCCATTATAGAAATTGACAAACCTATCCACCTGGTAAAAACAGCCTTTATTTTCTTAATAAGGGGTAAATAGTTAAATGCAAATAGATCGTCTACCTTCTCTGTGGTATAAATGCCCAAATATCTCTTGAGCCTTGTATTCATCAATGGCGAAATTCTAGTGGTAAAGTATCAACCTAGCAATTGTATAGGAGAATCTCCGTTTTAAGACTATTGATTTTATACCCACACATGGACTGAAATTGCTGAAATATATCGAACACTCTCTGCAGGGTGCCCATATGTGGTTTTAAAAACAAAGCAACATCATCTGCATACAGCTTGATTTTTGCAGTTCTGTCCAAAGGTGGGTTCTATGCACTTCTCATTTCTGATAGCAATCGCCAAAAGTTCGATAAAAAGCGCAAACAAAGTTGGCGGCGAGAGAGGGCACTCCTGTCTGGTGCACTGCTTTATTTTGCAAGCACCGATTTCATCGGTGTTTATTATTAACTGTGCTATAGCTACCACTTAAACTTTTGAAATCACCTGAATAAAGGTAGTGGGGAACCTAAACTTGCCGAGGATTATAAGAAGCTCTTCCTGTTGACCAAGTCAGAAACCTTCTCGGCATCAAATAAGAATATATGTGCCGGTATCGATTTTTGTGTAAAATAGTCTAATGCCTCAACCTTGACAGCAGTCTACTTGAAATTAACCCACACTGATATGGGTGAATAAGAGCGCCTACTACTTTGTTCATTCGATTGGTCAATTTTATGACTATCTTAAAGTCTGTATTGAGGAGACTGACAGGCCACTACAAATTAGTGTTCTGTGCGTCTTTTAAAAAAAAAAAAAAAAACTCACCACTATAGCCATGTTAGAAGATGGAAAGACAATAGCCCCCTACAATATGTTAGTGAGCTGCACTATTTTAGGTGCTAACACATGGAGATACTTTTAGTATAATTTGGCTGGTAGGCCATCTTCCCCACAGAGCCTTCCCATTGGGTAGAGCCTAAATGACCTCCACCACCTCCCCTATAGTAAATGCTGCAGTGAAACCCTGCGTTTGTCTTATCTTGAACCTCAGAATAAAAAGATTTCCCCAAAAACATCTAAGATGGTGAACATCAGACTCAAGCGTGGTGCTATAAATCTGTTCGTAGTGTTTATAAAACAGCCCTGTATGAGTGAACAGGGTCTTTGTCTCCGAGCTGTAAAGTGATGCTATACGGTTCTGAGCCCTTTTTTCTTGGGCCTGCCATGCTAGAAACCTCCCAGTGTATTTTCTCTCTTTATATACTTTTTGTCGGTAGGCACTGTTAGTGGTGTGGGCTTTCACATAGTAGTGATCCTGCAGTAATAGTTTCTCTTTCCTAAGCTCTCGTTGGTTATTAATGGTGTTATGATGAAGAGCTTCTACATTAGCTTTTTGGAGGGCGTGTAGGCGGCCCTTGTAAACGCCGCTTCTTTTGCCCCAGGCGAAGCTTCCAGGGACGCCGCGGAGCTGCGACCGCAAGATCGCAGGAGCGGAGCATTCTGCTAATTGCTCAAAATCGCAAAGGGAAAGGAGACGCAGAGCCCTATCCCCCCGTAATACGGTTGGGCATTATTTGGCAGCACAGAGGCAGGAGATGGACCGCTGGATGTAATTTGTTCCTCGCCCCTCACACACGAACGCTGTCTTGGATAACAAGACCTGACTGGAGTTGCTCTCCCCGGTATCAAAGGAGGCAACAAGAAGTAAGCAGCACGGAGGGGGGCTTGTGCACAGCTGGCTAGGGGTGAGAGCACTTTAAGGCCATTGATAGAACCTATGAGGGAGGTCTGCAAGTACTGTGACTGTACCGGTAAAATCGCTGCGAGGCGGTGCCAAGACTTGTAGGACGATCCCCAGTGGGAAGCGCTCGTTTGATGGGAACATTAGAAGGCCAAACAGGGCTAAAGGGAACATGGTGGAAAAGACGTTGTTTGCAGGAATAAATGGGTGTGGGCAGCAGAGGTGGGGTGCATGAACAAAGAGGCTGGGTTAATATCTGGCTAGACCAATAAGAGCGATGAGAATCTGAGTGACTCCGCAACCCATTGGAGTAGACACAGTTTACTGGTGTTTAGCCGGGGGTGCCTATCAAGTTGAAGCATCCTCAAGCACCAAGCTCATGGAGTTTATTCACTCTTCCACAATAAAGGGAATGACCTGGGCAGCGTTCATGCCCAGGATCTTGAGTCACCTTTTCTCCCTTGCTCAAACACAGAGAAGTCTCTAGAGCAAGCAGAAACTGCTGGGCAAACCCCTCAGGGTACCGAGGTCACGTCACCAACTGAGGGCCAGTTTTATCAAACATCAGGACTTGACTGCACTTCAGCAGCGACATTAAATCCAATTTTTTTTTTACAGAGTTTTGTCATAGCGCAAACTTGACCAGAAGGTATCGGGTATCAGAGCGATTACATAGCACCAGTTGCGTTACATGAGGACACATTCATTTTTGTTAGACACGGGGAGGTTAAGTGATTCGCCCAGAATCACAGGATGTTCATCGTTGTTGCCGAGACACGAACCCAGTTCCCCAGATTCGAGGTTGACTGCCCTAGCTGTTAGGACAACTTCTCTCCTCTCCTCTCAGTTGAAATTCCTGGTCCGTTACAAGGGGGTCTGGTCAAGATCCTGGAAGAAATTAAATCCATGAATTTCACATAATACATAATCCCCAACCAAATAGACAACCAACTAGCCAGCCTTGAGAGGAAAACTACTCAAGCCCTACATAAGATGGAAGAAATGGAGCAACGCCTCTCAGACTGCATGGATAAGTTGTCGCTGGACTCTGGGACTGTGCAGCAGGTGGAGAGGCAATTCACGTTGCTAAGGATAAAACAGGAAGAATTAGAGAGCCATTCTTGAGAATCAAACTTTAGAATTGTTGGCATCTCGGAGCGCAAGGAGGATGCAGAGAGGGCTATTACATATGTGAAAAATCTGATTTAAAAAAATGTGGTGTTCCTGATTTCTTGCAGGACTTTACGTTTGTACAGGCGCACCTTGTGCCTACTCTGGTCCTTGCAAATCCTAAATTTTCCCATACGCTGCTGAATAACTGCAGATTTTCGCATTAAAGAGAAGGTTCTACGAAAGGCGATTCGGGCAGAAGTATTTGAGGTGAACAATGAGTTCACAATGCACATTTTTTTTTATATGACAGTGGAATCAGCTCAGAGGCTAAAATAATTAATAGCACCACTTCCAGCTTTACGCCAAGTAGGGGGTGCATGCTAACCTCATTCCTCCCACCAGGATGAAAGTCCTGGACAAATATGTGCCCTACGCTGGAAGAAGTACAAAGGCTCCTGAAAGAACTCTCAAAGAGCACATAAGAATGTAGAGAATGCAGCAATGCTGATTGTGGCTAAACTCCCATTTATTCTTATTTCATTGGAGGGGGAGAGGGCAAGGAAGAATGGCACAGCAACATGGTGCGAAATAGGGGAAGATTGGGTCCCAGGGGTCACTGCGGGAGGGGGGCGGCGGGGGCCCAGTATAGAAGGTGGCTAGATGGAACAACAAAAGTGATGTCAGTGTGAGGTGGGGAGCATGGGGGTAGGAGGCGGGTATTGATAAAAATTGGAGAATTCACAAGATGAGGAAATCAAAAGTATTGAGGGATTTAATGGAGAGGCAGTCGAAGAGGTTTAAGCATGAAAGGCCCATTTGTGGTATACACCCATCAGCACTTTAGTCCCTTTAACATATTCGCACGTTGGCATATTTTACTTTGTTTAATGAAGGGTGGGGGGTCTCTCCCTCGCGTTGAAGATGAAGGTGCTATGGAAGGAGAAGCTTAGAGGGAATATGAGTACCTCGAGATATAATACTGTGATATAATGGTACAAGCCGATGAGTTGCAAATTATCACCTACAATGCCAACGGCCTAAACAACTGGCGGAAGCGCAGGGCTGGATAATAAGCAATTCCCCTGATATTGTTTTACTCCAGGAAACCCACTTTAATGCAGGGGATAATCGACTCTCTGCTATCTTCAAAAACTGGGCTGGGTTTGCATGCTTATCCAAATCCAAAAGTGGCCCAAAGGGGGGTGGCCGTATATGTGAATAAATTCCTGAAATATTGCATAAGCTCCTTTCCGACGCATATGGAGGGCAGGTGGGTTCTGGTAAGTGGTACTATGAACAATGCTTGAGTTACAGTCGCCTCAATCTATGCCCCTTTAGTGGATGAGCCAGCTCCGTTGTCAGATCTCTTCCAAGCTTTGTCAGCGATCCGGGGTAAAATAATTCTGGGCGGGGATTTCAATCTTCTGCTCAACCCGAAACTAGACTCATCCACAAGCACTTGAAAGCAGTATAAACCACAGTCCACTAAATTATTATTTGATTATATGAAAACTCTGCATTTGGTGGACTGTCGGAGAGATAAATACCCAGCCAGACATTGTGAGAAGGTGGGTTGGTATATGCTGTCCACTAGTTAAAGTGGGCACCTTGTATCAGGCCACACTACCCTTATGATGTATGAGGTCAAAGATAACCTTACTGAAAGCTATCCTAGTGGTAGCTATGGAGAGCAGCCTTCAGGCTTAATCTTGAAGGAATGTAAAGCAGCCTGTTTTACCAGAATATCACCTCCTAAATGAAAGGAGAACCACTCAGTGTTTATATAAAAATATGTATTTATTATTATAACACTCTCTACTAGTCTCTACACGAGACTAGGGCCCAAAGCACACAATACTAAATCAATAGAACATTCATAAATAGCAAAATACACAGCGGGCTCCAGGGGGAAACCGAAGCATATATTAAAAAAATGGTATACCAACAACCACTTCAATAGACACAGTGCCTAGAGCACGTAGAATTGTTGGGACCCCAAGGAACCACCCAGAGGAGTAACACAGGGAGCCCACGGAGGACGGGTGCAGTGAGGAAACACAGACGCATGAGCCATACAACTCTATGGAAAAGTCGCGGTTGGAAAATTACAAGTTAAGGACACTTCTAAGGGGACTTTGAGCAAACCCTTTGGAACTTAGGAGGTTCTAAGGCCAAACCACCAGTGAGTACTGAAGTACCTGTGTTACCTATTCCAGAGGAGTTGGGTGCATAGGGATCAAGTGGTGTCAGAAACCTTCGTCGTTTTCAATGGAAATCTGCAAAGAAGTCCTGCTGCCAGGAAGGCGAAGAATGTCCGGTGGAACCCAAGCCTGGATTCGAGGTGAGAAGAACCTGAAAGCAGAGGGGACAGAGTCTGGGTCAAATCAGGTGACCAGGGGCTCGGTAGTCGAATGCCCACCAATGTCGAGTGCTTCAGGAGTGAAGAAGGGTTGCTTGACTCTGCAGCCACAGGGACCAGGAGACGCCCAGGATGACTAAAGTCCGAGGATTTCAAGAGCTGAGGGGGTCGATGTCCGGCTGGAGCACCAACAAGCCTTGGCAACTGCAACCCACACGGTCAGAGAAAACAGGTTACGGTGAGGACCAGCAAGGTACAGGGGACTCTCCAAGCAATGGAGAGTCAGGGCACGTCTGGATCAACCAGGTAAGCCCAAGAATTAGCAAGGTGACCCTCGCCAGGACCCACAGGCCAACGGACCAGGGATCGTAAGTAGACCTCAAGCAAGTCTGCAAAGCACCAGCCCACAGGACACTCGTGGAGTGGAGGCCGGAAATCTTCTATGCAAATACTGCTCGGGGTTGGGACTACACGGAGTCCAATGCATAAGCTTGGGAATCGTCACTAAGCATATGCAACTGCAAATGTACGCGGTGCACAGGGGTTGGGGTTGCACGGTCCCCACAACAGATGCTGGTCTCAGAATCACTGAGAGGGCAGATTGACCTCAGGGACCTACGGAAACCCAAATCCTGTGTTGCTGAAATCTTTGGAGTCCTCAGGAGCTCGGGAGAAGCAAACCGGTCAGATGCGTTTAGGTGCTTGCTTTTGCAGGGAAGTAACTCCTTTACTCCAAGGGAGATTCTTCAGTCGTCCAGCGTCGTGCAGGCAGTTGAAGTACTTGGTTTCTTCTTAGAAGAATCTTGTCCAGGTAAAATCTAAAGTCCTGTAGCCAGGTAACCCACTTTATACCCATGGGAAGGGGTTGGAAAGATTCTGATGCCCCTCCTTTGTCCAGTTTCGCGCCCTAGAGCAGGAGAAAATTCTCCCAGAACTGGTTTGAGCTGGACTATGCACAGGGACACCAAATGTGCCCCCAGTGCAGACTTTCTGGCACTCTAAGAGTGCACCCACCCAGCCCCAATACACTAAATCCTGTCTGGGAGGTGGTTACACCTCCCTGTGGCAGGACGCCTATTGTCATGCCTTCCTCTGCGTGAGCTTGGCTCAGCAGCAGGAGAGCAGAATCGTGCCTGTGGCTGGCAGCATCCATTTTGTGCAGCCCAGGTCGAGAAAGGTGGTACCGGGTATACCGGTGACCCACATATTTCCCTTCAGAAGGGTGGAATCATACCTCCCACGCCAGTTACTGGTGTGGAGGTATGATTTCAAGGTTTTTGACACCAAACACGACATGTTTCTAAGCAGCCGTTTTAAAGTTAGCATCTACCGCGAGGTTATAATGCACTTAAACATATATGTCTGGCTGCATCACAGACAACCCCGGAGAATGGTCTCCAAAGGATGCAGAGGGGCTCTGCTCATGCAGGGGCACCCTCTCACTTAAAACCCAGCACCCTACCTTCAGGATTGTTAAGGCCTGCCATAGGGGTGACTGATAGGTATTTAAGTCCAGTGATTTAAATTGACATAGTGAACATATATCTCAAGTAAGTGGTGCAAGCACCAGCTTACACAGTCTGCAGTAGCAGGCTGGTCGTGTCAATTTGGATGGCCTCTCAGGGGTGGTATAATACAAGCTGGAGCTCATGGGAGGCCTCTGGGGTACCTATGCCCTGGGTACATGGTGTACCATATACTAAGGACTGATAAGGGTACCCCAGAATCCAATCTGGTGTGTACTTAAAGTACATGCATATCAATTTACAGGAGAAAGCAGATAGACTGGGGTCCTGGATAGCAGGATCCCAGTCAGACTAGGCCAAAAACAGTGTGACATCAGCAAAAAGTGGGGGTAACCATAAGAAGCAGATACTACTTTCCTATAGACATGAATTTATTTGTGTCTCAGAACCCTATAAGTCGGCAGCCTGGCTGGACTTTTTTCTGCATTCTCAGTGTGTGCTCATAAGGGATTATATGCCAAGTGGGTTTTCAGGCCACTCTCCAGTTTTTGTATCGGTTTTAGGGATGTGACCAGATAAATCCAGTGTCAAGTGGAGCCGGGTCAAGTTAGAGGATTAGGACTGGGTCAAAGAGATTGCAACCGAGATTGATTAGTACTTTGTAGTTAATCAGCAAACAGCCAGTTTAGAAACTGCATGGGACACCTTAGAAGCGACTGTACGGTCACACATTACCTCAAAGAGTATAACGGAAAGGAATTGCTTGATAAGCGGGAAGGTTGAGTAAGAGAAGGGTCTTTTTTACACGTCTTAGTCTGCAGTCTGATGGTGTCCTGGCTTCACATGTGCTGAGAACCACCAGAGATGGTGAGCTTGTCTGCTAGATTAGTGGGGGTGCTGGTTATGATAGCTTTGTAAATGATGCAGTTGGTTTTGAAGATGGTGTGGGCCAGCAAGGTGAGCAAATGGAGTTCCATCAGAATGGGGGTGATGTGATCATACTTTTTCAGGCCCTGGATGAGATGTGCTGTAGCATGTAGGATGCTCTTAAAGGGTGCCAGTGTGGAAGGCCATGTAGCAGCGCACTACCACTATCCAAATGCAAGAGGATGAGGGCTTGCACATTGTATTACAACAGGGGTACCCCTAATAACGTTTCCTATATCAGGGTCTACAAAATATTTTTGCGAAAAACATATAGGAAACTCACTCTATGGTAGGCTGGTTAATTAAAAATACATGTGACAGTCAAAGGACCAAAAACGACTTGAGAATACAATTGTGATTTTTAATTTTATTATACAAATCTGCAAAGTTATACAAATATTTATAAGTTATCTATCTTTCTTCTCATGAGGATACATGTCCTTTGATTCGATTCTTTATACATTCATTTGTACATTCATTTGTACATCTATAATCAAATACATACAATTTGTATGCGTGTTCCAATTGATAATGAACACAAGAAAGAGCGATAGGGAAATGGACAACAAATACCAAATCTAATTCTCTAGCATGGCTCAATATAATCTACGCGCGTTTCGTCGTTGTGCCTTCATCAGGTAGCCATGTTTTCATAATTCCTAAAAAATAATGAAAAAACAAGAATGACCTACAATATACATAAACAGTAAAAAAGTCAACTGACTGAGTTTCACATGTATATATTCCTACTCAAGATCAAATATTTACAAATATACATATTCCGTTTATACATAAGTTGTGATGTCACAGAAGCTAAGGTAGAATAAATCTCGGCGGTCTTACATCCACGAGATAAAAAAAATTTTGGGGAAAAAAAGTCATAAGGAATCTGCATTGAGGTCAAAAATGATTGTCGCGGGTCTCAAACGTAATTGATCCCCTGTACTTCCTGCCTATTAACGGTACAAGAGATGGATTGATGCATGTGTCAGAACTGTGGCGCATGCTGCTTTATCGAAAATTGTACCAATCTAAAAATACATTTTGTAACAAATAGTAGCAAAACAATTGACAATGAGCCATTTACCTTATCTTGGAAAGCCATACTTTCGGCTGTTTCAGTGGGTGCTCATGGAATGAGGGCAATAGCTAGCAGGTAAGATCTAAATATAAAACAAACCCCCAAAAAATCTTAATTAGATAGAGTGGCCTTGCTTCGGGACCTTGTGTGGGGTGCAGACGATACGGAAAAGATAAGGAAATTAGGATGAGGAAACGGGGACACTTACCCTGTATTTAAAGCCGTCACTAGGAATAGGGGTGCGTGCTTGCTTGACGTGGCAGAGAATTCTGAAATGATATAATAAATATAGCTATATGGAACTAATGATGGTGGGATCAATATCTCAGTATGTAATATCGGTCATACACTTGCTAAAGGAACTTACAGCCCGCAATTGTGGCAATTTGAAATAGTGTCTCAAACTTCTGGTTATGTTCGTGGGCTTAGTGTGGCCCAAGATTGAATTATAACGGTGGATAATAGGGCCGGAATGTAGATAAGACTATGTCCGTAATACTGATCGGTAAACTTATCCAACAACAACGACTCACTGTGTATGCTGCAGTCTATATCTAAGCCTACACTCATAAACCCCCTCGTGATGATATCTGCTCAGGGCTGGATACAGGACGCTGCGGAAGTAAACGTACCTGATACCGTGCGGATACTGTGTTTAAAAGGTTAAGCCCATAGCGTTCCGTTCGCTGATACAGTAATCGTTTCCTCTAAATATCATTCCCTACTGGAGGGGCACCGCACTATTGCTGCATCGTCTTCGCGCCGAGCACCATGATCGTACAAAATCCTGTCGCCATTATTTGGAAAGTTTGGAGGGTAGGTTTGAATGGCTGTATATATATGCACGTCCCAACCCAGCTTGTGTGACGTGCTGTGAAGAGTGGTGAGTGTGCGTAAAACGTATTAGAAACGTAACGCAAACTTGGGAGCCATCTTAACCGAGTAACTTCTCTTCGGTAAAATGCCGAATATGAGATCCGGACAACATTCATAGCGTGCGAATATCTCTTATCACCAGATACTGAGGTGTTGTGAGTGAGACCAACTTAATTCAAACCATCCAGCATGATACGCTTGAAAATTACCCAAGCCTGCACTCAGTAAGATACGCTATTATTTAAAAATTGAAGAGGAGCCTAGCACGCAACCAAGATGGACGCGTAGGCACAGGGCTCCCGGGACCCTCGCGGCCTCCCACGTCTATCCTGGCTATAATCCTGTTATTCTGAAGGAATATTACTGGTGAACCGAAGCGGAGGTGATTCCCGTTTGCGGGACTTAAATCGGACTTTGGGAACTCGACTTATCCTCTGCTCCAGAAAGAGGCCTACTCCGTGGCGCCACCCCGGACTTGGGTTGGCACTGTCCCCGAGCTCCAATTGAACAACAACGGCACTAGGGTCTTGGGCTGGCATCCCTCTCCTGGTTTCACTTTCGTTTTCGACTTTCCTCTACGAGTCTGGTGGCAGGCGCTCACAGTCGCCCGGAGTTTGGACCGAACTGTAGCGGTCGAGTGGCATTGACACGGGGGCTGCCCACCAGTCAGGTGGACTCCCCAGGGTGGGTGCTGCGTCTACCAAGTGTACTGGATCTGCCCTCCCTGCTGAGTGATGACGACCCGGCTGGACGGCGACAAGCACAAGTCTAGAGCTCCCCGGAGGGGTAGCTACGTGCAAGCGAACAACATGGACCGCTATGCCCAGCAGAAGGGATCTCCCGGATCGAGTGGACCTTCAGATACAGCCAAGGAGGGCCCGTCACCCTCGACGGAATTGACACTACAGGACGTCATGGGTGCCATCGACGCCATGAAGGCCTCGGTCGGCCAGCAATTCGACTCTCTGGCCCACAAGCTGGACACCGTGTTGATCGATATCAACTTACTTAAGGCTGATCTGTCGAAAACTAGTGAGAAGGTCAAGTCAATCGATCTTACGTCATCTGGCCTCAAGACGGATGTCTCGGATCTGCAGACGGAGATCCGTAGTTTGCGGGCCCTCAGCGACCTCTCTGCCAAGAGACTGGAGGATTTTGAAAGCAGGGCCCGGCGGAATAACGTACGCATTATCGGTGTGCCGGAGCGGTCGGAGGATGGGCCGGTCGATCTCTTTGTGGAAGATCTGATCCTGACCACATTAGCGCCGAAAGGCCTCAGCAAATTCTTCTCGGTGGAGCGGGCACACAGAGTCCCGGGGGGCCGGCCGAGGCCTGGGCCCCACCGCGACCTATCATTGCCAGGATATTCAACTTCAGGGACCGTGACGCAATCCTGCAGGCCTCCCGTGTGCATGGCCCGACGAAATATGACAATGCGGATATCAGTTTCTATCATGACTTTACACAATCGGTGCAAAAACAGCGAATGGGCTTCATGACTGTCAAGCGGCGGCTGAGGGACATGGGCTTGAAGTACTCTATGCTTTTCCCGGCCAAATTACGCGTTGAATTGGAAGAACGGACTCATTTTTTCGACCGGCCCGAGGCGGTTGAGGACTGGCTTGACACCTTGCACCGTCGGCACGGCGGGGAGGAACGAGCAGCGGATGTGGATGGTGGATCAGCAGACCAAGGGTGAACGAATGACTTGTGGTTCCTTGACAATTTTGGGCTCACCCCCGACTTGGGTTTGATGTACTGGTTTTTCCTTTCTAGGACTGCATTACCCTTCCTTCATCATTGGGAGGCTGCGGGGTATCTGGTGAGACTCTTCCTCCTCGGGAGGGGTTTTCTTCTTTCTTACTGTAGAGTAGGTTCATGGGGGGGCGACAGGCACACTGCGAGTTGGGGTGGCTTAATGGTCTTGTGCAGGGGTGCAGGGTGGGGGGGTTTGTAGCGGGAGTTGGGGGGGTGGTGGTAGGGGTGTTGTTTTTGTGTGGTGTTCGTTTTGTAACGGGCAATCAATGTGCTGATTTTAGCTCTCATCGTGGGTGGGGTGTCCGTTGCGGTGGGGATGGGGGGTAGGGGATTGCGCATTTAAACATGGAATGTAAATGGTTTGGGGGACCGATTGAAGCGAGGGGTGGTGCTACAATATTTGAAACGTCACTCTCCTGATGTGGTTCTGTTGCAGGAGACGCATTTGGTGGGACACTCATGCCATGCTATGAATAGAAAGGGCTACCGTTTGGTGGCCCACTCTGGTTTTACAACCGGCTCCAGAGGGGTGGGCATTCTGGTTCGATCCTCTCTCCCGCTGGAAATTGATGAGGTAATACATGATGACCTGGGGCGCTACGTGGTGCTGGTGGGCCGGTGGGAAGGACAGACTTGGTGTTTGGTTTCAGTTTATGTTCCCCCGGGGTTGCAAACCACTACCTTTACGGACTTGGGAGGGTTGCTGCTTGGGCTCCCGGAGGGCCTCTTGCTGGTGGGTGGTGACTTCAATTCTGTGGTGTCGGGTAGAGAGGATCGGCACCCTCCCAGAGACCTCCCCGGGGCTCACTCTTGGCTGGGTGGCTTTATCGACATGATGGGGCTTGTGGATTGTTGGAGATCAATGCATCCGGGGCTCGCCCAATTTACATTTCACTCTGGCGTCCACGGCTCCTTATCTAGATTGGACTATGTGCTGATGCCGGCCGCCCAAATGATCGGGGAGGTCAGACATCTGGCCCGGGGCATCTCTGACCATTCCCCGGTCCTGCTCCACTTAGATGTGGCCATGGGGGCAGAGGGGAGGGTGGCCCCGATTAATCCCTGGTATTTGCATGACCCCACGACTCGTGCCCTTTTGGTTAAGTCTCTGGACAGCTATTTCGAGGAAAATCAGGGTTCGGTCTCATCGGCCGTAACGTTGTGGGAGGCTTTCAAGGTGGTCATCGGTGGGCAGGCCCTATCTTTGATCTCCCATGCTAAGAGGCGTAAAACTGAGGAGGTGGAACGCCTCGAATCGGACATAACTGACTTGGAAGAGGATCTCCGGCGGGGGGTCACGCGGGACAAGCTCCATGCCCTTGGCCTGAAGCAAGCGGATTACAAGGCGTTGGTTACGGATGCCGCTAAGCTCGCTAGTAGGGAGCAACAGGGGCGCTTGTATGATGTTGGTGATAAGGCTGGAAGGTTGATTGTATGGTTGGAGAGGAAAGAACGAGCGAGTCGCGTGGTCCCAGTGATTGTGCGTGCTGATGGTGCGAGTGTTACGGATCCGAGGGAGATTGTGGGCTGCTTTGCGGACCATTTGCGGGACGTCTACTCTCCGGTATCGGAGAGGCCAGAAGAGGACTCTTGCCAATTGTTGCGAGATATTGCTTTGCCGTGCCTTTCGGTCAATGATAAAAAACTGCTGGACGCGGCGCTTACAAACGATGAGATAGCGTCGGCGATTCGCTCGGTCCGTTCAGGAAAGGCTCTCGGCCCTAACGGCCTTCCAATCGAGCTTTACAAGCTTCGTCCAGATAAGTTGGCGCCCCATCTCCGCGAGATGTTTCTTGCATCTCGAGAGGCCGGCGCCCTACCGCGTGATCAGCGTCTAGCGACCATTGTGGTGCTCCATAAAGAGGGCAAACCGCGTGATTGCTGTGCATCTTATAGGCCCATCTCACTCCTAAACGCCGAACCTAAGATTCTCGCTAAAGTGCTCGCCAATCGTCTGATTAAAGTCATCGGTGACCTGGTACATCCGGACCAGTCTGGTTTTATTCCGCATCGCAACACCGCGCTGAACCTGCGGCGCCTCCATGGAGTCCTCGCGAGAGTTGACTCTATTCGGGAGCCTGCCATTTTGGCGTCACTGGACGCCACGATGGCGTTTGATACGCTGGAATGGCCGTATCTCTGGGCGGCACTGGCTAGGTTTGGTTTTGGACCTGGGTTCATTGGGTGGGTGAAGTTGTTATACGTGGAACCACTGGCGCAGGTGGTGGTGAATGGCAGAGTCTCTGCCCCCTTTTTGCTTGGCAGGGGCACGCGGCAGGGTTGCCCCCTGTCCCCGCTTCTCTTTGCTCTTGCGCTGGAGCCCCTGGCGGCGTGGCTCCGGTGGGAGCCCTCCATCACGGGTATTCGGTGGACACCGACGTTTGAGGATCGCATATCACTCTACGCAGATGATATTTTGCTCTCTCTCACATCCCCGCGGAAATCGTTGATAGTGCTATTTGATGTACTGAACTCCATCGGTCGCAATTCAGGGCTTGTCATTAATTGGGTGAAATCCTGTGTTTATGTGCTGGTTGGCGACCCCCCTCTTCTCCCGCGTGGCTGTCCGATTCAGATTTCACACTCTGGATTTAAATATCTGGGTATCCACGTGTGTTAGACCTGTCAGCCCTTTGGGTGGTCCCTCCTCATCATTATTTATTTTGTCCCACTTTTGCCTCAAACCCTGTTTGAATTTTTCCTTTTTGGGAACCACCAGACTTTTTAGTGTTGCTGCAGATTCAGGGAGCCATTTTAGCTACCCCTGAAACTTCTGTCTGAGGGCCTGGAGCACAAAATGGTGGCCACCTGTGACATCACCAGCATCCACTGGAACCTGCTAGCACCTTCCAGAACATTCCAGAACCCTGTGACAGTTGGAGGCGGTTTAGAATGTTGGGAAGCTAAGACAGAGAGTTGGCAGTTGGCACCTGACTGGTGAGGAGTGAGCAGCAAAAACGTGAAGGAGGAAGGAGTGAAGCAGCAGGGGTGGAAACTTGTGCCTGGAGTGGGGTCCATAAACCCACCCTTGATACTAGTCCCTACTGACGGAGCCCAGCCTAGAGCCCTGTGTGGGAAGAAGTCAGAAAAACCATCCTGAGGACCTGGACAGCAGGAACAGGCCTTAGAGACAAGAGAACAGCAAAATCCTGACCTGGAAGCTGGTTTCCCTGAAGTCCGACGTCGAGTAGCCTAAGACCTGGAGCCCGAGGTGGAGAAGCGGCGCTGACTGGAAAAGCAGACGTCGTACCCGGAGCCGCCAGAGGTCGAGAGAGGGCGCCGTCAGAGGTCGTGAGGAATACCAGAGGTCGAGGAGGAAGTCACCCGAGGTCGAGTGAGCGGCGTCATCGGAGGAGTGGAGTCCGCCCTCCGGAGTCGTCGGAGACCGAGGTGAAGGGTAACGGAGGTCGGGAGTGAGGATCGCACTCCGGAGTCGCCGGAACCTGTGAGAATCGTGCCGGAGGTCGGGAGTGGAGGTCGCACTCCGGAGTCGCCGGAAACCTGTGAGGAGCACCGGAGGTCGGGAGTGAGGATCGCACTCCGGAGCCGCCGGAAGTCGACATCGAGGCAAGGCCGGCCGACGTCATCGAAGCCGAGGTCGCCATCGGACCGGAGCCGCCCGAAGTCGACATCGAGTAAGACTGCCCGACGCCATCGAATCGGAGGTCGAGATCGAACCGAGGCCGCTGACATCGAGACCGGAACCGCCTGCCGGCGTCGTCAAAGAACTGACATTGTGCCGAGGCCGCCGACATCGAACCGGAACCGCCTCACGGCATCGATACGACTCCAGCGGCGTCGGAGCATCAGAAAAAGGGCAGTAAGTGGAGTAGAGGGCGCCTAAGGCCCTGTGGAGACCTGAGAGACTGCTCTAAGGGGCTAGGGAGGTGCTGGAACCAACCTGACTGTGCCAGGGGTGAACTGGGACTAATCTAGAGAAGTTGTGTGGAGAGAGAGAGCCAGGTCTCTGGTATTTTCCCCCTTTATCTACCTCAGTTTAGGCCTCAGCCTTGACCAAGCCAGGGAGTAGACACCCCCAAGCCTTCCACATCCCCACAAGCTGTGCCTGGGCCAAATCAGCCCTTAGGAATCAAAAGTGATCTGATTCCCTGAGTGTCACTGTCAGCTTTTAATTATTTATTAGGGGCACTGTATTTATTGTATTTAACCTATCTATTGCTTCACTGTATTTATTGGTCCACAGTATTTATTGATGCACAATATTTATTGGTTTACAGTATTTATTGCCTCAGAATATTTAATTGCCTGTATGTATTGCACTTTTATTTATGCCTTCATTATTTATGATCACCCCTATTTATTGAATCATTAAGCCAGTATTTATTTGACCTGCACTATCTAAAAAGTTTGTATATTGTGATTGTTATTTATTTTATCCAATCAGCAACTAAGAGAAAAAGAAGATAAAGAAAGATATTTTCATAATTTTTACGGTGTAGAGTCGTTTTTGGAACGGATGCATGCATGGTTATTGTTTGGGTATGTTGTATGCTTAGCACGGAGCCTGATTCCTGACCACTCGAGCCAAGCTACCACAGTGTGTCCGGAAGACCACCACCACCCTTTCAGAGTGGGAGTGGTTTTCCAACATAAATTGGTGTTCAGTGGTGGGATAGAGCTGTGCCTACGTATACTCAACAATAACTGTGGGTAGTCCATAGGCCTACACCGGGAGTTTTCTCAAGAGCGGCCTTCCTAATTGTGGGTTTTTGTTTTTTCCAAATTTACTCTGGTGGTGGGAGGAGGTATTATTAAAGGTACCCCCCTGCATAGTACTGCACAAAAACCTGTCCTCTAACCTGAGTGGGCAAGATGGAGTTTGTACTAGAAAATCTAGAAACGTACACTGTGGCCCAACTCAGGGAGTTTTGCCAGCGGGAGGGGGTGTACTGTCCCCCAGGAGCAAAGAAGGGTGCACTCCAAACCAGCTTAAGGGCTTGGGGGGAGGCACGCCGAGAAAGCAAGGCTGAGGAGGAAGACAGGGATGGAGAGCCTGACCCCGAGGGGGCTGAGATGTACCAACCTGAGGTGGGGAACCTGTCGGCAGGGCCCAGAACCATTTCTAGGAAGGGCAGCAGTGCCTCTAGCGGTGGCTTGTCTGAAGTGGAGCTAACAGACCGGAGGGAGAAAAGACAGCTCACATGGGACTTAGCAAGGCTGGAAAAGGAGAAGGAGGAGCAGAGGATGGCCCATGAATTACGACTGAAAGAAATAGATCTTCAGATCTTGAGAATCGGGGCACAACCTGTTCCTAATGGTGGCAGCCAAACCCAAGAGATCACCAGGGAACCTAAACCATACCTGCCAAAGGACATAGTAGCTAGCTATGGAGTGGGCGACGATATCGCCAAGTGGCTAGCGGCCTATGAGGTCTCATTGAGGGCCCATGGGGTTCCAGAGAAGTACTGGGGAGGGGGATTGTATAAGTACATGCCTCCAGCGGGTAGGGATGCTTTATTGGCCCTCGAGGAGGATGAGCAGACCCACTACCCCACCATGAAACTGGCGCTCATCAGAAAGTTTGGACTAACACCTGAAAAGTACAGACAGAAGTTCAGGGGTAGTCACAAACTGGGCACGCAGAATTGGGTGGACTTCCTGGACTATGCGAAGAAGGCAATGGAAGGTTGGATTCAGGGCAGTGAAGTGAGGAACTACAAGGGGTTGTTTGACCTGGTACTGAAGGAACACCTGCTCGAGAAATGTTTCCCTGAACTGCGGCAACACCTGGTGGATAGCAAGCTGACCAGTCCCCGGAAGCTTGCTGAGGAGGCGGACATTTGGGCTAGTACCCGGGTGTCCACAAGGGGGACTGGAGGGGATACTCAAAAGGCCGGACAGGGCGCCCCCCAGAAGAAAGAGGGAGGGGAAAAGAAAAAGGAGTTCTCCAAAGGCCCCCAAAATAACTTCCAAGGGAAGGGAACAGGATTCACCCCTAGGGCTAACCCACCCAGAAACCCTAATCCTGGCCAGAGTCAGCAGCCAAGGGTTGTCCATTGCTATGAGTGCGGTGGCGTTGGACACTATAAAGGAGATCCGAAGTGCTTGAAACGACCACCCCCTCCCACTGGAGGAAAGACCCCCGGAGTAGCTAGTGTAGTGCTCGGGGAGGAGATGCCCTTAACTAAGGGAAGGGAGTGGGCGGGTGTCACTTTAGTGTCCCTGGGAGAACGGGAGATGGTTCCTAAGATCCAGGTGCCCGCAAATACCGCAAAGTATGGGCAGTGGGTCACCATCAACGGCCAAAGAGGGGAGGCTCTGAGAGACACAGGAGCCAGTATGACTATGGTGCGTAGCCAACTGGTGTCTCCAGAGCAGGTAATTCCCGATGTACTCCACCCAGCCGCGATGGCTGACGGCAGAACAGGCCACTATCCCGTGGCCGAGGTTCCCTTTGAATGGGGGGGGGTTGCAGGTTCACTTCGAGTTGCCGTAAGCCCTGCCGTGCCAGTCGATTGTCTGCTGGGGAATGACATGGAGCACAACGCTTGGAAGGAGGTGGAATACCGGACTCACACCGAGATGCTGGGTACACCTGACTGGGCCTGTGTTAGCACAAGGTCCACGACTACCCGAAGAGGGAGTTCATTTCGGCTGGAGCCTGGAACAAAGGCCCAGCCAGCTGCCAGTCAAGGGAAGAACCGAGGACAGGAGGAGCCTGCCTCGGCGTCCCCACCCCGTAGGACGGATAGGCCACCGGAGGTGGTGGACCAGGAGACTGCGGTGGGGGACGTTACCAACCTGGAGGACCTACCCATCCCGGCCGAGTGGCACGTGGAGGGAGGCCCGTCCAGGGAGGAATTCTGCCAGGGCCAGAGGGAGTGCCCTACCCTTGAGGGGCTGAGGCGACAGGCCGAAGCCCAGGCAGCAGGGAACGTTGAAGGGAACTACAGTGTTTACTGGGAGGATGGCCTCCTCTACAGTGAACCCAAGGCACCCCTACACGGATCGTCACGAGCCTTGGTAGTTCCTCAACGTTATCGAGCCTTCCTTCTGGAGTTGGCTCATGAGATACCATTGGCAGGACACTTGGGGCAAGACAAGACCTTCGCCCGTCTTGTCCCACACTTTTATTGGCCTCAGATGAAAGTGTCGTCCGATACCTACTGCCGGACATGTGTGTCTTGCCAAGCCAGTGGGAAAACAGGAGTGAAGCTGAAAGCTCCCCTGGAACCACTTCCTGTCGTTAGCACCCCCTTTGAAAGGGTGGGCATCGACATTGTGGGTCCGTTAGATCCACCGACTACAGCTGGTCACAGGTTTATCCTGGTTCTGGTGGATCATGCCACACGGTACCCAGAGGCAATACCTCTGAGGACCATAACAGCACCTGTTGTGGCTAGGGCCCTGATGGGAATCTTTACCAGAGTGGGTTTTCCCAAGGAAGTTGTGTCCGACAGGGGGACCAACTTCATGTCAGCGTACATGCGGGCCATGTGGAAGGAGTGTGGAGTGACATACCGGTTCACCACTCCTTACCACCCCCAGACCAATGGTCTGGTGGAGAGGTTTAACAAAACCTTGAAGGGCATGATCAGAAGTCTGCCTGAAAGCCTGCGGAGGAAATGGGACGTCCTCCTACCCTGTTTCCTTTTTTACTACAGGGAAGTGCCACAGAAGGGAGTGGGCTTCAGCCCCTTCGAGCTTCTGTATGGGCACCCTGTACGTGGACCTCTCAACCTGGTGAGAGACGGATGGGAAAGAACTCCCAGAAAGCTTCCCCAGGATGTGGTGAGCTACATGCTGGCCTTCCGGAGCCAAATGGCTAAGTTGTGGAAGCAAGCTTCTGACAACTTGGAAGCCAGCCAAGCAGTGATGAAGGCGTGGTATGACCACAATGCTCACCCGGTGGAGTTGGAGCCTGGCCAGAAGGTGTGGGTGATCGAACCAGGAGAGCTTAGTGCCCTCCAGGATCGCTGGTCAGGACCCTTTGAGGTGTTGGAGAAGAAGGGTAAGGCTACCTACTTGGTGGACCTGAAGACCCCTCGTCAGCCCCTGCGGGTGCTACATGCCAACCGCCTCAAACCCCACCATGAGAGGCCCGAAGTCATCTTGATGATGGTGACTGACGGAGGAAAGGACGTGGAAAGCGAGCCTCTCCCTGATCTGTTTGCGTCTCAAGAGAAGGATGGGTCGGTGGAGGGAGTGATTCTCTCCCCATCTCTAACTCCTGAACAGCAGGAGGACTGTCGCCAGGTCCTGGGGCAGTACTCCTCGTTGTTCTCCCTTGTCCCGGGTAGGACTCACCTGTGCGTCCATGACGTGGACACAGGAGACAGCCCACCTGTGAAGTCCAAGATCTACCGGATGTCAGACAAGGTGAAGGCCAGCATTCATAGTGAAGTCACTAAGATGCTGGAGCTAGGAGTGATCGAACCTTCTAGCAGCCCCTGGTCCAGTCCGGTGGTGTTAGTACCAAAAGCTGCACCACCGGGTGCCCAACCAGAACTGAGGTTCTGTGTGGACTATCGGGGACTGAATTCAGTGACCAAAACTGATGCTCATCCGATCCCTAGGGCGGATGAATTGATTGACCGGCTGGGAGCTGCCCAATATCTAAGTACCTTTGACCTTACTTCAGGGTACTGGCAGATCTCTTTGACTGATGGAGCAAGGGAAAGGTCAGCCTTCTCCACGCCCAATGGCCACTACCAGTTCTGTGTGATGCCCTTTGGGCTCAAGAACGCACCTGCCACGTTTCAGCACCTGGTAAACCAGATCCTCACCGGAATGGAGAGTTTCTCTGCTGCTTATCTGGATGACATAGCCGTCTTCAGTAACAGCTGGGAGGATCACTTGCGTCACCTGCAAGCTGTTCTCCAGGCCCTGAGACAAGCTGGATTGACGATCAAGGCCAGCAAGTGCCAGATCGGGCAGGGGTCGGTAGTGTACCTTGGACACTTGGTGGGTAGGGGAGCGGTGCAACCCCTCCAGGCGAAGATCGAGGCCATCATGGCCTGGGAACCCCCCAAGACTCAGACTGAGGTCCGAGCATTTTTGGGCCTCACGGGATACTACCGCCGCTTCGTGAAGGGGTACGGTACCATCGTAGCCCCCCTCACGGAGCTCACGTCCAAGAAACAACCTCGACGGGTAGTCTGGACGGAGGCTTGTCAGCAAGCCTTTGAGAAATTGAAGAAAGCTATGTGCGAGGCCCCGGTCTTAAGGGCCCCAGACTTTTCCAAGGAGTTCATTGTCCAGACAGATGCATCAGAACATGGCATTGGGGCAGTGTTATCGCAGCTCAACGAAGAGGGTCTGGATCAACCCGTGGTCTTCCTATCCCGGAGACTACTTCCCAGGGAACAGAAGTGGAGTGCAATAGAGCGTGAAGCCTTTGCAGTGGTATGGGCTCTGAAGAAGTTGCGGCCATACTTGCTTGGCTCGCACTTCCTAGTTCAGACCGACCACAGACCCCTTCGTTGGCTGATGCAAATGAAGGGGGAGAATCCCAAGTTGTTGAGGTGGTCTATTTCCCTACAGGGGATGGACTTTCAGGTGGAACATCGGCCTGGAGTGGACCACGCCAATGCAGACGGTCTCTCAAGGTATTTCCGCCTTAGTGATGAGAACTCCCAAGGGGTTGGGTAGCTCTCCCCACTTTCAGCTGGGGGGGACGCGTGTTAGACCTGTCAGCCCTTTGGGTGGTCCCTCCTCATCATTATTTATTTTGTCCCACTTTTGCCTCAAACCCTGTTTGAATTTTTCCTTTTTGGGAACCACCAGACTTTTTAGTGTTGCTGCAGATTCAGAGAGCCATTTTAGCTACCCCTGAAACTTCTGTCTGAGGGCCTGGAGCACAAAATGGTGGCCACCTGTGACATCACCAGCATCCACTGGAACCTGCTAGCACCTTCCAGAACATTCCAGAACCCTGTGACAGTTGGAGGCGGTTTAGAATGTTGGGAAGCTAAGACAGAGAGTTGGCAGTTGGAGCTGGCAGTTGGCACCTGACTGGTGAGGAGTGAGCAGCAAAAACGTGAAGGAGGAAGGAGTGAAGCAGCAGGGGTGGAAACTTGTGCCTGGAGTGGGGTCCATAAACCCACCCTTGATACTAGTCCCTACTGACGGAGCCCAGCCTAGAGCCCTGTGTGGGAAGAAGTCAGAAAAACCATCCTGAGGACCTGGACAGCAGGAACAGGCCTTAGAGACAAGAGAACAGCAAAATCCTGACCTGGAAGCTGGTTTCCCTGAAGTCCGACGTCGAGTAGCCTAAGACCTGGAGCCCGAGGTGGAGAAGCGGCGCTGACTGGAAAAGCAGACGTCGTACCCGGAGCCGCCAGAGGTCGAGAGAGGGCGCCGTCAGAGGTCGTGAGGAATACCAGAGGTCGAGGAGGAAGTCACCCGAGGTCGAGTGAGCGGCGTCATCGGAGGAGTGGAGTCCGCCCTCCGGAGTCGTCGGAGACCGAGGTGAAGGGTAACGGAGGTCGGGAGTGAGGATCGCACTCCGGAGTCGCCGGAACCTGTGAGAATCGTGCCGGAGGTCGGGAGTGGAGGTCGCACTCCGGAGTCGCCGGAAACCTGTGAGGAGCACCGGAGGTCGGGAGTGAGGATCGCACTCCGGAGCCGCCGGAAGTCGACATCGAGGCAAGGCCGGCCGACGTCATCGAAGCCAAGGTCGCCATCGGACCGGAGCCGCCCGAAGTCGACATCGAGTAAGACTGCCCGACGCCATCGAATCGGAGGTCGAGATCGAACCGAGGCCGCTGACATCGAGACCGGAACCGCCTGCCGGCGTCGTCAAAGAACTGACATTGTGCCGAGGCCGCCGACATCGAACCGGAACCGCCTCACGGCATCGATACGACTCCAGCGGCGTCGGAGAATCAGAAAAAGGGCAGTAAGTGGAGTAGAGGGCGCCTAAGGCCCTGTGGAGACCTGAGAGACTGCTCTAAGGGGCTAGGGAGGTGCTGGAACCAACCTGACTGTGCCAGGGGTGAACTGGGACTAATCTAGAGAAGTTGTGTGGAGAGAGAGAGCCAGGTCTCTGGTATTTTCCCCCTTTATCTACCTCAGTTTAGGCCTCAGCCTTGACCAAGCCAGGGAGTAGACACCCCCAAGCCTTCCACATCCCCACAAGCTGTGCCTGGGCCAAATCAGCCCTTAGGAATCAAAAGTGATCTGATTCCCTGAGTGTCACTGTCAGCTTTTAATTATTTATTAGGGGCACTGTATTTATTGTATTTAACCTATCTATTGCTTCACTGTATTTATTGGTCCACAGTATTTATTGATGCACAATATTTATTGGTTTACAGTATTTATTGCCTCAGAATATTTAATTGCCTGTATGTATTGCACTTTTATTTATGCCTTCATTATTTATGATCACCCCTATTTATTGAATCATTAAGCCAGTATTTATTTGACCTGCACTATCTAAAAAGTTTGTATATTGTGATTGTTATTTATTTTATCCAATCAGCAACTAAGAGAAAAAGAAGATAAAGAAAGATATTTTCATAATTTTTACGGTGTAGAGTCGTTTTTGGAACGGATGCACGCATGGTTATTGTTTGGGTATGTTGTATGCTTAGCACGGAGCCTGATTCCTGACCACTCGAGCCAAGCTACCACAGTGTGTCCGGAAGACCACCACCACCCTTTCAGAGTGGGAGTGGTTTTCCAACAACGTGTTCCTCGATCCGGCGGTCCGTTATGCTCTGAATCTGTTGCCCCCGCTCCAGCGACTGCGGGCCGATGTAGCTCGCTGGCGTAGGCTCCCGCAATCGCCGCTTGGCCGGGCAGCCTTATTCAAAATGATGTCTCTTCCACGCTTTTTGTATGCATTGCAGAATACGCTGGACGTGGTGCCCGCCCGATACTTTAGTGAGGTAGAGAGCTTACAGAGGCAGCTAGTTTGGGATGGGAGGCCGCGCATTGCTCTCGCTAAACTGACCCTACCGTGGTATGATGGTGGCATAGCCCTCCCTGATATTAGACGATATTATTGGACGTCCCAGTTGGTGGCGGTGAATCATGGGACATACGGCCCGGCGGTGAACCCTGCGTACGAGATGGATAAGCTACTGTTGCCGGGCAGAGACTTCAATAGGGCGCTTTACTCTACGAAGGGAGGTGCTAAATTGACCGGTCCTACGAAAATCGCGGTGCGCGCCTGGCATTGCGCCACCACTGCTACGGGATGGACGGGCCGTCTGTCTCGTGCGACTCCACTGTATGCGTTGGATGCGTTGGGAGGTCTATGGCGTTCGAAAGGCTTTGAGAGGTGGGATTTGATCGGAATTAGCCGTGTGGGGGATCTTTGGACGAAGGACACTTTTAAATCGTTTGAAGCTCTTCAGACGGAATATAAGCTGAGCGATAGGGAATTCTTTCGTTATGCGCAGATGCGCCATGCGCTACTTTCTGCTTTACCGGATCCTGCAGCTGTCCCCGAAGCCTCCCCGTTGGAAGATCGTTTGCTTGATGGTTACTTGCCAGATAGTACTATCTCCCTGATCTATAAAAAACTGATTAACACTCGAGCGGACCTCCTCACGCATTTGCGAGAGGTCTGGGTCGCTGATGGCCTAGAGTTGGATGATGAGGATTGGGTCGCGGCCATAGCCTCACCGAGGGAGGTGGCTATACCGGCTCGCCTTCGATTTGTGCAGTTGAAGATACTACATAGGATCTATGTCACCGGTCCCTGCTTGCTTCACATGGGTTACACAGATGATGGTCTATGTTGGCGTGGTTGTGGCTTGCTTGGTACTTTTCTTCATATTCTGTGGGAGTGCCCGAAGGTGATGCGCTTCTGGACTGGTGTACATGCAGTGATGGAGGAGGTTACGGGTGTGGCGCTGCTCCCTGAGGCTCGGCGATGTGTGTTGAATGTATGGGAACCGACTGACTGTGATGTGGCACAAGAACGTTGGGTGACTTTGGTCAACATGATCGCTAAAAGGGACATTGCGCAGCTCTGGGGGTCCGGCCGGCCCCCCACAGTTGTGAAATGGAAAGAAAACATGGATTGGTGCATGTTCCGTGAGAAGACGGTGTACGTGGCCAGGGGCAAGCCTAGGGCGTGGAGTAAGGTGTGGGGTCCCTGGAATTCCTTTCGGGGGAATATCTGCACCCCCCCCTTGGTGGTCGCACCAGACGTGACGATGTCCCCTTGACTTTGAGGTTCCTGGTCGCTTTGCGGGATTGATGCCCGCTCCTCTCCTGGCCCCCCCCCCTGCCCCCTTTATCACACGAACATCTGTGTAATTGACTGAGCTGTCGCTGATGTCCCCCGCCCATGAGAGAGCAAGTCCCTATTCATGGAGTTCTCTTGCCTGGTATAAGTTTCTTTTTGTTGTTTCTTTATAAAATAGTTAATAAGAAACCTTTCTGTAGTACTATGTTCAGTTGTGGGCGGCTGTAGCCGTTATGCGTGCAGCTTGCTCCGACTCTTGTGACTACTGTATTATTGTCTTACATTAGCGGCCGGCCCATGGGGTTGTAGGCCCATGACTGTGAATAATCGATGCGTCAATAAAGGTTTAAAAAAAAAAAAAAAGAATTTGAAAATAAGTTTACATAAGTGTATATATATACACCGGTCATAACCAGGCTTGTGTGTCGCATACCAATCAGATGTCAACGGGCGTCAGATGCAACGTAAATATACGCGCCATCTTAGCCAGGTGATTGACCTCGGTCGAATACCGAGTATAAATCATCAAAGTCTAGTATACTGTAAACACTCAAACCATACAGATATCACATGCTCTAAAAAGGTAAACTAAGGTGGATAAGGCCTACTGAATATGAACAAATCGGCATGATATGCTGGGATTTGCCGTAACCAACCCGCACTATGGTGTTTAATAATTGGCGCCTTCTTCCCAAAATATAGAAGAAAATCTCGAACGACGCCCGATCCCATTAATTCAGTTATAGACTTGACAAACTTGTCTAGGGGGGAAAAAATCTCATTTTCATATCTTACTGTTGAAAAATAGCTTATCTGTTTCAGTTAACTGCAATTCTTTCAAACATACAGAATATCTATTTCTGATATTACTGGCATGGTACAGTCATTTAGCTGGTAGACAGGAGTATAATGTTCATAGCAATCGGTAAAGCCATAAACATTAGATGACTCCTGTAAGATACTCAAATGGAAAAATATGTTTGTTTAAAGAATTGCGGTACGATGAATACGGCTAATTGTTGTTGAATCGTATTGCTTGACTCCAGGGGATTTCGTTATTCAGACCTCTTTTATAGGTGTCCAAAGTAAAAATCCAGAATACCTCCCTACGTTTGCGAATTTCTGTGCCTGTTGGGCCATTGGTATGGATTTTTTTCCAGAATTAGCCATTGTATGTCGTTTGTAGTGTGATTCATGTCGACGTAGTGTTGTACCAAAGGGGCATGTCATTTTTTAGTTCTGATGGCTGACCTATGCTCTGTGAGGCGAGTCTGAGGATGAGGGCTTGAACAGAAGTTCTGAAGTCGTTTTTTGGACGAACCAGTTTCACTTTCATTAGAAAAAAGTGCTGGTACCAGGCAGTGGTTCATTTGTAAAAAGATAAGTGCAGGGGCTCTCATCAGGGGGCAGCTTGCACCAGGCCATTTCTCCTGTTAGCACCACCTAAAACAGAAGCAACTACTAACCCTTCAAGTAGGGAGAGGATGTGGTGAAATGGCCAGAGCTGCAGAGTTTGGAGCAGGGGAACCAGGTTTGATTCTCAGCGTCGGCTCAACATCCTGTGATTCTGGGCAAATCACATCATCTTCTCATAAATTAATGTGGTGCTCATGAAAAGCGCCGGTGTTGATGACTAAGTGCCGGTACTGAGCACCAGAAACCACTGGCTCAAATTAAGCACTGTACCAGGCTAACTTTGTGTTTTTTGCCACTGTGTTCCTTGACGATAAGGTTGGTGTCCAGGGTGAATACAAGACACTTGGCATTTGGTGAAAGTTGGGGTTCGAAGCTGTCAAGGTTCATGTCATTCAGCCAAGTTTACTGTTTTTCTTTTTCTTGTTCTTTGCAAATAACAGGAATTCTATTTTGGTTGGATTCAGCTTTAGGTAGCGGTTGGCCATCCAGGTCTGGATGATGTGCAGGCAGTTTTTTGAGGCGTTGAATGTCTGAAGCAGAGGAGACTTTCAAGTAGAGTAGTGTATCACTGGCATATTGGTGAATCTTGATGCTGGTATCTGTGAGTAGAGCACCGAGCAGCTCCGTGTCGAGGTTAGAGATGACAGGAGACAGTTCGGAACCCTGGGGGACTCTACAGAAGATAGGGATATTTTGTGACGTGGAAGCACCCATGTGAACAAACTGGTGTGGTTGGGAAAGGTAAGGTTGAGAACCAGTGAAGCATGCTGCCGGTGAATCCCATTCAAAACTCCAGGATGAGTATGAGGGCGGAATGATCGACATTGTTCAAAGCAGCTTAGAGGCTGAGTAATATCAGGAAGCAGGGGTGCGGGCAGAGGCACGCACACAAACAACAGAAGGGATGGGAGAGCTTGCGAGGTGCAAGCTAACCATGCAGGGCAGGCAGTAGGTTCAGTGGCAGCACAACGGACCACGCAGGGCTGGACCGAGAGAACAGGAACACGAACTCGCACAACGGAGGGCAGTGGGAGGGGGGCAGGAGTATGAGTAACAAACTAATCACAGAGGGTAAGTAAGGGATGGGCAGTGGCAGCACATGGAACTTTTAAAACAGATAGCAGGGAGGAGGTGGGTAGGGGCAGCAAGCTAAGCAAAGTGGGGGGGCAGTGGCAGCACTAAAAAAAACACAAAGAGCAAGAGGGAATGAGCAGGGCACAGACTTGGAATGAGGGTGACAGGGGCAGCAAGCTAATCGAGGAGGAAAGGGGGAGGGGCAGCATAAGGAATATGGAGGGCATGTCATACGTTTAATAATATGTGAGGTCATAAGCATTGCAAGGTGGGGAGTAATTTATAGTTAGCTGACTGCAATATAACTGGCAAATGTCAGTGTTTTTTGTTTTTTAAGCATTAGTTTTTAACCCATTTCAACACCCAACTAACATAACTTCAAACTTTTCATTCGGAAAAGGGAAATATATATATATATATATATATATATATATATATATATATATATATATATATATATATATATATATATATATATATATACTGGCAACAAGAAAATACTCTCACTCCAGGGAGTCACTATATACGGCAATTTTATATCATTATTGCTACCACCACCACCGTTTGACCCAGAGGTCTTGATCACGGTTAGCTTGGTCCATTTTCAGTTTCTATATTTATACTTTAGCCCACTTAGCCCATAATGAGGCATTGTGGGAATTGCAGTTCTATGACATATTGCTTCTTAAAAATACAAGTTTCAAGGTATCACATATACCGTAATTCTGATTGGGAGGAAGCATATAGTATGTAGACAAAGTTATTGTAATGATATTAGACAAGCATATTTAAATGGGACTGCATTCCGGCTTTAGGTCCCTAGTCACTTTCACTATCGTTTTGTGTTTGTATTCCACTGTTTTTTGGTAGGTGAATCACCGACTAAGTGCCCTTTTTCCCACCTATTGTTACCAACCAGTGAGTGGTTCATACTTGGGAGCCCCCTGGACAGTCATTTGCTCATATAATGGCTGAGTGCCATCTCATTAGCATTACAAATACTGTGATCCTAAGAGTTGGAAGATAAGTTCTTAAATTACTGTCTTTGTAGTGGATGGATTCTTGTACAATTAGAAGTGAGGATATAATATATACATATATGTATATGCACACACACACACACTTCTTAGCTTACCTATATAAATATATGTTATTGAGTTTTGTATAGCACTCGTGTACCCAAAGGTGTTTTGGCGCTGCCTTAAGTAAGGGTGATCTGATTGGGGGGTAAGGTACAAAATAACCTCCTTAGATTAGAAGAGACATGTTTTAAATGCTTTCCTGAAATTTAGAATGTTCTTGGAATTTTTCAATTCAAAGGGAAGAGATTTCCACGGTTTAGCGGTACAGGTCACAAAGCTTTAAACGCCTAACGGGCCAGTCTGAATTTCGGCACCTCATTATTTTTCATGCCTGAGGAGCATAGGGGTATAAGATGTGTGTACCAGCGGAAATGCTCACAGAGGGACGCTGGTCCAATATTATGTAGTGCCTTGAAGGCAATGCATAATGCCTTGAATGCAATCCTTTTTTTCCTAGGCAACCAATGCAGTTGGTTCAATGCCGTGGATGCTGAGTGAAATTTGAGAAGGCCGAAAATGAGACGAGCCGCAGCATTTTGTAGGGTTTGAAGTTTGGATACATGTTTTTGTTGCAATCTGATATATAATCCATTACAATAGTTCAGTTTGGAAAGAGTTAATGCAGAGATAATCAATTTTTGAAGACTAGTGGGGTTGCAGGGTACATTTTTCTCAGGCTCTTCAAAAGGAAGAAAACCGAGGAGGCTATTTTATTAATCTGGTTTTCAAAGGAGAGTTTTTTGTCAAAAATGACACCCAGATTACTAAACTGGGGACAGGACTGAGCCCATATCCAATGGCCACCAATCCGGGGACCAGAATTTGGTGTTATTTCCAAAGAGAAAGATTTCAGCCTTACCTGAGTTTAATCTCAAGCAATTTTCCGCCATTCAGGTTCCAATATTTTCCATACAGAGGCGGAATTGGAAGGCTGTGTGGGCTGGGTTTCTTGTGACAGGCACCACAATTTGTGTGTGTCTGTGTAGGAGTCAACTGAAAGGCCAAAGGTTCTGACAAGTTTAACTTGTATGGAACAGGCCCTTAACACCAGACCTGCACTCCATCCAGTTCCTACAGAATTCATTATCAAACTACTTGAGATTGCCATGACCAGGAACTATTTTAATTTTCAGGGACAGTTTTTCATTCAAACCAAAGGCGTAGCAATGGGAGCAAGCTTTGCTCCTAATTTGGCTATTATTTATATGAATCACTATGAACAGCAATATGTCCTTAGCGATCTTAACCCATACAGGGAGAATATAGAACTATGGCACCGTTATATTGATGACGTGCTCATCATTTGGCGTGGTGATGGTGAAGATCTCCAAAGGTTCCATCGGTGGCTCAATACATGTTCGACGGACATACAATTCACTATTGAATTCAATAGAGAAACCATCAACTTCCTTGACATCCTTATAAAATCTGAGCAGGGCAAACTCCACACTAGCCTCTATAGAAAAAGTAGTGAAAGGAACACTCTACTACGTTACTCCAGCCACCATCCTCGTAACCTCAGAGATAACTTACCCTTTGGACAGTTCCTGAGGTTACGTAGGAATTGTTCCAAAAAGGAAGACTATTTTGAAGAGTCTGCTGGACTTTTAGCACGTTTGATTGATCGTGGCTACCCCATTAGACTCCTTAAAAAAGCCCGGAAAAGGGCATGGCATAACCATAGTGAATTGCTTTTGATCCCTAAATCTAAGGAAATCTCCAAGGAGGAACGGCTGGTGTGTGTCACAACGTTCAGCACAAAGAGCAAGACATCAAAAAGATAATTAATAAACATTGGCACTTAGTGTCGGACGAATTGGGTAACATACCAACTCCCTTGTATGCATTTAAGAAAGGCAAAAATGTGAGAGATCACGTGGTAAAATCTTTACTACCCATGGCCCAGAATACTGGTCAGACCACCTTATGGGGTATTCCGGCGGTTGCGGGACACCATAAATGTGGATCCTGTAAAGCCTGCTCCTTGACCAAAGAAATCAGTGAATTCACACACAACGAACAGGTACATGCATTGAAGGGCTTTAGTAATTGTAACTCCTCAGGGGTCATATATGCAATTGTTTGCCCATGTGACTTCATGTATGTGGGTCAGACGACTCAAAAAGTTAAATGTCGCATTCTTCAACATTGTAGCCGCATACGCTGTAAAACAGTGGGAGCGCCCTTGGTTGACCATTTCACGAGTTTTGGTCATACTGCAGACAGTTTGAAATGGTGGGTTATTGAAAAGATCAAGCCCAATCCCAGGGGAGGGGACTTTAGCATGATACTAAACAGAAGGGAGTGCAGATGGATACATTCCTTGGATACAATCAACAGAGGATTGAACGAACTGGAGGAGATTAATAGACAGATCTCCATTATGAGCAATGGCTAATGTGGCCTGTTAATATTTTTCTCGCCTCAGGTATACTCCTCTATCGTTCATGTTTACAATTGGTCAACACTGGATAACTAGGCCTATATATTGACAGCCTATGGACCTTTTAATTGTGTGTATGTTTGATAAGTATATGTACGTGTGACTATCAGTCTAATTGTTCGTTATGGTTGTATATTCTTTTTGTAATCATTCATTGTAATGACATAAAAATAAGAATTGTTGTGAGATTATGTATTCACACTGGTTTCCAAGAACCGCGAGATTGTACTCTTCGCTCTTCCATGCACCATGGCGGTTTGGAACTTGTTCATTGAACCTCGGCCCCTTGTAGATTATAACCCTTGGTTTTAAGTTACTACTCGCAAAAGGCGTACTTTGTACATGTAATTCCCGGAATCCTAGACTATGCATTGGGCCTTTAGTCGCACATTGAGTATTATTACTCACACGGCCCCTAATGACCACTGATCGGTTTCGCACGCCTTGACTGAACTACAATTGTACGGCTCCGGTGAGTCTTTCCACCCTGACAGTCACCGACGCACCGTCATTACGTGAACGGTTGCCCGGTGACTCTATATACTTAGAGCGAACGCGCTCCCGCCTCTCTCGGTTGAGACGCTACGGGAAGCACAAACCTATATAGACGCAGGTAAGAGTTCTGCGAGGACCCTCTCTAGGGATTCAGTATGAACCGCTGGAAATCACGTACTCATACTCCTTACTCTGTTCCCCTACAGCGCGCCCAGCGGCTGGAAACGAGATGCCCAATTGAATTCCGTTTCCTTTCCTTTTAAATAGAAGGCCCGAGACACTGCAGAATTGACTGATTCCACAACTGCAGGTACTGTTGATACTTATTAGGTTCATGCCCCCGTCATTCTTGGGAGAGCGAGTAAATCGCCGATCCGGCCCTTACACAGTTTTACTTCTGCTTACTTTCAGCTCGACAGCCTGTGAAATATACCAGACAGGACTGCTTACATTGTAATTGAATTACCGGTACTCGTGATCTATGGTAGAGTAATACCTGGATTCATATTAGGTAAACTTACACCCGCTCTGGCTGGTGTTTAATTGCACTATCAATGCAACATCCTTATCATTTATTTCCTTATTTTAGACACAGAAGTCAAGTCGAGGACCACGTCAGGTTGCCCCTAACTCCCCCCTGTTGTCCTGAAGAAGACCCGCACGGTCAAGGTCTCAAAATACCTCTGTACCCCGAGACGGGTCGAAACGTCGACACCCCCTTGTTGTTAAGCCTGGTACACGCCATCTCCCAAACGTGCTACAATATGAATTAAATTCTGTGCATGAAAAATTGAAACTGATTGTTGATATTTTCAAACGTGACCAGGACACCTCTTACGGTGAATTATAACCGTGTATCTTGTAAATGATTTTAATATCTGTTCTATTGTTCTTCAAATCTTCTGCTTCTACACATTCACTTCTCAGCACTCTTGTTTCATGCACGTTCCCTCTGGAGCAACCATGCGCCGAACATTATATAATTTATAAAAAAAAATTGCAAATAAATATTGATGAATCAAATAATGGATGTTGCATCGCTTCATGTTAGAATGTTATATTGAATATTTTGAGCTATCCTAAATGATTTCTTTTGCAATTTAGCTCTAAATTTTGAAAAGATTTAACGGGATGACATTATTGTGTTGTGGTAACAATTGAGTTAGGACCATTGTTTTTTGTATTGAAGTTCAACTAAGGAGCTGATATACAAATTAAATAAAGTGGGGCTTAGTGAAACCCCTTGAGGAACACCACAAGGAAGGTTCCACGCTGTGGAGGCAAATTTTTCAATCGGCCAGACAGGATGTCAATAGGGAGAGGACTTTGGGCCAGATGTACGACCTGTTTTTGCATGCACAAACAGGTTTGCGAACCCGTTTGCGCATGCAGAAACATATTGGACCATGTACATAGCCTATTTAGCAAGTCGCAATTTTTTTGCGTCTCGCTAAATAGTTTTTGCGACTTGCTATTTGGGAGGGGCGTTCCCTTCCAAATAGCGAGTCTCAAACAATGTACTAATGTTTTGCAACTGCGGTCGTAAAACCCTTGCAATTACCACCTTCTTCAAGTAGGTGGTAATGCATTTGCAAATGGGAAGGGGTCCCCAGAGGACCCCTTCCCCTTTGCAAATGCTTGCAAAATATTTTTTTAAGGGAAGGCAGTGGTTCCGGGATCACTGCCTGCCTTTAAAAAATGAAACAAAACGTTTCTTTTTCTTTATTTAATGCATCCCATTTTCCTTTAAGGAAAACGGGCTGCATTTAAAAAAAAAAAAAACGGCTTAATTAAAAAGCAGTCCCAGACATGGTGGTCTGCTGAGCCCAGCAGGCCACCATCCCTGGGAGGGCTGGCATTCACAATGGGCTCACACATTGCGAGAGGCTCATTAATATTAATGAGCCTCACAATTTGCGACCCCATTGGGAATCGCAAAACAGTGTAAACACACTGTTGTACATTTCATTCAGTGCCTCGCAATGTGTCGCAAATTGCGAGGCGCTAAATGAAAGGGTCGTACATCTGGCCCCTAGTCTCTGATACCAAGCTCATACAAGCGGTTAGTCAGAATGCGATGGTTAACTGTATCAAATGCCGCAGAGAGATCTAAAAGTATCAGGCAGCATTGTCTACCTTGTCAATCATAGTTGTAATGCTCTTTGCCGCTACTATGAGAGCCGATTCGGTGCTGTACTGGCTCTGAAAGCCAAATTGTGAATACAGTCAGTGCGTCATCGGTAAATGTTGCGTATCCCGGAGGGGTAGCTATGGCTAAGTCAGGTCCTGATGAAGCACTGGACCATGTTTCTGTTACAAACATAATATCAATATTATGTTGCCCAAACAAATCTTTACTTTCATGGCAGTTCTCTACTAGTGACCTTGCGTTGATAAGGGTGCATTTGATAGCGTGAGCTATTGGCTGCTTATTAAAATTGGGTTATAATAAGCGGTTTTCCTCTGTACGACGATTGGAAGAGAAATGGCAAGTTGGATATACTACGTTTTTTATCTCGATTCCGAGGTGAAGGGTATTGCATTCTTGGGACTTACAAGCCGGTTGCATCGATAAAAGGTATATTACTACTCTCTCTCTCTCTCTCTCTCTCTCTCTCTCTCTCTCTCCCTCTCTCTCTCTATATATATATATATATATATATATATATATATACACACATCATTAAGATAAGTAAACAATGGTAAATGTACAGTTAGCTATGTATACTTGCATTGATGAGATGAGTGGTAGTCAATATTCTGCAGCAGTGGCGGCTGGCATCAACGGGGCGTGCACGCAAATATTAATATTAACAAATAAAACACTTACCAACATGACGTCCTCCACTCCAGAACTCTTCTTTTGCCTCAGGAACTAGAGCAGGAATCTGCAACTCCCTTGACCAATCCTGGTGCTGCTGACAGCATGAGATCAGCGCTCCGATTGGAGGGAGTGGCCTGTCTCCACAGTGCACTGGATGCCTGCACTTACTCTTAACCCAGCTGTTTTGAGACAGCTGGGTTGAGAGGTTAAAGTGCGCATGTGTGGCTGGCCGTCTCAAAACTGCCGGCCAAAGACACAAAGTGCACTTTAAAGAGTGCAAAGGCAGCCCGCTCTCCACCCTGCTGCTGGTGCCACTCAGCAGGCCCCTCCCCATTCTGACACTCTGTTCGGGACGGGTGGATGAAAGATAAAAAAGGTAAAAAATGACCATTTTATTTTACATCTCTGGTGCTTTGGGGGGCATTTAAGTGGGGCGACACTCCTCTGCTCCAGCGTAGGAGCCGCCCTGTTCTGCAGTCAGTATTCTTGTCGTTGATATAAAAACTCTGTGTTGTGGTAGAAGTCCTATTCATCTCTTTACCCTCTGCCCTGTCTTTTCAGTTTCAGCTTTGTTGGTTGCTCAACACTGGCCAAGGGAATTAGCTTCAGAGAGGGATTTGTTTAATGTACGGCAGCTTCGCAGCTGCTTATGTGTCAGCTGCATCTGCCGCGGTCTATTGTTCGCCAGCTGTTGGCAGAGAGTAGAGGTTTGTAGATCAGTGGTGTCCAACCTAGGTCCAGAAGGACTGGATGCATGCCAGATATTCCGGACATCCATATAAGATAAATGTACATACAATGAATCCAAATGGACCTCATTTAGATAGTGGTGATCTAGAAGAAATGGCATGGTTCTGACCCTCCCGACCCTATGTTCGACACCACTGTTGTAGGCAGTATTTTTTTTTTTTTTTTTTTAATTTTTTTTTTTGAGCAGAATTAACTTTTATTAATAAAAAAAAAGAAAAAGGGAATGTTTTAATGGAAAACACTTACTTCATACAACACAATATTAACTAGGAGGCAATTTGACATTAAGGTCAATAATGACTGTTAGATTTAGAAATAAATAGATTGTAGTTTTAGGTATTTCAACCTCGATGCTAGGTTATGTAAAGGTCAGGAAATAATCAGATGTTTCAGAAAGGATAAACACACCATCCTAAAAGCCAACGCGGAATGATCTACACAAAGCATTTGGTAGTTCATTTAATTAATTTACATATTCAAGATCAACCTGGACTGCATCACACAGATCGCTCACGTCTCTTACACACAGAAGAAAATAGTCAAAAAGCTAAGCAAAAGAGGAAAAATAAATCAAATCTATAATAACTAGAAATATTTGAAAATGAACTACATACTGTACCGTTGTTCTCTCACTCTGATCCAATAACTTACTGGTGGTCTTCCTTATTCTGATGAAACTTTTTCCTCATCAAAGGCCTTACTTATTTGACATTAGCCTATTAGCCTATACTATACCTCACTTACTTTTTCTTTGTCCTAGTCCTTATTTATCTGAGATTAGCCTACTAGTATCTACTTTACCTCCTTTTGCAAATAATTGTATATAATGTAGTGTAGCCAGCAAGTTGACAACACATCATACAGCGGTGCGCCCATTATAAGGCGTTCCAGCCGTTGTACAAATGTATAGATATAGCTATAACTTTTGAATTTATAAGGGTTTTGTAGTTTAGGTTTTGTTTTGAAATAATAAATTACGTTTACCTAACTATAACTAAGCTTTAACCTTTTCTTTCATTGAATATATATATATATATACATATATATATACATATACATATATATTCACCGAAAAAACCACAGGCCCCACACATGCCACAGTCAGCCGGAAATTCCACCGACAAAAAACCAATGAAATTCCCCCGCCACAGCCAGCGCAGGCAACCACAACCCACGCGACCGCAATCCTCCGCCGATGACATATGTGTCTTTATGAAAAAAAAATATTTGTAATATATGTATAGCTAAAAATTTATGGAAGAAGACATGGGTAAATAAGTGTCTAAATACAGTATTAGCATCAGCAGAGGATTACGGCCGCGCGAGCCACAGCCGCCCGCACCAACCACAACGGGGGAACCCCACCGGTCCTCCACCAGCAAAATCTCCAGCCAACTACAACATGCGCGAAACCCATGGCCCCCTCAGTGAATTTGCAAGGTTTTTTTTTTTTTTTTTTTTTCAAAATTTTTTATTAAGACAATAAAGCAGTTACAAGCATGGGCCTACAACCACCAGGGCCGGCCGCTAGACTCAGAAAGGATCGTACATTAGTTAAAGCAGTAGGCGACACCTGGGGCCCAGCCCCGTAAATGGCTCAGGATAGCTCGAGAGAAGCAGGAGACATACATTTAACATAAATAACAACAAAAAACAAAAGGCGAGGCATACGTGCAAAAAGCGTGGGTCAGGCTACATCCGGGGGACTTTTACTCCAAACCTTCAATTAGGTATCAACAGGAGGGAGTACGGAAAGATCGGGGGGGGGTAACGGGAAAGGAACATCTATATTCGATTATTACAATCAGTTGCAAGGAACCATCAAGGGTCAGGGGGACAAGGCAATATCGGTGTCCACTAGGGGGGGCGTACAGATACCCCCACGATACACGTTCCATTGCCCCCAAATTCTACCCCATGCCCCGGGTTTACCGCGGGCCACATATACCGTCTTCTCCCTGAACATACACCAGTCCATGTTTTCCTTCCATACTGACACGGTGGGTGGCCGCTGGGAGCCCCAAAGCTGCGCTATATCCCTCTTAGCAATCATGTAGCCCAGGGCCGCCCACCGAGTCTGCGCCGCGTTATAATCATTGGGCTCCCACACATTCAAGACACAGCGACGCACCTCCGGCAGCAGCGCCACCCCGGTGACTTGTCCCATGACCCCATGAACCCGACGCCAGTATTCCGCCACCTCCCGGCACTCCCAAAGGATATGGAGAAAGGTGGCACTGAGCCCACACCCCCGTTTGCAGAGCCCATCTTCCGAGAATCCCATCGAGACCAGACGGGGGCCCGTCACATACACCCGGTGGAGAATCTTTAACTGGACCAGGCAGAGACGGGCTGGAATGGCGACTTCCTTGGGGGACGATAGTGCGGACTGCCAGTCCTCGTCGTCTAATTCCACCCCGTCCCCCGTCCACGTCTCCCGAAGGCGCACCAATAGGTCAGCCCGATTATTAATGAGTTTTTTATAGATTAAGGAGATAGTACTGTCGGGGACATGACCATCAAGTATGCGGTCCTCGAGGGGCGAAGAGGCCGGGATCTTGGTCCCCTCCCCAAAGACAGAGAGCAGGGCATGCCGAACCTGGGCGTATCAGAAGAACTCCTTTTCCGTGAGTTCGTATTCGCTCTGGAGCGCCGCGAAGGTCTTAACCGCGCCCTTCATCCATAAGTCTCCCACTCTACTGATGCCAATCGTGTCCCAACGGTCAAACCCCTTCGTTGTCCAGAGGCTTCCCAGTCGGTCGGAGGCAAATAAAGGAGTAGCGCATGTCAGTCGCTCACTCCAGCCCATGGCTACATTGGCCGCCTTCCAAATCCGTACCGCGATCTTAGTGGGGCCCGTCAGGGTCCGTCCAGCCGAGCGGGAGTAAAGCGCCCTGTTATAGTTACCGCCGGGAAGCAGGAATTTATCCATCTCATACGCCGGGTTCAAGCCAGGCGCATACGTGGCATGGTTAATGGCTGATAGCTGTGAGGCCCAATAATACCTGCGAATGTCGGGAAGCGCGATGCCCCCGTCGTACCAGGGGAGAGTGAGTTTGGCCAGGGCGATACGCGCCCGTCCGTCCCACACCAGTCTCCTCTGCAGGCTCTCTACTTCCCGAAAGTAGGCCACTGGAATGATGTCGAAGGAGTTCTGAAGTGCATAGAGGAACCTGGGAAGGGACATCATTTTAAACAATGCGGCCCGACCCAGTGGGGACAGGGGCAGCCTACACCACCGAGCCGTGTCTTCCCTCAAACGCCGAAGTGGAAGCAGGAGATTGTGCTCATAGCGAGCTACCGGGTCCAGCGAGATGTGTATCCCCAGGTATTTAAAGCCGGACAGAGATATTTGGATCGGAAGCCGAGGCGGCAGGAGAGGGGGGCCACCGGAGATAGGATAAACACAGGATTTAGACCAGTTAATCGTGAGACCCGAATTTCTCCCGTAGGAAGTCAGAACATCGAAGAGAACGTTAAGCGACTGCCGCGGCGAGGTAAGATACAGGAGGATATCGTCAGCATATAACGAGACCCGATCCTCAAAGCCCGGGGCCCACCGGATCCCCCTGATCGAGGGCTCCCAGCGGAGCCAAGCGGCGAGTGGCTCCAGGGCGAGAGCAAAGAGCAGAGGGGACAACGGGCACCCCTGCCTCGTACCCCTACCGAGAGCGAAGGGCCGGGAGACCCGCCCATTAACCACCACCTGAGCCATGGGTCCCGTGTAGAGAAGCTTCACCCAGCCAAGAAATCCCTCCCCAAAGCCGAATTTGGTCAAGACAGCCCAGAGGAATGGCCACTCGATGGTGTCAAAGGCCATCGTGGCATCTAAAGAAACCAGCACGGCCGGTTCGGAGAGGCACTCTGCCCTGGCGAGGGCGCCGTGGAGACGCCGCAAGTTGAGGGCGGTGTTGCGATGTGGGATGAAGCCGCATTGATCAGGATGAATCAGATCGCAGATGACGCTCAACAAACGATTGGCAAGGACTTTAGCCAGGATTTTAGGTTCTGCATTTAGCAGTGAGATAGGCCTGTAAGAGGCACAGCGGTCCCGTGGCTTACCTTCCTTGGGGATCACGACTATCGTGGCCAGTCGCTGGTCGACCGGAAGGGAACCGGCCTCAAGGGACTCCTGAAACATACGACTGAGGAAGGGAGCTAGTTTATCCGGGCGCAACTTATATAATTCGATAGGTAGACCGTTGGGACCCATGGCCTTGCCCGAGCGAAGGGACCGAATCGCAGTCGCGATTTCATCCACTGACAAGGGAGCGTCCAGCTGCTCACGGTCCTCGGCAGAAAGGCCAGGCAAAGCAATGTCCCTCAGGAGAAGGCGAGAATCTTCCTCATCCCTATCAGTCACCGGGGAGTACACAGTCCGGAGGTGGTCGGCAAAACATTCCACAATCTCACCAGGCTCAGTCACACACACTCCATCCGAGACACGCAACTCCGGGACCACACGATTCACTCTCTCCTTCTTGTCTAGCCACGCAATCAGCTTTCCCGCCTTGTCCCCGGCATCATACAACCGACCCTGCTGCTCCCTATACATAGTTTTGGCAGCGTCGGTGACAAGAGACCTGTATTCAAACTGTTTCAGGCTGAGGGCATGGAGCCCGTCCGGAGTGACACCCGCCTCCAAGGCCGACTCCAGCCCCGAGATGTCAGTCTCCAGCTTCACCACCGCCTCACTCCTGAGCTTCTTGGCCACCACTATCTGGGAGAGGGCGTGTCCGCGGATTACGGTTTTAAAGGCTTCCCACAGGGACATTGCAGACAACACAGACCCCTCGTTTTCAAGAAAGTATTGGTCCATAGCCTTAACCAGACTCTCGCGGGTCGTAGGGTCTCGCAGGTACCACGGGTTAATGGGAGCGATCCGACCTGCAGACCGCGACTCGGTGTCAAAGAGAAGCCACAGCGGGGAATGATTGGAGATACCCCTCGCCAGGTGCCTGACCTCTCGAATTCGACCCGTCTGCGCCGCGGGCATAAGGAAATAGTCTAACCTAGAAAGACTCCCATGTGCCCCAGAGTGAAAGGTGTATTGACATTGGGTCGGATGCATTAATCGCCAACTATCCACCAGGCCGAAGGTCTCCAACAGACCACCTAGCCAAGCCTGGGCAGCGGGGAGGGCCCTGGGTGGGTGACGATCCAGGTCCCCCGAAACCACCGAGTTAAAATCCCCGCCCATAAGCAAAAGGCCATCCGGAAGTTCAAGCAGCATTCGACCCAAGTCCGCGAAGGTGGAGTTCTGGAGGCCCGGTGGGACGTAAATTGAGACCAGGGCAAGGGGATGCCCCTCCCAACTCCCAGTCAGACAAACATAACGCCCTCTGTCATCTGAGACCACCCTCGTGATCTCCAACGGAAGTGAGGATCGCAGGAGAATGCCCACCCCCCTGGAGCCAGTTGTGAAACCAGAGTGAGCCACGAGGCGGTATCCCCCCCTGTTCATTGCATGGCAGACATTGCCAACCAAATGCGTCTCCTGGATAAACACCACATCAGGAGTCAGACGACACAAATACTGCAGAACTACACCCCGTTTGATACGGTCCCCCAACCCATTGACGTTCCATGACATCAGCTTCAACCCGTCCCCCCCCATCCCCTCCAATAGATCAGAGGTCCCCCCGCAAGTAGCACAAGTCCCAAAGGTGGCAGAAAATCAATATCTCGCCCTGCAAACAAAAACCACACTACAAAACAACCCCTCTTTCCCCCCCACCCCCCCCAACACCCAACTCCCCCCACCCTGCACCCCTGCGGGCCAAAAAACCCCCCCAAATTGCAGTGTGCCTGTCGCCCAACTAACCCCAGTCTACAAAAAGACCCCGGAGGAGGAAAGGGACCCGTCCCCGCCCGCCCCCCATACAGGTACTAGCAAAACACACTGAACCAAAGAAGTACAACCCAGCTGAGCAGTGCAAATTGGCAAAATCAAGGACCAAGAGTCACACCAAAGGGGACCCGTCACCGTTGGCACCCGCAGAGGGCCCGGGACGGCCACCTCTGTCCGGCAGCGAGTCCAACCAGTCACTCACGGCCACAGGAGAGTCAAAGAAGGCAGTCCGATCCTCATGTTCCACTCGGAGTCTGGCAGGGTAGAGCATAGAGTACTTTAGGCCCAGCTCACGAAGACGACGTTTCACCCCCTGGAATCCCATCCGCTGTTTCTGGACAAGTTGAGTAAAGTCCGGATAAAAGTTAATGGATGAGTTCTCATATCGAACCGGGCCATGGACCCGCGAGGCCTGCAGAATCGCATCCCGGTCTCTGTAGTAAAACAGTTTGGCCACGATAGGCCTCGGGGGGGCCCCCGGCCGTGGCCGCCCGCCCGGAACTCGGTGAGCCCGTTCAACGGCAAAAAATTTACTCAAGCCCGCAGGGGTCAGCTGTTGGAGGATGAGTTCCTCGACCAGGAGGTCAACCGGGCGGTCGTCGGAGGACTCCGGTACGCCGATGACACGGATGTTGTTGCGGCGGGCCCGTCCCTCGAAGTCCTCCAGCCGCCGGGCCATCTGCTCATTGACCCCCTTGATGTCGCCGAGCGCGGCCTGCAGGTCCGCCACATCCGCACCCAGGGTGGAGGTCCGCGCATCGAGAGTTTGAACCCTCTCGTTTGTTTTGGAGAGGTCCGCCCGTATTAAGGTGACATCAATCGCCACCGTATCGATCTTGCGGGCCAGGGCCTCGTATTGCGTGGCGATGGTCTCCCTGATGCCATCAATGGCGCCCATGATGTCCTGTAGGGAAAGTTCCGAAGAGACGGATGTGCCACCACCGGCGACGTCTGAGGGGGGACCGGCCGTTCCAGGAGAGCCTCTGCCCTGAGTATAGCGGTCCATGTTGTTGGTCTGGACCGATCCTCCACGGAGGGAGGATTTAGTCTTGCGCCCCTCGGGGCCCCCCTTGCCCCCCATGCGGCCACGGACTCCGAGGGGGACCGCCGAACAAAAGTAGTTGGGATACCGGCCCTGGAAACCAGCGCCTCACCCGAGGCCACAGTATGGCGGTGCGGGGGGACCCAAGGCGATAGGCACTCTAGTGGCAGGTGGTGACAAAGCTTTGTGCAGAGGTCAGGGAAACACCCCGCCACCTCAATCGCTCCACCGGCCAGCCCCCCGAGGTCTGAAAGTGAAACCGAAAGTGGCCGAGCGGCCCCTGGTACCGCGCCGCAGCCGTTGTTGTTCAACTGCGACACGGCCCCACGGCCCACCTTCGCCCCGGGCACCTCCGTCGGGTGGGTCCCAAAAGTTCAAACAACGATAACTCAGGATTCCCGGGTCCGATTAAATTTCTGAAAGGAGATACGTGCTCAGCCGGTCGTCATCTCTCAGATTCCATAAACCAAATCAGGATATTGTCAGGATAAATTCCGAGGAGCAGCGAGGGTCCGGGGAGCCCTGTGCTCACGCGACCATCTTGGATGCGCGCTAGGCTCCTCCGTTGTAGGCAGTATTAATTCTCCACCCTATAAGGTGTTCCTCACTGTGTCATGCCGTTTTATCAGTGAACAGAAATACACTGACAAGTTCAGCCTGTAAATCTCTGACCTTTAGCTGCTGTCTCTACATCAGGGTATATGTCTTGGGATAAGCCTGGGTTTGGAGTAGTCGCTTAGCATGCGGGTTCAAAAAAGCTGTTGTTTTAAGTAAAGGGCTTACTTCGGCTAGATAACCATGTTTTAAAATAGTGGGGTAGATGTGAGTTAGGTCGCTGGAGCGAGCCTCTCTAAGTAATTCCTTTTAAACATAGCAGCGACTATAAAGACTGCATGTGGGAGAGTGTTCAACTCAATGTGCACAAAGCTTTTCAAAGAGAAAACCCAGATCATCGGATCAAAGACGCAGAATCACATTTTGTCTTTTAGAAATGCAGAAACCTACTGTCCAGAGCCTTATGAACAATGTACAGGGCCTTAATCATTGCCTAATTTGTGCCGGTGTTTGCCGGCACTTGATGCTGGCACTTAATTCTTAACACCTGCACGTATTTATAACAGTTCACCACATGCTATGTTATTCAATACTTGTAGAGCGCGCAGCTACTCAACAGAGTGTCCCGGCGCTAAGCAGTACGTGCGTGAAACCGTTTTCAGGGCAGACTCTATCGATAGTTTATTATTAGAACAGCCAAGTTTTGAGTTGTTTCCTAAAGATCCATAAGTCAGTAGTTTGTCTGAGTGTTATAGGCAACCCATTCCATAGGCGCACCACCTGCACCTGAAAGGATCGGCCCCCTCTGCGAGAGCGAGCGAATTTGGGCACAGTCATCAGATGTTGTTGTGACTATCTTAAGTTTCCACCGGGAGAATAGAAGGTCACCTGTTTCCTGATGTAATGGGCCCCTGTGCCATGAAGCGCTTTAAAGGCCAATACAAGAGCCTTAAAGTGGATTCTGCAACGAATGGGTAGCCAGTGTAAGTTCTTCAGATAGGGGGGGAATCCGTACTCTAGGACCCAACATAAGAATGGCCCTAGCTGCCACATTTTGGATGACCTGAAGTTTATTTAGTAGACATTCCGGGAGGCCCAGATATAAGACATTTACATAATCCAGTCTTGAAGTGATGAGAGCTTGGACCACTGTCTTTCTATTGGCGAGCGACAGGAGGGGAAGAAATTTCCGAAGCATTTTTAAAATGTTGTAGCAAGTACCTGCTACCAATTGAATTTGAGTTTTCATATCAACAGAATCATCCATCTTTACCCCTAGATTTCTCACTACTCCTGCTGATGTCTGAGGGGATGGCATATCGGATGGCCAACATTGCTTCCATACATCTTGGATGAACGAACCGAAAAGAATAACTTCGGACTTCTGCGGATTGCATTGTAGCTGGTTGAGTCTGAACCAGGCAAAAACCTCACTTAAGCATTTATTAATCATCCCTCCGTCAAGATCCTCGCCCTTTTTACAGGTGAACAACAGCTGAGTATCATCAGCATAAGATATGATTGTTGCACCCCAGGCTTCCGCCAGATACAAATTAAACAACAACGGGCTTAGAATGGAGCCCTGAGGGACTTCAACTTTCAGGGGGTGATGCAGGCCGCAAAAGGAGGGGACCAGACCTTCTGGCTTCTTTCCTCCAAAAAGGAGGAGAACCACATTAACACCGTGCCACAAAGGCCACACTCCCTTAAACTATGTAGGAGACGGCCGTGGGGCACGGTGTCAAAAGCTGCAGATAAGTCCAACAAGATCAGAGCCGCTCTCCCACCTGCGTCGAGGGTCTCTTTGATGGATTCTGAGATCTCGAGTAAAGCCGTCTCCGTGCTAAAATTTGCACGGAATCCGGATTGGCTCGTGTGGAGGAGGTTGTTAGTTTCAACGAACTTGGTGGTCACCGAGTTCACGTATTTTTCTATGGTTTTGGCAAGGAAAGGCAGGAGGGAAATGGGTCTGTAGATAGATGTTATTGTGGGATCCACAGTAGGCTTTTTTAACAGAGGAAGGATTTTGGCCCTCTTCCAAATAGAGGGAACCTGGCCACTGCTCAATGAAAGGTTCAAAACCACATTGACCTCCGGGTTAATATTCTCAGCTACAGCAGCTAGTGTTTTTGCAGGGCATGGGTCGGAGGGGGAGCCGGATTTTAAATTTTTTATTATCTTCAAGGATTGCTCTAAAGTAATGGGAGGGAACTGGAAGAAGGTAGCATTACTTCCCGGGGTGAGGGTAAGAGATACAGAGGGAGGATCGGACTGCGTCACATGAGAAGCTGAAAATGATGTTTGAATATCAGAGATTTTCTCATGGAAGAAAGATGCTAACTGGCTTGTCCAGTTATCCGACAAGGTGCATTTAGTGACAGCTGCTTTGGTTGAGGTAAAGTGTTTCAAGATTTAAAAAAAGTCCTTGCTCTTGTTCCCGGATACCTCAATTTTGGCTGAAAAGAAAGTTTTCTTTTCCTCCAGGATTCTATTGTGATAAATCTTTTGCGCCTTTTTATATAATTCTTTACTGTCTGCGCTAAAAAATTTCCACTACGCTCTTTCCAAGCGTTTGCAAGAGCTCTTGCATTTCCTCAGGGTTTCATTGAACCAAGGCGCAGATTTCCATGTTAGTTGACAGGGTCATGAGGTCTGCGGGGCAAGAGTCCAGATACCTTGCTTTATCCAGTTCTCAAGGTTAACGGCTTCATCCTCTATCTTACTACTCATGGAAAGGGGATGTGAAGTGAGCTCTATGCTTAGGGCATCAGGGGTGATTTTATGAAAAGGTCTTGATGTAAAAGGCGGCCGCTTCTCCGGGGTGTGTGCGGGTTTCGTTAGTTTATATATCTTTAAGCCTATCAAGAAATGATCTGTCCAGACCAAGGAGATAGGTTCCTCTGTTTGTATTCAAATATTAGAAAATATTTGGTCTAACGTGTGGCCTTTGTCATGGGTAGGCATAGACACATAGGGGGATAAGTTCATGGTCGCAAGGGTCTCACGTAGTGGGATGGTATCCGAGCTATCTAGATTGTCCAAATGGACAATAAAGTCTCCTAGGACCAAGAAGTGTTTGAATCTGGGGACTAACGGCGCGATTGTGTTGGGAACATTTTTCAAGAAAGTCCCTGCGTGCCCAGGGGGTCTATAAATTAGAACTCCCGCCAGAGATTGATGGGCGGAGAGTGTACAGTGAAAACTGAGACACTCTGCCCCATCTATCTCGTCCATGGGGATTGTTTTGACCGAGTTGTCATTTTTGGTGATTATTGCAACTCCACCCCACCCCCCTTCCCCATGGTACGGTCCCTTCTCAGGACGGAGTAGCCAGGAGGTATAGCTATTGTGGGATTAGATGTTCCTGTGAGCCATGTCTCAGCCAGGAATAGGATGTCTAACTTGGACTCTTGTTTAGGTCAAATATATGTTGATCGTTCTTATTTAGAGAGCGTACATTAAGTAAGAAGGCTCTATTACTCTCTTGCCTTCGAGTCCCAGACATTAAGGTACTTGTGTCCATCCCCTTAGCATTGGCCGCATTATTCCTGTCTGAGCATGTTGTAGTGGTCCAATTGCAACGGTTACACGTCAGGGTGATACTGTCCGCAATTGCCTCAATACGGCTATGACAGTCCAATGGGGGAGCGCATGGTGGTGCTGTTTGCCTTTTTTGAGCTGAGCACATCATCAGTGTTAACAATTCAATATGTATTTAAAAAAACAATAATAATACAAGCAAGTCCATGCTTTTCTTGAAGTTTTAGGTGGAATTAATAGCCCAGATTGTCACTTTTAGGTGTTACTGGTACTGGCATTTGGCAGCACCGGTGGAGACAGCGGACGGCCTCCTGAGCAATACTTTGGGCCCTTTCAAATATTTACCGATTTTTTATTTTTGTGCAATTGTTTTGTTGCAAATCAAGCAATGCCTTAAATACTTGTTGAAATGGGTGGGTGGTAGAAATCAAGCAAAATAGAACTGACTTGTGCAAATCTGTGGGTACCAGTGGGCAGGAATGTTGCTGTATTTTAACGTTTAGGAGCTTGGTTAGCAAGCCATTCAAAAAGACCAAATTAAAGGGGTTTGCATAATCCAGGCTCAAACAGTATTATCCATGACTGCAGAGGGCTTGCTCAAATAGATGGAAAACGCTCTAATTGCCTGAAGAATGTCCAGAAAAGAGGCCTCGTTCAAACACAAAGTCCTAATTTGAAAATAAAAAAAATAACAAATATTTTTTTTTTAAACACCACAAGTGGCGACGAACAAAAACACTGAAAGCAGTATAATATACCAAAACCGTAAAATTCCTTTTCAAAATTTAAATTAGAAACCTTAACCTTAACCATGTTGACATCCAAGTTACGCTGTAAGCACACAAAACTTTTTACACTACCCAGTTATGACTATGGTCACCACCAGAACCACAATACGTTGACAGACTCAGGGACTAAAGTGGGGGTGGTGACCAAACTTTAATTAGCCAATTTCTGAAACTTTTAGTGCTTCCAACATAACTCAAAGTTTATGTTTTTTTAATGTCATTTTTGTTAGCAAAAAACACTCACGTCTTTGATTATAATTATTTAACAAGGGACACTGGAATTGTGCAATGTTGCGGCAGCAGCTTTTTTTCCTGCATAATAATAGATGTACTACCCTTGCCACATAATCCACCATCTGCTGCACAATTTGCATATTTGAACAAAGCCAGTTTTGTTTCTAGCTCAAACAGATGAAAAAGTGTGCAGAGCAGGAATTGATGTCTGATCGCAGAGATCTAGTCGGTCTGCGCCAAGAGAACTTTATAAGCTTTACATAATGACTAGCTAATTATGTTATGCATTGTCACACACTAATCGGCTTTCCAGCAGGTTCCTGCATAGCCAGCAAGAGGCCTTGGTGCTAGCTGACCTACTTGCAGCCGCCTTGCAGCTCTCCCGTCTTGTGCGCCTCGCTAACAAGGAGCCCTGAATCTCGCTTCTAAGCTCCAGTGTAAAGTAATCGGAGCTGATTACCAGGCTCACAGTGCAGCACCCGAGATTTGATCCGGGAAATAATTTGAAAAATGTTACCACTGTCCGTCCCCCTGAATGGTTTGCAAAGTAATACTTTTTAATTAGATTTAAATGACGTGCTATATATGGGGGGCATCACGAAATAGATCAAAGTTGCATTTTTAAGATTCATTGATGCTAACATATGATGGAAAAACCATTGCTTTGTCTTTAAAGAATGATTTGAGGCCACTTAGATGGCTCAGTGCATTTTGCGTACATACGCAGTGACCTGGAGGTCATGAGTTCGAATCGTGGTGAGGTCAACTCAGTGCATTCCTACCTGTGTCTGATATGAAACATTATTTTCTGATTGGTTTATAACAACAGGGCTACCAGTGTTATGGTAGGGCACATTTCTAAAGCGTGACTCTCATGTTGTCCGGATCGATGCCGGCTCTCAAGACAGCTTCTGTTGTGCCCAGGACACACCACAGATTTCTCACGCAGCTGATTATCCAAATTACGGTGCTCCTTCCCCTCAAGGCAGCCCGGACTGATGCCAGTTCCTAAGATAATGGATGGTCTGACCGCCACACCACTGATTTCTTACGAGGTCCAGTCTACTGTTTTCCCTTAATTTCTCCATGTGTCTGCATCGTATCAGCCATGTTTTCGACATCGATGCAGGTTCTGCCTTAATTGCAGCCTTTCCCTGGAACCCACATACAGCTTAAACTTTTGCAATATCCATATATCGCTTAAAGTTACCTCCGCATCGATATATATCTGATGTTCCTGTCCCAGGGCCAACATCAGTAACTGTTCTGGTCTTCCACCTGTGGGCCCTCTCGACATGCCCAGTCTTGATCATTAGATGTAGTTTCTTGGCCCCTATATAGAGACTTATATCGCTCTTGCTCTGTCCTGATGATGACCTCAGAATAACGGAGGCCGAAACGTCTTCGACAACCAGCCTAAAATAAACTCCTTTTTTACTGTTAAAACTAATCAAGATATGAGTCATTTTTATTTTTTTATAAGTGATGCACTGTTTATTACTCCGTCCATCACACCTCACTGCCCCTACCCTTCAGAAAAAAAGCATGAGCACTAGGTCTTGTTGATAAAAAGCAAAGATTTTTGGAGTAATAAAACTATATCTTTTTCTACGGAAATATGTGTCCTTGATCCCTATTACATTAAGTGTCAAAAAATTGTTTTATGTCTGCAAGTCATGTGTCCGTGCTGGTGAAACTCCTTAAGAGATATATTTCTGTGTGAACCATTGTTTCTGTATACATATTACATTACCCCAGGTTCTCTAAATTTATGGGGTCACGCTTGTTTCTCATATACTAGTGTCCTAGGCTCACAGCATAGTTTAAACTGGTTAAGAGTGAACTTAAGGATTTCCTCATGGCTGGGAGTAAGGAGAGAGCTTTAAGAGCAGGCATTTGCAGTCTTTCCTCCATAAATACTGGCACTTTCTGATTGCCTGGTTCTGTTGACTTTGCGCACCATTAGTCAGTTTCTTAGGAAACCTGGTGTAAATGATGTTACAATAGTCTAGGTGTGCACATACAGGGCTCCCGTCAGAACAGCCCCAATATCAGATTTTTCAGCCTTTTGCCTGAAAAGCTAGTTAATGAAACAACATTGATCACTTGTGCTAGTGCAAATTCATTGTGCTGTAGTGGACATGAGAACTTGCATGACACACACAGAAGTTCCCAAAGAACACGTGGCTACGCATTAACAGGTGTGCACCCACACACGTACGCCTTCTCCCCTTGCACAAAAAGGCAAGCTTTTGGCTAACCTCACACTTCGCACAATAAATCACCAACCACCACTTACTTGTTAGCAAAAAAGGCCACTTTATTAAGACAGGTGCCAAATCATAATTTTCTGCAATGCAATAACTTTCCAAAGTTTGTCTTCAAATCACCCCAAACCTAACCCCCAATGTAAAAACCCCACCCCTAAACAGAATCCCGACCCCTGTGTCGTAAAAAATAAAACACAAGAAAAACCTGTCTTATCGTGGCAAAAGGAAAAAGAACGTCGGTGTAATGCCAACACCAGGAAAATAGGGAAGAAAAACAATGCTATGAAAAAAGAGGGTGGGTGGGTGGGACAAAAAGTGTAAACCAGCCCCTCCTCCCCGCTCCCGAGGGCCCAGTGATTTTCCCGCCCCTGCCTCCCTCTACTTAACACTTTCAGCGCGCCTCGCGCCCCTAATCAAAACCCCCTACCCTGCACCTGGGTGGCCGCTCCATTGTGCGAAGCCACCCAGGGGGAGACCTGGCTCGCGCCCTGCACCCCCTGGGTCCCCCCTCGCACAATAAATCACCAACCACCACTTACTTGTTAGCAAAAAAGGCCACTTTATTAAGACAGGTGCCAAATCATAATTTTCTGCAATGCAATAACTTTCCAAAGTTTGTCTTCAAATCACCCCAAACCTAACCCCCAATGTAAAAACCCCACCCCTAAACAGAATCCCGACCCCTGTGTTCATTTTCCCCTACTTCTCATTTCCTGATCACGTGACTGCTCCCCCCCCTCCCCCGTTGGAGGATAGGCTAACCCGCTCAAGGCTGCCCACCCCCCCAGCAAAACCCCGCCACCCAGGAAAACCAACAGAGTTTTCCTGCCCCACCCCTCAACTTGGTGGTAGTGCACAAACCCCTTTTTCAAGCGCACCATATCTGTTCCTTCCAAATTTGCGCAATCAAATCCCGCAACTCCTGCAGGTAATATGCTTGCCCCATTGTAGATAAATGTACCCCATCCTCACGAAACATATACCCTTCAGTGCATTTAATGTTGGGATGAGCTAGGACCCGCACCCCATGACCCTCACAAAAATGTCTCATAGTGCGGTTAACCTTTCGTCTCGCTTTTTCCATCGCTGCATGATGCCGTGCTCCTCTCCAGTGCAACCTTGTAATGAACTCTGTCCAGATCAACTGGGTGTTCTCCCAAGTAGCCTGGAGGACCTCCAAATCCTGTTTCATCAACTTTATTAACGACAGCCCTGACAAATCAACGAGGTCATTTTCACCCAAATGAATAATGAGCAAATGTGGCGGTCCCCTTCCAGAGCACATCGTGGCCAGCACCGGAAACAAACCCTCCCAACGCATTCCCCCTTTGCCTTTCCATACCACCTCGTGGCTGGCACTGCGCAGTCCAAGGGAACGCCCACACATCTGTTGTTCGGCATAGACTGCAGCCCATTTAACGAAGGAGTGTCCTACTATCCATGTCGATTTTTTCGAACTTACGGGCCCCGGTGCCAGACCTAGACAGAAAAACAATGATTAACCAAAGAAAAAACGAGGAGCTAAGCAGAGACTTTCCGAACATATTTCTCACAACATTTGGACTTCCATCTCCCAATACGGCGTATGTCTGCCCAGGACCACCCCAACCTGGCCGCCTCTGTGGCTGCCCCGATCCGAAAAGAGTGTGTCCCAAAACATAAAGGGTTTTCTCCCAAAAGAAGAAGTACCTTCCTCATGACCACCAGCAACTGAGCCACAGAAATAGGCTGCCCCGAGGCGTGGCAAAATACAAGACCCAGAGCAAAACCACTAGAAGCCTTGAAACTTTCCCATTCCCCTACAGGGCAACACAAACCGTCCTCACTTCTGTTTAAGAAAACCCATTTACCCCTGCCCAGCTGATCCGTCTTTGACATTCTCAACCACAGGCTCAACCTGTGCCCCTCAATAAATACCTCATCACTGCGGATACCTGGCCTATGACGCAGCCCAAGCAGTTCCGAGGCTCTGAAAGCCCCAAAAAACAACCATAAGAAACATAATCTAAACAGCCTGCACTCAGACTCATCATAACATACCAAAGGTATCTGCCGCAGCATTCTTTGCAGCAAATCATAAGTTACCGCCCTGCGTAACTGTTTCGTCCCCGCCTGCACCCTGCTTAAACCTTTGAGGACCCGTTTCACCAAAACCCCCTGAACCAGATCCCTCCCCCACCACAATTGCCCGTAAAAAGAAATCCCCGCCAACTTGCCAGAAATAGTAGTGTGTGTGAGGCCTTTGTCAATCAAGTGTAACACAAAACCTAGCACCAGATGAGCATCGGACCAACTCCCCCTATTCTCAGCACCCAGTTTACCATAGCTCAAGAACTCTCTCCACGCCTGCTGATAGCTCCGTCGTGTAGAAGCCGCTATGGAGTTTTCCACAAAAGCGGCAAGTCTCAATCCCCCCACTCCCAGACACACTGCGGGATTGGCGTCTTGGTGTGTTCCGCCCCAGGAGCCAGCCTGCGAAATCTCTCCCACTGTAAACGAGACAGAGAGTCCGCTATACTGTTATGCACTCCCGGGATATGACGCGCCTTAAACACAACATTGAGCTTTAAACATTTGAGCATAAAAGCGCGCAGCAAGCGTAAAACTCTCAAATCCCTGGCTTTCTGCTTGTTAATCAACTGCACCACCGTTAAATTGTCAACGTGGAAAAGCACTGAACGATTCTGAAACTCATCGCCCCAAACATATAGGGCAACCAAAAGTGGAAAAAACTCAAGAAAAGCAATACTGCGCCCTTGCGACATCCAATGACGTGGCCAACTCTCAGCGCACCAGCGGCCCTCCCAAAATACACCAAATCCATGCGCACCAGAGGCATCCGAGTAGATCTGCACTTGCCAAATCATGTCTTCGTCCGCAAAAAACAAAGACACACCATTAAACTCTGCTAGAAATGTCAACCATATAGCCAAATCAGCCCGTGTAGCCGCTGAAATACGCACTCTGTGGTGAGGAAGAAAAGCCCCAGACATGGCCATGCCCAACCTCCTGCAAAATGTTCTCCCCGCCCGGACCACCCTGCATGCAAAGTTAAGATAACCCAACAGCTTCTGCACCTTCCTGAGCTCCAGCTTGCGCTCTTCAATCACAGAGGACAAAAATGCAGTGATTTCCTGAACTTTCCCAGCTGGCAACCTTGCTACCATTGCAATGGTGTCTATTTCAATACCCAAAAACACCATCGTCGTGTTGGGACCCTCTGTCTTATCCGGGGCCAATGGCACACCCAGCTCCTGCGCCAACGTCTGAAAAGCCAGCAAAGCTTCCTGGCACTGACCTGTGCCCTGAACTCCAATGAAAAGAAAATCATCCAAATAATGACAAATGAGGGCATGACCAGTAACATGAGTGAAGCGCCACTGCAAAAATGAGCTGAAAAGTTCAAAGAGGGCACAAGAGATAGAGCAGCCCATAGGAAGCATTCGATCTACATAAAAAGCTCCCTGCATCAGCATTCCCAAAAGTTCAAAATCAGAAGGATGAATGGGTAACAGCCTAAAAGCAGATTGGATATCACTCTTGGCCAATTGAGCCTCCCTCCCTGCCGATCTAACCAAACGCAAGGCATCATCCACTGAAGCGTAGGACACACAAGCATCGTCGGGTGAGATGAAATCGTTAATGGAGGAGCCCTCAGGCCAAGACAGGTGGTGTATCATACGAAACTCCCCTGCTTTCTTTTTAGGGACCACCCCCAGTGGAGATACAATCAAATTGGGCATAGGACAGCTGAAAAAAGGACCAACAACTCTTCCGGCCTCCACTTCACCCTGCAACTTCAGCTGAACCACCTGTGGCAACTCCTTAGCGGGCTTCAAGTTATCGGACCACCTACCCAGTCTCGGCCCCTGGTAACCTATTTTGAAACCGTCCTTGAAACCCCAAAAAAGTCTGCTGGCGGCCTCAACATCTGGATACTCCTGCAACCATTGCCCCAAAATCTCCAACTTAACCGGAGTAGGACCCCTTTCCTGCAAACTGGAAAGCATTGCCTCTTCCCCTGTGCCCCCTGCCCATGTCACCGAACCGCTGGCCAGCAAAGCATTGTGTGAGGGGATGTCTTCCACCACACTGGGAACACTCATGCTTATATCTGCAAAACTGCCTATTGCAGAAACCCCTGTTGAAATTCCAACAGGCTCCAAAAATAGGGGACTGACCTCTGCCCCCAACCCCCGCCCCAGGCTGGGCGGGACGAGCGGGAAAGGGCCGATAAGATATAGGTAAACCACTAGCCGTGTGCGTGGTCGCCGGTGGCTGAGAAGACGCCATCCACTGTAGCCACAGCTCGGAATCCACATCGCCCCAAGGTCTGTCCTGAGACACACTTAGACGAGCTCTAAACTCCTCATCATATGACAGCCAAGCGAAACCCCCAAAGTAACTCTGAGCCTTCCGAATAATATCCATGTATTTGAAAATCGCTACTGCCCTATCTGGGTATTTTTCACAATATACACTGGCATATATCAGGAAAGCAGAAGACCAGTTCTCAATAGTCTTAGGTACCCTAGGACGCCGCGCCAGCTCCCACTCTTCCTCCTTGGAGCCCTCCTTCGCCTGAATGTCACGGTGCAACAATTTGAAAACATCCACAAACTCATGACGCCAAATCCTGCTTTTTGTCTTCTCTGATAAATGTGAGCCCAGCGGCATAGCAATCCCCATATAAGGCAGTTTTTTGTGTATATTTTTATCTTCCTCCCCTGCATCCTGGACCCCTTTACCCGGAGCCGTCATATCCTGTGTCCCAGGGACAGGGGCAACCCCCCCCTCACATCCCCCGTAGAGGAACCTTGCCCCACCTCAGAAGATACCTTCTCCCCCAATGTATCCCCTCCAATGCCAATAGACCTGGTTGATTTTTGCGGGTGACCCCCTGGCTGCCAAACCGACCACCACCCAGCCGTACCTGTAGGCAAAGGAGCTGTTCGCTTGTCGCTGACTGCCCGGTCTGCTTGTGGGCGACTGACAGATGCTGGAGCCCGCGCCTTTGCATTGTCCGCACTTGACGTCTGCAAAAAACTAAACACATTTTGTTGCCCCGACAAACCCCTCTTGCCCCTTTCAGCCTTCCCCAACTGTTCCCCAATGTCCCCATCCCTCAATTCACCTTCCTCCAAATCATCACTGTCCATATCCGGACACCCCACAACACCAAAATCACCAGAAGGTGCCCCACTGTCCCCCGTCACATCCAAAAATCCCCTTCTTCCAGAATCCAAATTCCACTGAACAGACCTACTAGTGGAGGGGTGACCCATCTGTGAAAGGAAATCCGCTCCAGATCGCCCTCCCTCAGAAGGCCCCCCAGACAGAGCCGTATCGTGCCCCGTCTGCTTTGTGCCCTTGCCGGCCGCAGCCCCTGTGATTAAAACCGGCATATCTTCCTGCAAGCCGCTCAAGCCACACTGCTCCGCCACTCCTGCTGCAGGCCCGCGGCCCGGAAGCCTGCCACCCCTCGCTGTGACCGACGCACCCTCACTGCCCACCCATACCCACCGACCTGCTTGTGACTCCTGTGCCCCCTTTTGTGACAGCCCTTCCAAGCGTGTTCCCGGTGGTCCATGCAACAAGGACGTGCCTGGTAACCCCTGTACGGCCTGGCCGCTGAACTCGTCTTGAGACAAAAGTGGGCATGTACCAAAAAATTGGGAAGCACCAGCCTGCAGCGCTGTGTAGTCCGCACCTCCCAGCGCACTGCTCTGCCCCAAACCAACTCCTCCTACATGTGTTGCACCTGCCCCGTCCGCACCCAGGAAACCCACACCACTCCTGCTGGGCAAAACCCCCAAATTCCCCACCTGGGGTGACTCCTTACAGGCCTCCTGGGTGACAAACTCTGGCAATGATGGTGCTGGGCTCAGGAAAAACTGCTGACCATTGACATGTACCAATTGGGGGCTGCCCTGCCACAACACACTAGTATGCCCTAAAGCTGGGGAGGGAGCTCGACACTGTAAAGGAGCTGCCAATGCCTCCACACTATGAGCACGCCCACGGCGCCTGGCACGCTCAGCCGATACACCGGCCCTGCCCCCAGCACTTCGCCCACGCAACCCGGACGGGGCTAAGGACCGCCCCCTCCTTCTTCCTGTGTTCAAGCGCCGCCCGCCCACAGCTAGACGAGCAGGCCCACGTACCTGCACTTCTTCGTGCACCTCGTCAGCTGGGCCAGCCTGCGCTTCCTCTCCCACAAACCGGGCCTGGTCGGGCCCCTCCTCCGATGTCAGCGCGACCTCCTCCACCGCCTGGGGCCTCGGGGACATACAGGCCGCCACCGCCCTCGCAACGCCACTACTTGCTTTCCGGGGGGCGCGTTCGAGGCCCACCCAGGCTTGACCAGCAACACCAGGCTGTAGCAAATCCCCTCTACCGGCCGCACAAAGCACCCGGACCGCCTCTCGCACCGCCTCATGCGACGTCATCGCTCCAACGGCAAGCGAAGCACAACAAAAAGTGTAAACCAGCCCCTCCTCCCCGCTCCCGAGGGCCCAGTGATTTTCCCGCCCCTGCCTCCCTCTACTTAACACTTTCGGCGCGCCTCGCGCCCCTAATCAAAACCCCCTACCCTGCACCTGGGTGGCCGCTCCATTGTGCGAAGCCACCCAGGGGGAGACCTGGCTCGCGCCCTGCACCCCCTGGGTCCCCCCTTGTGCATCACTAGTTGACATACGAATGTGCTTCTGTTGTGCACCACCCCCTGCAAGAGGACATCAGTGCCTAGAGAAGCGGAACTTGGGCCGGTTTGCACCCCTGCGTGGCTTGTGTCCCTCTGTTGAAAAGTGGCCGTGTCACTTCCAGCCAGATAGCTAAACGGTGGGCCACATTGGGGAATCAGGTCAGTTTTGAACTTCTAAAAACTCCTGTATATGTGTGCAACTACCTGCATTTGTGCTTGCTGCAGGCAATGCTTGTGGTAGCAGCAGAGAAAACAAGCAGGCCACTGACCATATAACAGGCCCACAAGCAGCCATGAAAAAGGCCCTACACTTAACACTTATTTACATATCTAGACAGATGCTTGGGAATTTACTGGTTTGTATTTAAAGACTGGCCCAGTTAGGAGCTATTTTAATGGCTGAACGTCACTATAGCAAGAGTGGTAATATCGGCCTACAAAAATACTGCACTCATTAAAATAAATATTTTTGCCAAGCACTATAGTGGGTGTATACTCCCCTTAAGTAATATATTTGCTGTCAAGGCTGTGCTTTATACCTCACGCTCCAATTGCTTATACAGTGCACATAAGATTTCCCAAGAGAGATTTCACAGGCGCAGATTTATCTGGCTATGTAGTTGATCACCTGCCGTTTTTTGAAACTCGCAGATGTCTATTTCTCCCTAGAATGCCATAAAAATGTACTTTCTAAGGGCCAGCTGAAGGTTCAGATGTGATGCGCCTGGCCCGCGGCGCAGGGAAGCGTGCTTGCTTCAAATAACAAACAGTGCCTCTTCCTGCGCACATAGCTCCTACCTGGCTGAGCCCGGGGTGCTGGAGAGCCGTCTCTCTCGTGAGCCTGATCTGGTCTCAGGACGCCCTTCGTTTGAGATCAAGGTGGCCATGATGCGCGTGCGGCTCTCTCGACGGCATCCCGGATCTGACGGAGCCTGCGGCTATCGCGAGATCTGATTGCTTGAGCGGGAATCAAAGGGAGGGCTGCAGGCCACGTTGTGGGGAGGCGAGGGGAAGGCAGGTGACTGCAGCCTCGACGGAACACAAGAACCCGACAGTCCAGTGATGTCTTAAGGATTTTTGGGGCCCGTTCAAGACATATTTTAAGGTTCCCTGTTCGTAATTTTACTGCCACTTTTCTGCAAACTAAATTAAGCCACGGGGGGGGGGGGGGGGGGGAGAGGATGTGGCTTAACGGCTAGAGCGCTGACTTTGAAGCTAGGGAACTAGGTTCGAGTCTGGCAGGAGGCTCAACCATCATGTGATTCTGGGCAAATCACGTAATCTCCCCATGCCTAAAAATGAATGTGTCTGTCTGTAATGCAACTGGTGCTCTTGTAAAGCACTCTGATACCTTCAGGTCGAGTTCCCGCTACAAAAAAAAAAAAAAACTTTAAGAAGCGGGGTTTACAACATAAAGCAGTTGAAATATGTCTTTCTTGGCCCCCAAAAATGCTTATGCTGCCACTGAGCAGAAGGGGAGAGATTCCAAAATCACACCCATCCCCAGCAACACCAGCCAGCCTACCATCTCTGCCTGGACCCCAGTCACCACTACCATGACGGGAGCATTCACTCAGGAGCTCCCATGGACCCCTGCCCGCCGCACATCTTCCACAGAGCCACCACCACCATAGCACCTGGGTTACAACGCACCATCAACGCCACTTTCGAATCCAGCACATTCCCAGCCGTCTGGAAACGTGCAGAAATCAAGCCCCTCCTCGAGAAGCCCTCTGCAGATCCTACGGACCTCAACAACTACAGACCCATCTCTCTCCTTCCCTTTGCGGCTAAAGTCACAGAGAAGATCGTCAACATCCAGCTCACGGACTTCATTGAAGCAATCTCCATCCTCGACTCGTCCCAGTCCGGATTCCGCAGCAACCACAGATGACATCCGCACTCTCCTCAACCAGGCCCACACGGCGGCCCTCATCTTACTAGACCTTTCTGTAGCCTTTGACACCGTCTCTCACTGCACTCTCACCTCCAGAATTCACGACGCCAGCATAAAGGGAACTACCCTCGACTGGATCTGCTCTTTCCTTATCGGCCGAACCCAAAGAGTCAGACTCCTCCCTTTCCTCTCTGAACCCACAGAGATCAACTGCAGAGTACCCCAAGGATCGTCGCTCGGCCCCACACTTTTCAATATCTACATGGCCCCCCTCGCCGCCATCGTCAGACAGCATGGACTCAGCATAGTATACTATGCCGACGACACCCAGCTCATCCTTTCCCCACGAGGCAACCCGACACCACCAGACTCAGCTTCCAGGAAGGAATGAAAGACGTTGCATCCGGGATGAGCAGCAGTTGTCTGAAGCTCAACTCAGAGTAGGCAGAAGTCCTCATTCTCGGACCCACCCCCTCAGCATGGGACAACACCTGGTGGCCTACCGCCCTCGGCAACCACCCTACCTCCACGGACCATGCCCAGAACCTCTGCATCATACTCAACTCCTCCCTCACCATGACCCAACAGATCAACGCCCTCTCCTCCACGTGCTTCAACACCCTCTGCATCCTTCACAAGAACTTCAAGTGGATCCTCCCAGAATCCAGAAAGACTGTTACCCACACACTCATAACATGCAGACTGGGCTACAGTAACACCCTCTATGCCGGAATCAACAAATGCCCGCTCCGGAAACTCCAGACCATCCAGAACATCACTGCCAGGCCTCGCTGTCTGCATCCCATGGCATGAACACATCACCCAACACCTACGAGACCTCCACTGGCTCCCCGTCGAGAAGAGAGTAACCTTCAAGCTACTCACACCTACAAATCCCTCCACAACACCGGATCCCTTTACCTCAAAGAAAGAGTCTCCTTCCACGTACCCAAGAGAAACCACCGCTCCGCCGACCTCGCCGAAACCCCGCACATCCGCAGAGCCAGAACGGGTGGAAGAGCCTACTTCTACATCGTGGTAAAAACCTGAAACGAACTCCCGCTGAACATCAGACTTTTCCCCACTCTGCACACCTTCAGCAAGAGCCTCAAGACCTGGCTCTTTGGCTGATTCGGAGCTGTACATCCTCCCTGTGAGAAGTTGGCCTGGTATATGATGCTCACTAGTTAAAGTGATCACCTTGTACCATGCCAAGCAACCCTTATGGTGTGGTTGTAAGTCAACCTTTTCGGACTAGCTGCCCTAGTGGTAGCGTAGGCTAAGCAGTCTTTGAGGCTAAACTCGTGAAGCGTGTTAAGCCAGCTGTTTTACCAAATGTAACCCCCTTTTATACCAATGAAAGGACACCACACAGATATATATTCAAAATATATATGTATTTATTTCTCAAAGTAACCCCTAGTCTCTTTATGAGCGCAGGAGCACAAATCGTCAAACAAGATTATCACAGAATACACAGAAGTTGCACGTTATATGGATAGGCCCTGGTGGCCACTCAAACCATATACTAAAATAGTGGTATAAGTACCACGAACAGAAAAGGGAAAAGGCCTAGGGCCTCTAGAATCGCTGGGCCTACAAGGAGCTAACGTCAGTTAGTGACCAGGAGGTCCACGGGTGGCGTGTGCAGAGCAAATAGTCACACGCGTGCTCCCATAGGTTTCAATGGGTGCGTAAAAAGTACAAAGTTACTGCAAAGAGGATCTTCCGGATGGACTAGGAACTCAAGATTTGGAACACAGGCACTAGAGATGTAATACTACACTTGGGCATAGGTGTGCCAGCTTTACCTCACCCACAGGAAGCGGGTGCATAGGCCTCGAAGTGCGTCGGGTTTCTTCTATCTGTTCCGTGGAGCTTGAAGACAAAGATGCTGCAGGCGGTCGGTCCGGGAGAGATGCAGTGGATCCAAGAGTGGATCGGAGATGTTGAAGACCTGTAAGCAGAGGGGACAGTGTTCACAGTCACTAGCCAGTGACCAGCGTGGCACCAGGTGGGTACCAGGCGATGTCGGGTGCAACCAGGTGATGAGGGGTAGCTTGTCTCCGCAGCCACGTGGTCCCTGAAGGTCGACGACGTCCAGGAGTCGGCTCACGAGCTGTCCCACGCAGGCTCTCGCTGTTGGCGGTGTCGGCGACTTGGTCGAAGCAAACAAGCCTTGGCAAAAGCAATTGTAGGAGGATTCGGAAATCAGCTGTTGGTTCTGACCAGCAAGGTCAGAGGGATTGCCCCTTTTGAGAGGAGCAAGGGCCAGTCTGGAGCAACCAGACCAGCGGTGTTTTTCGTAGAGTTCGTCGCCAAGATGGCCACTAGCCAGCGGCCAGCAACCGGTTAGGCGCGTCGAGTGGCAAAATGCAGAAGGGCCCCACGCAGATCGTGGAGATGCTGGAGGGCTCACCTTTGGTGCAAGTGCTGCTCGAGAGTTGGGCTTCTCAGATCCCAAAGCACAACTTGGAGGGAGCCTCGGTTGTTGCACTTGTCAGCTTGTCGTAGTCGATCCAAGATGGCTGGCTCCACGTGTCTCGGTGCCTCCACGGGTCTCCTCTTTTCAGGGACTGTGGATCGGGCGGTGAGAGGTCTGGAGGTCCAGGTCTTGTCAGTCTCTGGGCTCGGGCTCCGGCGGGAGGCGGCGGCAAAGCAGACGTTGATTCGCTGGATGGTGCTTGCGTTAGCAAGGTGGTCACTCCCTGACCACAGGGGAGATTGGCTTCAGTCCTCTGTGCAGCAGAGCGTCGAAGTTCCCGTCTTCTTCTTAGTGTTAAGTTGATTCCAGGATGTCTGAAGTCTTAGGACACAGCTCCTACCTTTATTCGGATTCTAGGGGCCGGACTACCTGCTAGGTCCCTCCCTATGGGTGGGACCAGGAAGGGGGGTGGTTACACCCCCAATCCTTTGTCCAGCTCGCCCCAGGCCCGGGACTGGTGTGCCCCAGGACCGGTTTGAACTGGCATATGCACCGAGGCTCCTTGTGAGCCACAGGCATGTCTGGTTTCTTTCAAGCCCTACCTGACCAATACACAAAATCCTGTCTGGGGTGGTGCACGCACCTCCCCTGGCAGGAAACCCTTTGTCCACACCTCCCAAGCTGGAAGGACTCCCAGCAGCAGGAGGGCAGACTTGTGTCTGTGGTGGCAGCATCCATTTTGTGGAGCTGAGGCTATGTCTGATTTTACCCGGGTTTCAGGTACTGTACATGTCGTGTCCCTCTAGAAGGGTGGAATGCTAACCCCGTCGCCAGAATTGGCGAGGGGTTAGTGTTCCAATTCGTATGACACCTTACTCGACATGTTTTGATAAAGCCAAACCAAAGATAGCATTTAACCGCGAGGTCCATAATGCACTTAAGAGTATATGGTATGACGATATCTGGAAACAGTAGAAGGAAGTTGTTCCGACCACTGCAGACAGGCTCAGCTCATGCCAGAGCACCATCTCACATGGAACCAAGCACTCTGCCTTCAGGATTGTTAAGGCCTGCCATAGGAGTGGCTTATAGGTTACCAGGTGTCCCATTTAAGGTTAGGTATAGGTATACTACACCTAAGTAAGAGGTGATTACACCAACTTACCCCAGCTGAGTGATCAGCCAGTTGTGTCAAATTGTTAGGCCAAGCCTGGGGTGGCATAATACATGCTTCAGCCCTTGGCAGGCCTTGGGTACACCAATGCCCTGAGTACCTAGTGTACACTGGTACAGGGGCTGACAGGGTGATCCACTTCCAATTGGTTATGCACCTAGGGTGCATAGTTTTAATTTAGTAGAGAGAACAGCAGGCTGGGGGTCTGATTGGCAGGCCCACAGCCTCAATATGTCAAAAACCAGTGAAGCAAAAAGCAAAAATTTGGGGTGACCATAGGATAGCAGACCCTACTCTCCTACACAACCCCCCCCCAAACGCTGGGACATTAAACTAGCCTTGACCAGTCTCGTCTTCATGTCCTAAGTGGAAGTACCTGGAGAGACCATCTGCATTCCCATGGTCAGTACCTGGCCGGTGCTCCACTGTAAAGTCCATCCCCTGTAGGGAAATGGACCACCTAAGCAGTTTGGGGTTTTCACCCTTCATCTGATTTAGCCACAAGAGGGGCTTATGGTCGGTCTGAATCTTGAAGTGAGTGCCAAACAAGTATGGCCTCAGCTTCTTCAGGGCCCACACCACAGCAAAGGCCTCCCTCTCAATAGCTGACCAATTCTTCTCTCTGGGGGTCAACCTTCTGCTAATAAAAGCAATGGGTTGGTCTTGACCATCTACATTAAGTTGTGACAGCACAGCTCCCACACCCAACTCAGAAGCATCTGTTTGGACAATAAACTCTTTGGAGTAGTCAGGACTTTTCAGGATAGGTGCAGAGCACATGGCCTTCTTCAGGTCATCAAATGCCTTTTGACAGCTTACTGTCCACTGAACCTTTTTGGGCATCTTCTTGGATGTCAGATCATTAAGAGGAGTCACAATGGACCCATAGTTCTTAACAAACTTCCTGTAGTACCCAGTCAAGCCCAAGAAAGCCCGAACTTGAGTCTGGGTGGTTGGAGGGGACCAGTCCTGGATGGATTGTATCTTACTCTCCAGTGGTTGAACTTGGCCTCCACCTACAAGGTGGCCCAAATATACAACCTTACTCTGCCCTATCTGGCACTTTGTAGCCTTGATAGTGAGGCCTGCCCTTTGCAGAGCCTCAAGAGCCTTCTTCAGGTGGATCAGGTGATCCTCCCAGGTGGAGCTAAAGACAGCAATGTCATCAAGATATGCTGCGCAAAAGTCATCCAACCCAGTAAGGACTTGGTTCACCAGCCTTTGGAAGGTGGCAGGTGCATTCTTCAGACCAAAGGGCATCACCACAAACTGGTAGTGCCCACCTGGGGTTGAGAATGCTGTTTTGGCCTTAGACTCCTCAGCTAATCTGATTTGCCAATAGCCAGCTGTTAAGTCAAATGTGCTCAAAAACTTTGCAGAAGCTAGTTTGTCTATGAGCTCATCTGCCCTTGGAATAGGGTGTGCATCTGTCCTGGTGACAGCATTGAGTCCTCTGTAATCCACACAGAACCTCATCTCTCTCTTGCCATCCTTGGTGTGAGGTTTGGGGACCAGAACCACTGGGCTAGCCCAGGGGCTCTCTGAGGGTTCAATGACACCTAATTCCAGCATTTTATGTACCTCAGCCTTTATACAGTCCCTGACGTGGTCAGGTTGTCTGTAAAGCTTGTTCTTTACAGGCAGACTGTCACCAGTGTCCACCACATGGGTACACCAGTCAGTTTGACTAGGTATCAAGGAAAACATATGTGAAAATGATTGTAGAACCTGTCTACATTCAGTCTGCTGATGGGCAGTGAGGTTGCCTCCAAGGGTCACTCCTTCAACTGAGCCATCTTCAGGGTTCTGAGACAACAGGTCGGGGAGAGGGTCACTCTCTTCCTCCTGTCCCTCATCTGTAGCCATGAGCAAGCCCATGTCTGCCCTGTCAACATATGCTTTAAGCCTGTTAACATGGAGTACCCTGTGGGGACTCCTGGGAGTTCCTAGGTCGACCAAGTAGGTGACCTCTCCCTTCTTTTCCAGGATTGTATGGGGTCCAGACCATTTGTCTTGGAGTGCTGCTGGGGCCACTGGCTCCAACACCCATACCTTCTGTCCTGGCTGAAACTCAACCAAGACAGCCTTTTGGTCATGCCAAGCTTTCTGTAAGGCCTGGCTTGCCTCAAGGTTTTTGGATGCCTTCTCCATGTACTCAGCCATCCTAGAGCGGAGACCAAGTACATAGTCCACTATGTCTAGCTTAGGCTTTTTGAGAGGTAACTCCCATCCTTCCTTCACCAAACACAGTGGGCCTCTCACAGGGTGCCCAAACAACAATTCAAAGGGGCTGTAGCCAACTCCTTTTTGTGGGACCTCTCTGTAAGCAAACAGAAGGCAGGGTAGAAGGATGTCCCATCTTCGCCTGAGCTTTTCAGGTAATCCTTTGATCATACCCTTTAGGGTCTTGTTGAATCTCTCAACAAGCCCATTGCATTGTGGGTGATAAGGGGTGGTGAACTTGTAGTTGACACCACATTCCTTCCACATAGCTGTCAAGTATCCTGACATAAAGTTGGTACCTCTGTCAGATACTACCTCCTTAGGAAACCCCACTCTGGAGAATACTCCTAGCAGGGCCCTGGCCACAACAGGTGCTGTAGTGGTCCTAAGGGGAATGGCCTCTGGATACCTGGTGGCATGATCCACTACCACCAGTATAAATCTGTGCCCAGATGCAGTGGGAGGATCCATGGGACCCACTATGTCTATTCCCACTCTTTCAAAGGGGACCCCCACCACAGGTAGTGGTATTAGGGGGGCCTTTGTTGTGCCACCTGATTTGCCACTGGCTTGGCAGGTAACACAGGAGCGACAAAACTCCTTTGTATCTTCATTCATGTGAGGCCAGTGAAAGTGAGGGACAAGTCTGTCCCAAGTCTTGTTCTGGCCTAAGTGTCCTGCTAAAGGAATGTCATGGGCCAAGGTAAGAAGGAAGCCCCTAAATTGCAGAGGTATAACCAACCTCCTGGTAGCACCAGGCTTGGGGTCTCTAGCCTCTGAATAAAGGAGCCCTTCATCCCAATACACTTTATGGGTACCTTGAGCATTCCCAGCAGCCTCAGCAGCAGCCAGCTGTCTGAGGGGTTCAAGAGAGGGACAGGATAACTGAGCCTGCCTCAAGTCAGCCCTTGAAGGTCCCCCTGTCCCCAGAAACTCAACCTGATCAGGTTCAAGCTCTTCAGGGACAGTTCCTTCAGGGTCCTCTAGATCAGCTTCCTGGGAAGGCTGATCCTCACTCTGAGGCAGGGGGGAAGGCACAGCCTTGACCCTCCTGTTCTTCTTCTTGGTAGGTGCTTGGTCCATTGTTCCAGGATCCAAGACCTGAGGTTCAGTGAGGCACTTTTTGGCCTGTGACCTGGTCACAGCAAGGACATGTGATGATATACCTAACATCTCTGCATGAGTCCTGTACTCCACTTCTGACCATAGAGAACTCTCTAGGTCATTGCCCAACAAACATTCTACTGGGAGGTCTGCACTAACCACAACCCTTTTGAGGCCAGTTACCCCTCCCCATGAGAAGTTAACAACTGCCACACTATGTGAAGTAGTGGCATTGCTGGCATTGGTCACCAGGTAGTTCTCACCTGGTATGTACTGTCCAGGGTCCACAAAGCCTGGTGTCACCATAGTGACACTGGCACATGTGTCCCTGTAGGCTTGAGCCACTTTGTCATTAATTAAGGGAGTCTGTCTGTACTTGCCCAGGTTACTGGGGCTCACAGTCAGGGACAAATCAATGTCCCCATCACAGATCAAGACTGCCTGTGTCAGGGTTCTGTCTAAGTCAGAATCTCCTTCAGTTCCCATAGTGATTCCCACTACACCCTTTGTCTGGGGACCAACACTGCTAACAGTAGTACTGGGAGCAGGTGCCTTAGGGGCAACAGTGTTGGGGGCTCCACCCTTTTTGCAATCACTAGTCCAGTGAGTTGTATTCTTGCAATGATTGCACCAGGGTTTCTTTTGACCTTCTTTCTTCTTTTTGGACTGTTGTTGGGACCCACCCTCCTTAGCAGTAGTTTGGGGCCCTGTTGAAGACTTCTGGTCTTTAGGTTTCTGATCTCCACCCTTTTGGTCTGTTTTCTTCTGATCACCCCCTTGGCCCTGGTTCTGGTTCTTTTGCTTAACCCTGGTTCTGACCCATTTGTCTGCCTTCTTTCCCAATTCTTGGGGAGAGGTCAGATCAGAGTCAACCAAGTGTTGATGCAGTTGCTGGTTTTGACAGTTATTTAAAATCTGTTCTCTCATCATCAAATTATACAATCCTGTAAAATCAGATACCTTACTTCCCAGCAACCAACCCTCCAAAGCCTTAGTGGCACATTCAACATATTCAGACCAGTCCTGAGTCTGTGTCTTTTGGGTGTCTCTGAACATTAACCTGTACTGTTCAGTGGTTAAGCCTAACCCATCTACCAGAACACTCTTCAGGACTCTGTAATTTCTGACATCCTCTTCTCTAACAGTGAGGAGTCTGTCTCTGCCTCTTCCTTCAAAGGAGAGCCAGAGGATTGCTGCCCACTGGTCTTCAGGAACCTGCTGTACTTTGCAGGCTCTCTCAAGAGCAGTTATCCATTTGTGGATGTCATCCCCACTTTTGTAGGGGGGCACAACCTTAGACAGGTTCCTATTGTCAAAGACCCTATCTTTGTCCTTAGGGACAATGCTGCCACCAGTGGGTATAGACCCACTCTCTCTAGGTTGCCTAGCCTTGTTCAGTTTTTCTTCCATCAGGGCTACTTCTAGCTCCTGCTTCCTGATCCTCAGCTGGTCTTCCTGCATTCTGGCCTCATGTTCCCTCCTCTGAGGGGTGGTCATCCTTTTCCTGGAGTGACCTTGAGAGCCTCTAGAGCCATGAGAAGCATTGGAGTCACCTGAGCGATTCCTTTGCCTCCCAAGCCCTGTGTTAAGTCCACTGGGGAGATCCAATGGGGTGAACCCATTGTCAGTCCCCAATAGCCTTAGTTTAGCTGGGCCAAGTATAATACTTGGCACTGGGCTAGTTCTCCCTTCATCATCACTACTTTCTGTATCCTCACCACTTTCCTCCCCTGTAGTATGGTTCTCATCTAAGGGATGGCTATTGGAACTGGGTACCTCTGTAGTATCTTCGGAAGGGGGGCCTCCTGTTCCTGACCCTAAGGGGGCTAACTGGGAAGCTTTCTTGAGTGCTCTCTGATTCTCATCATTCTGTAAGAGCTCTCTGAGCTCAGCAGAGTTTGGGTTCTTGGGCTGTTTAAGGCCTCTAAGAGTTGCCAAATGCCTGAGCTCATTCTGATTAAGGGTAGCAAAGCTGGATGGTGCCCTCTGGGGGTCACTCTCAACAGAGATGGGTACAGTGGACCCCTCTGCCCCGGCCATTGCTCTTAAGTGTGGGTGGATGTGTTGCAATCTACCTACACTTGGGTTTACCTACTAAACCTATCTAGTAGTTGTAGTCAGGGTGTGCTACTCCCTTTGCTCTACAACAACTAAGTTCAGTAGAACTTAAGTATATCTAATCTTGTTTTATATGTACCTACAGGTACCTATGTGATCTTTCAATTGGTAACCAAGAGATTACAATGGTAAAACACAGCAAGCTCAAATCCAACCGCTGCTCACCAATGTGAGAAGTTGGCCTGGTATATGATGCTCACTAGTTAAAGTGATCACCTTGTACCATGCCAAGCAACCCTTATGGTGTGGTTGTAAGTCAACCTTTTCGGACTAGCTGCCCTAGTGGTAGCGTAGGCTAAGCAGTCTTTGAGGCTAAACTCGTGAAGCGTGTTAAGCCAGCTGTTTTACCAAATGTAACCCCCTTTTATACCAATGAAAGGACACCACACAGATATATATTCAAAATATATATGTATTTATTTCTCAAAGTAACCCCTAGTCTCTTTATGAGCACAGGAGCACAAATCGTCAAACAAGATTATCACAGAATACACAGAAGTTGCACGTTATATGGATAGGCCCTGGTGGCCACTCAAACCATATACTAAAATAGTGGTATAAGTACCACGAACAGAAAAGGGAAAAGGCCTAGGGCCTCTAGAATCGCTGGGCCTACAAGGAGCTAACGTCAGTTAGTGACCAGGAGGTCCACGGGTGGCGTGTGCAGAGCAAATAGTCACACGCGTGCTCCCATAGGTTTCAATGGGTGCGTAAAAAGTACAAAGTTACTGCAAAGAGGATCTTCCGGATGGACTAGGAACTCAAGATTTGGAACACAGGCACTAGAGATGTAATACTACACTTGGGCACAGGTGTGCCAGCTTTACCTCACCCACAGGAAGCGGGTGCATAGGCCTCGAAGTGCGTCGGGTTTCTTCTATCTGTTCCGTGGAGCTTGAAGACAAAGATGCTGCAGGCGGTCGGTCCGGGAGAGATGCAGTGGATCCAAGAGTGGATCGGAGATGTTGAGACCTGTAAGCAGAGGGGACAGTGTTCACAGTCACTAGCCAGTGACCAGCGTGGCACCAGGTGGGTACCAGGCGATGTCGGGTGCAACCAGGTGATGAGGGGTAGCTTGTCTCCGCAGCCACGTGGTCCCTGAAGGTCGACGACGTCCAGGAGTCGGCTCACGAGCTGTCCCACGCAGGCTCTCGCTGTCGGCGGTGTCGGCGACTTGGTCGAAGCAAACAAGCCTTGGCAAAAGCAATTGTAGGAGGATTCGGAAATCAGCTGTTGGTTCTGACCAGCAAGGTCAGAGGGATTGCCCCTTTTGAGAGGAGCAAGGGCCAGTCTGGAGCAACCAGACCAGCGGTGTTTTTCGTAGAGTTCGTCGCCAAGATGGCCACTAGCCAGCGGCCAGCAACCGGTTAGGCGCGTCGAGTGGCAAAATGCAGAAGGGCCCCACGCAGATCGTGGAGATGCTGGAGGGCTCACCTTTGGTGCAAGTGCTGCTCGAGAGTTGGGCTTCTCAGATCCCAAAGCACAACTTGGAGGGAGCCTCGGTTGTTGCACTTGTCAGCTTGTCGTAGTCGATCCAAGATGGCTGGCTCCACGTGTCTCGGTGCCTCCACGGGTCTCCTCTTTTCAGGGACTGTGGATCGGGCGGTGAGAGGTCTGGAGGTCCAGGTCTTGTCAGTCTCTGGGCTCGGGCTCCGGCGGGAGGCGGCGGCAAAGCAGACGTTGATTCGCTGGATGGTGCTTGCGTTAGCAAGGTGGTCACTCCCTGACCACAGGGGAGATTGGCTTCAGTCCTCTGTGCAGCAGAGCGTCGAAGTTCCCGTCTTCCTCTTAGTGTTAAGTTGATTCCAGGATGTCTGAAGTCTTAGGACACAGCTCCTACCTTTATTCGGATTCTAGGGGCCGGACTACCTGCTAGGTCCCTCCCTATGGGTGGGACCAGGAAGGGGGGTGGTTACACCCCCAATCCTTTGTCCAGCTCGCCCCAGGCCCGGGACTGGTGTGCCCCAGGACCGGTTTGAACTGGCATATGCACCGAGGCTCCTTGTGAGCCACAGGCATGTCTGGTTTCTTTCAAGCCCTACCTGACCAATACACAAAATCCTGTCTGGGGTGGTGCACGCACCTCCCCTGGCAGGAAACCCTTTGTCCACACCTCCCAAGCTGGAAGGACTCCCAGCAGCAGGAGGGCAGACTTGTGTCTGTGGTGGCAGCATCCATTTTGTGGAGCTGAGGCTATGTCTGATTTTACCCGGGTTTCAGGTACTGTACATGTCGTGTCCCTCTAGAAGGGTGGAATGCTAACCCCGTCGCCAGAATTGGCGAGGGGTTAGTGTTCCAATTCGTATGACACCTTACTCGACATGTTTTGATAAAGCCAAACCAAAGATAGCATTTAACCGCGAGGTTCATAATGCACTTAAGAGTATATGGTATGACGATATCTGGAAACAGTAGAAGGAAGTTGTTCCGACCACTGCAGACAGGCTCAGCTCATGCCAGAGCACCATCTCACATGGAACCAAGCACTCTGCCTTCAGGATTGTTAAGGCCTGCCATAGGAGTGGCTTATAGGTTACCAGGTGTCCCATTTAAGGTTAGGTATAGGTATACTACACCTAAGTAAGAGGTGATTACACCAACTTACCCCAGCTGAGTGATCAGCCAGTTGTGTCAAATTGTTAGGCCAAGCCTGGGGTGGCATAATACATGCTTCAGCCCTTGGCAGGCCTTGGGTACACCAATGCCCTGGGTACCTAGTGTACACTGGTACAGGGGCTGACAGGGTGATCCACTTCCAATTGGTTATGCACCTAGGGTGCATAGTTTTAATTTAGTAGAGAGAACAGCAGGCTGGGGGTCTGATTGGCAGGCCCACAGCCTCAATATGTCAAAAACCAGTGAAGCAAAAAGCAAAAATTTGGGGTGACCATAGGATAGCAGACCCTACTCTCCTACACTCCCTCCCTCCAACCCCCCGCCCCAGTGCCTTGAGACCCTCACGGGTGAGTAGCGCGCTTCACAAATTGATTGATTAATTGATTGAAATGGACAGAGCTGAGCTAGATAAAGTGAAAGCTTACATTCCCAGAGGGCCCCATGGAAGGAAGTGGGCTATGGGAAATTGCCTACTTTATCCATGCCTTAAAGTCTCCTGCGACACTCGTACGGCAAAGGCACCTGCCCGAATAAGGGAGAATACCTCGAGGAGAATTTCTTTTTTTTTTTAATGCAGATTTATATAGCGCTAACTCAACCCGAAGGTATTGGAGCGTTTTACATGAGCACCGGTTACGTTACACAAGGAGACATTCAGGCACGGGGAGATTAAGTGATTTGCCCAGAATCACAGGATGTGGACGCGATCCCCGAGGCTCGAACCCTGGTTTCCAGCACCAAAGTTGGCAATCTAGCCGTCAGACCACATCCTCTCCCCAATATTGGGAGAGTAGAAGTACTTTCGGGGTAGAAACTTTGGAAGTCAGTGAGACCGGAGATGAGATGAGAACAACACAAACAATTGCCACAGTTGAGATGTGACAGTCTCCCATCTGCAAGGAAGGCCCTGTGCAACCGGATGAAACGAGAGGGTGCAGTTGTTCAATTATCCGCGAATTTTGAGGATTTAAAGCAGGGGTGCCCAACATAGGTCGAGAAAGGTCATATCAATGCCACATTTCCAGTTATGCCCAATGTAAATGTGTTCCATTTCGACTCCTTGGATGCATCTTCATCTTAAGTGGATAACTTAAAAACCTTGGGACCGAATCGAGCCCTGAGGAACCCTTTGTTGCAGTTTACCTTTGCTGCCACTCTCTATCTGAAATGCTTTTGAGAGATTAGACAAAAATGAAGTGAACCAATTAAGAATTACTCTCTCTATGCTGAGTTTTGTTTTAGGATGTTGCCCAGAGAGAGATGGTTGACTGAAGCCTAGGCCGCCGAAAGGTATCGTAGCACCGGTAGTCAGGTGTTACCCAAGTCAAGGAAAAGGAGCGATCCAGCAGCAACTTGTAGAAGGGGGTCTCTGTGGTGCACCCCTGCCTAAACCCAGATTGGAGATTGTCTAGGAGGCTGTTTGATTGAATATGAAGAGAAAGGTGGGAGGTAACACAGCTTTCTAGTACCTTCCATATGACTGGTAGGGATGAGACAGGACTGAAGATATTACAGTCTTTAGAGTCAGCTGAGGTTTTTTTTTTAGACTTGGTCCAATTTAAAACAACCCGAGAAGATAAAGTGCTAAAGCAACAAGCTCAAAGAGAATGTCTGAAGGGTGAATGTGTCTGGCAAGATCCTTGCCGACATTTCCAGGTACAGCCCCAGTGAAGTGATTCAAAGGCTTAACTTGGTTGTAGTTTCAAGTAACTCTGACTTAGAGATTTAACTGAAGTGGGACCAGGTTGCCTCAGCCTTACCCTTTAATTTGGAGATCGATGGATTGTCAGATATTGAGGAAAGTGACCAATAGAGGTAACTTTCTCCAGAAGAACATTAACAAAGTCATCACATTTACCTTGGCGGCATATGCTGTGGTATTGAAAGTCAGGTATTGGAGCCGTGGTATTGGAGGTCAGGTATTGGAGCCGTGGTATTGGAAGTCAGGTATTGGAGCTGTGGTATTGGAGGTCAGGTATTGGAGCTGTGGTATTGGAGGTCAGGTATTGGAGCTGTGGTATTGGAGGTCAGGTATTGGAGCTGTGGTATTGGAGGTCAGGTATTGGAGCTGTGGTATTGGAGGTCAGGTATTGGAGCTGTGGTATTGGAGGTCAGGTATTGGAGCTGTGGTATTGGAAGTCAGGTATTGGAGCTGTGGTATTGGAGGTTAGGTTGCAGGTCTGCTTAAGCTCTTCAAAGAGGACGTTTGGGTCGTTTTTAGAGGAATCTAAAACTGATTTAATGTGTGAGAGCTTAGCCCTGAAAATCTGAGTTTTGTACCTTTTTTCTGGCATCTCTAAGTCAAATCAAAATAGGTATTATGGAGAATATCTCTAAGCCTTCTTCACTTTTCGCAGGCGTTTTCGTTCCCCGTTAAGTTCTTTAGAGAACCAAGGGGTGGGGGTGGGGGTGGGGGGGGGGGGTTCTAATCTTTCTTCTTGCTTTTCCAAGGGACAAGTACCTCAGCCAAGTCTTTTATGCAGTTATTGCAATCAGCCACTGTGGTAATAAAGTCTTGTTGAGAACCTGAAGTGGAAAGTTTCAGCTGACCACTATTGGTCGCATTGTTGATATCACGGTTTTTATTCACCAAAACCACACTGTTTCTTGTTTCTGTTGGCCTTGAGCCACAAGGTGGATGAAGCAAGCGTGAAGGGAATCTGGAGATGATCAGATCAACCAACTGGAATGAGTTCATCGACGTCAATAAGATATCCGTTGATTTGATCAGGTCTAGAATGGATCCTTTGGAGGGCATGGGTTTTTGACAATGTTAGAGTAGATTGTTGTCCAGAGGAACAAAGAAAATACATCAACAGGTTTTGTCATTGGTATAACCCTGGTGCAGAGTGAAATCATGGAGAAGACGCTAGACTTAAATATTATCGGTGGAAAAGTAATAAACTTCTTTCCGTTTTTCTTTTCCTCTATTTATGGTTACATAATATAATCATCTGATATCTTTGTACCTGTGGTAATTAACCAAAATGTCACCCTTCCTTGCTCTCCCTTTCATATCCTCCCTTTATCTCTTCTGCTACAGACTTACCACAGAGAGATGATCACCTGCTGGTACTTAATCAACAGGCACAAAATATCTTCTGGCACATGGCATGTCTCAAAGGGCATGGTTCAATCACACTCCCATGGCATGGGTGGTGACCCATTTACTGACTCTGGTACCACAAAGCCCTCCCGTCCTTGACACGATAATATCACCGAAGTCTGCTTCTTTCAGGGCTGCTGAAGGTAGAGGAAACCAATGACATCTCATTGTGCTGTTCATCTAAGCCTCATTTGGTGACTCTTTTAGGCCAGAAAAAACACACTATAGTTGGGCAAGTGTGCCGATAGAATAGGGCCTTGAGTCTTTCAGAAGCCACAGAGGTGGGTGATCCAGACCTGGAAATGTGCACTGTGCAAAATAGGCTGGATGAACAAATTTACTCTGCGGACGCCACTGTGGGAGTCCAACAAGGTGGCGGAACTGCATGGGGTAGTGGGCTACCAACAGTGGGCAATGTTGGTCATCTTGAAAATTGGAGACGTAAGCAATGAAACCGGATGGTTGACCTTTGAGAAATTACAGCTGCAATACAACCTCTCTTGGGGTCATTTCCTGTACTATATACAGATCTGCTCGATTCTACAGAGCTGGTTTAGCCGGGTTCAGGAGCTAGATGAAAGAAAACCATTGGAATATAGGATATTGGGAGCCCCACACCGTTTCCAAATCTACTTGACGCTCCTTTCACATAGAAGCACCTCCTTGCAATCACTGAGAGAGAAATGGAAGAAAGATTTGGGGAGGATAGAAGACGATAAATGAGATAGTGCATGTCACTACCCTGGAGAGGTGGATATCCGGGCCGGATTTCAGCTGATCCAACTGAAGATACTTCACCGGGCCTACTTCACGTGCACAAGGCTACACGGAATAGGCGTGGTCGATACTGACTGTTGTTGAAGGTGATGTGACCAGAGGGGCACCCTGCTACACACAATCTGGGATTGCCCGAGATTGAGTGGGTTTTGGTCAGGGTTGCAGAATAGGATCTCGCTGATGGTGGGAAACACACCCATACTTACCCTAAAAATGGTATTCCTGGGGATTTGTGAAGATGAGACTCTAGGTAGATATACACTGGCCTTTTGCAACACATCCCTGGCAGTCCAGAGACACAACATTGTGTGAAACTTGGGCAGGGGGAGTACCTGACAGTGCAGTAATTGCCCTCAAATATGGGGTGATGCAGACAAGTGGAGGAACCTATCTTCCAGGCGAGGGGGTGTCCTCAGAAGTGTGCAAAAATATAGAGTTGATTGCAGGAACAGGTAGAGGAGTGAAAGCAAGCGGGCTCGGAGATGCCTACTTACAGAGATCATGAAGTATTGAGTGAGGGGAGTGCGATATCATGTTGATCTGTGATTTGACATTCCATTCCCATAGAGGTAGGCATGAACTCCTGTACAACATGCTGGCTCGCGGTAGCACCCGGGGAGGGTGTGTTTGTTGTTTATGTACTGTTATCAATGTCATAAATGCTCAATAAAAAAATATTATTAAAAAACCCCACAATATCACCATGACCCTTTATTTCAGGGGTGTCTAAAGTAGGCTCTTGATTGGCTTGCTTTCTCTCTTGGTTTAAGAAACATGACCATTTATCCCATTGAAGTAAGAGCACAATGTAAGACTGCCAGTGTCACTCACAGGACCCTACACAGTTTTACACCTTCCTACCTGGCTGAGAAACTGGACATCTCTGGTGGTCAACAGAGGTTGAGAGTTTAGAATTCCTCCTCCTTGAGCCTCCCACATTTAGACAAGAGTGATGTTTGAAGCACTCCTTCTCTGGCAATGCAGTCAACAAGGATCTGGAATTCACTCCCACCAGTTTTTTGCACGGCCCCATGCCTTTCAGCTTAAAATTGAGCTTAAAATTCTACTTTTTCAAAGAGACTTTTATTGAGCATTAGAACTCTTCACAGTACTCCTCTTTCCTAGCTCCTCTTCTGAACTTTGCTAGCTGGACTTCACTAATATTATGATGCTGAGTTATTTATAATACTTTATTGTTATTTGAAATCCAACCCTGATCTCGTGCAAAGCACTTGACCACCCCTGGGCCGTATAGGATACCTCCAAACTGATTAATGTATTAAATAAGCAAGATGAGTAAAGGATATGGTTGATAGTAGGAGAAAGGAAATGGTAAAGATAAAATGTCGGGACATAGAGGATCCCCACTATAAAGGAAGAATAAACACAAAAAAGCACAAGTAAAGGAAAAGCTATACGTTAAGGAAAAGGAACGTCGATTGGGACATCTCTCCTCCTGAAAAAGGAGGAAGAAGAGAATGCTAAAATGTACCCTGGAAGAGCCAAGAAGCCCTCAGATTAATGAATAATTGATCATAATATTTATATGCAAATCTGACATAAACACTCAAAATTAATCATCCATGATCAATCTCAAAAATAAACAATAACCCATAGAAGTCAAGAAAGCAAGCCAGTGGCATTCTGAGGAGGCCGTCTGATGCTGATGTAGAAAGCAGCCATTGTCCTGTGGTTGCATGGTCCACCCCAGCAGTACAGAAGAGGGAGGGAGAGGGGTATGTGTGATGCCCGGACAAGAAAATGGACTTCCAACCATCATGAAGCTCCTTCAGCCCCATGCCTTCCTTAGGTGGTGTACACTTGTGAGGCTCAAAGCGACTGAGATCTAGTGTACCTTCTACATAAGGGGTTGTGAAATTGTCACCCACTTTGGTGTGTCCCTTGGCAAACATCATGAAGGCTGGAATGTAATGAAGGGAAGTTTTCAGGAGTGTTCTAAATTTGCCGGTAAGGTCTACACTTTTTACAATGCCAACTGTGCGTAAGGTGAGTCTTCAATAAACCTTCTGACCATAGCTCTCCGCCTAGCATCTTCGTCTCAGTTTTCATGGTCGTGTTTGCGTGCTTGGCCTTTGAAAGTGTGGGAGCATCCACATAGTTGTAAGTTTACATTGCTCCCCTAGATCTGCATTTATAAGACTCCATCTAGAGGCAAGTGTAGGTGGTGCAGCTGGTCGTCTGCAGCCGAGCTCCAGGGGTCTCATTGGAATCACCTAAAAACAAACTATGAAGACCAAGTATGCCAAATTCAGGCCAGGCATGTGACCCTGGTGTGACAATTATTCAAGAGTCCAGATGCTGCCTATTTATCTGAGCTGTGTTTCAGCTGCAGCTGGACTCTGTCAGAGCCTTACCTAAAAGAGGGGAAAAACACGAATAAAGATCTGGAGGCAGATGTTTAGTATTAAAAAGTGACAAGTTATGGAGCACCCTTCCAAAACTACTGGGAGATGTTTCAGTTTTTGCATCTTCGAAAGGTGACAGAAATGATGCTTCCTTTTGAAAGATACTTGGGGCTTGATTTAGAGAAGGACAGTGTAGTGTAATCCTTCGACAATCAGCAAGAATGACATTTCCTCAATAAAACGAATCCCACTGGAGGATTCTCAGCCAGAGCACTAACACTTCCTCCACGTAGGATCCGCCAGTGGACATTACACGGATGGAGGAAGTGACATTACCTCCAATTTTAAGGAAGGGTTGTATTTTTCTACAGGAGGCACTTTGTCTTCTGGTAGGTGATGTTAACCGCACGAGGTAAATCCTCTAGTATTGAATTACAAGTTGTTAGTTGCTATTTTTACGTCTATTACTATCCTATGATCTCTGACTTGCTTTATTGTGTCTGTTAGTTAATTTCTTAGGTATTTGTTGCGCTGTAAAGCTAGATTAAAAGCAATGTTTGTGCATTATAAGTTATTAAAACCTAACAAAACAAAGGAACATTCCGGACCTGTTGCTGGGATCACAGACCGCTGTTGCTGTCTAAATTGGATTATTCCAAGCATGCCTTATACAGAAGGTTTCGCCGTTACTGCCCTTTCGAGATGGCGACGCGGTCGTTACTGCCATGGTAACAGGGAAATCGGATTACGGTAACGCGTGATACCCTGAACCTCATGGAGAATCTATCTAGAGTCTGCAGAAGCTTATCCCCAGACTTCCCTCGATAGCACTGCACATCTGTCAGGAAACTGGTGACAAGAAAAGCCTCAAAGGGACACACAGTAGGGAAGGGATAGAGGCATGCCATCATGTTTGGTAGAAAAGCCATGATTTTGGAGCCCCTGGGACAGTGCTGTCAGCATTCTTAAATGGGCTCTTACTCAATTGCTGCCTTTACACTGAATGAGAGACTAGACTTCTTTAGCACCTCTACAAAATGAATTGCCTCTGGGAGCTGGACTTCCAGATTGAGATGTAACACGCGATAGGTGTGGACTCTACAGTTCAGATGGCACCGAATGAGCATGGTGGGCGTATAAAAATGGGCGTTAATGAGACACCTGCCCAAAAAATAGTGGGCCTCCCACTGCCTGCATCTGTGCTACCCCAACTCATTTAGAATGTGTGGGGAGGTGGTTTTACGGATGGTGGAGGCACAGCGAGGTCCCCCATCTCAAGGACCTCTTGGGGATTGCGGCGCTGTGGGAACGGATTGGCCACATCGGTTAGGGTTGCTGGTTCACAAACATCTTCGCTGTTGTCTCCGCTGTGCCAGGACCATGATGTAAAGCATGGCAGTATTGCAGGGACCCGTACAAACAGTGTCCCTAACATGGTGGGAGAAAGATACCAGCATGTGGTGGAGTCGTCTAATGTGGGTGCTGCCTAATTTGGGAGTCTGTTTCAAGTATCCGCATTGGTGATGGTGATTCCACATTATTGTGGTGACGGGCTACCCTGAAATATCTGTCAGAATTTTACTATTTGGTTTACCTACTACTCCTGCCTTTAACACAGCAAAGTTCCAAGAAAGTTCAGGTTGGTTGGAGCAATACCAGAGTTTCATGGTATCCATATAAGATTACATTTATTTGCAGTAAATCTAAAAAGAGCACATTTAAATAGTGGTTATCCCAAAGAGCTGCCCATAATCCAGCTCTTCCGTACCTACATATGAATGAAGTATTTTTATAGAGCGAATCTAGCCAATCACAGGGTAGCATTGTACAAGATGCTAGGCAAAGACCTTGTCAACTGGTGATCGAAGGGGTAGCTGGTTTAGAAGTGCAATAGTATACGTTACTGCATGATGAAGTAGTATTTTTTAAAGAAGTGTGTCTTTAACTCTTTCCTAAAGTTGAGCAGGGTTAGAACAGTCAGGATGGATACAGGGATGTTGTTCCAGATGCTGGCTGCATAGACGGAGAAGGCTATTGGTCTTGTTTGTATCTTTTTTGCACTTCCTTTTCTCCGGTCTGAAAGTGTTCTGGCTGAGGTGTGTCACGAGCCGTCCGAGATGGTGAGCTTGTCAGCCCGATGGGAGGGTGGTTTTGTAAACGATACAAGCTGGTGGGGGCAGCCAGTGGAGTTCTATCAGGGTGGAGGGTGATGTGCCCATGTTTCTTCGGGACTTTGGCCAGGCATGCTGCTGCATTTATGAGGCCCATAAGGTGGGCCAGTGTGGACTGGCAGAGGCGATGGAGATGGCCATTGCCTCAGTCCAGATGCAAGACTACAAAGCTTGAACCTTTATTGGACCCCCAGCTTTAATGGCAGGAACTGTTATAGATTTCTCTCACCATCCCCCATATAGCAGGGCCTTAAGAGCAGTCAAGGCATCTTTGTTAGGCTGCACGCCTGAAAGTGGTACTTGTGTGATAGATACTTCTTAGATTCTCTTCCAAGCCTTTCTTACAACCCCATCTTTTGACTTTTTGTGTTTAACTATCAGGGCGTTCTATCAGTAAGCATATTTTCCAGTATCCTGTGATTCGGCCTAAACGGGGGAAAGTACTGAGTCCGTCAACATAAACTGGGGCATACACCAAGGATGCATCCTGGCACCATCCTCTTCATGTTACATCTTAATGGCATGCATGATTTTTTGTGTCAGCAAGGAAAAGACAAGCTCCAAGTAGATAAGTGACCGATCCTATTACTGGTATACGCAGACGATGCAGTCCTTCTGGCCAGCACCACAAATAGGTTGCAAATGCTGCTGGATTCTCTTAACACCTTTATGTTCAAGCTGACAAATCTCACCGAATCATTTACTGTGATGTGAGGCCCAAAAACACATAAAATACGGAGTTATTATATTGCCAGAACACAGCTGGGATCTGTATCAACATTTAATTATCTGGGGATTCAGGTACCCTCATTCCTTTCCTTCGGGGAACAGGCATAGGGTTAAGAACCAATTATTACTCAGGGCATCATAGTTAGTATTGAGATTTCCGGTCCAGGGAAGACATGGTTTGGCAGTTTGGGCTGGACTGTTCCCATGAGGCACAGGGTCAGACTGATTTGCATATGGCCATGTCTGAACTGGGGTGGCAGAATGGGCTAAAGAACGGTGATGGATTAAACCCAGATCAGTTGACTGGGGGTGAGTGCTTGCAATGTTCAATACTCAGTCCATCATTTCCTTTGGTTTTGCTTTGTTCGCCATAAGTTGGCAGGGTATGCTCAGACGTGAGTCCCTTGCTCACTTTGCCACTGGATTCAAGCAAACCTGGCTGAAGACGGCTGAAATGCCAGAAACCGGTCCTAGGAAGCTTGTTTCCGGTCCAGGGAAGACATGGTTTGGCAGTTCGGGCTGGACTGTTCCCATGAGGCACAGGGTCAGACTAATTTGCATATGGCCATGTCTGAACTGGGGTGGCAGAGTGGGCTAAAGAACGGTGATGGATTAAACCCAGATCAGTTGACTGGGGGTGAGTGCTTGCAATGTTCAACACTCCGTCCATCATTTCCTTTGGTTTTGCTTTGTTCGCCATAAGTTGGCAGGGTATGCTCAGACGTGAGTCCCTTGCTCACTTTGCCACTGGATTCAAGCAAACCTTGCTGAAGATGGCTGAAATGCCAGAAACCGGTCCTAGGAAGCTTGTTTCCGGTCCAGGGAAGAAATGGTTTGGCAGTTCGGGCTGGACTGTTCCCATGAGGCACAGGGTCAGACTGATTTGCACATGGCCATGTCTGAACTGGGGTGGCAGAGTGGGCTAAAGAACGGTGATGGATTAAACCCAGATCAGTTGACTGGGGGTGAGTGCTTGCAATGTTTAACACTCCGTCCATCATTTCCTTTGGTTTTGCTTAGTATTGAGATTTGCCACACATCGGGACAGAACCCAATCCACAAAACGATGACTATCTACTGGTCCAATTGCATCTCCGTGGCGACATATGGGACGGGCTTACTAGGATACTCAGAGTGATCCAGAGGTCATAAAACAATTTGAGGGGATATTCCTGGCTGTACCAAAGAGTTGCTTGAGATACATGGACCACAAAGATTTGGGAGCAGCTATTTGGGTGAAACATCAGGCCAGACTGTCAAGAGCTATTCTCCAAGAGTTTTTGTACTTTATGTGCGATATACCATGGATAAAGTCTCTTAAAAATATATTTTATGAACTGGGAGTTTCAGGGTTCTTTGATGATCCTGAATTTATAAATGATTCTTCCAAAGACACAGTTAAGTTAATTGATTTGGAACTTGATGAAAATTTAAGAATTCTGAGCACCGTACACCATTGGTGAACTCACGTGCCGTTATTTCTCTTATGTCTGTAATTGAACCTTATCATCTTTATGTTTCCGGTTCCCAATCGAGGTTTTATTTGATTTGCTTTAGGTTCAATTTGGCCCATCACCTGGTATTGTTTCCTTTTGGTAGGTGCCACCAAATAGATTTTACACAGTGCCCTTGTAACAACATCTCATATCAAAGCACACTGCACTTTATTTTCATCTGCAAGTTTTATACGAGTCCCAGGAAAAGATACTTGTTACCGATACTCTGTTACCTAAATCTCAGACAGCATCGCCTAGCCCTGCTCTTTCTGCAGACACTACTCTCCCCAGGCATTGCTGCGGCTATTGTACATTTTATACAGAGTGCAATTAACATCAGAAAAACATTTCCAATATACCTTATATATTATCAGATAAACTAATTATTGTATTGTTTTTTTGTTTTAGTTTTCAACTGTTGTCACACTTTTATTTTGTTTTTATATTTTATTCTTTATGTGTGTTTTTAAATTGTTGTTCATGACTCTCTTATGAATAATTTTATCTGAATAAAGATTTTTGATGATGAGATTTTACCGTAAGATATCTCTTGACTCATTTTGAGACTATACCTTAGGGGTAAGTGTGTATGCTGCATGTTAGGAGGTATGCAATAATATAGTCAAAACATTTAAAGAACTTCATGGTCTAAGAAAATTCTAGATAAAAAGACACTTGGGTAATGATCATTTATGAGCCAAAAGGCTCAAAATTGGAATTGGATGAGGATCAAGAGTTACAAGTCAGGAAAATCTGTTACCTTGAATCACTCTTTAGTACACTTTTGAATGAGTTGTCATACTCAGGGAGCTATGATTGACCAGGGTCTCAAAGAGGTAAATCTCCAGTGATGAAGACTGGAGGAAGATGGTGTAAGGCCTCACATTGAATGAGGCGCAGGAGCTGACAATCTGCTTTGTACGAGTTAGAAGTTTAGCAAAGTTTCAAACAAACTTTCAAGTTATTGTAAGTCTTCGTGTCAGCCTTGCAGGCACTGCCTGCTCGATGAACAGCGGCAGTGATCTCCCCACAAAATACAACCCGAGGCACTCTCGCTATCACCCCAAGCCAGGGACAAGACAGACTGCCAAATATCCACCACGCATACGTAACTTCCGGCCTGGCTTAAATTCTTTTAATCAGCAAGACTGTCTGCCCGCCTATCGTATGCATAGGATATCCCAACTATTCTAACTCCAATGCTCACATATTTGGGGCAAGTGTTTAATAGTCAGTTTACAATCATTCAAAACCATTCCTGTCCTGAGCAGTTTCACGTTTGAAAATAAATGTTCTATTAAACAAGCATTGTACATTTGCTAGCGTTTCTAATCTAATTACACCGGTCAGCGGTGCTGCCTTATGTCGAGCTGAGGGAGTACAAAGGCTGCCTAGTTGTAATTCCACCAGCCTTCACTTCCTGTCTCTTTATCTTACTCTCGCAGTTACTTTTCACCCCGGCTTTCTTCCTTTGTCTCTCTTTTACTGTTGTCCACCTCCTCCATCCATCCATCCTCTGTTTTCTGAGGTTCTGATGAAAGTTAAGTGTTTGTCCCCAATAATGAGTGCGAGTGCCCGCCTCCACCTTCTTCTGATTGGCTCGCCCGCAGTCTCTTCAGTAAGCCTCAGAGGTGTTCCCAGTAGACTTTTCCCACATCTTATCAAGGTCCCCCGGGCCAGGGGGTATCAACTTTGGAGCCCATAAATCTGAGGCAGAATAATGTTTCCTGCCTATGACTTCATCAGAGGCACTCACGTCATCGACGCCATTTCTACTGACATCAACCCCTTGATTGCATTCACAAGTTAGCGTTCAAAACTCTATACACGTCAAACCAGTGTAGCTGGACGTGGGGAATAACAGCATGCGTCTCTTGGTAAATGCATAACTTTCTAATCCTGCGCCAGGGGGCGAGTATTCATGGCAGTTCAGGGAAAGGTTTGCAAAAGCCGCTGCTCTTGACTCGTCCTTCAAAGTTAAACATAAAGGTGTGTCTTCATTATTGACTTAGGGCAATCCTGGGGTGCAGGGGATTCTATCAAATATTCATGGTCCAAACCGACCTGAGAACATTCGGAGGTTATACAGACTCAAAGGGGTCACCAGCAAATATTCAGAGGTCAAATGTAGGTCTGGATTTTGACAGTTCACATATCAGACAGACCTGCTGCTAACAATAGGCACTAAATGGCAAGCGGGTCCACCCCTTTCAACCACTGTCTTTCTTCGGCCAGCCTCTCGCTCAGAATGGTGGACAATGCATCTCACACCTAATGCTATTGGCCGTTTCTGTGTATCCTTCCACCCTCACTCAAGTGCTTGTATTGAACTACGTGAGGGACTACTTTGCGACTATTGCCATTTCTTTCTACTCCTGCTGGCTCCCTTTCATGTGCCTGGCTCTAATGTGCTGACGTTCTATGCTTTGGTATATTAATATCAGACATACTGGTCTTGCCAGGGTTTATTTAAAAGTACACCGACTTAGTCGTCAGGGCACCACCAGGGCCGTAACGCAGGCCGTCAATGTGTAGGGGGGGGGCCCAACCCTTCCAGGGGTCTCCCAGACCACCAGGGGAGACCCCATTCAGCCCAAGGCCAATGTACATCTGTGAGCTATGGGTGACTCGGGGGCCCCTCATCACATTCTGCAGCGGGCCCCATCAATTTGCTTTATGCCACTGGGTGCCCCCACATTTCCAGTCCTGAATTTTTCCATTTAACACACCTTATTGAAAAGACACAAGATTGAACCTTTCATGGTCTGATCTCAGGGGTACCACAATGAAGACAATATAGGAAGCCGCGTCACGCGCCTACTCTGATGCTAATAAATCGAATTAGCAGTCAAATTACTTCGTGAACCAAGACTAGGGGACTGCAATTACCCACGGAGGATCTTTCTAGCACGCTGATGGGTAGCGAATCAGGATATCTAATTACACATCACAGCATCGATTTCTCTAATTTAAAATGTGTTTATTGCGCACACAAATCACATCATATAAAGGGCCTGTCGAGGCACGCCTGCTTCATGAAATGCAGACAGACCTCCAAGTCAGAGGAATTCACACAAAGGAAAGGGTTTGAAAATGAGTCACACCTAGGACTGGGGGTGCAGGAAAAATACTGAGGGGGGGGGGGGAAGTAGGATAAGTCAAAAATATTGGGTATTGAAAAAATAGAAGGAAACAAGTTATGGCCATGGACATCATTTAGAGGTAGGCAGGGGTCACAGCGCCAACCCCTGGCTTGCCGCTTACGACCCCTGGCACGGTCTGTGTGACCCCTGGCCTCAGAGGTGGTGAAATCAGTGCCAGGAGCACAGTGGCAGCTTGTCCACTCTCTGTTTTCTCTCAATCTTTATATTACACTAATAGTGAATAGTCCTTCACTGTTCACTATTAGTGTAATAAGAAAATGGAGTACAATTAGCTGGGATGCGACCTTTCCTGGCAGCTGAAGTAAGTAAAAAACAATGCTTTTAAATGTATGTTGTGTGCGTGCTTGGGGGTGAGTGTGTGTTTACATGAGAGAGTGTGTGTAGGCATGCATGTGTAAGTGAAATTGAAGGTCAAAGGGCGTGGAGGTCACTTCCGCTGCCCCTAACATTTTGGTGAATTGACGTTCATGGTTATGGCTACAAAAAATCCAAAACGTTTGTGTCTTTTGGGCACATGTTGGTGTACTGGGAGAAGCGGCAAGGGGGCCTCCTCCTGCTAAAGTTGAGAAGAGCATTGACAGTGAGGTGGGCGAAGGCGGCGGAAGGCTAGTAAGGGTTCTTTAGGACTCAGGGAATTACAGTATTAGGTGGCAGTGGGGGGATGATGGGGTTCAGAGATTGGTAACATTCACATAGCGAGGCGTATTTAGAGTTCAGGGAAGGGTAGTGTCAAGGGGTAGTACAGGTTTTTAGGGTTCAGAGAAGGGGAAGTAAGTAATGCCCGCGGCAATGAATTTCAAAAGGATTTTAGTTGTCAGAGAAGGGTAGCCTTAAAGGGTAGTAACGGTTATTTTTGGATTCAAGGAACAGTAGTTTTAAGAGGGGTGATAAGGCTTTTTGGGGTTCAGGGAAGTGTAGCGTTAAGGGTTCATAAATAGTTGGCAGGATTAATTGAAGGGTAGCACTTGATGCTACCCCTCAATGAATCCTACAAACAAAGGGGTTTTTGGGGTTTAGAGGAGGGTAGCATTAAGAGGTAGTAAGCGTTTTTGGGGGCTCAGGAAAAGGTATCTTTAGGGGTAAAAAGATGTTTTAAGGGTTCAGAGAAAGATGCAAACAGGGTAGTAGAAGGTAGCAGCATTCAGGGATTGGTAGCCTTGGGGGGTAATTAGGGCTTTTGAAGTTCAGGAAAGAGTAGCATTAAAGAGTAGAAAGGAGTTTCTCGGGTTCCCGGAACAGTAGCACTATGGGGTAATTTGGGTTTTAAAGGGTTCAGGGATGAGAAGCATTAAGGGGTACTAAGGTGTTATTAATGTACTATTAGTGAAATTAAAGAGTTCATGTAATAACAATTACTTTTAAAATTTTACATTTTTGGAATTATCATAGTTCATAATGAAGGAAAATACATTATTACCGCGACAATTTCAACTCAACTTTAATCTATCATGCCTAGACTGGTAAGTAAAATCAAGAAAAGAATTACAATCTAATATTTTCCCCTATGAAAGGTAAACCGATGGCTGTAAATACAAAGTGAAAGCACCTCTAAAGAATGTCAATGCTGACTAGACTGTCCCCAAGTGTTTTTAGCGTTAATAGAGGAAGAATGTCTATTAAAAATAATATGGTGGATTTTACGCATACTGTTACTCTTGCAATCAACATAGACAGCCGTCACTAGATTTGATAGTCTTGGAACGCTGTGTGCGATCTGTTGGCATCGTTGGGTGTAGACGTTGCTAGGGAACAAACTGCTTGAACATTAGCAGAAGAAAAATTCTTTGGTGTGCATACCTGCCAACTTGAAGAACAATCTCACAGTGTGAGGAGGGGGTGGGCCTGGAAGGGGGCGGTGCATCGTGACGAGAAGAACCCTATGAGGCCCTTTTGAACCCCACCCCTCTCCCAAACCCCATCTCTCCCCCCACACCCCCAACAAAACGCTGGCTGGTGCCGATGTCCTGGGGAGTTTTCACACCCCTTAATGGACGTCAGCAGTTCAAAGTCTAGGAAAAAACGCTGGAAAATCACTATTTACAGTGGTATTGAGCTATTTTTTCCTGCCACCTTGTGACATCGGCTTCTCATCAGGAGACCTTGTGATGGGAGGCGATATTGTGTGTCACGCCGTGGCACTGCATGAGTTGGCAGGTATGGGTGTGTATCATTTGTATGTCAAGAGGGACATACATATGCGATTTTGTCATAATGTACACTTGTTGAGTCAAAGATCTCTTCCCATCCACGATCCTTAGGGCCTTATATAGAGTTTGGCGAACAGTATAGTCTATCAGAACGCGGCGGATATCCCACCAATAGGCTATAATCCACTCGTATTACAGCGGACAGGATACCCGCCATGTCTGTGATGGCGTATCCATCTGCCAAACGCTAAATGAGCTCCTAAATCCTGAATATAATCTTCTGGCTCCGGACGGGTACCTAAGGCTGCGGGCAAGCCGGGCCAAATCAGGACCTTCTATCTTCATTATTTCCCCCCTTGATGGATTTATTTCGTTTTCTTACATCAAATAAGAAGTAAAACTCCTGCTTAAATATATCACAAGCGTCCAGGCTTGCCAGATTCAGCTTGATAATCAGTCGGGTATAAAACCACTGGGCCAAATGAGGGTATTAATCCAAACACAGGACTAATTTAAGCATCAAGAGAGAAGGGTGATGGTGCAGGGATGTGGAACTAGGACTTGAATGAATTGTAGCCGAGAATGAGTAAAGGACGGCTTGTGTTCAGCCCTAAAATAAAGGTGCAATCCTCCTAGGCCCCCCTTGTTCTTAGTATACACAAGAGATGATGACTGATGCTCTCGGGGTCCACTGGCAGATCTGAAATAAGCAGGACCCCCACATGGCCACCATCGGTTTCCATTTTCCTGACACAGCGTATAGTAACGATGGCTAATTCTGTGCGGTGGGCGGGAGTGAAGCCCACCTAAAGAGCAGCCAGGATATTTTGCTGGTTGAAGAATGATTGTAGCTGACTCATCAGTGGAACCCTAACCTCTGAGGCGGAAGCCGGAGGAGATACTTGCCATTTTTTAAAACTGTTGATATTTGTGTTTACATATCTTTTAAACTTGTATTCTCACCTGAGCTCCTTTCTGGGCAAAAGCGCCAAGCAGGCTCAACACATCTCAGCGGAACTAGCGCTGTTTTGGCTCATTGTTGTTCATGGCCGCCATCGCAGCAGACGCGAGGCCACGTCCACCTGACAGGCCACGCCCACACCCCCCGCCTATAAAATGTGCCTTCTACGCAAGCGCAGCGGACGAGCGCAGCGGGAGCGCCGTTTGCGCGCCGAAGGCGCGCTTAAGGCACGCCCGTCTGGGCCCGTCCGGGCCCGGACGGACCCAGGCCCAGGGATGCCGCCAGATCCATCCCCCAGTCGCCTGATGTATTCAGCAGACATGCTTCGGGACCTCCGACCTGAAAAAAACCAAGGTTGTCGCTACACTCACGAAGCAGGTAAACCCTTCAAAAGCTGCGCGCGCTGCTATACAGCCACGCAGACCCCAGCCAATTCCAGGCTACAGCTTGGTCTCCTCAACTGTCGCTCCCTCCCCAGGCACGCACTCGAAATCAATGGGCTGATCCAAGACCAAGGCCTAGACACATTGTTTTTAACAGAAACTTGGCTTTCTGATAGCAATGATGCGGATATCGTCACCGCCCTTCCCCCAGGCTACCTCATCCAAACCCGCCATAGACCCAGAGGAAGAGGAGGCGGGCTGGCTATAATCTACCGCGATCACCTCAGCTGTAGAATCAATGACGCCAATATTGATGACGCTGAAAGCTGCCACTTTTCGCTCCAAACCTCCCGGACGCACTCCCTTTCGGGACTGCTCATCTATCGGCCCCCGGGTACCCTTGGGAAATTTCTTAACGCAGTCATCGAAACGACCTCTCAATTGGCCGCCTCTGTTTCCAACTTTCTTATTGTAGGCGATCTTAACCTCCATTTTACTGATCCCGCTGACCGGTCCGCCTCTGACCTTCTAGTGGACCTCCTGTCACTCAACATTCGTTTAGTGAATAACGAGCCCACCCACGACAAGGGACACCTCTTAGATCCCGTCCTTACTAATGACGCCAATATTACCACGAGTCCCTCTTTGCCACTGCCATGGACCGATCATTTTTTAATCCCCATTTCCTGGGAGTTTCCTACTGTTACCACCCAGTCCGCGAAAATCAAAGTCACCGACAGACGTTGGCACAAACTCGTACCATCTGAATGGTCCTCCGTTCTCTCTAACTCTATTCCATCACTTTCCCCCGATGCTATTACGGCCGACAAACAGTTTAGCTCCTGGATTACATCCTCGCTGGATATACTCCTCCCTAAAACCACCACCCTCAGACATACCAAACGAATACCCTCGGCCCCGTGGTATACTCCAGAGCTCAAGTCGCTTCGGCAGGACTGTAAAAGAGCTGAACGCTCCTGGAGGATGGAGAAATCCAACACTAATAAGGATGCCTATCTCACCTCCCTATCAGTATACAAATCTTCTATTGGTAAGACAAAAAGTCTATTCTTTCAGGAAAGAATTGAAAAAGCCGCCTGCTCTAGTAAAGAAACCTATACCATCCTGAAAGAACTTCTCAGTGTTCCCGATCCAGTCCTGAGAAACCCCCCAGACCCCAAAGCGGACCAGGAAAAATGCCATCAGCTAGCCAGCTTCTTCCATGAAAAAATTCAAAAAATCCTTAAATCTATCCCTCCCTCCATTCCGAGCGACTTTGGCGATCCCCTCGACACTCTGATCTCCCCTAACCTAACTTCCTGGGGGCAAATAACCATCGAAGAAGTCGAGAACACACTAAAAACTATCAAAAGCGGATCTCCTAGGGACCCCGCACCGCTACGGATCCTCAAGGAAGTAGCTCCCATCATTATCCCCCCCCTCACCCATCTGATTAACGCGTCTTTACAACAGGGAACCGTCCCCCTTAGTTGGAAAGCGGCAGCTGTTAAAGCGCTCTTAAAGAAACCCTCCTTGGATCCAGCGGAATTGGCTAATTATAGACCAATATCCCTCCTCCCTGGGACTAGCAAGATCGCCGAGAAACTGGTGAATAAGAAACTTTCCCAGTTTCTTGAATCTAACAATCTGCTAAAAAACTCGCAGACAGGTTTTCGCCCAGGACAGGGCACTGACATCGCCCTCCTGGCGGCGGTGGAGGAGGCCAGAGCACTCTTAGACGAAGGAGGATCAGTGGCAGTGATCCTCCTCGACTTGAGCGCGGCCTTTGATACCGTCAACCACCAACTCCTGATCAAACGGCTCAAGAAGGTAGGAGTAGAAGGTACTGCTCTATCCTGGCTTTCCTCCTTTCTGGCCCAACGCTCCTTTCAGATCTGGGATAATAACACCTGCTCCTCCGAAATTCCCCTCCAATGTGGGGTGCCTCAGGGCTCATCCCTGAGCCCCACACTGTTTAACATATACATGGCCCCATTGGAGGAGGTTGTCACCCCGTTCGGAGTGAGCATCGTCAGCTATGCGGACGACACACAATTAGTCGTCTCCCTATCCCACCCCAGTCAACAACCGGCAGATTTATTCAATTGCCTGACGCAGATACAAGGGTGGATGAACAACTCAGCTTTAAAGCTGAATGGATCAAAGACGGACATCCTCCTTCTGGGTCCGAAAGGTCTTACCTTTCCCTCATCTGGCCACCCTGTCTGGGTCCCCCCCCAGACCCAAAACAGGAAGTAAAAAGCCTGGGAGTTTGGATCGAAGCTGATCTCTCGTTCACCACGCAGGCCAAAAAAGTAGCCGGTACCTGATTCGGACTACTGAAATCTACGAGAAAGATCCTGCCCCTACTTCCACCCACATCCCAAAGACTTCTCATCCAAGACCTCATACTTTCCAGGCTCGACTATAGTAACGCGATCTACCTGGGCACACCTGAAGCAACTCTAAATAAACTTCAGAAAATCCAAAATGCGGCGGCCAGGATCCTCACTAATACTCCGGCTAGAGCTTCAGCTAAACCTGCCCTGAAGCTCCTTCACTGGCTCCCAGTGAGGGAACGAGTGATTTTCAAAGTCCTATGCCTGACGCATAAGCTACTGCAGAATCAAGGCCCTCCGATTCTTAGAAAATTTATAAAATCTTACAAAGCACCAAGATCCCTGCGATCGGACAAGGAGTCCCTTATCATCATGCCTAGATTCAAGAAAGCCCGCTCGGGTGGAAGACGCTTCTCGGTCCACACTGCTCGCCTCTGGAACGCTCTCCCCCGAGACCTGAGAAAAGAACTCAACTACCTACGTTTCAGGAAACGGCTCAAAGCTCACCTGTTCCCTCAATCTTAATTTTCCTCCTTCTGATACCTGCCGTCCCCCCCTCTCAGCCGCCCAACCCACAGAGGTAGGGGTCCCTAGCGCTGGGATACCTCAGGGTGACTACGCGCTCTATAACATGTTTTAATAATAATAATAATCACCACTTGTCACATCAGTTTGACAGAAAATTTGACACCAGGTTAAAAATTGTGTGATCTGTTGGTTTACTTTGAGCAATCAAGTAGGTAGTGAAGATATGATCTGAGCCCTCTCTTAGGCACTGTAGACCCATGGGTCTAGGCCTGAATGCGCACCGTGGGAGACCGCATAGAAGGAGCGCATATCCTGGCAGGATGAGCCGGGGCGGAGGCTTTAAGGCCACTGCTGTGGTTGAACGTGAATGAAACTTTACCGGGTGGTGGTTGTTGACGTAAGGCAGCCGGGGCTCCTGCCTTGAGAAAGGTGGTAGCCTTTGGCCCAGATATGAATAGTAGGGTCATACTTGCAGCCTCGCAAGAGGAGGGCTGCAGAAGGGTTCCATGCAGTAGAAGGACTTGAAAGTGAGGACAACTCGGTACCAATCAGCAATCCTCCAAATAATGGTCTGGTCGAGTGAAACAGTTTGTCAGCGTCTGGAGTCCAATAGCGCTGATGGCTGATAGACCAGCTTCACTTAAATGGCTGGAAAGGGCATCCTGCGCGTTCCCTGGCCAGCAGGACAGAAATTGAGAGGATCTTACAGTTTGTGGACAGTCTGCATCTGCATGCAGGCTGGGTTTGCAGCAGCATCCATGGTATTTCATGCTGAGTTAACAAACTTGGAGGCTTTGAGCTTCTTATCCCAGAAGTGCTGCAGCACAGCATTCATCCCGCTACAGGTCCAAAGGGCCGTGGGTCATGGCAGTCTTCAGGGTTCTGAACTGGAAGCATGGAGATAGAATCGAGGCCTACAGACGGACAGCAGAGGGACATAAAACCCTCTCTTCATGGATCCTGAACGGGCAAAGACAGAGGGAGCCCTTCGGCCTGTGAACTTTCATACTCAAATCTGAATTTGCCCTGGCCGGGCCAAGCAGGTCTCAAGCTCTGATGAGACATTGTCTCCTATTGGCCTGGCACACCTGGCGGAGCAGCAGATGGGAGCGGGGCTCTGGGCAGCAGCGGACCTAGCAGAGGGTCCCAAGTCCGAGCATGAAGTGGATGAAATGAGGAGAGAGCTGCTGGTGATTGGAGCTAAGCATGCCCCAGGGGCACCGAGGAGACACTTGTAAGCAACAACCCTCACATGAGAGGAGCAGGTGATTAGAGCTGCAGCGGGCTCCATCTTTCAAAAGGAAGCATGCCCCGGGGGCACTGAGGAGACACTTATGAACAACAACCCTCACATGAGAGGTGCAGGTGATTAGAGCTGCAGCGGGTAGTAGGTTCTATCCTTGAAAGGTAGGCATGCCCCGAGGGCACCGAGGAGTCACTTATAAGCTACAACCCTCACATGAGAGGTGCTGGTGTTTAGAGCTGCAGCGGGTAGTAGGTTCTAACCTTGAATGGTAGGCATGCCCCGGGGGCACCGAGGAGTCACTTATAAGCTACAACCCTCACATGAGAGGTGCAGGTGATTAGAGCTGCAGCGGTTACTAGGTTCTGTCTTTGAAAGGTTGGCATGCCCCGGGAGCACAGAGGAGTCACTTATGAAGTAGCAATTAGCAATTGTTAATTCGTGTCAGAGTTGCTGCATCTACCTGGAATGGAGCGCCTCTGGAGGTTTCATGTAAGTTTCCTTATGGAATCTGTAAAGCAGTGCTTTTCATTGCAGTCTGGTCGCTGCAGATGCACCTGCAGCCCAAGCAGTGTTGCCAGATTTTGAGAACCATCCCAAGCCCAAAGTCGCTCAAATATAAGCCCAAATCCAGCCCAACGGAGACCAGTTCCAGCCCAAAAACCCGCCCAAAGTAGCAAGTCTCAAATTATGCAGAAATAGTCATCAGAAACAATTTTAAGGACAAATATACATTCTGTTCAATATACAGATAGTGGGAGAGAGTTAACTGGGCACCTGCCTTAACGCAACTCATTTTTAAGACCATTCGTCACTGTGACTTTGTCATGTGAACCTTAGACCCATCTTAGGTTCTACTAATTGGATTTTGTCATTTGCATCTCTACCAAAATCTGGGGGCTAACTGACATGGAACAATATCAAAGAGCTTAATGTGTTCAGTTTGTCCAACTGCTGGTGTGAGTGATTCAGACAGCAGATTCTATTGGTACTGCATTTTTAAGTTGCCATTTTGATCTTGTAATTACATTACAAAAACGGTATGCCTAAGAGCAAACAACAAATAGATTGTCCACCATCATATTGCCCCTTGCAAGTGGACAGAAACCGTAAAAACAAGAAAAATTATAATACCACACCTTGGCATACTGTAAGCACAGCAGTGCCAGACATAGGCATACATAAACCTGCCACTTATGTGTATGGAACAATAAATTAACAGTACATCACAAGGCTTCCAATATTTGCTAACTAAAAGGTGTGATGCTCATCCCAGGCTCACTCGAACCACGCAATACCTGGCTGAAGAGCCCTAACTAGGCCGAGACGACTCCTAGGTTGCTTGGGTTCCGGTTCAGGGAGGACCTGGCCAGACAGTTTGGGCTGGACCGTTCCCATGAGGATCAGTGTGAAACATGATTTGGATATGGCCGGGTCAAAACTGAGGTGGCACAGTGAGCAAAAAAATGAGTGACTGGATGAATTCAAGCATTTCATTCATCACTTTGTGGACCATTTCAAGCATGGATCAACACTAGAACTAACAAACAGTAGGGGACGTTGGAAGAGGAGGATGACTCTTGGAGAAGGGAATCTAACAATGACAGAGTGCGAGGAAGAGGGATGCTTAAGTAAGGGTCTCTTTGGCAGGGATATGAGAGGCATCCGACAGGGTATCTATGGTAAGGGATTTTAATTGTAATAGCATTTATATAGCGCTTACTACCCATGACGAGGCGTCGAAACGCTTTTTCGGCGAGTAGCACGCTACTCCGGGACCCATAGAGGATTAGTGTTGAATTATTATAGTGAAACATGCAAGTACATTTTAAGTGGTGGATAGGTTAGTCAGTTATTTTGATTTGGAATGATAGCAGCAGGATAGAGGAGGAAAAAAGGTTTGTATTTATATAGTGCTTGTTCCCCCTGATGGGGTGTTGAAGCACGCTACTCCGGAAGCCCATAAAGGATTAGTAGTGAATTAGTATGGTGAAATGTAAAAGTAATTTCAGCGGTGGATATGAGTCAGTTATTTGGAGTGAGAAGGATAGCGGAGGGATAAAAGGGGAAGAAAGGTTTGCATTCATATAGCACTTGTTACCCCTGGTGGGTTTAACGCATTGGAGCCAGAACCATGCCTGAACTTTTAACTGTGTGTTTTTCAGTCATCTTGCATAGATACTATAATGCTTAAAAGAATTAGTAATGTATTTGTCAATTTTTATATAGCGCAAAGCACCAAAAGATATACTTGGAACAATTGAGTATACAGTGAACAATATCATCACCCTAGGATAGATTAACGTGGTGACCAGTTTTTACCATTAAGCACAATCAAAAGGACAACTTATGAATCTGAAAGTAATAATCAACAGGCCGGTGTTCATTGGAGGAGAAGAGAAGAGCCCCAAGTATTAGAATTTGGCAGTGAACGGCAGATATCCTTTGACAAACACAGCTCGAATAGATGGGATTTTTTGTGTTTTTGGAAGGATGCTGGAGTGGGTTTTGCTCTCGGGTCTGCTGGTAGCGAGTTTCAAAACAGTGAGGCAGCACCCGAGAAGTCTGTGTTGGAGTCCCGAGAACCAGTTGGGAAGTCGTCCTGTGACAACTAGAAGTGCAGCAAGTACGTACCGTGCACAGCACCTCCCGGAGTTGTGATGGTGAGCTCTTACCTGCGCTCTTCCAGACTGAAGCCTCACTCCACTGGTACACGCCCCACCTGAAGATCCACCGGTTCAGCATTGGGGTTGTTGATGACCAGCAGCGTGGTGCGTGAGGTGCCCAGATGCACAGTCAAAGGACACGAAAGGAGGCTGTGCGAAGAGTCCGAGCTCTAGCACGGGACACTGCTCATCTTGCCCGATCTACCCCTTAGCCGAGCACTGCCCTATGTCCAGATGCACAGGTCGGGAAGCCCGATTTTCCACGGCCATCAAGTGCCTCCAACCCTGTGCCTCATTGCAGTCGTCCAGGGTTGGTGCCCCGACACGCGTCGAAACTCCGAAAGAGAGAGTGCGTGTGTCACCCCCAGAATTCTGATTGGTGTTCATCAGTAGGGTGCCTCGCCGTTAGAAGCAGACGTGCATGAAGAGTTGATTTGCAGGTGGAAGTTTTTGTAGATGATTATCACTCCAACCCCTTGCTCTGCTGCTATTTTCTATAGTAGATTTATGTAGCGCTTCTTACGCCTCGTGAGGCATTGAAGCGCTTGCTGTAAACGGTCTGTAAATACGATGGTACCCCATCCACCACTCAACCTAAATAGTGCTAAGACGTTGTCCTGACAGACCATGCACCCTCCCACCAGTATTCTGTTAGTCACCGGATGTCATACTGGTGAGATAGCACAGAGAAGTGAAGCTTCTTTTGAAGCACTCACTCTCTAGCTCACAAGTTAAAATCCTGGGAGGTACACTCAAACTTTTCTCCGTTACAAGTTTGATAACCCAGTGCTTAATTTGTTGAAAAAAATAGGTGCCAGGGCTCTGTCAAGAGACCAATGCAGCTTGCACCACCCATTGCCCTTGTGAGTAACACTACCAACACAACTACTAACCCTCACACTTCTACAAGTGTGACAATTCAACCTATGCCAAGCGCTCAACACTGCAGGGATGGGTTGGTGGCAATTAATAATCCTTTTAATGTATATTGAATTAATAAACAACTGTTGTATTGCCCATTACAAAATTAGACAGTGCCACCATGTGGCAGACTGTCATATGTACCAGTGCTGACAATTAAGTGCCAGTGCTGAGCACCGGAAACCACTGGCTCAAATTAAGCACAGTGATAATCATTAAATTGCGTAATAAACATCTACTATCATCATCTGGAGACAGTCAAATCGTAGAGTGTGCTATAGAACTATACTGCCTATTGTTTGAATGTTTTCTATGACATGCCACGGGGTTGATTTAGAGATCAGCAAAGAAGGTACTGATGACTTACAGTCAAGCAGACTTAAATATGTCAGCAACAGATCCTACGCTGGCTCCGTCCCTAACATATGCCTCCGACAGCCCAGCCTAATAAGGGCCGTCGGAGGTTTGACCATTCAACCATCTGCCTGATTTGACTGTGCCTTACCACTGTGAAAAACCTAGCAGTAACGTGTGAATGTTTGAATGACTCCCGCTCCCATGGTGGGGGATCATTAGTTTTTGTTTTTTCCAAAACAAAACCCCACTTTGGGATTTTGTTTTCAAAGAAACAAAAGCAAGCTCAAAGTTTGATGGGTGACCAACCTTTAACTCCTTGTTAGGAACTGCTGCGATGGCGGTTCCTGTCACCGACTAGAGTTACCTTCAGGGTCGGTGGACAACTCTAAATACAGAGTATGGGTACTCTGTTATGGCGATGCCCTGATGTCGTAAATACGGTACTCTGATCGCTAAATCAGGCCCTATGTCATTATAGTTTCAACCTATGGCCATTATTGCATAAACTTTTCCACTGATGGTATATAATTACCGTGGCGAAATAAATGCGCGGCAAGATTACGGCCCAGCGATGTTGCATTTCTGCAGTACCACAATCTGTATGGAAATTCTGCCAGGGATACATTGTGTTGGAGGTAATTACCACAGCCATAAACAATAAACCTAGAGTAGCGCATACTTCTTGCATTTAGTACTCAAACTTCCAGGTAAAAGATTGCTTCTGGCGTCTATATGTACATAATGCTTCCTAAACTGAGTTTTTTACACGGGGAGGCGGCGTTGCCTCCTTCTGTAATGGGCAGTGTTTGCAGCTGATGTTAAAAGCCAGCTATGGCCAGCAGGACCACCCTTTTCATAAGGCTGACCATTATATTTTGGGGCAGTATTCCATAACTAAGTCAATTTGTCAATGTTTTTAGACTCAAATCGAGGACTTGTAAAAGACAGCAATTCCCATAGTGCACCTCCTTCTGTCTAATCTCTTCCTGTAGACTCCCAGCCCTCATTTCTATCAGCCGGAGGATTGCTGCCTCCCTAGTCAGTACCAGTTTCTTTGAAGAGAATCTGCATTTCAGGGATCGATCCAGTACTTGTTTAGTGGTCAGAGAACAGACTCCATATCATCTTGAAGCCTGTCTAGGGAGATCAACTTGAGGTTTGGTCAAAACCTAAACATGAATCTGATGACCTTTCTGGAGATTGTCCAGTACTTCCAACTTAGAGATAGCATTTTTTCAATTTGAAGCTATTCTTGCCAAAACTTCATAAACTTCAAGGCATCCACAAACACCACAATGCATTTAATCTTGTGGTCTCCTAGATTTTCCTGCACTAGTAATTTTTCTCTTTTGCCTGCATTGGCTACTGATTAGGAAATGCTTCCAATTCTAGGCCATCTGTATTATTTATAAAGCAATATTTGATGACCCTCGCCCCCCTCATTTATCCATAGCCGCTTCAAGCTGTAACTTCCTAAAAGGAGCTTATGATACTCATTAGCTAAACTACAAGTGGTTCTTAAATTTAATAAATACAGGATTGGTGACCTTAGATCTTCTGTATGTTTGGCCAAGATTGGGATCTCTTTGCCAGACACTATTCACCACAAAACATCTCTTGATGCATCCAGACGTTCCCTCAAAACTTGACTTTCCTGCCAGGCTCTGAGTACTCCATAAGTTTAGTCTTCATTCCTGAACGCCCCTAATCCCCTAAACTCTGTTTTTTCTGGATCGCATTAGCTTACCGCAAGAGATGTAAGGTGTTGGTGCTATTTATAAATAGGTTTAACATAACATCACATAACCAAATGTGGAATTACTCTTTTAAAAGGGTTTACACAAATGTAATCATGTGAGAAAATCGCCTCCAGGTGCCTAGAGTTAGCATTTAAGGGCAGGGCCGGACTGGCAGTAGTGGGCACCGTGCATTTCCCTGGTGGGCCGGAGGGGTGGGGGCCGGTTTTGTGCCCATGGGGGCTGGTTTTGTCCCTGGGGCCTGTATTGCAGCAGTACTGCAATACACGGCCCCCTGTGAGAAAAGCGGGAGCGGTGCTTCTAGCTAACACCCCTCACTCGCTCCCCGGCCGAGCATCAACCTGCCAGGGCTGGTTTCTGTTCCCAGTCCGGCCCTGTTTAAGGGTAGAAGTATTCTAGAACTTTGGGAAACATACAAGAGTACTTCCTAATTGCCCTTCAATACAATTTTTGTAACTATGGGCCTAATGTACCAAGCGATTTTGCAGACGCAAATGTCAAATTTGACCCTTTGTGACCGCAACGTGGTTTTTAAAAATGTACGAAGCCCAAATTGCGACTCTGTAACATGACATGGTTCACAAAATACCAATGCATTCAGTAGAAGTCAGTGTGCAAATTGCAGTTCGGTAACATGTTACTGAATCGCAATTTGGGTTTCAGAATGAATACCGAATTGGTATTTGGAAGGGGTGTGTAAAGGGTGTCCCTTTCACAATACTGGTTCTTTAGCTCAGCTTATGGTTTGCGACCAAAATCCGGTTGAAAAAAATTAAATTTTTACCACCAAATCAAAAGTTGTGGTAAGCATTTGCAAATGGGAAGGGGTCCCCAAGGGCCTCTTTCGCCTTTGTGAATGTCAACAAAGACATTTTTAATGACAGGCAGTGGTTTATAAAAGTGTTCATTTTCTTTTTAAAACGCAGCCCGTTTTCCTTTCAGGAAAATGGGCGGAATTTTCACAATAAAGCAATACATTTGGTAGAAGCCAGTGTGCAAATTGCATCCACTTCTATGAATCAATTTGAATAGATTTCTAATAAGAAATCGCATATTGCAAATCATATTTGATTTAGTTTACAATTTCATTAAAGGGATCTTAGAACATCAGGCACTTATTCCCATCTTGGAAACAGTTGGGGATTTACTGCTTATAGGGTGGGAATTGATTGGAATCACTCTCATAATTGATAGGGGTGCAGGGTACAGAGCTAATCTGCAGAGCAAGAACAAAGAATTGCAATGAGCAATTGTATTTATATGAGGTATGTTTATATGCGTAATAATACATGCAGACTTGCCTTTGCATTAGCATGAATAGAAATTGTCCAGTACTCAGGGCAACCTGTGCGAATTCCAAAATTGTATAGAGTTATACCTATAACCCTTGCCCTCCCCCCCCCCATTGTTACCAGATGTATATTATATCGGCATATCCCATGGAAGGCAGGCGAGACAAGTTCTATCACTAGATGAACAACTGTAAAGCTAAAGTTGAAAAATAATTTGGTATCTTGGGGATAATATTTTGGAGTGGGCATGTTTCAGTAGCTAATCTGGTTACAGGCGACCTACTTCAGGATTTAAGCACCCCATTGATTTATATGTGTTAATGTGACTAACACATTCATCAGCTCATCACTCTCTAGCACTAGCAATGCTACCAAATGGGAATACTGTAAATGTAGTCTCAATTGGCAGCTTAGGTTGTGCTTCTCTAGAAACAAATTTCATGATTTTCTTCCATTGAATTTATTGGAACCCTGTTCAGAGGGCCGTGGGGAAAGCCCGTTCATGGGCCCAGGCATGGAGTTGGAAGCCTTTTACTCCTTTGTCCCAGGGTCCGACCTACTGTGCATCCTGAGCAACTGGGCCAAGTACTCCTTTTGCAATAGACTCTCAGTGGTAGTGCGGGTCGAGCAGTCCAAGACGTATCTGGGGGGGTGTTGAGGGGGGAATGGGGTTTGGAGGTTAGACACAGTGGGGGTGAACACAGGCACACAACTCACACTACGTGCAGCAGTAAATGATTGCCCAATCAAATTATATATAAAAAAGGAGCATTTATATATGACCACAAAGTAAAATACATGCTGCTGCAATAAATGATGGGGCGAAATGCTGAATGAATCAAATATTCACCCTCAGTCAAAAGATTTGGGTTAAATCCATAGTTCTTTTCCTCACTATGCCACCCCAGTTTGGACCCAGCCATATGCAAATCAGTCTTGACCCTGCTCCTCATGGGCACAGTACAGCCCGAACTGCCAAGCCGGGTCCTCCCTGGACTGGAAATAAGCATCCTGGAACCAGTTTCGGGGTAGCGCCCCTCATCAGCCAGGTGTTCTGCTCGATTTTCCCGGCCTTCTTGTGAGGAACAATGATGGAATGTGACTTCAGTCTCTTATCATTCAAGTCTAAGGGTTAGAGTAGTGAATGGAGCCTATTTACTAGGCACTTCGACATGATTCTGTGCTCTTCCCCATAGATCAGGGCTTGCACACATAGCCTAGGGGATAGATTCGTTAGTATTAGGGATAACCTGTCCTGTAGTGAGGGTATTTCATGGAGCTGTGCTGAATTCAGGCCTGGTAGGCCTCAAACGGGAGAGACTCCATCTTTCTTTCTGCTCCGGCAGCTTGGGATGCTTCTAGGTCAAATGTAATGTTTTAGTTATGAGGTGTTATTCGCTTGGAGAGAACCGGTTCAGGCCGGCCCTTATCGAAGGATTGTATTTTTCTTCATGCCGAAGACACTACATCAGGCCGGCCGGCTGGGAACGTGTCCTTGGTACGGGGAGGTACAAGAATTTGGTGGGCGGCAGGTTACGGGCCGGAATTTTCCATGAGGAAACGCACCTCTATATTAGTGAAAGTCTGAGGCAGTTACATGTTCAGTCCGTAGGCGGCATCTAGCCGTTAGCAGTAAAGCTACTACTTATTCCAGGGAAGACAGACGCCATCTTGAAGGCGGAGAAGAACCGAGAGACAGATGCTCTCCTAGCAGAATAGCCAGAGAGGAGAGAGTAGCCGATAAGGAAGAGGTCCCAGTGACTCGGAGAAGGGTGATTCCAGGCGAGCCGAGGCACAGACGAGAAGGGAACCTAGATGACCACTGAGTGCAGGCTACATACTACTAAGGTGATGTCGACCCTTTCTTATTAGAGTGTACAACTTAATCTTTCACTTTTCTTTGCAGGTTATGTGTTATATCGTAATGTTATGTGATTGTGTATGTAATGAGTAATAAAGTACCCAGTTTGTAGTGAACCAACATGTGCTGCGTGTCCTTGTATGAGAGGGTAGCCTATTCTTCTAGTCAGCTGCGGCTACATGAACAGATGTTAACCCTGATCAGGTAAGTGGTAACTGAATAAGGGAAAGAGGAGCCCCTCGAACCTGAGAACAGGCTATGCTTGAACTGGCAATCCTTGTGTGATCTGATGAATAGTGAGACTGATTCCCTTTTTGTATGTTATGGTGATCATAGGATGAACTGTCGTATGAGACTGCCGTCTAGGTAGAGAGGTCTGGATTCGTAGGGGATCGCGAGGCCGCCGATTGTGCTGAGACTGCCGTCAGGGTAGAGAGGTCTGGATTCGTATGGAATCGCGAGGCCGCCACTTGTAATACTGTCGTATGGGCAGAGAGGTCTGGATTCGTATGGGATCGCGAGGCCGCCGATTGTGCTGAGACTGCCGTCTGGGTAGAGAGGTCTGGATTCGTATGGAATCGCGAGGCCGCCACTTGTGCTGAGACTGCCGTCCGGGTAGAGAGGTCTGGATTCGTGTGGGATCGCGAGGCCGCCACTTGTGATACTGTCGTATGGGCAGAGAGGTCTGGATTCGTAGGGGATCGCGAGGCCGCCACTTGTGCTGAGACTGCCGTCTGGGTAGAGAGGTCTGGATTCGTGTGGGATCGCGAGGCCGCCACTTGTGATACTGTCGTATGGGCAGAGAGGTCTGGATTCGTAGGGGATCGCGAGGCCGCCGATTGTGCTGAGACTGCCGTCTGGGTAGAGAGGTCTGGATTCGTATGGAATCGCGAGGCCGCCACTTGTGATACTGTCGTATGGGCAGAGAGGTCTGGATTCGTATGGGATCGCGAGGCCGCCGATTGTGCTGAGACTGCCGTCTGGGTAGAGAGGTCTGGATTCGTGTGGGATCGCGAGGCCGCCACTTGTGAGACTGCCGTCTGGGTAGAGAGGTCTGGATCCGTATGGGATCGCGAGGCCGCCGATTATAAGAGGTCTTGGTATGTATAGTAGGAATTCCCTGTCCTTAGGTGGTAGATATATGTGGTTGCACTATTGTAAATAGGTTCTAGGGAGGGGGTAACGTTCTGGCTGGGTTAGTGAGGCTCTGATGAGCGGGTTCTATCTGATCCGAAAACCCAAGCAGAACATTTGGCGTCACGAACCGTTTACGAAACCTGTGTGCGTTGTGGTTGTATCGTGTTTGCTTTCGGCGCGTGCGTGGTTTCGTTTGAATATTATTTATATATAATTGTGTGTAGTTTTCTTTTCTCTTTCTTCTTTTTCTTTTTCTCTTTTTCTTTCTTTTCCGAGATGTTTTCTAGAAAATCGAAATCTACTTTTAAGTTGCCCGTTGATATTCCCGGCTGGGATTCAACGCCTTATGAAGCCTTAGCCCGTGAGTGGGCTGATTCTACTGGTTTGAGTGAGAATTGGAATTCTTTTTTGGAGCTGGCGGAGCCGGCTAATGTGATTACTTGTTTACAGAAGGCGCCGGTATCTAAGGGTGATGAGCTTCCCGTTTTGGGGCGCAGAGGTTGGATTGTTCTGTCTGCGTACAGGATTCTGCATGAAAGGTTGTTGAAGTTACAGAACTTGCATAAGGATTTGGAAGCGAACTTTGTTGAGATTCAGAATGCTCATACTTTGTTGCGATGTCAAAATAAGTTGCTTGCTGATAAACTTGAGACGTACCAAACTATTGCCGAGAGGGCGACTGTGCGAATTGCTCGTTATAAATACAAGAATCGGCGTGGTCGGGTTTCGACGCGAAAGGTGCGTCTGGTCGTGGCGAAAGCCGGACTGGATTGGAATCCTGATGAATGGGATGGTAATATCTGGAACTCGAGTGATTCTCCTTCCTCGGGTGAGGAGTCTGCCAAGCGCGAGTCCTCTCGCTCCGGCCGTGATTGTAAGTCTGCTTCTTGCGCCTCTGATGGTGCACCCCGTGATTGCGCTCGTCCTTCGAGCGGGGTCGATGCTTCTTACACTGATTGTTCCTCTACGTGTACTGGTCGAGCTCCTTGTGATGCTCGTCCCGCGGTCTCGGTGCATCCAGTTTTTCGGCGGAAGTTGCAGCAGGCTCCCGGTGCTCCGAATGGTATTGCTTTAGACTCTTTGGAGGATTTTACTCAACAAGAAATTAGTGATATTTTGCAGCGATTTCGGCAGCGAGCTGGTGAGACCTTACTCACATGGATGGTGCGCCTTTATGAACTGGGCGCTGCTGGCATTATGTTGGATACTGGCGATTGTTTGAAGTTTTGTTCCTTGAGTTCGGATTCTACTGTACAGGATCATTTTCGTAACTTTAATGTTGGTGGTCAAATTTCTTTGCTTCAATTGGCGACTGAGGGTTGTAATCAAAAATATCCTACTGAGTCTGACTGGCCTGTGAATGACAAACCGTGGTATACTTTGCGCGATGCTGCGCAACGTCTCAAAGAGGAGGTGATGAAAACGGCAATTTTTCTAAATACTGCTGACAGGTTACTTGATGGTTTCTTGACATCTTCTGTGCGGAATCGTATTATTCGTTCTTCCCCTGTTGCTTATAAGCAGGTCATGATGACTTTATTGATTAATCAGACTGGTAACATGTTATCTGTGGTGCTGGAATCGGTACGCCAACTCGGTGAGTTGGGTGAGTGGTTTAAACCTGAACGGCAGTCCCGGCCTGACACTCGTACTCCTGGTGACAATAAACTTACTAGACGTGATATGTTTTTTGGTCTTATGGCCGATGGTGTGCGGAAGGAGGACATTGATGGTGAGACTACTTCTCGTTTGTGGGAGATGTTTCGCAAACGTGGCTTGGATCGAAAGGAGGGTGCCCGGCGTGTTCGGACAACTGAGTGTGATCGTGGTTTTTCTGACGGTAGCGGTGATGACGACCGCCGTGGGCGCTCTGATCATTGTGATGATCGACGTTATGTACGTGATTTGTCCCCCCGTCGTGAGAGAGACAGGGAGAGAGAGGGGGAAAGAGAGAGGGGGAGAGATGATTATGTTAACAGCAGACGTAGAGATGATAGGGATCAATCCCCTGAGTTGAGAAGGAGAGAGGATCGACACATATTGGCCGATCGAAACCCGCAGTACAATGCAGAGAACAGTAATCCATTTCGTAATGGAGATGGATATGAACAGGAGGTATCGATACCTGGGAAACGTGAGAGTCTTTATCCTGATTTATCCTGGTACACAGAACGCAGTAAAAAGGACTAGGAAATAGGTCAAGCTCCAGTACACAGATGGGCTCACAGAGATAATAGACCCTATGTAGATATTGATATTTATTGGAGACATCGTAATATCCAAAGGGCCCGAGCATTGGTAGATACAGGAGCGGAGGCCACTCTTATTCATGGAAAATCAAAGAAGTTTAAAGGTCAGCCTTTTACAATTACCGGATTAGGTGGAAAGGAAACTCCCGCAGTTCAAACTTTACTTGAAATGAGAATAGGTAGAATTCCTAGGAAAGAATACTCTGTATTAGTGGTGCCACTCTTAGAATTCATAATTGGAATTGATATTTTGAAAGGAATGACTTTGCACTTAGATGATGGATGTTACCAATTTGGAACTAAACATTATATATCGTCCAGGCCTGTACGGGTTGGTCGTTTAAGAATGCCCCCCATAAAAGTTCCCCAGGCGACAAAAGTGGTTCCTCAGAAGCAGTATCGTATTCCAGGTGGTCATGAAGAGATTAGTACCACTATTCAGGAGTTGGTGGATGCAGGAGTTATAACCCCAGTTACTTCTGCTTGGAATAATCCTGTTTGGCCTGTACGTAAGAGTGATAATTCTTGGCGCATGACTGTTGATTATCGAGAATTGAATAGACACACACCCTCTTTGACTGTTGCAGTACCGGATGTTATTACCCTAATTGAAAGAATCCAAAAACATCCAGGTACATGGTATGCGTCCATTGATATTGCTAATGCTTTCTTTTCGATTCCGATTGCCCCTGAGTGTCAGGAACAATTCAGTTTTACGTGGAACGGGCGTCAGATGACGTTTAGAAGTCTTCCCCAGGGCTATGTGCATAGTCCTACGATATGTCACCGGCTGGTGGCAGAGCATTTGGCTGAGGTACCGGTTCATCCGCAAATTCAGATATGTCACTATATTGATGATATTTTGATCCAAGGCGAAACACAAGAGGAAGTTCAGACTCAATTGGATAGAGTCATTGAGTGCTTGCGTGAGAAAGGTTGGGAAATCAACCCGAATAAATAACAAGGTCCGTCCCAGGCTGTGAAATTTTTGGGTATTAATTGGCATGAGGGGCACCGAGAAGTGATCCCTCAGGTTAAACAGAAAATTCTTGATTTTGCAGTTCCGAGGAATAGGAAAGAAGCCCAAAGCTTCATTGGTTTGTTTGGTTTTTGGCGCCAGCATATTCCTCATTTGAGTCAAATATTGGCCCCTTTGTACCAGGTCACTCGTAAAAAGAATGCATTTGAATGGGGTAAACCACAGCAAGATGCGTTTAGTCTGGCAAAAGAAGCAATTCAGCATGCTCTGGATTTATGGCCTGTATGTGATGGTGATGTGGATTTGAATGTGTCTGTACAAGGCCTTTATGCGAATTGGAGTTTGTGGCAGAAACAAGGCAAGAGTAGAGTACCGTTAGGTTTCTGGACCAAAAAGTTACCTGATGCTGGTGAGCGTTATACACCTTTTGAGAAACAGTTACTTGCATGTTATTGGGCTCTGGTGGATACCGAGCAATTGACTTTGGGACATGATATAGTTTTGCGACCTGAAATTCCTATCATGCAGTGGGTTATGAGTTCGCCGAAAACTCACCGAATTGGACACGCTCAAGAGGCGAGTGTGATTAAATGGAAATGGTATATACAAGACAGGGCACGTGTGGGACAAAAAGGAGTTGCATCTTTGCATGAGCAGGTGGCACGGGCGCCATCAACTGAGACTGAGAGTGAATGTTCCGTACCTTTAGTACAGGAGTCTCCTGTTAAGTGGGGTAGACCTTTTGATGATTTGTCCGCAGAGGACAGAAACCATGTCTGGTTTACGGATGGTTCAGCAAGGTTCATAGGGACGAAGCGGCATTGGAAGGCGGTGTCCTATAATCCGATCACACAAAAATTGCTGAGTACAACTGGTGAGGGTAAGAGCAGTCAATTTGCTGAACTCTATGCTGTTTATCAAGTTCTGAAACAAGAGTTACCTGGCACATGTCATATTTTCACCGATTCTTGGTCTACTGCCAATGGATTGGCAGTTTGGTTACCGACTTGGCATTCCCATAGTTGGAAAATCCATTCAAAAGAACTGTGGGGAAAAGAATTATGGCAGGAGATTTGGGAAATGCTCCCACAGAGTACTGTTACAATCTTCCATGTGGATGCTCATACCCCGATAGACTCTCTTGACAAATTCTTTCATAACATTGCAGATGAGAAATCTAAAATTGCTGAGGCAGTGGTGGACAGGCAAGATTCTGATATTGCGGGATTGGCGAAATGGGCCCACCAGAAAGCAGGACACTTTGGAGAGAAAGCCACTAGCAGGTGGGCTGCTGATCGAGGAATTTATATTCCCCTAGATTTAATCAAAATTGTTATTCTACATTGTCCCATTTGTCAGCATATCAGGCAGCGCAAAGTGCCCCAAATTGTTAAAGGTCATTTACATCGCGGGAAATTGCCCGCTCAAATTTGGCAGATTGATTACATTGGTCCACTTCCTATGAGTAGGAATTGTCAATATGTTTGCACTATTGTTGATACATACAGTGGCCTGTTGGTGGCCCTTCCCTGTAAGCAAGCTACCCAATTGAATACTATTAAAACATTGGAATTGATTATGATGTATTATGGTGTGCCATTCCAAATTCAATCTGATAATGCATCCCATTTTCGTGGAAGATTGGTACAGGAATTCTGTGTGGAAAACAATATTGAATGTGTGTTTCATATACCATATTATCCACAGGCCTCGGGTCTTGTGGAGAGGTTGAATGGCCTGCTAAAAGACCAATTACGTAAATTAACAGATGACAAGTATAAGAATTGGCGAGACTTTTTGCCTCAAGCGTTATTGATTTTGAATAACCGTCCTTTTCTAAATGCTGAATCCCCACTTATGCGTTTGTTTCCTCCGAATGTTGATGCTAAGCCCAATGAAATCAGAGAGACTGTGATGTACTGGGAGATTACTCCCGGAGCTTTGGCTCCATGTAGAGCGACCCCAGGGTCGGCAGGTTTAGACTTGCATGCCATGGATGACACCGTTATAAAAAGTAAGGATCGAGTCATCATTGAAACTGGTGTTGGTGTTCATATACCAACTGGAAATTTCGGATTAATCGCCCCTAGATCGGGGCTGGCTGTAAAAGGCATTCAGGTGCTTGGAGGAATCATTGATAGTGATTATCAGGGAGAGATTAAGGTGCTCCTGCTGAATAGCAGTGAGGTTGACTTACTGATACATCAAACTGACCGAGTGGCTCAATTGCTAATAATGCCTGTTTTCAGTGGTGAGATCACAAAAGGCACTGCCCCAACGTTGCTAACTGTACGAGGCCAGAAAGGTTTTGGCTCCACAGATAATCCTGGGGCCAGAGTTTGGGTGCAGTCGCCTAAGAATCCCCCTGAACAAGCAGAAGTCATTGCAACCGGTCAAGACAACACCATTTTAGTTATGAGACCAGGGAAAGATAGCTGGGAAGCAGTCCCGGCTGACAAATGTTACTTACGAGAATGAATAATGCCTGTATTTGATTCTCTTTCAGATCATTCTTTGGACTGTTGCTGCAGGATGTGTCGGCGTTGGACTCCTTTTGGGCTGGTACGACGAGAGAGGAGGGATCCCATCAACCCGGGCTGAGTTGAGAACCCGAGTGTCGCGTTCCTTCGCTGCGTGGGATTCGTCGTCGAACTTTTGGATTATATTAGCTAAACAAGTGACTAAAGCCCCTCATTTCTGCTTGACACCGATGAGATCGGTGACGGACATTCTAGCGACTTGTTTAGTTGCTGTCCCTGCTTCATTGGAGACTTTGACTCATATTTTTAATATATCAAATGCTCGCCCCAATGTTCTTCTGGGCGATTTCGCTGCCCATGAGTATTGCCCCTTGTGTACTGTGCTGTCAGACCCGATACCGCCCATCCAGTCCCAAATAGTTACCTATAATATCACACAGGGTGATTTATGTTTTTTCCTTACTTGTGATCCTAGTGTGATTTCTGAATGTATGCGTTTAAGATTGAAAGGTGCCACTTCATTCACCGCTCATGAACGAACTTTGTGCCTTCAAAGGACACCGAAAACATGTACTTCTGTTCAGAATAACATGACTTGCAAGAGTTTGGTAGTTACCCCCAGTCATTATCGCACGATGTTACTACCTGCCGGATGGCTTTTCTCATGTGGTAATACTTCCTGGCCATATATTCCCGCAAATATTTCTGGAGGCCCTTGTGCCATTACTAGACTGAGCTTGTTAATGTGTTCGAGGCATGTGGGCTGCTGAATTCATATCTGTGCATAGATCGCCGCCTAGTGTTGGGTCCGGATGTTTGCACGTTGTTGTCCTGGAAGAGTCTTCGAAGTATCCTTGGATAGGTGACTCCTCCCCTGGACTACAGTGCGCATGGGCATCCTCTCCATCCTCAGATTGTTTTTTTCCGCCATTGGGTTCGGATGTGCTATCTTAGCTCAAGTTAGGAAAATATTTGGTCTAAAGGCCTTTAGTTCGCGTCGGTACTGTTTATCGATCGGGTTTCGATAGCATTTTGTTAGTTTACTAACTTTCAGCACCGACTTCTTTCGCATTTACCTGTCCATCGACTACTTCGACGATGGAATCCAGGACGCCATTCAAAAGGTGTCCGGTATGCAATGCGAAGTACCCACACATCGACGTCCATCCGGTGTGCAACAAATGCCTTTCGCCGGACCACGACGAATCGACATGCATGGCCTGTGCCCGGTTCCGTTCCAAGAAGACTCTAAGGAACCGAAGAGCGGCGAGACTCGAGGCGCGGCACGCGGCACCGGCCCCAACAGACATCTTCGACGAGGCCGACGTCGAAGAATTAGAAGTCATACCCTCCAGTCCCGTTTCCGAACACGACCCCGGATCGGACGAGGGCGACGAGTCACTCTTCCACAGAGGTGAAGACGACACCGAGGTAGGAGACGACGAGGAGGCCTTAGGGGCCGAAGAGAGTAGCTCCAATGATGAACAAGGCCTACCTGTTCAAACCGAAGAAACACCAGCGTCACAGCATTTGGCTCCGGTCGAGGGATCGCCTTCGGGCCTTACCCGAGACCCATCCCGTAGTTCTTCGGCCCCGTCCTCGATCCCGGCCTCGGACGTTCAGCGGCAGCCATTGCTGCATAAGCCAGCTGGTTTCCCTACCACAAAACCGAAACCGAAAGCTGCTCCGGTTCATACGAAACCGAAACTGAAAGTGGCGCTGGTCGGATCGAGGCCTTCGACGCCAGCGCAACGCGTCGGCACCGACCGCACCAAGAGGGACTTCGGTGCCGAACTGGAATCGGGCGACATCGGAGTCGACAAACGGAAAAAGGCCATCGGCACCGAGAAACCTACTCGGCTACCGACGCCAACGACACCGAGGGCAATACCGCCTGCTTCGCCTCGCGTCGCTCCCTCGACGACGCCGATGCCTCACGTATCGAGGACGTCGACGGTGATCTCCACACCTCGACTCGAGGACCCGCCGGCACCGAAAAAATCCACGCCCGGCTCTACGAACCTGCCCGGTGCCAAAGCCTCAAAGACGCCCCAAGTGCGGCCTGCTGCGACGCAAAGCAACAAAACCACGGCGGCCCTCAAAGACCCGTCGGGTTCCGGCCCGATCGGAGCTCCAGCAACCTCTACGGGGCCAGCCAACATTACCTTCGGCTTGCCTCCGTCAACAATCCCGAAGATGTTCCAACTCAGGACACGGGTTACCCAGACTCCGGTTCCACCGGACGAGACGTCTCCGTCACGTGTCATCGACGCCGACACTGGCAGGATGATTCTCCACGACCGAAGAATAACTTCGGAACCGCCATTGGACCCTTTCAGGATCCCACTAAAAAGGAAGCTGCCTGTGGAATCAGGACCTCTCCTTTATGAACCGTTCCATTCCTCCTACCAGGATCCACACCGGTTCTCCCCCACACGCTCCGACACGGATGCATTGGAGGACTACATGGATGACCAAGCACCCTACCATGTAGACACAGACCCTGATGACCAGCAGGACCCTGATCAAACTTGGGGCGACCATGCCGACCCCAGTGCACCTCTCGATACACAGGACCCACAACTCTATGGGGCAAAAACATCTCCCACGGAGGATACTGCGGCGTTCAACGCTCTTATTGAACGTGCTGCAAATAACCATGGGGTACAGCTTCACTCAGATACCATCGAGGATGACTTTCTAATGGACACTTTTGCATCCTCAGAAAGACATGTAAAAACTCTGCCAATGCTGAAGGGGGTCCTCAAACCAGCTAAGGACATTTTCAAGGAACCCACCAGGGCACGAGTGATAAACCCCAGGATTGATAAAAAATACAGATCAGCACCTGGGGATCCTACTTACATCAAAGGACAATTACCACTCGACTCCATCGTCGTAGCGAATGCTCGCAAGAGGGCACACTCGCAAACGACAGGTGACGCTCCTCCCCCGGACAAAGAGTCCAAGGTGCTAGAGACCTCCGGCAAGCGAGTTGCCGCACAGGCTGCCAACATATGGCGCATAGCCAACACTCAAGCGCTCCTCGCTCGCTACGATAGAGCGCACTATGACACATTGGAGCAACTACTCCAACATCTCCCTGACCAGTTCAAAGAAGGTGCAGAAATTCTTATCAGAGAGGGACAGCTACTCACAAATGCTTCCATCAAATGTGCACTAGATGCTGCAGACACGGCTGCCAGGGCCATAAACTCAAGCGTCATGCTGCGACGACATGCCTGGCTACGAATCTCAGGATTCAAGCCTGAGGTACAAAACAACATACTGAACCAGCCCGTCAACCCCGACTATTTATTCGGCCCAGAGGTTGACACCACCCTCGAAAAGATAAAAAAGGACACGGACACTGCAAAGTCCATGGGCGCCCTCCAAACTCAGTCCTTTCGGAGCGGCTCCTTTCGTCGCCCCGGAAACAAGGGGGCAGGTAGAGGACAGGGGTCACAACAAACGTATAACAAAGGCAATACACAGACCACCTACGATAAAAACACCCGAGGTGGATATCGTGGCTCCAGTACAAAGGGCAGAGGACGTGGCTACGGCAACACCAGGTCCTCCCCCAAGAACAAGCAGTGACGCCCTCTCCCTTCCTCCCGACCACATAACACCTGTCGGGGGAAGACTACAAAGGTTCCTGTCCACGTGGAACTCCATCACCACGGACAGGTGGGTCAAAGATATTGTAAAATACGGTTACTGTCTGGAGTTAACCTCCACTCCACCCACAATACCACCAAGAAACCGTCCTATGTCCTCAGAGCACTTAACGCTCTTACAGCAAGAGGTGCAAAGTATGCTTCTAAAAGGCGCTATAGAGGTCGTCCCCATCCACGAGCAGGGTACGGGGGTTTACTCCCTCTACTTTTTAATTCCAAAGAAGGACGGGTCGCTCAGGCCTATATTAGACCTGAGACCCCTGAACCAGTACATTCTTTCAGAGCACTTTCACATGCTCACCCTACAGCAAGTCCTTCTGCTTCTCAAGCAGGGAGACTTCCTAGCCTCACTGGACCTCAAGGATGCGTACTTTCACATACCCATCCACCCCTCACACAAAAAATACCTCAGGTTCACTGTTCAGGGGCAGCACTATCAGTTCAAAGTCCTTCCCTTCGGCGTGACAACAGCGCCCAGGGTTTTCACGAAGTGCCTAGCTACGGTGGCAGCACATTTACGGAGGCAGCATATACACGTCTACCCCTACCTAGACGACTGGCTCGTTCAAGCGAAGTCAGCCCAGCAATGTGCAAGCCACATGTCCCGCACCATTCACCTTCTTCACAGTCTGGGATTCTCACTAAATTACCCAAAGTCCCATCTCCAGCCCGCACACGTACAACAGTACCTAGGTGCGACTATAGACACTCTGGCGGCCACAGCTCAGCCAAATTTAGTGAGGATCAACAGCATACAACTGCTGATCTCCAAGTTCAAACCCAATCACTCGCTTCCAGCGCGAGTGTTTATGCAGTTGATAGGCATGATGGCCTCCTGCATCTTCATAGTCCCGCACGCGAGGTTACATATGCGCCCACTTCAGGAGTGCCTAGCACGTCAGTGGAATCAGGCTCAAGGACAGTTGAAAGACCTAGTGTTGGTGAGCGGTCGGGCATACAACTCTCTGCATTGGTGGAATCCACAAAACCTTTGCAAGGGCCGACCGTTCCAAGAGCCTGTTCCGCAAGTAGTACTGACAGCGGACGCGTCTCTCCAGGGATGGGGAGCTCATGTACTCCACTACACAGTGCAGGGACTATGGACGACACAACAGAAGAAGATGCACATCAACCTTCTGGAACTGATGGCAATCTTCCTGGCCATGAAGGCATTCAAAGTACATCTGTGCAACAAAGTCGTGTTGATCCGGACGGACAACATGACTGCCATGTACTACATACAGAAGCAGGGAGGAACACACTCTCCACAGTTGTCTCATCTGGCTCAGAGCATGTGGAAGTGGGCCATTCAGAGGAACATGTTCCTCATGGCGGAACACCTCCCTGGCAAGGACAACCAGATGGCGGATCTGCTCAGCAGACACAGCCACCAGATGCACGAGTGGGAGTTACACCCATCAGTACTCCAACCGTACTTCCAGCAGTGGGGTCATCCAGAAATAGACCTATTCGCGACAAGCGAAAACGCAAAATGCCAAAGCTTCGCCGCCAGATTCCCACATCCGCAGTCGCAGGGCAATGCGATATGGATGAACTGGTCCGGCAGATTTGCGTACGCTTTTCCCCCAGCGCCGCTGATACCGCTGGTGGCTCGCAAACTACGACAACACTCCCTGACACTCGTCCTAGTTGCTCCCACGTGGGCACGCCAGCCGTGGTACACCACCTTCCTCGAACTTTCCGTGGTGCCGCATCAAAGGCTGCGGATCAAACCCGCGCATTTGACGCAGAACCATGGAGAGGTTCAGCACCCAGATCCGCAACAGCTGAACCTGGCGATCTGGCTCCTGAAGTCCTAGAGTTTGGCTATCTCAACCTGCCACCTGACTGTATGGACATCATCAAGGAGGCCAGGAGACCCACTACCAGGGCTTGCTATGCAGCCAAATGGAAAAGGTTCGTCATTTATTGCGGTAATAATGACATCAACCCGCTGGACGCATCCATCCACAACATCATCTGTTACCTCTTACACCTATACCGATGCAATCTGGCGTACACCTCTATACGTGTCCATTTGACTGCAATATCAGCCTATCTGCAAACCAGGCAGCACCTCTCTCTATTCAGAGTGCCTGCCATCAAAGCATTCTTGGAAGGGCTCAAACGAGTCATTCCACCTAGTCACCCACCGGCTCCAATGTGGAACCTCAACTTGGTCCTCACACGCCTGATGGGTCCACCCTTTGAACCTCTACACTCATGCGAGATTCAATTCCTTACCTGGAAAGTGGCCTTCCTAGTAGCGATCACTTCCCTAAGAAGAGTTAGTGAACTCCAGGCACTAACCGTTCAAGAGCCATTTATTCAGGTTCACGCCAACAGGGTCGTACTACGTACCAACCCCAAATTCATGCCCAAGGTAATATCGCAGTTCCACATGAATCAGACTATTGAACTGCCCGTTTTCTTCCAAAACCCACAAACTGTTGCAGAAAGGGCACTACATACACTAGATGTACGGAGGGCCCTCATGTACTACATCGACAGGACTAAACCATTCAGGAAGACAAAACAACTGTTCGTTGCCTTTGCCCCACACCACAAAGGTAACGCCATCTCCAAAGCAGGGATAGCCAGTTAAGTGTATTCAAATCTGTTATCAAAAGGCAAAACGCACATTAACTATTCCACCACGAGCCCACTCAACACGTAAGTTGGGGGCTTCCATGGCCTTCCTAGGAAATATTCCCCTGCATGATATATGCAGAGCAGCCACATGGTCCACTACACACACATTTACAAAACACTATTGTGTAGATGTGCAGTCAAAACAGCAGGCAGTTGTAGGACAGGCTGTTCTCAAGACACTTTTTCAGACCGCTGCAGCTGGCACGGGTAGCCGCCGCTAATAGAGGGCACTGCTATGTATTCTATGCACAGATATGAATTCAGCAGCCCACATGCCTCGAACTGAATATGCTACTTACCAGTATGCATCTGTTCTTGGCATGTAGGGCTGCTGACATTCATATCGCCCTCCCTCCTCCCCGGCGCCTGTCGCAGCTGCAGCTCTCAGAATTACTGCAAGCATGGTCATCACTTTCTGTATCTACTCCATCACTGCCACAATGGCGAAAAACAATCTGAGGATGGAGAGGATGCCCATGCGCACTGTAGTCCAGGGGAGGAGTCACCTATCCAAGGATACTTCGAAGACTCTTCCAGGACAACAACGTGCAAACATCCGGACCCAACACTAGGCGGCGATCTATGCACAGATATGAATGTCAGCAGCCCTACATGCCAAGAACAGATGCATACTGGTAAGTAGCATATTCATTTCTCCACATCCGAATGCCAACTCTCGTGTGATTCGAGATACAGTGAGGTTACAGGAGGACTGTGACTCATCTTTGCATTTATATTCCAAGTCTGAATACCTTAGCCTAGCTATTTAAATTGTTGGTGTTCCTGCTTTGGCAGTTTATAATGCCAAATCTATTGGGAAAATGGCCTGCTGGATGGTGAAATCCATCAATCATACTTCTACAGTCCTGTCTGACATGCTATTAGACGCCCAGGGTGAACGTAGGGCTATCTTGCAAAATCGAGCGGCCATTGATTATCTTTTGCTTAAACATGGACACGATTGTTCTGATTTTGAGGGTCTTTGTTGTTTTAACTTGTCGGATCATACAAAATCCATTCAAGCTCACATTGATAAACCACATGACTTGACAGAAGAAGTTAGAAAACACATTGACCAGGGCTGGTTTGACTGGCTCTTTAATTGGTTACCTGATTTGCATATGTTACGTCAGATATTAGGAGGTATTCTGATTGCTATCGGCATTTTGATCTCTATCTGTTGCTTTATTCAGTGTATTCCTTCACTACTTCAATTCTGCACACCTGGTACTAGACATAGATCAGTTAGTCTTGTTTCATATTATTCTTCCACAGATATTAGTTCTGTTTAATGAATGTATAATAGACTGAAGTCAAGGGTGAAATGTTCTGCTCGATTTTCCCGGCCTTCTTGTGAGGAACAATGATGGAATGTGACTTCAGTCTCTTATCATTCAAGTCTAAGGGTTAGAGTAGTGAATGGAGCCTATTTACTAGGCACTTCGACATGATTCTGTGCTCTTCCCCATAGATCAGGGCTTGCACACATAGCCTAGGGGATAGATTCGTTAGTATTAGGGATAACCTGTCCTGTAGTGAGGGTATTTCATGGAGCTGTGCTGAATTCAGGCCTGGTAGGCCTCAAACGGGAGAGACTCCATCTTTCTTTCTGCTCCGGCAGCTTGGGATGCTTCTAGGTCAAATGTAATGTTTTAGTTATGAGGTGTTATTCGCTTGGAGAGAACCGGTTCAGGCCGGCCCTTATCGAAGGATTGTATTTTTCTTCATGCCGAAGACACTACATCAGGCCGGCCGGCTGGGAACGTGTCCTTGGTACGGGGAGGTACAAGAATTTGGTGGGCGGCAGGTTACGGGCCGGAATTTTCCATGAGGAAACGCACCTCTATATTAGTGAAAGTCTGAGGCAGTTACATGTTCAGTCCGTAGGCGGCATCTAGCCGTTAGCAGTAAAGCTACTACTTATTCCAGGGAAGACAGACGCCATCTTGAAGGCGGAGAAGAACCGAGAGACAGATCCTCTCCTAGCAGAATAGCCAGAGAGGAGAGAGTAGCCGATAAGGAAGAGGTCCCAGTGACTCGGAGAAGGGTGATTCCAGGCGAGCCGAGGCACAGACGAGAAGGGAACCTAGATGACCACTGAGTGCAGGCTACATACTACTAAGGTGATGTCGACCCTTTCTTATTAGAGTGTACAACTTAATCTTTCACTTTTCTATGCAGGTTATGTGTTATATCGTAATGTTATGTGATTGTGTATGTAATGAGTAATAAAGTACCCAGTTTGTAGTGAACCAACATGTGCTGCGTGTCCTTGTATGAGAGGGTAGCCTATTCTTCTAGTCAGCTGCGGCTACATGAACAGATGTTAACCCTGATCAGGTAAGTGGTAACTGAATAAGGGAAAGAGGAGCCCCTCGAACCTGAGAACAGGCTATGCTTGAACTGGCAATCCTTGTGTGATCTGATGAATAGTGAGACTGATTCCCTTCTTGTATGTTATGGTGATCATAGGATGAACTGTCGTATGAGACTGCCGTCTAGGTAGAGAGGTCTGGATTCGTATGGAATCGCGAGGCCGCCACTTGTGCTGAGACTGCCGTCTGGGTAGAGAGGTCTGGATTCGTGTGGGATCGCGAGGCCGCCACTTGTGATACTGTCGTATGGGCAGAGAGGTCTGGATTCGTAGGGGATCGCGAGGCCGCCGATTGTGCTGAGACTGCTGTCTGGGTAGAGAGGTCTGGATTCGTATGGAATCGCGAGGCCGCCACTTGTAATACTGTCGTATGGGCAGAGAGGTCTGGATTCGTATGGGATCGCGAGGCCGCCGATTGTGCTGAGACTGCCGTCTGGGTAGAGAGGTCTGGATTCGTATGGAATCGCGAGGCCGCCACTTGTGCTGAGACTGCCGTCCGGGTAGAGAGGTCTGGATTTGTGTGGGATCGCGAGGCCGCCACTTGTGATACTGTCGTATGGGCAGAGAGGTCTGGATTCGTAGGGGATCGCGAGGCCGCCACTTGTGCTGAGACTGCCGTCTGGGTAGAGAGGTCTGGATTCGTGTGGGATCGCGAGGCCGCCACTTGTGATACTGTCGTATGGGCAGAGAGGTCTGGATTCGTAGGGGATCGCGAGGCCGCCGATTGTGCTGAGACTGCCGTCTGGGTAGAGAGGTCTGGATTCGTATGGAATCGCGAGGCCGCCACTTGTGATACTGTCGTATGGGCAGAGAGGTCTGGATTCGTATGGGATCGCGAGGCCGCCGATTGTGCTGAGACTGCCGTCTGGGTAGAGAGGTCTGGATTCGTGTGGGATCGCGAGGCCGCCACTTGTGAGACTGCCGTCTGGGTAGAGAGGTCTGGATCCGTATGGGATCGCGAGGCCGCCGATTATAAGAGGTCTTGGTATGTATAGTAGGAATTCCCTGTCCTTAGGTGGTAGATATATGTGGTTGCACTATTGTAAATAGGTTCTAGGGAGGGGGTAACGTTCTGGCTGGGTTAGTGAGGCTCTGATGAGCGGGTTCTATCTGATCCGAAAACCCAAGCAGAACACCAGGCTAGCTTGAATCCAGTGGCCCAGTAGGCAAAGGACCCACGAACTGCAGCAACAAATGGACGGAATGCTGAATGAATTAAACATTCAGCATGTGGCTGGGTCCAAACTGGGGCGGTGTAGTGAGGAAAATAACAATGGATTTAACCCAGATCTTTTGACTGTGTGTGAATGTTTGACGTAGTCAGTATTCCATCCATCATTTGTTGCCATAGCACAAAATAAAATACAACAGTACACACAGTCCCCTGAGGTCAGGCCTCAGTCCCTCTCCCCTCAAGCTAGTGGTAGTGGTTATTCCACATTCACTACGGGCGACATTCAGGTTAAGCCCCATTAGTATTTCGAGTCTGACTCTTCATTAAAGTCAAAAGTGTTTCAGCGCCAAAGTGCTCTTTGGTAAGCAAGTTCCGCTGGGGTTAGCAGTAGCCGAGTGACCAGAGTCTCTGAGCGTGCCCCCTTCGCAGGTGCTGAAGCTGCAGCGGCTGTCTCCAGTTAGTCTTTCACACGTGGCCTAGGAGGGCTGCAGTCGGGTATCCTCGAGCTCTTCCTGCACAGTCACAATCCTGCAGTGGCTGTGAGGTTCTCGAAGCTCCGCTGATGCTTGGTAAGTTCTTCGGGTTCCTTCCCACAGGTAGGAGGAGGGATGTAATGATCCTGGTACTGGTACTCAGGCATAGCTTGGGCCCACTTGGGTCACTGCAGTGGCCTCCTTCCTCCTTCAACGGTCTCGATCAGACTACACTTCTTGCTTGGTCCTGGTGGCCCGCTATGGCATACAGGCTCTCATGCCTCGAAAAATCATAAACGTTACCAGCCCTGCAGGTGAGGTGACTTAAATAAACTACTCGACCAAACTGAAATGCTCTTGACCCATAAACTGGATTCTAATTATGTGACCCTGGGCAAATATTTTAATTCATTGAGCCGCCATTTTCTTCATTATCACATATGAGAGCACCTTCAAATACGCGAGTTCAGCATGTCTGCTGTACAAAAAACACTTTAGTTTGAGTTAATAGACAAAAAGTTTGCTCCATAATGCAAATCCAGCCACATATAGGATACACATAACCGCTGACTTGCCTCTTAGTTCATTAACAGCATTGTCGTCAGGGCGGGGGCAGGAATGTTTCTCAAACCATGTTTAAAAACTCTCACTTATAACAAATGCGTAACTAAAGAATGTATTGGTAGCACACTGTCATTTGCAATCAGCAGATGTTCCATTGAAATGACCACACAATATCCCACTGACATACATTTTTGTTGATAAAACTATACAATGTACAAACAATAATGTTTGGAAATTGAGTTTCTGCAAATATTTGTCATTTGCATATCAACAAGTAAAGTGTTCTGATTTGTTTTTCTTTTAGTTAAATCTTTGTTTGAATCACTCTTCTGAATTACCCAAAAAAGTTATTTCGTAATTCCTGATACATTTTGAAATATTTCTACTATTAATTTACCGTCTATTTAAATGCTGTCTGTTAGAAAAAACTGACATCCTGCAGCCTTTTGTTTCACAATGATTGTCAGATAGCTCACTTGAGAAAATCCTCTAAACACCATTTTCCAGAATAAGATAAGCAGCAATTAATAAAAAGACAAACTGACATTTGACCTGTCCTTGAAAAGACAACAAATGTGTTAAGATAAAAACAAGATTTAAAGTCATCTTTATTGCTCATTCACTGTCTGAATGAACAGAACACCTGTTTCTTTCCAGCTCAAGTTCACTCACCAGAGTGGACCAGTCAATCCTAAAAATAGTTGTACCTGATAAAATCTGACTCGCCATAGTGAGTGGGTGAGTACATTTTTCGAGGCCTGGTTCACTGTTTCTCTTTTGCCGAGGGCTAAGGTTCGATCGACACCAGCAATCTTCACGATGGCCCCACCTGGCATTCAAGGTCACCGACTTGATACTGCGCATGGGCAACGGCCCAATCGGTGCAGCAATGGTCACTGCTCACTTCATGGCGGCCGTTACCTGGCATATTAGGGGTCGCCGACCTGATCGGTGCGGCAGCCGTCTCCTCACACCTTAGGATGCACTTGATCCAGCGCAAGACTGGAAAATGGGGAATAACATTTACCGATACCCTCCCTGTGTCGCAGACCAGACGTCACACTAGCTCATTCACACACGCAGTCATTGGTGGGGCCCATAACACCAACACTCATACGTCTCTCTCACGAGTCTGCACACAGGAGGGATGAGTAAATCAAGCGCTGGACATGTGGGGGAACACCTTATAACCTATAGGGAGAGAAAGTTATTACATTAACATCCTTCGCCTATAGATCCTTAATCCCAAACATCAAGGCACTCCACCAACCTGGTCAACAGACCAATTTAGTTGGATTGGTTGATGGTGATTTAGAACCAGCTAAAACACATCTTAAGACTCGGAATCCTTATTTCCCTTAATGAAAAACCACAAACTCATATCTCTTGTTAATCAATAATTGTTTATCTAAATTTTCATAATGATTTATATTTGTATTTGTCTCGTCAAAGTTTAGAATTTCTAGATCAATTCAAGTAAATCGCAGAACATCATATTTACCTAATCTGGCTTTTTGGAGTCCTTTAATTCATTGGCTCTGCATAACAAAATGTTGTCATAAATTGTCAGAAAAAGCAGGCCAAGGCTCAAAGTCCTCTGCTCAGCACGTTATAGTCCCCAATTTATCAAAGGACCAGAAATCGTACAAGCATCTATCATAGCCCGTGGATTTAGAAAAAGTTTGCAGTCATCAAGCGGTCGGGCAGCATCTGGACCATCAGGAAAGACGTCACGAACGTAGCCGTGAAAAAAGGAAGAAATTAGAAAAATGATGAAGATGTTGAAGTACCCCTCCCTATTCTACTACCCTTTTTATAATAATATCAAGTTAAAGTAGATACAATTTTAAGCTTTAGGACAGTCGTGTTTGGCTGCTTGGGATCGTCCGATTCTTATTCCCAGACTCTTAGTACAGTTCGAGGGGTGAGGTCATTTGTTAGCGAAGTGTCAGCTTGTTCCGGTTTACTGTAAGGTTGATTGTTCCCCTGTCTTGGCGAACCTCCAGATTTTCATCCTTGACCGGGATCATAATGAGCAAAGGTCGCTAAGCGGTTCAGGATATTTCTCGCACATGTGCAGCTCACTCCGCGCCTCATGAGACAGTGGCCACTTCTGCGTGCGATGTCAGCGGCCATATTGGATTTAGGCCCAGATGTCAACTTAAGCGAAACAAACACAAAAGAATAATTAATTCATTAAAATGCTGATTCTAATGTTAACCCCTTGCTAATCCCTCTATATGCCGCTATTTATCTAGCATATAGCGACATTTTAAGCTATTATATTCACCCTTTTCGATCCTCCTCGATGATACAACATCACAAAGCAACATATATCATGCAGTATTCTATTACCACATATACTATTCATTAATATGCGTACAGATTTTAGTCATAAGAGTTACTTAGCCATGCAAATAGCAAATCCCATGTATAGCCTTAAGTTTTAATAAGGTTGATTAGTATACATGCAATACTCGTTTAATATTATTATAGTTAATAGATTATATAATTAGTATTTTCATGCAGGAATAGAGGAGGTATACAAAATTTTGCACTACCTGCTCCATCACACTCACCAGGATTCCCCCACTAGACCTCGCTCCCTCCAGCGCTCTCCACTTCCTGACAGGGCATGCAAATCGTGACAAGCAGGCAAGTGCTGGTGCTCCTGGCACCAGGGCAGGTGGTCTTAGATTCCTTGGGGGATGTCTCCTCCCACAGCAGGGAGACTAACAGGCCTTGGCCCCCACTCTTGGTCACAGGCAGAAGTCTGCAGAGCCTACTGGCTACTTGACAAATTTTGGGGTCTCAAGTTCCCTGTCTTATAGTCCACTTCCAGAACCCAAATGTGATTTAGAGTCTGAGTCTTTGAAGTTTATGTTGGGGGTCTGCTTTTGGTTGAAGTGCCCACTCCTCTGCCCCATCTTCCCCCTGAAAGACGTCTGTCACAGTAGAAGCTACTCCAAAGCTGATAGTCCCACAAAACAGGCCACAGGAGTGACTAGAGGGCACACATGGATGTCAACCACAGTGATATGTTTATCAAAAGGTTAGCCCAGGGCCTCAGGCTTACTCTTTTTGATTATTTTATCAGCTCCATCTCTGTGAGTCAAAGAGCACCATTTGAAGTGTACTGGAGAGTATGTATTGTACCATTTACAGGCACATATACACCTAGCACATGAATACCACACATGCACTGCACAGCACAACACACCAAACCAATGTAGGCCAAGGATGAGTTAGGCACACAGCAGCAAAACTTTAAATGAGTAGGCCTCACTCAGGTGACACAGGGAAAAAGGACTTGCTCACTCCTACTGATTACTACATGGTCGCTGCCACCCTTGCTCTCATGCTGCTTAACTTCTGGTAAAGGCAGTAGCCTTTCACCACTATGAGGATAGCGCTTTGGGTGCCCCTCCTGTTCCAAAATTACCTCAATCGTGAGACAGGCCTTTGTCAACAAAACTTAACATTAGGGATCCAGACATCAGTACAGCTGGGGCACCCAGGGCATGTCCATCACCATGCAAGGTATTTTTCCATCCCAACAGTATTTTCCCTATTATGTATTCCATCTATCCCCTGCATTTTTTTCCTTTCATTGTAACCTATAAAGGACTTTGCTACCAATTGTCATTACGCTCCTTGTTTTTTCAATAATCCTTTTAATGCCAGAGTTTGGTACAACCTAAAAGCAGCAAATTGCAAACCTTAATTCTTGTCTTGTTCTGGTTGTGAATTATAAGGACACAGTGAATGCTTGTATTCTGTGGCATTGAATAGTGCTAACATATTGTAATTACAATGAGACTCCCTGTGTGGCAGACCATAATATGCACAAGCACCACTATTGATTTGTTTTCTCTTGGGGTTGGGCTCACATTCTTTGTATGTGTTGGTGTGTACGCAGACACACTCACAAACAAAATCCGATACACGCAAACTTTCATGACAAAAATGTACAGCGTGTACAGTATGTGCTCTGGTTGACGAAAGCTGTGCACTATTTAGGTAGCCGGTGTAACAGTCTGTGCCTAGGTGGCTTGACCTTCTTGGATTACAACGCAGACTTCAGAAGTGGCCTATTCTAATGGAGGGCGACTTCAGGTACATACAACACTGTTGTTCTTGATGCAAATGTTTTTCGCCCCACTGCTCAGGCATCGATTGTGTCTTCTACCACAAATGAAGGGTCATCATTTGATAAAATTGAAGACATGACTTCCTCAATTGTTATCTGAAGATGAACTGCCTATTGTATAAAAATGCATTGAATTTCTTAGAATGCACACCACAGGGCCAGACGGTTAGATTCCAGACCAGGTTTTTGAAGAAAAATTCAATACTGCCAGCACTAATGGGCTTCTATTCTTCACACTCGGCAGGAGCTAATGGGTTTATTGTTCACAGTCTAGCAATGCATCAGTAAGGCCGTACCTTGTGTAGCCGTACAATAGCAGGCACTGTAGAGAAAAGTATAAATAAAGTCAACCAATCAATGAAACCGTTGGAATGGGGACTCATGCTCATGCTGTCCCAGACCGAGATGAATGATGCAGGTATTTTTACCACTCTTTTCCGTTCCTTACAGGCAACAATGCTGCTCATTGAACAGGAAATTCATTTAAGACTTTAGACATATTGCACTATAATTACTATGCTGTCAGAGGTAATGAGCGCATCCTCTGTTTTAGCCTGAGGTTCTCATGATGTGAAATGGCCTGGAGTTAATGTGAATGCTGAGGTTGTAAAGGAAATCTAGGTTCTGCCCAGAGATTTCCAGCAAGCTGTACCAAGTGAAGTGAACTGTCTCTTGATTATAGACTGAAATAGAACCATCTGTTCTCTGTTATGCTATTCCATTCTCCCACAGACTGAATGATTAAGTGTTAAACTGTTTACTACTAATTATATTTTTCTTTGAAATAACAAAGTGCCATTAAAAGTAAAATAAAAAAAAATCATGATTGACTAACCTGAATCCTGTCATGGGCAACTCAAAACATTTTTGTGGTAGGATTAATGGGTTCTCAAATTGTCAAAGCTTGTTTTCTCAAAGTACTGTCAACAAATGTTTCTTAAGAATGCATGCTGGTTGTTCATTGTTTGGACTTTTGGTTTTTAGAATGGGCGTTTGTCTGCCTCGTGATCCTGGGTACAGTCTTCTTCTTTGTCATGGTTGGCGTATGCTGGTGCCAGTGCTGCCCCCATAGCTGCTGCTGCTACGTCCGCTGTCCATGCTGCCCTGATACCTGCTGTTGTCCAAAAGCATGTGAGTATCCTCCGCAAGTTTCACCAGCAGCCTTCATCACGTTCTTTGACTGTTTTTTTTACCAGCCTTTGCTATGTGATAACAAAAAAACTTTGCTTGACATCCAATGACTAAATGACAAAATGTTTGCGGGTTGGTGCAGAGCGCGCATAACATCACACTTCTTCAAGAGTTTGATTTTGAAATCAATAGTGTCATCTTTGGTCTGAACTATCTGTTTTTGTGTCAGATCAAATCATTGATATGATGGCCTTTTGTTGCTACATTAAAGCTGCAAAGGATGATAAAATCACTGCATCAATCCCATCATTTTGTAATGGTCATGCAAGCTTCAGTTGTGCACAGAGGTATGCACATTTTAAACGTCACACTTTTCTCATGCTCTGATGTTTTCAAAAAAAGTATTGAAATAACATTTCTGACAAACTTTTTTGGGGAGAGGAAATGTTCCCATTAAAAACAAAAATGTTGAGGTTTTGCAGGGATGTGTGTTTCAGTAAAATACTATTGCAGGGAATGTTTACATATTTTTTTTAATACTTTGCAGCCTTTGCATCAGCAGGACCCCTACACCATTAAACAACAGCTCTTCTTTTACAAACAATTAGCTTCAGTTGTCCTTGATAACATTTTAGTCCATGACCTATATCTTTTTATATCTTAAAATTCACTGAAGATGTCCTGGAATGTTTAATTGCTAATCTGAACTCTTCAGTATTTTTATAAACTCTCTTCGAAAGATGTTCTCTCTACTTTCTCCATGCCAGCATCACTTGAAACTCTATCTGTTGTACAGCTCGTGTTCACTTTCTTTCTAGCAATTCCCTTTAAAAGCAAAGGAGCCGATTTGTAAAGGCATTTATGAGTACATGAAGTAGCTTGCAGGAGTACTACTTCATGTACAAATGCCTTTGTGAGTCAGCCCTAACATTTACACATCTTTATTAGTAAATTAAGAGGGCACAGTCCTTTCAATTTGTATTAACTGTTAATGAATATTCCCTGAATATTTCAATTCTATTCTTATGTTAGATACTTTGGAGCCAAACCACAAGCCATTTAAGAGTACATGAATCAGTACTAAAGACGTACTACTTCATGTACTCCTAAATGACTTTGTAATGGTGTTTACTTCACCGTATAAACGTACACAAATGTAGATTGTCACGGTTCATACTTTTCAATCAGGAGTCATTACATCGCAGTAGGTACATCAGGAGTACCTTTACTTTGCAGGTATGTTGGTAAATATTATTTCTAAACTTTTTACGTATATTATCTATTTATTTATCTATCTATCTATTTATCTATCTATATCTATTGATCTATCTTTCTATATATATATTTACACACACACACACACACATATATATTTAATTTAAACAAATGACTGTTATGAACTTAATTTAGTAATAATTTTGTTAAAAAACAATTCTAACATTATTTCAGTCAGTATAAACTTTATTCAATATAAAACTGTTAAAATCATAAAAGTACAATATTACATAAAAACTGAAACTATTTAAAATGTAAATTAATTTGTATTAAATGTATTTTATGTAATAAAATGCAACTTTGTACTCATCATCATCATCAGCATTTGTAGAGTGTGTCCCCACGCTGAGCAGAATCTCAGAAATGACAAGAGATAGGTAGGTGAGCCCTAGCTGTCATGTTTCAAGGTCTATTCTGGTTTATAGGTGGGAAAAAGCAAGTTTTCAGCCTTTTCCTAAAGGCAGCTTCACATGGCTCTTTCCTCAAATCCATTGGTAGTGAATTCCAATGTTTTGCTGCCAGGTATTTGAAAGAGCAGCCTCCTAGCCTGGCCTTCCTAAATCTGGGTACTATTACCAATGATTTTCCTTCAGATCATAGGCTTCTATTGGGGGTGTAAGGTGTAATCATGTCTTGTAGATAACTTGGGCCTTTATTTGCTAGTATACGATGGCAGAAGCACTTTGCCTTAAACAGGAATCTCTTGCCCACAGGCAACCAATGCAATTTGGCCAGGGTCTTTGTGTTGGATGATCTTCTAGGTAGATTCAGCACTAGCCGGGCAGCTGCGTTTTAGATGGTTGCAGCTTCATCAGCCTTTTTTTAGCTACACCTAGGTATAGAACACTGCCGTAGTCAATCTGAGAGGTGAGCACTGCATGTATTATAGTTCTTCTGGCTTGAACCGGTAGCAGGTCAATGACTTTCCGTAGGGTTTTCAGCGTTCCGAAACATTTGCCTGTTATTTTTCAGATTTGATTTTCATATGTCAAGTTGGGGTCAAGCCATACTCCAAGATTCTTGACTTCGGTTTTAGGGGTTGGGAGCTGGCCAAGTGCTACTCATTCCAGTACCCTAAAAGGTCTACCTTCCCCTAAATGCTGCCATCACTAAACCCTAAAATCTCCTTACAAACCATAAACTCTACACAACTCTGCTCCTTGAAAGGTCCTAACTACCCCAAACCACTATCTATCCCTGAAGCCTAAAAGCTCATTACACCGCTAAAGACAACACTTCCCTTAATCCTAATAACTATTTACTACCCTTGAATACTATCCATCCTCAATGCAAAAAATCCCTTACTACTCCAAAACACTTCCCGTCCGTGAACCTTAAAATCTTCTTACCACTGCTTAAATAAATCATCCCTGAATCCTAAAAAAAGTACTAACCCTAAACACTAGCTACCCCTTAACCCCAAAAAAACCTTAATATTACCTCTGAACTTTGCCATCCCTGAACCCTAAAGAATCATTCCCACAAAATCAATCCAAAACCCTTAAAAACAATTTAACATTTTTGTTTTTAAATAACTCCTCCCTTAACATAAAATACCTATACATATTTTTTTTAAATACTAAAATTAATTCATAGTTAAAATTAAAAAATATTCCTATGTTTTAAATTTTGATTACTTTAAATGTTATACAAGTGAAACTTATTATAACTTATAAGTTAACTACATTTAATTTAACATCAAATTAATTTAGAACTTCATTACAACATAAAGACATTAAATCTGACCAATATATATGTATATATTTGTACACATATATATAATGTATATATGTGAGTTCATGTATATATATGTGTATATATATGTGTGTATATACATATATATATTCACTGAAAAAACCATGGGTTTCACACACGTTATAGTTAGGAATTAGCATTTAAAAAACCTTAGAAATTCAGTGAAAAAACCATAGGTTTCACACACGTTATAGTTAGGAATTAGCATTTAAAAAACCTTAGAAATTCAGTGAAAAAACCATAGGTTTCACACATGTTAGCTGGACATTTTACTCGTAAAAAACCAATGAAATTCCCCCGTTATAGTTAGTTCAGCTAACTATAACTCGCGCGCCCGCAATGCACTGCTGATGACGTCACATATTACATCACTCCTGACATGGTCAGTGACATCACTCATGACATCACTGATGACATCTCAAATGACATCACTGATGACATCATCCAGTGAATGTGTGTTTTTCTGAAAATTAAATATGTTTTATATATGTATATCTCAAGGTCGATGGAAGAATAAATGGGTATATTACTGTCTAAATGGATGATTTCTTTTTGAAAAATTGATTGTGTAACTGACTGATTAAGTGTATCATAGTGAATACATGGCTTAGTGAGTAATGTTTAAATATATAAATATCTGTATCAGTCTCTCACTTTGTGTATAAGTGGCTGCATGGGTTGGAGAGTAGCTACATGGGTGTCTATATAGGTTATTAGTTGGTTTTTTGAGTATCAGTATGAGTGTCTGCATGGTTCGGTGGGGGGTATGACGTAGTGCATAGGTGCATGAATGAGTGACTCACTGTTTGTATGTGTTGAACAGAGCATGTGTGCAGGACTGCATGGGTGGATGAGTGTGTGTATGGGTGTGTTAGTGAGTGAATGACTGTCTCAATAGTGTCTTTATGAGTAACTACATATGTTTAAAACTAGTATATGTGACTATTGGTTTATATATGTGAGTATATGTGAGAGTGAGAGATTGAAAGAGTTCCTGTATGAATAAGTATGTGTTTCTATAAGTGATTGTTAAAAAGACTAAGTATGTGTAAGTTTCCGTAGAAGTAAGTGTGGTGGTGTGTGTTTAACTGTATATGCAAGTAAATGGATGTTTGATTCTTTATTGGCATGAGTGACTATGTGTGTGAGTAGCTCTATGGATGAGTGGCGTTGTGTAATAGGATGTATAGGTGTATGAGTACATATGATAAGTGAGTACATGTATGAGTGACTGTATTGGACTGTTGGTGAATGAGTGGATGTGTATGTGGATCTTAGAATTACTGAAGAGGTTGTTGTAACTGTTATTGGTATGTCCATTGTTTTGTAAATTTTAGTCTCTATTTTTGATTGTGTGTATCAAAGGTTTTATTAGGGGAAGAGGAGGTCTGCCACTCTATCACAAGGATGATGTCATCAGTGAGGTCATCAGTGATGTCATTTGAGATGTCATCAGTGATGTCATGAGTGATGTCACTGACCATGTCATGAGTGATGTAATATGTGACGTCATCAGCAGTGCATTGCGGGCGCGCGAGTTATAGTTAGCTGAACTAACTATAACGGGGGAATTTCATTGGTTTTTTACGAGTAAAATGTCCAGCTAACTATAACATGTGTGAAACCTATGGTTTTTTCACTGAATTTCTAAGGTTTTTTAAATGCTAATTCCTAACTATAACGTGTGTGAAACCTATGGTTTTTTCACTGAATTTCTAAGGTTTTTTAAATGCTAATTCCTAACTATAACGTGTGTGAAACCCATGGTTTTTTCAGTGAATTTGCAAGGTTTTTTAAATGCTAATTGTTTTTTTTTTCTTCTATTTTTTTTAACATATTTTTATTTTATTTTTCTTACCTTTTATTAAGACTATGGTTAAATTTTTAAAATTCTTTAATATGTTTTTTTTAAATATATTTTTTAAACTAAACATGTAAAATTTATTTGCAGTACTTTTTTTATTTTTTTTTATTATTTTTTTAGTACGCGTACCGTAAGCTTACGGTAAGCGTACGGTTTACGCAACGCCCGTAATTTTTCTACGCTGCTTGCGTATAGTTACGCAATTTGCGTAGCCGCGTGTACTCCGCGTGGGACGCGTGCGCGCGTACGCTACACACGCACATTACGCGGAAGTGTCGGGTAGTGTCTGTTATGCGCATGCGCGCAAGCGCGTGTCTTTTTTACGCGCATGCGCACTTTTGCCGTAAGCGTACCGTAAGCGCACCGTAAGCGTACGGTAGGTCATGTGATCATGAAACACAACTTTTGATTGGTTGAAACTACTTTCAGTTCTAGAACTCTCCTACACCACACCCATTTCTCTCATTTCTGCTTGTGATCCCTTAGGAGAAGGAGCTGGGTTGTCTTTGTGATACGATGGCAGAACAGCAGAGCTCTTCTGAGAGTGAGGCTAGCACTAGCAGCACTGTTTTGAGGCAGAGAGCGAGGAAACAAAAGCCCTCTTATGTATGGGATTATTTTACTTTTCCTGAAGGCCAGCAAAAGGTGAATGCACCCTTAGTAACTTGCAAGCTGTGTCAGCGTGTACTTTCAAGAGGTAATCCTGACAGGAAGTATTCCTTTGGGAATCATACCATGAAGAGACACCTCAAGGATGTACACAGAAGGACACATGGTCATCTTTTTGGAGGTAACTCTTCAGAAAGACAAGCAAGTACATCCACAGCAGCTCAGCCTGGACCATCATCTGCAGAGCTGACTCCTTCTTCTGCAGGTCAGGTGAGCCCTTCATCTGTGGGGGGAGCATCTCCTTTTGCTGGCCCTCTGGAAATGAACCCTCGATTTCGGAGGGTTGATATTCGATGCGCCTTTTGTCAAGATCTAATTTGCCATAGGGAGACCAGTGTTTCCCTAGTGAACAACAAAATAGATCAGCACACTTGTCGCTTTGAATAATTTTCCCATTCTTTCTTTCCTCTGTCCCTGCATGAACACAACGGTTCTTTTAAGAGCCAACCTTATCTTTCATCTTTTTTTTACATATGTTTTTAAAAACTTTTTTTATTTTTTTTAAAAAAAAACACTAAAAATCAATTATCACATTACAAGGTCCTTGAGAGACTACAATTATTATTATTGACTTACCATACCCACTCAAAAAAATATTTATTCATTTGTTTTTTTTAAAAATAGCTTTAAAAATGGTTCTAGTTTTCGAAAATTTTCTATATCAATCTGAAAAAAAAGAAAAAAGTATTAATATTTTTAAAACATTATATAATACAGTACACATATTTACATATTTTTCAAAAAATATTTTTGCCTTATTTTTGCTGTTTTCAGAATATATTGCATTTCACTATAAATTGTGAAAGCAATTGCATTCATCATTTTACAGCGGGCAAAAAAAAAATAACAATCACAAAGATTGTATTAAAAAAGCCCAGAATCTCTTTTTACTTAAACTTAACATTATAGAAATGCATAATTATCTAAAAAAATATCATCTAATACCAATACTTATTTCTTTAAAATACCGTCTGATATGTTTGTTTCAGAAGTATAATCACAATATTATATCTCAAATAACTCCACAATACATCTGATTCCATTTCCTTTAGGCCAAATAGTAATTTTATAATTTTTTTTGGAATAAATTTCCAACGGTAATCCAATAAAATTCTAAAGTTTAATTTGTCCAGATCTCACCGATTCTCTGTAACATTTTGGTTCACAAAATTTTTTGAATAATTTATTAAGTCCACAATAGAATTGGTTACTTTTCCACATGGCCAAATAGTAATTTTTTAAATCATTTTTGAAAAAATTTCCAATGGCAGTCCAATAACATTCCAAAATTTAAATTGTGCAGATGTTACCGATTATCTCTAAATTATTGGTTTTTGAAAGTTTCATTAAAAATTAAAAAAGTCCACATTACAATTGGTTATCTTTCCATTAGGCCAAATGATAATTTAAAAAATCTTTTTTTTACAAAATTGCAATGGTAATCCAGTAAAATGGTAAAATTATTTTGTCCAGATCTTGCCAAATCTCTCTAAAATTTAGGTTTCAGAAAGATTAGATAGGAATTTGCTAAATCAAAAGGCAAACGTTGTTTGAAAATCAATTGGGAATCATTACACAGTGTCCAGCCTTTTTCACATTTAAGATAAACTGTGTAATGTCCAGAAGTAACAGTAGGTCCATCATGGAAAATTATTGCAACAGTTACAAAAGTTTTTCCTGAAATTGATAATTGCTGTCCTGTAAACTTCTTTATTAAAGTATCCAATTTTGAACCATCAGCTCTACATCGTTGCATCATTAAAATTACATACTGTCCGTATTCCTTTAAAATTAATGTTGAAAACATGTCAGATTTACACTCACCACATTTCATGCTATGATTAGCATCTTTAACTAATTTTGCAAAAGTGACTGTTTTACTCTCTGGCAATGTCAAATAAATAAACCTTTCATTATCAACATTAGAGCCACATATATTATAACAATTTTCACAACTATGTTCCCACTTATAAGAGAGACCAAAAAAAATTTCAATGGGAACTCCTTCTTCTTCCACTACCTGAAGAAAATACATCAAAAATTTGTGTGCATCTTGCTGTTCATTTTGAGAAAACTGTGTTCGTCCTGAACATATATCTAAAAGTTTTCTAATTTCAGTAGCACTTTCTATTTGAGTTTTATCTTTACTCAGCTTTTGAAAAAGGAGACTCAGCTCTGAACAGAATCTTTTTCCCTGATTTACTATTATCTGCTCTTGCAAACTTTCCAGATAAAATGCAACATTCAGCACTACATTTGCGTAGCAGTTGACACCAGAGCTATTTTCAAAATGACATCCTACAACCTGTTCTTCATTTTCCTTTTTCTTTTTGCTTGCAATTACATCACTCCTCTTTTTTTTCCTCTTCTCTACATCTTCATTACAGATATTCTCATTTTTTCTTTTACGAGAAACTACACGTTTCTCCAACACAGGATACTGACCTAAATGAGGAGCATAGCTTCTTCTTAATCTATTATACTCCTTTACACAGTTTGTATCAGCACTAATTTTTGAATCATCAAAGTCTATCATGAATAAACCTGATAATGTTTTCACTCGTGACAAAGCAACATATGCCATACCTTCTTTGAACACAGTTGAACCAATGTTCACAAAAGCACAATCTACAGTCAATCCTTGAGACTTGTGAATAGTTACAGCATATGCTAGAGAAAACGGAAACTGCTTCCTACGTACATATAAGTCTTTCACAAGCATGAAACGAACTGTACAACGACAAATATCTTTAACTTCTTCTATCTGATCAAATTTTATTTTTAAACATTCAATTCCTTCTTTTTTCTGATAATTAATAAAACCCACAACTCTTCCCATAGCTCCATTAACTAAACCTTTTTCAACATCCAAATTTCTTCTTAAAAATACTCTACAGTTCATGCAAACATATAGATTTTTTTCTAATCCAGCTGTTTTGGAGATGTTCTTCTCTAGTGAGTCCAATTTATTTTTCAGTTTTCCTGTTACTGTGACAGTAATTCTTCCATCCTCAATTTTGTCCACTGCTTCCAATTTCCTGATCTCTTCCTTTTCCAATTTCAAAAGCTCCTCATTAAATATTGAGCATTCACGTAGAGTTGGCATTAAGCAGATGACACTTTTGTTTTCTGCAATATTCTTGTATATTTTCTCTGCAACTATTTCTTCCTTTGGAAATAAATTATGTAGCAGCCGACTCTGTAATGATTTTTTGCCAACTTCTGTGAGTAGTCCAATTCTGATATCTTTCAGAATACTTCCATATTCTTCATCGCTTGCTTGCCTCATATTAGTAGTAAGTTCCTTGTACTCAAAGAAGGACCAAATATTTGTATTTCCGATGCTTCCCAATGACTTCTTCGTGTCTTCATGTGTGACAGTATTAAATACTGGTTGTCCTTTAACTGGAGTAAGCTGCAGAAGATCTCCCAAAACTATGACGTGTTTTCCACCAAATAACATGTCATAGTCTGTCTTCAAAATTTGCTGCATTCTTAAATGCACAAAGGCAAGCATTAAGTTTGATACCATGCTCACCTCATCAATAATGAGAACTTGCATCTTCTTCAATACTCTTGAAACTTCCAAGGATGCTTCTCCAGTTAGCTTGTTGTATTGTATTTTGTTCTCATGCTCCACTGGTAACATTAGCAAACGATGTAAAGTGATTCCTTTTATGTTATATGCTGCTAACCCAGTTGGAGCAGTAACCACACAAGACAAAGTAGAATCCGTTTTTTGCTGTAGGTAGCTTCTGATGACTTTTATTAGGAAACTTTTTCCAGTTCCAGCTTGTCCACTTACATACATCCTGATTGGATGAAATGATGTGCATGAGCACTCTTTTTTTCCATGTAGAAATCCGTGATCAATTTTGTTTTTGATCTCTTCATAAATTTGTTGCTGCTCTTGATTCAGTTGTCTTTCCAAATTTTCTAAGTCTATAAATTCTTCTTGAGCTTGATTCATAGCCGTTTCCACTTCATTCATGGCTATTGATGCTTCATTTTCAACGATTGGTTGTCCTAGGGGATCTTGACTGAGTGTTCCTGAACTTTGGCTGTCCTGAGAACTGTCTCTAGCTATTTCTGCTGCAATTGTAGTTTCCTGTTCAATTTCTTCATTTAACATTTGCAGATAAGTTGAGAATGTACTGCATTGTATGTTGTCTTTGCAAGCATTAAAAGAATCTTCATAGCTTTGAAATTCTCCCAGTAGTTCATCCTCTGTACGCCATGGTTTAAACAACTGTAAAAGAGCCAAGTAGTAAAATTCCTTCTTGTCAGTAGTGTCACAACTCAGCTTCCGGTGATTTATCAAACTTCCTTTTGTTTGCTTCACCAAACATCCTTCTTCACCAACGACTTTATATTTTCCATTGTTGATGTCTTCTGCGGCTTTCCGTGAATAAATGTAGTTCTGCAGCACTTCATAGAGACACATGTTCTCCAGATGATGACTTCTCTTGGGATAATAAGTGTCCAACATGTTTGATTTCAAAATATCTGTACTTTCTGGGTCATTCTCGGCCAAATATTCAATTTCTCCTACAGATTTCAGTACCCGATTTCTCATTGCTGCAAGGCCTAAACTTGCCCAAATTATTCTTCTTGACTTCGAGTAGAGACTTGCAGAAGATAACCTATCTGAACATTCGTAGGATCCAATTTCTCGATGCGATAACATCTTCAAACTGAAACTGTACAGCTTCTTACTGACAGTCTTCTCGTGAGAAATCTCTTCCCACATTTCCTTCAATTCTGTTTTTTCTGATTTCGTAATGTAAGACGTTACATATCGAGCAACAGCAATGGAATTGTCAGCTACATACTGTATATCCATGTTAGCGTTCCACATGGATAAAATGACTGGGTTGTAGTCATTTATATTTTTTGATTCTTCTTTTCTTTTAAGGTTGTAGGTATTCTTAGGTGATTTTCTTGTGATAGTATGTCTCACAGCTGACATAAAACTGTTAACTCTTCCATTTGAAAGAACAGGTCTAGGAAATCCAAATCGACATTTAGTGTAGTATTTTTCTTTGCTCTTGTATTTCCGTCGACAGTATTTTCCACACCGATGACTTTGGAAACGTAAAACTTGCTCCTTTAACTTTTTCTCTTCTGTGCTTTTTGGTATAGCACATGTTGCATATTCTTCAATGTAAGATAACACTGCTTCATCAGTATCTGTTCCAAACTTTGGGGCATCCTTGATCCACAACAGCATATGAATATGAGGAGCACCTCTTGCCTGGTACTCTTTTCTCCAAAAGAAATCCACTACTTCTCCAAGAGGTGGATTTTTTTTATTGCAGATGAAGGACATCATAGCCTCAAATCTATGATTGAAATATCTGCAAACATTAACCGGATCCAATGAGCACAGTTCTCCTGCTGTCTTGTATTCGATGTTTTTAATGTTTGAATTTGCCTCTCGTAGAAAATCCAGTAAATCATCCCAAGCGTACTCGGCACAGCTTAGGGTAAGGAACCATGTTGGAGTTCCTAAATTCCGTAACATGCATTTTAATTCACCATGGCGTCGGTACCAATATTCATTTGTCCCACGCTGACAAGCCATCAGATTGATCAGTTGTGTTTCCAAATGATCATCTCGGTGCTGCACTTTCTCCATAAAATCCTTAGCAGACACATTTTGTAAATGTACTCCACTTTTTAAAATGTGATTTACTGCATAAGACAGTGCAGACAAGTCGCTTTCAAATAAAAGATGGAACAAATAAGGAATACTTTGTCGAAATCTGGGATCTTCAGCATATAGTCTTGTAGTCCGATACTCAGAAGCTGGAATCTGTTCTGGACGTTCATCGTATCGTCCTCCTTTTCCTTTAGAAAACAGCTGGGGAAATCATCGAGCTTCCAAGCTCTCCTCCCATACACTCACGGGAGTTCCTTTTGCTTTCTTCATCTGAAAGAGATCACTATTGTCTCCCATAACTTCTTTTGAATGAAGAGGATGTATGCTAAAATGTTCATAAATTTCTTCTTCCTTTGACTTGTCCACTTTTTCAATTTGTCCAGTTGGTGTTTCTGTGTCTTCTTGTAAATCTTCTTCTTCTTCTTCTTCTATATAAATTGATTCATACCATTTGTTATTCCTTTTCAAATACAAATTTGCTCTTTGTACTTTCCGCACATCTACCAGCTCCTGCCAAATCTTCTTATTCTTTGTAGGTACACCATTAACCAGAATAACTAATGGTTCAGTTTCCAAAGTATCCGCATCAATAGTTTCCATATTTTTTTTCAAATCCAAGGGCAAATACACCACTCTACCTTTTAAACCTCTCAGTAAATCAGAAGGAGGTAATTTACCAGTTTTGGGCTCCATACGTACTATGGTCTGGAACGGATGAACACATTGAATGAGTATAGACTCATAAGTATTTAATTCAGAAAGTTCAGCAGGAATAGCATCCAATTCTAAATTATTATGTACAGCTCTGGTCGGCATTCTATTTTCCTCTAACTTGTTGTAACAGTATTTACAAATACGCTGAACTTCACCCAATTCAAAACAATTTTCAAGAAATATATATGTGGCAAAATCCTTCCACTTATAATTATCTTCATTTTCACTCTTTCTGTACAGATCAACATACCTGGTTTGTTTTCTATAATGAGTTCTGCGGCAACAAATACAAGTAATATTTGGTCTTTCATTAGAGATTTTTTCAAATTTTGTTATGTGATCATTAAATGTCTTACTTACAAATGGTTGTACATTCTCTTCCACTTCTTCCTCATTTAGTGTGTCCTTCTCTGCACTGTTTTGTTCAGGACCAAAGTAACAAAACTGAATTTCATCAACAACCTTCTCTACATCTGATACCGTTCCTCGGAACAGAGCCCTATTCAATTCATCTAACTTTATTGCTGGACTTTTAGCAAAATACAACCGTCTCACAAACTTTCTCATTTCAGTATGATGAACAGCCAGCATCCTAAAATGATGGAAAACACTATTGCACACTTTTCTAGATAGACAAGCCAGAGAATGACCCTGCAAACCAGTATTCTCTCTCACTCTGCATGGATCCAGACTTTGAAGCACCTTAATCTTCTGTTTTATACTTTTTTTACTATATTCTCTTAGAAACTCTCGAAATTTGTCAATAGATTCCTGACGCACAGTGCAAATACTACTACAATTCCAAGTGTACACTGGGGCTTTAGGACGTCTCCCCATTGCCTCATCTGCCATCACTTGTACCTCATCTCTTGGAACCATTATCTCCTTCTCCATTATGCAACCATTTTTTACTTCGTATGAACGACCTCTGGTGTCAACTGCATGCAGCAAACTATTACTTTGAAAATAGCTTTCTTCATTAAAAAAAGGTTCACTACTTGAACTATGCATCCACTTGCCTAAAAACACTTTACAAAAGTTTGTTCTGTTCACTACTCTTTTCCTTTTGCTATGTGATTTCAGTACATTAACCATTTTGTCTAATGTACGCATCCTATTCAAAATTAATATGAATAGTTTCCTTTTTAATTCTAATGCCTTTGCTGCAATGGCTTCTATTTGTTTTTTTCTTTTATAAAACTTTGTCTTTTTCTTATATTTCTTCACATCCTTCATCAAATTAGACATAACTCTTCTCTGAAACATTTTTCTACGTATCTCTTTAAACGCTGTTTTTCTATTTATATAAATCTTTTCAGTTGCTGAAGGTATATTTGCATTAACTAAATTGTCAATTTTTTCCTCTCCTTTTTTTTTAAAAACATCCTTTCGAGTACAGACATTTTGTACATTTTTCATTCTTTTGAATATATTTTTAAGAAATTGTTTTTTGTGCTTACCAGAAGATTTTTTCTTTTTCCCAACATCAGCATCTTCTACTAACTTTGGTCCTCTAGTTGTCTTCAAATATAGGTTTTTTTTTAGCGTTTTTTGAACTCTGGATTTTGTAGGCATCTTAAATTTTGTTCACTGCTCTTCAGCAATACCTGAAAAAAACTAAAAAAAAAAATCCTTTATTTTATTTAAATATATTACTACATTTCTTTTCACAATAGTCACAAAACGAAATTTCTTTGCCAATTTGAATGCACACTTACTGCTCTTTTTTTTTGGCAAGTGAAAATCACTTTTACAGACTGACACATTATGAAACCACTTTTCAGATTTTTTAAAAAGCCCATGTCCAGACTGCTACACTCCAGCAAGGGCAACCAGCCTTAGTGATGCTGAATGTATTTGCATTACAGACTGAAACCTGAAAACCCCACTCGCTTGTAAATATTGTGCATGATTATACATGGCAAGCAGCTGGGTGTGTGCTAAGAGTCTGCTTCTGCACCAAAAAAATCGCTCCCCCTTTTTCCTACTAATGCAACTGTGAAATCACCAGAGCAAAATGCAATAAATCTCTGCCTGTAATTCCTATTTCCACACAGAGTCATGTTTTCACATTAGTCCCAAAACGAAATTTCGTTGCCAATTTGAATGCACACTTACTGCTCTTTTTTTTTGGCAAGTGAAAATCACTTTTACAGACTGACACATTATGAAACCACTTTTCAGTTTTTTTAAATGCACATGTCCAAACTGCTTTTTCAGACCACCACCATGTGTAACCTGGGTGGCTGCCTACATTCCAGCAAGGGCAACCAGCCTTAGTGATGCTGAATGTATTTGCATTACAGACTGAAACCTGAAAACCCCACTCGCTTGTAAATACTGTGCATGATTATACATGGCAAGCAGATGGGTGTGTGCTAAGAGTCTGCTTCATCCCCCAAAAAATCGCTCCCCCTTTTTCCTACTAATGCAACTGTGAAATCACCAGAAAAAAACGCAATAAATCTCTGCCTGTAATTCCTATTTCCACACAGAGTCATGTTTTCACATTAGTCCCAAAACGAAATTTCTTTGCCAATTTGAAAGCACACTTACTGCTCTTTTTTTTTGGCAAGTGAAAATCACTTTTACAGACTGACACATTATGAAACCACTTTTTTGATTTTTTTAAATGCACATGTCCAAACTGCTTTTTCAGACCACCACCATGTGTAACCTGGGTGGCTGCCTACATTCCAGCAAGGGCAACCAGCCTTAGTGATGCTGAATGTATTTGCATTACAGACTGAAACCTGAAAACCCCACTCGCTTGTAAATACTGTGCATGATTATACATGGCAAGCAGATGGGTGTGTGCTAAGAGTCTGCTTCTTCCCCCAAAAATTCGCTCCCCCTTTTTCCTACTAATGCAACTGTGAAATCACCAGAAAAAAACGCAATAAATCTCTGCCTGTAATTCCTATTTCCACACAGAGTCATGTTTTCACATTAGTCCCAAAACGAAATTTCTTTGCCAATTTAAATGCACACTTACTGCTCTTTTTTTTTGGCAAGTGAAAATCACTTTTACAGACTGACACATTATGAAACCACTTTTTTGATTTTTTTAAATGCACATGTCCAAACTGCTTTTTCAGACCACCACCATGTGTAACCTGGGTGGCTGCCTACATTCCAGCAAGGGCAACCAGCCTTAGTGATGCTGAATGTATTTGCATTACAGACTGAAACCTGAAAACCCCACTCGCTTGTAAATACTGTGCATGATTATACATGGCAAGCAGATGGGTGTGTGCTAAGAGTCTGCTTCTTCCCCCAAAAATTCGCTCCCCCTTTTTCCTAGTAATGCAACTGTGAAATCACCAGAAAAAAACGCAATAAATCTCTGCCTGTAATTCCTATTTCCACACAGAGTCATGTTTTCACATTAGTCCCAAAACGAAATTTCTTTGCCAATTTAAATGCACACTTACTGCTCTTTTTTTTTGGCAAGTGAAAATCACTTTTACAGACTGACACATTATGAAACCACTTTTTTGATTTTTTTAAATGCACATGTCCAAACTGCTTTTTCAGACCACCACCATGTGTAACCTGGGTGGCTGCCTACATTCCAGCATGGGCAACCAGCCTTAGTGATGCTGAATGTATTTGCATTACAGACTGAAACCTGAAAACCCCACTCGCTTGTAAATACTGTGCATGATTATACATGGCAAGCAGATGGGTGTGTGCTAAGAGTCTGCTTCTTCCCCCAAAAAATCGCTCCCCCTTTTTCCTACTAATGCAACTGTGAAATCACCAGATAAAAACGCAATAAATCTCTGCCTGTAATTCCTATTTCCACACAGAGTCATGTTTTCACATTAGTCCCAAAACGAAATTTCTTTGCCAATTTAAATGCACACTTACTGCTCTTTTTTTTTGGCAAGTGAAAATCACTTTTACAGACTGACACATTATGAAACCACTTTTTTGATTTTTTTAAATGCACATGTCCAAACTGCTTTTTCAGACCACCACCATGTGTAACCTGGGTGGCTGCCTACATTCCAGCAAGGGCAACCAGCCTTAGTGATGCTGAATGTATTTGCATTACAGACTGAAACCTGAAAACCCCACTCGCTTGTAAATACTGTGCATGATTATACATGGCAAGCAGATGGGTGTGTGCTAAGAGTCTGCTTCTTCCCCCAAAAAATCGCTCCCCCTTTTTCCTACTAATGCAACTGTGAAATCACCAGAAAAAAACGCAATAAATCTCTGCCTGTAATTCCTATTTCCACACAGAGTCATGTTTTCACATTAGTCCCAAAACGAAATTTCTTTGCCAATTTAAATGCACACTTACTGCTCTTTTTTTTTGGCAAGTGAAAATCACTTTTACAGACTGACACATTATGAAACCACTTTTTTGATTTTTTTAAATGCACATGTCCAAACTGCTTTTTCAGACCACCACCATGTGTAACCTGGGTGGCTGCCTACATTCCAGCAAGGGCAACCAGCCTTAGTGATGCTGAATGTATTTGCATTACTGAGTCCAACCTCAAACCCTTAAACTATTCTTTTTTTTCCAGTACACCTTAATTTATCGTGAAAACATAGTCCATATTATTTTACATGTTCCTCACATTTAAATTTCTCCCAAAAGAGAAAATGATAAACGCAACTTCAACAAAAAGAATTTCCATTTCTATTATTCATTTCTTAATTTACCATATACATCTCCTCTCAAACTCTAACCTCACCTTTAAAATTAGTTAGTTGTGAAAGAAATGTGGCACTCAAACAGCAGATTATCAGAGCCAGGATCTCTGTTCTGTTCACCTCTCTCCTCTCAGCAGAACCAGATAATGGCAAACTTTCCCTCTATTTTTCCACACATATACATGTAAGTTTCAAATCTCAGTGCTTCCCCCTTTTTTTCAAATGTAATCACACATTTCTATTGGTTGAAAACCAACCCTTTTCCAAAAGTACCCTGCCCCCAACTTGACTTCTGCCTAGTACCCTTCCCCCAACTTGACTTCTGCCTGCTACCATAGCAACAGCTCATGGAACACTGCTGTGTGGAGTTAGGTCAGAAGTTCGCCACACAATGTTTCAATTCCACAGAGCAAGAGTGCTTGACTTTTCAAACCTAACAGCAAATCCATAGTACTGTTCTTTGGTAACACATTTTTTTGTACCAATACAAAACATGCTTCTATTAATTTACACATACAGCCTAGTTTTTATTCTAGAATGGTATGAAACAGCCAATCAGTTCTTTTTCTTTTGAAAAAAATATGTATGCCTCCATTTCCAAACTGTCTTTCTTTTCATATTGCCATTCTACTGAAAGACACCTCCTGAGTGCATCCAGATCTCCTTTGAAGATGTTCACAGTGTGGATTGTAGGGCACAGCTATGTCTTCTGGAGTGAAAAGTTTGCAGAGAAAACAGATATGGTGAGAGACCTTGCTTTGCCAAATGTAGACATTAAATGGATTGGTCAGAGAGGGTTAAAGTGGCACCAATTGATGCCATTGGTGAAATCCTTCATGCAAATCCAACACCCTGACCTCATAATAGTGCACTGTGGTGGCAATGACCTAGGCACTTTGACTGGGGTAGGTCTGGAAATGCTTATGAAGGACACCTTTGCACAACTGTTTTCACTTTTCCCTAAAACTGCCTTTGTGTTTTCCAACATATGCCAAAGGCAAAAATAGAACTGGTCCAATCATTTCTGTCCGCAGATTGACAAAGCAAGAAAGCACGTCAACAAATCTGTTTCTGCTTTCCTCCGTGACTATGGTATGGGTGCCATTTACCACAACAACTTGCGTTATGACATGCAAGACATTTATAGAGGAGATGGTGTGCACTTCAATGATGAAGGGAACAGAGTCTTCCTCTTGAACCTTAGACTCTGCATCGGTACTTACTTGTAGGTACCACTAAAAAATCACTTCATAAACACAACGGCTCTTTTTAGAGCCCCCTAATATCTAAACTCTTAAATCTGAATTTCATTTATTTTTTTATTTTTTTTTTCTACCGTACGCTTACCGTAAGCTTACCGTACGCGTACCCCGTGATTTTTTTAAAACTCAATAAATGTTTTCTTTGTACTTTACAGTCCTTCTTTGACCCCCTCACAAATGTAAGGGGGTCTGTAACTCTCCTCATTGCCCCCTTTTCTTGTTTTCACTCTCTTTTTTCTGAGTGAAACACACAAAATGGCGGCCGCCGCTTCCTGGTTTCGGCCGATTCGAATGTTTACTAAGATCTAACAGCCAATCAGAATCGCGCTCGCGCACGCCACCGTACGCGTACCGTAAGCTTACCGTAAGCGTACGGTAAGCGTACCGTAAGCGGGCTCAGATATATATATTGATTTAAAGGCTATTTTCTCAGAATCTACTAAACAGATTTACACCAAACCTACAAAAGGCACTTCCTTGACATAGGGACTACCTCTCTGCCAAATTTCTAGTAATTCTGTTCAGCCGTTCGGGCTGTAGCTCGTTCTAAAGGTCCTATGGAAAAATGCATGGGAAAAACGCGTTTTGGGACCCCCCTTTTATCTCAGCCCCCGCTTGACGTATCCCCCCGAGACTTTCAGGGTAGGAGCGGAGCGTAGCGCCCCACCTATTTTGAGAAATTCGCGAGGATTCATCGACCGGCCCCAAAGTTATTCAAAATAGAATGTTGCGGATTTCCTATGGAAAAGGGGTCCTAACTATAACTACCTACTGGCGACCGCCAGTAGGTAATATATATATAATATAAAATAATATATATATATATGTGATATTTCATAACTCCAAGATGGCTATATTGGACCGCATTGCACATGGTTCCAGTTAAGTATTTTTTATATTATGTAATTATTATGTTGTGGTAGTTATGATGAAATAGCCTTTTGTTTTAAAGTGAAGCAAACGATGGGAACCAATTGGAGTTAGAATATTTAGTTTTTTTTTAACTCTCTTCAATAATGTTAATAAAACAATGGGCAGTGATAAGTGTCAGTGGATTTCGGCAACTCTGTGTCAGCACGTTTACTGCATAATTATGGATTCAAAATATTTTCCACTTCTAATGCAACATTTTCAGATTCCATCAAAAAGTCTGTTTCTATCTCAAATGGATTAAAATACCTCAAGGAAATGTGCCACATATTTTGCATTTTTTGCTTACATTATTACGTCCTCCTTGCCACATAATCTTAGTAGTCTTGCAAATGGTAATTCTCTACAAGGCGGTTTGGGGGCTCTTAATATGATGATTAAATCTGCATTTCACAAGCAATCATTAAATATTGCAAATGATGGAACTCCATTTTGGTACAATAAATACACCAAACCATGTAATGTATTTATACAAACGTGTATACTTACCTGCAAAGTAAAGATCTGAGAATTAAAGGACTTAAAACCTTTGGCGATGTAAAGACCACTGATGTATCTCATACAATGTATTGACTTCCGATGTAGTGTGTTGCTTCTGTTCTTCCATGCCTTTAATTCTTCTTTTTGTTCATTTCATTTGCATTTTTAATTAGTTTCTGTTCAGTCTGAAAGTTTATTTTCAATTATTTCTATATGTTAATCCTAACAAATAATTGGAGACCTTCTGCAAAGTCAGAAGTTAATCTGTGGGAGCAGATAATTCTGATCTTTTGTACCCTATATATGGTATTAGTGTTTTATGATCCCTGAGGCAGGGTCAGCCAAGATCTGCCAATCCATGTTCACTATACATATTTCTTTCTCTCCTATAGTATATGAAGCAGGCAAGGCTGCAAAAGCTGGATACCCTCCTGTTGTCCCCACCAACTGCCCCCCATACTACATCTCCACGGTGCCGGTGGCCCCAGTTCCGCCTCCCATGTTGATCGAGAAGCAACACGTTCCACCCATGGTGCAGAGTGATTCCATGAGTGGCCAAAACGGTAACCCTTGTCCTCCTTCTACTGTATTATATTTTTCAATATTTACATGTGAAGAATCAGTGAATTCTCATAAAATGTTTCATTTACACATGGAATACACAACCAACAAGCATTGGCAAACCCAGCAGGTCTGGCTTGTGAAACATAAATTTTTATATGTATTTATTTTTTCAAACAATTGTAATAGGGACTAAAAGTGTTAAAGCAATAGAAAAGGAAAACAAACGCTATCTAAATGGAGTGCGCATATAAAAAAGTAAGTAAAAAACATGACTGATCACAAACATAAAATAGAAAAAAGCATGAGACGAAAGCATAGGTTGACCTACCAGCCCTGCCTCTGAAGTGACTTACTTGTATGTATGTGCTGGATCACTGACAAAATATTGGAAACAAAAATATTGTGTGGACAGAATATTGTGTCACAACTATCGAGGACAAAAATATCGAGAAGGTAAGGGCAAATAGGTAATGTGGACTTACTATTCTTAACTCCACATCTATATACTTTAATACATATATATCTTTAAGTTACATATATGTGGAGTAATATATAGTAAAACTTTGCTTACCTATAGAAACTCACCGTCACAGCATTTTTGTCCTCAATATTCTTGACACAATACTTTTGTCCCACAATATTTTTGTTTACGATATTCTGTGTAACCATCACATGTGCTGATACGTATGTCATTCCGATTTATTTTTAGAAATTATGAAGCCGGTGAGACAGATAATGAGGCCTATAGATCACACCTAAAAATTGATGTTAAAAGAAGATTAACCTCTTTCTGAAGTTGTTGATTTCTGTCCTTTCTTTGACACAACTTGAGTCTTTTCAGTGATTCCAGGCACTTCTATGGTCAATAACTTTCTTTTACCGTGGGTGTGTGGTAGCTCCATCAGCTGTCACTGGGGATTGACCATGACATTAGAATCCTGGCTCCTCCAGGTTCTAGAATGAACTGATGTGAGCGGGCTGAGCTGTGGCAGATACCCGAGCTGTGGCTGAGGTGTGTAAGATTAAACGCTTCTTTATCTCTTTAACGTGTGTGGATCTTCATTTTGGGAACTGCTGCCCATTGAACACTGGCGGTGAGGATGGTATGCGCCTAGATACACTTCAACACGCTTTGGCTGGAGAAGATTAGGAGAATTAAACATTGCTGTGGAGGAATCTGGAGTTTGACATCTGGATGCTGTTGAGCCAAGCCATAGAGGCTCACTGTTGTCACATGACATTTGACTGAGAACTGATTGCTGTCATATTGTTGACCAGCGTGAGTAACATTACTATGATATTAATGCAAGCTTGGACTGGATGGGGACCGCAAGGAGGGGATGGCAGAACCTTGTCACTGAGTGAGACGAGTGGAGGAAACTGGTGTTTTCCGATTCTAAGTTAAGCGCCCAGTATTACTGAGGAAATAATAATGTCATATTGTCACTCCTAATGAGCAGATGGCATAGATTGCTAGCGCATGGAGAAGGTATCACCTTTCAGCTTTACAGTGCGAGTGATAGTGCCCGCACGTGCCTGGTCCCTTTTGGTAACTGTCTCAGCAGTGCGTTAAAGGAGCGCCATGCACTCCCTGTTGGAAACAGGGAGTGCATGTGCCTATACAATAGTTATTTTCTGAGGTAGTGAAAAGGCCGGTATATGCCTGCCATCTTTGGCTACTGTCTCTGCAGCGCGTGAAGAAGCGCTGCGCGGCTGAGAAAAAACGGGGAGCGTGCATCTAAGCAGTTCTCATTTCAGGTCTGCTAGTGGCTAGTTGGTGTATACAACAAAGTCGAGGAAGAAACGCTTGATCCGTCTGCTCTAGACTGGCACAGCTGCATCGGAAAGATGTGTTCCTCTCCCGCTCTTCACCCTTACAGGAACTTCTCTGCTCTCTCAGTAGTTCAGCTTTCCAGACATTACCACGGTTAATGTCAAGTTAAAAAACACAGAGCCACCTATGGATCGTTTATGAGAATGAAAACTACAGCTGCATTTGGTTTACTTAAAGTCATCGTGGAAAAACAGAAAACCATCGGCTCTGTGATCAGCACACTTGTGTGGATTGTAACATGTATATCAGACAATTTTGGGGAGTGTGAGTAGAGAGCGTGTGTTTTTCTTCTGGTGTTCAGGAGCGCAGAGTGTAGGGGCTCTGTTTTTTCAGAAGGTATTCAAAAAATTGTTCAGAAAACAGGGGAAGTTACATAGGATGGATATAAGCCCGGGAGGGTATGGAGGTCAAACAACAAAAATGAATTCCTGGGTAGAGTTGAATACAAGAATAGGTACACTGTCTGTAAATTCTATGTGTCTGTTAAAGGTTATAACATTCTGAGGGGGGCTGTACAGAAGGATTTAGGTACCTGTCTTAATCCTAACACCAGTCCACAAATTTTAGTTTAGAATATCACCAGATCTGAAAACAATGGGGCAGATTTATGAGCCCCTTGCGCCACTTTTGCGTCACTTTTCCCATGTTAAAAGTGAGGCAAAAGTGGCGCAAGGGGCTCATAAATCTGCCCCAATGTTTCTATTTATGAGAAGGAATTTCCTGAGGCGTTTTCAGGAAAAGCTAGGCTGCCTCAAAACATATGTGCGCAAAATAAGGTTGAAAGAAAAGGCAGTACTGGTAGCAGTCAAAGTAAGATGTCTTCCAGTGAATGTACATGATGCGGTGAGAGAGGACTTGCAGAAATTGTGGAAATTGTGGGTAATAATAGCGCCTGTTGAAGCAACTGAATGGTTTGTACCAGTAGTAGTTGCAAGAAAAACAGATAGCAAGGTTCACCTGTGCATTGACTTTGGAGCGCTCAATAAAGAGGTTGTTGTAGAAAAATTTCTGTTGCCTAATATAACAGAGATACTTACAGCTGTAGCGGGAACTACATTTTTCTCAACCCTGGACTTAATTTCAACATACTACCGAATTTGACTGCTTTCAGATTCTCAGGAGCTAACAGCTTTTATCACACTGATGGGGCCTACAAATGTAAACGTATGCCATTTGGTCTTGTTTCAGCTGCGTCAGTATTTCTGTGAGCAATATCATCTCTACTTTCTGGGATCGCTGGGGTATTCTTCTGCCAAGATGATGTTTTGATATTTGGTAATTCGAAGTCACAACATGATGAGAGGTTAAGGCAGGTCTTAAAGATATTTAAAGAGTGCATTCTAACTGTGCAAAGGGAAAAATATAGGCTACAGTGTACAGAAATAAATTGTCTGGGCTATAAAAATACTTCTCAAGGGATACAACCCAGAGCAGAGCTCATCAACACTATACTGAAGTTAATGGCGCCAAAAAACAAGGATGAGTCACAATCCTTTTTAGGGATGATTGAATTTTACAGTAAATTCATTAGTAGTTTTGCGACTCGTACATTCCATATGATAAAATTGCTGGAGAAAAAAAAAAGATTCAAGTGGGCTGAGGATTGTGAGGTAGATTTTGAGGATATGGAAAGGAGTGTGGCTGATGCTCCGAAATTGAAGTTGTTCACACCAGAGAAAAAAGTAATTTTAACAACTGATGCCAGTACAAAAGGATTAGGAGCAGTAATGTTGTAGGAACAGGATCAGGGAGAAGTGACTATTGCGTTTACCTCCTGGGCATTGAGACAGGCTGGAGCTAAATATTCTGCAATAGAAAAAGGGGCACTGGCTGTGTACTGGGCGCATAACAAGTTTAAAAATGTCATTTGGAGAACTGCTTTCAAGCTGAGAACTGATCACCAGTCTCTTAGGAAGGTGTTCACAGAAAAAGGGTTGAGAAGAAATTTTGAGCAGGATTAAGAGATTGGTTGTTAATCTCCAGGAGTTTACATTTGATGGTGACTATATTCCAGGGGTTTATGCAGCTGATAGTCTGTCACGTTTAGTTAATGACACCAAAGAAGGAATTGAGACTGGTGGTGACAGCAATGAGGAAACTGATTTACCTAAGGAAGATGTGTGTGAGATCAGTAAGGATATTATTGCGAAAATAAATTGGAAACAGGAGTTAGATGCTGATCCTGGTTTAAGTAAAGTGCAAAACATGTTAATTGAGGGATTAAATAACAAAGAAAAAGATGATGAGCTGATAAGACCATTTTGGATGGTCAGAGGAAAATTGCCAGAGATGGGTGGATGTCTGTTTAGGATTACAAGATTGATACCTCTAGAAACACTTAGAAGGAAATTGATTGACCTAGTCCATGAGGGTCATTTTGAAATCATAAATACCAAACAAAAACTAAGGTTGGATTATTGGTGGCCTGGAAGGGATGTTGTGATAGAAAGGGTGGTAAGGGATTGTGTGTCTTGTTCTACTAGTGACAAGGTGTTAAATTCCCTGCCAGTAGGAACTTGGGTGGATGTATCAATAGAAATCATTGGTCCTTTAATTGAAGAAAGAAGTTCACTGGATATCTTGGTGTTGGTGGGCTTGTTTTCAAGATGGCCAGAAATTACATTTGTCTCAGATAGCAGTTCAAATGCCATAGTTGCGTTTCTGGTGGAAGTTTTTATACGTGAAGGGGCCCCTAATACCCTGTGAATGGCAATTAAGTGCCATTTTGCTCCAAGGAAATAAAGAAATGTTTGGAATGCTACGGCATTACACACAAGCTTTGCACCCTTTATTACCTAGAAACCAAAGGGGTGATAGAAAGATGTAATAAAACACCTAAAAAATTAATTCAGCTAGCAAAATCCAATGGGTTGTGTTGGAAAGTAGAGGTACTAAGGCGTTTAGAAGCATTTCGCCTTACTTGTCAATAGTCCACAAGCATGACTCCGTAGTTAGTTTCTAAAAGGCAAGAAGCTCAATTCCAGATTAGTACAGGGGTGGATGAGCTGGCATAAAGATTGGGCGAATGTAAATGTAAATCAACAGTAGAGAACAAAAGAATTAGAGTTACAAGCAGCCCACAAAGAACGATATGACCTAACACATAAAAACAGGTTGGTAGTCTTTAAACTGGGTGATTGGGCCAGAGTAAAAGCTCCCACTGGCAACAAGAGTTAGTCAAAGTTTACCAAACCTATGAAGATTATTAAGCTTTTTCGCAATCTGTCAAGACTCAAGATGGTAGGATTTTGAATTTAGGAAGAGTGGCGAGAAACATTTGGTGAAGTCAGTGTAAAGAAAGGGTGAAAATAAATGAAAATATATCAGGTGAAAACCACATAGTCAGAAACAACCAGCTGTCCAATAGGAACAAGATTAAATGATATGTTATATCAAGTGAACATATGACCCGCCCTCCAAGCTTCTTGAAAGATTATCTGGTCTGATAAGTATGGAAAATGTGAAGATCTAACACCAACATTAACTCAGTGGTTCTCTTATTGAGTGTAAGTCACTTCAACTCTCTTTTTTGAGGACTCATTTTCCTGTGATCTGTTAGAACATTTTCTATATTTGTTTTATCCTTTGGGGTGCCCTCTTCGTTTTTGTTTCATTACATGAGCTCTTTTTCTTTAGGGTTTGAACTTTAGTATCTGATTAACCAGTATGTGTTGTTCTTCCATAGTATTGTATATGTTATGTTATGTTAATAACTTTTATAAAGCGCGGCGATTACCCGAGGGTGTCCTGGCGCTAACATAACTAACCTGAGGGAGCAAGGAGGAACTAAACTTATTCAGCAAAAAGCCAGGTCTCACTTTGTTCTGTTTGTGAAATTGTATAAAACAGGGAGCTGTGTGGTAGCTCCATCAGCTGTCACTGGGGATTGAGTCATGACATTAGAACCCTGGCTCCTCCAGATTTTAGAATGAACTGATGTGAGCGGGCTGAGCTGTGACAGATACCAGAGCTGTGGCTGAGCTGTCAAAATGAGTCACCACGTCATCCCTTCAACCTGTGTGGATCTTCATTTTGGGAACTGCTGCCCATGGAACAGCGTGCCCTCTGACCTTGGATGCTACTGCACTGCACTGTGGGTGGCAAATGTTCCTCTTTGTGTCTTGGCTCTCCAAAGAGCTGTGAGACAACCAGTCAAGCTTTTACAAGAAGTGATGGAGTGTGGAACAAAATCCATCACAAAGGAATAACTCTCAGCATAGTCATTGTTTAATCAGTTATATCTTTAAAAGAGCATCCATAGAAGTGTAATGTAAAACTATAAAATAAAATGGGAACTAAGAAACGAGGCCCTGGAGTCTTCTGGGGCTTAAATAGGATCAGCACTTATTTTAGTGCCTTTAAGTATAGCTTAAAATGCTATGCGTGACAATAAAACTGGTTCACCAAACTTCAGCAGGCCCTAGAAGGTATTGAGTATCAGTTTGTCCTAAGAGTAATGGTACTGCATGACTTGAGGTCCCCTTTGTGCTAGCTTCTCAGTGGACCAGGGTGAAACAGTGTTCAACTCAGACTGATCCCAGAGAGCTGAGAAATAGACACTAATCTCATAAAACCCCAAAAGACATCACGAAAAATTGAATTGGAATTCTCAACCCGCATAAAGAGGCCCCAAAGTGAAAAGCACAGCAGGCTTTGAGGGACTCACATATCTTGAAAAATGTTCAAGTCACAGGTGCACTCATAGTACGTGGGACAAATAACTTGTGAGTGCCTTTTCAATAAGATATATGTTTAAAGAGAATATTTCTCCCCTGAGGGATTAATTAAGGTTTCTTTCAGGCACATAAATTAGCTGTTGTTGTTAGATCAATTCCGCCGCATCAATTTTTGTTCCTTGCTGTTCATATTGCCCAGCTGCGTGTGGAGTATTGGGGCAAACCCCCTTTTTTATTGAAACAGTAATTCACACCTACCTGCAAAGATTCCCAGAAGGAAAACTGTAGAAAGTCTAAAGGGGAATTGAGAGGGTCTTTCCTGATGTGTTCTCCACCTAGGACGAAGACTCGAGTGTGGGTGGGTGGTGACGCCATCTCTGAACCAGCAGTGAGGATGGGGAAGAAGTTCACCAGGGTGTCTGTGAAAAGACTGGAGACGTCAATCACCCCAGAAAAGGAGCCCACTTAGAACCTTTTATTGATAGTGAAGGCAGACATGCTCTGAAGCTGGTGTAATAGCATTGTTTGTGGTTTACAAATACTAAAGCGGCCATCAGAGCAGGGTGTTAAACCTGCAGTTGTCAAGATGGATGGGCTTGAGAAAACATTGTTGACATCAGTTTGCGTTCAAGCATAGTTTACAATATTCCGGCCGTGTGTTGTCACAACCATTCCTCGGATGAAGGCGCAGCTTGAGCGACATGAGAATGCAGCCATGGCTATCAACATCTGCATTGCATTGTAGCTTCTATACAGCACTTCATACCCTGTTGTATGGTGGCAAAGTGCATTATCGAATCAATAGCACGCTACTTCATGGAGGAGTGCGTGGTTGGAGTCGTTGGAGTTGTAAACTATCGCCCACTTACTATTCTTCTGTTATTGCTCAAAACAGTAGAAATTTTTTTTTCTCTAATTCTGGAAAAAACCAAAGCGCTTGATCCTTGATAACTAGGTTTTCACCTGGCGTGCATATCAACTCTACGCCTGCCATTAGAACAGTGAGCCACCTCTTCCATGAACCCAGAAAAGGCGAAGAGTAACCGAAGGATACGTTTACTTTGAGTATCTTTGTATATAAGTAAATATGCCTGAATTAAAGAAACACTATAACATTAAAACAAGTTTAAAAACAAAAAAGAAGCAGCATTAAAAGATAGAATGCACAATGAATGACTGTAATAGGCGTACCACCTCAAATAGAGAAGAGATTGCAATGTGGCTTTGCAGCAGCCGGGGAGCTTCACAGCCCCTGAGCGTACCGCGCAGCAGCAGATGGTCGCTGAGTCCATCTCGATGCTCTGCTGAAGGAATCGCACTCTGAAAACAACGGCCTCCATTCCTAGCGCTCCGTGGGGGAGGGTGTTGTTTATGGATGTAATGAAGATAGGTATATTGGAGAACAGGTAAGCATCATTTCCTCATTAATATTTCATTAATATTCATAAGCACTGAATAGAATAGCAAACTCATCCTTTCCCAGAAGAAATGGGACAGCATCAGGAATAGAAGTTGGAGAATTTAGACAGAGTGAGTAAGGGACATCTGAAACATGTCTTACGTTGGCATCCGGGGATGTGATAGCTCGCGTAAAGGTCAAGAACTGAAAACCCCAGTCAATGTTTCTTCACTCTACATCTGTAGAGCTACTCATAAAGTGGGGATGTCTTGGGGTCTGCTGCTTGGGTGTTGCTATGATGTCTTACTGCAAATAAAGAGCCATTAATACTTTAGTAATGTTTGGAGCAAACTGAGTCCTCTCAGTCATTGTTAGCTTGGTTGCTGCCATTGTCATATTTTATTTAACGCCCCCACTTTGGGCGTCTTGGTGGCTGTACAATTTAATCAACTGTCCTCATTAAATTTCTACTATAAATCCTAGAAAGAAACGTACCCTCTGCAGAAAATTAGACCGAGACAAAACGGACAGACAGTGAAAGAGAAGCATCTGGCGGTAAAGCCTCAGTGTAGGCAGACGCAGACGAAAATGGCGCATATACAAATGGATTTGACCCTAGAGGACCGCCGTATTAAGTTTTTGAGAACTTCGAGTGTTATTATCAGCAACTCTACTAACGCATGTGAAGTCCACCAGGAGCGATGTTTCAAGGGGCTGTTGAAGTAGGTCACATAAGTTACTAGGATTGAGTAGAATGACCAACCTGGCAGGAAAGACGCAGGTGGACAGTAGGAGGATAAGCCTCAATAACAGGGTGAAATTGTTTTTCTAACTGAAAAAAGCACCCAATCTTTGTACAATAAATCATGGGGTGCAGTCAGGATTCATTTACATTTTTCTACTTGCAAGAAAGACTAAGGGATCCATCATCGCACCTGAAGCGTCAATAAATCCAACTACCCAGATTACAACTGAACTCATGTTTGTATGGAATAGGGAATAATGTTTGGAATTTAGTGTTACCACACCAATTTCCTCACATCATTCCATAATTCCAGGCCTTTTTCCTGGGTCTAATTGTTCCAGGCTTGATTTGGACAATTTGTCCCTGGAAATAGTGTAGTCTCACCACATGCAGTAATTCTGCAGGACTTACAATATCGACTTAAGCGAAGAGTCAGGTTTCCTTCCTCTTTTCAATCAAAATGGTGTTAAGAGGGTCCTCAGAATGAGGGTCCATGTGAGGGGGACTTTAAATTAAAAATCAGGAACTCTGAATAGGACATCCAGTTGGACGGCTCCCCGTAGGGGGAGTTAGGTGGTCACAGGATCCACCGTGTCTTTCCTGGAGACGGGGGAAAGCAGGACTGCGCTCCTGAGCTGGGTGGTCGCAGCAGAGGCCACTGCTGAGAAGGTGGCCTGGGTGCACCACCTCAAGAAATCCGCTGTCCTAGGTGCATCACAGATCTGGGCTGCTGACGTGTTGGGGCCTGGACTAGTCTTCACTTAGGGCATCAGCAGGGATTAGAGAGTAAGAAGAGACCACTTGGTAATAGAGCCCTGAAAGTATCTCCAGCATGTGACTCCATATGCCTCTGAATGAGAGAGAATACAGTGTGCTTAGGCAGGAGGGCTGCTCTTTGTGTTTAAACCTATTTTCATTTTCGAGTATTTTAATATATGTGCATTTAATTCTATTAAATGTTGAAAATAGAAAGCAACATTGCCTTTACACAAGCGTTACTTTCTACGATAGAATAGATTTATTTCTCACTCAAAAACATCGCAGACTTGTGAAGATATTCGGTGTATATGAATTTAATTAAGATACCCATGCAGGAGAACTGGTGTTGCAGGTAATTAAATATTCTCTTTATCCTGTTCCTTTCCCCATGAATCAGAACACGTATCTCCACCGGGGCCCATGGTACCCCTACAAAGGTTTGCAGGCTTGCTCCCGAGTGCCCAGAAATCTGCAAATCTACACTATACCAGCAACGCCATCCGTTGCAGCATGGCAAGGACTGCCAAGGGCTTGGACAGGCGTCGGTCAATGCCTACCAATATTGAATAAACCTCTCACAAAGCGAAACAGATAGATTCTTTTCAAGGTTTGTGTCGTAAAGGGAGGAACAATGAATACAAATAAATGTTTCAACATTGGTGGTTCCAACAGTTGGAAACCCATATGCTGATGTTTAATAACTTTTCACATACATGCCATGTGTTGGTGACTCACGCTAAGTGTATATCTCAGTCTTGGAATCTCATAGATTTAATTGAATCTAAACACAAGCATCCTATCTGTCGGATGTGTTAGGTAGAAGGTCTGTGCAGGCAACAGATGATGTGTTGATTCTGTGCATCTGTCTAGAGCCTCCTGCTGGTCACTCTCTCTTTAATGGGCTATCTTCTGCTTGCTCCTCATGACTCTTCTAGCCGTGCGCAAAGGGTACCGGATCCAGGCGGACAAGGAGCGGGATTCGATGAAGGTGATGTACTATGTGGAGAAGGAGCTGGCCCAGTTTGACCCAACCAGGAAGATGAGAGAGAAATGTAAGTTCCACCTTTGTCAGATCTCTGTGCTTGAGGGAAGCCAAGGCCTGGAGCACCTGGCAGAGCTCTGCCTGCAAGCCTGGGGAAAGGATGCTGATGTTACTCCAGTCGTCTGCTACTCAGTCTTTACTAAGGGAATCGCCTCCTGGCCCGGCTCATATGGGGGAGATCCTGGAGAGGGTCTGGCTGCAGGATTCTGGTGCTGGGGGGGGGGGGGGGGGGTCCATGAAGATAACAGGAGCTGCCAAATGATAGACACGTTTTGAGAGGGGTAGACGGTAACAGAGGTGGAATCTACCGGTTTATGGGCTTCAAGGTAATCTGTTTAGATCAGGTATATTTACCAGATATAACACACAAAAGGAGAAATATATCCAATTGACAGTGAACTTGTGAGCATTGTTAAATAAAGCAGGACTCTGCAGCAGATTCCAGTAGGAATGAGCAACTTACAGACAAACACAAGAAACATACATAAAACTTCTAATCAAATTTGTTTTTTCTATTGCAAATTACTTTGACAATGTGAATTTGCATTTAGCACTGAGCAGTGACTGTTGGAGAACTTTCAAACTGGTGCGACATTAAGCTTATCCACAAATTCCTTCAAACATGCGAATTCTACTTCTCATAGAAGACATGTTGGAGTATGACGCCTAAATATGCATTTTATCATAGAAATCGCCTCCATAAAGGCCACAGGTATGACATTCAGGTGTGCAGGGGACTCATGCAACGCTCCTGTAGGTAGTGATGAGTCTTGGAGAAACATTATAGAAAGAGCGTGCCTGGGGAAATGAGGTGCGAATAGCAGCACTAACTGACCTTAATTAGCACGCAAATATGTTTAATTAATTTGAAAACTCATAAATTTTGTCTTTAAAACAGTAGAGCTTTAGTTATATCTCCCCATCCCAAATAGCCCATTTTCGTTTTTAGTAAAGCTTCTTTTTTTCCGAATATACTCTTTAAACTCCAAACACCAGTTTACAATGATCTCTTATTACACTGTTGTCCCCAAGTGCGAGCTTGCCAGATTCTGACAATGCACTATTTCTGATTCCAAGTGTCAGCCATCTAATTTTAGCCAATAAACCTGGCTTGTCCCCAGTAATCAGTTTCTCATTTTTGTTAAATACATTGTTGTTACCAAACCCGTTTTCCGTTGTCTCAACGTACCTTGTTGCCCTAAATCCTAGATTATCGTATTTTAAATATGAACACAGCTTATTGCATGCATATGTATATTCCTGTCTGGGTGGAGGTGCATTATTTTCAAGGTTTGTCTAAGGAGAAGAGTTGTTGTTCCACTCCTCTGAGTTTGTTGCGGGTGATGTGCATCTGAAGGTGTGCGCTGCACGCTTTCACGCTGGTTTTTCCGGGTGCAATCCGTCTTGAACTACATTTTTATGGGGAAAAAACTATTATGCATGTAAGATGTGTTTTTACAGGCTTGGCAAAATGCTAGTATGCCCTGTTGCTAGTTTTCATCTTGCTTATACAATCTGTTTATTTGTTATACTCTGCAATTTTGCTCACGGATTCTTGCATTATATCCTTTCATCCCACTGGTATAGGTGACCTGGTATGGGTGACACTGGCAGTGTTTCATGGAACTGCACATGATACTTTTGCTGGTGCGTGTGGTGTGTGTTTCTGTCTTGGCTGTATTTGTTGCTGTGTTTTATTGCCTGGGATGGGTGGAGAAAGTGATGATATGTTTACCCCATTGCTTGAGTTGGTGTCAACTTTTTCTGTGTGGAGATGGTACATGCCTCATTGGGTCGGGTACCCATTTCTTTATGTGTGATGGGTGAGAGCCTCACTTGGTGGGATGCTATATGCTGTGATATATGTGGAGGGAGTGAACTCTTCAAACAGTGGGGGAGATACCAACTTCTGTGCGCACTATTTCTGTGTGTGCACGCGTGCGGGGAGGGTGGACAGATCAACTTTTGTGAGCATGGAGTTTGCTAAATCCAGAGGGGTGCCTGTGTGTGTGTGTGTGTGTGTATCTGTGTATGCCAAGGCATTCATATTTTAGAATATCAATACAAGTACAATGGTCAGATTTCCATTTTTACATTACAATCAATAATATACAGGTACAACACATTAATTGTCCTTAATCGTGTGTACAATTATCATAGGAGATTTCCAAGTGTACAATAATGATAGACTTCTTCATCTTTTCTTGAAAATAGTGCCCGATGCATTTCGGGTTAATAAATCCCTTCGTCAGGGGAAAACCTTTGTCCAACATTGGTCTTCATATGTGAAGGACACCACGCATTTTCTACAAAAACTCACCTCCATCAATAACATGGACCTTACAGATATCATTTTGTGCACCATAGATGTCACCGCTCTATATACATCCATACCTCACCAAGCTGGCCTTGAAGCGGTAGAGTGGGCATTACTAAATACACCTGATATTGACATTGAAAGACTCTTCATCATGAAACTCCTGCATTTTTGTCTCAACCACAGTTATTTTGAATAGGAGGGATGTTTTTATGCCCAACTAACCGGCACCTCAATGGGTTTTTCCGGAGCCCCAGCTTATGCCAACACCTTTATGGCCCTTTTTGAATCAGAAAACATCATGATGAATTCCAACTGGTGGTCTCATATTCTAATGTATTGTAGATACATCGATGACATTTTCATACTCTGGACAGATACTAGCACTCATTTAAGAACCATGATTGATGAACTCAATACAATTGACCCAAGGATTCAATTTACTTATAATATTCAACATCAAAATATCCAGTTCCTGGATGTTCTCATCACTAAGTCTCCAGATAATTGCAGCTTTGAAACTTCTGTTTTCCAGAAACCCACAGACCGCAACAGCACATTGATCTATAACAGTTTCCATCCTAAGAGTCTACTAAGGAATCTTCCGTACTCTCAACTACTCAGAGTTCGACGCATATGTTCTAATCCCGATATTACCAAAATTAAAGAAAAAGAATTTATACAACGCTTTAAAGATCGTGGTTATCCTGACAATGTCCTTCAAGACTGCTTGAGACGAGCACAACAACTCAGCCGACAGGAGTTATCACATCAATCAACTAAACAACCAACAGACCGTTTAGTGTTTGTCTCTAAATTCACAATAGCATCAAAATTGATCCAAAAAACTATTAATTCCCGATGGGAAATGCTTGAACATGAAAATGACTTCAATGGCATATTTGCCACTAAACCCTTGTATGCATATACATGTGGGAATAACTTGTAAGCGTTGCTATCTTCTCCTTCTCTAATCTCGACCACCGTAAAGTATAAAGGCACCATGAAATGCAACAATTGCATTCATTGCAATAATGTGATTAGCGGCGATGTCCTTACCCATCCATCATCTGGTAAACAAATCAACCTTAAACATTCAAGTGACTGTAACTCCATGAATATCATTTATTGCATCAAATGCCCCTGCGGAAAAGCCTACATTGGGAAAACCGAAAGAAAAATCAAAATCAGAATAACAGAACACAAAAGCAAGATTAGGAACCACAGCTCCACTTCTTCTCTTGCAACACATTGGAACGAATCCAGACACATCATAGCTCAACTTAGGTTCCAAATTGTTGAGTCTGTAACACCTAGGCCAGGTGAAGATACTACTTAAAAACTTCTCCAAAGAGAGGTTTACTGGATTAAATTGCTTAATACCATGATGCCATTTGGTCTTAATGACCGTATGGATATGAGTTGTTTCCTTTGATCCTACCACCTATTACATGGTATCCACTTATATCAGGAATCATTATAACCTACAAGCCCTTCAACATTATTAGGTTCTCACAGATCTTTCCACATAAATACACACTCGTTCTCAGGCACATATTTTTTTGTTATTTTTTGATGATTCTTGTATGATTATTTATTGTTATATATTCTTGTCTGCTCACCTGCTCAATAAGGATGGTATGAATGCAATTTAAATGTGATTTTGTTGAACTTATCACCCATTCATCCCGCTTTTTACACCTGTTCATCCTTCCTTTGAGTATTTATTCCTTTTTCTTTTCCACACTTTATTTTCCAATAACTTCTAACTATTTCAGTACCAAATCTCATATTCTCTCAACACTAAAATGCTCATCATATTTTCCACCTTCACCGCTTCAGTTGCCCATTCTTTACACTACTCCAATTAGTATTCTCCCCCACCCACCCCTTTATTATCCTTATATTTTATATAATTTCTCTGATGCGATTCCCAGATTTCTCCACTACACGCAACTATTTGGTTAACATCTTCAGTCACTCCCTTTTTGTTTTTTCTCATTGGATATAATGATTATACACCTCCGTTCATCTTTTTCGTTTTGTCATTTTATCGTGTTTTTAGTGTTTTCACATCATTATTCTTTAGTGCATTCTCACACAGCACATATTTCTTTTTTCAAGGAGTGGTTTACCCATTGTCACCAGTTTTTCAGCAGTTGCAGTTTGTCACGATCACTGCCTTGAGTATTTTTACTATTTCCATTACATGTGTCACATGACACATCGCGTTGTGTTAGTTTCCGGGTTGATCCCTAAAACCTTCGCGTTTTGACCATTTAGCCATCGCGTGCCTTGTTGGATTCCTCTGCTTCCTATTCGACTCCAGTACACAAACGAGGACTTTTTCACCATTTCACTCGGTAAGCACATTAGCTTTTATTTGCGTAGTACGTTCTTCGCTAACATGTCATTCCGCATTGAGCATTTTCGTTCATTCGTACAGGCTATCCTAGAGACTTCTTTCTTGTTTTGAACTGGGTCATCCATCAAGCTTATCAACTACGCCACCTAGGTGAGCGATGTTATCCATATTAGTTTTTCCTTATCAGTCCCACTCAATTCTGTATCCTTCCGCCTACATTTTCTGCTTGTCTGTTTTTAGCAGCGTTATTTCCCTCAGAACAGAATCAGCGTTACAAGACATGGTGAGCGTTTTTTCACGCCACACCGTTGGTTTCCTTTACTCATTTACATGTTTACCCTCGTTTTCTTCACCCTATCCTCTTACAATCTGGACTTTCACTAACACCAACACGCTCAAGGTCGGCTGGTTTTTTCCGCTTTTTTCCTCTTTTTTTCCTATTTTTTCCCATTTCACTTTATTCAGTTGACCATAACGTTGTTTAGAAATCACGAGGTCACCATCACCATCAGTGCATGAGAATTCTGGTTGTTGTGATAACATCTTCCACCGTAGCATCTCTGTATTTGCTGTATAAATTGTATAAATGGATAATTTTTTTACATTCATCTCAGGTTTTCCCCTGACGAAGGGATTTATTATCCCGAAATGCATCGGGCACTATTTTCAAGAAAAGATGAAGAAGTCTATCATTATTGTACACTTGGAAATCTCCTATGATAATTGTACACACGATTAAGGATAATTAATGTGTTGTACCTGTATATTATTGATTGTAATGTAAAAATGGAAATCTGACCATTGTACTTGTATTGATATGCTAAAATATTAATGCATAACGTTTCCCTTAATTTTCTTGGTCTACAATTGTGTTTATTTACCTGTTAAACTCCGGTGAACAGTGCGTGGTACATGGCGGGTCTTCCCACTATATCTTTTTCTACGGTTACATATCCGTTGTGATAACGGATTCAGCACCACAGCACCCATTATAAACTGACTATAGGCTTTCTATTAAATTGATTAAATAGGTGTGCACCTTTTCACGTATCTACTGTATCTGTGTATGGACATGTATAACCCACGCTGTGGGACCGACTCAATCCTCACATCCTGGGTGAACCTTGTCAGAACCTGATAGACACTATCTTAATGAGGATCGGTGCGATGTGAGCCTGCATCGCAGTAGTATAATTAGGTACTTTCTAGCGAGTGTATAAAAAAACTAAAACTGCATTTAGATTTGCCTCATTCCACATTATAACCTTCCCTACTATCAAGGCACGTGTGGAGTTAGAATAGTGATTGCACACTTCCTCTTATGGTTAATGGCCGTCCATCCTCATAATAATAGGTATGTTATGTTACGTGGAGTGTGGTGTGGTGCAAACTCCACTGGGTGCCTCTTCTTTTATGCTGACATTGTCCTCAGTGTGTGGTGTACTCCACATTCGGGCATAGTCTTTCAGTTTGTGTCCATGTGGTCCTCAGCGGGTGTGATTGCTTTGAATTTGTGCGTACACATGGCGGATTTGTGGAGATTGTTTTTGTTGAGTTCAGAGCTTGAGAAGTTGTGTTTTGTCTGTATTTTGTACTCAGGATTAAGAATTGTGGTTGTAGCTTATGCATATGATACATGCACTGTAATTTAGATTAGTTTAGTGTTTAGCTTGAGGAGGTGTATGCTATGTTTTTGTTTGTTTTGGGTTGATGTGATATGTGTACATGTTCCCTTCTCTTCTTTAAGCGGGAAGATGTGCGGCATCTTACACTTGTTGAATCTCCTCCATTGTGTCTTGGCATAGCTCTAGTTTCGGTTCAATGTAGTGCTCTGTGAGTGATCTGTGCACTTCGAGCTGTTAGAATGTACTTCTTCTTGTCCCGGTGGAGCATCAGTCCCTCTACTCTTGCTCCATAAAGTATTCTACGTGAAGCAAGGCCTGTGTGAAGCTAGGACCGTGTCCTGCTTGTTCTTGATGGGCACCTGAGAGGTCACCTAAGGATACCTTCTGCTATCCTTTAACATGGAATCCGAATGATGCCATTTATAGCAAGGCTGTCTGCCTCCTCTTTTCCGGCCGCAGATTCCGAGAAGCAGTCAGGAGGATTCTGCAACACTTCTAAGATAAAGTCAAGAACTCTCTCTGACCTAGCTTTAGATGAAAAACATCCAAACATGCATGATAAAATCACATGACAGGGCAACCTCGGGTGCCTGATTAGAGTTTTCCTGGAACACACTCTAAAATTGCTTTCTTTTTGCATCTCCCAGATAACAACACTATCTCTGAGCTCAGCTCCCTGCACGAGGAAGACGCAAACTTTGGGCGGTCGTACCGGCAGTCCCGCAGAAAGCCGCCAACAGGTCGGGAACTGGATGGGAATGCAGAGTACTACCCTGGGCCATCTGGTGGCTCCACAAGGCAGCCATCTAGTTCCAGTTACAGAGAAGAAAGGAACAGTCAACGGAACAGGTAAGGTGCCCGGTGAAGGCCACCTGATGTAAAACAGGGCTGAAACTGTAGTTTGGTGAATAAATGCATGTACTAAGAGTACCACCAATTACACAAAAGAGTGCTTATCCAGTGGCGGATGGCATCGAAGAAGAATGGGGGTGGGTGCAGGCAAATGGGTGGTGGGTGGGTGCATGCATGTAAGGTGAGTGACAGCGGTAAATAAAAAGAAATAGCCACTTACTTTGCTTGCTGCCTTCCTCAGGTGCTTGCTCTTCTCTGTCTCCTCCAGACTCCGGGGGCTCCAGCAAATTCCCCTTTATTTAATCCTGGTACTGCTCTCATGCTGGCGACCAGCATGAGTGCAGTGCCAGAATTGGAGGGAGCGGCCTCTCCCAGCGCTCTCAAGAGCCCTGGAGGCCTGTGCTTTCTCTAACCCAGCTGTGTAAGACAGCTGGGTTAGAGAGGTTTAAAATGTGCATGTCTGGCCGGCCAAAGAGACATGCGCACTTTAGACTATGCACAGGCAGGCCACCACTCCTCCCTGCTGGTACTCAGCAGGCCCGCTCCATCCTGACACTCAGTTCATGTATAATAAAGCGGTAATGAATCAACTTCATTACCATTTTATTTTTCATCTCAGGGGCTTTTCTGGGGGCATTTCAGTTGGGCGACGCTCCTCCGCTCTAATGGAGGAGCCACCCATGTGCTTATCTACGCAAACCCTAGAGTCATTGACATTCTTAGTACATATTCAACTTCTTTGCGAAGTGTAAAACATATGTATTGTAAGGAGTGTTTATTCACTTTGGTGTCAGTGTCCTGCACCTTGCCTTGTCCCTGGGAGAATGTGTAGGGCCCAGCGAGAGATCTTCTGGCGGAGCATGGTTTGGGAATGGACAAGAGATGGGGTATGAAGTCTATGCAGGGTTTCGCTCCGTGTTCCTCACACTGTTGGGTAAAGGAATGAGTGAACTGAAAGCACTGAACATAAGAAGAGCGAGACTTTAGAGGATTCTGTGATCAGAGGTTGACTCAACTAGAAAGACCTGCATTTAATGCTAATCAGGTGATCATTTCTCTGGAAATGGAACTTAGTTTGAATTGTTTTGTTTTAATTTACATGATTTCCTTAAGTTTCACGTAAGCCTCGCCTAAATGTTAACTCATCTTAACTCTATTTCTAACCCTGAACTATTATATAGCCTTAATCTCAGACCTGACCCTAAATATTACCCTCACCCTAAACCCATGTTTTCAGTATGTGCTGTAGATTCTCATGCAGTGCACTCTTCTGAAATCTAATGTTGGGGTCGGAGCACTGCAGCTTGTTTCTGTTTCGGGCATGCATGGAAGGACCCATAATCACGCCGTTGAAAGCCGCAGTGCCTGGTCACAGACTCCACCTTACATTGGTTTTTTTTCCACCATTGATTTGGTTCTTGTTGCGCTGGGAAGAATCTACTCAAGGAGTCAAGACTGAAGGTCCAAAGAACATTTTCTGTAGTTTGAGCTTTGGGGGAAGCATCGAAAGAGACAATGTGCGCAAGTCGAAGCAGCAGTTTTATGTACTACTTTCCAAGATTGTATGTTGTATGAGAATGATTCAGAAGAGGTGAGCAAGCCATTTCATTTGTGCCCATTGTGCCACACCAAAGTTTCTAGTTACTATCATAGGGTCCTCAACCTATGCCTACTACGGGATCATGGCATTTTCTGAACATGTCAATATTTCTGATCTAAAAAGACTATTCTGCAACCATGCAATAGGCTTTGGGCTTCCTATGCCACGATGGAACAGAAAGTTGCATTCACTGCTGTACATGGTGCTTATGAAGAAGCAGAGAAGGATGCTGAATTTGGTGAGAAAGAAAAGTTCCCATCTGGTGCAATCAAACTGAATGGAGAGTATTGGTACCAATCTCCTGTGGAGTTTGATCCTCCTGATACCGCTCTTTCATCAGCAGCAACATTAGCTTGGGACACCATATACGAAGGACAGAGACTCCATCTACGTTGAAGGATTAGATACATGTTAGACATTGCTCTAACGAGAAAGCATACGAAGAGCCACCTTAAAGAGTGGATCAGCTTTGAAAGGAGTGTTACATCCGAGGAACCGAGCAGCAGCAGAGGATCGACTACAGCAGTAAGATGGCTTCAAAAAGAGAACACGGTGCAGGAGGATATATGACCTTGGAAACAGGATTGACACCAGGACTAGGATCAGCATCTGCATCCAGACACATCTGGCCCTGAAAAGACAGAATATCAAACGAACAGCCCTAGACGTTTTCTGAAGTTACAAAAAGAGATGAAAAACAAGCTGTGGTCTCCATCTGCCTCACCTATCAATGGGAGACGGCACTAGTCAGGTAAGACTTAACGTAGACCCTAACACAGGTCACATTAGAGCACCTTCTCTTGCACCTGTAGACACAGGTAGACCTCCATCCCACCAACAGAAAGATAAATATTATATTTAAAGGGGTTACTGCTCGGGAACTCTGGATAATTAAAATTGAAAGATTTCACCAAACAGAACAAGAGGTGCTAAGTCAATACCCCCCAACACAACACAGCCCCGACAACACAATGCAGGGTCAATGGACATAACATCGTGAGGATGAGGGCAAAGATGATGCATCGAATAATTATGTTACGGAGTCCAATTAGGAGAAGCCATTGGACCCATACCTGATCAATCTCCACCATACTACTCAATCGTTCAAAGGGCAGCTTGCCAGCATGCGGTAGCTATGCAGGTGGAAGATGAGGCAGACGAATGTCTCACTGAAACAAAATCAAGGATAGAAAAAAGAAATCAGCTACTTCTAATGCTGTGGATCATTTTAAGACAAGTTTAAAAAGAATAGTAGAAAACTTGAAGGAACAAATTAAAAGTAGATTTATCACTTCAAAAGTCAAATGGAAGTAGAAGGTAGCCCACAGGGATGCAATCTATATAAGGGTCTTACGCTGCCTAACTTAATTGACCTAAATAAAGGCAGTAAAACAGTACAAGACAATAAAGGTGTCTCCAGTAATGATGGCCATACATACAAGGTGCTGGAGACGGGCCACCCCTGGTCAGGAGAGCACGTGTATAGATGCAGCAAGCAAGACAGGGTGGCCACGAGGCCTGCTATGTGCTGGTGGACCTCCAGTTCACAAGCATTATCAAGTGGCTAAACTCCACCATTAGTGGGAAGAAATGGAGGAGCTCTTAAAACACCTGTCTGCGAGTCACATGAAAAGGAGTCAGAAATTGTGTTTACGGGCAAGGACATTGCCAATGCTGGAATACAACCTGGTTGGGACTCTGGTGATACCGCCTTCATAGAAACATCCTCCTGGGAGGGTATGCTTTGTTGTGGGAGTCTGGATTCAGGCCTTTTGCTGGGAAGCATGTGCCCAGTCCACAGGTGGATACAATTCTTGAAAAACATAAACAACACAGGGACAGACAGGTCTATGTGTGTTTAGGAATCATGTAAGGCACCATTTCATCAAGTTGCATATTTCCACCCATGGTCCATTTATTATATACAGAGGTGTGTGAAGATATGTTGGGTTCAGGTGACTGAGTTTCTTCTTGGATCACTGTCTGCTAATATAACACTAAGGGTCTTAAAGAAGGATGTGTATTAGAACCACTTCAACTTAAGTTATGTGTAATGCACCTCAGTAATTGTATTACTCTTGGGGAGTCACACCTTCAAAGAAAATTGGAGGCAAAATAATTTCATCTCTACAGAACGCTGACTATATTATCCTCCTGAGCAAAACATCAGTAGGTCTGCAGAGACCTATCACTGCATTTTCTTTTTGCCTGAACAATTACATGGAAATCAATTTAGATAAAACTAAAGTGGTAGTAATGGAGTGGAAAATTAGAAAACCTAGTTCTTGAAAAATAAGTCATAACAAAACCGAAGAAGCGGCTACATATGAGTACCTGGGTATTCTCTTTGATGAGCGAGCCAGCGTCAGGCTACACCTTCCCTCCGTAAAATGAAAGGCTAACCCCTTGGGTTTTGCTTTGAACACCCTGGCAGAGAAACTACTCAGACCCTCATTAGAACCAATACTGCGAGTAGTCAAGAGTACGTTTTTAGCATGCCATCTTTTAATTTATGGGGTGAGGAGGCGGTTGGACAGTTTGTAAAACTCTTTGACCCATCTGACGCGATGTATATTGAATGTCATACTTTTCACAAAAGAGAGTAAGGAGGAAGAGGCACAACCAGTGCATCCTCCAAAATCAATCAACAGGCAACAGCACTGTGTGCCACAAAGGAAGAGAGAGCAGAAGATACTCTCCAATTTGGGATCAAAGGCCCTCACCCACCTATGGGGTGGCATGCTCCATGATTGGGCCATTCCTGGCACCGGGCTGAAAGATTCAGGTGTGACTTAATACCTGGATGTTGGGGAGCTACTGAGGTGATTCCATCTGGGGTGGAAAATGAGTGGAGAAAGGACTATTGGGTGAAAGAGCCTGACTACAGAGGAGAATTGAACAAAAATCTGTGCTAAAACTACCTATTGTTGCATTCGTACAATTTTATAGATGCCAAAGGGTAGATGTAAGGTTTAATCCGATCCATTTGTGGAGGTCAATATATTTCTACCCTCATCGCGCTCCCTAACAAGGGGTTGAAGCATTCATCGGGACGTGTTTGCCTTCTCCGCAGAACTAAAAATGATAAAGGGATGGAAAAGTAGATTGATTTTCTGCAACCCGCAGAAAGAAAAGTCAGTCCTGACGGGAGCTTGCCCCTAGAGTCCAGGGCCCAGTCATCTTTATGGCGTCAAGGTCGACCTAGGTTAGCATGGCGAACCATCAAAAGTAACGACATGAATATTTACGACAGAAATATCTCTTGTCGTGTTCATGCTGGTGCCACACATTATATGAAAAGGTGATCAAGTGGACACGGTACTCCTTGCAAGTCATTTCAAGCATTATAAAACCCAAACTCACCTAAGGATGAATTATTTTTGTGTCATCTTAGTAGTGAAGTAAAAATGGGCGTGGATTTCTACTGTCATGGAGACAACTGTAGCAATACGAATATCCAAATCTTAGCCTGGGGTAGCGAATGCGTCTCTGCGTCTAATATTGTAATGTGCCAACATAATAGTGCTTCTCATTGTAGCAAATCCGCCTTTTCTGCATGGCCACTCCAGATTTTTCACCTTTGTTGGACCCTATCTGTTTCGATGGCTTTATAACTTGTGCAATGTACCCCACCTTGCCAGTAGCAAAGTGCCTGTGCTCCCCCATTAAATTTGGTTAAATTGGTATATTCCTCATTGGAACCTTTAACTTGCAGATACCTCTAATATGGTGTAGAAGTACACCCAGTGCTTGGAAGTTAAAATGCCTCTTGTGAAACGTGGCACCTATTTGCCATCCACAACATTGGCAGTGTAAACATGGCTTTATGCTTATCATGTGTAGCTTGACTGCTGTAGTATGACCTTTCAAAATAACCATTTTTGACAGGAGAGAACCTTCCTTTCAAATATTAATAAGTCACTGCTACGTATGCTTTGTAGCCCACAGGCAGAGTGCATGGTATTTAAAAGCAGGGCCTGTTGAAATTTAACTTCAACATGTCCTTACAGTTTCTAGCACCCAAATGCTGTTTTCACTGTAGGAAGGCTGGCTGATCCACATAAAAGCACTGGGAAGCGATATTAAATACAGTGCTTAATTTGTAAAATATGAAGTGCAGGTGCTCAAATGTTTATCGGAGGCCACACCTACTTTTCTCTGGCTCCACCCACTTCCTCCACTGGCTCCACCCATATCGTCAACTGGCACTGCTACTGTGTGCAACAATGGAACATAAGCCAAATCACCCAATATCAAATGGGCACAGAATGATCAACACAAGTGCATTTTGCTATTTGAAATTAGAATTCATGTCACTTTCCTCACTGCCATGATGAGGATGCACTAGTAAACCGAGAGCCGGCTATCATATGTACCCCAATATGTGACCTAATATGCAGACTAAGTTGTTGTTGTAAGTAGAGAAATATTAAAGACTATTACAAGAAAGGTTTTTGTGCAGTGCATGCGGAACTTTTCCATGTCGTGGTGCTCTCATTGTGGTGATAAGGGAAAACGAGGCACAGAGAAATACTGGCTTAGCATCACACGATTTTGCCAAGTGGAGAAGCGAGGATTTGTCCCTGTTTTGCTACTTTCACTTGTCACATTTAATTTAGGCATGAGATGGGTGTCTCTTTTTTTTCTTTAGTTTTAATTCAAAGGTAATGATGTGTCTTTAATTATTTTCCACGTTTTGTTTTGGAGAGTTTTATATAGCGCGAACTCGACCTGAATCCGAATCGGGTATCAGAGCGCTTTACATAGCACCAGTTACGTTACATGAGGACACACATTCATTTTTTGTTAGTCACGGGGAGATTAGGTGATTTGCCCAGAATCACAGGATGTTCAGCCTCATTACCGAGACTCGAACCCAGTTCCCCAGGTCTGAGGTGGAGCGCCCTAGCCATTAGGCCAACTCCTCTCCCCTGTTAAAAGGCTTAAAACTTATTAGTGGTAATGCTTACATTCAAAATACACATCGATAAGTGGAGCTGCACATCGTGCAAACCACACCATATAGATGTTTCTTCATGTACACTTCTTTTTATGCGGTGGCTTGTGGCCTCAACAGAGTGATAATGCACAGTGGTATAATCCAGCCTACAGCCCACAGTTTTGAACAGGAGGCCACTCTCTTTCCCCTGATAAAAAACACTCTCAGGGAGATGAAGCATCCCTCCATCTCTTTCATGCTCTAACATAACATCTGTGCTCTGAGCGCCAGGGAGCGAGGCGCAGAATCAGAATAACATTATTTTTCAAAATCAGTGACGCCGCGGCTGCCCTCAGAAATTCGGACGGACTCAGTTTATTTTACAAGACCCGGTCCCCGACCAGTCCGTCCAGCATCAGTGTACAATTTTCTAGGAGCGAGAAACTGGCAATCTCGCCTCGCATTCATATCATAAACTGACCCTGATGGACTCTTGCAAGGAAGAGAGGCCAGAGCCAGTAGGGAATGTTTAGGCAAGGCAGCCAGGGTTATTACGTGACGTCAGAGCATGCCCGGCGCCAGTACCCAGCCATTTGTTGAGTGACTGAGACCAGACACCATCACCCAGAAACCAAACCAAACTGCGTTTCGTCGTGGGGAACAGCCCGAGAAGTGAAGAGTCAAGTGAAGTAATTTGTGCGCGGCCGCGCGCCATTTTGGACTACAAGTGGAACAGTGGCTGCTGTGAGGACACGCCGGGCAGTGCCCGCCCCACCCATGGCTTTACACTACTGCGGCAGGCCCTATCGAAAAATCACATTGGTTAGGACTAGGAGGACGGTTAAAGACAAAAGTGTGTGTACCACCTACTAGGGCCGGCGGGCCCCGCAGTGGCTACTAGGGCAGGCACAGGCACTGGCTGGGCAGGGATGGCAGTCAGTGAATCTGGATCGCGTAATCATATCGAGTTAATCGAATCTTAAATGTGGGGCCGACGGAGCTAGCTGCCCTGCCGGGCTGCCAGTGCCACCCCTACCACCACAGTGATCAGGTGACTGTTGGTCGGGTCGTCACGCCACCCCCCACCCCCCACCCCCACACTCCAAAATGAAATGCAGCGTTGGTTTTTGTGGCAAGGCAATGATGGCATATTGGCATCGCTAGTAGCAGCTACTAGTACAGTACAACTACTAAGTAGGTTAGTACTTAACTTACCGTTACCTGTGGTGGGTCGGCCGGCAGGGGCTCACTCGGGACACACTCACACCGGCTGCACGCACAGCCTTTTTTCTTTAATAACTGACTAGGCCTGCCTGGTGCTGCTTAATACTACCAGTCAGACACAGTACTCTAGTGGATGTGGCTGATCGATGCCCCCAACACCACACTGGGTCGTCGTTGGGTCGGGTGCCTGAAGCTTCATTAGCCACGAACTATTTTTAAAGAGAGTGAAGGACCGTCATTTGTTACAACACTTCCTCTGTAAAGATCTGCAATTGCTGTCTACTGTTTATAAATCGTCTTGGCCACGCAATATTGAAAACCAGATTGGCAACCACTGCTTGTTACATATTGCTGATGGTTACATTTAATCGGCATAATGCAGAACGAACTAATTGACCTGTGACATCAAGGCCTCCATTTATTGGTATCCGGGATTTTTCCTGTGATTTAAATCAATTAGGTGTTTCAGTTAAGACCACCTTCCAGTCAGGTTGCCCCCTCTTTGGTCCTGATGAAGACCCGCAAGGCCAAGGCTTAAATATCCCTAAGGCCAACAAGACGGGTCGAAACGTCGACGCCCACCTTTAACTACCTGGGACACATATTCATCTCTCCGTGCAAGACCATCAACGGGGTCTATGTTTGAAATATACTAAGAATTTTGTATTTAATGAATGTGACCAGGTTTCTTGAATTCTGGACGGTGAATCACAACCGATCCACATTGCCTAAAATTGATTGAATATTCTGACTACTATGTATCTTTCATTTCTTGTCTCATTCACTCACTCCTTTATCACCTTCCCTTAATGCACGTTTCTCTTTGGAGCAACCTTGTTCTGTCCTAATACTAAAAATTTCCAAAAATAAACGCATGTATATTATTTCACAGTGTTTTGGATGTTGTTCTTTTTCAGTATGAACGATTTATTGAATATTGCGAGCCATTGTTCTTAAACAAAATTCTGTGTTTTTTGGGCTCAGGAGTAGTTAAACAAATTAACTAAGCGAAGCATATTGTCTCAGATAGATTGATTATTGGTCAAGGACCATTGTTTTTGGTATCAGCTATTCACCCAGGTCCTTTTTACCATGGGTTACCCCATTTTTGTAATGGTGCTCTGTACTATAGCTGTTCATCGTTCTGCACCAAGAATGAATGTGTGTCCTCATGTAACGTAACTGGTGCTATGTAAAGCGCTCTGATACCTGATTGGATTCTGGTCAAGTTTGCGCTATATAAAACTCAGCACAAAAAAAAAAAATGATGAATCTCTTCTGGGGGTGGGGCTCAGGGCAGGTTAAGTGTCCCACACGGCAGCACTGTTAACCGCCCGCGCCGGCTGACTCACTCGGGAGATGTGATGTGAAAAACACAATGCTGCTGCACGAGAGAGAGGACAGTAGTACAGTAGCAAGTGTACAGTAGTAAGTTACATTGAAAAATGTGACGTGCATGGCGAGCCTCGTGCGCAGCAGATGCGTGTAGAGCCAGAGTCAGACTGTAGACCGGGCCCTGTCAAGGAAGTGCAAAAGTAGGTGGGTCAGGGATTGTAAACATTTCCCCCATTAGTAACGGATGGGCCAGGAATCACCCTACCCATTGGCTAGTGGCTGTCATAAATGTGGCAATTCCAAGCACCCACTTCAGAACACTTTCTAGACCTGTGAAAGATCTGAAGAGAATCGAACCATCTGTCTATGACCTGAGAGGAGCCCTGAAGGGTTCAACCTGCCTCCTTCTTGTACCCAGGACAAAGAATTGGAATACAAGGTTCAGCTGTCTGACATCTGATATGGCTGCAGGGAGACAACTAGCAACAAGAGGCCTTTTGCTGGAAGTATTCTGCTGACCAGAGGCAACTGGATCTGGACTGAACCCTGCTGTTGGCCTCTACCATGATACCATATTAGCCTCTAAGGGGCAGATACAAAGCATTTTTCTGGTTGCAAATGGCCCGTTTCGCAGAATCGGGCCACTTGCGACCGGAAAAATGTTTTTCCCAAATGTACACAATGTGATTGAATCGTAATTTACGTTTGCGATTCTGTGTTTGGAAGGGGCATGTTTTGGGCACCCCTTCCAGACACCGAACCGGTGTGGTATGTATTACTGTTTTACGACCGCTTTCAGATCGCAAAACAGTATTATTTTACCACCATTTTAAAAGTGGCAGTAAACTCATTTGCAAATTAGAAGGGGTCCTGTTGAGACCTCTTTCCCTTTGAAAATGTCGAAAAAATATTTTTTAAGAGCAGGTCCGTCAGAACACTTTTTCCAACTTGTTTTTCACACATTCCAAGGTTTACCAGCTGACAAAACACAGGAGACTCTTTGTGTTTATTTGAGCACAAAAACATGGATTTATTCACATAACCGCCCTACAACACCTATGGATTTGGAACAAACTACAACTCCCATGTGACACACACCGACTTCATGATGCAGACTTCCCGTCATGCATTTTCATTCCCTTATATCTGCCACACACTCCATCCGACGTCTCCTCATTTGGATGGAGCACGGATGGCAGGGACACGGGAACCCTAAAGTAAAGAAGCGCATCATGGCCCCATTCTGTACCACAACAGTTCATTTTCTTTCCTTTTTTCCAAAGCCTATGACCACCATTGTATTAATGGAACAAGTGCCTACAGCCAGAGACTCCACTACTGACTTGCTGGCCCTTTACATTGATTAAACTTATAAAAGTACTCTGGATAATCACAAATGCGGCCTCTCCTCCAATGATTTCTGATAATTAACCTTTTTTCAGACAATGTTATCATGTTATAGTATTAGACACCTAGATGCCTTCTCTACCCCAGGGTATTCCATAACAATCTTTATCAATGCGGCCATTGTCTCCATTATATGAGGTACGACAGCCTGTTGTGGCAGGCGAACAGCAGAGGGGAGGGCCAACCTTCTAAGCATTCTGATTGGCTGAGCCAATCTGAACATTTCAAAATGGCTGCGGGTTAGGCATGTCCCCATGTGAGGAAGTTGCGTTGGTCGAGCGGTGCGCCCCCACTCTCAGCAGTGACCCAGGGCCCCCTCAAGGGGCCTGGAACATGGCAGGCTCTAGGAATCTTCCATTTTTATTCTGGTCTATCTTTAGCGCGTAGAAGCAATCACCCTCCGGAGAATGGCTGTGAATCTTTACTGCTGTGACTCAAGCAGAGCCTTAGCGCGCGTGCTCCCGAGAAGCCATAAACATCGATCCAAGGCCGTGGCGCGAGCTCTCAGCCATTAAGAATCAAGTCACTCCCCGGTGCAGTGTTGTAGCTCTGCAATGGCCGATGCAACCTTTTACTGTGCAGCTGCGCCTTATAATCCTGTCTCTAGGCACATGAGTCTCGAATTAGAAGCCATGAAATATCAGGATGAAAAGGTGAATGACTGAGATTAAAAGGATAACTCACTTGGTCTGGTAGGTGTACTGTAAATGTGCGAACACAGTTTAATCCGCCCTTTTACATCTATTCTGTGATGATGCATTATGTGTGTTTACTTATGCAAGACTGGCTTTCCTACTATGTATTTGCAGAGTGGCTGCTCCAGGTGCACCGCTTTCCATGCATCAGCTTAAGTCTCAGTTGTGAGGCCTGGGGGAAGCAAGGTATTATATATATTGCCAGGAAGGAAAGATAAGATAATCAGGTAATCTTGTGGCTAAACCTGGGGCGAGTGGCAGTGACAATGTCTGGAGAGCTATGATGGATGTGTTCCTGGAGGGCAGTGCCTATTGTAACACAGTAGGTATTGCCTAAAGTGTCCAGAATGCAACAGTCTGGAGTTGGAGACCTGAGAGTGAGAGGCTTCCAGGCGAGCCTCGCTTGAATACAGCTCTACCAGCCTGGCATGGGCAGAAAAAGAAGATCTCCCATCCAGATGGTTTCTGGTCGGAGCAGGGCCAACTAATGGAGGATGAACCAGACCCTCTGGTACCCAGAGGCTGGGCAGGCTGGCACAAGGTCAAGACTTAGAAGCAGGTCAGCAGACTCCCTGAGGCCCTCTGAGCTCTTCACCACGAGCAAAGCCAAGAGGATGGAGGGTCCCCTGACCTGAACCCGCTGACACCAATCTAGGCAGTAAGTGGGCAATGGGTTTACATCACCAGTGTTAGGGCTCCCAACACTAGCGGGTGAGTTTATGGCACAGAATGGGCACCCTGCTCTACTGCTTGTAGGTAGGACCTGCTCCAGACAATGGCCCATGATCCTGTCAGTACGCTTTGTGGTTTCCAACATAGCCTGGATTTTAGGTGGAGACTTATGGGGCTCCGGGCGGATTGAAGCTACACCTGATCATGTCTCCATGTCGTATCAGTACTCATTGTACTGCTTCCGCATAGTCTGTGTGAGATCCTTGTGGGCAGAGAATGTCAGGCAAGGGGCAGCGATGCCCTTCCCTTAGTAATGACGTAAGATCCTGATATTATATTGTGGATGAGTGTGTGCCACCATTGCAGAGTGAACAGTGGAGCACATATTGAAGTTCTGTGTGTTTCCTAGAATTAGTGAGAACTAGTTTATCTGGCTAGTCCCGAAAGCCCTGGTGTAGATATTGGTTCAGAGTGATTATGACCTGCTGCGAAGTGTATGCATATGTAACTACAGAGCATATGTTGTTACAGTGGATTAATAGGTATGAGGACGATATTACGTGTTGTTCCTGAAACATTTTTGCACTTCAAACGAGAGAGGGGGGCCCACTCCAGTACAAGTGGGCGCCAAACTCCAACAGACTGTCCGGGGGCAGGGGACGGATGTCCCAATGTGAAGGAACTAGTTTTACCCTTTTTTGGTCATGTATGCCCATAATTGGTACCAAGCACTCACTACTTGGTCAACAGACAGACCACCATCTTTCTGCCAGTGGGGCCGGAGTTGCTCTGCTGGTGGACACCTTAGACCGATTGCTCAGTGAACTTCAGTCTATCAGTCTGTGGACCTCAGACCATCGGCCATATTTAGGGCGCATGTTCTGACGTACTTTTTCGTTCTTCTGGACTGACATAAAAAGCCTGGCAAACAAAAGGAAAACAACCACCACAACCAAGAAGAAACCTCCCAGGGTGTCAGGGCCATTCGTTTTTGTGTTTTGTTTTTCGGAAATAACCGCCTGCTTTGCAGACGAGAAAAGGTTGTTTCGTGGCTGCAAAGCAAACCTACACCTCAGCCTCACTTTCTCTCCTATTATAACAAGTAAAAGCTGTGAGGAGATGTGTGAAGAAAGGTGGAGAGCAGGGGCCAGTGACTCAGCAGCCCCATCCTACTTCCCTCCCACCTCTGCTCCAAGTAAGGAATCTGAGAGCTGGGAGGACAAAGCAAGAAATGAAATGAATGCTGTTGTCCCAGTCCAGTCACTTCATGGTTTGTCCTCCCGGCCCTTTAGAAGACAAAGTGTGGATTGGTGGGAGAGGTAGGACCTCTCTTACTCCATCCACAGACCTTTGCTTCAGCGTGTGACTGTGGCTTTCGGTGAGGTCAGCAGCTATATCTTTGCTCTTGAACCCTCTGTTGGCCACCCCCACCCTGTCATCCACAATGGGGCTTCTGGCAGTGGGTGCTGAATTCCCTGCTCGGCCATTCCCACAAGCAGCTGATGTCATGGTTGTGTGGGATGCATATCCATTGGAACACGCAGATGTAGGCTCCAGGCCGATGTAGGGTGATTTCTTTGGGCCTGATTTAGATCTTGGCGGACGGGTTACTCCTTCACAAGGGTGACGGAAATATCCCGTCCGGCGAAATATAAATCTCATCATATCCTATGGGATTGATATTTCGGAAGATGGGATATCCGTCACCGTTGTGACAGAGTAAACTGTCCGCCAAGATCTAAATCAGGCACTGGGAAGCTTCACCCCACCACCACCATGAGATTGTCCACTGTTGGAGTACGTATAAAAACAGTGCACAGGGACAGCAATAATTAGCCCACTCTGTCAGGGTATAGAAATGTAATGACCTTAGTTCATTCTAAGGACTAGAACTCTTTTTTCATTGTCCTTTGCTGTCACCTTTTTTCATGACCGGCGCATTATCATGCTTTAGCTTGTCTTTGATTAGGGTATGATGACTGTAAAGAACATGGGCATGATCTAGAGCTTGCGGATGGGTACTCCGTCACAAACGTGACAGATATCCTGTTTGCCGTATTACAAGTGGATTATATCCTAATGGTGGATGGGGTATCTGCAGGGCCACTGGAATTATGTGATCGTGCAGCCGCAGCAATTTTCGCATAATTGTAGATTTGCCGCTTTTGCCAATCAATGCATCAAGTGCCACATATTCTACAGATTTTAACAAAAAAGATATTATGTTTCTAGCTCAAACCGTTCCTAGGTTACAAAAACACAGTGACACATGTTGTCGCACAGTGGAAGGCCCTTTGGAAAATTTGACGGGTTGCCTTTCTGTTGCTTGTTGCTGTATTTGGTTGTTAAACTGGTACTAATGAGGTGCAACTAATGCCAGATAGTGTTAACAAGATTAAAATGACAAAATTATGAAGTAATACTATCACAAAATGTATTGCATAATGTCTTATAATTTCCCTTTTCTTGCCGCATAATTTACTCTCCCCTGCCGCATAATTTGACCCTCCTCTGCCGCATAATTCCAGTGGCCCTGGGTACCTGTTGCGCTTGTGACAGAGTACCCATCTGCCAACTCTAAATCAGGCCTTTAGGAATAATATTACATTCACTGTGCTTTAAAGAAATCCCCTTTTTAATACTAGTTCTTTACCCTCATCTCAATCTCCCCCTTTTACTCTCCTGTGTCCTCTGTGTCTTTCCTCCACTCTTTCTTGCACTTTTTCTGTCGTTTTCCCCCCATTTCAAGCTCTCCCTTTCACTCTCCTTCTTAGTCTTTCCTCCGTTTTCACTCGTTTTTTGCCCTCATCTCAATCTCCCCCTTTTACTCTCCTGTGTCCTCTGTGTCTTTCCTCCACTCTTTCTTGCACTTTTTCTGTCGTTTCCCCCCATTTCAAGCTCCCCCCTTCACTCTCCTACTGTGTCTTCCCTCCATTTTTCACTCGTTCTTTACCCTCATCTCAATCTCCCCCTTTTACTCTCCTGTGTCCTCTGTGTCTTTCCTCCACTCTTTCTTGCACTTTTGCTGCCTTATTTGCACTTTTCTCTCTTGTTTTGCTTTTTCCTTTTGCCTTTTTCAGCCCGTTTTTCCCCGCCGCTGCTGCCCCCGCGGCCCCTCCCCCCAGCATGACCAGTGCGACCAGCCAAATCCAGCTCCCCTCCCCGCTCCCGCCTCCCAGCCCTCCCCGACCCCTACTTAATGGCGGCCGCTGCGGGGACAGGCGAGCAAGACCACTGACTCATTGTCAGTGAAATTGCTCTCCCTCCCTTGCAGCTCCACCATTAAGTGAGGCCTGCCCCTGCACTATCAAGTATTGGTTTGAGGCCCTCCTCCACCCGCAGGTTTCCCTGCGCCTCATCCCTGGTAGTCCAGTGGACCTCTGTCTCCTTTCTCTTGCTCTGCTTTTTCTCTCCTCTTTCACTCGTTTTTTCCCTCACTTCTATCTCCCCCCTTCACTCTCCTTCTGGGTCTTTCCTCCATTCTCTGTTATTTTCCCCTCATTTCAAGCTCCCCCCTTCACTCTCCTTCTATGTCTTCCCTCTGTTTTTCACTCGTTCTTTACCCTCATCTCAATCTCCCCCTTTTATTCTCCTGTGTCCTCTGTGTCTTTCCTCCACTCTTTCTTGCACTTTTGCTGCCTTATTTGCACTTTCTCTCTCTTTTTGCCTTTTTCTATTTGCCTTTTTTAGCCCGTTTTCCCCCGCCGCCGCTGCCCCCGCGGCCCCTCCCCCCAGCACGACCAGTGCGACCGGCCAAATCCAGCTCCCCTCCCCGCTCCCACCTCCCAGCTGTCCAGCCCTCCCGACCCCTACTTAATGGCGGCCCCTGCGCCGGGGCGCCAAAGGCAAGCCTGTCTGGACCCTTCAGCTGTCACCACTGCCGGCACACCTGCAGCACTGCCAAGACCACTGACCCAGCTCAATCCGCCCGCAAGAACACAACCGAACCGAAGACCCTGCAATGCATCCTCCTCAATATCCGATCCCTCCACAAACACGCCACCGAAATCTGGGACCTCCTTGACAGCACTACCCCGGACATAGCATTCTTTACCGAAACCTGGACCAACACCACCTCAGGACCGGACATCGCCCTCGCCATTCCCCAAGGATACACGATCTCCAGGAAGGACAGCCCCACCTGCCCGGGAGGAGGAATCGCCATTGTCCACAAATCCACCCTCCGCCTGAGCACACTCCCCGACGAGCCCACAGACCTGATGGAACACCTTCACTTCAAGATACTGGCCAGCCCTACCTTCACCCTCCGAGGAACCCTCATCTACCGACCCCCTGTATCCCGCGGACTTTTCACCAACTCCATCACGGACATCATCTCCCCGCATGCCATCGTGTCCACCAACTACACCCTACTGGGAGACCTCAACTTTCACCTCGACAACCAACTGGACCCCAGCACCACATCCCTCCTAGACAACCTCCACAACATTGGACACCGCCAGATCGTGACCGAACCCACGCACTCAGCAGGACACACCCTCGACCCCCTCTTCACAACAGGAAACTCCATCACCTTCAGCCACACCACCAAACTCCCATGGACTGACCATGGATGCGTCCACTTCACCTTCAGAACACCCACCATCCACAGACACCAGCACCTGCTCCCACGAAGAAACTGGACCAGAATCACCGACGACCAGCTAACCTCATCACTCAGCAACTCCACCCCAACCATCGCAGAAAACGACAACGCCAACACCGCAGCCCGATCCCTGCACAGATGGCTCTCCAACAGCGCCAACACCATAGCCCCCCTCAAGAAAAACAACAACACCCACATCAAGAAAGCTAGATGGTTCACCACAGAACTTCGAGAGTCCAGACGCACTTGCCGCTGCCTCAAAAAGGCCTGAAGGAACACCAAATCCACAGAACCTCACAACAACTTCAGAGCCGCCACCAAAGCCCACCACCAACTCATCAGAAAAACGAGGAAAAAAGTGATTGAAGACAGAATCTCCACTCATGCACACAACAGCAAAGAACTCTTCAGCATCATCAAGGAGTTCGCCTAACCCACTAGCGAGTCCACCGACATCCGTCCCTCACAAGACCTCTGCGACAAACTCAGCACCTTTTTCCACCACAAAATCAAGAGCATCTACGACAACTTCGACAAAGACAACCAACACACTGAACCCTCACCAACCACCCCCGACACCCTGAAGTCAGCGATCGACAACTGGACAGCCCTCACCGCCGAAGACACACTGACGACGATGAAGTCAATCCACTCCGGGGCCCCCACGGACCCCTGCCCCCACCACATTTTCAACAGAGCCGCCGACACCATCGCACCCATGCTCTGCCACACCATCAACCTCTCCCTGGCAACCGCCTCGTTCCCTGATGACTGGAAACATGCTGAGATCAACCCCCTCCTGAAGAAACCCTCGGCAGACCCCACCGATCTCAAAAACTACAGACCCATCTCCCTGCTCCTGTTCCCAGTGAAAGTCCTCAAGAAAGCCATCAACAGCCAACTCATTACATTCATCGAAGAGCACAACATCCTCGACTCCTCCCAATCTGGCTTCAGAAAAAACCACAGTACAGAAACCGCCCTTCTTGCCGCAGCAGACGACATCCGTACCTTACTGGACAAAGGAGAAACAGCAGCCCTCATCCTCCTCGACCTCTCAGCGGCGTTTGACACAGTCTCTCACCGCACCCTAATACGCAGACTCCACGATGCAGTGATCCAAGACAAGGCCCTCGACTGGATCCGCTCCTTCCTCTCTGGCAGAACGCAGCGGGTCAGGCTCCCCCCTTTCCTCTCAGACCCTACACCTACCACCTGCGGAGTCCCCCAGGGGACCTCCCTCAGCCCTACACTCTTCAACATCTACATGGCTCCGCTCGCCCCCATCGTCAGAACCTACAGACTCAACATTGTGTCATACGCAGACGACACCCAACTCATCCTCTCCCTATCCAACGAACCCAACACCGCCAGACACAACTTTCGAGAAGGCATGGAGGCCGTCGCCAAATGGATGAAAAACAGCTGCCTACAACTAAACACCAACAAAACGGAAGTACTCATCATGGGCCCAAACCCAGAATCCTGGAATGACACCTGGTGGCCCCCCGCCCTCGGAAGCCCGCCAACCCCCACGGACCACGCACGCAACCTGGGATTCATCCTGGACACAGAGCTCAAAATGGACCGCCAGATCAACTCCGTCTCGTCCTCCTGCTTCCACACCCTCCGACTCCTACGTAAGACCTTCAAATGGATCCCCCTCAAACACAGAAAGACCGTCACTCACGCCCTGGTCACCAGCAGGTTCGACTACAGCAATGCACTTTATGCCGGAATAAACAAAAACCTCACCCGCAAGCTACAGAACATCCAAAACACCGCCGCAAGACTGGCCCTCAACCTGCCAAGACACTGCCACATCTCTCAGCACCTGGGAACACTCCACTGGCTCCCCATCGAAGCTAGAGTCACCTTCAAGTTGCTAACCCACGCTCACAAGGCCCTCCACGACACCGGACCAGCATACCTGAACAGCCGACTCCCTCCTTGATGGACTGGAACCTACGAACCCCCCCTCCCACATCCCCAGTGCCTTGAGACCCTTACGGGTGAGTAGTCGCGCTTAACAAACACTTGATTTGATTTGATTTAGTCCACAATTTGAATCTTGTTAAAAGCAAAACGCACTTTACTTTTTGTATTCCCTCTCACCCTACACATGGAATGCACTCAGTGACGTTGGGGCGAACAACAGTTTCAGTTCCTGTCGCCACCATTACTCCGAAATTTAATGTAAAACACTGAGATTAGCCCTGAGAGACGGCCTTTAGATTCTCTGTCAGGACCGGAGGCGAGGATTATGCGTTACTTTCTTCACTATATTAAATCAACAGCCTTCAAAGAACATATGTAAAGAAAAACAACCAAGACTACATATCCCATAAACCACTAGAGAATGAGTCTCCATAACAACCATAGTCCACTCATAACACAGTCCGATGTATAAATGTGTGACATACATACCTGTTCCACTTTCTTCACTGCTCGTCAGATAAGTCATTGCCTTCTTAACTATTTCTCACTGGTTTTTGATTATTACTCCTGCTTAATTATTACACAATTGAGTACTTACTACTTGTTTCGAGTAATTTAATTGGGCTGATATAGCTGTGATATTTAAGTATTTTGTTACTCTTTGCCGCGTGGTAGGCTTCTAGCCAGAGCGCGCTCCCTGATACCTCGCGGGTTCTCTCGGGGTGCTGTTCTGTGCCAACTACAGAGCTGTCAGGTGCACAGAGGCTGGTCAGAGGAGCTCATTAGCGCTCTCACTTGCTCGCGCATGCGCATGGGGAAGCCCTTTTGAGGATTCGTGGGATTCCCTCATTGCTTTCCTGCCAACCCTCACATCGCACACCGTTACAGCTGTTGTTTTACCCACACGTTGCAAAGTCGAATGACTGATAACGCCACCTGGTGGCGAGTTAACTGCGAGGGGACTGCCCAGAACACTTTTTTGGGCTTTCTAATATTCTTTCTTGTGCTTTCACCCTCATTTCATATGGAAAACTTTAGAGACCATGAGTATTACTCTTTCCAGGAGGCTGAAGAAGAGTGGCCTCCCCAGCGCCTCCCTGTAGAGGGGAACAAAGCACTTTCTGAACCTAGATTCAGAGCGCTGGCCCCCAAGCGGGATCAGGTAGATAAATTGGCCAAAAGCATCCTGGGGGTTTTCAGTGACTCTTCATCATTAGGTGCAGGTCCTAGTGGGAGTATGTCTGGGGGAAATAAGGCCTCTAAGTGTTACGCGGGGTATCTGGAAACTTGCAATAGACTCAGAGAGACCTTCGGTAAGAGTGCACGCACGCTAAAACATGCACCCTACCTGGAAGAAGATGAACCCGGAGAAAATAGCAACGTGGTCGCTCCAGATTCAAACGTCGATAATGGAGGTCCCTGTAGAGGGGAGGATGATTCAGAAGGGGACATCTCCTCCGACAATGATCAAACTCAGACAGACCATGGCACCCGGGATCCAATGCCTCTGATTTCCCAAATGGGGATGCTGGACACTCAGATATGTTTGATCCGGGGGCGTGGCCTGCAGCCAAGGAAGATGGCCGCACACTAGGGGAGCTGCGTTAGCAGTGTGCAGCTAAACACCCACAATCTGGCATTATCCGTTCCGGGGGGGACACCTACCGCCTTGAGAAACAGTGAGGAGCCGTCGGACAGCAACGGAGGTAGACGGGATCCCTGGACAAGTGCTCTGCCGCTGGTAATCAGTAACCCAGTCCGCCCGTCCCACGGAGAGAAAATGGCACTTGCCTCTGTAGAGAGCAGCTGCTGATAGTTCGTGGCCGGCGGGGAGGCCTAGGGAGCTATTGGCGGACTGCAGCGATGCGGAACCGGCACGTTGGAGGAGCGATAACGCCGGGGGAGCTGCAGCTTGCTACGAGAACAGCCCTGCGATCCTGGGTCTCACGATGCCCCGTAGACTGTGGGCGGCGGTGCGGCCTGGGGCACTCCTGGCGATCCAAGACGGCGGAGGGCAGGGACGATTCCGGCATGGCAGAGGTAGGAGCGCCGCAGCTTGCCCCGTGAGCGGCCCTGGGAATCTGGCGCTCGCGGCATCCGTCTGGCGCCGCAGAGAGCAGAACACAGCGGCGCACGGGACTGGAGCAGTGAGTACGGGTGAAGTCAAGCGCTGCACAATTAAGGCACGAGCCTGAGGGCCCGCTGCACTGGGGACTGGTGGGACAGCTGGGGTTGTGAGGCCGCTGGAGCCCAGACGAACATTGGCGCTCCCCATCTGGCACGAGTGGAGTGTGTGTGGGGCTCTTACATCAAGGGGCCCGGAAGGTAATCAATCCGGCATAAACTAGGGCAGCGGCTGGCCCTGGGGAAGGGCGTGAGGCCTTGAGAACTGCGCGACGGAGCAGGGTTGTGGCGCCATAGCGAGGAGACCTTCACGCGACACATACCCTACAATTGGAGACCCCCCCCCCCCCCAGGTTTGCTCACAGATCTATTTCCAATTTTATTGAGGAAAGGGGTCTGTTGCATAATACTCAATCTGGTTTCCGTGCAAATTTCAGCACGGAGACCGCGCTCCTTGAAGTCACAGATGCCATCAGGGAGGAGTTGGATGTTGGTAAAAAAGTGGTACTGATTATGCTGGACCTGTCGGCGGCGTTCGACACCGTTCCCCACACACTTCTTCTCTCCAGACTCTGGGACTTTGGTCTGCGGGGAACGGTGTGGAATTGGCTTAAATCCTTCTTAGCCGACCGCCGGCAGACAATCTGGGCGCCACCCTTCTCTGCTGAAATGTCACCACTTGAAGTGGGGGTCCCTCAAGGTTCCATCTTGAGCCCCCTCCTGTTTAACATCTTTATGGCCCCCCTGGCGGTGACAGCGGAGGCTTTTGGCGCCCGGATTGTCAGCTATGCTGACGACACCCAGCTCCTCTTTGTAAGTAACAGGGATGGTCAGTTTGATAGTGTCCAGGTCAACGGATGTTTGAGTGCTGTCTTTGAGTGGTTTGGACGCCATGGGCTGAAGTGCAACGCAGACAAGTCGGAGCTGCTCTTCTTTGGCTGTACATCTGAACCCGATTGGAAAACCTGGTGGCCGAAAGATATGTCTCCTCCCACTAGCTCGTCTGTGAAAGCCAAAAATTTGGGAGTGGTGATTGACAACAAGCTATCTTTCGGACCACATATTTCATCTCTTACTGGGAAATGTTTCGGCATCCTGCGGATGCTTCGCAAATTTCTCCCTCTAGTCTCTATCCAGCACAGAAAAATTATTGTCCAGGCACTGATCTGCTCCAGGCTGGATTATGCAAACATTCTGTTTCTGGGACTTCCCAAATATTTGGTCAGGCGTCTGCAAATCGCCCAGAATTCTGCAGCCCGAGCCATTTTTGGTCTTCCAAGGAAAGTCAGAGCCACGGATCTTCTTGCCACATTGCATTGGCTCCCAGTTGCAAAAAGGATTCTATTTAAAACTCTGACCACGACTTTCAAGGCCTTGCATGGCATAGGCCCCAAATATATCTCCAAACGACTGTCCTGGTATACCCCTCCCAGATCTCTTAGATCCTCGTCCTTATCAAAGATGAGTGTTCCCACTATCAAACGAGCAAGAGCAGGAGGACGATCTTTTCGTCACTTAGCCCCTCATGCCTGGAATGATCTTCCAATCTCTCTAAGACAGACTTCTAGTCTTCTGTCTTTCCGCAAGGCTCTTAAGACTTTGCTCTTCCCGTAATCTTGATGCTGTTTCTGTGTTTGTATGCCCTTTTGGTGTTATGTTTTTCCCCATCTTCGGTTGGGAGTCTTCGTTAAAGCGCCGGGATACTCCAGTGGAGTGGCCGTGCGCTATAGAAGTGTACAAATAACATAACATAACAGGGTGACCGGGCCCGAATTGTATGCCAGGCCCAACAGAAAGACAGCAGGGGCTCCCTAGGCTGGTCTCAGGCGCATCACAGGCTGTCCAGTTGTTGCTTGACCACAGGGCCCAACACGAGGTGGCCGGATCGAGCCTCCTGAGAGCCCCTAAGAAAGGGTGATCGGCGGGGCAATGTGCCCAACCAACCAGTCTGAACTGTATTGAGCTTCAGGTAGCCTCGTCCCGCCGTATCGGCCGCCTTCCCGCAGAAGACTCTGGTAGGACCCACGGGAGTGCGGTATCTTCACTGTGTGCGCCACGCACAAACTAGAACACCAGGGCATCATCCATGGTCATGGGCCGTAACAGACCGCCAGCACAATGCCAAACAAACCACATAGATAAGTACACGGTAACCATTGGAAGGGAGGACGGCCACCAAGGAGGGAGCCAGCAGTGCGAAGCAGCAGACGACGGGTCCGACCCATCACTCAGAGACATTATGATGGCTATAAAGGAGATGCGCGGCACCATGGAACCTAAGCTGGACTCGGTAACTGAGGAGGTCAATCTACTCCGCGCAGACTTCAGGAAAATGTCAGACAAGGTGGCGGAGGCAGAAAGCGGTATTGGTACCCTCCAATCCAAAACAAAGAGACTCGAGGAGCATGTAGTCGCCCTTACGAAAGCTCAAACTGACATCTTTGCCCGCCTGGAAGATCAGGAAGGCCGGGCGCGGTGCAATAACATCCGCATTGTGTGGGTCCCGGAGAGCACGGAAGGGCCGTCCACGGACTGGTTCGTGGAGGACCTGATACTCAAACACCTCAAGCCAAAGCACCTATCAAATTTCTTCTCGGTGGAGAGGGCTCATCACGTGTTGAGGGGGAGGCCCAAGCCGGGTGCCCCTCCACGCACCATCATCGCCCGGATCCTGAACTACAGGGATCGAGACGCCATCCTGCAGGCATCGCGGGTATCCGGGGACCTATGACTGGAGAACGCCACGATTCGATTCTTTCCGGACTTTACGCTAAATGTAAAGCGCCAGCGCAGGTCTTTCGAAGGAATCAAAGGAGCCCTCAGACAACAAGGAGTGAAGTACATGATGCTGTACCCAACGCGACTCAAAATTCTGGATGGAGAAAAAGCGTACTTCTTGACTCACCGGTGGAGGCAAACGACTGGATGTAGGGGTGGCGGACAGTGGGCAGACAGGGTGGTTCGCGAAGATCGGCCCACACCCAAACTGACTATGATGCATCGAATAAGGACAGATCGTCACGGGAGAACTGGGAGTGTGAGCAGACAACTCTTAAGTGACTATGGAGGTAGTGGTTGTCTGAGGTGACTTCTGTCCCTGAGGATGGGGGGGAGGCATGCTTCCTGGGACCTTGGGTCTCAATGGGAGTTAGGCAAGATGCTCCAGGACTGTGGCCTACTCCGATGTGGTAAGTTTTGGGTTTAATTGTTAGTAGTTGTGACTAAACTAGGGCCTTAGCATTGGCTAACAGGACTGAGGGGGGGGGGGCAGGGGTGGGGGGGGGGGTAGGGTTCTTCTAAAAGATCCATCCACTGGGTGAGCGCTCCGGATGCAATGTATGACTCTTTCTGCGGACTGCAGGCTTATGTTCCCTCTTCCAGTTGATTTGGGGATGTTTATGTTTAGCTCCTCGTGATTCCAGTCCATATGGATGGTTGTCTGGTTTTAAAGAAATGCAGTGGGACATGAAGGATCCGAGGAAGTGTAGGCCCCCTTTCACGAATGGGTGAACAGGCATAAATGAGGATATGGACTTGGAACGTTAATGGATTGGGCAATAAAATTAGGCGGACACTAGTGCCCCCAGGAGACACATTTGCGTAGTAACAGATGTAAGGCCCTTGAGCGCTTTGGCTACAAGATGGTGGCCCATTCTGGGTTCACATCGGGCTCTAGGGGAGTGGGGATCTTAGTTCGTAATGCCCTACCGATGGTAATTACAGGCACATGGACAGAGGACTCTGGGTGTATGACGGCCGTGGCGGCCAGATGAGAGTGGCGAACAATAGTTATGGGCTCGTGTTACATTCCACCCAGCCTGCATGCCACAACGTATACAAAACTGGGAACCTTCCTGGCGGACCTTCCCCGGGGAGCTATGGTACGGGGGGGACACCAATGCGGTCATGGATGCTGACTTAGATCATTCGAGTGAGAGGCAGGGTTACAGGGGAGAATCTGGCTTGCAGGGCTTTGTCACGGCAATGGGACTTAGTGACCTATGGCGCACTCATCATCCCTCCCACAGGCACTACACCTTCTACTCAGCTAGACATGGGTCCTTCTCAAGGTTAGATCACCTGTTCACACGGGTGGACCAGCTGGGCGACTTCGCAGAACCCTGTATTATGGCCCGGGGAATCTCCGATCATTCCCCGGTCAGCGTCATCCTTAAAGGTGCAGTGACCACCAGGGCGGCCTTCCCTAGGATAGACCCATTGCACCTCAAAGACGACCCCATGGATTCCGACGAGGTGCCCTGCCTCGGTCGCGATTAATGGGTTTAAATACTTGGGGGTCTACATCACCAGAGATAGGGCGGAGTTCTTCGCCAAAAATCTCAAACCCCACTTGGCACGTCTGGGATCGGACGTGAATCACTGGAGGTCCCTGCCTCTCTCCCTTATGGGACGTGCTGCGTTATTCAAGATGCTGGCACTGCCACGAGTTCTATATATCCTACAAAACACACCATACGGGGTGTTCAGGCGCATATCCCAGACACTGCGGACGCTGCTTTGGGAGGGTGGTAACCCGAGGATAGCGCTGCGGAAGCTCACAAGGGGGGGTGTATGACGGGGGGCTGGCCCTCCCAGACATTCAACTGTATTACTGGGAGTCCCAACTGCGGGTGGTCAACGACTGGGTGTACGAGGCGGGTTCGGAACCGGCTTATAGAATAGACAGGTATGTCATTCCGGGAGGTAACTGCGAACCACTTCTATACACACAAAGACCGTGCAAGGGATCTACCTTTGCACAAAGGGGTTGTGATTCAATGCTGGCGGGAGGCCAACAAATTCCTGAGGTGGGCGGGCTCCCTGAAGGGTAGGACCCCACTCTGGCTTGGTGATCAGCTAACAGAGGTGACAAGATTAACTGGCTTCAAGGGATGGAAACTCATTGGGAACGAGTATTTGGGCGATGTGATGTATAGAAAGGGGATGCCCCTAGATCCTTTGATTATCTTAAAAAAGATTACCAACTGCATGACTCCCAACACTATCACTACTTGCGCCTCACACATGCCCTGCGCTCATACATACGCACGGACACCTTGATCCCGTAATACTCCCCTATGGAGGACAGGCTCCCCCTAGATCCCATTTTAGAGAAACCCACGTCCACTATCTACCGCAAGCTCATAAATAATATGCCTGACCCATTAGTGTCCCTGCGGGAGAGATGGGAGGGGGACGTCAGGGTCCTGGAAGACGAGGATTGGCAGGATGCCCTGCAAAGGCCCCGCGTAATCGCAATTCGAACTAGGTTCCGCCTTGTACAATTAAAAATCCTGCACCGGGTGTATTATCCTCGAGCTCACCTGTATTCCTGGGAAAAGAGCCTATCCCCCCTATGTGTGAGGGGATGCCAGGGAAAAGGCACATTTTACCATATTTTATGGGAATGTCCGGAGATTGTGCCCTTCTGGACCAAAGTAGCAAACACAATGGCAGCAGTAGTGGGATCGCCATTCTCGGTGGAGCCCAGGTGGCTATTACTCATGATCAAGGGAGCCACGGACTGGTCCAGATACAATGAGATATGGCTGGCAATGGCTGCCGGGGTGGCGAAACCTAACATAGCCAGTGGCTGAGGGGCGCAGGTGCCCCCACAATGGGACCAATGGCTGCGGGACCTAGACTGGTGTCAGAGAGCAGACGAAACCATATACAAGTCCAGGGGATGTGCCAAGAAATGGAAGAGAGTATGGGGGCCTTGGTGGAAATACCGAGCCACACGGGGTGGGGTCGGGCATGGGGTATAAGTGTAATCAGTCCAATGTATGCCCTTTTCTGCCTCCGATTCTATGATGAAATGTTGTTCACCTTCATGCCATATGAACACTGCTGTATGTTGAATGAGATCATGAGCAAAGTTAATAAAAAGACAAAAAAAAAAAAAAAGATATGTTTGATCCCACTGGCATTTAACATGCCTGGTCCTCCGAATGGATCCCGACCAAAAGGTAGTGGATTACGTGGCCAGTAAGATCCGCCAACCTATGGAGATGGAAGTCAGGGTGAAACTTAGGGCAGAGTATCCAAGACCCTCATGGAAAGGAAAGGTGACGTTCATGCCGGACATAGATGCTAAAATGTGCACCTTCTTTGGCAAATAATTGGGGGACCCTAAGAAGGGCCCTGGAGGACATGCCAGGATAAACTTCTGGATGTAGTTGGAACCCCTGCACAGATCTATCAGATGGCGGAGTAATCCAAACAGTCAAGTGTTCCCATGTCCAGAGAAAAAGTAGCAGGTTGGGAGCAGAGGGCTGTTTGCTTGCTAGGCATTGCGAATTGTACGTTAGCGGCTGAAAGAAGGAGATCCCTTCTTATAAAGATAGACCCCAAGCTTGGAGAGCTTCAGACCTCAGAAGCCGGAGCTATAGCTAAGGGTAATCTGTTTGGGGAACCCTTTATCAAGGAGCTGGGTAAATTTGTGGCGACCTTCCTTGCCCTTGACAAGGTGCAATTCTCCATCCAATAGATCTTCCTGGGAAAGTTTTTGCAGAGACCGTAAAAGGAAGGGGTGCTACGCCAGCTGGTCATACCAACAAGGCCCCTCTAGAGTTCAAGAGGAACTACGGCTGAAACGACAGTGGACAAGGATCCTTCTACCCCAACAGGGGCACAGGCAGAGGAAAGGGCAACCGAGCTGGCTGAGGAGGTGCAAAAGCAGTATCCTTTCGTCCCCTCAAAATCTAAAGGGGAGAGTTCTAAAGTATTCACACAGTTGGGGGAGATTACTGCGGAACTGGTCCTTCAAATGGTTCGGAGCTACCACATAGAGTCCTATGGATCTTCAGTTCAGGGGAAGGCCCGAGGCCTCTGGTCTTCTCTAACAAAGGGATGAGTCTGATAGATTCAGAAGTGACAAAGCACCTGGAAAAAGTCTTAATTTACTGGTCAGTGTTACACCCACGTGGGTTCGTGAGCAGGGCTTCAGGCCGGTCATAAACTTGAAGGAATTCAACGAGTGGCTGGTGTACCAACACTTCAAGATGGAGGGTAGCCATCTTCTCAGAGACATCCTCCTAACGAGAGACTGGATGGTCAGACTGGGCCTCAAGGATGCCTGCCTCTCGTGCCTATTTACTCACCTCATCAGAGATTTCTCCAGTTCGCTTGGAGGGGACAGATTTACAAGTTCCGGGCTCTCCCTTTTGACCTCTCATCTGCCCCATGGTAGTTTACCAAGCTCCTGCGACCTGTGGTAGAGGTCCTCCGCACGACAATGGGGGTATTGATGATCATCTATCTGGACAACATCCTTCTCATGGACCAGTCTCAATCACAACGCAGACACAATCTGAACATGACTATTTTCCTCCTCCAGGAACTGGGTTTTGTCATCAACGAGCAGAAATCCGCACTGCTACCAACCCAACAGATGACTTTCCAGGGGTTTCTCATTGACTCTGTCGCGGTATCCCTAAGCCTACCGACTTTGAAAGTCTCCAAACTACGGAAGGAACTCAAACGTCCTGAGGCGGGACAGAATGTCCCTTGGGTAGTTGGCCAGGATAGTGGGACTCTTATCGTCATCTGTACAAGCCATCTTCCCGGGGCCACTTCACTACCGAGCCTTACAGAAACTGAAAGCAACACACCTACGGAGGGGGATTACTTACTCGAAACTGATCTCCTTATCATCCAATGCCAGGATGGAACTCCAATGGTGGATCGACCACATGGACTCCTGGAACGAAAGAGCGATATTCGGAACAACAATTGGATGCCAGCTGTCAGGGCTGGGGGGCAGATGTGACTATGGGAGGCAGATGCTCAGAGGAGGAGATGCAATTACACAGCAATTGCCTGGAACTCTTGGCCGGATCCTTCATGGTCAAATCCCTCACCTGGGATAAGGTATCCTGCTGTATTCTGTTGCGGATGGACAACGTCTCGGCATTCCAATACTTCAACCAGTTGGGAGGCCCAGCTCGAAGACCCTGTCAGATATGGCGAAGGACTTCTGGCACTATTGCCTGCAGAAGCAAATCCCAGTGACCGTAGAATACCTTCCAGTGATCCAGAATGTGGTGTCGGACTGCAGCCACTGGCAGCTGGATCGCACAACTTTCCTGGCCCTGATGGACAGATGGGGTTCATGTGACTTGGACCTCTTTGCATTCAGACTGAACCATCAGTTAGCATGGTACATGTTCTGGCGCCAGGATACGGAGGCAGTAGCAGTGGACTCTTTCCTCCAGGATTGGTCATGGGAGCATCTGTATACCTTTCCACCATTTATGATGATTTCCAGAGTAGCAGCTCAGGTCAGACGACATACAGCCTCACTGGTGTTAGTGACACTGATTTGGAAGTCGCAGGCATGGTTCCAGACATTGATAGAACTGCCATGGGATCTCTCCTTAGAACTTCCCTTATTTCCTTAGATCCTCCGGTACCATCAGCGTTGTCTGCACCCAATGGTTCTACAGGGATATCTCTCCCACATTGCATGGAGGATTTCTGGAGACGCTGGAAAGATGATCACCTTTCAGCAGATGCTGCAAACTTCATCCAACAGGCGCAGACTACAGGTACCATCAAGAGATACCGTTCGGCTTGGAGGCGATGGCATCGTTGGTGTTTGAAGAGACATCTGGATTCATTGGGGGCAGAAGTTTCTCATATATTACATTTTTTGGCAGAATTGGCACAGTCAGGGCTGGCATACCGTACAGTCAACTCCTTTAGGTCAGCCATCTCAGCCTGCATGATACCATTGACAATGTACGGGTTGGGGAACACACTTGGGTTTGCATGTTAACAAAGGGTATTCGACTCTCTAATCACCGGAGCCCAGATATTCTAGCTTGTGGGATGTTAATGTGGTACTAGGACTCATCGTGAGTTGGAGATGGGGTCACGTTTACCATCTCTAGAAGAACTAAGACTAATACTAGGTCAGTATCGTATCCTGCATTTACTGAGAACCCTAAGTTATGCGTGGTAAGATGCATTAAGGCATATGAGGAAATGACAAACAACATCAAGCTGATAGGTGAGAGGCAACTTCTGATTGCCATAAAGAAACTTTGAGTCGGTAGCCTCACCTTCATTGCCAGGTGGCTGCGATGGATCATGAAGGAAGCCGGTGATATACAAAAGTTTGGGGTTCATTCCTCAAGGGGAGCTATGGCATCTAAGGCCATACAGGTAGGCGGTAAATTGTAGGACATTATGAATGCTGCGGACAGGTCAATTGAGTCGACCTTTAATAAGTTTTACTTCAAACCCCTTTTGGAAACCACAAATTTTGTGTTAAGTAAGCTTTGAACATGCATAATCCTTGCCTCCGATCCTGACATAGAATTAAAAATTACCTAGCTAACAAGAAGGAAAGTTTCAATTCTATTGAGGACAAAGAGGTGAGGATTATCCCTCCCTTTGCTACTTCGTTATCAGTAAGTAATGTTATTACCTGATTTAACATATGCAAATTAACATCTGTTTATCTTAGTTTGATGTTTATCACTCACGTTGTAAAATAGTCAATGCAATGCACGTACATACTTGTACAAAGAGGATGTAAAGAATTGAATAACACGGGTTACATCTATGTTTGTTATGTAATGATACAAAATTCGAATAGGACAGATGTTCAAGGTTAACTTCCTTCAGTGAAGAAGAGGAACCATAAGGGTTTTCACATATTCATATACATTGGACTGTGTTATAAGTGGACTGTGGCTGTTATGGAGACTCATCCTCAAGCGGTTCAGGGGATATGTAGTCTTGACTCTTTTTCTTTACATATGCTCTTTGTAAGTTGCTGATTTAATAAAGTGAAGAAAGTAATGCATAATCCTCGCCTCCTTGTCCTTAATACAATTGTAACTTTCCTTCTTGTTAGCTGCGACATTTTTCATTACCTGCGTGTGTCTGGCCGAAGATAGAGGGAGAAAGCAAGGCCAAATGCCACATCGAAGGTGAAAAAACAAATAAACAGAGCGGTTTGTTTTGGTTTCTTCAGTGGCATTTGAGTTTTCCTGAGTGAAGCAAGGGATGGAGCCAGCAATCACAAGCATCGAAAGCAGAGTAGGTTTTCGTTCACTAGCAGCACCGAAAGAAAACAGCGCAACAAAAAAGCCATTACCATTGTGTTTTTGGGGGAGGTGCTCAGCCTTATTGGCCTTAACTTTAGTGTAATGTGACTGTGACTTTAGGGTAATGTGACAGGGATGTGGCTCTGGGACACATCTCTGTCTCTCATTTTTCGAGATCGAGACCTGCCTCCTCTTCATAGGCCCTCTTCTGTGGCTTGGGAATATAACCAAGGGAGTTGGTATTTAACAACCAATATTGCTCGTAAAAAAACAATGAAATTCCCCAGTTATAGTTAGTTCAGATAACTATAACTCGCGCGCCCGCAATCCACTGCTGATGACGTCACATATTACATCACTCATGACATGGTCAGTGGCATCACTCATGACATCATCCTCGTGATAGAGTGGCGGTCACGCGAGTTATAGTTATCTGAACTAACTATAACGGGGTAATTTCATTGGTTTTTTACAAGTGAAATGTCCAGCTAACTATAACATGTGTGAAACCTATGATTTTTTAAGTGAATTTGCAAGGTTTTTTTAAATGCTACTTCCTAACTATAACGTGTGTGAAACCTATGGTTTTTTAAGTGAATTTGTACGGTTTTTTAAATGCTAAGTTATGTATGTATTATTATATTTTTTATATATTTATTTTACAATAAACTACCTATGTATATAGTTATAGATTGACTGTATCCTATAATATGGAATGGCTCGTTTAAAATGTTTTTTGTTTTTTTTAAATGTTTTCCACGGTGATTTAAAAAAAAAAAAAAATGAAATTTTTTTTTCAGCCTTCGGGGTCCTTCAGGGACCCCCTGACAAAGGGTAGGGGGTCAGAAACTCTCTACCCTGCCCCCTTTTCACGTTCGCCACCTTCCTTTTTCCCTGTCGCACACAAAACAAACAAAATGGCAGCCGACACTTCCTGATTTCGACCGATTCGAACGTTGACTGACATGTAACCAACAATCAGAATTACGCTCGCGCACGTTAGGGTGCGTGCACGGTGCGCGCACGGTACGCGCACGGTGCGCGCTTATAGATATTTATGTGCTTTTAACTGCAATTTTCTCAGGAACTACTGAACAGATTGATTCCATATATGCAAAAGGCACATGCCTGACCTGAGGACTACCTCTCTGCCAAATTTTAAGTAATTCTGTTCAGCCGTTCGGGCTGTACCTTCGACTAAAGGTCCTATGGGAAAATGCAAGGGGAAAACGTGTTTTGGGACCCCCCTTTTTTCTCGGCCCCCGCTTGATGAATCACCCCGAGACTTTCAGGGTAGGAGCTGAGCGGAGCGCCCCATTAGTTTTGAAAATTTCGCGAGGATTCGTCAAACGGCGCCAAAGTTATTCAAAATAGAAGTTTCAGATTTCCTATGGAAACACGGTCCTAACTATAACTATCTACTGGCGACCGCCAGTAGATTATATATATATTTCCTATGGAAAAGGGGTCCTAACTATAACTACCTACTGGCGACCGCCAGTAGGTAGTTATAGTTAGGACCCCTTTTCCATAGGAAATCCGCAACATTCTATTTTGAATAACTTTGGCGCCGGTTGACGAATCCTCGCGAATTTCTCAAAATAGGTGGGGCGCTACGCTCCGCTCCTACCCTGAAAGTCTCGGGGGGATTCGTCAAGCGGGGGCTGAGATAAAAGGGGGGTCCCAAAACGCGTTTTTCCCATGCATTTTTCCATAGGACCTTTAGACAGGGCTACAGCCCGAACGGCTGAACAGAATTACTAGAAATTTGGCAGAGAGGTAGTCCCTAGGTCAAGGAAGTGCCTTTTGTAGGTTTGGTGTAAATCTGTTCAGTAGATTCTGAGAAAATAGCCTTTAAATCAATATATATATCTGAGCCAGCTTACGGTACGCTTACCGTAAGCTTACCGTACGCGTACGGTGGCGTGCGCGAGCGCGATTCTGATTGGCTCTTAGATCTTAGTAAACATTCTAATCGGCCGAAACCAGGAAGCGGCGGCCACCATTTTGTGTGTTTCACTCAGAAAAAAAAGAGTGATAACAAGAAAAGGGGGCAAGGAGGAGAGTTACAGACCCCCTTACATTTGTAAGGGGGTCAAAGAAGGACAGAAAAGTACAAAGAAAACATTTATTGATTTTTAAAAAAATCACGGGGTACGCGTACGGTAAGCTCACCGTACGCGTACGGTAAAAAAATAAAATAAAAGAAATGAAATGCAGATTTAAGTGTTTAGATATTAGGGGGCTCTAAAAAGAGCCGTTGTGTTTATGAAGTGATCTTTTATTGGTACCTACAAGTAAGTACCGATGCAGAGTCTAAGGTTCAAGAGGAAGACTCTGTTCCCTTCATCATTGAAGTGCACACCATCTCCTCTATAAATGTCTTGCATGTCATAACGCAAGTTGTTGTGGTAAATGGCACCCATACCATAGTCACGGAGGAAAGCAGAAACAGATTTGTTGACGTGCTTTCTTGCTTTGTCAATTTGCGGACAGAAATGATTGGACCAGTTCCATTTTTGCCTTTGGCATATGTTGGAAAACACAAAGGCAGTTTTAGGGAAAAGAGAAAACAGTTGTGCAAAGGTGTCCTTCATAAGCATTTCCAGACCTACCCCAGTCAAAGTGCCTAGGTCATTGCCACCACAGTGCACTATTATGAGGTCAGGGTGTTGGATTTGCATGAAGGATTTCACCAATGGCATCAATTGGTGCCACTTTAACCCTCTCTGACCAATCCATTTAATGTCTACATTTGGTAAAGCAAGGTCTCTCACCATATCTGTTTTCTCTGCATACTTTTCACTCCAGAAGACATAGCTGTGCCCTACAATCCACACTGTGAACATCTTTCAAGGAGATCGGGGTGCACTCAGGAGGTGTAATTCAGTAGAATGGTAAAAAGAAATGAAAAACAGTTTGCTAATGGAGGCATACATATTTTTTTATAAAAAAAAAGAACTGATTGGCTGTTTCATACCATTCTACACTAAAAACTAGGCTGTATGTGTAAATTTATAGAAGCATGTTTTGTATTGGTACAGAAAAATGTGTTACCAAAGAACAGTACTATGGATTTGCTGTAAGGTTTGAAAAGTCAAGCACTCTTGCTCTGTGGAATTGAAACATTGTTTGGCGAACTTCTGACCTAACTCCACACAGCAGTGTTCCATGAGCTGTTGCTATGGTAGCAGGCAGAAGTCAAGTTGGGGGAAGGGTACTTTAAGAAAAGGGTTGGTTTTCAACCAATAGAAATGTGTGATTACATTTGAAAAAAAGGGGGAAGCACTGAGATTTGAAACTTACATGTATATGTGTGGAAAAATAGAGGGAAACTTTGCCATTTTCTGGTTCTGCTGAGAGGAGAGAGGTGTAGAGAACAGAGATCCTGGCTCTGATAATCTGCTGTTTGAGTGCCACATTTCTTTCACAACTAACTAATTTTAAAGGTGAGTTATGAGTTTGAGAGGGGATGTATATGGTAACTTAAGAAATGAATAATAGAATTGGAATTCCTTTTGTTGAAGTTGTGTTTATTATTTTCTGTTTTGGGAGAAATTTAAATGTGAGGAACATGTAAAATAATATGGACTATTTTTTCATGATAAATTAAGGTGTACTGGTAAAAATAAGGAATACTTTAAGGGTTTGAGGTTGCAGTCAGTAATGCAAATACATTCAGCATCACTAAGGCTGGTTGCCCTTGCTGGAGTGTAGGCAGTCACCGAGGATACACATGGTGGTGGTATGAAAAAGCAGTCTGGACATGGGCTTTTAAAAAAATCTGAAAAGTGGTTTCATAATGTGTCAGTCTGTAAAAGTGATTTTCACTTGCCAAAAAAAAAGAGCAGTAAGTGTGCATTCAAATTGGCAAAGAAATATCGTTTTGTGACTAATGTAAAAACATGACTCTGTGTGCAAATAGGAATTACAGGCAGAGATTTATTGCGTTTTGCTCTGGTGATTTCACAGTTGCATTAGTAGGAAAAAGGGGGAGCGATTTTTTTGGTGCAGAAGCAGACTCTTAGCACACACCCAGCTCCTTTCCATGTATAATCATGCACAGTATTTACAAGCGAGTGGGGTTTTGAGGTTTCAGTCTGTAATGCAAATACATTCAGCATCACTAAGGCTGGTTGCCCTTGCTGGAGTGTAGGCAGTCACCGAGGATACACATGGTGGTGGTCTGAAAAAGCAGTCTGGACATGGGCTTTTAAAAAAATCTGAAAAGTGGTTTCATAATGTGTCAGTCTGTAAAAGTGATTTTCACTTGCCAAAAAAAAAGAGCAGTAAGTGTGCATTCAAATTGGCAAAGAAATTTCGTTTTGTGACTAATGTGAAAACATGACTCTGTGTGCAAATAGGAATTACAGGCAGAGATTTATTGCGTTTTGCTCTGGTGATTTCACAGTTGCATTAGTAGGAAAAAGGGGGAGCGATTTTTTTGGTGCAGAAGCAGACTCTTAGCACACACCCAGCTCCTTTCCATGTATAATCATGCACAGTATTTACAAGCGAGTGGGGTTTTGAGGTTTCAGTCTGTAATGCAAATACATTCAGCATCACTAAGGCTGGTTGCCCTTGCTGGAGTGTAGGCAGTCACCGAGGATATACATGGTGGTGGTCTGAAAAAGCAGTCTGGACATGGGCTTTTAAAAAAATCTGAAAAGTGGTTTCATAATGTGTCAGTCTGTAAAAGTGATTTTCACTTGCCAAAAAAAAAGAGCAGAAAGTGTGCATTCAAATTGGCAAAGAAATTTCGTTTTGTGACTAATGTGAAAACATGACTCTGTGTGCAAATAGGAATTACAGGCAGAGATTTATTGCGTTTTGCTCTGGTGATTTCACAGTTGCATTAGTAGGAAAAAGGGGGAGCGATTTTTTTGGTGCAGAAGCAGACTCTTAGCACACACCCAGCTCCTTTCCATGTATAATCATGCACAGTATTTACAAGCGAGTGGGGTTTTGAGGTTTCAGTCTGTAATGCAAATACATTCAGCATCACTAAGGCTGGTTGCCCTTGCTGGAGTGTAGGCAGTCACCGAGGATACACATGGTGGTGGTCTGAAAAAGCAGTCTGGACATGGGCTTTTAAAAAAAACTGAAAAGTGGTTTCATAATGTGTCAGTCTGTAAAAGTGATTTTCACTTGCCAAAAAAAAAGAGCAGTAACTGTGCATTCAAATTGGCAAAGAAATTTCGTTTTGTGACTAATGTGAAAACATGACTCTGTGTGCAAATAGGAATTACAGGCAGAGATTTATTGCGTTTTGCTCTGGTGATTTCACAGTTGCATTAGTAGGAAAAAGGGGGAGCGATTTTTTTGGTGCAGAAGCAGACTCTTAGCACACACCCAGCTCCTTTCCATGTATAATCATGCACAGTATTTACAAGCGAGTGGGGTTTTGAGGTTTCAATCTGTAATGCAAATACATTCAGCATCACTAAGGCTGGTTGCCCTTGCTGGAGTGTAGGCAGTCACCGAGGATACACATGGTGGTGGTCTGAAAAAGCAGTCTGGACATGGGCTTTTAAAGTGGTTTCATAATGTGTCAGTCTGTAAAAGTGATTTTCACTTGCCAAAAAAAAAGAGCAGTAAGTGTGCATTCAAATTGGCAAAGAAATTTCGTTTTGTGACTAATGTGAAAACATGACTCTGTGTGCAAATAGGAATTACAGGCAGAGATTTATTGCGTTTTGCTCTGGTGATTTCACAGTTGCATTAGTAGGAAAAAGGGGGAGCGATTTTTTTGGTGCAGAAGCAGACTCTTAGCACACACCCAGCTCCTTTCCATGTATAATCATGCACAGTATTTACAAGCGAGTGGGGTTTTGAGGTTTCAGTCTGTAATGCAAATACATTCAGCATCACTAAGGCTGGTTGCCCTTGCTGGAGTGTAGGCAGTCACCGAGGATACACATGGTGGTGGTCTGAAAAAGCAGTCTGGACATGGGCTTTTAAAAAAATCTGAAAAGTGGTTTCATAATGTGTCAGTCTGTAAAAGTGATTTTCACTTGCCAAAAAAAAAGAGCAGTAAGTGTGCATTCAAATTGGCAAAGAAATTTCGTTTTGTGACTAATGGGAAAACATGACTCTGTGTGCAAATAGGAATTACAGGCAGAGATTTATTGCGTTTTGCTCTGGTGATTTCACAGTTGCATTAGTAGGAAAAAGGGGGAGCGATTTTTTTGGTGCAGAAGCAGACTCTTAGCACACACCCAGCTCCTTTCCATGTATAATCATGCACAGTATTTACAAGCGAGTGGGGTTTTGAGGTTTCAGTCTGTAATGCAAATACATTCAGCATCACTAAGGCTGGTTGCCCTTGCTGGAGTGTAGGCAGTCACCGAGGATACACATGGTGGTGGTCTGAAAAAGCAGTCTGGACATGGGCTTTTAAAAAAAACTAAAAAGTGGTTTCATAATGTGTCAGTCTGTAAAAGTGATTTTCACTTGCCCAAAAAAAAGAGCAGAAAGTGTGCATTCAAATTGGCAAAGAAATTTCGTTTTGTGACTAATGTGAAAACATGACTCTGTGTGCAAATAGGAATTACAGGCAGAGATTTATTGCGTTTTGCTCTGGTGATTTCACAGTTGCATTAGTAGGAAAAAGGGGGAGCGATTTTTTTGGTGCAGAAGCAGACTCTTAGCACACACCCAGCTCCTTTCCATGTATAATCATGCACAGTATTTACAAGCGAGTGGGGTTTTGAGGTTTCAGTCTGTAATGCAAATACATTCAGCATCACTAAGGCTGGTTGCCCTTGCTGGAGTGTAGGCAGTCACCGAGGATACACATGGTGGTGGTCTGAAAAAGCAGTCTGGACATGGGCTTTTAAAAAAATCTGAAAAGTGGTTTCATAATGTGTCAGTCTGTAAAAGTGATTTTCACTTGCCAAAAAAAAAGAGCAGTAAGTGTGCATTCAAATTGGCAAAGAAATTTCGTTTTGTGACTATTGTGAAAAGAAATGTAGTAATATATTTAAATTAAATAAAGGATTTTTTTTTTAGGATTTTTCAGGTATTGCTGAAGAGCAGTGAACAAAATTTAAGATGCCTACAAAATCCAGAGTTCAAAAAACGCACAAAAAAAACCTATATTTGAAGACAACTAGAGGACCAAAGTTAGTAGAAGATGCTCATGTTGGGAAAAAGAAAAAATCTTCTGGTAAGCAGAAAAAACAATTTCTAAAAAATATATTCAAAAGAATGAAAAATGTACAAAATGTCTGTACTGGAAAGGATGTATTGAAAAGAAAAGGAGAGGAAAAAATTGAGAATTTAGTTAATGCAAATATACCTTCAGCAACTGAAAAGATTTATATAAATAGAAAAACAGCGTTTAAAGAGATACGTAGAAAAATGTTTCAGAGAAGAGTTATGTCCAATTTGATGAAGGATGTGAAGAAATATAAGAAAAAGACAAAGTTTTATAAAAGAAAAAAAGAAATAGAAGCCATTGCAGCAAAATAATTAGAATTAAAAAGGAAACTATTCATTTTAATTTTGAATAGGATGCGTACATTAGACAAAATGGTTAATGTACTGAAATCACATAGCAAAAGGAAAAGAGTAGTGAACAGAACAAACTTTTGTAAAGTGTTTTTAGGAAAGTGGATGCATAGTTCAAGTAGTGAACCTTTTTTTAATGAAGAGAGCTATTTTCAAAGTAATAGTTTGCTGCATGCAGTTGACACCAGAGGTCGTTCTTACGAAGTAAAAAATGGTTGCATAATGGAGAAGGAGATAATGGTTCCAAGAGATGAGGTACAAGTGATGGCAGATGAGGCTATGGGGAGACGTCCTAAAGCCCCAGTGTACATTTGGAATTGTAGTAGTATTTGCACTGTGCGTCAGGAATCTATTGACAAATTTCGAGAGTTTCTAAGAGAATATAGTAAAAAAAGTATAAAACAGAAGATTAAGGTGCTTCAAAGTCTGGATCCATGCAGAGTGAGAGAGAATACTGGTTTGCAGGGTCATTCTCTGGCTTGTCTATCTAGAAAAGTGTGTAATAGTGTTTTCCATCATTTTAGGATGCTGGCTGTTCATCATACTGAAATGAGAAAGTTTGTGAGACGGTTGTATTTTGCCAAAAGTCCAGCAATAAAGTTAGATGAATTGAATAGGGCTCTGTTCCGAGGAACGGTATCAGATGTAGAGAAGGTTGTTGATGAAATTCAGTTTTGTTACTTTGGACCTGAACAAAACAGTGCAGAGAAGGACACAGTAAATGAGGAAGAAGTGGAAGAGAATGTAGAACCCTCTGTAAGTAACACATTTAATGATCACATAACAAAATTTGCAATAGTCTCTAATGAAAGACCAAATTTTACTTGTATTTGTTGCCGCAGAACTCATTATAGAAAACAAACTAGGAATGTTGATCTCTACAGAAAGAGTGAAAATGAAGATAATTATAAGTGGAAGGATTTTGCCACATATATATTTCTAGAAAATTGTTTTGATTTGGGTGAAGATCAGCGTATTTGTAAATACTGTTACAACAAGTTAGAGGAAAATAGAATGCCAACCAGAGCTGTACATAATAATTTAGAATTGGATGCTATTCCTGCTGAACTTTCTGAATTAAATACATATGAGTCTATACTCATTCAATGTGTTCATCCGTTCCAGACCATAGTACGTATGGAGCCCAAAACTGGTAAATTACCTCCTTCTGATTTACTGAGAGGTTTAAAAGGAAGAGTGGTGTATTTGCCCTTGGATTTGAAAAAAAATATGGAAACTATTGATGCGGATACTTTGGAAACTGAACCATTAGTTATTCTGGTTAATGGTGTACCTACAAAGAATAAGAAGATTTGTCAGGAGCTGGTAGATGTGCGGAAAGTACAAAGAGCAAATTTGTATTTGAAAAGGAATAACAAATGGTATGAATCAATTTATATAGAAGAAGAAGAAGAAGATTTACAAGAAGACACAGAAACACCAACTGGCCAAATTGAAAAAGTGGACAAGTCAAAGGAAGAAGAAATTTATGAACATTTTAGCATACATCCTCTTCATTCAAAAGAAGTTATGGGAGACAATATTGATCTCTTTCAGATGAAGAAAGCAAAAGGAACTCCCGTGAGTGTATGGGAGGAGAGCTTGGAAGCTCGATGTTTTCCCCAGCTGTTTCCTAAAGGAAAAGGAGGACGATACGATGAACGTCCGGAACAGATTCCAGCTTCTGAGTATCGGACTACAAGACTATATGCTGAAGATCCCAGATTTCGACAAAGTATTCCTTATTTGTTCCATCTTTTATTTGAAAGCGACTTGTCTGCACTGTCTTATGCAGTAAATCACATTTTAAAAAGTGGAGTACATTTACAAAATGTGTCTGCTAAGGATTTTATGGAGAAAGTGCAGCACCGAGATGATCATTTGGAAACACAACTGATCAATCTGATGGCTTGTCAGCGTGGGACAAATGAATATTGGTACCGACGTCATGGTGAATTAAAATGCATGTTACGGAATTTAGGAACACCAACATGGTTCCTTACCCTAAGCTGTGCCGAGTACGCTTGGGATGATTTACTGGATTTTCTACGAGAGGCAAATTCAAACATTAAAAACATCGAATACAAGACAGCAGGAGAACTGTGCTCATTGGATCCGGTTAATGTTTGCGGATATTTCAATCATAGATTTGAGGCTATGATGTCCTTCATCTGCAATAAAAAAAATCCACCTCTTGGAGAAGTAGTAGATTTCTTTTGGAGAAAAGAGTACCAGGCAAGAGGTGCTCCTCATATTCATATGCTGTTGTGGATCAAGGATGCCCCAAAGTTTGGAACAGATACTGATGAAGCAGTGTTATCTTTCATTGAAGAATATGCAACATGTGCTATACCAAAAAGCACAGAAGAGAAAAAGTTAAAGGAGCAAGTTTTACGTTTCCAAAGTCATCGGTGTGGAAAATACTGTCGACGGAAATACAAGAGCAAAGATAAATACTACACTAAATGTCGATTTGGATTTCCTAGACCTGTTCTTTCAAATGGAAGAGTCAACAGTTTTATGTCAGCTGTGAGACATACTATCACAAGAAAATCACCTAAGAATACCTACAACCTAAAAAGAAAAGAAGAATCAAAAAATATAAATGACTACAACCCAGTCATTTTATCCATGTGGAATGCTAACATGGATATACAGTACGTAGCTGACAATTCCATTGCTGTTGCTCGATATGTAACGTCTTACATTACGAAATCAGAAAAAACAGAATTGAAGGAAATGTGGGAAGAGATTTCTCACGAGACGACTGTCAGTAAGAAGCTGTACAGTTTCAGTTTGAAGATGTTATCGCATCGAGAAATTGGATCCTACGAATGTTCAGATAGGTTATCTTCTGCAAGTCTCTACTCGAAGTCAAGAAGAATAATTTGGGCAAGTTTAGGCCTTGCAGCAATGAGAAATCGGGTACTGAAATCTGTTGGAGAAATTGAATATTTGGCCGAGAATGACCCAGAAAGTACAGATATTTTGAATCAAACATGTTGGACACATATTATCCCAAGAGAAGTCATAATCTGGAGAACATGTGTCTCTATGAAGTGCTGCAGAACTACATTTATTCACGGAAAGCCGCAGAAGACATCAACAATGGAAAATATAAAGTCGTTGGTGAGGAAGGATGTTTGGTGAAGCAAACAAAAGGAAGTTTGATAAATCACAGGAAGCTGAGTTGCGACACTACTGACAAGAAGGAATTTTACTACTTGGCTCTTTTACAGTTGTTTAAACCATGGCGTACAGAGGATGAACTACTGGGAGAATTTCAAAGCTATGAAGATTCTTTTAATGCTTGCAAAGACAGCATACAATGCAGTACATTCTCAAGTTATCTGCAAATGTTAAATGAAGAAATTGAACAGGAAACTACAATTGCAGCAGAAATAGCTAGAGACAGTTCTCAAGACAGCCAAAGTTCAGGAACACTCAGTCAAGATCCCCTAGGACAACCAATCGTTGAAAATGAAGCATCAATAGCCATGAATGAAGTGGAAACGGCTATGAATCAAGCTCAAGAAGAATTTATAGACTTACAAAATTTGGAAAGACAACTGAATCAAGAGCAGCAACAAATTTATGAAGAGATCAGAAGCAAAATTGATCACAGATTTCTACATGAAAAAAAAGAGTGCTCATGCACATCATTTCATCCAATCAGGATGTATGTAAGCGGACAAGCTGGAACTGGAAAAAGTTTCCTTATAAAAGTCATCAGAAGCTACCTACAGCAAAAAACGGATTCAACTTTGTCTTGTGTGGTTACTGCTCCAACTGGGTTAGCAGCATATAACATAAAAGGAATCACTTTACATCGTTTGCTAATGTTACCAGTGGAGCATGAGAACAAAATACAATACAACAAGCTAACTGGAGAAGCATCCTTGGAAGTTTCAAGAGTATTGAAGAAGATGCAAGTTCTCATTATTGATGAGGTGAGCATGTTATCAAACTTAATGCTTGCCTTTGTGCATTTAAGAATGCAGCAAATTTTGAAGACAGACTATGACATGTTATTTGGTGGAAAACACGTCATAGTTTTTGGAGATCTTTTGCAACTTACTCCAGTTAAAGGACAACCAGTGTTTAATACTGTCACACATGAAGACACGAAGAAGTCATTGGGAAGCATCGGAAATACAAATATTTGGTCCTTCTTTGAGTACAAGGAACTTACTACTAATATGAGGCAAGCAAGCGATGAAGAATATGGAAGTATTCTGAAAGATATCAGAATTGGACTTCTCACAGAAGTTGGCAAAAAAACATTACAGAGTCGGCTGCTACATAATTTATTTCCAAAGGAAGAAATAGTTGCAGAGAAGATATACAAGAACATTGCAGAAAACAAAAGTGTCATCTGCTTAATGCCAACTCTACGTGAATGCTCAATATTCAATGAGGAGCTTTTGAAATTGGAAAATGAAGAGATCAGGAAATTGGAAGCAGTGGACAAAATTGAGGATGGAAGAATTACTGTCACATTAACAGGCACACTGAAAAATAAATTGGATTCACTAGAGAAGAACATCTCCAAAACAGCTGGATTAGAAAAAAATCTATATGTTTGCATGAACTGTAGAGTATTTTTAAGGAGAAATTTGGATGTTGAAAAAGGTTTAGTTAATGGAGCTATGGGAAGAGTTGTGGGTTTTATTAATTATCAGAAAAAAGATGGAATTGAATGTTTAAAAATAAAATTTGATCAGATAGAAGAAGTTAAAGACATTTGTCGTTGTACAGTTCGTTTCATGCTTGTGAAAGACTTATATGTACGTAGGAAGCAGTTTCCGTTTTCGCTAGCATATGCTGTAACTATTCACAAGTCTCAAGGATTGACTGTAGATTGTGCATTTGTGAACATTGGTTCAACTGTGTTCAAAGAAGGTATGGCATATGTTGCTTTGTCACGAGTGAAAACATTATCAGGTTTATTCATGATAGACTTTGATGACTCAAAAGTTAGTGCTGATACAAATTGTGTAAAGGAGTATAATAGATTAAGAAGAAGCTATGCTCCTCATTTAGGTCAGTATCCTGTGTTGGAGAAATGTGTAGTTTCTCGTAAAAGGAGAAATGAGAATATCTGTGATGACGATGTAGAGAGGAGGAAAAAAAAGAGGAGTGATGTAATTGCAAGCAAAAAGAGTAAGGAAAAAGAAGAACAGGTTGTAGGATGTCATTTTGAAAATAGCTCTGGTGTCAACTGCTACGCAAATGTAGTGCTGAATGTTGCATTTTATCTGGAAAGTTTGCAAGAGCAGATAATAGTAAATCAGGGAAAAAGATTCTGTTCTGAGCTGAGTCTCCTTTTTCAAAAGCTGAGTAATGATAAAACTCAAATAGAAAGTGCTACTGAAATTAGAAAACTTTTAGATGTATGTTCAGGACGAACACAGTTTTCTCAAAATGAACAGCAAGATGCACACGAATTTTTGATGTATTTTCTTCAAGTACTGGAAGAAGAAGAAGTTGCAATTGATATTTTATTTGGTCTCTCTTATAAATGGGAACATAGTTGTGAAAACTGTTATAATATATTTGGCTCTAATGTTGATAATGAAAGGTTTATTTATTTGACATTGCCAGAGAGTAAAACAGTCACTTTTGCAAAATTAGTTAAAGATGCTAATCATAGCATGAAATGCGGTGAGTGTCAATCTGACATGTTTTCAACATTAATTTTAAAGGAATACGGACAGTATGTAATTTTAATGATGCAACGATGTAGAGCTGATGGTTCAAAATTGGATACTTTAATAAAGAAGTTTACAGGACAGCAATTATCAATTTCAGGAAAAACTTTTGTAACTGTTGCAATAATTTTCCATGAAGGACCTACTGTTACTTCTGGACATTACACAGTTTATCTTAAATGTGAAAAAGGCTGGACACTGTGTAATGATTCCCAATTGATTTTCAAACAACGTTTGCCTTTTGATTTAGCAAATTCCTATCTAATCTTCCTGAAACCTAAATTTTAGAGAGACTTGCCAAGATCTGGACAAAATAATTTTACCATTTTATTGGATTACCATTGGAATTTTCAAAAAAAAAGATTGTTTAAATTATCATTTGGCCTAATGGAAAGATAACCAATTGTAATGTGGACTTTTTTAATTTTTTATGAAACTTACAAAAACCAATAATTTAGAGAAAATCGGTAACATCTGCACAATTTAAATTTTGGAATGTTATTGGAGTGCCATTGGAAATTTTTTCAAAAAAGATTTTTAAAATTACTATTTGGCCATGCGGAAAAGTAACCAATTCTATTGTGGACTTAATAAATTATTAATAAATTTTTCGGGAACCAAAATGTTACAGAGAATCGGTGAGATCTGGACAAATTAAACTTTAGAATTTTATTGGATTACCATTGTAAATTTAATCAAAATTTTTTTTTTAAATTACTATTTGGCCTAAAGGAAATTGAATCAGATGTATTGTGGAGTTATTTGAGATATAATATTGTGATTATACTTCTGTAACAAAAATATCAGACGGTATTTTAAAGAAATAAGTATTGTTTTTTTGATGATATTTTTTTAGAATATTATGCATTTCTGTAATGTTAAGTTTAAGTGAGAAGAGATTCTGGGCTTTTTTAATACAATCTTTGAGATTGTTATTTTTTTTTTGCCCGCTGTTAAATGATGAATGCAATTGCTTTCACAATTTATAGTGAAATGCAATATATTCTGAAAACAGCAAAAATAAGGCAAAAATATTTTTTGGTAAATATGTAAATACGTGTACTGTATTTTAAAATGTTTGAAAAATATTAATATTTTTTTCTTTTTTTTCAGATTGATATAGAAAATTTTCGAAAACTAGAACCATTTTTAAAGCAATTTTTTTTTTTAAAAACAAATGAATAAATATTTTTTTGAGTGGGTATGGTAAGTCAATAATAATAATTGTAGTGTCTCAAAGACCTTGTAATGTGATAATTGATTTTTAGTGTTTTTTTTTAAAAAAAAAAATAATTACGCGCACCGTACGCGTACGGTAAAAAAAAATAAAAAAAGTTTTTAAAAACATATATAAAAAAAAGATGAAAGATAAGGTTGGCTCTTAAAAGAGCCGTTGTGTTCATGCAGGGAGAGAGGAAAGAAAGAATGGGAAAATTAGTCTCTGTGACAAGTGTGCTGATCTATTTTGAGGTTCACTAGGGAAACACTGGTCTCCCTATGACAAATTAGATCATGACAAGAGGCACATCGAATATCAACCCTCAGAAATCGAGGGTTAATTTCCAGAGGGCCAGCAAAAGGAGATGCTCCCCCCACAGATGAAGGGCTCACCTGACCTGCAGAAGAAGGAGTCAGCCCTGCAGATGATGGTCCAGGCTGAGCTGCTGTGGATGTGCTTGGATGACTTACTGAAGGGTTACCTCCAGTAAGTCGAGCATGTGTCCTTCTGTGTACATCCCTGAGGTGCCTCATCATGGTATGATTCCCAAAGGAATACTTCCTGTCAGGATTACCTCTTGAAAGTACACGCTTACACAGCTTACAAGTCACTAAGGGTGCATTTACCTTTTGCTGGCCTTCAGGAAAAGTAAAATAATCCCATACATAAGAGGTCTTTTGTTTCCTCGCTCTCTGCCTCAAGGTAGTGCTGCTAGTGCTAGCCTCACTCTCAGAAGAGCTCTGCTGTTCTGCCATCGTATCAAAAAGACAACCCAGCTCCTTCTCCTAAGGGATCACAAGCAGAAATGAGGGGAATGGGTGTGGTGTAGGAGAGTTCTAGAACTGAAAGTAGTTTCAACCAATCAAAAGTTGTGTTTCATGATCACATGACCTACCGTACGCTTACGGTACGCTTACGGTACGCTTACGGCAAAAGTACGCATGCGCGTAAAAATGACACACTCTTGCGCGCATGCGCTTAACAGTCACTCCCCGACACTTCCGCGTAACGTGCGCGTGTAGCGTATACGCGTACACGACCCACGCATAGTACGCGCGGCTACGCAAATTGCGTAAATATACGCAAACAGCGTAGATAAATTACGGACGTTGCGTTAACCGTACGCTTACCGTAAGCTTACGGTACGCGTACTAAAAAAAAAAAAAAAAAAAGGAAAAAATGTACTGCAAATAAATTTTACATGTTTATTTTATGAAATATATTTAAAAAAACATATTAAAGAATTTTAAAAATTTAACCATAGTCTTTATAAAAGGTTAGAACATTAAATTAAAAATATGTTTAAAAAAATAGAAGAAAAAAAAAAAATTAGCATTTAAAAAACCTTGCAAATTCACTGAAAAAACCATGGGTTTCACACACGTTATAGTTAGGAATTAGCATTTAAAAAACCTTGCAAATTCACTGAAAAAACCATGGGTTTCACACACGTTATAGTTAGGAATTAGCATTTAAAAAACCTTAGAAATTCAGTGAAAAAACCATAGGTTTCACACACGTTATAGTTAGGAATTAGCATTTAAAAAACCTTAGAAATTCAGTGAAAAAACCATAGGTTTCACACATGTTATAGTTAGCTGGACATTTTACTCGTAAAAAACCATTGAAATTCCCCCGTTATAGTTAGTTCAGCTAACTATAACTCGCGCGCCCGCAATGCACTGCTGATGACGTCACATATTACATCACTCATGACATGGTCAGTGACATCACTCATGACATCACTGATGACATCTCAAATGACATCACTGATGACATCACTGATGACATCATCCTTGTGATAGAGTGGCAGACCTCCTCTCACCCTAATATAACCTTTGATACACACATTCAAAAATAGAGACTAAACTTTTCAAAACAATGGACATACCAATACCAGTTACAACAACCTATTCAGTAATTCTAAGATCCACATACACATCCACTCATTCACCAACAGTCCTATACAGTCACTCATACATGTACTCATTCATCATATGTACTCATACACCTATACATCCTGTTACACAATGCCACTCATCCATAGAGTTACTCACACACATAGTCACTCATGCTAATAAAGAATCAAACATACATTTACTTGCATATAGTTATACACACACCACCACACTTACTTCTACAAAAACTTACACATACTTAGTCTTTTAAACAATCACTTATAGAAACACATACTTATTCATACAGGAACTCTTTCAATCTCTCACTCTCACATATACTCACTTATATACACCAATAGTCACATATACTAGTTAAAAACATATGTAGTTACTCATAAAGACACTGTTGAGACAGTCATTCACTCACTAACACACCCATACACACACTCATCCACCCATGCAGTCCTGCACACATGCTGTCTTCAACACATACAAACAGTGAGTCACTCATTCATGCACCTATGCACTACGTAATACCCCCCACCGAACCATGCAGACACTCAGACTGATACTCAAAAAAACAACTAATAACCTATATAGACACTCATGTAGCTACTCACCAACCCATACAGCCACTTATACACAAAGTGAAAGACTGATACAGATATATACATATTTAAACATTACTCACTAAGCCATGTATTCACTATGATACACTTAATCAGTCAGTTACACAATCAATTTTTCAAAAACAAATCATCCATTTAGACACTTATTTACCCATTTATTCTTCCATCGACCTTGAGATATACATATATAAAACATAGGTAATTTTCAGAAACACACACATTTACTGGATGATGTCATCAGTGATGTCATCAGTGATGTCATTTGAGATGTCATCCGTGATGTCATGAGTGATGTCACTGACCATGTCATGAGTGATGTAATATGTGACGTCATCAGCAGTGCATTGCGGGCGCGCGAGTTATAGTTAGCTGAACTAACTATAACGGGGGAATTTCAATGGTTTTTTACGAGTAAAATGTCCAGCTAACTATAACATGTGTGAAACCTATGGTTTTTTCACTGAATTTCTAAGGTTTTTTAAATGCTAATTCCTAACTATAACGTGTGTGAAACCTATGGTTTTTTCACTGAATATATATATATATATGCTCACGTACACTTTATTAATCTATTATTTATTTTCTAAACAGTTGCTGCCCTCCTGAGTAGGTGTCACTGACATTCAGGGGTCCATGGGCTCCAGGTTAAGAACCATTGGTGTAGATACAATGTGTAAATAAATGAAGCTGCGTCTCAAAAATAAGGTAGAATAGAAAATAATTTGTAGCAGAGAGTCGTTTGCAAGGGGAAAACGTGTTTTGGGACCCCCCTTTTTTCTCGGCCCCCGCTTGACGATTCACCCCGAGACTTTCAGGGTAGGAGCTGAGCGGAGCGCCCCATTAGTTTTGAAAATTTCGCGAGGATTCGTCAACCGGCGCCAAAGTTATTCAAAATAGAAGTTTCAGATTTCCTATGGAAACACGGTCCTAACTATAACTATCTACTGGCGACCGCCAGTAGATTATATATATATATATATATATATATGCTCACGTACACTTTATTAATCTATTATTTATTTTCTAAACAGTTGCTGCCCTCCTGAGTAGGTGTCACTGACATTCAGGGGTCCATGGGCACCAGGTTAAGAACCATTGGTGTAGATACAATGTGTAAATAAATGAAGCTGCGTCTCAAAAATAAAGTAGAATAGAAAATAATTTGTAGCAGAGAGTCGTTTGCAAGCATATTAGCAAATTAAGGAGCATTTGTTTTGTTTAGCAAATTAATGAGTATTGTTGTTTTTGTTTTTTATGATGTGTATTACGTTTTACATTAAATATTACAGTTGTAGTGGAATTTTCCCCAAATAACTTCTAAAATTAGAATATTGGGTTTAGGACTTGCTGTCTTAAATGTGTACCCAAACCTATGATGGTTACCATCTCCTTGGCAATCAGAAATGGGTTAATGCAAGAGAGCCCTAACTTATACAGCACACCCTCTTTTAAGCCAGGAGAGATATTTTTATCACTTTTTTACTCAGATACGAAAGAAGTGTTCAAAATGTTGCATTATTTGTTTTTTTTATGTGATACACAGCAGAGGAATGGAATGAATGTTAGAATTAATCTCAACTACCGGTGATTGCTCTGGGCCACATCCCTGTCCCTCATTTTTTACCCTCTATGCCACTCTAGATTGAAACCAGCCATATGCAACTGTTCTTGGTCATGCATCAACCAGAATAATCTAGCCTGAACTGCCAGTTCCCCTCCAGACGTAAACACAAGCAACCTCAGAAGGGTTTCCACCTACTTAGGTCTTTGTCAGTGAGGTAAACCTTGAGTCATAAAAACGCCCAAATTGTGATATGCATGCCCTGACGTGGGCCAGTGCTCATTGTGCCATATGACTCAGGTTGAGTTTGGGCTGGACTGTTCCTATTGGAGCAGAACCAAGACTCATTTGTAAATGGCATGTCTCTATTTCAAGTGGACAGTGGGTGAAATACAATCAATCAGGGAATTGTGACGTGCGCTACTCACCCGTAGGGGTCTCGAGGTGCTGGGGGGGGGGAGGGGGGTGGAGGGTGCAACTCAGGGCAGTCAAAGAGCCAGGTCTAGAGTGTCTTCTTCAAGATGTGAAGAGCGGGGGCACGTCTGATGTTGATCGGGAGCTGTCCAGGTCTTTGCCGCAATGTAGGAGAAGGCTCTTCCACCCGTTCTGGCTCTGCAGATGCGTGGGGTTTAGGCAAGGGTGAGGTTGGCAGATCGTAGGTTTCTCTTGGGTACGTGGAACTAAATTCTTTTGTTGAGTTATTGGGGTCCGGTGTTGTGGAGGCAAAAACAATGGACTGGAATGCGACTCCAAGCGACTGCCAATGGCTGAGATTCATTCAAGAATTCCATCCATCAGCTTGTTTGTTTTGTGATATGAGCTGGGAGTGGATTTCACAACCAATATTTAGATTGAAGATAATGTTCTCATTCTATTTTATAGACAAGGGTCCTGTTAATGAGCAAAAATTCAGGGTGGAATTCAATCACCCACAAATCCGGGTGCCTCCAGGTCTGGAGTTATTGTCTCATCAAATTCCTAACACAATAATTCTGGGCTTGATTACACCAGACCCTTTTAGAAGCTGCAGGGAAAGGGACTGCAGGGCAGGAGCACACCTTCGTCCCCGCTCAACCCCTGCAGCAGCATTGAAGTAGCAGTCAATGCTCCCCCCGGATAGGCACAAGCATTCCCTGCCCCCCTAGCTACCTCATCCCCCACAGGGCTGCCTGGTGACACTTCCCTCCTGCTCCGAGCAAGTGGAAAATGCCAGCGGTTTTCCAATGGAATTGGGAGGAACTACACGGGAAAGGAACCGGTATCTCCTGGTCGAAGTGGGTTCTTCCCAGTCCATGGATAAAACTTATAACTACCAGATATTGATGCAAAGACACTGGTCAAAATCAGGGATTCCAGCCCTCTGGAATGTCCAGCACCAACAGCTGGCACACTTCTAATGTGGGCCAGCTGTTAGCAACATTGCTCTCTGCAGAAGTGACCTTATTTAATGAACGTGTATGTAAAAGGGATCTTCTCTTTAAGATACACACAGGTTGCATTTGATGAAGTTAAGGGGAGAAGAACGACTAATTTTGTAATTGAATCCAACAGGCAGGCGATACATGAATGATATGTCTGTAAGTTATTAAGTCTCCCAGGAAAATTGAATAGTATTACATCACATTTAGTGTTTCTGTATGTGGGTCAGTATCTATGTGTTTTCCAGGAACTGGAGTGAATTAATACACAAGCTTGCCATCCTATAATGGCAATGGATTATAGACGATTGTGGTGTAACAAAGTTAGGATTAGGTGGCGTTCGAGCTCATGTGAGCCTAAAGAATACGTTGTACTTGTGGATTCAACAGCATGCAAAGTTTACATATGAGACTCTGCAGAGTAAAGAATAGTCTAAGAATTCCAGGAAAAGTAATTATAACTTGGAATTAAATAGAAGGGTTAACATTTGAACATAGCATGGTTCATAAAAAACTGATTGACAGCTTAGTAGTAATTGCTTTGAAGTAACTATTAAGATGCCAAGATTGATTTAGTAGTCCTGAAAGATGTACAGATTGTCTTTGTTGTTAAATTGATAGATCAGGCTGTGATGGGATAAAGATATAGGGCCCGATTCACTGAGGTAAAGTTAGACCAAAGGTCTAAGTTTTGACCAAAAGTCTAACTTTACTACTTTTTGGTTTTCATAAATGTAAGTTACGAGTAGTATCTTTACGACTGCGGAGTATCTGCACTAGGGGTGGTGTTTTCATACTTGGAGTGGAATCTCCGCATTTGGGGTGGAATCTCCACACTCGGGAGGAATTCCGCCCTTAGTGCAGAGATTCCACCCCGAGTGCAGAAACTCCTCAGTCGTAGAGACACTACTCATAACTTACCTTGTGAATATTGAAAAGTAATTAAGTTAAACTTTGGTCTAAAGTTATAAACCTTTGATCTAACTTTACCTTTGTGAATCAGGCCCATACATTGTAAGGTAGTGGTGAGAGAGAAGATGGTTGTAGTTCGACATAAGTCAAGACACTGACAGATAAATGGGAAAGAGTCAATAGAATGCATGAGATCTTCTTGACAAAAAAGGGTTCCTTCAAGTCACAGGGGTTAAATGGTGAAACAGCGTTCCTCTGCATTATGGGTGTGTGAAGCTTTAAAGACAAAACTTTTGTTACTTCACAATTGTTTTTGTTTTGAACTTTGTAAAGTTTGCAAACTTTAAAGATTATTTCAAGAAAGGAAGGGAGCTTTAAAGGCCCATCGTAACCGTGTGCATCTGTTCCCGCTGCAGCACAGAACGTCCATGGCAGATCACCGCTGCCAAACCAAACATTCCCAAGGCAAAGTCTTGCTGCCTGCCACACCTCCTCCGATCCCCCAGGGAAAGTTCTACTGACTGTCCTTGACCTCCAAAGCAAAGTCCTTCTGCCCACCACCACCTGCAAAGCAAAGTCCAGTTGACTGTGCTCACCACCCACCCACCAACACACACATGTACAGCAAAGACTTGCTGGTCCAGTCTGCCCACATCCTGCCCGATCACAGGTCTAGGTGCAGCAGGCTGGAGGCACTAGAGAAGATCTGCAGAGGATCCTATAATATGATGATTTCATGCTACAGAGTGATCCGCTCTTTGGCCATACTGGAGCAGGAATTCCTCCTTTTGACCATTCTCTGGTATCGGTGAAATAAACAAAGTCAAGGAACTCTGCATGTTTAGCGAATTTTGAGATTTCAAGTCTTTGCGTGTCTATGATAGCAGAGAAACAGGTTTTCTCACTCCCGCCCGAGACCGATGATTTACCATCTGTCTCATCCAGTTAAAAGTAGACTTGACAACCTTCCCTTTTTTAGGTTCTTCCTATTTCTCATAGCTTGGTCTGTCTGTCTTGCTTAGAGCAGGTGCTATGACACCCCTGGAATTCAGCATCTAAAAATGTTAAACACTATAACTAAAGAAGGACCCTTCAAACTGACAGCATTCCAAGCGCACACTGTGTTATCAAATGCTGAGGAGAAGTTAAAGGATGTCTAGAGAGGTACCTGGCTTCCAGTTCAATGCTCTTGAAGACCACACCAAGCCCCACATCAGTTCCCTGTATGGAATTCAAATAGAATTGTTTTTTTCAAGTTATTGATTGGATAATAACTTCAGCTCTCCAGCAAACAACTAGCCTGCTCGAAGAAAATGAAAGAAAGCTTGCTAAAATAACAGGTCTCACAATAGCATATTTATATGTAGAGGGAAAGCATTTCACCCTGAAAGAACCACTAATAATTGAAGTGACCATAGAGACTAATTTAATTGTATGTCTTCAGTGTTATTATGAGTGTGTAGGGGCAACATCAGGGGGGTGGTGTATATCATAAATAGAGAGGAAATCATTGTATTAATTTAAATCTCAAAGCAGTTCTCTTCATAAATAAAAGCCATCTTATTTATGGAGACAAATGTTTTAAGATTTAAATTATTACAATTATTGCCTGTCTTTGATATTTTTCCTGATATTGGGTTGTTGGACCTTAGAGGTGGGCAAGTGGTTGAATACTGTAGAGGATACTCACTGCTGGCGCGGTACTCTGATCCATAGCTGTTCAGTGTGGAATGAACATCTGGGGTGGTGCACAGAAACTGAGAAGACCAACAGAGTGTGGGAGTCCACAATACTGGGAGAAGATTGACAGATGGCCGTCCTGTTCTGAAATGTCCAAGATCTTCTCCATGCTTACATTTTGACTGAATAAAAATATTTGGAAATTATTACATAGGATTAGTGAGGGTAATTCGGGGGGGGGGGAGAATAAGCTCTTGCAACCCTTTAGAACCTTTTCTGTCTTTTCATTTGCTGTCACTAATGTGTATAGGCTTGTGCATAGCCTTATAATGCATTACAACAGCTGTGTGTGCAAGTTTTCCTTTCTCAATATTGTGTGTTAAGGGCATGCAATAATGTTTTTAGTAAGCCTGACTAAGTAGTAAACCATGATGAGTTTCTCTATTTCTTCTCAGTGACCTTAGGGGAGAACAATGTGTGATGTGGAGAAAGAGACCAGATGTTCACAGTTTGACCTAGAGCCACAGGGCCGATTGCGCTTTTTGATGCATTGGTATGAGCTGTCAGCAGAGATCATGTTGGATGTCTAAAATGATGTATGTGAAACAGTTTCTTGGATAGTACAACCAATTTGTAAATAATCCTTGGAAATTCCATGCCATTTTTTTTTCTGGACTTTTATATAGCAGGAACTTGACCCGAAGGTATCAGAGCACTTTACATGAGCACCAGTTGCGTTACAGACGGACACATTTGTTTTTTGTTAGGCATGGGGAGATGAAGGGATTTGGCCAGAATCACAGGATGTTGAGCGTCCCTGCCAAGATTCGAACCGAGTTCCCCAGTGTCGAAGTTGACCACTCTAGCCGTAAGGCCACATCATCTCCCCATTGACATACAGTTGTAGAAAGTAAACACATTCCAGTACATTTAAACATTGTCTTTTATCTGTCCCACTTACTTTGGAAAGAAATGTAAAGATTCTTCATATTTAGGGGTTTTACCTTGGCCACCTCCAATTTTTTCTTTGTACACCGGGCGAGATCTAGGAGCATATGGACAGTCCCAGATAGGTGCCTGAAGGTATTAAAATGGATGAGACGAAAGTGTCAGTAATTGTGCAGTGCGCTGCTCCTGTAATGTTTCACCCTCAGGGGTGATGGTGCTGTATCCTTTGACTGTAAGAGATAATTCTATATCTGTAGGGACCTCTTCCTCAGTACAGAACATGTTCCCAAATATTTACTCTCTCATTCAGTAGACTCAAGCCCCGGTTGCGAGTGCATCGGAGATTTCAAGTAGTGTGGTCCAATAAAGTCGAACCTGCCAGAATTTAAAGGGGGAAAAGTGTGTGATATTCACAGTAAAATGTGGATTTTTTAACAGTAAGCACTAAAATCCACGTGATTCCCCCAAAACTCGAAATATGGAATAATTATCAGATCCTATAAATACCAAACACCTCTGTGTCGGATTTTTATCGGGTCTCGGGCCACTCATAGTCAAGCCATTGGAGTCTAGTTACATCAAGTGCCCATGATGCCTGATACCACCCAGAACAACAACAGAAGAGCTCCAGATCTCCTTTGAGCCGGTTAAAAGAAAATATTATCAACTGAAGAAACTTTAGGCTCTAGCTTGATGTCGATTTTCTGAGTTCCAGTCTCATAATTCCTACGCAACGGTTTGATTTCTACAGGCCGGACCTTCTATCTCAGTCTCCGGTGCTTGTTGTCCCAATAAGAGGTTATGTTACACTATCAAGGTGTGGTGTTCCAGAAGAACATCAATTTGTAGATCTACAGTTATCCTATAATGATTTACTTCATCAGGATCCTTTACAGGATGCACAGACCCTCCCCTACTGCGGTGGCATGCTTCATCATCAGGTCGTGGTCCACCTTAAGGCGTGTGTACAGTACCCTGTGACTCCAATAGGAGCACTTTGTTGGAGATCTTTTGAATTTTTTATGTGCAATGATCGAAAGACCAATGTTTTTAACACCTTGGTAAGTGTTAGGATTGAAGGTTTTAGATTGGCTGATATCTAGATATTACCTAATTAATTATGTTGGACCTGGGGATGATTACGTCCCTGATTATGGACCGCTAGTCCACTACCTTTCTTCTTTTTAATCTTACCGTGGATGCAACTAGCTAGCAATAACAAAGTTTATGCTATTCATAGATAATTGCAGATCTATATATCATCTAGTCTAAGAACTTTTCCTCCTAAACCTTATCAAGGGGTTACATTTGCGATCTATGCTATCCTGATTTGTACCACATATATCATACCGCGCTGATGGAGTTTGATTCTGTTGGAACTAATACTGCACATTTTGTGAGGAAAAAGCCCAATTCCCCCACAGTGATATACTCCATGCCAACAACAAGCGATGCCCATGACATATCAAAAATATATCGCTTGGTTTAATGGTGAACTGCCTGATATAGTGTCACCTGCTAGAATGGGTCAGCTGGTCTTACAGAGGCAGACTTGGCCTGTGATAGCGACATAAACACAGCATCAACAACGCGATGAACTTAATGTGGCACAAACCAGAGCGCTGTTACAAGAATTGATAGCCATGAGCCACAAGCATAGACAGCAAATTACAGGAAATTAGAACAACAATTAACCCTATTGTTTCACAAACCACATTAACACTAACAATTAACTTGCAGATTAAAAATGCTGTGATGGGAAAGTGCTCAGGTAATTGGGACAAGATGCTTTTCTGGACTTCATGCAGTATAGTATGTGGATCAAATAGTACAAACAGAGAAAGGGGAATAGGATAAGAGAGAAAACTGAGACACCAGATACCATCACTCTGCTGGTCAAAGACGTCTGCAGGACGGGGTAAGTATCTGAAGGCAAATAGGAGACTTTTAATAATCTCCCATGAACATTCTGCACCTAGCATTAACAGTAAAAAGATACACTTAAACATATCTCTGCGTAGCCAACTCTCTGTGCTCTTGATTTGAAGCTGACTTTCTGAAACGGAAAATATAGCGGGATATAAGTGACCGATGAGATCTTCATTAACCCTGTAGACAAAAAACTACCCTCATTTTCTCACATATGCACTATCTGATACTGATTGGTTGTTTTTTTGCTTTTGTCTTTGATGCAACTAGAAAGTAATAAACAGTCATTAGCATTCTTTGATTTGTATTCTTAACCACACATACATTTTGTACCAAAAAACACCTGTACCTTTAATAAACATAATACACACATATTATAATCAAAGTGTTCGCTTTGATGTTAGATCCTTTTTGTTCTTTTACAAAAGAGTTCAAAATAATGCAGTAGTTCTAAAATCAAAAATAGTTTAAAGTTTGTTTTGTCCACTCAACTTGAGTTCCAAAATTCTTCTCTATAACTAAAATGTATCTCAGCAAGCTCTCAAGAAGAAAGAGCTCATCCAACATGAATCACAGCGCTACAAAGTAAGCGTCCTGGGTACAGCAACACTGTAGCCCCAATGTCTAGCAAGGATGCTGTGAAAGACAAGGGGGGTTATTTTGTAATTTTGTGAGAGCCCAGATATTTCGGGGAAATGTATTCCTCTGTTTGACTGTATGGCATAGTGAACCCTCCACAAGTGCAACGCCTTTTACAAGGATATGCGACGCTTATGCGCACAGGCATCCCCTCCGCTCTTGGAATGTACTCAGCGCAGGTGGACGTGAAGTATGGCACCCCACGGCTGCCAACCAGGTAGTGGTAAGCCCATCCACTTAGTCCGCCCCTGAAAGAATATTCAGTACGTGAGGCAACATTTCTTGATTCAGAGTACTGTGCTGTTTGAGTTACCCGTTGATGGTTATGTTTGTGGGACATCTTTTCCTCCTTTTCTTGGTTCAGAGTACTATAATGTTTGAGTAACCTCCTGGTGGTTATGTTTGTGGGACATCTTGTCCTTTTATTTATTCAGAGGGTTGTGATGATTGAGTTACCTCGTGACGGTGATGTTTGTGGGGCATCTTTTCCTCCTTTTCTTAGTTCAGAGAACTATGATGTTTGTGTAACCCCCTGATGGTTAAGTTTGTGGGACATCTTTTCCTCCTTTTAGTTATTAAGAGTACTGTGCTGTTTGAGTTACATCTTGATGGTTATGTTTCTGGGACATCTTTTCCTCTTTTTCTTGGTTTTAGAGTCCTATGATGTTTGCGTAACCTCCTGATGGTTATGTTTGTGGGACATCTTTTCCTCCTTTTATTTTTTCTGAGTACTGTGCTATATGAGTTACCTTTTGATGGTTATGTTTGTGGGACATCTTGTCCTCCCTTTCTTTATTCAGAGTGCTGTGATGTTTGAGTTACCTCTTGATGGTTATGTTTGTGGGACATCTTATCCTCCTTTTCTTGATTCAGAGTACTGTGATGTTTGAGTTACCTTTTGATGGTTATGTTTGTGGGACATCTTGTCCTCCTTTTCTTGATTCAGAGTGCTTTGATGTTTGAGTTACCTCTTGATGGGTATTTTTGTGGGACAGCTTTTCCTCTTTTTCTTGGTTCAGAGTACTGTGATGTTTCAAAAACCTTTATTGACATATTCAGGATCTACAGCACACAATGAAGCATCAAAAAGTTGCATCTTGTACAGCAGGTCAAGAACCACATGTCAGAACAATTTCAAGAGTACGGACAAGGTCAGGCCTAATAATGTGCGGCAAGGCTGAAGTGGGGGAGGCGGCCCAGTACTGAGGAGGGCGGAGAGACCATTGCAGTGATAGAAACAGGCACTGCCCAAGGGAATGACAGTGAGGAGGGAAAGGTCGGTCACCGGTCAACACCGGCGGCCACCGGTTAAGGGCCGGCGGGGAGCGCGGGAGAGGCGGCAGGACCTGGGGGGGCTGGCACTGAGGTATGCTACTAGGGGGCTCCCTATGTCTGTTGGCCGGGAACGCGCAGGCAGCAGGTCCCAAAACTCGGACAACAAGGTTTGACAACGCGCAGCATCTTCCAGCCAGTTAGAGAACTGAGGAGCCGGCCGGCAACCCCAGCACATGGCGACCCTACGCCTAGCGAGGACGAGTAACATTGCGGTCAATCGACGGGACAGGTCCGGACAGAATTTAACAAAGCCCAGCAGGCACAGTGGCGGGTTAGGACTCACCGTGGTGGAGGTTATCTCGGAGATGGCGGCGCACACTGCCAGCCAGAACTCAGAAACCTTGGGCCACAGTCATGATAAGTGAATGAAATCCGCAGCAGGAGCAGCACAGTGCACGCAGCGGTCAGCAGGGACGAGCCCCAGTCTATGAAGCTGGGCTGGGGTGCGGTAGAGCCTGTGTAGGTATTTAAAATGTATCCGCAGCCCCATACGGGAGGCTGTTTGGACATGCCGGTTGGTTGGAGTGGCGGGAAAGCGGGGTGGCGTACAAGTGGCATGGCGGCGGCTGACAGCAATGGAGCACCGGACAGGCGACGCAGTCCGGACCAGGCCCAGCGCAGGGTCTCAACTGTGTCCACCTCAGTGCGCGGGCGGGTCGCCGGGGCGAACGGTGCAGTGATCAGCGGCCAAGGCGTCGCTATGTCAGCCTCGGCCGCAACGTGAGGCTGTTACGGGGAGGTGAGATGTAAAAAACTGGCCTGTGCGCAGAGAGCATAACGTTGAAAATTAGGTGCACCCAGCCGCCATGGGCAACGTGAGGATCTTGTATGCAATCCAAGGCTGTTTACCGGCCCAGACGAGAGAGATGAGTAGGGAGTCGAGAATTGAGCGGTGAGAGGGATGGAGAAGTTGAGGAAGAGATATAAAAATTTCAGGAGAACTACCATCTTGGCTATGGCTATACGGCCAGCGAGGGACAAAGGGAGGCGGTTCCAGTGAGGTATTTTTGACTCCAGCCAATCTACTGCACGTCCAAATTGGCCATCCTAAGATCATTCAGATCCCTACTCAACCAAGTACCCAAATAGCGGGTGGGACCCGAGCCCCAAACAAAGGGAAAATCGGGCGTGTATGGGCTGGTGGCATCGGTGAGAGGGAACAACACAGATTTGCCCCAGTTGACCTGTATTACAGAGAGACCGCCGAAGTGTATGATTTCATGCACGAGAGGGCTGAGGTTGTCCTGTGGGTGCCGAACATACAAAGTGATGCCGTCGGCATACAAGGAGACGACAAGAGAGCGTGCCGAGAAACCGATGCCCCTTTGAGTGTGGTGCTGCCTGAGCCGGGCTGCGAGAGGCTCCATGGTGATGGCAAAAAGCATGGGGGACAGCGGGTACCCCTGACGGGTGCCGCGTCCGATGTGAATGGGCTCTGATATCTGACCATTTATGCGAAGGCGGGCAGAAGGACGCGTATAAAGGAGAGAAACCTTACGTATAAACATGTCGCTGAAGCCCAGACACGGTAGCAGAAAAAATAGAAAGGGCCACTGCAAGGCATCAAACGATGGTGGCGTCGAGGAGGGCCGCCACTGCCGGCAGACCAGGGTTGATTTGGTGTAGGACCAAAAAAATGGTCCGAAGGTTATGCGAGGTGGCCCGGCCCGGAATGAAGCCGGACTGGTCGGGGAGGACGATGAGGGGCAGCAGGCGAGCAGCCAATAACTTAGCGAAGATTTTGTTATCAATATTATTAAGGGAGAGGGGGCGGTAGGAATCACGGTGGTCAGCCGGTTTGTCTGGTTTTAGGAGCAAAGTAATCATCGCTTCTCGCAGCGACTGCGGGAGGAGACCGTTGTCAAAGGCCTCATTATACATGGCGGCAAGACGTGGCTCGAGGAGCGCCGCATATGTTTTGTAAAAAGAAGCAGGAAGGCCATCGAGACCAGGGGCCTTATCGCTGGGAAGGCTATTAATGGCGGCAAGTATCTCTTCCTTGGTGAAGGGTACGTCAAGATACTCACGATGATAATCCTCGGGCCAGACCAACGAGATTGTGTCAAAGTATTGTTTAAAGGCCTCGCGCAGAGGAGGGGGGCTGGCTGAGTACAGCTGTGAATAATATTCCATGAAGCGGGATTGAATCTCGCCATGATCAGTGGTCCTGGAGAGCCGCGACATACGACGCTGCCCGAGAGGGACGTAAAAGGTTTGCTAAACTCTTCCCGGGCCGGTCACCCTCACCGAAACGACGTACGTGCGCCTCTCTGCCGAGGAACACGAGTTCGTGGTTGGCCTCCTCGGCAAACACTGTGTGCTGCTCCCGCAGGTGTGCAAGAGTCTCAGGCCCAGGAAGGGCCACCTGGGCAGCGTCCAGCGCCTTAATGTCGGACTCAAGCTTAGCCAGGGTCGAGCGGATGGACCAAAGGACACCGGCCTGTTTGGAGATGCACTCGCCGCAGATCACGGTTTTGAAACCTTCCCACAGGATGGACGCGGAGTCGACCGAGCCGGCGTTTAGATCCAAATAATCGGTGTGGAGAGGTGTGGCTCACCGGTTAGAGGTGGCAGATCCGTAAGCAGAGAATCGGCCAGGGACCAGGGTTCAATTCCCGACGCGGCAGGGTCATGGACCAGGGTCAAAACGGACTCGATAATTCTCGCCTCGGTACCTACTCTAACCAAGAACACACTCAGCAACTCTGGGCATTAAGCTTGCCTCATCTCTACAACGGCCCCCCACAGACACCGGGGATGCCTGGTTTCACCTTGGAGATACCCAGAAAGGGACCATCTCACAGGGATAGCCAGGACGGGTTCCCCAGCGGTCTATAGCGCCGGGACACTTCCGAGTAGCTGTGCGCTGTATAAATGAAAATAACATAACATAACATAATGGCAGTGTGAATTTCTGCACAGAAGACTGGGTCCCGGAGGGCGTGCGGAGGAAGCCGCCAGTTGAAAGCGCGCTGAGGGAGGTGCAGGAAGCGAACCAAGATTTGGACTGGAGTGTGGTCCGAGAAAGTGCGTGCCATGTGGGCGGCGGAAGAAACCCAGGTAAGAACGTCAGGTGAAGCTATCCATAAGTCGATTCGAGGCCAGCAAACCCGGGCCCCCGAGACACAGGTTCCCTGCTGGTCCTCGGGCCAGAGATGGCGCCAGACATCATATAGCGAATTGTCCACCAGAAGGGATTGGAGGAGGGCAGCGGCCCCCGGATGAGAGGAGTGAGGGCCAGAACGGTCCAGAGCCGCCGAAAGAGCGATATTGAAGTCGCCTCCCCAGAGAAGGGCCGCCGGGCCAAGGGAGGAAATGAGGTGCCACACATTAATGAAGAAGTCTGGGTCATCCTGGTTGGAGCCATATACTGCGCGATTATCGTGGGTTGGGACGAGAGAGAGCCCTGTAGGATAACATACCGACCATCCGGGTCCGTTAATACCTGAGAGGTTTGCCAAGGGAGTCCCCTACGAAGTAGAATGGACACTCCCCGGGAGTATGAGGAGTAGAACTAGGAGTGGGATTCTCCCCAATGGCACGACCGTAGACGGGAGGAGGACCCAGGTAGTAAGTGAGTCTCTTGCAAAAGACAGATACTTTGTGCCATTGTAGATGTGAGTGGACGAGCCTGGCTTTACGATAGTCGTTTAGACCTCGGACGTTCCAGGTCCAGCGGACCATGTCAGTCATGGCGTGTTGTAACAGGGGGGCAGGGGAAGCAGGGCGCGCGGCCAGGATGTATAGCTAGCAAATAGGAGCGCTGTGGTGCAGAGGGGAGATAGGCACGAGAGCAGGGCGAGCCCCCGTGTCGCAATAAGAGACAGACAAGCAGCCCACTGTACTGGGAAGCCAGGCACTGTATAGGGGCGCCGTAGTGCAGTATGGAGAAGAGGGGGAGAAGGGCCGTGCCTGTCAAAGTGGCAGGGTGGTCGTGCACAGTTCTGCTGTGATGAGCGCGTGTGTTGATGCGGTAATGCAGATTGGCTGGAAACAGATTGTCAGAACAACAAAACAACAATACAGTCATCTGGAACTGGAGAACATACCCATAACCACCCCCCAACCCAACCCCATGAAGTCCCGGGTATTAGTGGTGCCCTAGTAGTGGGAACCAGGCAGTGGGGGAACAAGGAGGGCACCAGCGGCCAAGACCCGAAGGCCCATCCGCCATAACCATCCCAACACAACTCCCCGCCCGGACACAGCCCATCAAGACATTTACCATGCAGTAAAAAACCCAGGGGTGTACAAGGCAAAGAACACCCCACCCCACTCCCACTCCAACCCCCCAATTAGGTTGAGACACCACCCCATCCCACCCCAGGGACCCACAACCATGGAAGAAGGGAAATAACATCAAGAAAGGAAATTATCCCGTGAGGGCCTGGCAGGACTCGGCGTACTCCCCTGCATGACAGCAGGGTGGCCAAGCTAAGGGACATCAGACATCATGCATTGAAAAGAACAAATGCGCACATCGGTGGATCAGTCATTGTCACTTAGGCGGTCAGCGGCGGCAATCTGGCAGCCGGATAAAGGAGAGTGGGAGGATTTGTCAAGTTTTTTGGTGAAGGCGAGGGCCTCCTTAGGGTCAGGGAACACCAGAGTTTTTGCCCCATGCCGGACTCTCAGCTTTGCCGGGTAGGCCAATGAATACGAGACCTCAAGTTTTTGCAGGATGCGTTTGGCAGGGAGGAAATCCCGACGAGCCTCCTGGACCGTTGGGGTGTAGTCCGGGTAGAAAGAGAGAGAGTTGCCACGGTGGTTGATCTTGCCCATGTCACGAGCCACACAGAGGATGGCATCATGGTCCCAGAAATCTTGGCAATGATGGGACGGGGAGGGGGGCAGCCCCGGGCCAAGGGAGCGGTGTGCACGCTCCACGATGAAGACAGAGGAGAGAGCATCATTGAAGAGTTCCCTGACCAGTTGCTCCACAAAGTCCTCCATGTATGATGTTGGTGGACTCCGGAACTCCCGTTATACGGAGGCTGCTCCGGCGGGAGCACGCCTCCAGGTCCTCATTCTTCTCACGGATGAGCGCCAGGATTTTGTCCATTTGCAGGAGTCGCTGGTGGTCCTGGGTGACGGCATCCTCCACATCTGAAACCCTGGATTCGACCTGTAGGAGTCAGGCATCATGGGAATCCACTCGGGCCTTCACTGAGTCCAGCTGGGCAGAGAGCTGGTCCAACTGGGAGGCGATCCCAGTGACCGTTGACTTAATATCCAGCATAATGGTCTTCAGGTTGTCATCACAGCCGGGAGGCACTTCCAGGAGAGTAGTGGGATCACCACATTCCGAGCCCGCGCCGTCCTGACGGGTCGACCGGCGCTGATCGAAATTGATCTTGGGCTGCTTCGGGTCAGACCTCCCCATGACGAGTGAGTTGTAGGAGAAGAAGAGTAGGAAGTCCCAAGAGGGAGAGGGGCCACCAGGATAGACACCGGCCTGACCGGAGAACAGGGCCCAGCCCCCGCAGGGTGGAGGCGGTCAGATCAGCTCTACAGTGATTCAGCCAGGGGCAGCACACTGCTTGAAGTCCGAGACTGTTGGCAGACCAGAGAGGGCCCAGCGATGTGGTCACTCCAACAATACAGCACCCGCGGCCCAGAACAGCCTCCACCGAGCCAGCAGTGTGGAAGAAGTGCACTTTGAAGGAGAGTCGTAGCAGAGCGCCCGGGGAGGGGGGCCCCAAGAAGGGCACCGTAGCGCACAAAAGAGCAGAACCGGGTCCCTGGGCAGCACCAGTCGCAGAGCACGTCAGCAGAGCCCCGGACAGATGAGGGCCCGCCGATGAGGGCGTGCAGGCTCCAAGATGCAGGATGACCACAGGCCGGGGACCGGACACTGGTGCCCCAGGAGACCTCTGTGGACCCGGCCTCCGCGGCAGCAGCGTAGGGTGTGCGGGTGGAGGTGCTTCACCTGTGATCCTTGCGGCAAGGTGGTGTGGGCTGCTGCCCCGTGCTGGGCCCGCAGGTCCCGCAGGCAGCAGCGACGGGTGAGCGGCCCAAGCGTGAGCACCGCAGGCCCCGAGCAGGCCGCCTGATGTCAGTTGCGGCCAGGCCGCGGGGTGCCTGGCAGGAGGTAGCGGCAGCCGGGTCGCAGGAGGCCGAACGCACTGCCGGCAAGCGGGGGGCAGGAGTCGGCACACCGGGAACAGGCCCCGGTAGCAGGGAGACGTGGGGGGTCCGCCGCTCACGTCACAGGACCCGGGTGCTCGTGGCCTACCAGCACTGCAGACACGCAGTGAGGAAATAGATGGCGCCCAGGCCGCAGTGCGCCGGGCCCGGCGGTGCAGCCTACGGGCCCCCACCCTGCCAGAGAAAGCCGCCGCAGCCGCGCAACTCACCGGCCCCCGGGCAGGAAGGAGTCCTTCGGTGCTCCGCCGGCGCTGCTGGCAGCAGGATCAACACACAGCTGGGGGGAGGTGATACAGGCGCCGGCAGCCACGAGGTTCCCCCTCGGCGTTGGAGGCCGGGCGGTGCTCATAGCCCGTGGAGAGTGCTGGAGCGCTGAGAAAGTAGCACACCACGCACCACAAGTCGCCTTATCCGGATCCACTCCACTATGCCGGGTAAGTGGACGATGTCTGCAGGATAATTTCGGATTTTGACGCTTTGCCGGCGGAGCCCACTCAGAGTGCGGCCATCTTGCAGCCGGCCAAGCCACGTCCCCCCCAGAGTACTGTGATGTTTGAGTTACCTTTTGATGGTTATGTTTGTGAGACATCTTATCCTCCTTTTCTTGATTCAGACTGCTGTGATGTTTGAGTTACCTCTTGATGGTTATGTTTATGGGACATCTTGTCCTCCTTTCATTGATTCAGAGTGCTGTGATGTTTGAGTTACCTCTTGATGGTTATGTTTGTGGGACATTTTTGCCTCTTTTTCTTGCTTCAGAGTACTATGATGTTTGAGTAACCTCCTGATGGTTATGTTTGTGGGACATCTTGTCTTTTATTTATTCAGAGTACTGTGCTGTTTGAATTACCTTTTGATGGTTATGTGTGTGGGACATCTTGTCCTCCTTTTCTTGATTCAGAGTACAGTGATGTTTGAGTTACCTCCTGATGGTTATGTTTGTGGGACATCTTGTCTTTTATTTATTCAGAGTACTGTGCTGTTTGAATTACCTTTTGATGGTTATGTGTGTCGGACATCTTGTCCTCCTTTTCTTGATTCAGAGTACAGTGATGTTTGAGTTACCTCCTGATGGTTATGTTTGTGGGACATCTTGTCTTTTATTTATTCAGAGTACTGTGCTGTTTGAATTACCTTTTGATGGTTTTGTGTGTCGGACATCTTGTCCTCCTTATCTTGATTCAGAGTACAGTGATGTTTGAGTTACCTCCTGATGGTTATGTTTGTGGGACATCTTGTCTTTTATTTATTCAGAGTACTGTGCTGTTTGAATTACCTTTTGATGGTTATGTGTGTCGGACATCTTGTCCTCCTTTTCTTGATTCAGAGTGCTTTGATGTTTGAGTTACCTCTTGATGGGTATTTTTGTGGGACAGCTTTTCCTCTTTTTCTTGGTTCAGAGTACTGTGATGTTTCAAAAACCTTTATTGACATATTCAGGATCTACAGCACACAATGAAGCATCAAAAAGTTGCATCTTGTACAGCAGGTCAAGAACCACATGTCAGAACAATTTCAAGAGTACGGACAAGGTCAGGCCTAATAATGTGCGGCAAGGCTGAAGTGGGGAAGGCGGCCCAGTACTGAGGAGGGTGGAGAGACCATTGCAGTGATAGAAACAGGCACTGCCCAAGGGAATGACAGTGAGGAGGGAAAGGTCAGTCACCGGTCAACACCGGCGGCCACCGGTTAAGGGCCGGCGGGGAGCGCGGGAGAGGCGGCAGGACCTGGGGGGGCTGGCACTGAGGTATGCTACTAGGGGGCTCCCTATGTCTGTTGGCCGGGAACGCGCAGGCAGCAGGTCCCAAAACTCGGACAACAAGGTTTGACAGCGCGCAGCATCTTCCAGCCAGTTAGAGAACTGAGGAGCCGGCCGGCAACCCCAGCACATGGCGACCCTACGCCTAGCGAGGACGAGTAACATTGCGGTCAATCGACGAGACAGGTCCGGACAGAATTTAACAAAGCCCAGCAGGCACAGTGGCGGGTTAGGACTCACCGTGGTGGAGGTTATCTCGGAGATGGCGGCGCACACTGCCAGCCAGAACTCAGAAACCTTGGGCCACAGTCATGATAAGTGAATGAAATCCGCAGCAGGAGCAGCACAGCGCACGCAGCGGTCAGCAGGGACGAGCCCCAGTCTATGAAGCTGGGCTGGGGTGCGGTAGAGCCTGTGTAGGTATTTAAAATGTATCCGCAGCCCCATACGGGAGGCTGTTTGGACATGCCGGTTGGTTGGAGTGGCGGGAAAGCGGGGTGGCGTACAAGTGGCATGGCGGCGGCTGACAGCAATGGAGCACCGGACAGGCGACGCAGTCCGGACCAGGCCCAGCGCAGGGTCTCAACTGTGTCCACCTCAGTGCGCGGGCGGGTCGCCGGGGCGAACGGTGCAGTGATCAGCGGCCAAGGCTATGTTACGGGGAGGGGTGCACCCAGAGATGTAAAAAACTGGCCTGTGCGCAGAGAGCATAACGTTGAAAATTAGGTGCACCCAGCCGCCATGGGCAATGTGAGGATCTTGTATGCAATCCAAGGCTGTTTACCGGCCCAGACGAGAGAGATGAGTAGGGAGTCGAGAATTGAGCAGTGAGAGGGATGGAGAAGTTGAGGAAGAGATATAAAAATTTCGGGAGAACTACCATCTTGGCTATGGCTATACGGCCAGCGAGGGACAAAGGGAGGCGGTTCCAGTGAGGTATTTTTGACTCCAGCCAATCTACTGCATGTCCAAATTGGCCATCCTAAGATCATTCAGATCCCTACTCAACCAAGTACCCAAATAGCGGGTGGGACCCGAGCCCCAAACAAAGGGAAAATCGGGCGTGTATGGGCTGGTGGCATCGGTGAGAGGGAACAACACAGATTTTCCCCAGTTGACCTGTATTACAGAGAGACCGCCGAAGTGTATGATTTCATGCACGAGAGGGCTGAGGTTGTCCTGTGGGTGCCGAACATACAAAGTGATGCCGTCGGCATACAAGGAGACGAGAAGAGAGCGTGCCGAGAAACCGATGCCCCTTTGAGTGTGGTGCTGCCTGAGCCGGGCTGCGAGAGGCTCCATGGTGATGGCAAAAAGCATGGGGGACAGCGGGTACCCCTGACGGGTGCCGCGTCCGATGTGAATGGGCTCTGATATCTGACCATTTATGCGAAGGCGGGCAGAAGGACGCGTATAAAGGAGAGAAACCTTACGGATAAACATGTCGCTGAAGCCCAGACACGGTAGCAGAAAAAATAGAAAGGGCCACTGCAAGGTATCAAACGATGGTGGCGTCGAGGAGGGCCGCCACTGCCGGCAGACCAGGGTTGATTTGGTGTAGGACCAAAAAAATGGTCCGAAGGTTATGCGAGGTGGCCCGGCCCGGAATGAAGCCGGACTGGTCGGGGAGGACGATGAGGGGCAGCAGGCGAGCAGCCAATAACTTAGCGAAGATTTTGTTATCAATATTAATAAGGGAGAGGGGGCGGTAGGAATCACGGTGGTCAGCCGGTTTGTCTGGTTTTAGGAGCAAAGTAATCATCGCTTCTCGCAGCGACTGCGGGAGGAGACCGTTGTCAAAGGCCTCATTATACATGGCGGCAAGACGTGGCTCGAGGAGCGCCGCATATGTTTTGTAAAAAGAAGCAGGAAGGCCATCGAGACCAGGGGCCTTATCGCTGGGAAGGCTATTAATGGCGGCAAGTATCTCTTCCTTGGTGAAGGGTACGTCAAGATACTCACGATGATAATCCTCGGGCCAGACCAACGAGATTGTGTCAAAGTATTGTTTAAAGGCCTCGCGCAGAGGAGGGGGGCTGGCTGAGTACAGCTGTGAATAATATTCCATGAAGCGGGATTGAATCTCGCCATGATCAGTGGTCCTGGAGGGACCACCATCCTGGAGAGCCGCGACATACGACGCTGCCCGAGAGGGACGTAAAAGGTTTGCTAAACTCTTCCCGGGCCGGTCACCCTCACCGAAACGACGTACGCGCGCCTCTCTGCCGAGGAACACGAGTTCGTGGTTGGCCTCCTCGGCAAACACTGTGTGCTGCTCCCGCAGGTGTGCAAGAGTCTCAGGCCCAGGAAGGGCCACCTGGGCAGCGTCCAGCGCCTTAATGTCGGACTCAAGCTTAGCCAGGGTCGAGCGGATGGACTAAAGGACACCGGCCTGTTTGGAGATGCACTCGCAGCAGATCACGGTTTTGAAACCTTCCCACAGGATGGACGCGGAGTCGACCGAGCCGGCGTTTAGATCCAAATAATCGGTGTGGAGAGGTGTGGCTCACCGGTTAGAGGTGGCAGATCCGTAAGCAGAGAATCAGCCAGGGACCAGGGTTCAATTCCCGACGCGGCAGGGTCGTGGACCAGGGTCAAAACGGACTCGATAATTCTCGCCTCGGTACCTACTCTAACCAAGAACACACTCGGCAACTCTGGGAATTAAGCTTGCCTCATCTCTACAACGGCCCCCCACAGACACCGGGGATGCCTGGTTTCACCTTGGAGATACCCAGAAAGGGACCATCTCACAGGGATAGCCAGGACGGGTTCCCCAGCGGTCTATAGCGCCGGGACACTTCCGAGTAGCTGTGCGCTGTATAAATGAAAATAACATAACATAACATAATGGCAGTGTGAATTTCTGCACAGAAGACTGGGTCCCGGAGGGCGTGCGGAGGAAGCCGCCAGTTGAAAGCGCGCTGAGGGAGGTGCAGGAAGCGAACCAAGATTTGGACTGGAGTGTGGTCCGAGAAAGTGCGTGCCATGTGGGCGGCGGAAGAAACCCAGGTAAGAACGTCAGGTGAAGCTATCCATAAGTCGATTCGAGGCCAGCAAACCCGGGCCCCCGAGACACAGGTTCCCTGCTGGGCCTCGGGCCAGAGATGGCGCCAGACATCATATAGCGAATTGTGCACCAGAAGGGATTGGAGGAGGGCAGCGGCCCCCGGATGAGAGGAGTGAGGGCCAGAACGGTCCAGAGCCGCCGAAAGAGCGATATTGAAGTCGCCTCCCCAGAGAAGGGCCGCCGGGCCAAGGGAGGAAATGAGGTGCCACACATTAATGAAGAAGTCTGGGTCATCCTGGTTGGAGCCATATACTGCGCGATTATCGTGGGTTGGGACGAGAGAGAGCCCTGTAGGATAACATACCGACCATCCGGGTCCGTTAATACCTGAGAGGTTTGCCAAGGGAGTCCCCTACGAAGTAGAATGGACACTCCCCGGGAGTATGAGGAGTAGAACTAGGAGTGGGATTCTCCCCAATGGCACGACCGTAGACGGGAGGAGGACCCAGGTAGTAAGTGAGTCTCTTGCAAAAGACAGATACTTTGTGCCATTGTAGATGTGAGTGGACGAGCCTGGCTTTACGATAGTCGTTTAGACCTCGGACGTTCCAGGTCCAGCAGACCATGTCAGTCATGGTGTGTTGTAACAGGGGGGCAGGGGAAGCAGGGCGCGCGGCCAGGATGTATAGCTAGCAAATAGGAGCGCTGTGGTGCAGAGGGGAGATAGGCACGAGAGCAGGGCGAGCCCCCGTGTCGCAATAAGAGACAGACAAGCAGCCCACTGTACTGGGAAGCCAGGCACTGTATAGGGGCGCCGTAGTGCAGTATGGAGAAGAGGGGGAGAAGGGCCGTGCCTGTCAAAGTGGCAGGGTGGTCGTGCACAGTTCTGCTGTGATGAGCGCGTGTGTTGATGCGGTAATGCAGATTGGCTGGAAACAGATTGTCAGAACAACAAAACAACAATACAGTCATCTGGAACTGGAGAACATACCCATAACCACCCCCCAACCCAACCCCATGAAGTCCCGGGTATTAGTGGTGCCCTAGTAGTGGGAACCAGGCAGTGGGGGAACAAGGAGGGCACCAGCGGCCAAGACCCGAAGGCCCATCCGCCATAACCATCCCAACACAACTCCCCGCCCGGACTCAGCCCATCAAGACATTTACCATGCGGTAAAAAACCCAGGGGTGTACAAGGCAAAGAACACCCCACCCCACTCCCACTCCAACCCCCCAATTAGGTTGAGACACCACCCCATCCCACCCCAGGGACCCACAACCATGGAAGAAGGGAAATAACATCAAGAAAGGAAATTATCCCGTGAGGGCCTGGCAGGACTCGGCGTACTCCCCTGCATGACAGCAGGGTGGCCAAGCTAAGGGACATCAGACATCATGCATTGAAAAGAACAAATGCACACATCGGTGGATCAGTCATTGTCACTTAGGCGGTCAGCGGCGGCAATCTGGCAGCCGGATAAAGGAGAGTGGGAGGATTTGTCAAGTTTTTTGGTGAAGGCGAGGGCCTCCTTAGGGTCAGGGAACACCAGAGTTTTTGCCCCATGCCAGACTCTCAGCTTTGCCGGGTAGGCCAATGAATACGAGACCTCAAGTTTTTGCAGGATGCGTTTGGCAGGGAGGAAATCCCGACGAGCCTCCTGGACCGTTGGGGTGTAGTCCGGGTAGAAAGAGAGAGACTTGCCACGGTGGTTGATCTTGCCCATGTCACGAGCCACACAGAGGATGGCATCATGGTCCCAGAAATCTTGGCAATGATGGGACGGGGAGGGGGGCAGCCCCGGGCCAAGGGAGCGGTGTGCACGCTCCACGATGAAGACAGAGGAGAGAGCATCATTGAAGAGTTCCCTGACCAGTTGCTCCACAAAGTCCTCCATGTATGATGTTGGTGGACTCCGGAACTCCCGTTATACGGAGGCTGCTCCGGCGGGAGCACGCCTCCAGGTCCTCATTCTTCTCACGGATGAGCGCCAGGATTTTGTCCATTTGCAGGAGTCGCTGGTGGTCCTGGGTGACGGCATCCTCCACATCTGAAGCCCTGGATTCGACTTGTAGGAGTCAGGCATCATGGGAATCCACTCGGGCCTTCACTGAGTCCAGCTGGGCAGAGAGCTGGTCCAACTGGGAGGCGATCCCAGTGACCATTGACTTAATATCCAGCATAATGGTCTTCAGGTCGTCATCACAGCCGGGAGGCACTTCCAGGAGAGTAGTGGGATCACCACATTCCGAGCCCGCGCCGTCCTGACGGGTCGACCGGCGCTGATCGAAATTGATCTTGGGCTGCTTCGGGTCAGACCTCCCCATGACGAGTGAGTTGTAGGAGAAGAAGAGTAGGAAGTCCCAAGAGGGAGAGGGGCCACCAGGATAGACACCGGCCTGACCGGAGAACAGGGCCCAGCCCCCGCAGGGTGGAGGCGGTCAGATCAGCTCTACAGTGATTCAGCCAGGGGCAGCACACTGCTTGAAGTCCGGGACTGTTGGCAGACCAGAGAGGGCCCAGCGATGTGGTCACTCCAACAATTCAGCACCCGCGGCCCAGAACAGCCTCCACCGAGCCAGCAGTGTGGAAGAAGTGCACTTTGAAGGAGAGTCGTAGCAGAGCGCCCGGGGAGGGGGGCCCCAAGAAGGGCACCGTAGCGCACAAAACAGCAGAACCAGGTCCCTGGGCAGCACCAGTCGCAGAGCACGTCAGCAGAGCCCCGGACAGATGAGGGCCCGCCGATGAGGGCGTGCAGGCTCCAAGATGCAGGATGACCACAGGCCGGGGACCGGACACTGGCGCCCCAGGAGACCTCTGTGGACCCGGCCTCCGCGGCAGCAGCGTAGGGTGTGCGGGTGGAGGTGCTTCACCTGTGATCCTTGCGGCAAGGTGGTGTGGGCTGCTGCCCCGTGCTGGGCCCGCAGGTCCCGCAGGCAGCAGCGACGGGTGAGCGGCCCAAGCGTGAGCACCGCAGGCCCCGAGCAGGCCGCCTGATGTCAGTTGCGGCCAGGCCGCGGGGTGCCTGGCAGGAGGTAGCGGCAGCCGGGTCGCAGGAGGCCGAACGCACTGCCGGCAAGCGGGGGGCAGGAGTCGGCACACCGGGAACAGGCCCCGGTAGCAGGGAGACGTGGGGGGTCCGCCGCTCACGTCACAGGACCCGGGTGCTCGTGGCCTACCAGCACTGCAGACACGCAGTGAGGAAATAGATGGCGCCCAGGCCGCAGTGCGCCGGGCCCGGCGGTGCAGCCTACGGGCCCCCACCCTGCCAGAGAAAGCCGCCGCAGCCGCGCAACTCACCGGCCCCCGGGCAGGAAGGAGTCCTTCGGTGCTCCGCCGGCGCTGCTGGCAGCAGGATCAACACACAGCTGGGGGGAGGTGATACAGGCGCCGGCAGCCACGAGGTTCCCCCTCGGCGTTGGAGGCCGGGCGGCGCTCATAGCCTCTGGAGAGTGCTGGAGCGCTGAGAAAGTAGCACACCACGCACCACAAGTCGCCTTATCCGGATCCACTCCACTATGCCGGGTAAGTGGACGATGTCTGCAGGATAATTTCGGATTTTGACGCTTTGCCGGCGGAGCCCACTCAGAGTGCGGCCATCTTGCAGCCGGCCAAGCCACGTCCCCCCAGAGTACTGTGATGTTTGAGTTACCTTTTGATGGTTATGTTTGTGAGACATCTTATCCTCCTTTTCTTGATTCAGACTGCTGTGATGTTTGAGTTACCTCTTGATGGTTATGTTTATGGGACATCTTGTCCTCCTTTCATTGATTCAGAGTGCTGTGATGTTTGAGTTACCTCTTGATGGTTATGTTTGTGGGACATTTTTGCCTCTTTTTCTTGCTTCAGAGTACTATGATGTTTGAGTAACCTCCTGATGGTTTATGTTTGTGGGACATCTTGTCTTTTATTTATTCAGAGTACTGTGCTGTTTGAATTACCTTTTGATGGTTATGTGTGTGGGACATCTTGTCCTCCTTTTCTTGATTCAGAGTACAGTGATGTTTGAGTTACCTCCTGATGGTTATGTTTGTGGGACATCTTGTCTTTTATTTATTCAGAGTACTGTGCTGTTTGAATTACCTTTTGATGGTTATGTGTGTCGGACATCTTGTCCTCCTTTTCTTGATTCAGAGTACAGTGATGTTTGAGTTACCTCCTGATGGTTATGTTTGTGGGACATCTTGTCTTTTATTTATTCAGAGTACTGTGCTGTTTGAATTACCTTTTGATGGTTATGTGTGTGGGACATCTTGTCCTCCTTTTCTTGATTCAGAGTACAGTGATGTTTGAGTTACCTCCTGATGGTTATGTTTGTGGGACATCTTGTCTTTTATTTATTCAGAGTACAGTGATGTTTGAGTTACCTCCTGATGGTTACGTTTGTGGGACATCTTGTCTTTTATTTATTCAGAGTACAGTGATGTTTGAGTTACCTCTTGATGGTTATGTTTGTGGGACATCTTGTCCCACTCCTTTTCTTGATTCAGAGTACTGCGCTGTTTGAGTTGCTTGATGTTTATGTTTGTGGGACATCTATTCCTCCTTTTGAGGTACACTCTATAGAAATGAAACAACTCGAGTACTGAGTTACCTTTTTAAAGTGTTGCTACTTTGCATGCTGTACAAAATTTAAAAAGTCTAAAAGATACCAACTGTTTTTCGCAGTTCCAGGAATGCAAAAATGTGGCATTAAGTGCTATACTAAAAACAATTATTATCACAAATACATTCATGACTTCCGTCCCTAACTCAAATGTGTTACCTATATGAGTTTTCACAAACTGATGACATTGTAGTAAGAAATTATGTGCGAAAGGGGGAGTATTTGCAATAAACCTTACAAGAGGTCTAACAGAATCCTCATTTCTCCTCCTCAAGGGTAAAGCTGAAGGCTGGGATGTATTATCGTAATCTCTGGCCTACTGCAATTTTTTCAGGCCCCTGAATTAAGATAACCTATCTTAACCTATAGATGTTTTACTAAAGCCCCTCTAAGTGGCACAGATAGGCCCTGTGTATAAATATTGTGCTGTGTTCTATCTAGTAACACCAGCTGCACCTTACTCTAGTGGCACGGTATGGGAAATACATATCTGAGTCTGCTTTTGTTTTAGTTCTCAGGGATTGATTGCCTTGTTTGTAATGGCACAGACGAGCCTCAAAGCAGGGTAAGGGTTAGAATTCGATTAGGGTTGTGTTTAGAGTTACAGTAAGGAAAGGTGGTAATATTCAGCTTTTTACATCTCCATTTACGTAGAGGATATTGAAATACAAGTTAGCATTAACTTTTATGAGACAAAATGTTTTACAACTACTTTTTTGCATTTTACTTTTTAAGAGTCCAATAAATTGTATAAATTGCAAAGGGTGGCAATTTTTTTTTCCAATACCTAATGTATTGGAGGTGGTGTGTTTCTTCCAAAACCCACTGCACTATGTGTAGTGAATAACCTGAGTAGAAAATCTTATCAATAGTGCTAATTTTGGCAATATATGTCTCTTGAATTTGTAATTGGCTTATATGGCTCTACAGCGCTATACATTGTTGGTTGTATACATAACTCCAGCTCTTTTTAATTTATTAAACACCACAGAGGGTGTACTATTGCCCTATAACTTTTCCAGTGTCTGAGAGTAAGAAGAGTCTTATGTCAAATACAAATAATAAATTGTGGGGCAAATTTACATGAAACCCTTGCGCCACCATGGATGCGCCGTATTTACAAGACAACGCTCCATGGCGCAAAGATTGACAGATGCGTCAGACATTATGAAGCATCTGTTGATGCAAAAGTCTTGCATTGCTGGAGTCGTGTCGCAAGCACGACGCAACTCCAGCAAAGCATGGGGAGGTCTATTCCCAATACACTGCGTCACTCCTTACGCCTGCTCCAAGCAGTGGCGTCCTAGAAGTGGCTCAGAGAAATCTTGTAGATTTCACTGGGTCACCTCTATGAGGCTTTCCCACGTGGCAACGCCCACCCTGCATACATTATACCTGACGTAGGTATAATGTGGCGCAGACCTTTACAAGGTGACACATCTCCATAGATGCGTCACGTTATAAATGGTCCGCAACGTGGCGCATTGTTTACGCCGCAACAGCAGCGCAAAAGTGACCCAAAGGGCTTGTAAATCTGCCCCCTATGACTAAGTAGAACACATTTAACAAACAACATACTAGAGAGTCCAATTCCGAGTTGTGAGATTATTATCACACTCTGCTGTTTTATTTATTTATTTATTTATTGATAAAGTTATATATAGCGTGAACAAGACCCTGAAGGATATCAGAGCGCTTTACAAAAGGTTGGAAGGCAGGTTTTCTCCTTGACAGTTTTGGTAGGTCAAATCAGCCTACGTTTATGAGGGGTATGGTCTAGAATAAGTTAAACCGTGCAGTTTGGCATATTAAATACCACTTCTACATGCTATGCATCCTATCCAAGTATTAAAAAAACCTTGGCATGCGAGGTATTTACCTCACCCTTGGGTAATTTTCGTTTATTGAATGCAGTAAATACCTCAATCTTTTACGACCTACTCGGAATCAGGACCTTAGAATATTTGAGCTAATTAACAGTGTAAATTGTGAGCCACAATATTGGGATAGAGGGGGGCAAAGCACCACTTGTGCAGAATTTAGTGCGGGGAAAATACAAATTAGAGCTACCTGGAGTCTGTATTACATGTCATGACTGTCTAACTGCACAGATATGGAGAATCAAGACTACATACACTAGAGGCTACTGAAAACTTTTCGGTAGGGGTGAGCAGCGGGCTCCCTGGTACAGGATACCAACCTGATGAAGAAATACTTCAGGCAGAAGGTTCACACATGAGGATCCGCAATCTCTGTGGTTAAGCATTTGAGAAGCTGTCTCACACCTGTCTTTCTCAACTCCTTGATATGTTCTGAAATTCAATCTTATTGAATTGAAAAATAATTGACATCAATTGCTAAATGGAGTATTTGTATAGTACCACATGTCTTACCAAGACTTTAGACCATTCTAATTTTACACACTTGAGTCTGATAAAAGATTGCACGTAGCCTGTTAATTAACTGATGCACTGTTGAGTCGTCAATTATTTATAAGCAAAAATGTCTCCAGTTTCTATATCCAAGCAATGACATATTTCACTGTTTATTTCTATTTACACTCTTCTGTAATTTCTACATCATGCTTTCTTTTCACAGTCATCAGAGGCCAACTTCAGAGCTCCTGGAAAGAAAAGCATTTGCAATGGGTGTTCAAGCTGTGTCCACAGATGAACTGGCCGCATTTGCAGATTCGTACAGACAGAAAGGCCGCAGGTCCGACAGCCGAGGCCCATCACGAATTGAGAAGACCGACTTACGAGGACGGTCACAGTACCAAGACAGCTCTTTAGAAGGGTACTACAGTAAGCGCAGTCGCTGCAGAGAAGTGTTCTCGGACTCAGAGAGGGGCTGGTCATTCAGCCCATCGAGGATGAGAGTGCCAGAGGATAAGCACATTCCAAAGCGGGTCAGTCGGATGGGGCAAAGCTATGATGATGGGTACCTTAGCAGTGTCCTCGAAAGGAAGTCAAAGGGCTTGGAGGACAGCTGCGGCAGTGCAACGCCATCCAAACTGAGCCTGCGGCAGGGCGGGACCAGATTCAGCCGGTCCCCAACGTGCAAAGGAGGGGATGAGAAGGAGCAGCAGGGGAATGAAGAAGACCCCTTACCACCTTACAGTGAAAGAGAGCACAGCAGAGGTTCTGGGTATCGTTCCAGAGAGCATGGCTACCACGGCTCCTCAGAGAAGAGGAAAAAAAAGGAACCGTCTATTAAAACAGTAGGTATAGTAGTATTCACTGTCTAAAAAAGCTAGTGGCAAGGGAAGGAAATGAGGGCCATTATCTCTTGGAGTCTGAGACGGATTATTACCTCATTTTATGTTTGTAGGATGAGGTCTTGTCGTATTGTGATCATCCCCCGTCTGTGTTTTTGAAACCTTGAAAATTGAAGCTTTTTTAACTTAAATTTGTCTGTAAGAGTATACATATTTATACATGAATAAGCATTTTTTATATATTAGCATCTATATGTATACATGAACATTTAGCCGGCTCACATAGCAACATGGACATCAGTATGAATTAAAAGAGAGATAGGTAGATGGATCAGTGGTAGGTGAGTAGGTCGGCAGATCTGTGAGGAAACTGAAAGTCAGGGGGTTATTCAATGACAATCTTGGAAAATGTTTTACAATTATCTCTCAAATACCTGTTCTGATAAACATCTAACTCTGTTATTGATGACTATGACACGCGTCAATGGCTTATAGTATCACATACACAGTATAGAAACTACTTGGGACTGGAGGTACTCACTTGGTTGGCGAGAAATACGATCTTTGGCCAGTTCATGCCGACCTACTTCTGGGTCTCTGCTCGAAAAAAAGGCATGCGAGGATCAGGTCACAGCATAAAAAGCCAAATTTGCTAAGAATGACATCTCCCAGACTGTGATGGTAAGTTTTGTGGCCACAACCACTTCCAGACCAGGAAACTGTTGACTTAAATTCCTTTCTTCCTGATTTTTATTGGCCTCATCTAAGATGTCCATGAGTTGAAATTGTGGCATTCATACCAGGGGTAGACACTGGAAAAAAGGGGACATATATTTCTTGCACAAAAAATCAGGGTGGGAAGCCTTGTGTCAAGTTTGCACCTCGTTGGCTCCATGAGGAATTCTGGAAACTGTCACTATATGAAAAGGCCAATTCTGGTCTCCTCAGTCAGTCACTCATCTCCATCAAATCAGCCCTCTCCCTAGAGTTGTTCTGAGGCTTTCTGCAGATCCCCAATAGAGTTGTGACTAATGTATGCATTATTGTGGACCCTCACCTCAAAATAGTCATCTACGATCTCTCCCGGCCCCCTAAGCTTCCCATCATTCTAATAGTGCCATCCTCTTCCAGAGTGCTATTAAACGTCAACGAGACATTGTACACTGTGTGACTGAAAAGGCCTATTTCAGGCTAAACCGTACTGGATACTTAAACCACAATCAATCACTGACCCATTCGAGGCATTGACTGAACGCGAGGATGGTTCTGCGAAAGAATACCAAATGTTCTCCTCACCACTGAACCCTCTGTTTCATCTTCTTGTTGAAGAACTTCAGTCACAGGCATGGTATTGCTTTTACTCCCACTTTCCATTTGGTCATCCCTTTGGTTTACACAGCCAGTAACCCTCTCAGCCTCCAGGGTAATGCTTGAGTTAGTCACAGTGAAGTAATGTTTTGGGGAAAAGGGTATGGCAGTGAGAACTGTGGGAGGGAAAGGCGGTGGGCGGGGGAGTTAAATCTAAATTTTCTATAAAATGGAAAACTCTGTCCTTTTATTGCTGTACATTCATGGTTGTGTGTTTGTTTATTGTCTTCGCAGGGTGATTTACCAAACAGGATGTCTCTCGTGGTCTGACACCGTTAAGACATTAGGAAGGTTCTGAGTGGAGAGGCCCATGAGGCTGTAGCCCCATTTGTACGAGACAGTGTCACCATGAGTCTCTGAGGATCATTCCATCTCCCGTGACAAGAAAAAATGTCACCTGTCCCACGTCTTCAAGAGACTGGACAGCCACAATAGAGGAAAGCATCTCAGTTCAGGAGGCCTTCTGCTGTGGCTTTACTCTCTGGACAGGAGGGGATGTCAGGGTGGAGGCAATTGCACGATACAAGGGAAAGAATCAGAGATTAACATATTTTCCAGGCATTGCAACCTTGGGGCAGGGAGCATTATAGAGAAGTTGTAATTTTAGGCAGAAAGTCTTTCCCCGGAGTTTTGATTTCAGGATAATTCCTGAGCAGGGCGGCCATCCTGAAAGAGAGGGTCTTCTGCATATAGGCAGTCCCACTGTGAAGGCATGAAGGCCATCAGAAGGCATTGAAATTACAGATGCATACTACAGGGAATGTATTCTTAAAATTATAGGCATTCCTCTTTCATACATGCACAGGGCAGTATACATGCAGCAAATGGTGCAATTTTTAAGAGCGCAGCTGCCTTAGGCCACGCCCGATCTTAGGCGCTCTGTTGTCAGAGGGCCTGCCTCAACTGATGCAATATGTTGCCTTGGTCTCAACATTGTCACCCATTGTTAAAATATATTTGTGTCAAGAATATGCAGCATTTTCTGTAGTGTCTGGTGTTTCTCAGTGTCTGTCAACCATGTGCCACACAGTTTAGAAGGGGTACTGTCAATCGTAAGACTTTCTAGCCTGGATAGTTGCCACGCCTTACAGCCAGACATACATCTTCAGCACTGAACTGGAACAGTCTGTCTAAATCACATGCTCTAACTTTCACCCATGTCTTTGGTGCCCAACACAATAAGACTCTGGTCCCTGCTGTTCACACGCAATGCTGTGCACGCAACCTGTGAAGGCCCTGCATAAGCCCTCACTCAAAAGAGAGGAGAGCATATTGCCATCTGTGTTTTTGTGCGCAAGCCTCCGCCTGACTCACGTAAAGAAGAGATGTACTTGGCCGTACTTTCAAGAACTCTGCGTTCAATGTATGTACACCACCTCCAACATCCGGAATCCAGAAAGGTCCGGTATGGTTAACACTTGCTGATGGATAAACACCCCATGCTTTGGAACCATTTCACTACTGGCCTTAGATGAACGACTCCAGACTTCACTGAAGAGATTAGCCGGAAGACTATTGGCCAACTGTCTTTCCACCGTAGCCATCTCTTGCAGTTCCTAGGCTGTCTGACTCACCATTGTGTTCTCATTTCTTTTTCCATCTCTATGCATCTGTCTTCTTGTTTCAGTTTGTAACTCCCTTCTTCATCATATCACTTGAATCAGAGCCAGAAAAAAGTGATCCATACATGCACACCTGCACATGACATTAACACTTTAGAGTGAACTAATGGAACAACATTTGGAGACCCTACCAAAACTACCAGACCCCCAATTAGTTAAATTACTTTACAATTCATGTAAGGTAAATACAAATAAAAGAAAATCACAGTTCTTTTAATATTTGTAAAAAAATTGTTAGAAAATGTGATAACTTAAACTGTATACATTTGAATCTCAAGGGCACTCTGGGATACTCATGTTACATCACTTTCATCTATTTTTTAAAGTAATGACAGGACATTTAGTTGATACACAACTTAATTTCTCCTTTTTTTATCTGAAATAAATCTGTGTAATGAGGATTCCATGTAAATCTGGCAAGGACTTCAGTTTTGCAGGCGAGGGGGAAATAAAATAAGAGATCAGAACTTGATACAACGCTTTGGTAGAGAATGAGCGGAGTTCCTCGTGTAATAAGTAGAACAGCCTCTAGGGTTAACACAGCTTGATGGGCACAGTGCGTACGCTAGCACCTCTTAGCTCTTCTAAGCGCTTATGATCTGGCTCATCAGATGCAGCTAGATTTAGCAAGGTAATACAATTATTTGGGGTATATCTAAAATAGTCACTATTACAACTACAGTCATACTGATAAGATTTGAAATTAACACTTTTCCTGGCACGGGATATGGGATTTCTGGAACACTTTGAAAGACATATCGGCAACATAGATTAACGTCTGAGACTATTCAATTGTATATTCTTATATGAAAATTGAAAGTCATAAACTTCACATATCTACTGTATAGTAATCACTCAATAATAGAACACATTTTAAGCACAGAAAACAGTATGATTAAGAACCATGCACTAAAATTTACTAAAGTACAATCAAACGGATATTAGAATTTAAAGTATACAAGTTTATTGGGCTAACAAAATATAAATTAAATTCGATCTCTGGAGAAACCACAAATAGATGCATGTAGCTGGTCTCAAGCCTGAAGGCTGCTGCCTGGATCAAAGTAAGAGCTCCCAGCGGTCCATGCGAAAATAAGGCATCACAGGAATTGAAAAGATACACATGTTAGTGTCCCTATATACAGAATTAATAGTTAATGGCTGCAGTACCTCTGCCTTTTTAAGCAATAAATGTTTTTACCTCTACATATAACGCGTACAAGATGGAATTATCCAAATACCCCTAATAGTCATTTTGTAAAATTGATTGTCTGAGTCTATGATTATGTAGAAATGCCAGTCTTTTTCAGGCTTTAAATGAATTATCTGAATTTGATTTGCCTGGTTACATGAAGAAGTAGAATACAGTATAATTTCCCCTCGACAGAAAAGCTGCAATATAAGTATACACTAACACAGGGCATAAAAGTCAGCTATACTGAACTGGGTATAACAGCCACAAATGAATTGTAATGGACTGCAAGGTAGATGTAATACATTATTTAGGAACCAAATTTGACTGCTTTGGGCCTTAACTCTTGCTTAGGAACTGTAACATAAAACGAACTATCATGATCAATAAATCTTTAGGGACTGTGTTGCTTATCGTATATTTTCATTTCATAATCAAATCTGTTTTTATCAAAAACAAAGCACTCATACAACAGGAAAATAGAACACAGAACTACTGATTTTAAAACAATTCCGTAAATTCCACGATGAAAGACAGATCATTAATAGTGCTGATTAATAAAAAATAATCAGGCATGCTTTATACCATAATCTTAGCTGCACAGAAGACAATTATTAACACTACAGAATAATATGTCCAATATATTCCATACCATAGGATCACACATAAAAGGAAATTGGTTGAAATCTCAGTGAAACTAAATTCTCATACTCCCACTAAGTTAGTTACCAGTTTACTGTGGTTGCAGGGTAATGATCTTTTCAAACCCTTGCTTGATTTACTATAACCCACCATAATAAACTTGCCAATAAATATTTATCAACACATTTACCTGCAACATTATACTAGTGTGGTAGATCACTGTGTTTTCCTTCGCAGGCTTTTGTGAGCTGAGATGATCAATCATTTCACATACAATGGAAGGAATGATCTAATGTTTACATATGTTAGTAACTAAAATATTTGCTGATCTTTTTAAATTATTTAATATATAGTTATCTGGCCACCATTTTGACCTGGGTCTATACAAATATTATTGAAAATTATTAGGATTTCATTAGTAGAAAAGGAGAGTTGTTTAACTAGAAAAAGTACTGTAGAATGCAAAATACTGCAATAATCTTGAAAACAACCTTTCTGTGCTGCAGCTGATATAACATATCAGTTCTGACTGGAATGGGTTGTCTCCTTTCGCTGTTTTTGACCTAATCATCATGTGATTCTCCCCATAAGGTATCTTTGTTGTCCATCTTTTATAAATATAGTTTTAAAGGATCCTTTCCAAGCCTTAACTCCAGTTTATTCTGACTGTATTTTTGTCTGTTTAGCATGTACTATTGTTTTTAATTATGTGCTGTGTGCTGGTTTCCATCAATCTTTCTGTCTATGACACAACATCTCTTTCATAGTATTTTGATCAAATCTACTGTACGAAACAGTTCATCCAGCCTTTCAACTGAACGGAAACACCAAATCCTATTGCCATCATCAGGCTTTTTAATAATAATAATAATAATAATAATAATAGTGTAGCTTGTAAAGCGCATAGCTACTTCGAACAAAGTGTCCCAGCTCTGTGGTCCAGGATCTCATGTGCTACGCATTCTTTGTACTGGGACAAGAGGCCGGAGGGTTTTCAAAGGACTACCATTACGCGAGCGTTATATTTAAGCATAATTTATTTAGAAGCACTTTTTCAAGACAAGAAATCAGCCCTTAGGAATCCTACATACTATTTTCTCCTTTCATTCATCATTTAACTAATTCAATAACTGGCTGTCATTGCAGCACATTACTCTTTCAAAGCGATAAAATATTTAGTTATTTGATTTATTAAGTTCATTTTATATTCATGTTCCATTAAAAACAATATTTTTTTAAAAATTCCTATCACAATCTAAATAATTTATTCATTTGCAATTTATAGTGTGTCTTGATTTTAGGCTACTAATATAAATAATAATTGATAATTTTATTGTGTGATCTTTCTTTGGTAAACTCCTATATTCTGGAAAGTTCTTTCTCATTTTAATTTGAAATATTGTGAGCTAAATTAAGGGGATTTAACAGATTTCTTAAAATTCTCATTCATTTGAAAAGTTAGATAAAAACATTTCTTATTTTAAAAAGAGACAGATTTCGCCTGACTCGGGGCTTGCAGTTTAGTACCTTTAAGCAAATAGGTGACTGGACGCCCAAATAAGTCACAGTATAAGGCGTAAGGGTATGGTTATAAAACTACAGAGGGCTAGCTTACTTCATACTAATGCATGATATATGGGGTAGGTGTGAGAACTTAAACTAGGTTTGTTCGGATCTAAGCCGAAGCGGTGCAGTTTTAGTTGTTTCCTAAAGGATGGGAGTTTGGTTTGAGGTCTCATCCTCAAGGGCAGAGAGTTCCACAGGCCACTTGCCATGTCATGGCTTCAGCTGTTTTGAACGTCATGCTTTTTAGTTCAAGTGAGTCTGCTTTTCCTCCCTGAGAATGTAAGTAGGTTGGCCTGGTACACCGAAATTCTCAGATGGAATTCTATAAATGTGAAGCAACAAACTCTGATTTTGATCTCTTCTTTTAGAGGTAACTGGAGGGTGTTGTCAGATTCTCGTTTGAGTGTAAAATGAAGGACAGCTTTCAGTGGAGTGAGAGAGGAATGACACCCAGCTAGAGTAGGACTGCCAGAGTTGGAACAGGATATTATTAGAGAGTGTGCTGATATGAGTGTCAGCGTGGTGATTTTTTTTTTAGGGGATTGTGATATATAATGTCTGATTGAGCAAATATGTTTCTGTTCGGGTAACGCGGGAACAAATTGTCAAGGATTAACCCAACTCACTTCTCAGACCTATCCTTATATTTTTACTAGTGTTTCAGGGCCTATTCTTATATTTCCACCAGTGTTTCATGGACAAATGGTCTTCTTCAGCACAGAGTATTTTTGTTTTTTTCACATTTTACACCATATTTGTTCCTAGAGCGCTTTCAATTTTGTTTACAGATTTTAGTTTTAATAGGATACTGCTAGTGGTCTCAGATTTACAGGAACACAGTGATTTTCTGTTTATTGTCCCTATCGTGAATGACATATAAATAAATGTGTTTGGTGCAATATAATGCAAAGGGTTTTATTTACAGTTTGGTGGATAGGATACTATGTCGAAACATGGCAAAAATCCTTTCTGTTGTATCACACATCCCATAGACTATATTGCACTTGTAATACGGCAGACAGGACATCAGCCATGTTGTGATGGAGCATTTTGCCTGCCAAATTCTAAATAAGGCCCTGAATCTTAATGTTGCACATGAGTAATTCAGTGTTGTTGACACAACCTTACCACCACAAAATGCACACAACAGTACTTGTGCTATCTTCGGTAGGAAATTAGCAGATAACACAAGTGAGCATGAATGGGCAGGGCTGATATGAGATTAGAAGTTACCCGAAGAATAGAACACACACGCGTACACACACGCGCACACACACACAGTTAATTGTACTCCAACCATTCAAGTCTCTCTAACTCATGCTTCCAAGGGGTTTGTTGTGCAGTCTGTACTTCTGTCCCCACAGTCATGTTTCCCTCTCATAAGCAAGTCATGGCCCTTTACTCTGGCTCTGTTGTGACTAATCTGAACTTTGATCTTTTTCAGTCTCTTCGATGATTCTTACCTTCCTAACATTTCTTTTTCTGCTTCTATCCTTACGCTTGCCAGTCTACCACCACTTCAGGCTGCGATGCTGAACCTCAGCCCTATGCATGCAAAACTGTGTAAGAGAAACAGAGAACTTTGATTGTTCTTGCAAGTTTGGTTGCAGTTCTGTCAGCTGTGACGACTGTGACACCTAAGTTTCCACATGCATTCACACTCTTTCTCTCTTTGCTTTCAGAACTGTGATTGGCTCGGGAGTAAGGCCGTGAATTGAAAATAACTTTTTCCCAGAACACGGATCATTGTTCATTATATCGGGAAATGTGAACAGGTGTTTTCGTTCTGGTCCTCGATGTCATGTTGAGCTGTGTTCCCGAAACAAACAAAAAACCCGTTGCTGTGATTTTTCCACACAAAAAATGCGTCTTGAGAAAATATTCTGGAATTCCCTCTCAATTGGCATTTTGCTTTGATAGAGTATACAAAATCCGCTCACGAGAAATTTATTTTTGTGAAATATGTAAAGGGCTCAGTCTTTGAAATTTTTTATTTCCTGTAGACACAAAATGGCGGAGGCAAACTCAACAAGGGCTCGAATTCCAATTTGGGCATGGATGCCTATGTTTTTTTTTTAATAAGCTGCCCTCATCCATGAATCATCTCTGACGATCTTGTAGAGCTTCTTCACTATCAACATTATATTGCAGGTTTAGAAGCACACAGACAAACATATTCAATATTTAACCCACAATATCTGTCTTCTGAATTTATTTATGGCTAACGTTGCCAATGAGTTCCAATAAAACCTACAAAGAATTACCTTCCTGACTTAGAAGCACCTTGAAATCTCCAAAATGTCAATTTCTGTTGAACCAAGTAAAATAATGCCTTATCATAAGCCTTCAGATATGCCCAGGAAACCTAGGGTTGCCCATCACAGTCTATAAGCAATGACAGTGAAGATTTTTTAACGATAAATTTTGTAAATAATAATACATCAAACATTTTAAATGTTTTTTACTACCCACAATGTATTTAATTGGGGTCATGAATGCTGCTTGCATCCAGGCAAAAATATCTGGTTTTTGCCACTTTAACGAACAGATGTCCACCTCATCTGAGTGTAAATAGGATCCAACTTCAATTGTTGCAATACTCTGTCCAAAAGAAACTTTGAAACTAAAATCTGGGGCACGCTCCCGTAGCCCAGAAATACACCCACTGGGTCCAGATATGGCCCTTGTTAATGTTATTTTACCAAATGTACCCCTTGCCTCAACTCAACCTACTCTCTTTTCAATACCACATTAACTTGTACATTCCAAATCAGGTGCTGTGTCCCTCCCAGAGTCAAAAGCTAATTCCTGAATTTTAAATAGTCTCAAAGGGATGTTTCTCAGTGGCTACCCCCTTTTTATGGGGCTCTTAGCCACCACATCAGAGACTGTAGCAGCCTTTTCTTTTTAAAAAAACTTTTATAAAAATCGTGTCTTCTCCTATTGTTAGAGGAATTAATCTGTGCATCATCAAAATGTACAGAGGTGAATAAATTGTACTTCTGCAAGATAAAAACTCAGAAATAGATTAAGTATAGAAATGTATTTTACCTAAATCCTTTTCTTTGCATTATTAAGCCATGCAACTTGGTTTAAATTTTTATAGTTCAAATACCTGCCTTATACTTGGTATCTGTAAAGTAACAAAGCAGGATTCATGAACTGAAGCATCTGCCAACATTTCTGTCTGATGTTCTTTCCTCCCACTTCTTTTTCTGTTTCCTACTCTCATACCCAACCCAGAAGGTCATACCTTCATATTGTAATGCACAGCGGACGTGCCTGCCTTGGTTCTAGCACCATTCAGTATTACTGCCTCTGCTCTGACCAATACTACTGTGCTAGGGTGTGGCCTGCTTCCCAGAGAGCTGGGCTCCCTACAGTACTCTGCAGCTTACAGATCTCTTTACAATGTTGCAATTCTATTCTATGTAAGGTGTAGCAGTTTTGCCTGTCACCTTTTCCAAATCGATAATGCAGTTGAATGTTCCAGCACTCACTTCCACGCATTACCTTCAATAACATCCCAAATGTGACATCTGAATCTCCAACCAAGAGTGCTAAGAGTATACCTCAGTGGCCCTCTAGGAACTGCCTAGAAATAGAGATTCCCTTGAGGTAGGCCAAGGATATGCCTATCCAGATATATCTCAAAAACATGTCCCAGATACGTCTATGAGGCAAATGCTGGCCTATCTTTATTGTCCGCTGGATTACTTCATCTTTGGGCACCATCGTCAGCATCTCTCAGTTTCGGTCATCTGTCTTCTTCAAGATGTGTAGACTCGAACCATAGTCAATGTTCTCTGGGTTGTGACAGGTTCTGAAAGGTATGACCCGTCCCTTCATCATAAACATTGTTAAAGCTTCAAGGCTGCAATCTTCTTCAAATGTTTATTTATTTTGAAACACCAGTACAGCTACAGTCACATTCCAGAAATCACTGGAAGCAGTTCAACCACAGAGTTCACACCAACTCAACCCTTCTGCCTGCTTATTGGCCCTTAGTGGGGAGGGCCGAATTTGCTTTACAACTACTTTTATGTGGACATCTTTGCAACAAGAAAGAACAATCACAAGACAAGCTGTCAACAATGCTGAACCTTCAACACAGTTTGAGCTCATCTGTAGAATTGTTACACAAGTCTACTGAAATGGAATATGCCCAGCTGGGAGGTACAATACCACTGCACACAACTGAGAAGGACAATTATGGAACCTGAGCCCACCTGCGTGTTACACCTGGGGGCTGGTCTGTTTTTTGTGTGTTTTTTTTTACTCTGTCGTAGTACACCCAAGCACCTGCAGATTGTGATTATCTAAGGCATTTGTAAGTAGTTGATGGCTGTCCTTTCTTAAACCCAGCATAGCTGCTTCATTAAGAGGACTGGAGTGGACAGGAGTAGACTGGGTGGACTCTGGGTCTCCACTTTCATTTCATCAGCTGCCTTTCTTTCTCATTTTCAGGAGGACTGACTGCCTGCTACTAAAGCTTAACTGTTTGTCGATGGCTTTACCTGTGTGCTGCGCCATCTGAAAAGATGCAATTTACAGTGAACAGAGGTGCCTTTTGCCTGGTTCCTCGGTTGTGTTTTGTGGTTCTCAGTGTTCTCTGCACAGACAGGTTTTTTTCTTGGTGTTTTAGTAAAATTGTATTTTTATTGTTTTTGTTGTCTTGCTGGAGCAGAGAGCCACTGATGCCACAACTAAAATGTCTGAAGATTTGTATAGTTTGTTTTACTCACCTCTATGAACGTACTAAAACTCTGGAAAATATGTTCTTGGGTCCCTTAAAGTCATCATACTGTGCTTCACACAAAGGAAGCCATAAAGGGCGGGTGGTGGGAGGAACATTTTACTATATCTGTACAGCAAACATCCTCAAAGGACAAATCTTGTGCCAATTTTCAAAAATAAATATTTCTGTTTATTTATTGCCTGCTATTATTTCATGAAACGTTATAATTGTAATTCAAGAACAAAACTGCAGCAAGAAACGCCCAACCTGTGTAACAAGATAGGTTGTTCCTCAGCTTAAGGTCATCTTTACCTGCTAACCGGCAGTGGAATGAAAGATAGTAATAAAAGTATCAGGAACAACAATATGAACCTAAACGCTTATAGACTCTATGGTCAGCAGTTCAGAAGTGAAAATAACAATATTAAAGAGTGTAAATCACTCTGGTCTATCTGCACTGGACCTTGATGTATTTCAGGCAGTGAGACTGTGAAATGTCACTAGTAATGGAATCTGCCTTGTGAAGAGAAATAAGGTATTCGGATAGACCAGGACATGGTAGGAGTGTGTGCTAAAGAGCACTATGACATCTTGTCCCCATCTTGAGGTTTTAATAAAGGCAGGTGTTCTGTACAGGAGCACAAACTCACTTCTGCAGATAGCCATTACCACAACCAATATTACTTCTGCTTACCATTTCCAGCTGTCACCTAAATTTAAACTTATTTTCAAGCACCGTAATATTTGTAGGCCTAATATTAAGCTGTCCTTTAATTTGACAGCTTCAGTACATCCACCACACCGCTAATTGGCAATTTATATATTAGAACAGTCATATAATTCGTCAGCAGGTTATTTCAAAGTTTGCTTTTCGGTGATGTGCACACCATTATTACAATTTTTACAAATAATGACTTCAAGACCATTTAATATTCTTCTACATGTTTGAAGGCATGCATCAGTAATGTGCACACCCCTTTTCAAATTTGACTGATTTGTAAATTACTCCATCACCCTGCCGTCAGGCTGAATGAGTAAATTACTCCATCGTCCTGCTGGAATCCCTGCCCGCCAAATTTAGAAATGAACGCCAAACCAACCTTACGGCGGTTCCTGTCAATGCTTTTCTAAGTTTGATGGACGGCTCCGTCAGCATGAAGGAGCTGTCCATCAAACGTATTTATTTTTTTTATTCACAGAAAGAAAATCCCAAAGTGGGATTTGGGGATTTTCTTTTTTAAACCAAAAAAAGCCACCCTCTGGGGGGGGTTTAAAGGAGCTGTCCATCAAACGTATATATTTTTTTAATTCACAGAAAGAAAATCCCAAAGCGGGATTTGGGGATTTTCTTTTTTAAACCAAAAAAAAGCCACCCTCTGGGGAAAGGGGGGGGGGGGAGGGAGGGGTCTTAGTCTTTTTACCTGGTGGTGAAGAGCAGTAAAAAATGACTATCTGTCTGCCCATCTAAATTGGGTGGGTGGATATGTAGTCGGACATGATGGCCCTTACACCATCATCAGGCCATTGGAGAAGTTCAGCCATGGTGGAGACGAGTAGTCTCCATTGTGGCCAAATTATGGTCCACCCGCATATAAATTCGGTGGGCATACCACTATATTGGCAGTAATTATATTCCATCTTGGATTACTGCCACTATATAAATCAGGCCCTTAGTTGGGGAATTCAAAGATTTATTTAACCGTGAACTGGGGTTGTAAAAGGATTTTGAGCTGGATATCAAATTGAAGGAAAGGGCTATACCTGTAAAGCATAAACTAACGACTGTTCCTCTCAGCATCAGAAATTATTTGGCCAAAGCTTTACACGTGTTACAAACACAAAGGATGATTGAACCGGTTTTTAGTTTGCCTTGGCTTTCTCCTATTGTCAAAGCTAAAAAGAAGAACAAGGGGTTACAAATTTGCATAGATCTAAGAACAGTTAATTGCAATGTGTGGATTGATGCTCATCGACAACCTAGAATTGAGCACTTGGTGGTGAAATTAAATGGTGCTAATTTCATTAGCAAATTTGATTTAGGATCAGCTTATCATCAAACTGCCCTAGCTAGCTCTTCACGTGATCTTACAGCTTTTGTAATACTTGGTTGCAAGCATCTGCTGCCTCTGTTTTCAAAGAGTAATGGACAATATTTTAGGAAACATGAAATAAACTCTTACTTTCCAAGAAGTGCACCAGGGATGAGTCACAAACTGGATTTAGCCAATGCCATTGAGGAAGCTAGCAGTAAAGATCAGGTCATGCCATTTATTAGTCTATGTGAGTTCTATGCAAAATTTCTACCAATTTGTTTCTCAATCTCTGTACCTATCGCTAACCACCAAAACAAAGTAAAATGTAGGTGGAGTGATCAACAACAAGAAGCATTTCACAAATTAAAACTTTCTAATTACAAGCACCTCTTTCACAACCATACATTCCAAGTCTCCAAGTTAGCGTTACCGTGGAAGTTAGTGATAGAGGATTGGTAGCTGTAGTTATACAAAGATGTGAAAATTTAGCAAGAACTGTTGCTTTTCCTTCAAGAGTACTTAGAGAGTCAGAAAAACATGCTCAGTGGTTGAGAAAGCAAAGTTATTTTTAACAGACCTAATGTGCATCCTGAAAAACTTACTGCAAGATTATCCAGGCTTTACACCACGTAACTTGAATGCAATTTCACTGTAGTTCATTTTCCTGGGTTTACCAATAAAAGGACAGGAAGAAGAAAACATACAGTCTGAAACAGAGATTGAAGACTGTATTGTGGCCTTATTTATTTCAATTTACAAAGTTGCATTTCCAAAGATTATTTGGAGAATACAACATCTATTGATAATGAGTTTTGTGAAGTTATTTAGTATGCAATTCACAGTTGGCCTAAGGAGGCGAATCTTTCAGGAGATTTACAGAGTTTGGCAAAAATAGCTTTTGAACTATCATTGATCTAAGGAATTCTTTACAGACAGGTCTGGGTCATGTGGGGCATTTGAGGATGACAATGAACAAAAATTGATTACGTGAAACATATTGGTGGCCGAAATGGGATTTTGAAGTAGAACAGAAAATGAAGAAATGTGAGGTTTGCAACAGGTATGATAAACATTTGATTGTAAGGATGCCACCTAGCTGAGGAGTTACCTGAGAATGTGTGGGAGAAGTTCGGTCCATTCACTAGTTTTGGAAATATAGTGTAATTAGGTGTAGTATGTAACAGGTCCAAGTGGAGCGAAATGGAATTTGTTAAAGTTCCCAACACAGCTTCAATTATTGATTTTCTAAGAAGAATTTTCTCACAAGAGAATCTTCCCAAAACTGTAGTCTCAGACAGTCGGGTGCAGTTTACGTAGAATGTCATGTTGATTTTTTTTTTTGTTATAAGTGTTTTTTTATTGTCACCATAAACATGGACATAGAGCACATCCAAGAGATCGCAGTGCCATCTATGTTAAATAGAATGATAAAGTAGTATAAAAAAATGTCATCTGTCGACCTTCGCCTACAGTTTCAGTGTAGCCGTACATTAAATGACTTAATAAGTAGGTGCCCAGCTGTGTGAATTGGGTTGGGGGGGTGGAGTGTCATACCTCTATGCAACGAAGGGGTGGAGTGGGAGGCATTGAAAACCAGGAGAAGGTCCCCAGCCAATTTCCATCATGTATTTTCACCGGCTTTAGGGCCATGTGTCCCATGATTGAGAATATTCCTCTCATGCTCCCTGTATTGTATGGTACTTTTGGAGACATCCCCTAAGATATATACCTCCTTTTCTATCACTGAATAGTAGTCTATTCCTGCCCTCCAACTATCCAAAGATATTCATTGCACAATATCCCTCTTAGCCAGAATATACCTCAATACCAGGTGTAGCCTATCACACCTGTTCCCTCCCCACTCCTCCAGAATGCTAAGGAGGACCATCTTGAGGGGAGAGCTGTAGCATGTTGTCCCACACTGAATGCAAAGCGCTATGTGTACCTAGTATGTCCGGATCAGAAGGCATCCCTAAACCGGGTAACAGCAATTACAAAGTGGTCTTTGCCATGCATCCCATTACAACAGAAGCATTACAACGCATGCTTCTTTACCACGTATGCCTTTACATGCATATTTTTACCACAACCTGTCTTTATAATGCATGCCATTACCACAATAAATGTAAGTATTTTGCAGGTAAGTGTATTATATGTCTGTGTGTATATAGATATATATGCTGCTCTCCGTAAGGTGGATTACAGATATGAACACGAACACAAGCAGTAATCCGGTCCCGTCTACTGCAATCAGTACTCTTGGAGCAATAATATATTCAAAATTGTATTCCACAATTGCCAGGATGACAAACGCGTTTGGGGACGGTCGCCTTCCTCAGTGTCAACAAAATAAATTCATTTGAATGTCATTCAAATAAAGTTATTCTGATACAAAACAGGAAATCAGTGACAGCAAAAGAGAGAGAATGTGCATCCCTTCTGACGGAAACAGTAGCAGGCAACTTTTAACATTGTTGTCAATACAGGCGTGGTAGTAGGTAAAGTTCTATGCTAATGCATTCCAATCCCCAAATGCCTATACACTACCCGTTGGACCGACCTGTATATCGTTCTGTATGGGCAATGTGATAACAGGTTCGGCACCACCCTGAAACTATATTATTACAGTTTGCAACAGTCACGCCCTGAATGGGCAGAGTAACTCATATGGCCACCTATTGTTCCGCCCGGGCTATGAATCAGCCAAGTGGATCCACATTTCCTCCTCATGGTTTAAACATTTCCAAACAAAGCACACTCCAGGGAATCCTCGCCGTAGGAGTAGGAGGGTGGCGCATTCGCCTGTGGAGAAAATATATATATACATATATATATATATATATATATATATATATATATATATATATAACTCCAAAACAGCGCTCCTTCTGAATTGCTGGGACCCAAGGGAGCTGGCGCACACGCCGGCGGAGCACGCCGGAAATAAGATATGTCCAAATGTCAGATATCGTGCGCTCTCAGGAACAAAGTAGATCGACACAGATAGCGGAGAAACGGGTGTTTATTCACAACGCGTTTCGACTATACAAGCCTTGATCACGTGAATAACAGTGCTGCGGTGGCAATGAACTTAAAAGAGTGAAGGGCTGTCAAAACAAACAAAGGACCAAGTACATGGTAATCAGTATCCTACTGTGGCGGCCATCTTAGAGTGGTCAAATACCAACAAAACATGGAAATGTTCATTCCCAAGTTGTCCTGCTGTTGCATTGTCAACAAATAAACAACATTAATGATAAACACATAAATAATATCCAAACTGCATTATATTATGGAACCTGGCAAGTGCCTAATGTTAAGTTCACCCTATGTGACTCCAAGTGGAGAGATAAATTTGCAAGGCACAGAATGTAGCCAGTGTATGCGGGATGTCAGGACGAGCATAGCAGTATATAAAACATAGCGACAGAGGGAGAATAGTATGTGTTCCCCAAGTGGGGCTAACCGTGTTGACCAAGAGATGGACCAAAGTCTTTTCATACGCCCATGTGTCCAGAACTGGTGATGACCTCAGTGAGATGGAGGGGAGAGAGGGTAGGCTGCCCGTGCAGAGTGAGTGTCAGTGTTGGGGCCCCTTCCTCTCCTCCTGAAAAGAAAATAAGAATACATAATTAAAAACAGATGCAAATGGGTCTGCATCAAACACAATTCTAGTGCAAGTTCTAACGTAGGAAGAAGGGAAGAAAGTGCACACTAGTTGCAGCGACAAGACATAATCCAACCATATGTACATCATACATAAACATATTGACACATAGTCCAAATACATCATTCTCTAAGATGTATGGCCAATTCTTCGTCCTGATTGAGACCACCAGGGTTTTTGCTTTGAAAGTCAACAATGTATTTGGATTCCCTTTGTCTCAACCTCAGTACCCTGTCGCCTCCCCTGGGAATGCTGGGGATTTGTTCAAGAATAAAGTATCTGAGTAATGTGGCATCAGAGAAATGATGGTCCCTGTAGTGCCGTGCAACAGGATATTTTTCGTCCATATGCGTTATGGCCCTGCTGTGTTCCAGTACCCGTTTTTTGGCCTGGAGGGTAGTGCTCCCTATGTACCATTTGTTGCAAGGACATGCAATCACATAGATGGCAAATGTGGTGCTGCAAGTGAGAAATTGTTCTATCTTTTTGTACACTCCATTGTATGTAATCGTATTGAGGAATGTACTTTGTTTGCATGCCTTGCAATGGCCGCAGGGAAAAAATCCCTGCAACCCGTGTGTGTGTCTGTCAGGGTACATGGTAATATCGCTGCGTACCAGCATGTCCCTGATGTTCTTCCCCTTCCTGTATGTGATACTGGGTCTCTTGGGAATGCTGGTGCCAATGATGTTATCGGTAGTAAGAACATCCCAATTTTTGGTCAGGATACGTTTGATGTTGTCTGAATTGGTGTTATATGTCATGATGATGCGCGTGGTATCGTCATCATCCTGAGATGTCAGTGTCTGTTCGTTGGTCAGTGTTGAAGTTCTAGAAATCCCGCTGGCCCTGTCTCTAGCTCTGTTAAGTACCCAATTGGGATAGCCTCTCTCTCTGAAACGTTCAAACATCCCCTCACTCACTTGTGCATAGGCTTCCTCTGAGTTGCAGTTTCTTTTGGCCCTCATGAGCTCGCCAAAAGGGATGCTCCATTTAAGTGTCTCTGGGTGGCTGCTCAACGCATGCAAGATGCTGTTGCCAGCTGTTGCCTTTCTAAAGAGAGTGGTGTGTAATTGGTTGTCAAGGATGTCAATTCTGACATCCAGATATTCTGCCCTTGTACTGCTGACATTCCCCGTAAGAACAATATTGCTGGAGTTTTGATTCAGGCACTCGATGAAAGCCAGAGCTGCCTCCTCGTCACCATCCCAGACAATAAAAAGGTCATCGATATAACGCAGCCATTTAATGACATGCGCGAAATGATGGGCAAGGTCTTGCTTTGCCCGTATGGTCTCCTCCCAGTGACCCATAAAAAGGTTGGCAAAACTGGGGGCAAAGCAAGATCCCATCGCGGTACCTGTTGTTTGCCTGTAAAGTGTACCATCAAACAGAAAAATGTTGTTGGCGAGACAGAATTCCATCATCCCCAACAACATCCTGCTGTGTTCCCTGAGTCTGAGAGGTCTTGCGTTGAGAAAATGTTCACAGGCCCTCAAACCTTGTCTATGTTCAATGATCGTATAGAGGGATTGTACATCCAGTGTGATGAGAAAGAATTTCTCATCCCACTGGATGTCTTGGATCTTGGTGAGGAAATCTTTCGTGTCCCTCACATAGCTGGGAAGTTCCATGACAAACTCTCTAAGGAAATGGTCCACGTATTTGGAGACATGTTCCGTGACACTCCCTCTCGATGACACAATGGGGCGTCCTGGGGGATCTATGGGGTTTTTGTGTAGCTTGGGCAAAAGGTATAGTACAGGGAGCACCGGATGATCGTTTTTGAGGTATCTGTACTCCTCCCATTCTAATATCCCTTTATCTTTCCAAACAAGAAGTTTGTCCCAAAGATCTATAATGCTGAGATTGTATATCTCCATAGAGACAGAGATGTAGCTCTGGGAATCACCAAGCTGTCTGAGAGCTTCTGCTACATACTTATCACGACTGAGAATAACAACATTGCCGCCCTTGTCAGCAGGGCGTACTACCACATTGGAGTCATTGGCGAGCTCAAGAAGAGCCTGCCTCTGATCAAAGGATAGATTGTTATATTTGGAGTTGTTTTTCTTTTTGTTTGTTCTGTAAGTACATAGGGCTTTGGCCACACAGTCATGGAACGTGTCTATGTTGTCATGTGGAAGGGAAGGGAGAAATGTGGATTTTGGTTTAAAACCTGATGATGCACTGTCATCCATGACGACCCCACAATCAATAAGGGTCTGAGTATTGCTGGTCGACACAGAAATGTCATCCCCATTGGTCACATTGTGGATGTTCACATCAGTGGCACTCGTTGCTTCTCGTTCTAGTTCAATGAGATTGATCAAAGCATCCATATCTCCTGTGGACATCTCATTCTGGCGTTTTGGGATGAATGGTTTCGTACCAACAGTATTGCCCAATCTTTTGAGGGCATGCCATTTTTTCAGTTTTAATTTGCGAGTGAACTTAAACAGATCAATCCTGGTCTCAGTGAAGTTAAAAGATCTGGAAGGGCAGAAGGACAGACCCAGGCAGAGAGTTTTTTTCTCTAAATCACTCATGACCCTGTTAGACAGATTGATTACAGTTTTGTTTACCATAGTCATGTCCATTATCGCATCCTTCTGGAGCGGGTTCTGTAGCTTCCCATGCCGCCCCTTCCTCTGCCTCTCCTCCCATCGTTGGTGGATTCTCTTTCTTCTATTCCTTCGTTTCCTCGTCCCCTTCCACGTCCTCGACCTCGTCCCCTCCATCCTGGTGTTGTCTTCGCCGGAGCTTCCTTTGTCGTCCGTCTGCTCCGGCGCAGGTGACGATACTCCTCTAAAAAATTCACTTGCCGTGTTGATGTCTCCAGGCTGTTAGTTTCTTCCGTGGAGATGTCAGATTCAATGTCACTGGCTGTGGACGTAGATGGTGTTGGTTCCGTGTCTCTGTCCTCACTCGTGGATGGTGGTTTATCTTTATGCTCGTACAGATGGTCATACTTGCGGCTAAAAGTGAGAATTCTGCCAGACTCATAATCATTGTAGTCCCTGTTCATCTTTCTCTCCTTCCGTGCTTTAATCTCCTCTTCATGTTTTTTCAGCCGTTCTTTCATGCTCTGTAGAGACTGGCAGGAGCAACTTGTATTTCACAAGGGGAACAGTACTCACGCATTTAGCGGATATTGCACTCGGGTGTAGTGCACATGGAAGAAGAGGAGGAACGCAGGGCGGCTGCCCTGGCGATATTTGCCAAGAAACCCAAAAGCATGACAATCAACAAACCAGGAACAACCACGATGGTATCCACAGACGACAAAATGAATAAACTTGAGAAACTCAAAAGAACAGAAATCTCAAAATGGTGGGAGGCCATTTCACTCCAGAACTACATTGACCAGGAAATGGTGCCCAGGGGTCTAAGAATTTTTACAACACCGACCTATGAAGCACCCAATCCAGCCATGCTCAAAGAATGGTCTGAGAACTCAGCCACAAGCTCCAGGCGCATGCTTGAGATTTTAGTAAAATACGCTTGGATTGACAGAGAGACAATTCTGAAACAAATACAGGAAATCACTGCAGAATTGAGAAATATCGTAGACAAAGAGACCATAGATAAATCTCTACAGAGCATGAAAGAACGGCTGAAAAAACATGAAGAGGAGATTAAAGCACGGAAGGAGAGAAAGATGAACAGGGACTACAATGATTATGAGTCTGGCAGAATTCTCACTTTTAGCCGCAAGTATGACCATCTGTACGAGCATAAAGATAAACCACCATCCACGAGTGAGGACAGAGACACGGAACCAACACCATCTACGTCCACAGCCAGTGACATTGAATCTGACATCTCCACGGAAGAAACTAACAGCCTGGAGACATCAACACGGCAAGTGAATTTTTTAGAGGAGTATCGTCACCTGCGCCGGAGCAGACGGACGACAAAGGAAGCTCCGGCGAAGACAACACCAGGATGGAGGGGACGAGGTCGAGGACGTGGAAGGGGACGAGGAAACGAAGGAATAGAAGAAAGAGAATCCACCAACGATGGGAGGAGAGGCAGAGGAAGGGGCGGCATGGGAAGCTACAGAACCCGCTCCAGAAGGATGCGATAATGGACATGACTATGGTAAACAAAACTGTAATCAATCTGTCTAACAGGGTCATGAGTGATTTAGAGAAAAAAACTCTCTGCCTGGGTCTGTCCTTCTGCCCTTCCAGATCTTTTAACTTCACTGAGACCAGGATTGATCTGTTTAAGTTCACTCGCAAATTAAAACTGAAAAAATGGCATGCCCTCAAAAGATTGGGCAATACTGTTGGTACGAAACCATTCATCCCAAAACGCCAGAATGAGATGTCCACAGGAGATATGGATGCTTTGATCAATCTCATTGAACTAGAACGAGAAGCAACGAGTGCCACTGATGTGAACATCCACAATGTGACCAATGGGGATGACATTTCTGTGTCGACCAGCAATACTCAGACCCTTATTGATTGTGGGGTCGTCATGGATGACAGTGCATCATCAGGTTTTAAACCAAAATCCACATTTCTCCCTTCCCTTCCACATGACAACATAGACACGTTCCATGACTGTGTGGCCAAAGCCCTATGTACTTACAGAACAAACAAAAAGAAAAACAACTCCAAATATAACAATCTATCCTTTGATCAGAGGCAGGCTCTTCTTGAGCTCGCCAATGACTCCAATGTGGTAGTACGCCCTGCTGACAAGGGCGGCAATGTTGTTATTCTCAGTCGTGATAAGTATGTAGCAGAAGCTCTCAGACAGCTTGGTGATTCCCAGAGCTACATCTCTGTCTCTATGGAGATATACAATCTCAGCATTATAGATCTTTGGGACAAACTTCTTGTTTGGAAAGATAAAGGGATATTAGAATGGGAGGAGTACAGATACCTCAAAAACGATCATCCGGTGCTCCCTGTACTATACCTTTTGCCCAAGCTACACAAAAACCCCATAGATCCCCCAGGACGCCCCATTGTGTCATCGAGAGGGAGTGTCACGGAACATGTCTCCAAATACGTGGACCATTTCCTTAGAGAGTTTGTCATGGAACTTCCCAGCTATGTGAGGGACACGAAAGATTTCCTCACCAAGATCCAAGACATCCAGTGGGATGAGAAATTCTTTCTCATCACACTGGATGTACAATCCCTCTATACGATCATTGAACATAGACAAGGTTTGAGGGCCTGTGAACATTTTCTCAACGCAAGACCTCTCAGACTCAGGGAACACAGCAGGATGTTGTTGGGGATGATGGAATTCTGTCTCGCCAACAACATTTTTCTGTTTGATGGTACACTTTACAGGCAAACAACAGGTACCGCGATGGGATCTTGCTTTGCCCCCAGTTTTGCCAACCTTTTTATGGGTCACTGGGAGGAGACCATACGGGCAAAGCAAGACCTTGCCCATCATTTCGCGCATGTCATTAAATGGCTGCGTTATATCGATGACCTTTTTATTGTCTGGGATGGTGACGAGGAGGCAGCTCTGGCTTTCATCGAGTGCCTGAATCAAAACTCCAGCAATATTGTTCTTACGGGGAATGTCAGCAGTACAAGGGCAGAATATCTGGATGTCAGAATTGACATCCTTGACAACCAATTACACACCACTCTCTTTAGAAAGGCAACAGCTGGCAACAGCATCTTGCATGCGTTGAGCAGCCACCCAGAGACACTTAAATGGAGCATCCCTTTTGGCGAGCTCATGAGGGCCAAAAGAAACTGCAACTCAGAGGAAGCCTATGCACAAGTGAGTGAGGGGTTGTTTGAACGTTTCAGAGAGAGAGGCTATCCCAATTGGGTACTTAACAGAGCTAGAGACAGGGCCAGCGGGATTTCTAGAACTTCAACACTGACCAACGAACAGACACTGACATCTCAGGATGATGACGATACCACGCGCATCATCATGACATATAACACCAATTCAGACAACATCAAACGTATCCTGACCAAAAATTGGGATGTTCTTACTACCGATAACATCATTGGCACCAGCATTCCCAAGAGACCCAGTATCACATACAGGAAGGGGAAGAACATCAGGGACATGCTGGTACGCAGCGATATTACCATGTACCCTGACAGACACACACACGGGTTGCAGGGATTTTTTCCCTGCGGCCATTGCAAGGCATGCAAACAAAGTACATTCCTCAATACGATTACATACAATGGAGTGTACAAAAAGATAGAACAATTTCTCACTTGCAGCACCACATTTGCCATCTATGTGATTGCATGTCCTTGCAACAAATGGTACATAGGGAGCACTACCCTCCAGGCCAAAAAACGGGTACTGGAACACAGCAGGGCCATAACGCATATGGACGAAAAATATCCTGTTGCACGGCACTACAGGGACCATCATTTCTCTGATGCCACATTACTCAGATACTTTATTCTTGAACAAATCCCCAGCATTCCCAGGGGAGGCGACAGGGTACTGAGGTTGAGACAAAGGGAATCCAAATACATTGTTGACTTTCAAAGCAAAAACCCTGGTGGTCTCAATCAGGACGAAGAATTGGCCATACATCTTAGAGAATGATGTATTTGGACTATGTGTCAATATGTTTATGTATGATGTACATATGGTTGGATTATGTCTTGTCGCTGCAACTAGTGTGCACTTTCTTCCCTTCTTCCTACGTTAGAACTTGCACTAGAATTGTGTTTGATGCAGACCCATTTGCATCTGTTTTTAATTATGTATTCTTATTTTCTTTTCAGGAGGAGAGGAAGGGGCCCCAACACTGACACTCACTCTGCACGGGCAGCCTACCCTCTCTCCCCTCCATCTCACTGAGGTCATCACCAGTTCTGGACACATGGGCGTATGAAAAGACTTTGGTCCATCTCTTGGTCAACACGGTTAGCCCCACTTGGGGAACACATACTATTCTCCCTCTGTCGCTATGTTTTATATACTGCTATGCTCGTCCTGACATCCCGCATACACTGGCTACATTCTGTGCCTTGCAAATTTATCTCTCCACTTGGAGTCACATAGGGTGAACTTAACATTAGGCACTTGCCAGGTTCCATAATATAATGCAGTTTGGATATTATTTATGTGTTTATCATTAATGTTGTTTATTTGTTGACAATGCAACAGCAGGACAACTTGGGAATGAACATTTCCATGTTTTGTTGGTATTTGACCACTCTAAGATGGCCGCCACAGTAGGATACTGATTACCATGTACTTGGTCCTTTGTTTGTTTTGACAGCCCTTCACTCTTTTAAGTTCATTGCCACCGCAGCACTGTTATTCACGTGATCAAGGCTTGTATAGTCGAAACGCGTTGTGAATAAACACCCGTTTCTCCGCTATCTGTGTCGATCTACTTTGTTCCTGAGAGCGCACGATATCTGACATTTGGACATATATATATATATATATATATATATATATATATATATATATATATATATATATATATATATATATATATATTACCTACTGGCGGTCGCCAGTAGGTAGTTATAGTTAGGACCCCTTTTCCATAGGAAAACCTCAACATTCTATTTTGAATAACTTTGGCGCCGGTCGATGAATCCTCGCGAATTTCTCAAAATAGGTGGGGCGCTACGCTCCGCTCCTACCCTGAAAGTCTCGGGGGGATTCGTCAAGCGGGGGCTGAGATAAAAGGGGGGTCCCAAAACGCGTTTTTCCCATGCATTTTTCCATAGGACCTTTAGAACGAGCTACAGCCCGAACGGCTGAACAGAATTACTAGAAATTTGGCAGAGAGGTAGTCCCTAGGTCAAGGAAGTGCCTTTTGTAGGTTTGGTGTAAATCTGTTCAGTAGATTCTGAGAAAATAGCCTTTAAATCAATATATATATCTGAGCCCGCTTACGGTACGCTTACCGTACGCTTACCGTAAGTGTACGGTGGCGTGCGCGAGCGCGATTCTGATTGGCTCTTAGATCTTAGTAAACATTCGAATCGGCCGAAACCAGGAAGCGGCGTCCGCCATTTTGTCTCTCGCACTGAGTGTTGTTTATCAAACATGATGGCCAAAAACATGTTACTGGGCTGTTATGACAACTCCCTCCCACATAGTCATGTTGAGGGAGTCCCCAAACATCCCCCAAGAGCAAAAACGGTTTTATTTTTTTTTCGGCAATTTCGCCGAGTACGCTTACCGTACGCTTACCGTAAGCGTACGGTAAAAAAAAATAAAATAAAAAAAACACTATCCACACTTACCCCACCCCCTGTGCTTTTGGTGGCCGTAGGCCACCAAATGTACAGGGCTTATTAATAGGTAAAAAAAACTAAATTTTGGCAACATGAAATTATAAAATCGAAATAAAAAAAACACTATCCACATTGACCCCACCCCCTGTGCTTTTGGTGGCCGAAGGCCACCAAATGTACAGGGCTTATTAAAGTTGATAAAAACCGTGCACGGAACGAACTGCGTTTAGTGGGCGCGCACGCCTCGAATGGCGTAAAGTAACTTAGCATTTAAAAAACCGTACAAATTCACTGAAAAAACCATAGGTTTCACACACGTTATAGTTAGGAATTAGCATTTAAAAAACCTTGCAAATTCACTGAAAAAACCATAGGTTTCACACATGTTATAGTTAGCGGAAATTTTACTGATAAAAAACCAGTGAAATTGCCCCGTTATAGTTAGTGCTGGCAACTATAACTCACGCGACCGCAATCTTCTGCTGATGACATATGTGTCTTTATGAAAAAAAAATATTTGTAATATATGTATAGCTAAAAATGTATGGAAGAAGACATGGGCAAATAAGTGTCTAAATACAGTATTAGCATCAGCAGAGGATTGCGGTCGCGTGAGTTATAGTTGCCAGCACTAACTATAACGGGGCAATTTCACTGGTTTTTTATCAGTAAAATTTCCGCTAACTATAACATGTGTGAAACCTATGGTTTTTTCAGTGAATTTGCAAGGTTTTTTAAATGCTAATTCCTAACTATAACGTGTGTGAAACCTATGGTTTTTTCAGTGAATATATATATATATATATATTCACTGAAAAAACCACAGGTTTCAGGGACGTTATAGTTAATTGGACATTTCACTCGTACAAAACCAGAGAAATTCGGCCTTCATAGTTAGTTGAGCTAACTATAACTTGTGCCCCCACAATGCACTGCTGATGATGTCACATATTACATCATTCATGACCTGGTCAGTGACATCACAGATGACATTTCAAATGACATCACTGATGACATCATCCAGTGACTGTGTGTTTCTGTAAAGTTTAAATATGTTTTATATATTTATATATGCCAAGGTGTATTGAAGAATAAGTGGGTGTATACGTATCTGAATAGATGATTTAGTAGGTGCGTGACTGACTGTATAAGTGAATGATTAAACGTGTCTTACTGAATGCATGGGTTAGTGAGTAAACTGTAAATGTCTGTATCAGTCTGTCAGTTGGTGTGTAAGCGGCTGGATGGGTTGGTGAGTAGCTACATGAGTGTCTATATAGGTTATTGATTGGTTGAGTGCATCTGTGAAAGGGTTATTGATTGGTTGAGTGCATCTGTGAAAGGCTGTATGGGTGGGTGAGTGGGTGTGTTGGTGAGTGAATGATGTCTTAGTGGTACATGTGTGAGTAACTACATATGTGAATGGCAGTATATGTGAGTGTTGGACTATATAAATGACTATATGGGAGAGTTAGTGTAAGAGTGGCTGTATGGATAAGTGTGTGCTTGTATCAGTGATTGTATGAGAGAGAAGTATGTGTTAGTATCTGTATGAATAAGTGAGGTGGTGTGTATATAACTATATAGGTGAGTAAATGGGAGTGTGATTGATTCTTTGCATGACTGACTAGGTGTGTGAGTAACTCTGTGGATGAGTGGCAGTGTGTGAGTATCTGTATAGGTGTATGAGTGCATATGATAGTGCTGTATTTATGATTGACTGCATGTATGAGTGACTGTATGAGTGGATGGGTGTTTAGACCTAGAAATCAGTGAGTGGGTATGTAGTAACTGGTATTGGTGTGTCTATGGTTTCGAAAATGGTGGTCTGTATTTTAGAGTGGGTGTATCAAAGGTTATATTAGGATGTGAGGAGGTGCATCAGATTATCACGTGGATGATGTCATCAGTGATGTCATCCGTGATGTCATTTGAGATGTCATCAGTGATTTCACTGACCATGTCATGAATTATGTAATATGTGACGTCATCAGCAGTGCATTGCAGGGGCGCAAGTTATAGTTAGCTCAACTAACTATAACGGCCGAATTTCTCTAGTTTTGTACGAGTGAAATGTCCAACTAACTATAACGTCCCTGAAACCTGTGTTTTTTTCACTAAATTTCTAAGGTTTTTTATATGCTAATTTCTAACTATAACGTCCTTGAAACCTATGTTTTTTTCAGTGAATTTTTAAGGTTTTTAAATGCTAATTTCTAACTATAACGTCCCTGAAACCTATCATTTTTTCAGTGAATTTCAACGTTTTTTTAAATGCTAATTTCTAACTATGGCTACATAGGTATGACGTGCAGAAAGAGGAAGAAAGGTGCAGAAAGAAGCAAGGGAAATGCAGAAAGAGACAACAGAAGTCCAGAAAGACAAAAAAGGTGTAAAAAGAAGTAAGAGATATGCAGAAAGAACGAACAACGGTGCAGAAAGAGGCCTTGTTGCAAAGTCATCCTGTGCACCCAACTTTTTGCTGACAGGTACTGGTGGTAACTGACTCTGACTAACCAGGCCCGGAGCCAGTGCTATGATGAAAGATACTTAGAATCCAGTGAAAACACCTACATACACTAGGGGACACTATTGGTAGGTGTACCCCTGTGATTGCTATGACCTCCCCTGTAAGGCCATTGTACATAATAGGGCAAGGGGATTAAAACTATCTCTAAGTCAGAGGTGCAGAAAGAGGCAAGCGAAGTATAGAAAAAAGAAACCGAGGTGCTGAACGATGCAAGAGAGGTGCAGAAATGAGCACGAGAAGTGCAGAAAGAGGCAAGAGAATTGCTGATAGAAGCAACAGAGGTGTAGAAAGAAGCAAGTGAAGTGCAGAAAGAACCAACAGAGATGCAAAAAGATGCAAGAGGGGTACAGAAAAATGTAGGAGAGGTGCACAAAAAGGCAAGAGAGTTACAGAAAGAGCCAGGAGGGGTGCAGAAATAAGAAAGAGAAGTGTAGAAAGAGGCAAGAGATTTGCTGAAAGAAGCAACAGAGGTGAAGAAAGAAGCAAGAGAAGTGCAGAAAGAGGCAAGTGTGGTGCAGAAAAAAGCAAGAGCAGTGCTGAAAGAACCAACAGATGTGCAACAAGAGGCAAGAGGGGTGCAGAAAGGTGTGCAGAATAAGGAAGAGAGGTACAGAAAGAGGCAAGAGATATGCAGAAAAAGGAGGAAGGGTGCAGAAAGAGGCAAGAGAGTTGCCAAAACAGGCAAAGGGGGTGCAGAAAGAGGGAACGGGTGCAGAGGCAAGAGAGTTGCAGAAAGAGGGAAGAGGGGTACAGAAAGAGGGATGCAGAAATTTGCAACAGAGGTGTAGGAAAGTTTCTCTGTATTTTCTGTTCCCAAATAGGTACAGTGTGTACAGAGTCCACAGTCCCCAGAGGTATGGCAGAGCCTAAAGTTAGATATAACCTTACTCTGTAAAGAGGTAGCTTGGTCGAGCAGTAAGGCAGTATCAAAGGACAGTGTAAAGCATTTGTTGCACACACTCAGTCAGCAAATGGTCTCACACACTCAAGAACTGAACTCTAGGCCAATGGTTTTGTATAAAAATAGGTAGTTGTTTTATTTTAGAACCAACAATAGGTATCAAAATATACTTTCTCAGATTGAGATGCTTTAGATAAATACTTTTCAATAGGCAATAGACTTTTGAATATACTAGTTACAGTGGTTGCAATAGACAACACAATTTCAAACACAATAATACATTGAGCTCAATGGGAATTTCAAGTTAAATGCAATTAGTTACTTTAAGGATTACTTTTCTAACTCCTGGACTGGATCCTAGATTCAGTCCTGGGACAGTTCCTCGAAACAGGTGAGTAAATGTGATTTAGTTACTGTTGTGTTTTTTAAGCAATATTTTGGTATTTTAAAAGTTGACACTTAGAAACTTTTTCTAATAAAATCACCAATGTTATCCTGTGGGAGGAAATTCACTTAGCAGGTAAGTGGGGTTATTGTTACTTTTTCTAGTTCAGTGTTGGATCCTGGATCCAGCACTAGTGTACCACCTGTAAGCAGTTGAGAGAATGCGTTTAGGTTATACAGGTAATTTTTAACGAATATTTGTAAGTTTGCAAAATCGACACAAGAAATTTCACAGAAAAACAGTCAATGGTTTCCTATAGAAGAAAATTCAAGTTACAGGTAAGTATGTTCTCGTTACTTTTGTAATCCAGTGCTGGGCTCCTAGGTTCAACACTGGGACATCTATCTAAAACAGGTAAATAATTACGTTTTCACAGTTGGTGAGATTTTTAAAGAATATTTGTAGTTTGCAAAAATCGACACTTAGAAGAGATTTCACAGTCAATGTTTTCCTATGGAAGAAAATTGAGTTAGCGGTAAGTATGGTTGTAATTACTTTTCAGGGTCAGGGCTGGGCACTAAGATCCAGCACTGGGATCTCTCCTGATAGCAGGCGAGTATTTTCGTTTTCATTACTCGGTTGATTTTAGGTGAATATTTTAAAGTTTAGAAACTCCACAAGAATTTTCAAGTGAAACCAGCCAATGTTACCCTATGGAAGAAAAGTGAGTTATCGGCTTTTGGGTAAGTACTCGACTGGCAGAATTAAGGTTCTGGGCATAGACTCAGGGGTCTCCCAGGGTTAGGTAAGTACAGTTGTTACACCCTCAGCGGCACAGGGGCAGCCGGGTGCAGAGTGAGGTAGGCCCAATGTTATCCTACGGGAGGCACGGGGCCTGTGGTTGGTGGCTGCTGGCTAGCAGGCCACGCGGCTGTGGGAGCTGGGCTCCTGGTCAGTTGCTCAGGACAAATGGGGAAGTAGGTTAGAGTAGAAGTTGCACTGCCAGGGCCACTCGGGTGGCAGGGTGCAGGGTGCTTTTGATCCCTCGGGCGCTCAATGGATTGCTATGGAGAAGCTCAAGAACGAACAAAGGCTGCAAGCTCAGGTACGAAGATTCTTCAGGTGCGACCACCACTTCGAGAGGTAAGTTGGGTAGTTGGAGGATAGGTAGGCACCCAGGAGTTGGGCACAGGGGGCCGTAGGGCACCGGGTGCAGGGGTGCATTTTGGTGTTGGGAAATCTTACCCTCGGCTGGTCGCGGTTGGAGGGGTCCCTGGTTCTGAGGCTGCAGGCGTCGTCAGGAGTGTCAAGGTGGCTCCTTGGGTGCTGGATTCGGGGTCACAGTCGCAGGGGGGACGTCCTCGTGGTCTTGGTCCACTCTGGCACAGGCCAGGCTTGGCGGGTGCAGAGTGTGCAGGGTTTGCAGTTCCTGGCTGATGCCAGTGGTCAGTTACTTGCTTTGAGCAGTAGCACTGCTCGTGGGAGTCCCAGTTGCTCAGAGTCACAAGGTAGCCAGGTCCTCCGGGGTTTGTGAGGTTGCTGGCCACTGGAGATGCCGGGGTTTAGCAGGAGCAGGTTCGAGGGTCGACAGGCCGGTAGGGCTGGGGCCAAAGCAGTTGGTGTCTTCCTCTTGTTAGCAGCTGCACTGCGCGTCTTCTTGCTTCTTGATCTTCTTTGCTATTTCAGAATCTGGATCTAAGGAAGGAAGGTTCAGGGTGCCCCTAAATACCAAATTTAGGGGCGTTACAGGTAGGTAAAGGGCAGGGACCACTGGGTCCCTGCCCTGGGTGGGTACACCCCCTATCCTGCCACTCTCCTGTAGGAGGGGGCAGTGGCCTAGTCCTGATTTTGCAGGGCTCCCCATCTTCAAGATGGCCAGAGCCCGGAGATGTGCTTCACCTCGCCTCCCCCACCTGAGGGGTGGGGTTGGCAGAGGCTGGCACACCACTGTCCTTCCTTGGGGTTTCTGGCCAGTCTTCCCCCCAGAGTGGGGGTTTAGAACCTGTAGGGGCCAGTTGCTGAGTACAGCAAGTGGCCTGGAGAAGCTCACAAAGGTGGCATGCCTTTGAAGCTTCCCCTGCCCATCCTGGGAGAGGAGACATAGCACCTCGCCCAGGATGTGCATTGTTGCAGGCCCAGGAGAGCAGATGGCTCTCTACCTAGGGGTCCAGTAACATGTCTGCTGTGTGGCAGCCTAGGCAGCCCCTCAGACAAGACCCGGATTGTAGGTTAGGTTCAGGGGGCATCTCTAAGATTCCCTCTGGCATGCATTGTACATTAAATCCTGCACTGGCATCAGTGCGGGTTTAATGTGCTGAGAAGTTTGATACCAAACTTCTCAGTCTTCAGTGGAGCCATCATGGTGCTGTGGAGTTTGTGTTGACGATCTCCCAGCACCATATACTCTTAAATGGCAGAACTGCACTTACAGTGCCCAGGAATGGACCTGGGTACTGTAGGGGCACAGGGCTCATGCTCCTGTATCCACACCACTGGCATAGGGCACCCACCTAGAGAGGTGGCTGATGTATACCAGGGCAGTGTGTGTTGTGGGCATGGCACACAGGGATGTGTGGCATGTCAACTCTCTGTTTTGTTCTATACCCAGACACTCAGACTGCAAGGGCAGTTTGTTTGTGTCAGGGTACAGGGCCTCTATGGGTGGCACAATAAGTGCTGCAGCCCTTAGGGGCCTTCCCTGGTCACAAGGCCCTGGGTACCTAGTGTACCATTAACAGGGGCTGACATGTGGCCAGGGTTTGCCAATTTGGGTTTAGGTTTCAGCACAGTTTTTAGGGAAGGGACATAGTCCCCTGGGCACCTGATTGGCAGGAGCCCAGGGCACACTCAGTCAAAGTACATTCAGCAATTCAGCAAAAAGTGGGGGCGTACCATGCAAGAAAGATGGCACTTTCTCACAAGAGGTGCAAGAAGAAGCAAGAGCAGTGCAGAAAGAACCAACAGAGGTGATGAAAGAGGCAAGAGGGGTACAGAAAGAGGCAAGAAAAGTGCAGAAGGAAGCAAAAGAGGTACAGAAAGAGGCTTGAGAACTGCAGAAAAAGGCAAGAGAGGTGCAGAAAGAGTCAGAAGAGGTGCACAAAGAGTGACAAGGGGTACAGAAAGAGGGAAGAGGGGTGTAGAAACAAGCAAGAGAAGTGCAGAACGAAGCAACAGAGGTGCTTAAAGAGGCAAGAGGGGTACAGAAAGAGGCAAGAGAAGTGCAGAAAGAAGCAACAGAGGTGCCGAAAGAGGCAAGAGAGGTACACAAACAGGTAAGAAAAGTACAGAAAGAGGGAACAGGGTGCACAAAGAGGTAAGAGGGATACAGAAATTTGCACAAGAGGTGCAGAAAGAAGCATGCACTGTGTAGAAAGAAGCAAGGGAAGTGCAGAAAGAAGCAAGAGAGGTAGAGAAATAGGGAAGAGGGGTGCAGAAAGTGGCATAAGAGATGCAGAAATTAGCAAAAGAGGTGCAGAAAGAAGTAAGAGCAGTGCAGAAAGAACCAACAGAGGTGCAAAAAGAAGCAAGAGGGGTGCAGAAATAGGTTGGGGAGGTGCACAAAGAGGCAAGAGGGGTACAGAAAGAGGCAGGAGTGGTGCAGAAAGAAGGAAGAGGAGTGCAGAAAGAAGCAACAGAGGTGTTGACAAAGGCAGGAAGTGTGTAGAAAGAGTCAAGAGAAGTGCAGAAAGAAGCAACAGAGGTACAGAAAGAGGCAAGAGAAAAGCAGAAAGAGGCAGGAAAGGTGCAGAAAGAGGGAACAGGGGTGCAAAAAGAGGCAAGAGAGGTGCAGAAAGAGGCAAGAGGGGTGCAGAAACAAGCAAGTGAGGTGCAGAAACAGGCAACGGAGGTGCAGAAACAGGCAGGAAAGGTACGGAAAGAGGGAACAGGGGTTCAGAAAGAGGCAAGAGGCATACAGAAATTTGCAAAAGAGGTGCAAAAAGAAGCAAGAGCAGTGCAGAAAGAACCAGCAGAGGTGCAGAAAGAGGCAGGAGTGGTACAGAAAGAGGCAAGAGAAGTACAGAAAGAAGCAAAAGAGATGCAGAAAGAGGAAAGAGAACTGCAGAAAAAGGCAAGAGAGGTGCAGAAAGAGAAAAGAAGGGTGCAGAAAGAGGCAAGAGGGGTGCAGAAACAAACAAGCGAGGTACAGAAAGAGGCAACAGAGGTGCAAAAAGATGCAATAGAGGTGCAGAAACAAGCAAGAGAAGTGCAGAAAGAGGGAACTGGGGTGCAGAAAGAGGCAAGAGGGATATAGAAATTTGCAAAAGAGGTGCAGAAAGAAGCAAGAGCAGTGCAGAAAGAACTGTCAGATGTACAGAAAGAGGCAAGAGGGGTGCAGAAAGAGGTATGAGATGTGCACAAATCGGCAAGAGGGGTACAGGAAGAGGCAAGAGGGATGCAGAAAGAAGGTAGAGAAGTGCAGAAAGAAGCAACAGAGGTGCTGAAAGAGACAAGAAGGGTGCAGAAAGAGGGAAGAAGGGTGCAGAAAGAGGCAAGAGGGGTACAGAAAGAAGCAAGTGACGTGCAGAAAGAGGCCACAGAGGTGCAGAAAGAGTCAAGAGAGGTGTAGAGAGTAGAAGAGATTTATAGAAAGGCAAGAGAAGTGCAGAAAGAAGCAACAGAAATGCAGAAAGAGGCAAGAGAGGCGCAGCAGGAAGCAAGAGTGGCTTGCACACCATTAATACCAATTTAACACCCACATTTAGCAATAATTTCTAGGTTTGCAAAGGGCCTTCCACTACGCTGTAACACTTGTCGCTGCATTTTTGGTAACGTTTGAGCTAGAAACTAGGCGTTTTTTGTTCAAATCTGCAGATTAGGGAGCAGATGATGGATTATGTGGCTAATGCGGAAAATGTCTAATTGTGCAAAACTCGGTGCAGCCAAACAGTCGCATAATTCCAGTGGCCCTGCTTATACCTCTGACTAGGTCCACAAGTGCTCCTCAGTGATTCCTCCTTTTTTTGTCTCACTTAGTTCATAGTTAGGCTTTCCTGTTTTCAGTTTCTATTTTTGGTAAATTCTGGTGGTGTTTTTTCAGTGTTTTCCAGTGATTTCAATACTTCAAAAAACAGTGCTTTTCAGTGGTTACTTATTTTTGCGCTATAAAAAACAACTGAAACAGTGTTTTACCGGTGTTTATGGAACGCTTTGTTTTTATTATTGCTTTTTCCATTTTTCTTCAGAAATTGTATACTGCTCTACATTTCAGAAGCTTAATACAGTCATGAAATACTTTCCATTGTCCTTTGATTCTGCAGCTCAGGTTTAACAATCATTTGCAATGCAAATCGTCTCACATTTATGCGAGTTTAAGCTCTTGACATTGTAAATGACAAAGCCTTTTATTTATGTTTTAAAAACAAAAACAAAAATAAAAGGCATTGCTATTTGCAATGTCAATAGCTCAAACTCGCGTAAATGCGAGACCTATTGCATTGCAAATGCTTATTTGTAGAAGCAGGCACTTCTTGTTACTGCATGTTTTTTTGTAGCTGTGTTGCTTCGCCCCATAATTTTTTTTGTTTATGTGGACTTTTGTTGCAAGGATATGGTATAGAGATTCCAACTTTGAAAATGGGAAAGCATGTACTTCAGGTCTGTTGATTTCAAATGCAGTTTGTGCCACTTCGTTTGTGTGTGTGTTTATTTTGTAATTAACTGTTTCATATCTTACAGCGCGTTAATTATACCAGTATGGTTTTTTTATTCTTAAAATGCAGTCCGTGTGACTATTGTGGGGCACAGTTTCAGCTCAATAAATACGAAAGTCTAATGAATAAATAATTGCCATGACATTTTATTTACATTTTTGGTTGGTTCTTACAACTGATCTATTCAATTTAGAATTTTTATTGTCTTCATGGTAACTTATATTCAGCTGTTTATTTTTCTTCTCTAACAACATCCTGGAGTGCCACAAATAAGCATATTCTTGCTGCAATACCTTCAACTAAATTTGACTGTATATAAAATTAATAATCAACATTGGAGCGCTTACTATCTAAGTTTTATTCCTACATAAGCGGACCTCTGTGACAAAAGCAGTACCCACTGAGCATTGCAAATAAAATACTGCTCTGTGATCCGCCTAGTACATAGTCTTTGCAGCAGACATAGTAACCCTCCGCGCTACCTTAGATGACTCCACACTGCCACCAGACAAAACTCCAATCTCTCTCCAGCAGGTATGTTAATTACCAGAGTTATCTTGGCGCTTTTATTGTTGCCTGAAAACTGTTGAATACAAGGACCTCTGCAGTGCTTTTAAAGCAGCTGCACTGCTACAAAACGGGGCCCCCAACCCTTCTAGCCCACCTGGAAACGTCTGATGCACAGTACAGCCAGGAAACCGCACCCCAACCCTTCTAGTCCCCCTGGAAATGTCTGATGCACAGTATAGCCAAGAAACGGGCCCCCAACCCTTCTAGCCCCCCTGGAAATGTCTGATGCACAGTACAGCCAAGAAACCTGCCCTCAACCCTTCTAACCCACATGGAAACTCCTGATGCACAGTACAGCCAGGAAACCGGCCCCCAACCCTTTTAGCCCCCCTGGAAACTCCTGATGCACAGTACTGCCAGGAAAACGGCCCCCAACCCTTCTAGCCCCCCTGGAAACTCCTGATGCACAGTACAGCCAGCTCGCTCTTGATGCAGAGGCTAATGCAGCGAGCATTATGATTCAAGTATAAGTTAAAAAATATGCTCAATCTCTTACACTGGCCTAGCTCAATTCATGCAAAACGGAATGACCAGTAACTGACAATGACCGATTTATTGATGCTTTTAAACAAAAGTGCCCTCTGCCGGTGCGCACCTCCTTTCTGCGCTGTCCTGTCTCATTACTTTCAATTAATGGCCTGACTCGGCGCACGCTCGTCTTGGGTTACAAATAACACTATTTTTTAATCATGTTTATTTCAAGTTGGAGCAGGTATCAATAAAAAATAATGTTGCAATCAAATCTGTTTTTGGTAACCAACGCCAGATGTGGAGAGGAAATACACCAGAGCACGAGTGAGTGACATCATTATCTATCGAAACATTGTCATGTAATACCGAGGGGAGGGAGTCACTGTTACTTGGCCTCTTTAATGTGGGCTTTATTCGCAGATGTCAGGAGCCCTTTTGTGCGTGAGGGGGTGTGAGCAGTAGGGGTCAGTGAGATTACCCTCCCCATGTGCCTGACAACACTCCCTGGCAGGAGTTTGTTAATTTTACTAGCAGGCTTTTTCATTCTTAAAATGCAGTGCGTGTAACTGCATTGTGGGGCACAGTTTCAATTCAATGGATACAAAACATCGAACAGTGTGTGGCATTACAGACAGAGCTGATACATTTGCAAATAGAGAAACACATTTGACACTCAGCGTCACCCTAACATTTTGTGATCTTCCGCAATTCGCAGTCTTAAAACCCATTCAGTGTGGCAACTCCAACAACATTACAGCGCTTGATAAAATCTCTTCTCACTAAAGAACCAGCCAGCCACTGCTTACTTTCCGTATTTGGCCTTTGATGTGCAAACAGCCGGCGCGCAACATCCATTGGACTCAAAGGGCTTCAGCCCCGGACCCCTCAACCCCCCCCCTGTGTCGTGTGTGGCAGCCCGGAATGAGACAGCTTCCTGGGCACCCACACAGCCGCACCCGAGCACTTCGCAGGTCTTTAAAAGACCATTTGCATGCTAATGAGGCCTCGCTGTTGTTTCACCCCTTCTAAGAGCCCCTGCAGCTCCACTCTGCCTATTGCTTAAAGATTCAGCCACCCGCCCCCCCCCCCCTCAGGAAATTAGCCTCTAGTTGTGCCTCTGGCAAACAGCATGCTTCAAGCTTAAACCATATGTGCCATGTACTATCCTCGGTTCAGTTGTTTTAAAAGCTTGAGGTTAGCCACTAGATCTATTACTTCGAAGCTTGCCTACAATGCGACTTTAAATTTGAAACATATTTAATTGCCGCGTTTCTTTCTCAACGCCAATATTTTCCTATTAATTGTGTATTACATGCCTTTTTAAAGCAAGATTTACCCTAAAACAGCAGTTTTTCCCTCGTTAAGTAAATGGTCTTTTTAAAGACCTGTGAAGTACTCGGGTGGGCCGCAGTAAGACAGCCGGCAGTCCACAACAGCTCCTCTCCCCTGGCCCCCACGTGAGCCAAGCAGGGGGCCTGTTGTGGCTCTGGACCTTGGGCCATTCACACCTCCCCATGTGCAAAAGCAGTGTTTTCCACTGACACCTTCGCGCCAGGCCATCACAGGTAGGCCGATGGTTCGTAATGCTTTGGCTCCATCAAGTGGCCAAAATGCGCAACAACTATGAAAATCAGTGACACTCGGTTTAAACCAGGTCAGCTGATTTTCATCCGGTAGGGTACTGTCGGGCACATTCGGTTTAAACCGAATTCCGGACAGCCTATTCACAGTTGAGCTTCTATGGAAATGAGGAAGACTAAACCTGAGGTTACCACTCCACAACAAAGACTAGCATACCACATAATTACTCTCTACATAATTCCTACACACTAAAAACCACATACTTTCTATCCACATAATTTCACTACACAATTCACCACATAATTCCACTACACACAACGTACATCCACTCAACTCTAAAAAACATTAGTAAAAAACTTTTACATCACCAATAGCTCTAACTCTCGCAAATGTGAAACCTATTACATAGCAAGCACTTCTTTAACTAGTAGACGCATTTGCAGAGTGGTGGAGAAACGGTGCTGGGCTTCTGACCAGCGCTCAGGAATTCCACTGTGAAGGACTTACAGGAGGTACCAGAATAGCTTCTTGGCCCCCAAAGTCCCTCAGGAGTAAAGTGGTCTTCATCCCCATCCCGTAGTCTGCTAGGAGATGCATTTGCAGAGTTGTGGAGAAAGAGGGGCGTGGCCTCCAAAGACGTCTTGGCAATCCAGGAGGGACAGTTGGCCCCCAAAGACAACCTTGGGGCCAATTACCCCTCCTATTCCATTTAGTAAGTCTCACACAGCAGGATTGCTAAGTTCTCATAGCAGATCACGCCCCCTTTGCCCACCACTCTGCAAAAGCGCTCGCTGGCGCGCTCTTGGATGGGGATTGAAGTCCCCTTCGCTGCTGGGGGTTCTTAGGGGTCAACTAGCCTACCTCTTACCTCCAGTAAGCTCCACACAGTGGGATTGCTGAGAGGTGTACACAGGCCATGCCCCCTTTCTCCACCACTCTGCAAACGAGCCCCCTGGTGCATTCTAAGATGGGGTATTAAGCCCTCTTCATTCCCGAGGGTCCCTGGGGTCAACTAGCCCACCAGGTACCTCCAGTAAGTGCCACACACCTGATTTGCTGAGAGTGATCCGTGGCCATGCCCCCTTTTTACAACACTCTGCAAACGCGGCTCCTGGGACACTGCTGCTCGGGGATGAAGTCCACTTGTGTCCTGAGGTCCTCAGGATACAAGAGGACCTTATCGCCCCACCAGCAGTGCTCCAAGAGGCATGTTTGCAGAGTGGTGTAAAAAGGGGCGTAGCCTCCTACCACCTCTCTGCAATCCGACTGTGTGGCACTTACTCGAGGTACCTGGTGGGCTAGTTGGCCCCCAGGGACCCTCAGTATTCAAGGGAACTTAATTTCCCAACTTAGAATGCGCCAGGGGGCGGTTTGCAGAGTGCTGCAGGGAGGAGGCGGGGACTCCGGTAAGACGCTCTCTTTTTTTTAAATGTTTGTAGAAGGAGGGCTGTGTGGCCCCCCTTCTTTTATTATTTTTGGGGCCCTGGGGACTGACCTTTTAAAAAAAAAAAACAGCAAGTGGGCCGCACAGCCCCCCTCCCGAGGCCGATTTCAGCCCGGGGACCCCATCCCCCGGGGCATGGCCTCCTTTTATAAAATATATTTACAGGGAAGTGGGGGCCATGTGCCCTTCCCTGGGCCACTTTTGGCCCCCATGGACCCCATCCTCCGGGGCATGGCCTCTTCTTTTTTAAATATTTACAGGGAAGGGGGGACACGTGTCCCCCCTTCCCTGAGCCACTATTGGCCCTGGGTACCCCATCCCCCAGGGCTTGGCCATCATTTTTAAAAAATTATTTGAGGAGGGGGGCTACGGGGCCCCACTCCCCAGGCTGATTGTGGCCCCGGGTACCCCATCTCCCGAGGCCCGGCCATTCTTTCATTTTTAAGTAAAGAGAGGGGGGCCGCATGTTCCCCCTCCTGGGCCACTTCTGGCCCCGGGGACCCCATCCTCCGGGGATTGCACTTATTGTTGGGGACCGTGGGGGGAGCCCCAATGCCCCTATGGTCCCAGCCGCCTCCCCGCCTCCTGCGGAAGCTGAAATTGCTTTTGAGCAAGGGGAGCTGCTAACATGCTCTTGGTGCGAGGGCCCTCACTCACATTTGCTACCACCAGTGGGACATGCGGCGGGGTAAGCCTTACGATTCTCATTTCCCCCCACCGCCCTGGCTGCAGTGTTCTTTTGGTCATTTTCCTGGGTCCCTGTGTGCCTTATGGGGTCGACTCCATGGACTTGCTGGGGTGACAGGCTAGGGAGCCGAGGGGTGTGTACTAATTAATTACTGATTGGAGTTCCTCCTGCTCTCCTGTGCAGTGAGTGGCCATTGTGGGGCTCATGCTGTGCTTCCACAGGGTCGCAAGCGGCCCTCTGCTCCTTGTTGGTGGCGACCTCAGTGCTGACTGTGGATGCAGCAGACTCTTGAGGAAACCTTCGCTTGCCATTGTGGGGCTGCTCTTGCTGCCTTCCCCTATGGATCCGGGAGTGCAAGCGGGCCCTGCTTGTGGCTGGGGCCACCTACTGCCCTGCGGTGCACGACCACCTAGTTGCCCTCATTAGCTGCCACCCGCAATGGGGAAGAACAGACCTCGGGGGGGGGGGGGGCTCAACAGACAATGATGGACCAATTTACGGCCCAGGATTAGATGCGGGGCCAACCCAGCCACCAATGGAGAGTTCAGAGCATGCATTGGAGCCACAGGGTCCTACCAGTGCCCAATTGTTAGCCGCAATAGAAGCCTTGAGCGCAGTAGTTCAGGCAAAAATTGAGACCGTCTCCCAGGATGTGGGTCTGTTGCATGCGGATGTCCGTGGAGTAGTGGACCACTCCTTGTCTAATGAGCGAGATGTTTCCAGATTACAGGGGGAAGTTGCCTCTTTGCAGGTTGAGCTGGAGTCGCAATCGACAAGGACCAACACACTGGAGACCAGGGTTGCGGACGCTGAGGGTCGATCTCACCACTGTAACCTCCGCTTCATTGACTTTCTGGAGGGTGTGGAAGGTCAGGGCCCGGAACTCGTTTTTGATGCCAATTAATGGTCAATACTGTGCAAATAAATTACTGAGTACTACTACTAATGACCTTGGCACCCAACATTAAGGACTACTACAGCCTGAAGATGAAGAAGTGTGATGAAAAGTAGTCTGTAGTCCATCTTTAGTGTTTAAATTTGTGGCTCTAAAAGGACAACTGAACATATCACATCATGCATATGATTAAGACCCAGGAGAGTCGAAACGCGTTATGCAAAGATTTCTCTGCTAATAAATTAAGTTGAAACGCTACTTACCGGCTGGTGGGCTTGTTTCATCCCTGGATGCAGGGGTAAATACAACAAAAACACAACAACCTCCGTTCATGGGAGCCACTGAGCTTTCAGGGAGGCTTTAGCATGCGGTCACAGAGAGTCCCATAAATCAAACATTGCAGAAAGGAAGGCGCCGAAGTCCAAATAATGGTAATGCCAAACATTTTATTACATACCAGAGCTGGCAACATGCTCACTATCTGACACGTCTCGGCTTTCCAAATAAGCCTTGATCACAGGTGAGCTGATTTATGGAATCAATTAACCATATGCTTCTAAGTCCAGGCTGCCGATGTGGCTCTGTAATTCAAAGTCCCACATTTCCCAGAATGCACATATACTATAAACAAATGCTTCTCTCGGCTGCAATGTAATATTATGATATTGCTCCATTGCGTCTTTTCAACCACTGCAGTGGCTTTCCAGAGTGCATTTAAAAGTACATTACTCAATAGTTCTTTCACAGTATGATGACCAATTAAGAAGGCAAGCCAAGTGTTGTTTGAGATGTGATCAATGATGTCACTGACCATGTCATGAGTAATGTAATATGTGAGGTCATGCACAGTGCATTGCGGGGGCGTAAGTTATAGTTAGTTCAGGTAACTATGTAACTGCTGAATTTCTATGGTTTTGTACGAGTGAAATCTGAGCCTAATCATAACGTCCCTGTAAACGTTCGTTTTTTCAGTGAATTTCTATGGTTTTTTAACTTCTATTTCCAAACTATAACATCCCAGTAACTTTTGTTTTTTTCAGTGAATTGCAAAGATTTTTTTAATTTTATTTCCTAACTGTAACCTGTATCCTTTGAGAGTGGGTGTGTGAGAGGCTGTATAGGTAGGTGAGTGGGTGTGTGTGTCTCTGAGTGGGTGAGTGAGTGGGTGTGTGAGTGTCTGAGTGGGTCTGTGAGTGGTTGTGTGAGTCTGGAAGTGGGTCTCTAAGTAGGTTTCTGAGCGTCTGAGTGGATCTGTGAGTGGGTGCATGAGTTTCTGCATGAGTCTATGAATGGGAACATGCGTGTCTGAGTGGGTCTGTGAGTGAGGGGATGAGAGTCTGTGTGGGTCTGTGAGAGCATACAAGAGTCTGAGTGGACCTGGGAGTGAATGCATGAGTGTCTAATTGGATCTGTGATTGGGTGTGTGAGTCTCCGAGTGGCCGTGTGGGTCTGTGAGTGTGAGAACGAGTCTCTCATTGGGTCTGTGGGTGGTGAATGAGTGCCGAATGGATCTGTGAGTGAGTGCATGAGTACATTTGTCAGTGTGGTGTGTGAGTCTCTGAGTGGGTCTGTGAGTGGATGCGTGAGTGTGTGACGTGGTCTGTGAGTGGGTGCATAAGTGTACAAGTGGGTCTGACAGTGGGTACACGGTAAAAAAAGTAGGGGTGCACACAGGAGCAGGTCCTCGTGCCAGTTCCCCTGTGACGGTCCTTCCGTCCAGCTTGCCTGCAATCCGCTACCCTCTGCTGCCTTCGGTTTAGTGCCCCCTATGCTCATTTTCAGCACATTTTTCTGCATCTTCTCTCCTCACTCCTGCCCTTTATTTGACCTCTTTCTGATTGTTCTGCCCATTATTTTGTTTTTTACTGCTCGCTCCTGAGCTTTATTCTATCTCTTGCTGCTGATTTCTGACCTCTATTTTGCCTCTTGCTGCTCGTTTTTGACCTCTGCTTTGCCTCTTTCTACTTGTTTCTGACCTTTATTCTGCCTCTTTCTGCTCGTGTCTGACCTTTAGTCTGCCTCTTTCTGCTTCCTTCGTAACTTTATTCTGCCTCTTTCTGCTCGTTTCTCACCTTTATTTTGCCTCTTTCCTCTCGGTCCTGACCTTTATTCTGCGTCTTGCTGCTTGTGTCTGACCTCCATTTTGCCTCTGGCTGCTTGTTTCTGATTTCTATTTTGCCTCTTTTTGCTCATTGTGCCTGTTATTCTTCCTCTTTCTGCTTACTTTTGACCTTTATTCTGCCTCTTTCTGCTCATTTCTCACCTTTATTTTGCCACTTCTGCTTGTTGCTGATCTTTATTTTGTCTCTGTCTGCTCCATTCTCACCTTTATTTAGCCTCTTGTTGCTGTTTTTTTAGCTCTATTTTACCTCTTCCTTTTCGTTGCTGAACCTTATTTTGCTTGTTTCACACCTTTGTCTTGCCTCTTTCTGATTGTTTCTCACCTTTATCTTGCCTATTTTTGCTAATTTCTGACCTTTATTCTGCCCCTTTCTGCTCATTTAAGTCCTTTATTTTGCCTCTTGCAGCTCCTTTCTGACCTCTGTTTTGCCTCTGTCTGCACTTTTCTGACCTTTTCTCTGCTTCTTTTTTATTTATTTTTTTAGAGTTATATATAGCGCGAACTAGACCCAAAGATATCAGGTATCGGTGCGCTTTACATGATCACCGGTTACATTACACAAGGACACATTCATTTTTGTTAGGCACAGGGAGATTAAGTGATTTACCCAGAATCGCAGGATGTTGAGCTTCATTGCCGAGACTCAAACGCGGTTCCCCAGGTTCGAGGTCGACTGCTCTAGCTCGTTTCTGACCTTTATTCTGCCTCTTTCTGCTCGTTTCTTATCTGTATTTTGCCTCTTTCTGCTAGTTTCTGACCTTCATTCTGCCTCTTTCTGCTCACTTCTGATCTCTTATTCTGCCTCTTGCTGCTTTTTTCTGAGCTCTATTCTGCCCTGTTCTGCTTGTTTCTGACCTCTATTTTGCCTCTTTCTCCTCATTTCTCACCTTGATTTTGCATGTTTCTGCTCATTGCTGTCCTTTAGTCTATCACTTTTTGCTAGTTTCTGACCTTTGTTCTGTCTCTTTCTGCTCGTTTCTCACCTTTATCTTGCCTCTTTCTGATCGATTTCGACCTTTGTTCTTTCTCTCTCTGCTCATTTCAGACCTTTATTTTGCCTCTTTATGCTCATTTCTAACCTTTATTCTTCCTCTTTCTGCTAGTTTTTGACCTTTATTCTTTCTCTTGCTTGTTTCTCACATCTATGCTGCCTTTCTGCTCATTTCTCACCTTTATTCTGCTTCTTTCTGCTAGTTGCTGACCCTTATTCTGCCTCTTTTTGCTCATTACTTACCTTTATCTTGCCTCTTTCTTCTCATTTCTGACCTTTATTCTGCCTCTTTCTACTAATTTATGTACTTTATTCTGCCTCTTTCTGCTAGTTTCTGACCTTTATTTTGCCTCTTGCTGCTCGTTTCTCACATTTATTTAACTGTTTCTGCTTGTTGCTGACCCTTATGATGATGCTTTCTGCTTGTTTCGAACCTTTGCTCTGCCTCTTTCTGCTAATTTATGACCTTTATTCTGCCTCTTTCTGCTTGTTTCTCACCTTTAATTTGCCTCTTTCTGCTAGTTTCTGACCTTTATTCTGCCTCTTTCTGCTCACTTCTTAACTGTATTTGGCCTATTTCTGCTCGTTCCTCACCTTTATTTTGCACGTTTCTGCTTGTTACTGACCTTTATTCTGTCTCTTTCTGCTCGTTTTTGACCTTTATTCTGCTTCTTTCTACTTTTTTCTGACCTCTTCTGCCTCTTTCTGCTCCTTTTTCACCTTTATTTTGCCTCTTTCTACTTGTTTCTGACCTTTATTCTGCCTCTTTCTGCTCGTTTTTACCTTTATTCTGCTTCTTTCTACTCAATTCTCACCATTATTTTGCCTCTTTCTGCTCGTTGCTGACCTTTATTTAGCCTCTTGCTGCTCGTTTCTCACATTTATTTACCTGTTTCTGCTTGTTGCTGACCCTTATGATGATGCTTTCTGCTTGTTTCGGACCTTTGCTCTGCCTCTTTCTGCTAATTTATGACCTTTATTTTGCCTCTTGCAGCTCGATTCTGACATCTATTTTGCCTCTTTATGCTCTTTTCTGACCTTTAATCTGCTTCTTTGAGCTCGTATCTTACCTTCATTCTGCTTCTTGCTGCTCATTTCTGACCTTTATTCTGCCTCTTGCTGCTCGTTTCTTATCTGTATTTTGTATCTTTCTGCTAGTTTCTGACCTTTATTCTGTCTCTTTCTGCTTATTTCTTATCTGTATTTTGTCTCTTTCTGCTAGTTTCTGACCTTTCTTCTCTCTCTTTCTGCTCATTTCTGACCTCTTATTCTGCCTCTTTTTGCTTGTTTCTGACCTCTTTTCTGTCTCTTTCTGCTCCTTTCTCGCCTTTATTTTGCCTCTTTCTGCTCGTTTCGGACCTTTATTCTGCCTCTTTCTGCGTGTTTCTCACCTTTATTTTGCCTCTTTCTGCTAGTTTCTGACCTTTATTCTGCCTCTTTCTGCTCACTTCTTAACTGTATTTGGCCTATTTCTGCTCGTGCTTGTTTTTCACCTTTATTTTGCCTCTTTCTGCTAGTTTCTGACCTTTATTCAGCCTCTTTCTGCTCACTTCTTAACTGTATTTGGCCTATTTCAGCTCGTGCTTGTTTCTCACCTTTATTTTGCCTCTTTCTGCTAGTTTCTGACCTTTATTCTGCCTCTTTCTGCTCACTTCTTAACTGTATTTGGCCTATTGCTGCTCGTTTCTCACCTTTATTTTGCCTGTTTCTGCTTGTTACTGACCTTTATTCTGTCTCTTTCTGCTCGTTTTTGAACTTTATTCTGCTTCTTTCTACTTTTTTCTGACCTCTTCTGCCTCTTTCTGCTCCTTTTTCACCTTTATTTTGCCTCTTTCTACTTGTTTCTGACCTTTATTCTGCCTCTTTCTGCTCGTTTTTTACCTTTATTCTGCTTCTTTCTACTCAATTCTCACCATTATTTTGCCTCTTTCTGCTCGTTGCTGACCTTTATTTTGCCTCTTGCTGCTCGTTTCTCACATTTATTTACCTGTTTCTGCTTGTTGCTGACCCTTATGATGATGCTTTCTGCTTGTTTTGGACCTCTGCTCTGCCTCTTTCTGCTAATTTATTACTTTTATTTTGCCTCTTGCAGCTCGATTCTGACATCTATTTTGCCTCTTTATGCTCTTTTCTGACCTTTAATCTGCTTCTATGAGCTCGTTTCTTATCTGTATTTTGTATCTTCCTGCTAGTTTCTGACCTTTATTCTGTCTCTTTCTGCTTATTTCTTATCTGTATTTTGTCTCTTTCTGCTCATTTCTGACCTCTTATTCTGCCTCTTTCTGCTTGTTTCTGACCTCTTTTCTGTCTCCTTCTGCTCCTTTCTCGTCTTCATTTTGCCTCTTCTGCTCGTTTCTGACCTTTATTCTGCCTCTTTCTGCTTGTTTCTCACCTTTATTTTGCCTCTTTCTGCTAGTTTCTGACCTTTATTCTGCCTCTTTCTGCTCATTTCTTAACTGTATTTGGCCTATTTTTGCTTGTTTCTCACCTTTATTTTGCCTGTTTCTGCTTGTTACTGACCTTTATTCTGTCTCTTTCTGCTCGTTTTTGACCTTTATTCTGCTTCTTTCTACTTTTTTCTGATCTCTTCTGCCTCTTTCTGCTCCTTGTTCACCTTTATTTTGCCTCTTTTTGCATGTTTCTGACCTTTATTCTGCCTCTTTCTGCTCGTTTTTTACCTTTATTCTGCTTCTTCCTACTCAATTCTCACCATTATTTTGCCTCTTTCTGCTAGTTTCTGACCTTTATTTTGCCTCTTGCTGCTGGTTTCTCACATTTATTTACCTGTTTCTGCTTGTTGCGGACCCTTATGATGATGCTTTCTGCTTGTTTCGGACTTTTGCTCTGCCTCTTTCTGCTAATTTATGACCTTTATTTTGCCTCTTGCAGATCGATTCTGACATCTATTTTGCCTCTTTATGCTCTTTTCTGACCTTTAATCTGCTTCTATGAGCTCGTTTCTTATCTGTATTTTGTATCTTTCTGCTAGTTTCTGACCTTTATTCTGTCTCTTTCTGCTTATTTCTTATCTGTATTTTGTCTCTTTCTGCTCATGTCTGACCTCTTTTTCTGCCTCTTTCTGCTTGTTTCTGACCTCTTTTTTGTCTCTTTCTGCTCCTTTCTCGCCTTTATTTTGCCTCTTTCTGCTCGTTTCTGACCTTTATTCTGCCTCTTTCTGCTTGTTTCTCACCTTTATTTTGCCTCTTTCTGCTAGTTTCTGACCTTTATTCTGCCTCTTCTGCTCACTTCTTAACTGTATATGGCCTATTTCTGCTCGTTCCTCACCTTTATTTTGCCTGTTCCTGCTTGTTACTGACCTTTATTCTGCCTCTTTTTGCTTGTTTCTCACCATTATTTTGCCTCTTTCTGCTAGTTTCTGACCTTTATTCTGCCTCTTTCTGCTCACTTCTTAACTGTATTTGGCCTATTTCTGCTTGTGTTTTTTTCTCACCTTTATTTTGCCTCTTTCTGCTAGTTTCTGATCTTTATTCTGCCTATTTCTGCTCACTTCTTAACTGTATTTGGCCTATTTTTGCCCGTTTCTCACCTTTATTTTGCCTGTTTCTGCTTGTTACTGACCTTTATTCTGTCTCTTTTTGCTCGTTTTTGACCTTTATTCTGCTTCTTTCTACTTTTTTCTGACCTCTTCTGCCTCTTTCTGCTCCTTTTTCACCTTTATTTTGCCTCTTTCTGCATGTTTCTGACCTTTATTCTGCCTCTTTCTGCTTGTTTTTTACCTTTATTCTGCTTCTTTCTACTCAATTCTCACCATTATTTTGCCTCTTTCTGCTCGTTGCTGGCCTTTATTCTGCCTCTTTCTGCCTGCATCTCACCTTTATCTTGCCTCTTTCTGCAACTTTCTGACCTTTATTCTGCCTCTTTCTGCTCATTTCTAACCTTTATTCCGCCTATTTCTGCTTGTTGCTGACCTTTATGCTGTCTCTTTCTGCTTGTTTCTCACTTTTATCTTACCTCTTTCTGCTCATTTCTCACCTTTATTCTGCCTCTTTCTGTTCTTTTCTGACCTTTACTCTGCCTCTTTCTGCTCATTTCTCTTTTATCTTGCCTCTTAAACTCATTTCTGACCTTTAATCTGCCTCTTTCTGCTACTTTCAGACCTTTATTCTGCCTCCTTCTGCTCGTTTCTCGCCCTTATTTTGCCTCTTTCTGCTCGTTGCTGACCTTTATTCTGTCCCTTTCTGCTCATTTCTAACCTTTGTTCTGCATCTTTCTACTTGTTTCTCACTTTTATTTTGCCTCTTTCTGCTTGCTGCTGACCTCTATTCTGCCTCTTTCTGGTCGTGTCTGACCTCTATTCTGCCTCTTACTGCTTGTTTATCACCTTTATTTTGCCTCTTTCTGCTTGTTGCTGACCTTTATTCTGCCTCTTTCTGGTCGTTTTTCATCTTTATTTTACCTCTTTCTGCTTGTTTCTGAACTTTATTCTGCCTCTTTCTGCTTGTTTCGGACCTCCATTCTGCTTCTTTTTGGTCATTTCTGACCTTTATTCTGTCTCTTTCTGCTCATTTCTGACATTTATTCTGCCTCTTTCTGCCCGTTTCTGACCTTTATTTTGCCTCTTGCTGCTGGTTTCTGACCTCTATTTTTCCTCTTTCGGCTCCTTTCTCACATTTATTTTGCTTCTTTCTGCTCGTTGCTCCCCTTTATTCTGCCTCTTTCTGCTCGTTTCTGAGATTTATTATGCCTCTTTCTGCTCGTTTTTTACCTTTATTCTGCTTCTTTCTACTCAATTCTCACCATTATTTTGCCTTTCTGCTCGTTGCTGACCTTTATTCTGCCTCTTTCTGCCTGCATCTCACCTTTATTTTGCCTCTTTCTGCAACTTTCTGACCTTTATTCTGCCTCTTTCTGCTCATTTCTAACCTTTATTCCGCCTCTTTCTGCTTGTTGCTGACCTTTATTCTGTCTCTTTCTGCTTGTTTCTCGCTTTTATCTTACCTCTTTCTGCTCATTTCTCACCTTTAATCTGCCTCTTTCTGCTCTTTTCTGACCTTTACTCTGCCTCTTTCTGCTCATTTCTCTTTTATCTTGCCTCTTAAACTCATTTCTGACCTTTAATCTGCCTCTTTCTGCTACTTTCAGACCTTTATTCTGCCTCCTTCTGCTCGTTTCTCGCCTTTATTTTGCCTCTTTCTGCTCTTTGCTGACCTTTATTCTGTACCTTTCTGCTCATTTCTAACCTTTGTTCTGCATCTTTCTACTTGTTTATCACCTTTATTTTGCCTCTTTCTGCTTGTTTCTGAACTTTATTCTGCCACTTGCTGCTTGTTTCGGACCTCCATTCTGCTTCTTTTTGGTCGTTTCTGACCTTTATTCTGTCTCTTTCTGCTCATTTCTGACATTTATTCTGCCTCTTTCTGCCCGTTTCTGACCTTTATTTTGCCTCTTGCTGCTGGTTTCTGACCTCTATTTTTCCTCTTTCGGCTCCTTTCTCACATTTATTTTGCTTCTTTCTGCTCATTGCTCCCCTTTATTCTGCCTCTTTCTGCTCGTTTCTGAGATTTATTATGCCTCTTTCTGCTTGTTTCTGATCTTTATTCTGGCCTCTTTCTGCTTGTTTCTCCTCCTTATTTTGCCTCTTTCTTCTCTTTTACCACGGGAAAGCCTCAATGCCCCTGCAGTCCTTTTGCTAGCTCCCTGCCTCCAGCAGGAGCTGGCATTGCTTTTGCACCAAGGGAGCTTTTGGAAATGCAGCTCCCTGCGTTCAAGAGCAATCTTCCATCTCTTTCCATAAAACCTCCGCTTCCAGCTGGCGTGAGCACTTTGACTGCTCCTGCCCGCTGCAACTGGAGTGCTTGCTTTGGCTTGGAGGAGCTGTCACAGCTCCCGTCAAGCAAAAACAAACAGCTATGTCTCGCTGGTGGGTGGGGGGTGGCAGTCCCCAGGGCCATTATTGGCTCCAAGAGATGGTGGTCACCGAGGCGGTGGGTCCGCGCGGACCCAATCTTTAAAGTTAATTGTAGCCCTAGGGATGTGGTGATACCTGGGGATCAGGGCAGTCCACCCGGCCACCCCAAATCATTTTATTTATAGCCCTGGGGATGTGGTGGTCACTTTGGACCCAGAGGGGGGATCCACATAGATCCCTGCATTAAATTTAACATAGACCCCGAGGAGGTGGTGGTCCTCGGGGGTCCACACAGCCCTCCTATTCATTATATTTAGAGTCCTGGGAAGGATGTTGTCCCGGGAACCGCGAGGTCTGTGCGCCCCCCCCTCAAATTTAACATAAGCCCAGGTGAGATGGTGGTCCACAGGGCATAAAAATGCCCATGAATGGTGGCCGCGTGCGCCCCACTCCTTACATTTAATTAAGGTGGTAAGCCCCCAGGACTTGGCCCACCCAGGGACTTAATGAAAAACAAGTGCGGGTGACCGCTCGTGCTTTTTTACAATTATGCTGCAAATTTGCCTATCCACCTGCAATTTCACAGGAAGATTGGGAAAAAAATGATTTTAACCCCCAGACCCCAACACCACATCTAGGGGATTGGGATATTCCTACCCACCCCCTTTACTATATTGTTTGCGGGACCTGGCTGAAGCCAAGGCCCATGATGGCTGCCAACACTTCCTGGTTGACATGTTGACAGCCAATCAGATTACAGCACGGGATCTGTCGGATCCACGGAGTATCCGTGCCCCTAGATATACAAATTTGGATTTTGATTATTATCTCTAAAACTACTTAACGGATTTACACCAAACTACCAAAAGGCACTAGTCTGGAACAAGAACTACTGTTCTACCAAATTTGGTGTAATCCCATCCAGCGGGTTGGGCTGTAATCATGTCTAAAGTCCCTAAGGGAATTAACATCAGGAAAATACGTTTTGGGATCTCCCCCTTTTTATCTGTCCCCGCTTGAGGAATCATCCCGGAACTTTCCAGACAGCAGCTGAAGTGAGAGTTGAATTAGTTTTGAAAATTCCGTGAACATTCCCCAATCGACGCCAACGTTACTGTCAAAACAAAAACCACTTTTCCTATAGAAACTAGGTCCTAACTATTACTACCTACTGGCGACCGCCAGTAGGTAATATATAGATATATATGTGTGTGTGTGTGTATATATATATTTTTTTTTTTATCCATCAAACGCCGAAGCTTCTCAAGATGCACTGGACAGTGCGTCTGCCATTCAGCATCACGGTTAAGCCCGCAACAGCCATGCAAGTTTGTTGTATTGCCTGACGCGTTTTTGTGGCCAACGTACCACTTCATCAGAGGCATTTCTCCTGTACGCATTGGAGCACTCTTTATACTGCATGCTGATTGGTTGAAAAACCCCTCAAGGGTTCAAATACGTACTAGATTTATTCATACAGCATGCTGGAATGTGTAGTCACATCGAGCTTTCATTAAACACCTATAGTAGGTTCCAATGCGTACAGATTTCAGAGAGTCGTTTAAAATCCTCGACAGAATCTGGATGTGATGGGAGCAGGCACTTTTCATCAAGACGCACTGTGCTGGAAACCGGAGCAGGACAGTTCCTCTCCCTCAGCCTCTCATTTCTTCGAGATGGTGCATCTTGCACGGGAGGGCACCCGTGTCATAATTTTATCCAACAAACACCGAAGCTTCTCAAGATGCACTCGACAGTGCGTCTGCCATTCGGCATCACGGTTCAGCTTGCCCCAGCCATCCAAGTTCGTTGTATTGCTTGACGTGTTTCTGTGGCCAACGTAGCACTTCATCAGAGGCATTTCTCCTGTACGCATTGGAGCGCTCTTTATACTGCATGCTGATTGGTTGAAAAACCCCTCATGGGTTCAAATACATACTAGATTTATTCATACAGCATGCTGGGATGTGTAGTCACACCGCGCTTTCATAAAACACCTATAGTAAGTTTCAATGCACACAGATTTCAGAGAGTCGTTTAAACTCCTTGATAGAATCGGGATGTGATGGGAGCAGGCACTTTTCATCAAGACGCACTGTGCTGGAAACCAGAACAGGACGGTTCCTCTCCCTCAGCCTCTCATTTCTTCAAGATAGTGCATCTTGCATGGGAGGGCACCCATGTCATAATTTTATCCAACAAACGCCGAAGCTTCTCAAGATGCACTCGACAGAACGTCTGCCATTCGGCATCACGGTTCAGCCAACATCAGCCATCCAAGTTTGTTGTATTGCCTGATGCGTTTCTGTGGCCAATGTACCACTTCATCAGAGGCATTTCTCCCGTACGCATTGGAGCGCTGTTAGATTTGGGGGTCTCTAGTTGGCAGAGGTAGGTACCTTTGTCCAAATAGGGACTCTTGCGTCTAATCAGGGTAAGGGGGTACACTCCTAAAATAACCCCTGCTCACTGCCTTGGTAGCTTGGCACGAGCAGACAGGCTTATCTCAGAGGCAGTGTGTAAAGCATTTGTGAACACATACAGTAATCAAGTGACAACACTACAGATGGACAAAACACAAGTTTTATATAAAAAATAAGTATTCTTTATATAGACTTATCACAAGACCACAAACGACAAAAATCCACAATACTGTACTTAAAATGGCAGAATTAGCTTAGTTCTCTTTAGATGTTAAAATACGACACTTTGAGTCAATGTACCTTTGGATGCATAACAAGGTGATCAAACAAAGATGGCGTCTTCTTCTTGTTGCGACACGATGCATGGACGCCCGACAGCCGTGCGGCGACTCAACAATTCTTCTGAGCCGCGACAGGCCCTGCGAGACGCTTCTCTGGTGATGAGAGGCGCTTCGGCGAGGCGATGCGACAACTGCAGCAGTGACACCCTTGTTCAGTGATGCGATGACAGCGGCGGCGACATTCTTCACCGGTGATGCGAGACGCTTCTGCGATGCGACAGCTACAGCGGTGACACCATTGTTCAGTGATGCGACGAAAGCGGCTGCGGCGGCGACACTCTTCTCCGGTGATGCGAGGCGCTTCTGTGATGCGATAGCTACAGCGGCGATACCCTTGTTCAGTGATGGGACGACAGCGGCTGCGGCGGTGACACTCTTCTCCGGTGATGTGAGACGCTTCTGCGATGCGATAGCTACAGCGGCGATACCCTTGTTCAGTGATGTGACGACAGTGGCTGCGGCTGCAACACGCTTCTTCTCCGTGAGCTCCTTGCGACACGCAGTCCCTCAGAAAGCCCAACACAGCTGCAGGCACTTCCAAAGAACTCTTGGGGAGCTGGTGGTTGAATGCTGTTGTCCCTGAGACTTCAGCAGGAGGCAAGCTCTTTCTCAAGCCCTTGGAGATCCTTCACAAGTTGAATAAAGTATACACAAAGTTCCTTTCTCCTCTCTTTGGCAGTCAGGCAACCACTGCAGGCCAATCCCTCAAGCTTAGGGATAGTCTCTCCTCAGTCTCTCAGGTTCCTCTCCTAAGCAAAGGTTTCTTCTTGTTTCCCAAAGTGATCTAAAGTTCTTGGGTTTGGGGCCCCAATATTTATACCCAGTTTCTCTTTGTTCTCTGAAGGCAGAGAGGCCTTTGCCTAGTCCAAACCAGTTCTGGTCAGTCCTGGAGCACTCTATTTACAGGACTCCTTCTTTCCTTTCACAGGGCAGAGACATCAGACACACCACAGAGGTGGAGCCAGCATTGTGGAGGGAAGGCACAGTCCTATTCAGGTCCAAGGTGCAGCTCCTCCCACCCATCTAGATGCAGATATCTCTATTCAGCCCTGTGCTGACTCACCCTGCCTCCTGCAATCCCCCAGCCACTGTCACTCAAACCCCAGACAAGCAATACACAACCTAGCAGAGGCAGGCCTGGATGGTTAGACAAGAAAATACCTACTTTCTAAAAGTGGTATTTTCAAACACAGAATGTTAAAACCAACTTCACTAAAAGATGTATTTTATCATTCTGAATTCAGGCATAGTAAACTCATATTTCTACCATGTTCCCTGAGTCAGTTAGGATTATAAGATGTAATAATCAAAACTGCCCATTCTGGGGAACAGGTCGCCTTGCAACAGTGAAATATGAAAATGGCTGTAATTCACTATTAGGACATGCCACACACATCAGGGCATTTCCTACCTTATACTTAAAATGCACCCTGCCCTCTGTTGTGTCCAAATAATTATTCCAAGGGCCACACTTACCACTGGCCCGCAATATTAAGTAAAATAAGGAGCAGTTGGCAACGTGGAAGGTTCAAACGTTTATTAGCCACCATAGATCTCTATATAGAGGAGCCTCGTCGATCCTCACCCATCAGGTGCGCCGAGGAAGACTGCTGGCTTCTTGACAGTAACACACTTTTATACATTATCGGTACAGCATACAAAACCTTATATGTGCAAAAGTACCAGTTAGTCCTGGCGCTCCTAATGAGCTCATGCCTATTTCTAGTTTCGGTTACACATACAAAGGGTTACTATCTTTACAGAGAAGGTCGGAAGGGTGACTCCCTTCTCGTCCCAGGTCTAGAGGAATTTGCTTGATACTCCCTTTTAGCAGATGTGACCTTGCTTCTCAGCAACTCTGTCTGTCTCCTAATAATTGCTGAGAAGGGGAAAGGCAGATGGTGTGCAAAAAGGCCACGTGACTCCCAAGCGAAAGAGCCACAATCCAAGATGGAGACGGTTCAGTTCTCGGCCCTTTTTGTCATTCTAAACGTAACGGGGATTTCGATCCTTTGAATACACCATAGCTAACCATACCATCATTAGATATACTGCGCTAATCATACCATAGTGACTTGAATACCTCAGAACGGCCCTTTTAGCGCAGCATAGCTAATAACGGAGTCAGTCTTCAAAAATACCCTCATCGATCTGCATTAAGTCATGCGTCTCCTTCTGAGCCCGCTGAGTATCCATCCTGGTTTGGACGGGCTTGGGCCTAGGGATGGATCGGCGAACCTGAGTAGCACAATATGCACAGCAAGCAGGCCCGCACTGTAGACAAATGCAGCAGGTGAAAATGAACCCTACTACTCCCAGGAGAATCATGAATAACTTCCATCCCCAGGTGGTCACCAAATCCCAAAACCACCCGGACAAGGACCAAGTACCAGTCTCGGTGTGAATTTCAGAGGCCAGCCGATGCAGTTTCTGGATGGCTAAATGGACGGAAGGGGCGGAGTCAGGTATATATACACAACAGGAACTGCCGATGACTCTACAAGCTCCTCCACGATCAGCTAGGATAACATCTAAAACAAGACGATTTTGAAGGGTCACGAGCCGGGTCGCCTGGAGCTCCACTGTGATATTAGTTAATATTCCTGCAGTAGTATTAACCACCCCTTCCACCACTCTAGATAGCCTCCTAACTTCTTTACTATTGAGGATGGGTCACCATATGGGCAACACCCCTTTTATGATATCAACGAAGTGTTGGGCTGGAGTGTCAGTCTGGTCAGTGGCATCATTACTGGCGGCTTCAGCTTTCAGGCTCCGCCGATTTAAGGAATGAGACTTATGATAATCAGAAGGAGCTATATAAACCGGTGGGTAAAGGAAAGATAAGTAACACCTGCCTGCCCACCCTCTGGGTAGCCAAGTGTATGCGTTTTCACCGCACACATTGGGAGGGGTGAGTGTTGGGGGGCTACTGAATGTCTGCAGTCTATAAGTGTAATTACATCTACTATACCCTACGAATACATGTCCAGTACCCTGCACACAGAAGGAGGAGGATGTATTTAACACCGGGACTGGAATGATTTTCTCATCTGAGACATTTCGCTCCTGGAAATATTTGAAATACTCAGTGAAGTTAAAAGTCATGAAATCCAGTACTTCATCCCTCAACCAGGTATCATTTTCATGATCAGTGTATACATTCATGCAGGCGGTAGGATCAAGGGTACCATCCGTTCCCTCAGCATTAGGAGTAAAACCTTGGTGTTTCTCTATATATGCTAGAATCAAAGCATAATCCTTCTCTGAGAATCGGCGTTCATCTATAGTGTAGTGTTCGTACAGCATGGATAACATTTTAAACCAGGCTTCGCAACTACCTAAATAAGATAAGGGCATTGATATAAACAAATCTTGCTTATGCATCACTGACGGAAGAAGACCACAGACCCAACAATCAGTAACATTTGTGGAGCTATGAGTCTGGTGCAGCATCTCAATGAAGGCATTATGTACATATGTCTGTCGGTGTCTTTCTTTATGAGGGGCAAAGGTCTGGAAATGATGTTCCTTAGGAGCAGGAGTAGACACTATCAAGGTGTGCACAGGATGACGGAACTCTAGATATATGAACAAACCTAAGCATAGTACAAATGATATAATCAATATAGAAATTAAAACAATTTTAACACGCAAGCTCCATGAGGAGAACATTGGCAAATGCGGGGGAACGGTCCGGGGTACTATGGGACGCCCTTCTTCAGGGACAAAACGAGCAAACGGGTACATTTCCTCACTAGAAGTCCAATATAATCTCGGGAAAAAGGGATCTACAAGCAGTCCGACCTGCCGGAGGGTGCTTCTTTCCTGTGTCCGTATAGAGCCTCACAGGCAGACTCCTATTGTTCAGAAAACAAAAGGTAAAAAGATAAAAACTTCTCGCGTTGGGGTCACACTTGACGCAACCCGTGTTGAAAAGAAACTCCACCTGGGCCCCCACCAACTGATCAATGTCTCTATCTTCATTCTGAACAGAGCTCTACTTAAAGTGCCATGCTCTCAACGAGTTCAGTCCAGTGTTCCAACAATCCTCAGGTTTTTGCGGGGCCTCCAACTTCACTTGCCGAGGCTAGACCTGGGATTGTCTATTTCCGGGGCCGCAGGTGATATCGATCCCGACCAGGGGTTTCAGGATTAACAAACAAGGTGGGCACAGTGAGGTCAAATGAGGAGCTGGGCTCCCGACCAGATGCTTCACTTTGGGCAGTTGGGTGGCCACAAAAAGGGGTTTCCACGCTCACAGCACTCTCCCCTCACCCGTCGACCTCTCTGCGGGTGTCCTGGGAAAGTGACTCTTCAGTACTGGGTCCGCCTGGAGTTGGCAGACCTTCCTCCTGGTCAAGTTGCTCCCTTGGCAATGGGAGGGGAACTCGCTTAAGATGGGAGATATGGATCCAGTGCTGCTTCCCTTCGACTTTCACCGCCGTTCGCGTAGCCAGGAGCACCTGGTACGGCCGGGACCAGCGCGGATCCAAACTCGACTTCCGTTGGTAGTTTCGGACCAAGACCCACTGTCCAGGTTCCACGCTGTGTCCAGGACCCTCCGGCAGGGGCTGCAGTACGGCAGATATCTGTTGATGAATGGAATGGAGATCTTTAGTCAAAGCATACAAATAGTCAGCCAACATAGGATGGTCAATGTCCCTGAATGATTTGGGCCGCGGTACTCCCCATACGTTTGCAGGTCTGCCAAAAATTACTTCATAAGGGGAGATACCGCTCCGTGAATGGGGAGTAGTTCTTACAGACAACAGGGCCAGGGGCAGGACGTCGGGCCATTTTAATCCCGTCGTGTCCTGAAGTTTAGCCAATTTTAACTTCAGAATCCCATTATATTTCTCAACCAGGCCTGCTGACTGAGGATGTCGTGCTGCGTGAAACTTCTGCTGGATGGACAGGCCCTTGCATACATACTTGACTAAGTTAGCATTAAAATGTGTCCCATTGTCACTCCAAATCACCCGTGGCAACCCATATCGAGGGAAAAACTCCTTCACTAGAGCCTTTGCAGTGGCCAGGGCAGTATTTTCCTTGGTGGGATACGCCTCCACCCATTTACTAAAAGTACAAATCACCACTAGCACATACTTCAGATTGTTAACTCGCTCTAGCTGTATGTAATCCATCTGGAGTACTTCAAAAGGCAGAGTGGGTGGCGCAAAACTACCCGCCAGGACGGGAATACTGACCCCAGGATTATGCTGGAGGCAAATTATGCAGTGCTGGACTAAGTTCCTAGCTGTCTTATGGATATTGACATTATACCAGACAGGATCCAACATGGCACAGATGCCCTGAACCCCCACATGCGAAGGTCCGTGTGCCATGGTTACTACCGCATTTACAAATGCGTTTGGCAGTAACCATCTACACTTCTCTGACAAGTCAATCCAACACCCATTCTCATCAAGCCTCCCCACCTGTTCTTGCCAGTATGTCAGCTCTTCCGGGGTCACCTCCTTTTGTAGCTCTTTCACACTATCTATGGTGTTGTTAAAAAACCCTGCTTCTATCATTCTTGTTACTACAAACATAGAAGTGGTGTCAGACTGGGCCGTTTCCTTGGCAATTCGATCTGCAAAGAAATTTCCCCTCCCCACATCATCAATTATAACTTTGTGTGCACTGCATTTGACTATGGCCAGGGTCTTGGGCAATGTTAATGCAGCTAGTAGTCGTTCAACTAATGGTCCATTCTTTATTTTCTCACCATGGGATGTCAAGAATCCTCTTTCCGCCCATAACCTCCCGAAGCTATGTGCTACACCGAACGCATACTGGCTGTCGGTGTAGACATTTAGCCTTAAGCCTTTCCCCAACTCACAGGCCCTGAATAATGCAACCAATTCGGCCGCCTGGGCCAACCGGTATGGTATCTTCGCTGCCTCAACTACCGTTTGCAGGGTAGTGATCGCATAAGCCGCAGCTGTTGTACCATCCGGTAATCTGAAGCATGACCCATCAACATACAATTCTCCTTGGGCATCGGGCAGTGGGGTGTCAGTTAGATCTATCCGGCCCTTGGTTTCTTCTTCGGTTCGAAAGACACAATCATGTATGTCCTGTCCACTATCTCCCGAAGGGAGGGGTAACAATGTGGCAGGGTTCAAATTAACACATCTTTCGATCGTTATATGAGGTGCAAACAGGGTCAATTCGTACCCTGTAAGACGCGCACTAGTTAAGTGCTGTGTCTGTGTCCTGTTTAATAATACGTCCACAGCATGAGGCACCATCACTGTCAGATCCGTATTCAGGACTAGCCCTTCCGATTGTCTGATTGCTATGGCCACTGCCGCTGCAGCCCTCAGACAACTGGGAAGTGCTCTGGCGACATTGTCCAAAACCGCCGAGAAATATGCACAAGGCCTTTGCTTACCACCAAAGTCCTGTGTCAATACTGAAAGGGAACAACCGTCCACCTCATGCACGTAGAGTACAAAAGGTTTCCGGTAGTCAGGGGTGCCAAGCACAGGAGCAGAGCAAAGAGCAGTTTTCAGAGCGGAAAAGACAGTCTGGCATTCATCAGTCCAAGGTAAAGGTTCATGCACATCCTTCGTAGTTAGATACAGGAAAGGTTTAGTCAGGAGAGAATAGTTAGCAATCCATTGGCGACAGTAGGAGGTTATGCCAAGCAAAGCGCGGACATCACGTTGCGTGCGAGGAACAGGCATGTTAGTTATGGTTGCGATGCGCTCAGAAGTCAACCGTCTTCCCTCCTTCGACAGGAGATGACCGAGATAGGTCACCTCCGGTCGACAGTATTGAAATTTAGAGAGCGACACCTTGTTACCGTAAGTGGCCAGATGTCGTAGCAGGGCAACCGTGGCATCGCGGCAACCATGTTCTGTATCAGAGGCCACAAGGAGGTCGTCGACATACTGCAAGAGGACATTACCTGGTGGCAATTGTAAGGAATCCAATACTCTCTTGAGGGCTTGGCTGTAGATACTAGGACTTTCGGTATACCCCTGGGGGGCGCGACAGAATCTAAAGCTGCGGCCTCCCAATGAGAAACCGAACAAATGTCTACTATCTGGGTGTATAGGAATACTAAAGAAAGCATTCTTCAAATCAATCACCGAGAAAAATGTGGCAGTGGGAGGAATCATGGTCAAAATGGAATTAATGTCTGGTACCACAGGATACTGGGGTACCACAATCTTATTAACCTCTCGCAGGTCAATCACAAATCGATAGGTATCAGCATAATCGGGGGACTGGGGTATAGGGGCTCGTTTAAGAATCGGAAGAATAGGGCTGTTGCAGATGTTGGAAGCCGTTTCCTCCACCACCCCTGTCTTAATCAGATCAGAAATAATGGCCAGTAAAGCGCGTTCCCCCTCGGGGGCTATTTTGTACTGTGGGATTCTCGGCAATTTAGCATTCTGTTTCAAAGTGATGGACACTGGGGGAATTTGTAGGAATCCTACGTCAGCATCCCCCAGGGCCCAAAGATCCCTCGGGAGTTTTGCAAGCTCAGGGGGTAAGGAGTCCGTTTTTGAAAAACATTGAATGGAGGGGTTAGAGGTATTCCTAATGGTCAGGTAAACTCCCTCGGGGGAGCAAAAGATGCGGGCATGCAATCTTTTTAATATATCCATACCCAGGAGATTTTCCCCACACTGGGATGTGAGGAGGAAAGGTGATTCAATCGTTACCGGTCCCACAGTAAGGGAAAGTGGCTTAGAAATGGGGCTCACCACCGGAGTTCCAGAGAACCCCACGGACACATTAGTCTGGCCAGACAGAGCGGCCCCCGGGACCAGGGCACGTGAAACAGAACTGTTCATAGCCCCTGTGTCAACCAAAAACTTACCTGATGCATCCAGTAATTGTGCATGGACATAAGGTCCAGCTTGATCTATCGGGATTGACACATGCCCCTTACTCTGCCCTTGGCTATCCTATGCTTGAGTATATCCGGTGTCTCCATCCGTCACACGTCCGTCATGGTAGTACTGTTTGCCTTGGCTTTGGTCGAAATAATTCTGACTGTTCTCACCTCGTGCTGCCTGTTCTTGTCTCGTGTATCCGCCTCGGTGCCCACTCACTCTTCCCCGTCCACGACCCCTAGAAGCAGTATTCTGCTCATACAACAACGGGCACTGCGCTCTCCAATGCCCCTCCTCCTTACAGAAAGCACATTGATTTATGCCTAGATCCGTTCGCCCAGTCGTTTGCGCAGGTCCCGCCCCTCTTGGAACGAAATTCTGCAACCCTCTTCCTCTTCCTCTACCCCTCTCCACTTGCTGCAGTAACACTCGTGTTTTCAAATCTTTCGACTTTCTTTCTGTCTTAGAACAATCCTGTGCACACATACAATTAATTAAATCAAAATTGACATGAGTGAGTACAACTTATCAAAAGAAACATTCATATATAAATTAGTAATTCTGTTTAATATGCGTATCCAGCCGACACGTGTTTCATCGTGGGACGTGTAAACCACGACTCTTCAGGGCTGGAAAGAATACAAAACATTTCATGCTTAGACATGTGCCACAAGCCAAACAATTGCAAAATATATTGCACAATACAAACGTAGGATACCACGCCAGTGCGGAGATAAAAAAGAAGAAAACACCACTGCTCCAAGAGGGTACTGAAGTGATGATAAGACAAAGGTATAGAATAAGCCTGCACCACCAATCGGTGAAAAGTCACAAAGAAAGGGAAGGAAGGAAAAAAGAAACCAAATCATCCCCAATGCACCAAAATAGAATGAAAGGTGCAAAGGCTATGTACCCTATGAGTACAAAATTCTACAAAAATAAAATAAAACGTCCATACCTGAAGCTAATGCCAAAATGACAGTAGATACTGAAAAATAAAACAGTACGAACAAATAGTAAAACACATGTGTGTTCCTAGGTGCCAAGACAATGATCAAAAAGGCAAGTCTAAAAAAACAGTAAACGAGAGTATCTTACCCCTCCACCGGTGAAAATTCCAACCCGGTAGGGAACGCAAAAATGTGAGCGATGGGTCAGTAGATCTGAGCAAATAAGTATAGTCTCTGTACGAATGAAAAATAACACACCCGATGTAGATTGCACGTAAAAACGTAAATGATACGTCGGTCAGAAACCAAATACATGAAAAATAATTCGTACCTCCAAAATTCAGCAAAAACAAGGATCTTAGATGACTTCCTGCCGCCAGTCACGTAAAAATCAGTTGTAAAGACAACGTATCCTTAAATAGTAATTCCAGCCCGTATGTGTCAGGCAACGTCTTTGCTAGAAAATGTCTATGCAAACAAGTGTCTAAAATAAAGACAAAAGCAGGAGCCAAAGTTAGGTAACGTTAATGTCTCCCACTATGTTTAATCTAAGATAAAAAAGATGCCCAGTCAGCATCTATGCCGTATGCAAAAGAAACGAACAAAATTAGAAATTAATTCGGTACTTACAAGTAGAAAAAAGTGTCAAAGCATCCTGGCGGCATCCATTCCGTATGCGAGTGAATCCGAGACTCGTGACCCGGAAGTGCTTATATTACAGGAAGCACCCAAACACTAGAGCGTAGAAATAAGTATACTGAGTAGCACCGGAAGAAGACGGACCCTTGTGCACTGTAGCCGATCGAAACCGAAGTGCCGGAAATCAAGGAAATAAAACTACTCATAATTTATTTATAAGGATAACCCTCACAATAATTACATAATCCAGGCACCACGCACAATGCGTCACAAGCTATTTTTTACCCGCAGAATGTAAAGAGAAAACTATCACAAAATACCACAGCTGCAAAACGCGAGTGGTACAAAGTAATCCCCTAAAAGAGACACGGTTCTCTAACCTCGATTTAAGTTTCTAATGGTCAAACAAGGGAAAAACCAAACTCAGAGCATACGGTGTAAAACACTCCATTAAGCTCATCAGAAAATTGTCAATCACAACCTGGAGCCAATCAAGTATACGATGAAAATATCTGATTCAATCCCCTAGATAGAGGATAGAAAAGAGGGAGGTTAAAAGAAAGAGGCAGAAGAAAGAGAGAAGGAGGTAGGACAGTGAATACCAGTGGCATCCCCGTCCTGCATGTATCACTAATTGTATATCCTAGACTGACACAAAGGTAAACTGAAAAACGAAATGTATGGCATGTAGCGCAGGAGAAAACTACGTTCAGGCAACGAGCGGAACCCACTATAGACTCTATCTCTGAGGTTCAGGTTGTCAATTTATCATCCATGACACTCACTGCAGACATGAACTCATTGCTTAGTAAGGGCCTTAATTTCAATCCTACGGTTTCTGGCGATTTCTGTAGACTCAAAATAGATTTGTTTAAATTTGTTAGAGCTTTGAAATTGAACATTTTTTTTGCTGATAATCCGAAAGCCAATAAAAGAGCTACTACAAAGTATTGTGAAGATGTCTTTGGTGTTCCCACTATTTGTGATATACAGGCCACTAAATTGCTCCTATCTCTGACTGACATAGAAGAGTCTCCTTACACCTTGGTCCAACTGCTAGATGAGCTCAATATAGATACTTCTAGTACTCCTGGTAGTGGTCTAAAAAATAAGTCCAAATGGGTACCCACACTTTCAGGGGGGAATGTGATTGATATCTTTTACAAAAGGGTGTTAGAGGATCTAAACCTGCATGAATCAAAAAGGAATAAGAGCAAGTGTGTTTTCAATGACAATCTAACATCAGGTGAACGTCAGGCATTAAAAGAACTTGTGGATAATGAAGACATCCTTATCAGGGAGGCGGATAAGGGTGGGAATGTTGTTATCATGAATCGGGCAGACTATAATAATGAGATTCTTTCACAGCTTAGTGATCACTTATGTTATCATACTGTTACTCACAATCCTATGGGACATTTGACGACATTGATCAACAAACATCTCTCAGAGTGGCATACTGCAGGCCTTTTAGATGCAGATGAGGTGGCCTATCTGAAGGTCTTTAGACCTACCTTTCCTGTATTATACACATTGCCAAAGATACACAAACAACTCCCATTTCCTCCTGGAAGACCTATTGTCTCTGGCATAGGAGGACCTACAGAGAGACTGTCTGAGTATGTCGACTTATTTTTGGGCCCGTTGGTACGGAATCTAGCATCTTACATACAAGATACTAAACATATTCTTAGCATTTTGTCTGACTTTCAGTGGCAACATGGCATGATTTTGGCCACCTTGGACGTAGTGTCATTGTACACCAGTATTGATCCTGAAATAGGTCTCAGAGCAGTCACCAAAACTCTTGAAAATAGGCCAGCAACACTCTGGCTACACAACAACATGCTGATTACCATGATGCAGCTCATACTTCATAACAACTTCTTTCTATTTGAGAACACATGGTATAAACAGGTGAAAGGAGTAGCAATGGGTTCGCGTTTTTCACCATCGTTTGCTAATCTATTTATGGGCTGTTTGGAGAAGGAATGGATTTGGGGCCCCAATGGAACAGAATGGATCAATTCCATCATCTATTGGGGCCGCTATATAGATGATTGTCTTCTAGTGTGGTCCGGTAGTGAGAATGAGCTGTTGAGGTTTTGCACTTATCTTAACACCAACAGCTTTGGAATACAATTTACCATGGAGTACAGCACTACTAGTGTTACATTCCTTGATGTTGAACTTTTTGTAAAGAATGACAAATTGAACAGTCGTTTATTTCGTAAAGGCACCTCTTGCAATTCTTTATTACATGCACACAGTAACCACCCATTTCATCAGGTGAACGCAATTCCCTATGGAGAATTTTTAAGAGCCAGACGCAACTGTAGTGATGAGTTGGAATTTGCAAATTGCATTAAGGATATGAAACAGAGATTTCAGAAACGGGGCTATTCACCTTCAATTCTTAAAAAATCAGAAAACAGAATAGCCAGGGTGAAACGCACTAATACCCTACTACCTAAAATCACCAATAAGGCTACTTCAGAGCGCAACATACGCATGATAACTGAGTACAATGCATTAAGTCACATTATGAGGAAGAGCCTCAACAAACACTGGGGTATTCTCCAAACAGACACCTCTCTTCGTGAATTCCTGACCAGTTACCCACAGATTACATACAGACGAGGCTACAATCTACGTAGTAGACTTAGTCCTACTGTACCAAAAGTTCAAAGGAAACAGTCTTGGTTTACACCTCTAACATTGGGCTTTCACAAATGTGGCTGCTGTGGAGTGTGTAGATGGGCGAAACATAAGACTTTATCTTTTTCTGGACATAATGGTAACCTATACACTATCAAATCCAACATCAATTGCACTACCAAATTTGTGGTGTATATTTTAGAGTGCAATTGCGGGAAACAATATGTGGGTAGCACCATCAGGGCACTTAAGGAAAGAATTGGTGAACACACCAGGGCAATTCACCAGGTAGATGCCAGATACCCAGTAGCTCTACACACTGCTAGCTGCTCTACACAGAATAGCCGGAAAGGTTTCCAATTCTTTGGGATAGAAACTATTGATGTAGGGGTGCGAGGGGGCAACAGAGAACTTCGCCTAAGACAGTGTGAGGCTATGTGGATAATGCGCCTACAGACGGTTGAGCATGGGCTCAATTATGACTCAGAAATGCAGTATTTCTTGGGTTGAGACGAACACACAATGACTTTGTCTCGGATCTCTAGCCATTCCGTCAATGATGTAATGTGATGTTGCTCCTTTTGCTCATTTTGCTAGTTTGCATTACTGTGTGTTGCTCCCTTGCCCTGTACAAATTTGGATTTTGTAACACAATAATAGATGGGTCTCAAAATGCAATATACATGTGGGTTGATTAATGCCATCTAGCTATTTTTATTTTCTGTTATTTGGTTTTCGTGACATCAACTGTATTCAAAATTTGTCATGTCCCCACTTCGATATACTTTCCTTTTTCCGGCCTGCCTATTGGCTTTGAAAGTTTGAGTTTTTGTAAATGTTGCTGTAAGTTATGTACTCTCTTACTCTCTTAATTCTACTATATCTTGCGATTGAACTATCTACTACATTATTGTAATTGAGAACGATGACGTCTTAAGTGCTCTGTGCTTCAGTACATACTCTCTCTTGTTGTTTAACTTTTTTAGTGCCTATAGTTTGGCACTTGTGTTTTATCCTGTATAATTTTTTACTGTAAGCATATCTTGTCATTGACTGGTGTAATGTTTGACAACTGTCTGTCCAGTCATGTGTGATTGAATGCGCTACATGCCATACATTTCGTTTTTCAGTTTACCTTTGTGTCAGTCTAGGATATACAATTAGTGATACATGCAGGACGGGATGCCACTGGTATTCACTGTCCTACCTCCTTCTCTCTTTCTTCTGCCTCTTTCTTTTAACCTCCCTCTTTTCTATCCTCTATCTAGGGGATTGAATCAGATATTTTCATCGTATACTTGATTGGCTCCAGGTTGTGATTGACAATTTTCTGATGAGCTTAATGGAGTGTTTTACACCGTATGCTCTGAGTTTGGTTTTTCCCTTGTTTGACCATTAGAAACTTAAATCGAGGTTAGAGAACCGTGTCTCTTTTAGGGGATTACTTTGTACCACTCGCGTTTTGCAGCTGTGGTATTTTGTGATAGTTTTCTCTTTACATTCTGCGGGTAAAAAATAGCTTGTGACGCATTGTGCGTGGTGCCTGGATTATGTAATTATTGTGAGGGTTATCCTTATAAATAAATTATGAGTAGTTTTATTTCCTTGATTTCCGGCACTTCGGTTTCGATCGGCTACAGTGCACAAGGGTCCGTCTTCTTCCGGTGCTACTCAGTATACTTATTTCTACGCTCTAGTGTTTGGGTGCTTCCTGTAATATAAGCACTTCCAGGTCACGAGTCTCGGATTCACTCGCATACGGAATGGATGCCGCCAGGATGCTTTGACACTTTTTTCTACTTGTAAGTACCGAATTAATTTCTAATTTTGTTCGTTTCTTTTGCATACGGCATAGATGCTGACTGGGCATCTTTTTTATCTTAGATTAAACATAGTGGGAGACATTAACGTTACCTAACTTTGGCTCCTGCTTTTGTCTTTATTTTAGACACTTGTTTGCATAGACATTTTCTAGCAAAGACGTTGCCTGACACATACGGGCTGGAATTACTATTTAAGGATACGTTGTCTTTACAACTGATTTTTACGTGACTGGCGGCAGGAAGTCATCTAAGATCCTTGTTTTTGCTGAATTTTGGAGGTACGAATTATTTTTCATGTATTTGGTTTCTGACCGACGTATCATTTACGTTTTTACGTGCAATCTACATCGGGTGTGTTATTTTTCATTCGTACAGAGACTATACTTATTTGCTCAGATCTACTGACCCATCGCTCACATTTTTGCGTTCCCTACCGGGTTGGAATTTTCACCGGTGGAGGGGTAAGATACTCTCGTTTACTGTTTTTTTAGACTTGCCTTTTTGATCATTGTCTTGGCACCTAGGAACACACATGTGTTTTACTATTTGTTCGTACTGTTTTATTTTTCAGTATCTACTGTCATTTTGGCATTAGCTTCAGGTATGGACGTTTTATTTTATTTTTGTAGAATTTTGTACTCATAGGGTACATTGCCTTTGCACCTTTCATTCTATTTTGGTGCATTGGGGATGATTTGGTTTCTTTTTTCCTTCCTTCCCTTTCTTTGTGACTTTTCACCGATTGGTGGTGCAGGCTTATTCTATACCTTTGTCTTATCATCACTTCAGTACCCTCTTGGAGCAGTGGTGTTTTCTTCTTTTTTATCTCCGCACTGGCGTGGTATCCTACGTTTGTATTGTGCAATATATTTTGCAATTGTTTGGCTTGTGGCACATGTCTTAGCATGAAATGTTTTGTATTCTTTCCAGCCCTGGAGAGTCGTGGTTTACACGTCCCACGATGAAACACGTGTCGGCTGGATACGCATATTAAACAGAATTACTAATTTATATATGAATGTTTCTTTTGTTAAGTTGTACTCACTCATGTCAATTTTGATTTAATTAATTGTATGTGTGCACAGGATTGTTCTTTTGCTTGGTTTTAGGTCAAATTTTATTTGTCCTATACAATTCGAGGGGTTTCAGGGGTCTCCCCTCCCTGCTTTGCACCATACAGATATTGAAGCTCACTGCACCTATGTTTATCAGCAGGGCGCCACTTCTTCCTAATTTTTGAATACCCCGTTCTAAATTTTTTACTTTCTTTCTGTCTTATCCTTGCTCTCATTTTCCCGATGCTCATAATACTGAGCCATGCTTAGTATTGTGGAAGGCGTGGTGGTCGTCCAGGTACTCTCAGCTGCCTGTAACCGGGCCGACACCTCAGGTAGCAAATTGGTTACAAATCTATTAACAAATAAACGCACACCCCCCTCTGTGGCCAAGTCCTGTCCGCTGAAATCAATGAATACTCCCTCAAACCTTGTGAAAAAGTCGGATACACTCTCATCCTTCTTTTGCTTACAGGCCGTCAGCTTATCCCAATCTACTTTCCTGGGTGGGATCAATGAATGCATATAGGTTATTATTCTTTCAGGCAAGGTCAGTATCTCAGGTCGGGGCTTGTTCCCCGGTTTACGATCTCTATCCCAATTTCTCAGTTGGTCCCATGTCCCACCGAATTCTGTAACATGGTCCTGGTCATGTACCTGGCGCCAAATGTCCACCGGTACTAATAAGGCAAAGAATAATTCAATATCCGCCAACGTCATTACTGCTGACGAGGCGGCCTCGGTCAGTTCCTTGTAATATGCAGTGGGGTTTTTTCTAGGATCCGGCAACTGACTTTTTAGGGATAATACCTCACTCCGCTTCCAGGGGGTATAGACCCATTGTTCCTGGAACCGGGCGTCTATTCCCGGGCGGGTAACAACACCGTGGGCATCTACCACCGCGGAAACTTCCGGATGGAAGATAGGGTGTACTTCCCGCATAGGGAACTGGGAGGATCCGGCGGGAAGGGTGGACTGCAAACGAGTTCTATAAGAGACCAAAGTCTGCACCTTCCCATACACTTCTTCCGGCGTCAACTGGGATTTGTGAAACTGATCAAGGATATCATACAATATGGCCGGAGCTCTCCCTTCCTGGTGTACCTGTTCCCATACAGAAATAAGACGGTTGGCCATATGTTCCAGGGCATGCTGTTGCATCACTGGCTCATAGTCTCTCATGGTACTCCAAATATCAGCAAGAGTATAAATAGGATGTCGCATCCACTGGGACGCTTGTGTGGCAATAGTTTCCCTTTCTTCCGTTCCCAAAGCAGAACGAGTGAACAACCTCCTACCCTCCGTTAGACTGGCCGGATGTATTGGAGTAGTCACGGCTGTTACCGGCGTTGTACTAGCGGAGGAGGAGGGCAGAGCAGAAGGGGAAGACATTGACCCCGGCAACAGCTGAGGGGTCCCGGCTGCAGCTTCCGTCAATAAATTAGGCAGCATGGCTATAACTTTAGACACAGATGTCGACAACCGGGAGAGGTTCGGCAGGGAGGGAGGGGTAGTAGTGGCCGGGGGAGCCGAAGCCGAGGCCCCCAGAGACATATCAGGGGCCGGGGCCGAGGCCCCTGACACCTCTGGATATATCCTCTGTGGTACATAAGGGGGCGGTGGCCTGGTGTCCAACAAATCCTCTATTTCATCTTCCGCATTCGGTCGGGTCACATAGCTCTTATCAACCTTCAATCTAAATTCGCGATTCATGCAATCCAATCCTTTTTCTACTCTTTCTCGGTCATAGGCCATAGCTTTCTGAGTAACGTTCTGTCCTGCCTTAGCTCTAGCTACTTTCTCTTCCCTTATTCGCCTTTGTTTGGCCTCCTTCTGCCATGCAATTAGAGCATCGAACATGGCCTGCCTACTTCGCCTAGAAAACAATTGTTCCTGTAGGAACGCAATCTTCTTCTCATCAAACGAACCTGTCTTGGGCCATCGTAACTCCTCATTTCCCTTAGTATACTTATGCCACAGAGTGCAGAACAATAAAAGAGAGATCCCATGTTTGACATACATAAAATGGCTCGGACTGCCCTCCGGCGGGGCGGGTTGGCTCTCAGCTAACCTGGAGTCACTTGTGCGGCAGCAGCAGCCAAAACAATTCAATTTACTAAAACAGGACATTTTGGTTAGTTTTCAGACATGTACACATAAAACAACAATCAGACACAACATACAATCAGTATCAGAGAACCAAGCCCGTCGACTCTGGTGGTTCACAGTCCAGACTCCAAACTGCACGCGGGATTCCGGTCACCCTCCTGGCTCACCACTAAGACCAACCCCCCAACGAGGACTTGCCCCGTCGGGAGTATGGCCTGTGGCTACCCAGTCTAGGTCACAGGTCCTTCCACGTGCAATCCGTCTATATTCCTCCGGCGCGCTATTTCTAATCAAATCAATACCATCTGTACGTACTTCGAGTCAAATCACTGTAATGCGAACCCGATCAAGCAAGACACCACTCTCCGGTGCGTGCCTTCAAATCAACGAACCGCTGTCCAGCGCGAGCTTCAAACAAATGCAATCAGTGTTCAAATCAAAACAAATGCATCGTTCTCAACGAATGCTCTTAAATCGATCAAATAGCACACCGTCCTCAACGCGTGCTTCAACAAAACATAATGCACCGTTTACAACGCGTGCGTCAAATCAAATCAATCTATACTCACCGGGTGCACCCAGATACGAATGTTCAATCTCCGCTGCCAACTCCTCCTGACCAATTTAGTCCATTTTCTGGGTTAAGCCCGTAGGACCCCGGTGAAGGGTGACTAGCAGCAGGGGACGTACCGAAAAGTCGCGCAGGGTGGGAGAAATCCTCAGGCTCCTCTCCCGTCGACCGGTCAGGACGCCCCCAATCCCACCACCCGAATACGGGGGGGGGGGGGGTTGACCCTGTCACGGGGTCCCTTCGTGGTCGCCAACTCTTGTGTCCAAATAATTATTCCAAGGGCCACACTTACCACTGGCCCGCAATATTAAGTAAAATAAGGAGCAGTTGGCAACGTGGAAGGTTCAAACGTTTATTAGCCACCATAGATCTCTATATAGAGGAGCCTCGTCGATCCTCACCCATCAGGTGCGCCGAGGAAGACTGCTGGCTTCTTGACAGTAACACACTTTTATACATTATCGGTACAGCATACAAAACCTTATATGTGGAAAAGTACCAGTTAGTCCTGGCGCTCCTAATGAGCTCATGCCTATTTCTAGTTTCGGTTACACATACAAAGGGTTACTATCTTTACAGAGAAGGTCGGAAGGGTGACTCCCTTCTCGTCCCAGGTCTAGAGGAATTTGCTTGATACTCCCTTTTAGCAGATGTGACCTTGCTTCTCAGCAACTCTGTCTGTCTCCTAATAATTGCTGAGAAGGGGAAAGGCAGATGGTGTGCAAAAAGGCCACGTGACTCCCAAGCGAAAGAGCCGCAATCCAAGATGGAGACGGTTCAGTTCTCGGCCCTTTTTGTCATGCTAAACGTAACGGGGATTTCGATCCTTTGAATACACCATAGCTAACCATACCATCATTAGATATACTGCGCTAATCATACCATAGTGACTTGAATACCTCACTCAGGCCTACCATAGGGTTGACTAATATACAGAAGAGGGAAGGTTTAGGGACTGGCAAGTGGGTGCACTTGTCCAGTCAGCATGGCAGCATGGCAGTACCAGACTGCACACAGGCTCTGCAGTGGCACACACTTTAACAGGCTGCTTCTGTGGGTGGCACAACCAGTGTTGCAAGACAACCAGCAGCATTTGGATTACCAGCCCTGGGCACTCCTGGTGCACTGTACTAGGGTCTGACAGGTAAACCAAACCAGGCAATCATGGAATCACTAATCCATACATCAATATACAACAGGGAGCACTTGCACTGTGGCACTGGATAACAGTGGCACAGTGCCCAAAGCATCTAACACCAGCAAAAACACATGAGGCAACAGCAAAAAATGGAAGGGAGACCCACGCCAAGGTGCCAGGTCTAACAAGTGCTCTTTATACTGCATACTGATTGGTTGAAAAACCCCTCATGGGTTCAAATACGTACTAGATTTAGTCAAACAGCATGCTGGGATGTGTAGTCACATTGAGCTTTCATTAAACATCTATGGAATGATGAATTTAACCCAGATCTCTTGACTGGGGGAGAATGTTTTGATTTGTTTTGCATTCCGTCCATCAATTGTGGGTCTTTTGCTTTCTCGCACTAAGTGCGCTGGGTATGCCTAGACGTAGGTCCCGGGCTCACTGTACCACTGGATTCAAGCTATCCTGGCTGAAGAGGGGTGAAACTCCGAAACCGGTCCTAGGATGCTTGTTTCCGGTCCAGGGAGGACCTGGCTTGGCAGTTCGGGCTGGACTGTTCCCATGAGGCACAGGGTCAAGACTGATTTGCATATGGCCAGATCTAAACTGGGGTGGCATGGTGAGCAAAAGAATGATGGATTTAACCCAGATCTCTTGACTGGGGGAGAATGTTTTGATTTGTTATGCAATCCATCCATCAATTGTGTGTCTTTTGCTTTCTCGCCCTAAGTGCTTCAGGTATGCCTAGACGTAGGTCCCGGGCTCTCTGTGCCACTGGATTCAAGCTATACTGGCTGAAGAGGGGTGAAACCCCGAAACCGGTCCTAGGATGCTTGTTTCCGGTCCAGGGAGGACCTGGCTTGGCAGTTCGGGCTGGACTGTTCCCATGAGGCACTGGGTCAAGACTGATTTGCATATGGCCAGGTCTAAACTGGGGTGGCATGGTGAGCAAAAGAATGATGGATTTAACCCAGATCTCTTGACTGGGGGAGAATGTTTTGATTTGTTCTGCATTCCGTCCATCAATTGTGTGTCTTTTGCAAGCCCACCAGCAGCATTTGGATTACTAGTCCTGGGCAATCCTGGTGGACTGTACTAGGGTCTGACAGGTAAACCAAACCAGCCAATCATGGAATCACTAATCCATACATCAATTTACAACAGGGAGCACTTGTACCGTGGCACTGGATAGCAGTGGCACAGTGCCCAAAGCATCTAACACCAGCAAAAACCCATGAGGAACAGCAAAAAATGGAAGGGAGACCCACGCCACGGTGCCAGGTCTAACACGTGTCCCCTCCAGCTGAAATGTGGGAATAACTACCCTACCCCCTGGGAGTTCTCATCCCTAAGGTGGAAAAATCTGGACAGACCATCAGCATTGGCGTGCTCTGTACCAGGGCTGTGTTCCACCGTGAAATCCATCCCCTGTAGGGAAATGGACCACCTCAACAGGTTTGGATTCTCACCCCTCATCTGCATCAACCATCTGAGGGGTCTGTAGTCTGTCTGAACCCAGAGGTGAGTGCCAAACAGGTATGGTCTCAGCTTCTTCAGTGCCCAGACCACAGCAAATGCCTCACGCTCAATCGCACTGCACCTGTGTTCCTGTGGAAGTAACCTCCTACTGATAAAGGCTACGGGTTGATCTAGGCCCTCCTCATTCATCTGTGACAAAACAGCCCCCACACCATGCTCTGAAGCGTCTGTCTGAACGATAAACTCTCTGGAGAAGTTGGGTGCCAGGACTCCTAAGCCAGGATGGTTTCAATTTTGGGCTGTAGGGGCGCCACCTGGCCGCTCCCAACCTGGTATCCCAAGTACACCACGGAACCCTGCCTGATCTGGCACTTGCTTGCCTTGATCGTGAGGCCTGCCCTCCGCAACGCCGTCAACACTTCCCAGAGATGGCAAAAGATGTTCTTCCCAACTGGCGCTGAACACTGCAATGCCATCCAGGTAGGCGGCACTGAACTCTTCCAGTCCAGCCAACACCTGGTTGACCAACCTCTGAAAGGTGGCAGGGGCATTCTTCATCCCAAAGGGCATCACCCGGAACTGGTAGTGCCCATCTGGTGTGGAGAATGCTGACCTCTCTCTTGCCCCATCAGTCAAGGCGATCTGCCAGTACACAGACGTTAGATCAAACGTACTGAGGTACCGGGCAGCTCCTAACTGATCTATGAGCTCATCATCTCTGGGGATGGGGTGTGCGTCAGTCCTTGTGACTGAATTGAGCCCTTGGTAGTCCACACAGAACTGGAGTTCTGTTGTGGCACCCGGTGCGGCAGCCTGTGGGACCAAGACCACTGGGCTGGCCCAAGGACTGTTAGAGGACTCAATCACCTCTAACGCAAGCATTTTGGAGACCGCCTCCTTAATACAAGCTCTCACCCTGTCAGTCACCCTGTAAGTGTTGTGCTTCACAGGAGGACTATCTCCAGTGTCCACATCATGGATGCACCAATCAGTGACACTGGGGACCAGGGAGAACAGATCAGAAAACTGTCCCAGCAACTGGCGGCAGTCATTCTGTTGCTCAGGGGTCAGGGTGGATGAGAGGTTTACACCATCCACTGACCCATCTTGCTCTGTCGCCGACAGGAGGTCAGGAAGAGGCCCAGTCACCTCCTCCTTTCCAGCATCTGTTGCTAAGAGCATGCCCACTTCGGACCTCTCCAAGTGGGGCTTCAGGCGGTTGACATGCAGGACCCGCAAGGGGTTCCTTGGAGACCGCAAGTCCACCAAGTAGGTAACCGGACTCTTGCGCTCCACCACCTCAAATGGTCCGGTCCACTTATCCTGGAGTGCACAAGGCTCCACGAAGGCCATGACCTACACTATCTGACCAGGCTGAAGCTCTACCAGAGTGGCATTCTGGTCGTACCACCGCTTCATCTCCCCCTGGCTGGCTTCCAGATTCACCTCAGCGAGTTGCCTGAAACGCCGAGTCTGGTTCCTGAAGGCCAGCATGTAGCTATATACATCCTGGGGAGGTTTCCTGGGAGATTGCTCCCAGCCTTCCTTGACCAGACTCAGAGGTCCTCTCACGGGGTGGCCATAGAGAAGCTCAAAGGGGCTGAACCCTAGAGATTTCTGTGGCACCTCACGGTAAGCAAAGAGCAGGCATGGTAAGAGGACGTCCGACTTAAGCCTCATAGGTTCCTCAAGACCCATAATCATGCCTTTTAGGGTTCGGTTGAACCTTTCAACCAACCCTTTTCCTTGGGGTGGCAATGAGTGGTAAACTTGTAGCTTACCCCACACTCCTGCCACAGGGACTTCATATACTTGGAAATTAAGTTTGTACCTCGGTAGGACACTACCTTTCTAGGGAATCCTACTCGTGAGAAAATTCCCATTAGTGCCCGTTCCACCACGGGGGCCGTCACTGTCCTCAGAGGTATGGCTTCCGGGTACCGGGTGGCATGGTCCACTAAGACCAGGATGAACCTGTTGCCCAAGGCTGTCTTGAGGTCCAGAGGCCCCACAATGTCAAAACCCACCCGTTCAAAGTGGGTGCTGACCACAGGGAATGGCTGGAGAGGAGCCTTTTGCTTCCTCCCACTCTTTCCACTTGCCTGGCAAGTCTGACATGTCCTGCAATGAGTGTCTGAACTCCTGCGCATTTGGGGCCAATAAAAGTGGGTGACAAGCCTCTCAAAGTTCTTGTCCTGCCCCAAATGTCCTGCCAATGGCACATCATGAGCCAGCCCCAGTAGGAAGGCTCTGAAGCGCTGGGGTACCATGAGCACACGGGCTGACCCAGGCTCAGCAACCTTAGGCTCACTATACAGGAGACCATTCTCCCAGTAGATCCAATGTGATCCAGTCTGATCACCTGCTGCCTGGCTTGCAGCCTGCTGCCGCAAACCCACAAGAGAAGGGCATTCTTTCTGCTCCTTGCAGAACTCTTCCCTGGAGGGTCCTCCTTCTTGCTGCCAATGGGTCAGCTCAGGCAGGTCCCCCAGTTCAGCTTCCTGTTCCCCGGTAGGCTCCAGGGCATCCCCCTCAGGGTCTACCTTCTCCTGGCCTGTGGGAACTTCGGGGGCCGGTTTCCCGCACCCCCGGCCTCTTCTCTTTAAGGCAGGCACCTGGGCCTCCATCTGAGGCTCCAGGTCCTCTTGAGAACCCCTACTGGCTGCCATGGACCGTGTGACACACGCCCAGTCAGGCAGACCCAACATCTCCAATTGAGCCCTTAGCTCCACCTCCTTCCAAGGTGAGCTTTCCAAATCGTTCCCTAACAAACAGTCAATAGGCATGGCAGGCCTCACAGCTACCTGAAGAGTACCAGAGACCCCCCCACTCAAAGGGAACCTGAGCCACCTTTCAGTGGCTCTCTGTGTTGTCAGCGGCAACAACTGGATAGAATGCATTGGGGACAACCTGCTATTGAGACAGCAGGTGACACTTGACAGCTGTCACACTGGCTCCTGTGTCTCTAGGAGCCTTCACTCTATGGCCATTGATGGTCACCCACTGCCTGTACGTCTTAGTGTTATCAGGCAGTTGGGTCCTGGGGACCACCTCATAGTCTCCTAAAGAGACAAGGGACATCTCTGCTGGCCCCCACCCACCATGGACACCCCTCTCCTTCCCCATGGCTACACTCACCATCTGACGGTGCAGAGCACCAGTGGGTGCTGTCTTTCCAAACTGTGGGCACCGGCGATCATTAGACTTATGGCCCACTTCTCCACACTTGTAGCACTTCAGGGGCCCCTTGTGAACAGGGTTACCTGTTGGGGCCCCATGTTTCTTCTCAGGGGGAGGCTTGGAACCTTTCCCTTGGTTCCCTTGGGTATTACTGTGGGGCCCTTTATGGAACTTCCTCAGTTTATCCTTGTCCCCCCACTCTTCTGCTGGGGACCCTGCCCACTTTTGGCTGAGTCTCCCACATGACCCTTGTGGACCCGGGTGCTCACCCAGTGGTCCGCCTCCTCAGAAAGCTTCCTAGGATTAGTCAGCCTACTATCAATCAGGTGCTGGTGTAGCTCTGGAAAACAATTACTTAACTTGTGCTCCCATGCAATTAAATCAAAGAGCCCCTCAAAATCATTCACTTTGCTACCCTTTACCCAACCATCCAATGCTCTGCAAAAGAAAGTTACATATTCTACCCAGGTACTTGACTCCACCTTCTTGCAATTTCTAAACCTCTGTCTATACAATTCAGGAGTCAACCCATACCTGGACATCAATGCTTCCTTCATGTGGCTGTACGAATTATGGCGTTCAGAGGGCAAGTCTTACAGGGTATCCTGCCCCTCACTAAGGAACCGTCCCCACAACCCCGCTCCCCAATCCTTCTCAAGGACCCGGTGGGAAGACATGCCTACCTCATAGGCCTTAAACCACTGCCCAATGTCATCATTTTTGTAAAACTCTTTTACCACATCTTTGGGAATATACACTCTAGCTTCACAGGCATTGGCGGTGTGCTGCCACCAGAGGGAGTAATCTCTGAGCTCCTGGCTTTCAATTCCATCTCCCTCAAACATTTCTCATGGTCAAACTGCATCCTTTTTTCTTCCAGGGCCAACTTCCTAGTTTGCAACTCCAATTCTGACTGCCCACTTAACTTGAGCTTGGTCAGCTCCATCTGATGCATCCTGCACTCCTTCCTGTCCTCTAACTCCTCTGGGGACAGGCCTTTGGCAGAAACACTGCTACCTATTGGGGAAGTTACTCTCTTCCCCTCTGGACCCAATGGCCCACCCACCTGCTCTTCTGCATTCCCAACCTCTTCCTCATCCTCAAAGGTACTTCTAGCTGCGACCCAGGCCCTCAGTGCCTTTTGGAACTCATCCTTCAGCTGTCTGATATTGTAGCATTCTAGTTTCTCCTCTTCCCAATCAAAATCAACAGATGCTATGGATGCTGCTTTCTCCATGGTAGTTAAACTTGACAGTTCTTTGCAAAAATAGAAAATCCCTGAAAAATAATCTACCAAAAAGTATGTGGTTGCATTTGGTCTGCACTCACTAGTAGTGTTCACCAATCACTGTACATGAGTCACAAATGCAAGTCCAGAATCCTCACCGCTGACCACCAATGTTAGATTTGGGGGTCTCTAGTTGGCAGAGATAGGTACCTTTGTCCTTTGTCCAAATAGGGACCCTTGCGTCTAGTCACGGTAAAGGGGTACACTCCTAAAATAACCCCTGCTCACCCCCTCGGTAGCTTGGCACGAGCTGACAGGCTTATCTCAGAGGCAGTGTGTAACGCATTTGTGAACATATACATGTGTTTTCCGGCTGGTTCTGGCTATCATCAGCGCTTGGACGCCTCAGGGCAGCAATTTGCGCTCTACAAATATAAATACAATACAATGCAATACAATATACTGTAATCAAGTGACAACACTACAGATGGACACCACACAAGTTTTATATAAAAAATAAGTATTCTTTATATAGACTTATCACAAGACCACAAACAACAAAAATCCACAATACTGTACTTAAAATGGCATAATTAGCTTAGTTCTCTTTAGATGTTAAAATGCGACACTTTGAGTCAATGTACTTTTGGATGCGTAACGCTAAACAATGAAAGTGTTGCAGGGAAGGTGATGCGTTGGTTCCTTACACGCAGGAACGGTGATGCGTCGGTTTCTTACTGTGCTTCTGTGGCGATGCGGCCCGCAACGCCGTGATGCGATGAAGATCCGGTGCGATGAAACAAAGATAGCGTTTTCTTCTTGTTGCGACACGATGCGTGCATGCCCGACAGCCGATTCTTCTGAGCCTCGACAGGCCCTGCAACACACTTCGCCGGTGATGTGATGCAACAACTGCAGCGGCGACACCCTTGTTCAGTGATTCGACGACAGCGGCTACGGCGGCGACACTCTATTCCGGTGATGCGAGACGCTTCTGTGATGCGATGCGACAGCTACAGCGGCGACACCCTTGTTTATTGATGCGGCGATAGTGACTGCGGCTTGCGACAATCTTCTTCGGTGATGCGAGACGCTTCTGCGATGCAATGTGACAGCTACAGCTGCGACACCCTTGTTCAGTGGTGCGACAACAGCGGCGGCGACACTCTTCTCCGGTGATGCGAGACGCTTCTGCGATGCGATGCGACAGCTACAGCGGCGACACCCTTGTTCAGTGATGCAACGACAAAGGCGGCGACCTGCTTCTTCTCCGTGAGTCGCGCTTCCAGCTCTTTGCGACACGCAGTCCCTCAGAAAGCCCAACACAACTGCAGGCGCTTCCAAAGAACTCTTGGGGAGCTGGTGGTTGAAGTCTGTTGTCCCTGAGACTTCAGCAGGAGCTCAAGCCCTTGGAGATCCTTCACAAGTTGAATAAAGTATACACAAAGTTCCTTTCTCCTCTCTTTGGCAGTCAGGCAACCACTGCAGGCCAATCCCTCAAGTTTAGGGATAGTCTCTCCTCAGTCTTTCTGGTTCCTCTCAGCAAAGGTTTCTTCTTGTTTCCCAAAGTGATCTAGTGTTCTTGGGTTTGGGTCCCAATATTTATACCCAGTTTCTCTTTGTTCTCTGAAGGCAGAGAGGCCTTTGCTAGTCCAAACCAGTTCTGGTCAGCCATGGAGCACTCTGTTTACAGGACTCCGTCTTTCCTTTCACAGTGCAGGGCAGAGACATCATACGCACCACAGGAGGTGGAGCCAGCATTGTGGAGGGAAGGCACAGTCAAATTCATGTCCCAGGTGCAACTCCTGCCACCCATCTAGATGCAGATCTCTCTATTCAGCCCTGTGCTGGCTCACCCTGCCTCCTGGAATCCCCCAGCCCCTGTCACTCAAACTCCAGACAAGGAATACACAACCTAGCAGAGGCAGGCCTGGATGGTTAGACAAGAAAATACCTACTTTCTAAAAGTGGTATTTTCAAACACAGAATGTTAAAACCAACTTCACTAAAAGATGTATTTTAGCATTCTGAGTTCAGGCATACTAAACTCAAATTTCTACCATGCTCCTTGAGTCAGTTAGGATTATAAGATGTAATAATCAAACTGCCCATTCTGGCCTATGGGGAATAGATAGCCTTGCAATAGTGAAACACGGAAATGGCTGTAATTCACTATTAGGACATGCCACACACATCAGGGCATGTCCTACCTTATACTTACAATGCACCCTGCCCTTGGGCCTACCATAGGGGTGACTAATATGTAGAAAAGGGAAGGTTTTGGGACTGGCAAGTGGGTGCACTTGCCCAATCAGCATGGCAGTACCAGACTGCACACAAGCTTTGCAATAGCAAGCCTTAGACACACTTTAATAGGCTGATTCTGTGGGTGGCACAACCAGTGCTGCAAGCCCACCAGCAGCATTTGGATTACCAGCCCTGGCCACTCCTGGTGCACTGTACTAGGATCTGACAGGTAAACCAAACCAGGCAATCATGGAATCACTAATCCATACATCAATTTACAACAGAGAGCACTTGCACTGTGGCATTGGATAGCAGTGGCACAGTGCCCAAAGCATCTAACACCAGCAAAAACACATGAAGCAACAGCAAAAAATGGAAGGGAGACCCACGCCAAGGTGCCAGGTCTAACAAGCGCTCTTTATACTGCATACTAATTGGTTGAAAAACCCTTCATGGGTTCAAATACGTACTAGATTTAGTCATACAGCATGCTGGGATGTGTAGTCACATCGAGCTTTCATTAAACACCTATGGTAGGTTCCAATGCGTACATATTTCACAGAGTCATTTAACATCCTTGGTAGGATCTGGATGTGATGGGAGCAAGCACTTTTCATCAAGACGCACTGTGCTGGAAACCGGAGCAGGACGGTTCTTCTCCCTCAGCCTCTCATTTCTTCGAGATGGTGCATCTTGCATGGGAGGGCACCCGTGTCATAATTTTATCCAACATACGCCGAAGCTTCTCAAGATGCACTCGACAGTGTGTTTGCCATTCGGCATCACGATTCAGCCCGCCCCAGCCATCCAAGTTCGTTGTATTGCCTGACACGTTTCTGTGGCCAAAAAAAATAAAAAATAAAAAAATAAAAATATATATATATATATATATTCAAAGAAAAAACCATAGGTTACAGGGACGTTATAGTTAGGCAATAGAATAACCTTAGACATTCACTGTTATTTAGGCTCAGATTTCACTTGTACAAAACCAGTGAAATTCAGCAGTTATAGAGGCATATTTGCAAGGGAATAGTGGAGTGCGGAGCTGCGCCAAATTTGGCAATGCTGTGCACGCCATTTCCAAAATGCAGGGATGTGCCGTATTTACAACAACATGGCGTAACCCTTTGTTTTCCCTAGCACTGGCACTAAAAATAGCTACATGACAAAATAAAATGTTGAAAGTAGTGTTAAAACATTTCAAACACTCAACTCCAGTCACAGATCTGGGTTTAATCAATCATTATTTAGCTCGCGACTTCACCCCAGTTTTGACGCAGCCATATGCAAATCAGTCTTGACCCTGCTCCTCATGTGAACAGCCCAGCCCGAACTGCCAGGCCAGGTCCTTCCTGGACTGGAAGCAAGCATCCTGGGGCCAGGTTCGGGGTATCACCCTTCCTCAGCAAGGCTTGCTTGAATCCAGTGGTGCAGCGAGCAAGGGACCCACATCTGGGCATAACCTAAGCCAATTAGGATGCACATAGCAACATCGCAAAATAAAATGATGGACGGACTGTTGAAACTTTTGAAACACTCACCCCCAGTCACAGATCTGGGTTTGATCCATCATTATTATGCTTGCCGTGTCACCCCAGTTTGTACCCAGCCATACGCAAATCAGTCAAGCCTACCCTGCCACTGCTTGCCAGGATCGCCAGGAAGGACTGGAGCACGGACCAGGGTTTGGTGCAAAATTATTTTCTTTATTTCTCCAAATCACACATCTGCCATTACGTGTTTCAGCCCCGGAGGGCCTTGGTCACATGACGCACTTCACAGCCTTGATCTCATTTTTATATCATTTTTTCAGCTTTTTCTTAAAGTGACCAGTGCTATTTACAAAAGTAGTCATAGACATAGAAAAATTACTGTTTGTTTTACAGCCCCAAAACTGTGTTTACCTTCCAGCACTCAAATTTACATCCTGGTTTAAATACTGATTAAGCACATAAATTCTAAAATAGATTTTTTACTAATCTTGAGTTCACTACTTAATGATGACACTTAAAAAACATTAAAATACTTTTCTCATGATATCACAATTCCTGCTTAAAAACCTACACCTAATACATGTATAAAACATTTAGTGTAACAGTTTTGCAATTGAGTTAACCATAAAGTGCTGATGCTTGTTGGAGTCCTGAACGGTAAACATAGATAATGTAAACCATTTGACTACTTAAAGTGTTAGTGCCTTGTGCAATTTACAAAAGCGCATGTGCATATAACATCAAGTGCAAAAAGTTGAATATCATTCTTTTATAGAACAAAAGGACTGTGCAAATGCTTAGGAGGACGGCTAGATTTCAATGTTTAGCTTTGGCTAAATGAATTTATAAATACAGATTCCTATGTTTTGACGATGTTTTAAAATTGAAAGCCCCTCACTACCTGGTAACTCTTAAAAACAAGTGTACAAATCTTCTGTGGCATTGAGCCCACCTGGATTATTAGAATCCAGGTCTAAAATGTAACTGGTCTCAAGTTGGCGTAAGGTTTTTTCTCTATTTCCCCCTCTCTTATTTGGTGGCACGGCATCTATTAGATAATATTTTAGATCTTCAGATCAGAATTGTGTACTTCCTCAAAGTGCCGTGCCACCGGGTAAGTCTGGTCCTGATTTTTGATAGCTCTTATATGCTGGAGTACCTTCTTGTGGCCCTGTAGTTTAGTGCTTCCTACATATCGTAGGCCACACGGGCCTCCAGCACGTAGATGACATGATCCGTTTTGCACGTTAGGGCCTTATTAATGACTCTCTCTTGGTTGACAAAAGGTATCTTGTAGGACGTTTTGTATATGCCATGTTGGCATGCCTTTCACAACTTGCATTTAAGGAATCCTTTACTTTGTGCTAGCCATGAGCTTCCTGTCTGGCTTACAGGGTTGTTTTGTACCAGAACATCTTTCATCGAAAGAGCCCTACTGTGAGTTATGGAGAGCTTGGTAAGCAACAAGTGCAAAAACAACAGTTGATGGACACAATGCAGAACAATGTCATACATTCACCCCAGTACAGAGATCTGGGCCTAAATCCATCGTTTTTTTGCTCACCATGCCGTTCCAGTTTGAACCCAGCCATATGCAAATCAGTCTTGACCCTGTGCCTCATGGGAACAGTCCAGCCCGAACTGCCAAGCCAGGTCCTCCCTAGACGTCTAGGCATACCTGAAGCACTTAGGGCGAGAAAGCAAAAGACACACAATTGATGGACGGAATGCAGAACAAATCAAAACATTCTCCCCCAGTCAAGAATATGGCTGGGTTCAAACTGGAACAGCATGGTGAGCAAAAAAAACGATGGGTTTAGGCCCAGATCTCTGTACTGGGGTGAATGTATGACATTGTTCTGCATTCTGTCCATCAACTGTTGTTTTTGCATTTGTAACCCTGAGTGGGAAGGGTATGCCCAGACGTGGCTCCCGTGCTCTCCATGCCACTGGAATCAAGCTATCCTGGCTGAAGAGGGGTGAAACCCCGAAACCGGTCCTAGGATGCTTGTTTCCAGTCCAGGGAGGACCTAGCTTGGCAGTTCGGGCTGGACTGTACCCATGAGGCACAGGGTCAAGACTGATTTGCATATGGCTGGGTTCAAACTGGAGCGGCATGTTGAGCAAAAAAACGATGGATTTAGGCCCAGATCTCTGTACTGGGGTGAATGTATGACATTGTTCTGCATTCTGTCCATCAATTGTTGTTTTTGCATTTGTCACCCCGAGTGGGAAGGGTATGCCCAGACGTGGCTCCCGTGCTCTCCATGCCACTGGAATAAAGCTATCCTGGCTGAAGAGGGGTGAAACCCCGAAACCGGTCCTAGGATGCTTGTTTCCAGTCCAGGGAGGACCTGGCTTGGCAGTTCGGGCTGGACTGTACCCATGAGGCACAGGGTCAAGACTGATTTGCATATGGCTGGGTTCAAACTGGAACGGCATGGTGAGCAAATAAACGATGAATTTAGGCCCAGATCTCTGTACTGGGGTGAATGTATGACATTGTTCTGCATTCTGTCCATCAACTGTTGTTTTTGCATTTGTCACCCCGAGTGGGACGGGTATGCTCAGACGTGAGTCCCTTGCTCTCCATGCCACTGGAATCAAGCTATCCTGGCTGACGAGGGCTGAAAGCCCGAAACCGGTCCTAGGATGCTTGTTTCCAGTCCAGGGAGGACCTGGCTTGGCAGTTCGGGCTGGACTGTTCCCATGGGGCACAGGGTCAAGACTGATTTGCAGATGGCTGGGTTCAAACTGGAATGGCATGGTGAGCAAAAAAACGATGGATTTAGGCCCAGATCTCTGCACTGCGGTGAATGTATGACATTGTTCTGCATTCTGTCCATCAATTGTTGTTTTTGCATTTGTCACCCCGAGTGGGAAGGGTATGCTCAGACGTGAGTCCCTTGCTCTCCATGCCACTGGAATCAAGCTATCCTGGCTGATGACGGCTGATAGCCCGAAACCGGTCCTAGGATGCTTGATTCCAGTCCAGGGAGGACCTGGCTTGGCAGTTCGGGCTGGACTGTTCCCATGAGGCACAGGGTCAAGACTGATTTGCATATGGCCAGGTCTAAACTGGGGTGGCATGGTGAGCAAAAGAATAATGGATTTAACCCAGATCTCTTGACTGGGGGTGAATGTTATGATTTGTTCTGCATTCCGTCCATCAATTGTGTGTCTTTTGCTTTCTTGCCTGTGTTTTTCGTAGTACCAGCTCCTCCCACCATCCCATGTGGAGACAGGCATAACTGGGGGAGAAGCTGGCCACCATTGCCACTCCGCGCCATTGTGATTAAGTGCGTTCTGAAACATAAAGATGTTGTTGTGCAAGCAATATGCCACCATATTGACAAGCATCCTACTATGTTGTACACATTTGGCTGGTCTTGTGTCCAGATAAAATTGAAGGGCTCTCAAACGATCTTGGTGGTTGATACTGGTGTAGAGCACTGTCACGTCCAAGGTTTTGAAAAATAAATCACTCTGCCAATTAAAATTATGAATTTTGTACAAAAAGTCCCCAGTGTCTCTAATGTAGGAGGAGAGTTGTTGAACATGTTCCCGTAAGAAATAGTCCACATACTGGGATGACTTTTCAAGTAGGCTGTTGCGTGCAGAAATAATTGGTCGTCCAGGGGGCTTTTGTGGGTTTTTGTGAATTTTGGGGCTGAAGTAAATCACGGGATTGTCGGAATGTTGTTTTTTAAATATTTATATTCTTGCATTGTGAGTAGACCTGCACTCTTCCATGCCAATAGTTTAGCTTAGTATTGATTGTAAGTGGATTTAAGAGAAAGCATGTCACTCTTGTGATAACACTCCCTATCAGACAATTGCCCTATAGCTTCATCCACATAGTCCTCTTTGCCCCAAATGACTATATTTCCTCCTTTGTCCGCATTCCGTATAATGATTTGCGAGTTGTTCTTGAGCTTGGTCATAAGCTGATAGTATTGCATTTCTTGTTTATTGACTTTGTTTCTTTTTGTACCTTGTGTTACATGGTTTAAGTGTTTGATGCCTGCAACTGTCTGTTCATGGAAAATGTCTATGGCTTCCCTCGGTGTTATAGGGTTGAAGGTTGAGCGGGGTTTACACGGTATGGTAGACATGTTAGGTTCAGTCACTTTGGTCATGGGTTCACTATCTTGGCTAAGTAACATCGATGTTGCATTTTCCTCTGCTAGATCGTGTACGACTCTCAGGATTGACATATCAGGTGCTGTTAAATTAAATGGGGGAGAAGGTTGTGAGGAATCGTACGGTTGATTTGACTATGCACTGTTCGTGGTTTTACTCGCAGTAAATAATATTTTTTGAGTTTGAGCTTGCGTACGCTTTTAAATATATCCAATCTTGTGGCTGCGTAATTAAAAGTGCTCTCAGGGCAATATGATAATCCAAGAGATAGAAGCTGCTCCTCTGCTTTACTGAGATCCACATGGGCCAGATTGATTACGGTGCGGATTGCGTTTGCATTAGATTCGTTTTTTACCTCCGTTTCCACTTGCGCACTGGTTGTCTCCTGGGTTCTTCGTCATTTGGCTTTTCGCCTCTCCCGGCACCTGGTGGACGGGTTTTCCCGTTTTGTTTGCTTGTGTTCTCGGTCTTAATGTCTGTCGTTTCTCCAGACATAAACAATCTAGGGGCATATCATCAACAGCCAGCGATAATTATCGCTGGCCGCTTAGCGTTAAAATGTTTAACGCCGGCTATCGCAGATAATTAGATAATGTTAGCGCTGTATTAACAACGCTCAGCGCAATGGCGCTAATTATCCTAGCAATACGATGTTTTCCATGGAACATCGCTGGTTTTCCAGCGATGTTCCATGAAAAACGGAGATACCCTTGATAATAGGGCCTGTGGTCTTAGCCACACAATCCACCCCCCATGTTAAGTATGCCTTAGTCAGGAATTTAACAGACGTTAAATTCCTGCGTTAAGGCATACTTAGCGCGATTTAAATAATCGCTTCCCCGCATTGTAAATATCGCGAAGCTGCCTTCGTGATATTTACCCATGTTGTTTCCACAGACACGCCTACTTTGCATCTCATTAGCGATGCAAAGTTAGGCGTGCTGGAAACGGGAGAAAAATCATCAAAACACGCGATAGCGTGTCTTTGCTGATAAGGCGATAAAATTATCGCCGCTTTTCGGACGAAAATGGACGCAAAAGCGGCGATAATTTGTTATCGCCGCATTGTTAATATGCCCACTGATTCCTCGGCTAGAGATAGTTTAGAGGGTATTTGCGTTCCCCTTGAGTCACGAAATTCCTGCTCAGTTTCCCTCTCAATTGCAGAGCTTAGGTCTGAATCTGAGGTTTCCACAGGTCTAGCCCTACGACTTGCTGTACTGAATTTTCCTGCATTGGCTCCACCATACTTTCCTCTTTCCTCTCCCGGATTTTTTCTTCCTCTGTACGGAGTCTCTTTGTCATTTCCTCCTTTAATTTGATTAATTCTTCCTTATGCCCCATTGCGCTCAACTCATCGTTGATTGTTTCAATCTGCTCCAGTAGTCACGTACAGTCTCTCTCGACATATTTGATGAGTATGGTTACAAGTTTCCTTGATGAGCCAGATTTGGCCCATTCTTTCATCATCTCAGGATCTGGGTGTCCATAGCTGGGAGCGATGAGTATTCTCAACCCCCGTGGGCTCCTTCCCACGTCTAAATAGCGCTGTAAAGACTTTCCTTCCCGATTGTCTGAATGGGAACCCCTGCTGAAAATACTAAATCAAGGGCAGGGAAAATACATTTGATAAAATAACAACCCTAGGCAAATATTAGGTCATATCCTATATACAGACCTGCATCAAGCAACTTGATATTACCATAGACTCAGTGCACTGCGCGTTTAAGTTAAAAACTTCATTTTATTGATACAAATTTATACTAAAAAATTATTTGTGTCAGACTTAAAAAATCTGAGGCCTATTAGGCAAATAAAACATACTATACTGATCAAAACAACATAGAAAAATATACACTGAACAAACAAATGTAAAACAATTCAATAGAAGTGCTTCAAACATCAATACAAAAACCAGACATGTATATAAAAGCTGGTTTCATATTGAAATGTTTGTCCAGTGTATATTTTTCTATGTTGTTTTGATCAGTATAGTATGTGGCTTTGCGTGGCCTTGGAAATATGGGCCAGCACACAGGGCCACGGAAGCGTAAAGAAAAATGACGCTCCAGTATCGCTAGGGGCTTGTAAATATGCCCCCGTGTTTCGGACTGCAGTTCTGTTGCCTCCAGCAGATGATCCCATAAAGTGACATTTGCAAGTACATAGTGTGGCAGCAACCTCCGTTGAGCGGCGACCATTCTCCTTGAGTACCATCCTCCGTGATTTTGAGGGGGCGGTGCCCAGAGCACTTCCAGTGCATGTACCCACATTTGAAGCACTCACCATCTCCGGAGGTGTTAGGGCTCTAGGCATGGCGATTGTGCACTACAGTCAGATTTGCTGCCCTTGCATCTGTGAGAGGAAACAGCAATGGGGTATGTGTCAGAAGATTTGCTGGATTTTCAGGGCCTGCTTTATATGTGACTTACAAATTATGCCCCTAAGATTCTGAAACCACTTTTTGATGCAAGCTGGGGGCTTTTGGTCACATGCATATCCATAGAAGTGTCATGGTAACAACCTAAGAACTGAAGTGTATTTCACTATCTTTTTTAATTAATTGTTTTCACAAATCAAAGATGCTGTCCAGGTGCCACTTCCTAGGCCCGGCTGGCTTGAATCCAGTGGCAAAGTGAGCAAGGGACCCACATCTGCGCATACTGCTTTGTTCGCCCTAAGTTGGCAGGGTATGCCCAGGAGTGGGTCCCTTGCTCACTTTGCCACTGGATTCAAGCTAGCCTGGCTGATGAAGGGTGTTACCCCGAAACTGGTCCCAGGATACTTCTTTCTGGTTCAAGGAAGACCTGGCTTGGCAGTTCGGGCTGGACTGTTCCCATGAGGCACAGGGTCAAGACTGATTTGCATATAGCTGGGTCTGAACTGAGGTGGCAAAGTGAGCTAAAGAATGATGATGAATTCAACCCAGATCTGTGACTGGAGGTGAGTGTCTGAAAAGTTTCAGCGCTCCATCCATCATCTCCTTGTATTTGCATTGTGGAAAAGTGCCACACATCACCCTTTTAGGCAGCAATTGCTTTTGAAGAAGTCTTTGAATCCTTGCAGAGTGTTCTCAACTCCTCCAGTTTAGTTGGCAGAGTTTCAAATAGATACGGCCCAATACCTCGAGTGGTTCAAAGCTTAGGGGTGTGTTTTTGCCAGCTTAGCAGACATAGAATGTTGCATTATTGGCAGTAGACTCATGGGGCCCCACGGGTGAGATAGTATCAATGGCTCAGCTCTTCCAACCCCATAGACACTCACTCATGCAGTATGAAGTTTGGTCCTGAGTTTCAGGCTGGACAGTTGTCCATTCACCATGTCAATCAATCAGGGATTTGTAAAGCGCACTACTCGCCTGTGAGGGTCTCAAGGTGCTAGCGTTGGGTGTGAGCAGCTCCCTTAGGGTCATTAGACGAGCCAGGTCTTGAGGTCATTCATGCAGGCTCCGGTGTCTGCAAGTGTTGACCCACCCATGCTTTAGAACAGCACTCCACATCAGGGCTGCCGGGTGCTGGTTTTTTGGTCCAGAGAGCACTCTCTGCTTCCTGCTGCTGAAACGGTTCTCAGTCTACCTAGGCGCTCTCTCCCTGGAGACTGCACCTCCTTTCGAACCAGATTGCCTCACAGCACTACTGGAGAGAGAGCACCTTTGCAGGGTAACCTGGGACTCTACTGTGTTTTCTGACAGTTTCACCTGGCGCTGTCTTGATCGGTTGTGGCTGTGCAAGTGAAGGAAGCCATTTTATCCTGCTGGTTTGACGTCAGTCATCACTTATGACATCATGTGCAGACACCCCGTGATGCATATGCCTCTCTGCGGCCTCAGCAAACGCTTTCTTGGTGCGGTCACTTCCCACTCCTTCGCCAGTGCAATGACAGGTATCCTGGTGAGAGAGAAAAGTACATCTTGATGAGGGACAGCCCAGCTTTTGTGAGTATTTGGGGCCACAACCTCACTTCACATTGAGAGCTCCTTGCACCCATGTGCGTTCGCGCGTAGAGCAAGTGCTCAGCAGTCAAAGACAAGGCAGCCTCTTAATACACAAGGTGAACCTGAATACACCAGTTTTAGCCCACATAATGGCTAAATGTATTAGGAACTTCTGTTGATGAACTGCTACAAGCTTGTCAATCAATTTTGATTGAACTGTCATAATCGTTGTGAAAACACTATCCTAAAGTGACGTGCAATACATTGTGGATTCAAGGAAATCTGTCTTTTTGATTGAATCAGTTGGGAACAAATTTGCATTTTCAAATACTGATTACTGAATACGGCGCTCCCTTCATTGTGGTGTTTTTTATTGGAGGTGGTCCTGCAGTGGTGGGCTACAGAAGGTTGAGCGTGATTGATTGGATTAATAACATTGAATTGATATAGCAATAATCCTGTCCTGTGCACACCAGTTGGAAGCCCTCACCGCTAGGGATTATTATTGTTAGCCCAAATAATGCTTCATCTGGAAGCAAAAATGTACTGTAAACAAATCACCAGGATACGTCTGCATCAAGAAAATCAAGATATCTTGAGTAAACTTAGAATAAAGTGTTTAAAAAAATGCAATGATCGAGGGAGAAAGTAGTAAGATTATCTGCATTTGTATGCATACCCATTCCACCCAAGGTATGCAAGGCATTAAGAGTGCCCATGCTGTAAGGTACAGAAAGAACATAAAGTATATAGGAAAGCATATATTCGAATGGTGAGGTGCCCTAGTGCTTATGCTGTGAGGTACAGACAGAATATAAGGATATATATATATATATACCCAAATGGTGAGGTGATGGCATTTCACATCACCCCTGGCTCCCCTCAACGCCATCTTTCATTCCACAGCTAGACTCATGGTGGAGAAAAACTGGTTTTTAGATCTCCCTGATTCTAAAAGAACTTTACTGGTCACCACTGGAGGTCCGGATCAAGTTTAAGATCACACTACAGCAGAGCAGAGTTCCTCTCTAGTCAGTCAGTCAAACAAAAGTTTATTTGGACTTGTTAGTCCTAAAATATTTAAAATGTCCATAAATACAGACTCTTAAAATGGCATATCCTGAATCAAATGTATCATAAAAATTCATACATTCAAAATTCATTAGTCTTTCCATCAATCCTTATAAAGTACTGTATATCTGTTAATATTTTAAAACAAGTCTTTCAGTTCTATTCACATCTAAGATTTTTTTTTACTTTTTAATAAACTTCCCCATAGCGCAAGCTATATCTAAGTTACTCATTATAGTTAAAAGATCTACTGCTTGTACCCTATTTGTAATTCTAGTTCCTCTCTAACCTCCTCACACTACCTGGGGGCGAAAGTCTGACCAGCAAAATGTATTTAACATTAGAAACTCCAAAATGTAAGTCTTTCCTAGCACTCCTAGAACCAATGACATGTTGACTTTCAGGAAAGGACTCGTGACTTACTTATCTAAGTGTCACCTCGGTGCAAAGCGGCTTAGCATCCTTGCAGCCTAGTAGTCCCATCCATCCATCCTCACCGCCTACAGGAGGCCGCGTGGCATCCCTGACAAGCACCAGGTTACCTCCCTTCTGCTGTTCTTTCTTGCTGGTTCTCTCATTCTGTTCCCACATTCCTTTTGGCTTTGTTCATCCTCTGCCCCCTGCCCTTTTCCTTATGTAACCCCCTCATTTTTTTAACTCCTGTGCATTAAGTTTGGTTCTCTATTAAACGCTTTAATACATGACCTGGTAATAAAGCCCTATACAAAAACTTCAAATAAATACAAATGTTTTGTGCAAATGAGAAACATATTTGTTTTCTAACAAATTGACTGTTGAGTGGTCATTTGTTCATTGATCCAGTAGAGAAGGAAGTGTTTTCATCCTTTGTGGCTGTACGTCCTGAGGTCATCACCCAGGCAACAAACAAATGCTGTGAGCATTTGAAAATATGTAAGGAGGGCTAATATGTCCCAAAGTGGTCGGTACATGATTTCCGCTGCTGAGTCAGTCTGTTGAATTGTAGAACGATAAATAAATAATGTCAAATATATGTGTGTGGATGGCTCACAAGTCCCAGGGTGGACGGGTTATGGCTGTGTTGGTGGAGTTAACGTGCCAGGAGGTGGACCGCTGTGGGCACTGTTATTGGTCCGAAGCCCTGGGGAGGGAGTAAAACAGTCCTATTAGCACTATCCTCCTATGACCATTTATCACCGGCTGCATCCCAAGGCCCCGAGCTTCAACACAGGCGTAAATCACAAATATAGAAAACAAATATCTCAGCGGAAGCTGCTCTACCACACACAATCCACACACAATCCACACACAATCCACATATCTCTCGGTTCTTTTTTCGGACAGCTGGGTGTAAGCATACATATTGCAATATTTCTATTAATTATTTTTTTACATTTTAAAAACCATAAAATGCAATAGCGGACCCACAGACATAGCTAATCAATGTGGAACATTTATATTGTTAGATATACAATTTACCACTGCATTGTGTGTCCTACATGTATGAGTGCTACATTCTCCCCGCGAACAAATTTCTTACCCTGGGGGAAGTGTAAATGCACCGTTTTCCATAATTCCCAAACATTTTAGGGTAGGTTTTCTAAGTCCTCACAAGGGATCAGTACAGAGATGTTACTACTGCCCTCACTGCTATCTCGGGTTGTGTCTTGACATAGTAAAGCTAGCTGGGTTACGTGACTACCTTCTCTCCCACATCTTTCGAGCCAATCTTTTAATAGAAAGAGCCCCCCCAAGCTTTAACACAACACCAATTCCGACTCGTAGGTTTATCGAACGACAGCCCACCACCCAGCTGTCCTTGAGGGTCGTGGGGAAACCCAAGCTCTGGCAATACAGAGCCTGGCCAAGACGGGTGTTATGGTAACATCTGGCAAAGACCGGTATCAAATTCTGTTCTGTAGCTTAACATAATCTCCATAGGAGTGAACCTTATGATGATATCCAAGACAGGATATTAAGTTAGGTCACAGCTGCCCAGAATTCCTGCAAGGTAGGACATGTGGCGAACATATGCAAAATATCTGCTGCAAATAGGACTTATATAGGACACTTAGCGGGATATGTACAAGCCCCTATCGCCACGGGAACTTCTCTTTTAAGCGACGTTCCTATGGCGAGAGGGGCTTAGCCTTAATTACAAGGCAGCGTTAAGCCACTTAACGTGGCTTAACGCTGCCTTGTAAATAAGGCCCCCTTTCACGCTATGCCTACCGTGAAAGGGGTGGGCAATGGGTGTTTCCGATGGGTGTTCCACGCAACACCCATGGATTCTGATGCTGCCCCCTATTTACAAGGGAGATGTAAATAGGAGGCAGCGTCAGAATTAAGACCAGGGAAAGCCTGTTCTTACCCGGGCGTTTCTCCTCGTTTTTGCTGGTTTCATGGGTGCTGCGTTGTGCCGCACACATGAAAACAGCAAAAGGCCAATGATTGTTTATGTGCAAGAAGGTCCCCCTTCCTGCACATAAACAATCATTCATTTAAAATGCCGTTTTGCAGCTTCTTAATGCAGCACACATAGAAGTTACACAACGGCATTTAAAGATTCGCATGGGCGGGCAGCTGGGCCCAGGGTGACAGTATCCTGAGGGGGGCAGGGAGCTGGGTGCATTAAGGTGATTTCAGCAGCAGCACCCCTGTCATCTTGCTCCAGTCTTGGCTGTGCCCCTGTGTGCTCATTTCTGTCTAATTTGCAAGTTTAAAGCAGTTTTAATGCTTAATTATACTGTGGGCGATGTTTTAACACTCCATTCGCCCCCTTCCATGCCCTCCTTTCATCCTTTCACCCCTGCTGACACACACCAACACCCTCAACAGTGTGAGGCAGCAAAGCTATGAGTGGTTTAGGTGAGCTGGGGGAGGTCCGGAGATGTTTGTGTCCAGGGACCAGTCACTGCTCAGCCAGGGACTGACCTTTAAACACACAACGGGCCCCTGCTGCCTCATTCAATGCAGCAGCACCAGCCAGGGCGCCACATTTCTCTCCTCACAGGGCACTGTCTTAGCAAACGCCGGCTCTGATTACTGGCATGTGTTGGCATAGCAGCTGAGGGTGTGGGTAATGGCAGGAGCGGACGACAGTGAAGCTGGAAACACGGGTTCGCGTCTCGGCTGGACGCTAAACATCCTATGGGGCATTTCATCAACGGCCAGCGATAATTATCGCTGGCCGTTCTTAGCGTTAAAATATTTAACGCCGGCTATCGTAGATAATTATCGCCATGCTAGCACTGTATTAACAACGCTCAGCGCAATGGCAATAGCAATAGCGATGTTTTCCATGGACCATCGCTGGTTTTCCAGCGATGTTCCATGGAAAACGCGATACCCTTGAAAATAGGGGCCTGTGGTCTTAGCCACACAATCCACCCCCATGTTAAGTATGCCTTAGTCAGGAATTTAACAGACGTTAAATTCCTGCGTTAAGAAATACTTAGCGCGATTTAAATAATCGCTTCCCCGCATTGTAAATATCGTGAAGCTGCCTTCGTGATATTTACCCATGTTGTTTCCACAGACACGCCTACTTTGCATCTCATTAGCGATGCAAAGTTAGGCGCGCTGGAAACGGGAGCAAAATCAGCAAAACACGCGATAGCGTGTCTTTGCTGATAAGGCGATAAAATTATCGCCGCTTTTCGGCCGAAAACGGCCGCAAAAGCGGCGATAATTTGTTATCGCCGCATTGTTAATATGCCCCTATGATTCTGGGCAAATCACGGAATCTCCCCATGCCAAAGATGAATGTACCCATCTGTAATGCACCAGTGCCCATGTAAAGGGCTCTCATACCTTCTGATTGAGTTTGCGCGATTTGGAAAATGCCCCCCAAAAATAGTATTATGATACATAACATAGCCCAAACATATACTATATGAATTATGGCAAACCTCGACAATTACCACACCATATGAAGTCAATTTACCAGGGGCCTCGTCCATCCACCTCAGCATAGAACTATTTAGTAGTTTGCTAAATCTTCATTAACTAGATGTGGGGGCACTTAGCATAGTTTACAAAGCTACCAACTTGTTGCACACAATTCAAACAACAGTGAGCCGCGACACCTTGCACTGGTGCCAACAAGCAGACTTTTAAACCAAGTTTAAAATACGTTTTACCCTGAGGCTTTCCAACTCAACTTTTCTCCAGACTCATCTTTAAAAATTAGCATGGCGTTTAAATCTTAGGGGCATATCAGCAACAACCGGCGATAATTATCGCTCAGCGCACTTAGCGCTAGGATAATTATCGCCGGTTAGCGTGGATTTTTATAGCTGAGATAGCGTGCTATTAGCAACGCTTATCTCGAAAGCGATAAAAATCCTCACGCTAACTGCCTAACGTGAGATTATCGCTGGAAACCCAGTGATAATCTCACGCAATGTGGCGCTAGCTTGACGATAGGGACTCACAAACTTAGGCATGATATCCACCTTCCATAGGATATCATGGCTAAGTCAGTCCTGAAGCAGGCGTAAGGAAAGTAGCGATTACAGGGGTTATCGCTACTTTTCCTGCCGCTATGCTTCATAGCGTGTGGCTTGATGATAGGAGAAATGTCGCTTAGCGACATTTCTCCTGTCATGTCAGGTCAGGAACGCCCACTTTGCATCTCATTAAAGATGCGAAGCTGGGCGTTAGGAATTCCTAAGCTAACACAAGTTTTCACGCGTTAGCGTGAGCTTGCTAATTAGGCGATAAAATTATCGCCGCTTTTCAGCCGAAAACGGCCGCAAGAGCGGCGATAATTCTACCGCCTCGCCTTGCTGATATGCCCCTTAATCTCTACGGGGCTTATCAACAAGGGCTTTATCTCTGCTTTTTTGGCTTTAAAAGCCAAAAAAGGAGAGATAAAACTATCGCCCTATCAACAACAGGGTGCTAACATGCAAATTTGCAGGTTAGCACCCTTTTACTCTACGCTTCCCCTTGCATCTCTAATGAGATGCAAAGGGGGCGTTCCAGAGTAAAATAATAGGAGAAATGTCGCTAAGCGACATTTCTCCTATTATCAAGAATGTGGCTAACCCTGTTAGAGACAAAAAAAGCAGCGCTAACCGCGGTTAACGCTGCTTTTTTACGTCTGGTATTTTTCTGACTTAGCCATGATATCCTATGGAAGGAGGATATCATGGCTAAGTTTGTCTGTCCCTATCAACAAGGTAACGTGAGATTATCACTGGGTTTCCAGCGATAATCTCATGTTAGCCTGTTAGCGTGAGGATTTTTTTCGCTTTTGAGATAAGCGTTGCTAATAGCACGCTATCTCAGCGATAAAAATTCACGCTAGCCGGCGATAATTATCGTAGCGCTAAATGCGCTTAGAGATAATTATCGCGGGTTGTTGTTGATATGCCCCTACGTTTTTGGGAAAACGTGAAAGGCTGCAGCAAGAACGTGCTACTGACAACATGCATTCTTGGTTAGGAAAAAGCATGACGTGAATAATGCATCTGTGCATTCTATTGTGTGCATCAGACAGTGGTGGGAGCGTACTTTGTCATATCCATTGCATTGCATTTGTTTTGAGACCCAGAAAGCTTCAAGTGTGAAATGTCTCTTCAAATGTACGAAAAGATGGGATTTCCCTGATTACAATATACCGAAGCACTCCCCAATTCAACCTTTGGAGAAGGGCTTTGTAACCAATCATTTAGCATTTCATATACCGTGACAACACAGAGGCTCTATGTAATGAGAGAGGTGCAGAGGTTAGACACCCGGCCGTAACTTGGTCACCAGTGGTCGCTGACTGGAGTCTCACACACGTGTTGTCACATGAGCCCGACTCCAAGAGAGACCGGTCGGGGCTGACCACTACATCTTGCCAGGTTTGTCATTGGTAGCAATGCTTTTGCGAGCTACAGTATTGATGGCCGTGCAAGTGACAGAGGCGAGGCCCAGGCACGCAGCGCAGCGCAGCAGATACATACACATGTACTACAAGTCCAGGACTGCGTGCCGGCAGCGGTAGAGAGGACAAGTTCTGCCCAGGACCGGGCCGGTGGGCATAGCCAGCTAGTAAGCAATCTGCAGTCATGGTGCTGTCACTCAGAGATCCCCTCAGCAGTGCAATCAAGCGCTGCTCACACTGGCAGAGTGATTTCCAGCCAGTGGCCTTAAGTAAGGTGGCAGAGGTCGCAACAGGTGACGTAGGGGGTCACAGTTGCGGCCCCCGGCGACCCCTAATTGACGTCCATGATCTTAGGGCAGACTTCCACATTTGCCTCCTGAATCTGACTCACACTGGCAAAAACCATGTCTATCCTAAAGGAATGTCTGTGTGGAGATGAATAAAAAGTATAACCCGACTTGGGGGCATATCAGCAACAACCGGCGATAATTATCGCTAAGCGCACTTAGCGCTAGGATAATTATCGCCGGCTAGCGTGGATTTTTATCGCTGAGATAGCGTGCTATTAGCAACGCTTATCTCAAAAGCGATAAAAATCCTCACGCTAACTGCCTAACGTGAGATTATCGCTGGAAACTCAGCGATGATCTCACGTAGTGTGGCGTTAGCTTGATGATAGGTACTCACAAACTTAGCCATGATATCCACCTTCCATAGGATATCAGGGCTAACTCAGTCCTGAAGCAGGCATAAGGAAAGTAGCGCTAACAGGGGTTATCGCTACTTTTCTTGCCGCTATGCTTCATAGCGTGGGACTTGATGATAGGAGAAATGTCGCTAATATTTCTCCTGTCATGTCAGGTCAGGAACGCCCACTTTGCATCTCAATAGAGATGCAAAGCTGGGCGTTAGGAATTCCTACGCTAACGCAAGTTTTCACGCGTTAGCGTGAGCTTGCTAATTAGGCGATAAAATTATCGCCGCTTTTCAGCCGAAAATGGCCTCAAAAGCGGCGATAATTCTATCGCCTCGCCTTGCTAATGTGCCCCTTGGTTGGATATAATGCCCTCCATACATCACGCATCCCATGTAGGCGGACTAATTCAAGAATAGAAGCCCTTGTTTTCACCACACAAGGAAAGGCGGAATGATTAGTGGAATCAATACTGTAGTCCATAACAGAGTTACATTCACCCATTATCAGTAACTCCTCAGACCAATCCAGTAATTCAGAACAGAGCACATCCAGGATCCCAGGCTCATCTACATTTTCCCCATGAACTCTACACAACATGTACTTCTGGCCATATATTAACAACTTGACAATCACCCACCTACCTGCCCCTAGGGTCCACTGCAGTTTTTATTATATTAAGCTCAAGTCTCTTATCCACCAAAATGGCTACCCCACGTATAGAATCAGATAGAGATGTACATGCAATAGTATTGTACCCGAGATGCCTTAACAGTGAGGGGTCCTTATGAGCAAGATGAGCCTCAGTTATAGAGATAAAAATTGCAGTTTATATAATCTCTTCCTGGACTAATTGGCATTTGCTAGACAAGTTTAGGCCGGAAACATTCAAGCACATGCATTTTTAACCTAACCATTAAAAAGGACCCATCTCATCATCTTCAGGTGCCCGAAACCCAATTCACAGTATGCGAAAAAAACATCAAATCATAAAGTGACCATTGATCATTCTGACTTATTTCCCACCTCACCACAACCACTGCAACTTTGGCAAAGATTGCCATTGTAACCTCCTTAACAAAGCCACCCTTCTGAACCCCCCGCCCCTGTTTCTAACGAAAGGAATCATCCTCCACCACTTTGCTGTTGATGACCATGACAGCCCCTAGAGACTCCCTCCCCTTATCCCCCCCACCCACCAACTGCACACATTGCTACTAAGTGAGAAGAAAAAGAAAGATAAAAGGATATGAGGAAAGTAAGAATAATGAAGAAATGGGCTATCCCAGATTCATAGAAAAGAAAAGAAAATAATGTAACCTGATTAGACCCGCCCAGATGGCGAGGAAAGCCAAACTCAAAAACATCATCCTTATTTCCAAGCTAAGACAGCAGAAAACATATCTTACATTACGATTCTATGATGTAGTTCCTTGAAAACTATTAATAGTGCGCACAGCATCTTGTTCTGTATCACACATCTGTGTGTGACCATCTTTAATGATCTTTAACTTGGCAGGTTTCTGTAAAAATACTTGTTCCCAATCAGTCTGTAGAAGATCAATTAGTTGGCGGATCTTCCAGCGGCTGTCCATAGTCGATTTACACAAGTCAGAATGGACTGAAATCCACATTGCATCAACAGCCACAGGCATAGCTGAGCGGGCCCTCAAAGAAATTGCCTGCCTCAGCAAAAAATTGCCAAAGTAGATTAGGATTGGGCGGGGATGTGATGATGTAGCATTGCCGGTAGCGGCATAACTGCTACGGGTTAAAGGATGACGATGCGCACGGTCAATTTGTGAATACATGTCCCAGTCACTGAGATCAGGAAATTTCTTCCCAAACAAATGCACTATGAACTGCTGGGGATCATCACCCTCTTTTTCTTCCGGTATTCCAAACATGGGAAGATTATTTCTCCTCTGGCAGTTCTCCAAATCTTTAATTTTCGTCTGGATGAACGCCAACTGTCGATTCCCAATAGATTCTACATAGCCGTTCCCACTTCCTCAGTATTGGCCACTCATTGCTGAAGCTCGACCATGTCCACTATGAGAGTTGAAACCTTACTTGTTACTTCTACTAGAGATTGCCGGATTAGGGCAGCATTTGCTTGGACTTGAGCATAGTGCTGATGTGCTTCTGTTCTCTGAGCCTGTACGAGATTGAATAATGCCAGAAGAGAAGACTTGTGTGCTCCATTTGTTTTAGGCATTTCTGTTACTTTTAAGAAGCGAGACAGCTTCAGGGTTGAGGGAGGTATAAGAGCAGGACCCAGTCCAACAGTCTGTCTAACCCTTGGCGTTGGTTGATCCCTAGAGTAGAAAGTAGAAAGTCGAGAAATTAAGGTCTTAATGTCTCCTTTCGAGATGACCCAGTCACAAAAGGGCTTCCTTTAGCCCCACCTTTAGCATCACGGTTTGCTGCCCTTTGCTTTATGCGCGGGGCTACAGATTCTCCTAGCAGGTTAAATCCTTTGTGCTTCTTACTGTTGCCCCTATTACTCTGGGTAGACTGTTTATTTTTCCTCACTTGGGGAGCATCAGCATCTGGTCCGTTAAGCCCCCATCGGTCTCAACAGTATTGCCGTTGTAAGAATTAGAAATATCAAGACTGGCAGCAGTAGGGGCAGGGGTAAGCACAGATGGATCGGAGCTCAAAGCATGCTGTGGTGGGGCGGGTGGAGATAGTGCAGATGCCATCGTGAGGAGAAATTCACTCCCCTCCGGCCCTGCCCTCCAAGTGTCCCGTAGCCCCCTCATTTTGACTCACTGTGATGATGGGAGACTCCAAGCCTGGGTTGTCAACTGGCTCCTGCTGAAAGGGATTTAAAGGAGCTGCGGCAAGAGCATTTTCTAATGTTCCAGGCAACCCAGTCTTGTAACTTTGTTGCAAACTTGAATATTTAACTGACTTAGCAACAATGTTGCCTCCTTGCGACAGACACTGCAGCGAAGTAGGCAAAGGATCTGTCCCCACCGTTTGAGCTGCTGCAATTAATGTTTCTGTCAAAGAAGACTCTTTCCCTGGTGCGGCTTGCTCCTTGCTGCAGGCCTGGAGCAGGCTGGCTGCCATGCCAGACCTGAGTAGTTTCAAAATCAGGCACCCTATTTGCGAGGCACGACCATCAGCTGGGAGCAGAGGAGAGCCTACTCCATCCTCTGCTGCAAGTGCAGGATCAGAATCCCCCACACGGGTTTTGGCTGTGACATGGGCTGCTCGCCCACCTTGAGGTATGTTTGGGCGCTGCTGTGCCATAATGGTGAATTTCGACCCCGAGTTGCCGATAGAGACACAAAGACGTGCCAACTGCTGAATCTGTCGGAGAAGAACCAGCCGGGATCCCCCACCTGTACAGCTGCCACATAAACCCCACTTATGAGTTCTCGTGGCTCGCAGCTACAGCTGTAGGCAATGAGCAGGTGCGCAGCTGAGGTGCGAGCAGAGCGGTGCAACCGTGGTCGGCGGTGGTCAGAGAGCAAATGGGGAGAGCTCGCTCACAGCTGCGGTATCAGCCCTCCATCTTCCTACCGCCCAGAATCACAGAATGTTGAGTCAATGCTGAGACTCAAACCAGGTTCCCCAGTTTCAAAGTTGGCAGCTCTGGCTGTTACACCGCATCCTCTCCCCAAAATTTGTGTATCCCAGCAGCCTATATGAAGCTGTTTAGAATGTTCTTAACAAGCATTGCATAGCCAATAGGTCTCGCTTATTGGACCTTATAAGTATGTAGCCATGCAACACATTATCCTTGGTGCTGTGCCACTAGTGATTGAAGAGCTATACAATTACAAACAGGGGTGGATGGAGAGGGTAGAGAAGCACCAGAAGGGGCAGAAGGGTGAAAGGGGAAAGAAGCAACACAAATAAAGAACCTAAGGGAAAGGGAGAGGGTACACTAGCCCAGTACATATGACCATCAATTAAAATGAATGCTAAAAAATTGTGATAAAAGTGGAAGGCATGGAACAAACTAGATGGGACACATGCTGCCAGATGTCCATTAACGGGGAGCAGAGGCTTGGGCAGATTCCGTTTCCCCAGTGATTTACAGGTCTCTCCAGTTTTTCAAATTCATGTCTCAGTATATTATAGCCCAGGATTTCTACCTTGCATTTTTTGTATTTGTAGTTCTTTAATCCCATTATTGAATCAGGACTACAAATACCAATATTCAAAGCAAAATCTTGAACTGGATGAGCAATTTATACATGATTGAGAGCTCTGGAATAAATTAGTTAAGCACACTGGCGTGAGCAAGAGAGCCACCGGAGACAATACAGAGGGTTATAGGTCAGTGAGAGCCCCAAGGGAAGCTCTGACTCAAGAGACAGTGTTTAAGTTGAACTCCTCTTTGGGGCACCATCCAATGCCATATTGAAACCGTTCCAGTCCAATTCTCAGCAGAGCAGGGGCGTGCATCCTGCATCGAGAAGGCTGTGGTACCTGCGAATGCTGAGCTTCTGGAAGAGCGGGTACCACAACGAGAACTAGCAGTGTAACAATTGCTCCTTCTTCATGCTGCTAATGCTGCACTAGCACCGGAAGCGACCACTTCAAGCACACCCAATGCACCATAAACACTAGACCTCACCTTTACACTGATCTTGCACGGCTGTATATAAGCCCCAGCTTTGGCTATTGGTATCAATACTTGTTTCACTACCTTGTTTTCGTGCAGGCATGTCGTGCACTAAAAAAAACCTGATGAACTGGAAACCATGGAATGCCCATGAATGCAGAGGACAGTGATCTGAACAGCAAAGGGATAGATAGTTGATGCCAAACCTGTGCATTTCGAACAGGGCGGCCATCTTGGAAAGAAGTGGTTCCCGCAGATTTGTTTGATTTGTTTATGTAGCACATGGCACACTGCAAACTGAATTGTCTCTAGAGCACAGGCAATGAGTTGGAATACGTGGAGACGGATATAACGGAAGTGGCTCGAATAATACAAATGTTCTACGCACATGGCTGTCACTGTGTGGCGAGCTACAGACGGCTCCTCCTGAGTATCCGTCTTCTGTGTCGATGCCTGGGGGCGTGGCTAGCTCCTGCTTGGCTGTGTACTACAGATTGAGCGTGACGCAGCACTGGTGTGTCGCCGAAACCACAACCCTCCGAGGCTGCGAGGTGTTTTTTCAACTGTAAGGGGTGAGGAGCAGGAGGGGGTAGGAAGGACGATGCAATGAAATACTAGCCCAAAAGCTGAGCACGCACCCACAGTGTAACAAGAGCAGGAAATAAATAAATAGTCCACCAAACAAACTGTTAAACAACCAAAGCATGAAGATACAGTACTTGGTCCCTGCTCTATGCTACGAAACAAAAGACATAAAGCAGGGACAAGGGGAAGAATTGACCAGTAGCCCGCAGGTTTTTTTTTAAAGACACTGAAACAATAAAATGAGTTCAGAAGTTGAATGAGCAATAAAGATGACTTTAAATGTTGTCTTTGTCCAGTTATATTTGCTGTGCGTTCAAACCTAGAGGCCAAATGTCAGGCTGGGTCTTCTGAGAAATTGCTGCTTATTCCTTTAACGTGGAGATTGGTGTTTATTCTTTGATTTCTGGCTGCAAAGTGAGAGTATTTTTTAAAGTGAACTATGTGCCATTCTTGCTGGAGTACAAAGACAAAGATGTACAACCTTATTGTTTTTTGTGCAAACATATATTATTTGAAGGGAAGGTTGCAGGATGTCAATTTTTCTAACACAATACAATTTGAATACATGCATATGTATTGTACAAATATTTCAAAATACCCCAGCAGTGAGGAAAGCACAACTGAAGCACTGTTATTGTAATTCTGAAGTTTAATGGAAGCAAAGATATTTAATAGGATCAAAACAGATCACGATACTTCGTGGTGTGCAATTGATAATTAGTCACTAAAAATCCATTTTCACACTTTGTTGGTTGAGTGGTAACTACCTTCATCAGTACAACTGCATGTCTAATGTAGTAGCCATTTCAATTAAAAATGTGTTGTCCGTAAATGATAAAGTGGCATATTATCAAGCAAGGCGATAAAATTATCGCCGTTTTAGCGGCAAAAAACTGCTGCTAAAACGGCGATAATAGGCTTGATAATATGCTCTATGGAATTCCAATTGAAGCCCATGTTAGATGTGAAGGATGTCTAACATGAGCTTCAATTGGAATTCCATAGAGCATATTATCAAGCTCATTATCGCTGTTTTAGCGGCAGTTTTCTGCCGCTAAAGCGGCGATAATTTTATCGCCTGGCTTGATAATATGCCCCAATGTGCGACCATACCGTGCTATATATATATATTTGCGACAGTGTGATCCAAAATGTAGGACCAGCAACATACCACACCCCTACTACTCTCCTGCTGAATGGGCGTGACTAATTTGCTACACTTGGGGGCATATTATCAAGATACGGCGTTAGAATTATCGCCGCTTTAGCGGACTGCCGCTAAAGCGGCGATAATTTTAACACCGTGCTTGATAATATGCCCCTTGGTCTTTGTGCAACATTTTTATTTTTCACCTTCTCCAGAACATCGATGATGTAAAGCTGATGGCAGCACCCCTGCTCTGCAAATTCTTGCAGCACTACTGTCCTTTGCTGGTTGAATTTGTGTTGAGATCTGTACTGGAGGGCATAGAGTGCTTGCCCACCCTTGAGCTGTAACACTGCACTGTGCTTCGTGCTGTTTACACTTTTTTGCACAAACACAGCTGATGACTTAATCAGTGTGTGCCTCCTAGTAAATCTGGTGTTGCTAACTTTATTAGCATTCACACAATACAGCAGTACAGATTTTCACGCATGGCTGCATTGCACAAATGTTGGCGAATCTGTGCCATAGTGGCTAGCAAGGGTTTAATATGACTATACAAGGATTTGCTTACAATACTGTTTCTGGTGCATTAAACATGTCAGCCGCAGGCCCACTGGGTTGGGAGCTGGCCCCACATCTTTGGACCTTCTCCTGTGGAATGAGTGTTAGTTATTGCCATTCATATGAAGATGTTTTAGTACCCAAGATGGAAATGGAACAATGAGAAGTTTGGGTTTTGCAGTCAGTCAGTGCCCGCCCTTCTAAAGCACTGCATTGAAGGGTTTCCATTCATAATTGATAGGAAGGAAGGAAGGACTACAATAGCCGCACTTCGATCTGAAGTGAATTTTAAATGCTCTTACGTATTTTATAAAGTCATGGCTAGATGACGTGGAAATGTGATTGCCCACAATATGGTGAGGTGATCAAGCAATGCAGGTATCAGTGGTTCAATTGCCAGTCCCTTCTACAGATAACTATGATCAGAGTGTGGTACTTGGCACAATATCTGAACAAAATAATTCAAAAATAAAAGAAGGGGGCCCCTGCCAACTACTCTTGGATTTACAAGGAGCAACATCTTTGACTCAAAGACTGCCTCCACCTCATCATTGTATTTTAATTAGAAACAGAGGAAGTATCCCTTTTATTATTCTAATGAAAGGGGCGGAGGCAGTGGATCTATGAGACGGCCGCTTTTAATCACCCTGCAGCCAGACTTGTCCTGCATCTCCCTAGAGGAACCCACATCACCCCCTACTTCAGGGAACTCCACTGACTCCCTGTACAGAAAAGATGCCAGTTTAAGCTCCTGACCCTGCATACAAGGCCATACACAACTGTGGACCCGCCTACTTAAACCACCGCCTGAACGTCCATCAGCCCACCACACACATTCACATCCCTTTCTCTAAGCCTCACCCCACATCCCATGTGGCAGATGCGGAGGTCACACCTTCTCCTACATAGCAACAAAGACATGGAATTAGCCACCATTTCAGCTATGTACCTCCATATCTCTTCCAAGTCCCTGAAGACCTGGCTATTTGGCTACTCAACTGGACCATGCCAGCATCTGGATAACCTCACAGGTGACAAGTAGCGTTCTACAACTTTATTGATTGATTGCTTGACTTCCGCTTACCCAGGCCATGTCTAGGGTCCGGGACTGAGTCGGAGTCCGTCTATGGAGTGCCTTAGGTGCGGTGCAAGCAGCCCACACAAGGCTTGTTCCAAGGATCTGGGGCCCAAGCCAGTGAATTCATGGGTCTCTTTCTTGCCGGACCCTGCACAGAGGAGGCAAGATGGTGGCAGCCCAGTAGTAACAAATTGTGCTATGCACTGGGGAACCAGAGGAGAAGATGCATGGCCTCCAGGTGTACCAGTACCTATGGGTTAGCCCTGGGTTGAGCATGGATGTGACTGAGTGAGGGCCGGAGAGAAGGAGTCTGCTTGGAAGAGAAGAAGGGAGGAGGACCGGGCCCGAAGGCAGGAGTCCTTCCTATTGACCTGAAGCCTGCCAGACGTTTGTGTTGTATATACTTCTTTTTATTTTAAGAGAATTTTATTATTTTAAAGCAGCAAATAAGGACATAAGATACAGGCAAAAGTGATACAATTGATATCAGACAAGGATAAATAATATGATAAAAATGAAATTAAATAAGAAGAAATATAACATTAACATTCATTAATCTGCAAATATCATATAAATAAATTAATTAAGGAAGAAAAAATTGATATCCTGCAGAAGTAATTATCAAAAGTATCACCAATTGATAGCAAAATATGGATGAGAGGAAGAAAGAAAGGAAAGAAAGGAAAAAAGAAAAGACGGAGAGAATAGGAAAGAGATGAAGAAAGAGAAAGAAAGACAGGGAGGAGTGAAGGAAGAGGAGAAGATTTCCAAAGGATTCATCCAACACACAGGACAACAATAACCAGACAACATTAACCAGACAAATCAAAAGGATATTGATCCACCAACCCCTCTGAGGCCAAGTCCATATACGTATCTAAAGCTTTCCAAACACCAGCAGATATAGAAGGAGAGAGATGAGCATGATCCAGTGACGTGTGAGCACTTCGTAAAAAGGAAACCCAAGCCCACCAAGTATGGTAAGAAACTGAAGAGAACAATTTCCACTCCATAAGAATTACTTTGACTGCAATAGTCAATAAAAGATCCAGCAATTGTAATTCCAAGGGATCTAAAGGCAGAGGGACCTGGGCCGCCAACGGACCTAAAAGAATTAAAGGAAAAGAAAGTTGAAACTCAATATTAAAGATAATCATAAGGTGTTTGTGAATTAAATCCCAAAAGGGTTGGAGAAGGGAACACTCAAAGAACATATGTTGAAAGTCGCCTGGTACAAGACCACAACTCCAACACAGATTGTCTTCTTTGAGATTTAGCGAATACAAACGAATGGGAGTCCAGTGAAGAAGATTAATAGAGAAAAACTTAGACTGCATTAATGAGGGGGCGATTTTATTACGAAGAGAAAGTTTACCAATATCTTGCCATGTGTCTGAAGAGATATGATCGGTAACACTATGATCAAAATGATGTAGCCATTTTTGCTGTGCGCCAGTTTGGGAAGGAAGTGTAGAGGACGACAAGAATTTGTAAATCCTAGACGCTACATGACCAGTCCTGATCCATATTTGAAGCAGCGTAATCGTAGGGGAAGAAGGATGAAGGTGCACTTTAGCAAGTGCTACCTTTATCTTAAGAAAGGTGTAAAAGTCTAAGTTAGAGAGGGAAAATTGTGGAGCTAGGGAGGAGAAAGGGAAAGGATCATTATTGGAGTCATAGAGATGTTTAACAAGTGAGATACCTTTCCCAGCCCAATAAGACATCAAACCTGGATCAATATTAATTTTGATTTTAGAATTCCGCCAAATAGACGACCATCTAGTTTTATGCAGTGGAATTGCCACTTTCTTATCCACCTTGCGAACTGCAGCAATAGTGTCTAAAATAATAGATCGAGAAAATGGAATAGAAAGGGTATTCGTGGTTAAAAAAGAGGCAGTCGGCAGAGGGGAGGCTAATTCTTGTTCTATTAGCAACCAAGATGGAACATGAGTAGAGGGAGAAGAAAACCAGAGAGCACCCTGAGACGCCAGAAAGGCAGTTTGATATTTCCCCCAATCAGGAAGATTACAGCCACCCATATCGTAAGAATTTATAAGCAATTCTAGCCCTTTTGTCATTCCATAGAAATTTGGAGGTGAGTAAATCAAGTTCGTGAAAGAAGGAATCAGAGAGCTTTTCCGGCAGCATAGAGGAAACAAAATTAACAATAGGTGTTATCATCATTTTAAGAGTCTGCAATCGACCCCACCAGGAAATATGCTTCGGAGACCAAGTTTCTAAAAGACGTCGCACCTTAAGAATAGTTTGAGATTCATTATAAGTAGCCGTAGCATAAAGGGTGGAACAAAAATAAATACCCAGATATTTTAGTTGTTGAGATTGCCACTTAAAGCCCGCCGAACCCATATGAGAAGAGAAACAGTACGCATTTAAGGGGAACATCTCTGTCTTATCTTTGTTCAGGGTATATCCTGAAACCCTTGAGAAAAGAGAAATCGTATCAGAGATAGCAGGAATGGCCAGTGCAATATCGTCAGAAAAAATAAGAACATCATCCGCATAAGCAGCTGTTTTTATCTGATGAGACCCAAAAGAGAAACCCTTAATGTCTGGATGTAAGTCAATCATTCTGAGAAGAGGATAAATGGATAACAAAAATAAAAGAGGAGACAAGGGACATCCTTGCCTAGTACCCTGGCGAAGGTTAAAAAAGGACGACGTAGCTCCATTTACTCGTATGTTAGCTCTGGGTCGGGAATAAAGAGACATAACCATACGGATAAAAGAATCACCAAGATTATGTGCACATAAAACAGCTCGTAGAAAAGGCCAAGAGACCTTATCAAAGGCCTTTTCAGCATGAAGGGCCAAGGCCGCCGCCGGAAGATTGGATCGCTTGGCTGAACCGAGAATGTGACAAAAAGTACGGATAATATCATGCGCAAGACGACCCTTAACAAAACCTGTTTGGGAAGGATGAACCAAATGAGGAATAAAGGATTCTAAATGTTTAGCCAAGATTTTAGCAAAAATCTTAGCTTCCATATTAAGAAGAGAAATAGGGCGAAAATTTTTCGGGTCCGAATGATCTTTTCCTTCTTTGGGGATTACTACAATAGTAGCATCAGCAGCAGAACCAGACACGGAACCATCTTTAATAAACGCATCAAAGACGGATTGAAGTTGCGGCACAATCACAGACAGAAAGGTTTTATAAAACAAAATAGGATATCCATCAGGACCTGGAGCTTTACCGGAGCGAGTAGCTTTAATCGCAGAAATAATTTCGTCAGAGGTAATCGGGCCATTCAAAGAGTTATTATCTTCCTCCGATACAGTTTTCACAGGAACTGTCTTTAAGAACTCCTGGCATTGTTCAAAAGAAGATTGAGTAGAGGGGGTATATAAATTATTATAAAAATCTCGAAAGACCTCAAGAATTTCTTCAGACTGAAATTTTTTCTTACCAAGATGGTCATTAATAGAAGAGATTTGGGAAGATTTATAAGAAGATTCCTGGAACTTTAATGTAGCCGCAAGCATCTTTCCAGCACGATTTTTTAACAACAACTTCTTAGATTTCTGAGCCTGAAGATTGAACAAGAGAGGAGTGAACCAAAAGATAATCAATGCGTGAAAAAGACGAATGGGGGGAAGAAAAAAAGGAAAAATCACTGCCATTGGGATTATGAAGACGCCAGACATCCTGAAGATGAATAAGAGAGCACATATTAATCATTTGTTTATGTGAATTAGGGGGACGAAAATTAAAGGCAGAATTCCTATCTAGGATGGGATCCATTGGTAAATTAAAGTCTCCACCTACAATAAGATTACCAGAATGAGGTGTGTCATTTAGCTTTTTGGTGATTGCTTTCCAAAAAGACGGAGAATCCTTGTTAGGGGCATAAATATTCATGACAAAGAGATCAACATTACCATCAGACAACTTAGATAGTAACCAACGTCCCTCTGTATCCTGTTCAGAGGAAACAATAGACAAACCAGAATGTTTAGAAACTAAAGTAATTACCCCATTTCTTTTGCCACAAGCATCTGAACAAGCAACATCAGAAACCCATTCTTTCTTCAAAAATAGCGCCTCTCTGACGGAGACCTTCGTCTCTTGAAAAAGGACTAGATCCGAAGAAAGAGATTTGTAGTAGTCTAATATCTTTGACCTTTTTACTGGGTGATTTAACCCTTTCACATTAAGGGAAAGTATATTCAATCCAATCATAGAACCAATAATAGGGAAAAATGATGCACCATATATAATATAGGATATACAGCGACCATGAAAAGGCACCTCCACACACTAGACAACAACACGAAACAGGGAGAATCCAAGGAGGAAATCCGAAGAGAAAAGGAGAAAGAAGAGGAAAAAGAAAGAAGGAAAGTGTAAAGAAGAAGAAAAAGAAGAACCAACAAGGAAGGTCTGAAAGAGACCAAATTCATACCAGGGGGAACATGGAAAGATGAGCAAGGGGACCATCACGAGGAATAAATACAATCAGCATAAAGGGCCCCAATACAAAACATAACCGATTATACTTAATTAAGAAAAAAGAAATATCTGAAATATGAACTAGAATTAATTGTAATATTCAAAAACAATTCATCATGTAAGACTATAAAGGCGACATGTACATGCCAAATTGATAAAAAGGTAACATGTAAAGTATATCATAAAAGAATGGAGAAAGTAGAAGAGAGAAAGATAGCTAATGCTACAAATGGAGAAATGAGGAAAAATAAGCCAATAACTATCTTCTAATATTAGGTAGAGCGAAACCAAAGCAGACACCAGGAAGAGCCGTAGAGAAAAAAGAGAAAGAAATATATTTCCAAAGAAGACTATAAGATAAAATATGAAGAGAATAAATGAGACATAATAGATAGAGGCATAAAATAGCTGAACCGTTATAACACTCAATAAAGCCCTAGGGCAGATAAATAGAAGAAACCAGTATATATTTAAATATGTAAAATCTAAAGATAGACATCTAATTGACTATCCACAAATATATAAACTTATTATACTAATGCAAGTCAAAGAGGCACGAGTATCGTAAATATATAACTATAGAAGTAAAAAACATGAGACTAAAAGTGCAATATAAATATATTAACTTAGAACTAGTAGAGAAAGGCAGTTAAAAAAAAAAGAAAACAAAACAATCAATGATATAACCATAAAATAGATATAAAAATTAGCTATACAGAAAGTAGAATTAACTCTATTTATAGCAATTAATAAGCGTCTATGAGGCAATCTATGTAACCCATCCATAAAAAACAATCAATGAAGCCCTATGGAAGATAAATAGTCTTTAAAAATGTATATCAAAAGATAGGCATCTAGTTAACTGTCCACAAATATATAAACTTGTTATACTAATTTAATTTAAAGAAGTAAGAATATCGTACATAGATAACCATAGAAGTAAAAACACATGAGAATATAAAGTGCAGTATAAATATAGTAATTTAGAGCTAGTAAAGAGAGGCAGTTAAGAATAATAAGTAAACAAACCAATCAATGATATAACAATAAAATAGATATAACAATTAACTGTACAGAAATTAAAATTACCTCTGTATATAGCAATCAATAAATATCTATGAGCAATTTATGTAACCAATCCAGAAAATAATACAGATAATAATCAAAGGCGTACTCCATAGAGACAAAACAACAAGAGAAAAACAACACGCGAAAAGACCAAATAAAAGTACGGCAATGGAAGTAACATTAATTGGGGTCAGTAAGAAAGGAAGAACAAAAAACAGAGACAAGACCAAGTCACACACAAAACTTCTAAGGAAATAAAAGAAGTCATAAAGTGAGGTAAAAAAGATCCGGAACCTGCCATGGACAAAAAGCAAGAAAGGAGGAAAAAGATTGATAAGCACAAAAAAGAAAAACAACGAGCAAGAGAGAGGACACCCTATAAAGAAAACAATACCAAGAAAGATTAGAAAATACAAAAAATAAATATATCAGAGATAGTAGTTCACTACAACATAAAGATATGAGGGTAGAACAGATAAGGAAAAGGAGAAAAGAAACACAGCCCATCACATAGCTTACAAAGGCACGCACGAAAAAAAAAAACAAACGCACACCAACAACAGTGGGCAATAAGACCACCACGCAGATCTAAAAAAGACAAACTTAATAGATCTGGAAAAGAGAAAACACAATGCAGTTATATGAAAACACATCAGGTGCCAGAGGAACCAGGATCCCGTGAGGCTTCCATTTGAAGATCCATCTGCAACTCCATCTGATTATCCAAAAACGAAGCCAAATCAGCAGGTTCATCGAAGATTCTGGAACGACCTTTGAAGGTAATGCGGAATTTTGAAGGACCAGAAAAAGAGAAGGGGATATTCATCTCAGAGAGACGCTTCCGGAGATTAAGAAAGCCTTTCCTCCTTATTACCGTGTCTCTGGCAAAGTCCTGAGAAATTGAAATGCGATGGCCATTCATGAGACAACTTTAACCTTCCGCATATGAGCCAGAATTTGCTCCGTATGTTGATGGCGCAGTGGCTTAAAAATTATCGCTCTTGGTTGCGTGGCTGATTTAGAGCGAAAGGTGGGAACTCTGTGTGCCCGTTCCAACTCAAAGTCTCTTTGAAATGAAATTTGCAGCGTAGAAGGAACCCATTTATATAAGAAATCAATCATAGAAGGTGCATCTTTCTCAACTTCCTCTGGAGGACCAAAAATGCGCAGATTAGATCTGCGATTACGATCTTCTTGATCCGGGAGATCCCTCCGCAATGCCGCCATTGAGCGCTCAAACTGGCAAAGAGACCTAGATTGTTTTTGTATAGTATCTTCTGCACCACTAATACATGTTTCTGTGGCTGAAACACGAAGGGACAGAGCCTTGAGATCATTCCTGATGGCTGACACCTCCACTTGCAACAAATCTGTGTTAGTCTTGGTAGACTGCGCAATTGCATGAACATCATTAAGGCGCGTCAGAATAGTCTCAAGAGTGGAATTTGTGTCTTTTTGAGCAGCCTCTGGTGTAGGAGACACTTGTTTGGACCTCTTAAGAGAGGCTTTAGAATCTTTGGCGTCTTTAGAATTTGGTGACAAGCCCATATTCGCAGCCATAGAGCCCACAGTCACAGCGGGAGCAAAATACCCCCCTTCAGAGAAATGAAGGGAAGAAAAAAGCCAGAGGAAACTAGTATACACAATCTGTAAAATAGAAATGCGCAATAAGTAGAGAGCGCACGATCAGCAACCAATCCAGGATAATAATAATGGCGGGCTTACATGACAGAGGAGAGAATTCACATCACAAAAATACCATGCCCTGCAGGTAGCAAAAAGACGTCATCCGAAACTAAAAAAACCAAGAAGCAGGGTATCATAAATCATGGAAGCGCCATACAAAGGTATTGGAGGCGCTCTGAAGAGAGGTATAGTAAAATAAAATCCAAACTGCTCTCACCATAGGCAGCAAAGTAAATAAGGAAAAAAAAAAAAATCCAATATACACTTTATAAGTAAGGAAAAAAGTCACCAGCACCTGTTTGCCACCATTCCTGACCAGTTCGAAGAAAAAACGTCGTCGTGAAGTGGAAAAACAAACATCTCCGTCAGTGAAGAAAAACAAAATGGCGGCCGCTCGTAAAAACAACGAGCTCCACCATAAACGGCATAAATACAGTCATCGGCAGTTTCAGAGCGCAGGAAAGACTCTCAGGCAGCACACGACATCCTCAGAAGCATGAAGCCACATTTTGGCAGCAATGGGGCACTTCGAAGCTGTAGAAAAGCCTCCGGCGGCCCTCGCTCGTCACGGAGCTCAAGCGCGATCCGCCATCTCGCAGCGGCGCGCAAGCCACGCCCCAATGTTGTATATACTTCTGATTGAGTGCTCACGAGTGCGCTTCCATGCTTGGTGTGTGTGCCTCCTGAGCGTGCACGTGGTGCACGTGGTTTTCTCACGCTCATGTGTGTGTTATCCTTCAAACCCTGCAGCGGATTGATCGTCCGGGGCTCGTGGGTTGTATTGTTTCGGATGGGAGAGGAAATATATATGGAGGGCAGTTTTGGTCGTTGAATCATTCCGAGGCTGGGATCAACTTGTGATGAGATGTATTGATTCATAAATAAAGGTGGAATTGAAACATTACTTTTACTGTGGAACTTTTCATTAATTTCCAACAGTTTGTGAAGCAGGAACTGCTGTAAGAGCAGGAATGGGGGATTCTGAAAGACCTGCCTTTGCACAACAACTAGGAATATGACAGAGGCCTTAATAAAGTCCCCTAAAACAAGCACTGGCACAACCAATAGCTCTCGTCTTTGTATCCTATTGGCTTAGCCATGGTGTTTTAGCTATGCTGCACAGCAACCAGCATCTGCACTGCTGTGCAACATGGCTAAAGTTAAAAAACTAAATTAATAAAACAAAAGCCTTTGACGTGGCCACCCATGCACGCCTACAAAATGAAGCGGGCACTTTATTTTTATTTTTAGTTACTGATCCATATTGGACCGGTAATTAAAGAGAAAATAAAACGTGCAAAAGCATTTTTTTCAAGCAGGCAGCTGGGGGATGGTTGGAGGAACAACAAAGCAAAATGAAGAAGGGTGGGGGCGATGGCGAAGTAATGCAGAAGGATGCCCAAAACCAACAGGGGGCCGGAGGGGATGAGAAAGGCACAGGAGAGAACAGCAGCAAGCAACATAGTGGGTGCGTGGGTGTGGGGGAGCAATGAGAACAAGCATTGGCATAGCCAATAGGTCTCGCCTTTGGGACCTTATAAGTGTTTAGCCATGTACCACTTGATGTTGTTGCACCAAGGATACTGTGCTGGATAATTAAACACTTATAAGGTCCCAAAGGCGAGACCTATTGGCTATGCCAATGCTTGTTAAACATGGTTGCCTTGCTCTTCAGTGTCAGTTGTTTTAAATGAGACTAGCATTGTGCTGGACAGTATGTTATTGTGTCAGAGTCCCTGCCCCCACACTACTTCCATGAGACGCTTCGGACTAATGGTGCCCACTACTACTGAGAGTCATGTGCAGAAAAGGTTGTACTTGGCCCAGGTGGCAAAGCTATAGTAAGATTGTCCCCAGTTGCAAATGACGTCAAACCCCATGAGTGTGTCCAGTTGCTCTTCCTTGATGGCCCCATGACCACGCCTGACCCCGACCACCCCTCCCACCCCCTCAAATGTTGTCTGATACGTGCAGGGTGCTTACTATTCACTTAGGACCAAGGCTGATTTGCATATGGCTGCTCCAGGTCTGGAGTGGTGCAGTAGGCAAAAAAGATGGCTTGGAATGCAGCCCGCGAGATGTAGTGCCTGAAACGTTTCCCTCGGGACGGGACTGATATTTCCCTGGTAGGCTTCAGAATAGGGCTGGGCTGCGTCCACCGCAGTACGGCTGCCATGACCCAACAAAGGAAGACCTGAGTGGCCTTGTTGTAGTTGCAGCGTCCTGTAGTATTTTGCTGATTTGGATATTTTTGTTAGGGTTTACTTTAGTTTCCAGTCTGGCCTTGAAACGTCCATTCTCCTGAATATGTACGTGCACTTCTAGGGTTCAGACCGCCAAGTTAGCATTAACCAGGCTACATGAACCTAGAAGTGTACCCGTCTCGCAGAGAGGGGGGCATGACAAGAGGTTTCTCCATTGCTTAGATTTTGATTAACGTGACAGGAGGGGAGAGCTGATGAAACTGTGGCAACTTTTGGTAATAAATTAGATTTTTTGGCATTTTTTGTAAACGGTGATTTATGTTCACAGTCGTTGGATCTTAGCAAAATAATTTAAAATCAAAATACAAAGAAATCTGGTAAGAAAATGTCAACCCAAAGAGAGGAAATCAGAAATATCTGAGAAACATGGAAACTGCTAGAAAGAGTCAGTAGGAGGAGGGAATGAAGACATGAAGGCCGGGAATGAGGGAGTAAGCAAGCTGTTACATGAGGCAGGGGGTGGGGAGAAAGGAGTGAACTAGGAGGCAAGTGATGAGGAGAAATGAGTAATACACGAGGAAGGTGGTGAGGAGAAAGGAGTGATACACGAGGCAGGTGGTGAGGAATAATGAGAGATACACAAGGAAGGCGGTGAGGAGAAAAGTGATACAAGGGGCAGGTGGTGAGGAGAAAGGAGTGATACACGAGGCAGGTGGGGAGGAGTAATGAGTGATACACAAGGAAGGAGGTGAGGAGAAAAGTGATACACAGGGCAGGTGGTGAGGAGAAAGGAGTGATACACGAGGCAGGTGGTGAGGAGAAAGGAGCGATACACGAGGCAGGTGGTGAGGAGTAATGAGTGATACACAAGGAAGGAGGTGAGGAGAAAAGTGATACACGGGGCAGGTGGTGAGGAGAAAGGAGTGATACACGAGGCAGGTGGTGAGGAGAAAGGAGCGATACACGAGGCAGGTGGTGAGGAGTAATGAGTGATACACAAGGAAGGTGGTGAGGAGAAAAGTGATACACGGAGCAGGTGGTGAGGAGAAAGGAGTGATACACGAGGCAGGTGGTGAGGAGAAAAGAGTGATACACGAGGCAGGTGGTGAGGAGAAAAGAGTGATACACGAGGCAGGTGGTGAGGAGAAAGGAGTGATACACGAGGCAGGTGGAGAGGAGTAATGAGTGATACACTGGGCAGGTGGAGAGGAGTAATGAGTGATACACTGGGCAGGTGGTGAGGAGAAAGGAGTGATACATGAGGCAGGTGGTGAGGAGAAAGGAGTGATACACGAGGAAGGTGGTGAGGAGAAAAGAGTGATACACGAGGCAGGTGGTGAGGAGAAAAGAGTGATACACGGGGCAGGTGGTGAGGAGAAAGGAGTGATACGTGAGGCAGGTGGTGAGGAGAAAGGAGTGATACACGAAGCAGATGGTGAGGACGAAGGAGTGATGTAAGAGACAGTTGTGAGGGGAAAGGAGTGATACAAGACAGGCGGTGAGGAGAAATGAAGGGAAAAGACACATGAATGAGGGAGAGATTAAATCTGAACTGAGGGAATACGCTCAGGGGGAGCTTTGGGACACGGACAGTTAACGTTCTCTTCTTCGTAGTAATTTTATTTTCTCGCATTTAAATGAAAAGTGTGGAAAGCTGTCGTGTTTGGAGACAGAAGGACTGGGATAACGTGAAGAATGAGCGAGCAGAGTGAGGGAGGTGGTGAGCATGAGGGGCAGAGAGAAAGGAGGGGAGAGACGCAAGTAGTCAAGTCACAACTCCCCCTGCATCAAAAACATATGAACGTGTGCTTGTGTGATGCAACTGGTGCTCATGCACAGCGCTCAGATGCCGAGTTGGCGCTGTACAAACCTGCAAGCGCAGGAAGCCGGAGAGGGCGCCGCACAGATTTGTGCGAAGAAGAGAGGCGCAAGAGCTATGCCGGGCTGCCGCCAGAGTACGTCAGGGAGGAATGCGGCCCGGGAGTGACGTCAGCGCCGGCCACGCGCCCCAGGCAGCAGCATCCTCTGTGACCAAGTTAACCTCAAAGTGATCGCGGGGGAAAAATGCTACCGCCGGCCACAGCTTGCAGTGCATGTGCGCGAGTTGTGCACATGCACTGCAAGCTGTGGCCGGCTGTAGTATTTTTTGAAGCCCTTACTTAAAGTCTCGCCAGACCAGCGCAAGCGCTGGGTCAGGCGAGACCTAAAAAGCACGCAGGAGAGTGCAAGAGAGAGGAGAGCAGGAAGAAGCAGTCAGACACAACAGAGTCCCAGGGAGTGCAAGGCGAGAGAAGTACACGAGGGAGACATCTCGAAAACACACACTCTAATGGAGTGCATCACATAAAAGAAAACAGTAGTGCTTGAAAGCCAAACAGTGGAATCAGAAATGCCAGCCAATCAAAGAGATTGTAAAGAGGGAATGCTACATGGGAGGGACAAACACAATATTGACAAGCTGGTACACAAATAAGAAGCAGGCAAATGAGAGTGACAAGGAAAGCATGGGTGGGCTCCAAGCCGTTCTATGTTACTGATAAGCCACAGTATACCTTCCAACCATGTGGTGTCTTATAGGCTCAACATAAAAATGATATCTAAACAATGGGGTGACCCTGTGTCCCTCAGAACCTGGGTATGATTATTATAAGTAAACAGTGGTTCTGTCGGGTATGAACAAAACAATTACTTTGTTATATAAATGAATCAAGGAAAAATAAGGAATCAATCAAAGATGGACCACATAAATTATGAAGCACAGATGACGTGCACAAGATAAGAATACAAATCACGGTAAAGCCAAATTTAAGGGGTGAAATGCTGTGCTTTATATATAAATTGCATCATTTATATAGACACCCATATCACTTGTAAGGCGAGGTTACCAAAGTAACGAACTGTAAAGTGAATCAGTGAGTCAGTGACAAAGTGACATAAGTGACAGAATTGTGCAAAATATACATATACAAATATTGAATACAAAAAACTTTATGTACAAAATATACAAGAAGAGGGCCAGTATTAAGGAGAATCACAATGACACCGTTTCATGAATAAATCAAAGTATGTATAGAAACAGGTCTTGAACTGGTCCTAGCAATTATCGTCGACGTTTCAACCCAGTGTAAGCGACATTAAATCGTCATGTAGGGTCTTCATCAGGACATTAAAATAAACGATGGCAACCTAGCCGACTCACGCTGCAGCACCACCTTTCTTAGTTGGAGGAAAAACTAAGAAAGGTGGTGCTGCAGCGTGAGTCGAGATCGCTTTGCATTGTTTCCCAATTGACATAATCACACGGAATTCTAATTCGGATTGGATTCGCCGCATTTCATTTACCCGATTCGGCCTTTCTCACAAGAAAACGCCGTTTGAGAGACCCCATTGGATGAGGCGCTCTGTCCTTCAACACTTGAACGCTTGATTGATAGGCCATCCTAGACCATCGGCTAGGTTGCCATCGTTTATTTTAATGTCCTGATAAAGACCCTACATGACGATTTAATGTCGCTTACACTGGGTTGAAACGTCGACGATAATTGCTAGGACCAGTTCAAGACCTGTTTCTATACATACTTTGATTTATTCATGAAACGGTGTCATTGTGATTCTCCTTAATACTGGCCCTCTTCTTGTATATTTTGTACATAAAGTGTTTTGTATTCAATATTTGTATATGTATATTTTGCACAATTCTGTCACTTATGTCACTTTGTCACTGACTCACTGATTCACTTTACAGTTCGTTACTTTGGTAACCTCGCCTTACAAGTGATATGGGTGTCTATATAAATGATGCAATTTATATATAAAGCACAGCATTTCACCCCTTAAATTTGGCTTTACCGTGATTTGTATTCTTATCTTGTGCACGTCATCTGTGCTTCATAATTTATGTGGTCCATCTTTGATTGATTCCTTATTTTTCCTTGATTCATTTATATAACAAAGTAATTGTTTTGTTCATACCCGACAGAACCACTGTTTACTTATAACAACATAAAAATGAGGCAGAAAGAAGGACAAGAAAGATATTGGCGCCTCCAAAAAATGTCTTGCAGAGTAATCCAGGCTGAGTACGTAGAGACAAGCTCGCCATTATGCTTGTAGCTTACCCAAAGTTAATTAGCACAGATGTCTGTTTTACAATCCAATCAGCAGACTGAACTCAAAATATCCTTGCTAGAATGGGTCCTGGGTAGTATAAAAGGCAGGGTGGAACACAAAGAGAAAACGGTGGGCAGCATAGGCTAGCAGCTCTCTAGTTTAAGTTAGTCAGAAACAACATTCCGAAAAGTGTTTTATGACTTCCCTAACCCAGCTAATAACTGACAACGAGATATTGCAAAGGTCCACGTACTATTTGATCTGCCTAGAGAAGATATGCTGACAGTGTGTTGTACAATCATTTAGAAGGAGCAAGCATGTTACTCTTTTGGCAGCCATGCATCAACTCAGGCACCCTTGTGCCACACCTGCCTAAGTGAGATGCAGGATGTTGGTGAAGATGCTTGCCTACAGTTTTTTATAGATAGGGGTTTGCGTCAACACCCATGAGTAGTTGCATGTGAATGCCCATACAACCCTGACGGAACTCTCCCTTGACACAAAGTAATGCAAGGCGTTACTTTGGGTTACAATTTGCTTTCAATTGTAAATCCCACAGTGGACTTTGTGTCCGGTCTATGTTAAATGTGTTAGAAAAAGTGATGCAAACTGACCCAAAGTCTGAGTAAATATGGGCCAATGTTCTATACAGAACATCCTATTAGCGTATTGTATTCAACCATCACAACCCAGAACTACAAATGCAAAATGACACTGCACACTCTTAAAATATGTCTTCCCATTGAACCGAAAATGAATCCTGCTAATACATTCCAGGAAAAACTACCAAAGCCCATCTTTGCATTATTACCATGTGCCTTCAATAACATAACAAATGTTTACTGAAAAAGAGCTGCTGGTCTAAATACCTCAAATATATTAAAAAGACTAACTAAACTCACAAGTCTACTACTACAGACCTGCTCTCCTGGATTCCAACATTCCCATCATTTTCAACCCAGTACCTTACCAGAAGACTGCAGTCCTCCACAATAGCGTAATACTAAACTATGGGATATCCATGAAGAATGTGGTGAGAGACCCCCGAGACTCCCTGTTGGTCCTGGCCCTCTCTGCAGGGTGACCCCCAAACCCTTTGCCTTCACCCCTCCTGTTTTCTGAACCCGTTTTTGTTGGCTTTTAGAACTCTGCACACTTTACCATTGCTAACCAGTACTAACGTGCTTGTGCTCTATCCTTTATACATGGTAAAATTGGCTTGCACCTGATTGGCATATTTAATTTACATAGAAGTCCCTAGTAAAGCATTTTATCATATAATGAGATCTGGTAAAATAACTGCTAATAGTGGGTCTGCAGCACTTGTGCCACCCACTTAAGTAGCCCTTTAAAACATGTCTCAGGCTTACCATTGCAGCCTGAGTGTGCAGTTTAAACTGCCAATTGGACTTGGCAGACCTAAACCTTCCTTTTAAATACATGTAAGTCAACCCTACGGTAGGCCCTAAATAGCCTATGGTGCTGGGTGTGTTGCTTCTAAAAAGATGGACATGTACTTTAAAGTTTTACATGTCCTGGTAGAGAAAAATTGCCTAATTAATTTTTTCACTATTGCAAGGCCCACCTCTCCCATAGGATAACATTGGGTTACCCTATTAAATTCAATAAGGGATAACTTTTGTTTGGGAGCATGTAGGAATGTAATGTTTTACATCCGAGGAATTGTAATTTAAAACCCTCTTTAATGGTAAAGTCGTATTTTAAGTCACAATCCTGAAGGTGCCACTTTTAGAAAGTTCGCAATTTCTTGCCCTAACCATTTGGCACCTGCAGCCTGTTTCCTGGATCACATATCTAGGTGTAGTTGTCAGTTGGCCTTTGCGTATTGCTCCTGGACAGCCACACAATAGAGGGTCTGGTGTTGGCAGGGTGGGTCATCCTGATTTGATAGGGGAGGCACCTAACACACTTGCACGTCAAAGACACTGGCCCAGCTCACACCCAAAGGACTTCACTCTAGCCCATTGTCCCCCAGGCAGGCTGGGACCAGGACATGAGGCAGAAGTTCCAGACAACTCTGTGGAGAAGTAAATTACAGAAGCTACTCCCACCTCAAGAGGGGCAACAGGTATAACAATGGGACTCTCACATCTACTCTACAGTACACTCCTAGACCTGTGGATACTACAGAAGAAGGACTGCCCTGCTGCCAGAGGACTACCCTGCTGCCTACGACCTGTCCTGCTGTCTGCCAGGTGTCGTAATTGCAAACCCTGGAACTGGACTCAGAGGTGGCAAAATCAGAAGCCAGAAACACAGGGGGCCACCTCCTTTTATTGACAGGATTGGGACTCCAATCTCCTTGATTTTTGTCATTTTTTTAATTACACTTATAGTGAATAACAGTATATTATTCTCTATTAGCTTAATAAAAAACAAAGTATTATTAGCTTGCAAATAACCCTCCTTGGAAGCTGAAGTAAGAAAAAAATGCTTTAAAATGTATTTTGTGTGCATGTGAACAGATGAGTGTGTGTTTATGTGGGAGAGTGTTTGTATGTGTGATTGTGTGTTAATGTGTAAGCATCTGTGGGCCATATTCTCAAGGAGCTAACTCTGAGTTAACGGCACTTTAATGCAGCCAAAGTCACGATAAATTTACCGCCCCATTCACAAGCTGGTGCTAACAGTCCATATCACCAGTTTTCCGGCGATTGCAGCCTCAAAAATCATCGCCACAGATGACCCCGGCAACTATCGCTAATGAGATGCAGAGTAGGCGTTCCCGTGCAAAAAGCCGCGACAACACCACACCCCAACATTCTCAATGACCAGCCTGATCTGCGATAAGATCACAAAACTGGCGATAATGCACGTTGGCACCAGGAAACTAACACCTGCTCCGACCTGGTGCAAAGTCGGACTACAACCTGCACCAGAAAAGAAAACCCAGCCCAGAGCCACACCTGAGGAACAACAGATGCCATGGAGCCACTGAACATACTTGCTGGACACCCAAGAGGGCCACAACACCCACCGCTTCCACCCCAGGACTCCCCTCTCTGGCACCCCCCTCCCCCGGCTAAAGACATGCCACATCAACTACACAGAATTATGTACCAAATAACCCCGCATGATGCAGAGACGTTTTAATGCATGGGCAAAGTGGGCTCTGGCCCAGGGCCCCAGCCTTTCAGGGGGCCCCCTGACAGAGTCAGCTCCGTTCGAGAGTTTTGCCCTAATGACCTTGAATATTATTTAAACGGATTGTTTTATATACTGTTTTCCTTTAATTTATTTGTTATGTACCTGATGTGGGAGAGTCTAGCCATTTTGCAGGAAAATGTTGTGTTTATGTTTCATGCAATATACATAAAAAATGTTTCTTTTAGATCAAAACAAGGCCTAACATATTAGAAATGGTAGGGCCTCACAGAGATTATTTGCAGTAATATTGGTGCGCTGCTGCTGCGTTACAATATTGAGAAAACACATAACTATCCTTGAATATTACATGTAAACACATTTAGGGCCTTATTTATGAGAAGTGATGCATTGCTGTGTGAAAACAGGGATGTGTAACCTCTTAGTGCGCCCTCCTTGTGACATGATGGATGCGTCATATTTACTGTATGTCACATCATGTCGCAAGGAGTTACAGATACGTCAGTATTTCTGGTGTATCTGTAGGCGCAAAAGTGATGCATTGCTTGGGTATGTCTGAAAATAGCTGCAACTCCAGCAATGTGTCCTTTCACATGGAGCAAGCCCCATGTAAAAGGACCTGCATCAGTCTTACACCTGCTGTGAGGCAGGTGTAAGATATTGACGCAATGGCCTCCTAGAAGTGGCTCCCTGAGTTCTCTTAGATTTCAATACGCCAATTCCACGACGCTTTTTGAGGGGAAACACCCACCCTGCATACATTATACCTGGCGCAGGTATAATGTGGTGCAGGGGTTTACAAAGTGACGCATCTGCCTAGATGCGTCACTTTGTAAATAGGGTGCTACATGGCACATTTTTTAAGCTGCCGGTGCGTCACAAAAAGTGACGCACCGACGGCATAAAAGTGAATCAAGCCTCATCGAAGATTCCAACTTCCTTGATTCCCAGCAAGCCGGGTTTAGACCTGCACACTCGACCGAGGCGGTTATCCTCTCTGTCATGGAGGAACTCCGTAGAGGCGCCGACTCCAACATCAGCCAAGTCTTGGTCCTCTTGGATCTGTCGGCTGCCTTTGACACGGTCGACCATACCATCTTGGTCGACCGTGTCAAAGAGGCGGGCATCGGCGGGACGGCACTTAACTGGGTCCGTTCCTTTCTGACGGACCGCCACCAATCTGTCCGACTCTCTCAGTTCTCGGCTGACAGGAGGATGCTTACCTGTGGTGTTCCACAGGGTTCGTCCTTGTCACCACTTCTTTTTAACCTGTATCTCACCCCCCTGATCCGTTCCCTCCGGGGCTGGAATGTCTCTGCATTTAATTATGCAGATGACATTCAGCTTGTTTTCAACCTTGACTCCTCTGATGATGCGGCCCAAAATTTCCAATCCACCCTCTGCCATATCAGCAATTGGATGGGCGCCCACCATCTCAAACTCAATCCCGACAAGACGGAGCTTGTTCTTGTCGGAGGCCCATCCAACCCTTGGAACTCCACCTTCTGGCCCCTCTCACTTGGCCCCCCCCCCTCCCTGCTGACAAAGTGAAAAGCCTAGGGGTTTACATCTCCCACGATCTCTCTATGATACATCAGGTCAATGCCACTGTGTCCTCCTGCTTTTTTCAGCTCAGGAAGATCCGAAAAATAGCCCACTTCCTGACCACCGAAGCCCTCACTCTGGCATTGTTGGCCCTAGTAATCTCTCGGATCGACTACGCTAACGTTCTGTATGTAGGAATCCCTCAATATCAGATCAAACGATTGCAGTTGATACAAAACCAGGCAGCTCGCCTAATTTATCATCAACCTAAATATCATCACGTCCTTCCCCTGCTCAAAACTCTTCATTGGCTTCCTGTATCAGAGCGCTGCAAGTTCAAACTTGGCTGCCTGACTCATAAATCTTTGACCGGCATCGGCCCTTCCTTCATCTCTTCCCTCCTACATCGCTATGTTCCCTCCAGGCACCTCCGATCCTCTGACCAAGCACTCCTCCAGGCACCCAGATACAGGCGTAAAAAACATGGAGGTCTTAGATTCTCTTTTCTGGCCCCCTCATTTTGGAACTCTCTTCCATTGGACCTTAGACTCTCTTGCTCCCATCTTCAATTTAGGTCTCTCCTGAAAACCTACCTTTTCCGCAGTGTCTATTCATAGGCTTTTCCCTTCCCTCTGCCTTCCACCGAATATAGTGAACAGCGCCAAGAAACCGTCCGGTGTATGTTGCGCTTTATAAGTAATTTTTACATTACATTACATTACATAAATAAGGCCCTTAGAATTTGGACGAGTTTTCCTTTGCACTGTCAGGGACCTAATGAAATTAAATGAAGTAGTGTATTTAATAAAGTGCGCAGCCACTCAGACTAGAGTGTCCTGGCGCGTGACAGCGGGAGGAAAACGTGCGTAAAAGACCTATCAGTTATTAAAAAGCCAGGTATTTAAGTTCTTCCTGAAAGAGAGTAGGTCTGTGGTTAGTCTCAGAGACTCAGGGAGTCTATTCCACAATTTTGCGCCTAGAAAGCCGAGGGATCTGCCTCCAGTGCGGGCATGGCATATTTCGGGCACGATGGCCAGGTTGGCATTGGAAGATCTTAGGGGTCTAGATGTTGTGTAGCGATTAACACGCTTATTTAGGTAGCTGGCTCCTAAGCCATGGAAAGATTTAAAGAAGATGGTCATCGCTTTGAAGTCCATCCGGGACACCTACATTCATGGACGGAACCAGGGATGAGAAAGGGGGAGCCAGATGTCCTGAGATCTATTAGCCAAGAAGGATGACATCCATGTTAAGGCGGCCCCCCAGGCCGATGTTAGCAAGTCTCTCCAGGAGCCTCTCATGTGGGACCGTATCGAAGGCCGCCGACAGATTGAGCAGTACCAGAACAGCCTTGCCTCCCTGCTCCAACTTATCCTTGAGAAATTCAATCACTTCCAGGAGAGCGGACTCCGTACTGTAGATAGCCCTAAAACCAGATTCGGACTCATAAAGGAGCTTTCCATCGTCAATGTGTTTTTGGAGGGCCTTGTTTACATGCTTCTCTAATACTTTGGAGAGGGCAGGAAGAAGCGAGATTGGCCTGTAGTTGTCAGGGTCCGTCAGTTTGGCGTTAGCCTTTTTTATCAGTGGAAGAATCTTAGCATTCTTCCATAATTTCTGCATTTTGCTTGAGGAGAGGGAAGCATTAAAGAGCTGGTTTACTGTGGGGTTTATGGTGGGAGCTAATAGGTTCAGGATATTCGCTGGACATGGGCCGGTAGGAGAGCTGGATTTAATGCTTTAGAGAATGGTCAGTGACTCTTCTAGCTGAAACTCTAAGAAAGATAGTAAAGATGAAGAATCCAAGAGGTGAAATTTGCTATTGGAACTAAGGTAGAAGGTCAGTTCTTCCTCTGAGATGTTAGTGAAGGCTTGTTGGATCACAGAGATCTTTTTGTGGAAGAATTGAGCTATTTGCATAGACCATTCTTCCGTGCATTGCCCGTCCTTTGTGCCAGCTTTCGGGGCGGTAAAGGATTTAACTATGCTAAAGATTTCCTTACTCTTATTTTGGGCATTTTCTATTTTGGTTTGAAAGAAGTTTTTCTTGGCTGCCTTCACAAGAATGTAATGAGCTTTTAAGGTGTCTTTATACACCTTCCTGTCCTCAGGTAGATAGGATTTACGCCATTTCCATTCCATTTTTCTATAATTTATTTTGCTAGATCTGAGGGAACCATTAAACCATGGAGCTGGTGGGGCAGACCTCTTTGAGGAGCGGGAAAAAAACAGTACCGCTGTGCCAATGTTGGTTTGGAGCCATGAATCTATTGAGGGGGCGTCCGAGTCGGGGCAGCCAGACAGCTCCGGTGAGGAACGACCGAGGGCGTATACTAACATCGGGATGGATATTTTATGGAATGTCCTTTAATTAGGGACCCTCTGCCCTGCGTTAGCCCGAGGGGCTGTGGCAGAGTTGGGAATGATGAATTTTAATAGGAGGTGGTCAGCCCAGGTAATGGGAAGAGGTAGGCTTACTGATATGTCAAAGTTGTGAAAGGTTTGGTCTAGGGTATGGCCCTTCTCATGGGTGGCCGAAGAAATAGATGGAAACATGTTGCAGGCCTGCAGCGTCTCCAACAAGGAAATTGTTTGAGGGTCTTTTCCATTGTCCATATATATTGAAATCTCCCAGAATAAGGCAGTTGTTGTATTTTAAGGCCCGGGAGGTGGTGGCTGTATTAAGCATAGTAATAACATTTCAAATTGCACCAGGAGGTCTGTAAATCAGAAAACCAGCTATGCTATGATGGGGGACTAAGGTACGGCAGAAGCCTAAGGACTCTGCACCTTCTATGTTTTCCATCGGGATGGAAGAGCAGTCTAGTTTTTGATTGTAAATTATGGCGACACCACCCCCCTTCCCACTTGGTCGGTCTCTCCTAAGGATTTTATAACCCGTAGGGATGGCCAAGGTGATAGTAAGGTTGGAGGCTACAGCCAGCCAGGTCTCAGTGAGAAATAAAAGATCAGGCTGTTCGTCTAAAAGTTGGTCATAAATGCGTGTTTCATGCATTTGCATAGAGCGACAATTTAAAAGTGTGGCCTTTAAGTCCGCTGTTTTCTTATTGTTTTTACACTTATTGTAGCGTGGGAGGATCATGGGTGCGAGTTTCCTGGGCTGAAGGAGAGACCAGTTGCACTTATTGCATCGAAAGTCTACCTTCAAGCTCGGATCAGCCGCTGTACACTGACATAATGGTGGCCACCTAAGGCTAAGCAGTTTTTCCCTATTGTAATATAGTGGAAGAAACTTACCGGAGGGGAACTGGGCAGCATGGCCGGCGCCGGACGCCTCCTGGACACTGACAGGCGCAGAGGGGCTTGCCTTTGGCGCGCTGAAGACACGCGTTTGTTTGCATCGGGAATATATATGCTAATGCCTATGATGAAACTGGACCGTTAACGCAGCTGAGGAAGCGGAAACTGCGTGGGCGGGAGTGAGGAGCCCGATGGTAGCCCCAGCCCTCTGCCCAATCGGCGTATCAGCCATGGCGGACCAGGACTGGAGAAAAAGCGAGATGCGAATTGGAGCAGCTTAAGAGGTGTAGGCAAGCAGAATCAAGTAAAGTGCAAGTGCGCGTAGGTAGAAGATTTAAAAAGCACAGAGTAATTCAGCCACATATATACAATTTAAAAAGTATTAAAAACCTAGTAGCAGGGCAGTAAACACTAAATCCTACTGCTGTCAGCTGCACGCGTCCGTTTGCATTGAGAATATATAGGCTAATGCCTATGATGCAAACTGGATCACTAACGCAGCTGAGGAAGCGGAAACTGAGTGGGAAACAGGGGCTCAAATTGGATCATAAATTCAAAGCAGTTCTGAACAGGGGCCCCCAAATTATGTTTGGCCCAGGGCCCCCAAAATCCTTAAGATGTCTCTGGCATGATGTCGCACAATCACATCTGGTGACATGCATGTGTTGTTTCAAAAATGAGCATCACACATTTACCTTCGAAGCAACAAATGATAATTTATTAAAATAAACACAAAACAGAAATGAAGACACATGGCGGCTTCCCTCGTGACAATCCGTAGGTCACAGCCTGCAAGACAAAAATCATAATGAGAAGGTGTGTCCTGCGCACATCAAAGGACAGAGAGAGAGCGAAGGAGAAAGAGAGAAAGAAAGAAAGAGATACGTGGACAGAGAGGGGGAGAGAGAGATAGACGGACCGAGAGGGGGAGAGAGAGACAGACGGACAGAGAGGGGGAGAGAGAGACAGACGGACAGAGAGGGTAGACGGACAGAGAGGGGGAGAGAGAGACAGAGAAAATAAGAGAGGGACAGGGACAGGGAGAGAGAGTGCCGACACTGCGAGCCCAGGCCACACTGCTCACCTGCTGCCACCGGTGTGTCTCCAACCACGTGCCGGTGTGTAGTGTAGTTCACTAGGTCACACATCTGAGACAGACCCGTCATCTGAAACAGAGTCCAGATACCTGAATGGCAAAGTACATACAATTGCACGCGACATAATCGCCTGTCTGCCCCTGCACACCCAGGCAGCTGCGCCCCAGCCCCTCCCGCCGCCCAGCGGTGCATGCCCGCCCCTGTGCACCCAGGCAGCTGCACCCCAGCCCCTCCCGCCGCCCAGCGGTGCATGCCCACCCCTGCACACCCATGCAGATGCACCCCAGCCCCTCCCGCCGCCCAGCGGTGCATGCCCACCACTGCGCACGCAGGCCTCACTGCTCACCTTCCGCCACCGGCGTGTAGAAAAGAGGGCCCACCACGTGCCGCTGCAAGCCACAAGCCCGGGGCCCGCAGGCATGGCACCCTCCACATCATACAGCCCCGCTCCGCAGGCCACCAGATCTCACATTTAGTGGAGGGTCTTGATTACTCCATGGCAGAGGATATACCAGTGCACCAGGCATCATTGCAGACTACACACCCTCTCAGCCTCATAGGTGCCACTAACTCTGTGATCTAGGAGGTGATGTCAGGTGGCGGAAGGCCCGCGCTGCCCGCTGGCTCAGGCCTTCACTGCGGTCCAGCTGGGCACACAAAACCTGAGCCCTCCGGACCGCCGGGACGGTGCATCATCACAGGCTGCACACCCACTCAGCACTTAAGGTGCCCCTACTTCAGTGCACCGAAAGTCACCGTCCCGTGGCAGTGTGCCTGTGCCGGCCGCAGTGTATCCGGTGCCACCAAGTCTGTGCCCCGCTCTCTTTCTCTTGTCTCTCCGCCAGTTCTCTTTCCTCCCGACGCTTCGCTTCCTGCGCTCTCACATGATCATTTTTCCGTTGCTCTTTATCAAACAGAGCTTTCTCACGTTTCTCTCGCTCACGCACTTCCTTCACCCATAACCGTACACATTCAAACATGTCTTGCCGAGCACGCCGTTTACACATACACTGTTCCACATACTCAATCTTACGCATATCAAACGATCCATACAAAGGCCATCGTAACTCAGGATCCTTTTTGGTGTATTTCCTCCACACTGTGCTGTACATTATAGAGGAAAGACCATGCTTCACATACATATCCCTATTAGGAGTCCCCTCTGGGGGGGCTGGAGCAGATTCCTCGAGATTTAACCGGTTTCCAAAGCAGCAGCACCACTTACGGAGTGCGCTAAAAGCAGGCATGCTCAAAAATAATGCAAAATATGCAGTATTATCAAAAATGGCACTTAAACTTTGCGCCGTTCAGATTTACACAACTCCGGAGAAATATCTCCACATTAACTGCCTATATGTGTTGCAACGCATATATTCTCACAGTAATCAATACAAAATATGACCGGTCATCACAAATCAAACTCAAATAGCCAACTCAGGCTTCAAAACTCGGAGCAAGTACCGTACAACGGTTCTTACCAATCAAGAGTGTCCAGATTCCAACTGCCAAGTTCCAAAATTCTCCCAAACGGCTGTCGCGGCAAACCGACAGAAGAGGTCTCAGTCGAGGACCGGCGCCACCCAGAAGGTCAGTTCGGAAGGGAAGGAAGAAACCTCGGGATGCCAGGACTAAAAACGCCACTGGCAGTGATCACATCCCCGGCCAAATTCCTCACCTTCGCCACGACCAGTCCTTCGAGCATCCGAGTCGCCGATGAGCCCCACGTGACGGGCGCCAATTGATGAGTACAGGCCCCAGCTAGGCCCGCAGAATACAAGGGTTCGCTCTCCTGTAATGAAAACTAGAAGGAAGTTGGCACGGAAACTGCAAATACAAAGACAGAGTTTATTAACCCTTAAGGGTGGTCCTACAACCTATACAACACTCTTCAGTATTGCATAGAGTAGCACAAAGAACTTGCGTACACGGTCCCCTTTTATACACAACAGAGGGGCTCATAAGTGGGTGGATACAACATGAGGCAAAATTCATTACCTTTTATGGACATTTTCGATACAGAATCAATATGTGGGCGGAGAAAACAATTTCCCGAGCCCGCGAAAACATGGTCAAACAAGGACTAACTGATAACATATGTGGTCAAGTCTGGGCATGCGCCAGACGGACAAAGGAGCTATTTATAGACTGTTACTAGGCAGATTAAAGAGCAACTAACAAAAAGGAAGGACTCTTCTCGTGCAAAACACGTGGAGACATGACATTACAAGATGGAGTCCAGACATTAGTCAACATAAGACAAGAAACATGTTCTAAGGAAGGAGAATTCATGTCTTTAGTGAATGCTTAATCATATCGCTGTTTTAGTTTTCAACAATGTAACCTCCGGGCCTGCGGAATGTGATGTCGCAGGCCCCTGGGCCCCCATGCCTACATGCACACCACGCGGATACACCCCGAGAGAGGTTGGAAATGGCGTCATGCACGTGCGCCCGGCCCTATTTATTGGCAGGGTTACATGTGCTGTGACGCGTGTGCTGGATGGGTGTGTTGTGGGTGTAAACTAGCTGTGAGGGAGTGGACGTGGCATGCTGCCAACTAGACCTGTGAGCTGCAGATCACTACAGGGGAGTCCTGGCACATGTGACGTTGTTGTGTCCCCCCTGGAGCGTAAGCGTAGTGGGCTGGCCTGGCGTATGCCAGTCCAGCGTAAGAGCTTGAGCAATGACCCCGGGGCACTGGGCGTGGTTCCGTACGGGGCTGGACTAGGAAGTAACAAATGCGTGTGTCGCTGTTGTTGCATCGGCGCCACCCGGACGACAATCGGCAATGTGTCACTCTGCGAACCAAGTCCATTGACATGAGCCACATGGACTTAAGAGGAATTCACTGACCCTACATTCATCCATACTACCACACTTGAAAGACCATAGAGACGACACATCTGTGTGATTCAGAATGTTTAATGCACATTCAGTGGAGTGTTGAATCTGGAGCAGTACAGGGCCATGCAAACCCCACTTTCAAATGTTGGCCTGTGGAGGGCCAGCCAGAGTCATTCAGGGAATGGCAAGTCCAAAGGAAATGGAAGAGTTCAGTCCGCAGTCTGTTAGCTATGTTATTGGCGATCAAACAGAATATGGCAGTCCATTGCGAGGTCCAAGGTGAGTGTCGCAGAGTGTATTGGGGGACGATGGAAGGTGATGATGCAGAGGGCAGAACCAAGTTGAAACCAGCCCTATGGCGGAGATGAATGCTACAGTTTTCTCCGTACCAGTAAGGTGGTTTCATCCGCATCTTTGTCCTTTGCTGTTTCATGTGCCTCACGTGTGGGTGGTGCTGGCCTTTCTCCAGCACTGTGTGGCAGTGACACCTCAGGGGCTGGAGGTGGGATGTTTGCCGCACTGTGTGGCACTGACACTTCAGGGGGCGGAGATGTGGATGTAGTGGTAGCAGCAGCATGCATCAGCGCCAGGCCTTGTGGCAGCAATGCCATGAGGATGGTTTTGAGGTCATTGTGGAACCCAGCTACCTCTTGCTGGTGTGCAGCAGTGGCAGCCGCTCTATCCGCATTGGCCCGCTCCATGGTCTCCATGAGCCTCGGCATAAGTCCCAACTCCCGAGCGAGCTCGCTGGAGCCACTCTGACTAGACAGTCGTTATTGTCGCACAGTCAGGACTCTGGCGATGTCAGCTGGAGGGCATGGAGCGGACTGTCGGTGTCCGTTAGGGACTGTGAGTGGTCCCTGATATGAATTAGACACCCACGTATGGCATCTAGTTTGTCTGCCATGCAGTTGAAGCCTACCCACACCTGTTCAGCCAGCTGATCCTGGCATCCCAACACATGGCGTTGGAAGGTCATGTGTTCTTTGTGGGGGTCCTGGGAGGCAGCCGTGGTGGTGGGGGGTGCCTGCTGTGTGGTCTGTGCAGGGAGTGGGGTGTCCCCATTGCAGCTGGGCTGCCCTGCTCCTGGAGGTGGGCTGCGGACACTGTTGATGAACTCTTGGTGGGCGTCGGAGTCAAAGCTGTGGTGGTCCTCTTCGTCATCAGAGAAGAGAGGTTCGGGCTGCTCTGCAGGAGGTGTTGATTGTCCCTCTGCAATGTGAAGGGGAGATACAGTTTAACAATGTGTTCACATGTGTGTTGTTGCATTGTACATGTTTACATACAGACTGCATACATCGTGGCTGTTTCGGAGGGGCTGCCCATTTGCTGCGGGACAGTGGACATTTCGACAACATAATGGATGTGTGTTTGTACTTGTACAATATCAACTCAGATTTCCCTGCAATGCCACTTGTGATTGGCCAGTGTCTACACCCAGTCAGCACCTGTTGTGTCCTGTGTTCTGGTGTGGATGTGTTGGGGTGTGTGCCACTTTGTTGTCAGTGTTGATGTGCTCTGCATGTTATGTGTGTGCTGCATGGGGGGTGGCCCCTGCTGCTCTGTTTTTCTGCCCCTTATCCCTTTCATGTGGTGTGCCTTTGACTTCTGTGCTTATACAGTACTGACATGTAGCATACTTGGGTACATTTTTCTCTTGGTGGGAGTTGGGGTCTGGGGCATGGTTTGTCTGCAGATGTGCTGTGCTTACTTGTGCATGTGTGTCATTGTGCCCATCTCTCCCCGTCCCCCCCAGTCCCTGGTTGTCACTCACCCTGGTGCTGTTGTGTCCTTTCCTGTTGAGCTGTGTTAGGTCCCCTGACTCCAGCCACTGTCTCCCCACTGATGACTGTGGACACCATTTCCTCCATGTCGTCCAGCTCCTCCTGTGGCGCAGGACTCCCACCTCCAGTCTGCATTACTGCCTTCCGGTTGTTGGCAAATTTCAGCTTGGTTTTGCGCTTGACATCATTCCAGCACCTCTTGACCTCTTTCATTGTCCTCTTCAGCACTCCGCCTGCATTCACCTTGTCCACGATGGACTGCCATAGTCCATTTTTTGTTGCCAATGACACTGGGTAGGTGACGAACAGTAGTTGATGGTGTTATCAGGATCCTGTTTTCCTGCGGACTGAAGAGCTTCTTCCTACTCTTCTTGTCCTTGCCCTTCCCTGACCCCGAGGTCCCAGGCAGGTCCTCCAGGGAGCTTGTGGGGTCTTGGTTCTCCTCCGTACTTGCTCCGGCAACATCCATTGGGCTTGGCTGTTGTTTGGCATTTGTTTGTCAGTTTTTTCTACTTTTATGGTGATTTAAATAGCAGGCTGGCGCGAGCGCGCCCTACTGCATCATCCTGAGGTGTGAGCCGGGAGAGACGCGGTATTGTTGGCCACTATTTGCATTTTTGCACATACGTTCTATTTTATAAGAAGCTTTTACCTTATTCCTGGTGGTACTGCGGGGTGTTATTCCTTGTTTTTAACGCTATCTTCACTCGGTGACAGCGCAGTAGCATTGGGGCACTTTATGCGCTTTGCACATGCGCGTTGATGCGGTGGGCTGCCGAGGGAGGGCGACGAGCAAAGGACCAATCACGCAGCACTAGGGGCATATTTAAATAGCAGGCTGGCGCGAGCGCGCAGCGGACGCGCGCCTAAGGCAAGCCCGTCTGCGCCCGTCCGCGTTCGTGCCGCGCTCAGCGCCTGCCATGCTGCTCGTTACCCCCCCAGGTGAGGAGGATATGGTCTAGAGACCAACTGCTCGATCTGTCTAAATCAGATTGCTCAATGCCCACTTGTTTTGCGCTGGATAAGTTGTTGGTGGGAGGAGGAAGGGACTTTAAGTCTCAGTGTGGATCCTGTAAGTTTAATTTAAATGGGTTATCCCGGAAGGAAATAAGTGGCCCTGATACCCTTGAAGAATTGCCGCTCTGTAATCCTCCATGTAACTCTAACTGTTAATAACAAATTAAGGCTGGTCTGATTAATTGCAGATCCCTCCCTAAACATGCTGCTGAAATCTGGCTGCTTCTAAAAACCTGCGAGTGGGATTTGCTGTTTGTGACAGAAACATGGTTGAGAGAAAGCTCAAACCCTGATATCTGTCTAACCATTCCTATGGGTTACAGAATGGTTACGGTTAACAGAGCGGATAATAGGCTTGGGGGAGGCCTTGCCATAATTCTAAGAGAGGATTCGGAAATCTCCCTTAAGAAAATTGAGGACCTGGGACCTATAGAGGCCATGTCCTTTCAGATCATATTCTCTAAACACCATTCGATGGCAGGGCTATTGTTATACAGACCCCCAAACACCGCGGCCTCTTATTGGCCATCACTGTTTGACTGTATTGCAAACATTTCTGTACGTTATTCCAATTTCACCGTGCTTGGTGACTTCAATGTACATATGGACATGGCGAGCTGTTCCCTAGCCACCATATTAGTAGATGCTCTAACAAGTTTAAATCTGATGCAAAAAGTACAATTTCCCACTCATGCAGCTGACCATATTCTGGACCTTATCTTCACCAATAGCGCAGCCATCAAAGTGGAAGAACCTATACCTGTAACATGGTCGGACCACATGTTGGTCACGTTCATGTTGGGCCTTAGGCGCTCTGATAATTACAGTAGGCCCACTGTAGAAAACAGAAGAATGTGGAGGAAGGTTACACACGCTTCAATGAGCAATGAATTATATAATACTTCTCCTGTTTTTTCTGGGAATCCGACCCTTGATGCTCCCCTTTTTAACTCTTGGATAACTGCAGCCCTTGACAAGATAGCACCTATTAGACCTTGTAAAATGCCTAGGAGTAGACCCTCAGCACCTTGGTTTAACATGGAGCTCCGGATGGAAAAAAGTCATTGCAAGAGGCTGGAGCGAATCTGGAGAAAGGACTATGAATCCTCAGCTAAAGGGATATACAAGACAGCATTGAGGAAATTTCATACCTTGAAACGTAGGACCATGAGAGACTACATGGCAAAACAAATTGTGGAGGCGGACAACTCTCCAAGGGAGATTTTTAGGATAGTGGAGAGCTTTATGAAACCTCAGTCTCTAAAAAGTACGATTCCACCTTCTCTCACATTGTGTGAGGAATTGGCTTCATTTTTCCACAATAAAATCATGACCATCTATTCGACTTTTCCGACTGGAGATAAGCTGGATGGGGCGACAGATTCACGTCAGATAAATGGTCAGACTTTCGCCGGTTTGAGAAGGATGCATCTTTGAAGGAACTGATGAAAGTCAAGTCTGGTTCCCCTTTCGACCCTTGTCCAGCTAGAGTTCTTAAACTTCTAGCCCCTATAGTTAACAACACCTTGAATGTTCTTTGGAACTCCTCTCTGGAAACTGGAATTTTTCCATCTGTCTGGAAGAAAGCCTTTGTGCGGCCTATCCTCAAAAAAGAGGATGCTGACCCGGCAGAGTTGAAAAAATTTAGACCAATTTCTCTGCTGCCGGCTCCAGCAAAAATTTTGGAAAAAGAGGTCCAGAGGCAGCTCTCGGACTTCCTTGAATCCAATAACCACCTTCACGACTCTCAGTCCGGCTTTAGGGCAGGGTACAGCACTGAGACTGCGCTCCTAGAGGTTGCAGAGCCAATACGTGAAACCATGGACTTGGGAAACTGTGCTATGCTTGTGCTGCTAGATCTCTCGGCGGCATTTGACACGGTCTCCCATAAGATCCTCCTGAACAGGCTACATCTATTAGGAGTTACGGGGACCGTGTTACGCTGGTTTCAGTCGTTTCTGGAAGATAGATCACAGCAGGTCTTTCTACATCCCCATGTCTCCAGCTCTAGGGTTATGTCACAAGGGGTCCCGCAGGGCTCAGCATTGAGCCCGTCCCTTTTCAATGTGTATCTTGCTCCTTTAGCATCTATTGTTGAAAAATGGGGTGTCCGTGTTGTCTCGTATGCAGACGACACACAGCTTATTTTTTCCTTTAAAGAACAAAGCAAGAATGCTTTCACGAATTTCAGGCAGTGTCTTCTGAATATTTCCTCCTGGATGACAGATAGCTGCCTGAAATTAAATACGGACAAAACTGAGATTCTATTTTTTAATCAGCCCCTTCCGCCTCAAACCGAGTTTTGGTGGCCAGCAGAACTAAATCCTCCACCAATTCCGGTTAACTCGGCAAGGAATCTGGGTTTTAGATTTGACTCCCAACTGACAGGCAAGGCCCAAATAACGCACATTTCCTCTCAGTGTTTCTGGAAACTGAAGGCACTGCGTAGATGTCTTCACTTCCTTCCTATGAATTGTAGGAAGATGGTGGTCTATGCTCTTATCACCTCCCAGCTTGACTACGCCAATAGCCTCTTCATTGGTCTCCCTGACTATTTAATGAGGCGACTTCAGAGGATTCAAAATGCAGCAGCCAGGCTCATCAGAAATGTGCCCCTCCGCTATCACATTACTCCTCATCTGCGCAGTCTGCAGTGGTTACCTGTAAGGAAAAGAGTCATGTTCAAAGTTCTGGTTTTAGCTCATAAAGCTCTAAGAGGGGTAGGTCCTGTTTACCTGAAACGAAGGCCCCAGAAATACCAGAACGCTAGAACACTCAGATCTAACAATCGTAACCTCCTGGTCACTCCACGTTTTAAGAAGGCAAGGACGGGTGGTCGCGCTTTTTCCGTGAAAACTGCGATGTTGTGGAACACATTGCCCAATGACCTTTGGCAGATAAGTGCGGAACTGCCTTTTAGGAAGGCCCTTAAAACTTGGCTGTTTGGCCTTCCCTAGAAATAACATCGGACTGTAGTCTCTCTCCCCGATCCCCCCTCTGGATAGATGCTAGCGCAGGGACACCTCCGTTGGAGGTAGCTGTTGCGCTTTATAAGTGTTAATAATAATAATAATAATAATTGTTCCCGCCTGATGCGTGTGAATTACAGGGTTGTAGCTGTTTCTTTCTGATTTTTGTATCGCGATTGGCCTCATCGCAGCTTTTTTGCGTTCGTGTTTTGCATTTTTGCGGGGTGGCGTTGATTTTATCGCGGTCAGTTGACGCGTTATCTGGTGACTATCGCATGGTACCGCCGTGTTCTGAATACCTGGTTAACACGTTATAAAATTCCTGTGATGGACTGCGATGTTGTAGGTTGCGTTGAGTTACTTTTGCGATGGTTATCACACGTTCTTGAGAATATGCCCCTTTGTTTCAGTGAATGTATAGGTTAAATGGGGTGTGATGTCATTTTTGCTACACCTGGCCTTTCGGTGAATTGATGTTCATCGAAAAATCCTGAAGTTTTGGGCTCTTTCTGACTTCAAAAGGGCCTGTTCGTGCTAGATCTTTCCGCCCGCGTCGACTGCCACTGTGAATCTCCGGTGAACCCGACTCTTTGTGCTACAGTGACTGCCAGTGACGAGCAGCAATGCAAGATCTGCTCTTTACGCTACAGCATCAACAGCCCACGGTGACCACCAATGTGAATCTCCAGCAACGACCATCAGCAAAGCCCAATAGGATCCCCGCGCTACAGCAATGGCCATCCGCAACACCTGGCCTGCTCTTCCCACTACAGTGATGACCAGTCGCAGCACTCGTTCTGCCCTTGAAGCCTCTTCCATCATGAACAGAACTCTTTACACTGGACTTTAGAAGGTATCTTTTCAGCTGTACTACCCATGTTCCTGTATGTGGCCTGCGCCCCATCGTTTCCAGCCTGAACTTGTGACTGTCACCCAGTCGAGCATGAACAGATGACAGCGAGTGCCACTTTGTGCTTTTAGACGCTATACTTACCACAAAACTTTGAAATCCTTCTGCTCCTCCTGGTGAGGTTAAAATGACCACCCTTACTGCTGCTTCACACACGCTTCTACTTGCCCAGCAGGAGATGCAGGTGAGACTTCCTAGCAGCTTTAGGAGTGGGCGGCCTTCCGGTCTAACCCTCCTGGTCGCAGGACCCTCCTCCATCCAAGTACAAGCACTCATGATAAGGAACATCTTCTGGCTTGCCACAAATTTCTCATGGCTTCCCATAGAGTTCCTTTGAAGGCTCATCGCTGAAGGCTTATAGCTGAAGGGAAGGTCTTCACAAGGACTAGGAAAACATATTTGAAGGAGGCCATATCACCTTTATTTACTTGGTAGGCACTTGAGTACAGCTTCATCTAACCCTATCTGCCTCCCCTACACTCACCCATTCCATGGCAGCAGTGGAGGCAAAAATGTGTTTGTTTCTTTGTTGCACATAAACATCAGCTATACAAATTTCACACACAGAGCCGCATTTCCAAGAAAGCCAGAGAAATGAACTACAACAAACATCAAGCGACCAAGAAGCCCAATCAGCTGCCCTCCTTTCATAGTTAGTCCTCATTCTGAACCGTTCCACCTCTTTGTTTGCTGCTTGACAGCCAGTTGAGTATGTTTTACTGTTCTTTGTGAGAGTGTTGGGCTGGTCTAATTGGATTTATACTTGCTCACAATGGTTGGAACATGATGTTTGAGTTTGAATTGATTGCTAGCATCTGCTATGTATTTCTTTTTCAGGTTTGGCAGATAATATGGGACTCCAGGCAGCACCAGGTCAGGTCTTGTCAGGCATGGCTGACCATTACTAACAGGAGCCACCTTGGAAAACATGCATCATTAGCGCTGCCGGCTTTGACACTTGAGGGCATATTTACAAGGAAATGGTGCAGCATAGCGCTGCAAGCAATTTAGCACCGCCGCTTTGCTTCATTTAAAAAACGCAAAGATGCGCCATATTCATGAGAATATGGCACACTCCTGTGTTTTCCCTTGCGCCAGCACTAAAAAAGCTGCCTAGTGTGAACGCAGACACCCTTGTGCCATGGTGCAAGGGTACCTGCTTTGCAGGGATGATTGTTTATGTGCAGGAAGGGACACCTTCCTGCACATAAACTATCATTAAAGGTGATTTTCTCCTTCTATGTGTGCTGCAGAACGCTTTTCAATGGCGTTAGTTTTTGGTGCTGCCTCACCTTTACAGATCCTTGTAAATCTGGAACAGCGTCAAAAAACAATGAAGCATATTTACAAGCCCCTATCGCCACAGGAATGTCACTTTTATCGACGATTCCGTGGCGATAGGGGCTTTGCCTTATTTACAAGGCGGCGATAAGCCACTTAACGTGGCTTAATGCCGCCGTGTAAATAAGGCACCCTTTTCACGCTATACTTAGCATGTAAGGGGTGGGCAATGGGTGTTGCGGTGGGTGTTCTGCCGCAACACTCATTGATTTTAACGCTGCCCCCTATTTACAAGGGATTAGTAAATAGGAGGCAGCGCCAAAATTAGGATCAGAGAAAACCTGGTCTTAATTAAGGGTGGGCGTAGTGCTCCACTCTGCCCGCGGAGTGTGCGTAGTGCTGCCTACTACGTGGTCCACGAAGTAGGCATAGCAGGCAGGCTATGCACACGCCACGGCGGAGCAGAGTTGCCCGCCACCCGCCTCCCGCCCGCCCTCATTTTAAAATAACTTAAAGTGTTTAAAAGTAAGGAAAATGTCTTACCTGAGCTGCGGCGTCCCGGGGCTCCCTCTTCCTGCTTCATCGGCAACTTCTTCCTCACAAATGCGCATTCGCGGGCGCCTGCGCATGCGCATTTGTGAGGAAGAAGTTGCCGATGAAGCATATTCCGCAACCCGTTGAAATCCTTGGTGTTGAGCTTTCACATGAAAGAGATAAGATGTTTGCAAACATGAAGAATCAAAGTAGAATCTCTGCTGCAAAATTAAAGACATCAAAAAGCAGTTAGATAACTGTTGCAAAAAGATACTACAATCAGTTTAATTCAAGTCAGATTTAAAAAACACTGGGGCATATTAACAAGGGCTTTATCTCCGCTTTTTTGGCTTTAAAACCCAAAAAAGTGGAGATAAAACTATCGTCCTATTTACAAGAAGGTGCTAGCATGCATAATCACATGTTAGCACCCTTTTTCCCGAGGCCTCCATTTGCATCTCTAATGAATGAATGAAAATGAAAATGAATGAAAATGGATTTATACAGCGCGGTTGCTGCCCTGGGGCGGCCAAGCGCTAGAGGAACCAGATGGGGGGTGTAGTGAGGATAACAGAACTGGGAGGAGGGGGGAGGGGCTGAATTGTTACCGAGATTTGAACAGATGTGTTTTTAGTTGTTTACGGAAGGAGGCGAGGTTGGGGTTAGATCTCAGGTGAAGGGGAAGGGAGTTCCAGATTTTTGAGGCGTTGAAAGTGAACATTCTTCCGCCTGCTCTAGTCCTTTTAATTCTGGGGACCGTTGCCATGAAAGCCTGACTAGAGCGTAGGTCTCTGCCTGGATGATATTGGCTGACTAGGCTATGCATGATTTTGGGGCCCGAGTCCCAGAAGGCCTGGTGGGCAATAGACATTGCTTTGAAAGAGACTCTTTTTCGTACTGGTAGCCAATGAAGGCTGGTCAGTGCCTCCCTAACTGAGGTTCTGCGGGGAATTTGCAGTAAGGTACGGGCCGCGCAGTTCTGTACCAGCTGCAGTCTGTTCAATGTGTACTCTGGGGCTCCCAGGTAAAGGGCGTTGTTCGAGTGCAGACGTGACTGTATTATGCCCTGTATGGCTATTTGTTTTGCCTCCATTGGGAGCAGGGGGAGAACCTTCTTCAATGTCCGGAGAAGTCCAAAGCAGATGGCGGAAAGCTTTGTGGCCTGAGTGTTAAGAGTGTTAATGAGATGCAAAGTGGGCGTCACTGGGCAGTACAGCCTTGCAAATGTCGCTGATGTGCACATCGCGATATTTACAAGGCTGCCCCAGCATTTTAGCAGACGTTAGTTTTTGGAGAAAACCGCTGTTTTCTCCATAAACTAACGTCTGCTAAAATCCTGACTTACCCATCCCTAACATAGGGGGTGGATTATACTGCTACGACCACAGGGTCGTATCAGCAAGGTTATCTCCCTTTTGCAGGGAACATCGCTGGAAAACCAGCGATGTTCCCTGCAAAACGGCGATTTCCCCCGCTATATCTGGAATTTTTATCGTCCTGGAGCAATGCGTTGTTGATAATGCGCTACCAGGATGATAAATTCCAGAGATAGACGGCGATGAATAACAAATGCTAAGCGCGCTTTGCGCTATTCATCGCCGTTCCTTGCTGATATGCCCCACTGTAGCTTAGAATGTGTAGAAACACGCAAAGAGATTCTACATTTCCTATAATTATCCAAAGTTTAGAAAAAATAAACATGTTGCCATTAAGATCTCCTTTATGCTGATCACTGTTCATCTAGGAAAAACAGCAGAAGAAAGAGAAGGTAGGTTTGCTTTTGTTTTTTAAACTGCAGCTTTAATTATGTTTCCTGTTCTGTCTTCTATTGGCTGCTGGCTCTGGCAGCAGGTATTGCGAGGCCAGAACTCAACTCTAATAAGTTATCACAATTAAGCACCTATGTTATTTCGTTATTACTGGAAACTAGAGACACCACAAGTTGTCTGTAATAAGGAAATTGGAGACAAGCTTTTGTACAGGGCTTGCAGGGCTGGAGTTATCAATATACATCGCAGCATCTTGTTCCATTAAATGGCCGGTGGGTTCAGGCACTTTGCTTCAGGGCTGGACAGGACATACACACCGGCACTTTGCTTCAGTGCTGGACAGGACATACACACCGGCACTTTGCTTCAGGGCTGTACAGGACATACACACCGGCACTTTGCTTCAGGGCTGGACAGGACATACACACCGGCACTTTGCTTCAGGGCTGGAGAGGACATACACACCGGCACTTTGCTTCAGGGCTGGACAGGACATACACACCGGCACTTTGCTTCAGGGCTGGAGAGGACATACACACCGGCACTTTGCTTCAGGGCTGGAGAGGACATACACACCGGCACTTTGCTTCAGGGCTGGACAGGACATACACGCCGGCACTTTGCTTCAGGGCTGTACAGGACATACACACCGGCACTTTGCTTCAGGGATGGACAGGACATACACACCGGCACTTTGCTTCAGGGCTGTACAGGACATACACACCGGCACTTTGCTTCAGGGCTGGACAGGACATACACACCGGCACTTTGCTTCAGGGCTGGAGAGGACATACACACCGGCACCTTGCTTCAGGGCTGGACAGGACATACACACCGGCACTTTGCTTCAGGGCTGTACAGGACATACACACCGGCACTTTGCTTCAGGGATGGACAGGACATACACACCGGCACTTTGCTTCAGGGCTGGACAGGACATATGACAGATGGGGACGCCACTGGGAGGCTAGTGTTGCTTGGGCTGTTTTTATAGCAGGGTGGGGCTGTGCGATCCGCCGCCCAGCCAGCCCTGAAAATAGCGCTGCGAAGGCACACAGCTTTCTTATAGGCACTTAGGTGATTTGCTGATGAAGTGAAATAAAGATCCCGATCACTGGGCAAGGCTCGGACGTGCTGCCATATTCCATGGGTTTGTCTCCAGTATGGCTGCAAGTCTAATGTCTGGTAAGTCGGTGTGTTCAGAAATGTGTGAATTGTTGGTCCCTTTTTAAAAAAAAATGATTTTCTGTGGACAACCTCTCCCAAAATCACGTTGAGAGGGTTGGTCTTGCTCACTACATTAATTCACTCAATCAATCAATCAGCATTTATATAGCGCAGCACTGTCACCCCTAAGGGTCTCTGGGCGCTGTCCGTTGAAAAGCCAGGCCTTGAGTTTCTTTCTGAAGTCCGCCAGGGAGGGGGCTGTTCGGAGTTGGGGGGGCAGGCTGTTCCAGATCGTGGCTGCGACTAGTACTAAAATATGTTTTACGGCTGCCTTTAGGTCCCCTTCCAGCCCAGCCTGCTTATATATATGTTTTTTAAACATGATGCACATGTACTCCAGAGCTTTCTACCAGAGCATGTAACAGCTTTTATTTGTTGCTATAAACTACAACAAAACCTTTCCAGATTTAAAAAAAATGCATCAGCAGAGCCAATAGGTCTCATGTTTGGGATCTCTTGGCTGTGCCAATGCTTTGTGACGATGGTGTACAGCATCAGTAAAAAGCAAAACACGTTTTACCAATGCTGTGCAGGATCAGCAAAAAAAAGAGAAGAAAAGATGCATCATGGTGCAATGTGCACATAGGGGCATAATCGCAATGATCTATCGCTGAGTTATCAGCACTTTATCGCAGCCAAAGTCGCAATAAATCTATCGCCCGTTCACAAGCTGGTGCTAACAGCCCAGATCACCATTTTCCCTGCGATAGCAGTCGCAAAAAACATCGCCACAGATGACCCCCGCAACAACTTGGGCTTGCTAATGAGATGCAGAGTAGGCGTTCCTGAGCAAAAAGCCGCGACAACACCACTCCGCAACATTCTCAATGACCAGCCAGATCGGCGATAACATCACAAAACATGCGCTAAGGCATGTTAGCAGCAGGATTTTAACACCTGCTCTTACCTTGTGTAAATTCGGACGAGAACCGGCACCAGACAAGGGAGCACATCCCAGAGCCACACATGAAGAACAACAGATGCCCTGGAGCAACTGATCATGCAGCCCGGAGCCCCAATAGGGCAACAACACCCACCGCCACCACCCCAGGACTCCCCCCACCCCTGAGGCCCTACCCTGGGCACCCCCTATCACCCCCCCTTCAGACAAAGATATTGCACATCAACTCTACGAAATCATGAACCAAACATTTCGCCTGAAGTCGCACAATCACAACACCTAACATACATGTGTGGTCAGAAAAAGGGAAATCATACATTCATCTCATAATATCCAAATAATATGTTTATTACAGAATAAACCCAAGACAACAATTCTGTAGAGTCATGTCGGGTCTTCTCAGGACATTCTGTAAGTCACAGCCTGCAAGACAGAAATCTAGAAAAGAAAGTGTGTCATGTTCTCATCAAAGTACAGAGGGAGAGAGCGAGAGAGAGAGATAGAGATAAGGAGAGAAAGAGAGGGATAGAGATAAGGAGAGAAAGAGAGAGAGGGAGTGTTGGACCCGGCCTCGTAGAATGGCCCTCCGTGCCCCCGCACCACCGAAACCTGGTACCTACAGCCCAAGCCCCCGGCCCAGCCGAACCTCCCCACCAGGACACACGCACCGACCCGGACATCCCCGTCCCTGGCCTCTCCCCTTTCGGCCACCCCGGGCCCGCGTGCCCACTTCATGCACCAAGATGGCCGCCCGGCCCCCGCGCGACCCGGGCATAGAGGCGCCACTCCGGCTGGAGGACATCACGCTTCCAGGGGAGGAGAGAGGGAGGAGCAGTTTCTATCGCACCTCTGAACTCCCCCGGGACGATGGGTTTCGATCGGCCCTCCGGCCTCCCTGAGGGCTGGCTCCACGCCTGCTGGGTGTCTGGGACTCCTCCCGACCCGGCCCTGAAAGGATCAAAAGACTATAGCAGGAAATCCCGACAAGCGACCGCCAGGTGACAAGACCCCTGCCTGCACAGACTCCGGACATCAAAGAGGGGTCGAACTATAACAAGGGGTGCTCTGGGGCTGTCCGGCAGATTCGACGCTGGAACAACGAGAGCCTGCTGACGTGGTCGCGGCTCCTGGAACTGGAACTCACCTGAGCCCTGCTGAGTGACTCGCGGCTCCCTGAAGATCGTAAGACCTCCGAACTCGTACCTGAGCCCTGCTGAGTGACTCGCGGCTCCCTGAAGATCGTAAGACCTTCGAACTCGTACCTGAGCCCTGCTGAGTGACTCGCGGCTCCCTGAAGATCGTAAGACCTCCGAACTTGTACCTGAGCCCTGCTGAGTGACTCGCGGCTCCCTGAAGATCGTAAGACCTCCGAACTTGTACCTGAGCCCTGCTGAGTGACTCGCGGCTCCCTGAAGATCGTAAGACCTCCGAACTCGTACCTGAGCCCTGCTGAGTGACTCGCGGCTCCCTGAAGATCGTAAGACCTCCGAACTTGTACCTGAGCCCTGCTGAGTGACTCGCGGCTCCCTGAAGATCGTAAGACCTCCGAACTTGTACCTGAGCCCTGCTGAGTGACTCGCGGCTCCCTGAAGATCGTAAGACCTCCGAACTTGTACCTGAGCCCTGCTGAGTGACTCGCGGCTCCCCCAAACTCTCACGGTCCCGCCGGACCCCAACTCCGACCACGTATCCCCCAGCTCGAGGATTGTGAGCTGTGCGCCGGGTACGTCCCTGCTTTGAACCGTTACCAGAGACAGTCCCGCTACCCCCCTACCTTTCCGAGACTCTTGAGCCCGTGCTCACCTTGTACATATTTGCAGTGATACCTGTTTGATAAAGCTTGTTCTGAGAATACCCAGTGTGGTCCCTCTGTGTCGTGTGGTGCCAGAAGTACGATCCTAGTTGCGAGAGTCCTCCCCCTGGGGAATCTCCCGCCAGTGCCCGGCTACGATACTTTGAGGGTGGGTCTCAGGGTAGTCAGGACCCCTTTCCGGGCTCCTCTGAGGTCGCCGTCTAACATTGGTGGCAAGCGACGGGATTCGGGCCCATCACCTAGAGATCGTACAGTAAACGACGGACGCACGACCAACAAAGATGGCAGAAGGAAGCGCCACGAGCTCCGCAGAAACCAACGCCAACAGAGTGTTCCAGGTGGAGCATCTGGAAGAATACACACACAAAGAGCTAAAACAATTTTGCAAAGAACTTAAAATCGCTACCACTGGCCTCAACACTAAGGAAGACTTGCAGAAAGCACTGAAAACTTGGGTGGAGACCGGGGCCTCCCGCCCGGAAGGCACGGGGGAGCGCCCCGACGAAGCCGAACCCCCCCAAAATGAAAGCAGTAGCAATCAGGTGCGAGGCATCGTACCAGACGGGGGCCTATCCCCGGAAGAGCTCGCGGACAGAGAGAGAAGCCGCAGTCATGAACTCGAGTTAGCCAAACTCAAAATCGAGGGCAAATTGAAGTTAGCGGAGAAGAAGCTAGCAGTAGAGCAAATGCGTGTACAAGGCGAACTGGAAGAAAAGAAGCTCCAACGGGAGCACGAAGGAAGAAAGCTCCAACTGGAGCACGAACGGAGCTTAAAGGAACTCGAGCTCAAGGCCCGAAATGAGGATGGGAGGCCCTCGGGGAACCGAGAGACGGCCCCCCCAGCGGAACAGAAGGTCCACATCCCCAAGGATGTGGTCAAAGAATATAATAAAAACGATGACATTCAGCAATGGTTTCGGGCCTACGAGGTCGCCATGACCTCCCATCGGATTCCACAGAAGGACTGGGGGGCGGGGTTGTGGGGACGGTTTCTGAGCGAAGGAAGGGACACCCTGCTCGACCTACCCCTCTCCCTGCAGACCTCCTACAGCCACATGAAAGAGGCTCTCCTCACAAGATACGGCCTCACCCCAGAAATGTACCGCCAACGGTTCCGGGACTGCAGGAAGATCCCGGGCACCACCTGGGTGGAGTATGTAAACTTTTTTAGCCGGGCCTTCGATGGGTGGGTCAAGGGCAGCAAAGTCACCACCCTTGCCGAACTCACTGACCTCATGTTATGGGAACATCTGGCTGCGAACTGCTTCGTAGAGCTACGTCAACATCTGCTGGATAGCAAGCTCACAGATCCCCGGAAGCTGGCCGTGGAGGCCGACCGCTGGACCAACACCCGGGTCTCCCGGGGCATGGTAGGAGAGTACCCCCGAACCAGTCAGGGACCACCCCGCCAGAGAGGGGGAGGGAACCAGGGAGGGCCGAGGGAGTCCCAGCCTAGCCCCCCGAAGACACCACCTCCACCTTTCCCGGCGCCCCCCCCACCAGTAACAGGGCCCCCTGGGAGACGGGGACACCGGGTGACCGTCACATGTTTCCGCTGCCAGAAACCCGGGCACTACGCCAATGACCCAGAGTGCCCCATGGCCACCCAAGTCACCCCTGCGAGACAGATAGCCAACGTAGCCCTAGGGGAGGAGGTTGAGGGAGCCGAGGAGTGGGAACCAGCCGCGATGGCCCTAGTATCCCTGGGAGATAGGGAAATGATCCCTGGTAGCCTCCTACTGTCCAACACACAGAAATATGGGCAGCTCGTCAAGATCAATGGCCACCAGGTAGAGGCCCTGCGGGACACCGGGGCCAGTATCACCGGTGTCCTCAGGCACCTAGTTCCCGAGGAGCAGATCCTCCCCAATGTCTTTTGCCCCGTAATATCTGCAGACAATAGGGAAAGTATGTGTCAGGTGGCCCTGGTGCCATTTGAGTGGGGAGGGGTGATAGGCAAACTCAAGGTGGCCGTAAGAACCTCCCAGCCGGTCGACTGCCTCTTAGGGAACGACCTGGAGAGTTCTCCCTGGAAGCACGTAGAGCGCAAGGCCCACCTAGGAATGATGGGACTCCCCGAGTGGGTGTGTGCCACCACCCGATCTATGACAGCCCGACTCACTCCCCGGAGAGAAATCGAGAGCACCCCGGTCGAAGTAGCCCGCACCGTCCCCGCCGAGGGTCCTCCCGTTCCCCCATCGGAAGGGTCCGTCGCCAGCGACGAACCCACACCATCCGACCCCGCCCCGGTTCCCGAGTTGGGGGATCTACCCGAGTTGGCCCATTGGCGCCACGAGGGCGGGCCCACCCGAGAAGAATTTTGCCGGGAGCAAGCCACCTGTCCTTCCCTGGTCGGGCTGCGGCGCCAGGCCGAGGGCCAAGCCGCAGGTGACCAGACCGGAACGCACCGAATCTATTGGGAGAATAACGTCCTGTATAGTGAGCAGAAATCAGTGGAGCTGGGATCCGGACGGGTACTGGTGGTACCTCTCCGCTTCCGGGATTTCCTCCTGGGCTTAGCCCACGATGTCCCCCTCGCCGGTCACCTGGGTCAGGACAAGACCTACAGCCGTCTCGTGACCCATTTTTATTGGCCTAAGATGAAGGCAGCGGTAGAGGCCCACTGCAAGTCCTGCCCCACGTGCCAAGCCAGTGGGAAGAGTGGGGGGAAGCGCAAGGCTCCCCTCCAACCCTTCCCGGTCGTCAGTACCCCTTCGAACGAGTCGGGATCGACATCGTGGGGCCACTGGACCCCCCCACCTCCCAAGGTCACCGTTTCATCTTGGTCCTTGTGGACCACGCCACCCGCTACCCAGAGGCTATTCCCCTACGCACCATTACGGCCCCCGTGGTGGGCCGGGCCCTGATGGGGATCTTCTCCAGGGTGGGTTTCCCCCGCGAGGTCGTGAGCGATCGCGGCACTAATTTTATATCCAGGTATATGACGTCCCTGTGGCAACAATGTGGGGTGTCCTATAAGTTCACCACCCCGTACCATCCCCAAGGGAACGGCCTAGTAGAGAGGTTTAATAGGACTTTGAAAGGGATGATCGCTGGCCTAGAAGAGCCCCTCCGGCGTAAGTGGGACGTCCTGCTCCCCTGCCTCTTGTTCGCTTACCGGGAGGTCCCCCAGAAGTCCTTAGGGTTCAGCCCGTTTGAATTACTCTATGGGCACCCCGTCCGAGGTCCCCTCAGTTTAGTTAAGGAAGGGTGGGAGGCAGCACCCCAGACCACCCCCCGAGATGTGTTCCAATATGTCCTGGCCCTCCGGAACCAGACCAGGAGGTTCCGAGAACTGGCCGAGGCCAACCTGGAGGCGAGTCAAGAAGAAATGAAGCGCTGGTACGACCAGAATGCTACTCTGGTCGAGTTCCAGCCGGGCCAGCAGGTGTGGGTCATGGCCCCCGTGAAGCCTGGCGCTCTCCAGGACCGATGGACTGGGCCCTACAAAGTGGTCGAGAAGAAGAGCCAAGTCACCTACTTGGTGGACGTCCAGTCGCCTCGGGATCCCCTCCGGGTCCTGCACGTGAACCGCCTCAAGCCTCACTTCCAGCGGACAGAACTGAGCCTCCTGCTGGCCACCGATGACGGGGCCGAAGATGAGTCGGATCCCCTCCCGGACCTCCTGTGTATCAAGGCGCAGGATGGCTCCGTGGAAGGAGTAAACCTCTCCCCAGCCCTCACTGCCCAGCAACAAGCGGACTGCCGCCAGCTCCTAAGACAATTTTCTGACCTCTTCTCCCTGACCCCCCGGGTCACCAACTGGTGTGTTCATGATGTGGACACCGGGGACAGCCCGCCGGTGAGACACCGAGCCTACCGGGTTCCTGACCGGGTCCGGTCCTGCATTCAAGCGGAAGTCTCGAAGATGTTGACCCTGGGGGTGATCGAGCCCTCTGACAGTCCCTGGGCCAGCCCCGTGGTCCTGGTCCCGAAGGCAGCGGCCCCCGGTGTCGCCCCCGAGCTCCGATTCTGCGTGGACTACCGGGGGCTCAATGACGTTACCCGAGCCGATGCCCACCCCATTCCACGAGCCGACGAACTCATTGACCGACTAGGGGCAGCCCGGTTCCTCAGCACATTCGACCTCACCTGCGGATACTGGCAGATTGCGCTCACCGAAGGGGCCAAAGAGCGGTCCGCTTTCTCCACCCCCGATGGGCACTACCGCTTCCGCGTAATGCCCTTCGGGATGAAAAATGCCCCGGCCACTTTCCAGCGACTGGTGAATAGAGTCCTGGCCGGGCTAGAACAGTTCAGCGCGGCATACCTGGACGACATCGCTGTCTTCAGTTCAGAGTGGAGTGAGCACCTCCAGCACCTCCGAAGGGTGCTAATCGCCCTGCGCCAGGCAGGCCTCACAGTAAAAGCCAGCAAGTGCCAGATCGGGCAAGGATCCGTGGTCTTCTTGGGGCACCAGGTCGGGAGTGGCCAGGTCGCCCCGCTACAGCCAAAGATCGACGCCATCCTGGCCTGGGAACCACCCATCACCCAGACGGAGGTCCGAGCCTTTCTGGGTCTCACGGGCTACTACCGAAGATTCATTCGGGGGTATGGCAGCCTTGTCGGCCCTCTCACAGAACTCACGTCTAAAAAACAGCCAAAGAAAGTGCAGTGGACGGCTGCCTGCCAGGAAGCGTTCGATGCCCTAAAAAGGGCCATGTGTACTGCCCCCGTCCTCCAGGCTCCCGACTACGCCAAGGAGTTCATAGTCCAAACCGATGCCTCCGAGCATGGCATTGGGGCCGTCCTGTCCCAAGTAAATGACCAAGGCCTAGACCAGCCCGTCGCCTTCCTCAGTCGGCGGCTGTTGCCCCGAGAACAAAGATGGAGCACCATAGAGCGCGAAGCCTTTGCCGTGGTCTGGGCACTCAAAAAGCTACGACCCTACCTGTTTGGCACCCATTTCAGAGTCCAAACTGACCATCGGCCCTTACGTTGGCTCATGCAGATGCGAGGAGAAAACCCCAAGCTACTGCGGTGGTCAATCTCCCTCCAGGGGATGGATTTCACCGTGGAACACCGCCCTGGTACGGACCACGCCAATGCTGACGGCCTCTCCCGGTTCTTCCGCCTCAGCGAAGAGAACCCCCCAAGCTGATGGGCAGTTCTCTCCGGCTTTCAGCTGGGGGGGACGCGTGTTGGACCCGGCCTCGTAGAATGGCCCTCCGTGCCCCCGCACCACCGAAACCTGGTACCTACAGCCCAAGCCCCCGGCCCAGCCGAACCTCCCCACCAGGACACACGCACCGACCCGGACATCCCCGTCCCTGGCCTCTCCCCTTTCGGCCACCCCGGGCCCGCGTGCCCACTTCATGCACCAAGATGGCCGCCCGGCCCCCGCGCGACCCGGGCATAGAGGCGCCACTCCGGCTGGAGGACATCACGCTTCCAGGGGAGGAGAGAGGGAGGAGCAGTTTCTATCGCACCTCTGAACTCCCCCGGGACGATGGGTTTCGATCGGCCCTCCGGCCTCCCTGAGGGCTGGCTCCACACCTGCTGGGTGTCTGGGACTCCTCCCGACCCGGCCCTGAAAGGATCAAAAGACTATAGCAGGAAATCCCGACAAGCGACCGCCAGGTGACAAGACCCCTGCCTGCACAGACTCCGGACATCAAAGAGGGGTCGAACTATAACAAGGGGTGCTCTGGGGCTGTCCGGCAGATTCGACGCTGGAACAACGAGAGCCTGCTGACGTGGTCGCGGCTCCTGGAACTGGAACTCACCTGAGCCCTGCTGAGTGACTCGCGGCTCCCTGAAGATCGTAAGACCTCCGAACTCGTACCTGAGCCCTGCTGAGTGACTCGCGGCTCCCTGAAGATCGTAAGACCTCCGAACTCGTACCTGAGCCCTGCTGAGTGACTCGCGGCTCCCTGAAGATCGTAAGACCTCCGAACTTGTACCTGAGCCCTGCTGAGTGACTCGCGGCTCCCTGAAGATCGTAAGACCTCCGAACTTGTACCTGAGCCCTGCTGAGTGACTCGCGGCTCCCTGAAGATCGTAAGACCTCCGAACTCGTACCTGAGCCCTGCTGAGTGACTCGCGGCTCCCTGAAGATCGTAAGACCTCCGAACTTGTACCTGAGCCCTGCTGAGTGACTCGCGGCATCCTGAAGATCGTAAGACCTCCGAACTTGTACCTGAGCCCTGCTGAGTGACTCGCGGCTCCCTGAAGATCGTAAGACCTCCGAACTTGTACCTGAGCCCTGCTGAGTGACTCGCGGCTCCCCCAAACTCTCACGGTCCCGCCGGACCCCAACTCCGACCACGTATCCCCCAGCTCGAGGATTGTGAGCTGTGCGCCGGGTACGTCCCTGCTTTGAACCGTTACCAGAGACAGTCCCGCTACCCCCCTACCTTTCCGAGACTCTTGAGCCCGTGCTCACCTTGTACATATTTGCAGTGATACCTGTTTGATAAAGCTTGTTCTGAGAATACCCAGTGTGGTCCCTCTGTGTCGTGTGGTGCCAGAAGTACGATCCTAGTTGCGAGAGTCCTCCCCCTGGGGAATCTCCCGCCAGTGCCCGGCTACGATACTTTGAGGGTGGGTCTCAGGGTAGTCAGGACCCCTTTCCGGGCTCCTCTGAGGTCGCCGTCTAACAGGGAGAGAGAGAGAGAGAGAGAGAGAGAAAGAGAGAGAGAGAAAGAGAGGGAGAGAGAGCGCCGACACTGCGGACCCAGGCCTCACTGCTCATCTGCTGCCACCGGTGTGTCTCCAACCACGTGCCGTTATACACTGCAGTCCCCAAGGTCTCTTATCTGAAACAGTTTCCAGAGACATGAATGGCCAAACATTCGCACAAGCCATCACCGCTTGCCCGCCCCTGCGCACACAGGCTGCTGCACCCCAGCCCTTCCCGGCGCCCAGTGGTGATTGCCCGCCCCTGCGCAATCAGGCCTCACTGCTCACCATCCGCCACCGGCGTGTCTCCAAGAGGGCCCATCACGTGCCAGTGGGAGCTCCAAGCCCGGGGCACGCGAACATGGCACCCTCCACATCATTCAGCCCCACACCTCGGGCCACCAGGTCACACACTTGATTCTGGGTCTTGATTTTGCAATGGCAGAGCCCATATCAGTGCACATGGTATCATCGCAGGCTGCACACCCTCTCAGCCCTAGAGGTGCCACTAACTCTGTGAACCGCGACGCAAAGCAACATGGCGGGAGGCCCGTACTGCCCGCTGGCTCAGGCCGCTGGTTCAGGCCTACACTGCAGTCCAGCAGGGCTCACACTAATCCTTACCAGTCAGGACCGCCAGGACGGTGCATCATCGCAGGCTGCACATCCGCTCAGCACTTTAGGTGCCCCTACCTCAGTGCACCGCAAGACACCATCCCTTGGCGGTGTGCCTGTGCCTGCTGCAGTGTATCCGGTGCCACCAAGTCTGTGCACCGCTAGCCATGGACCCTTTAAGTATGAGTCCCGTGGTGCAGACACCATCATGTCACCTCCGGTACTGGGCAATGTGAGGTGGCAGGGCCCTAGGCCCTCATGCATAAATGATAACCACACTGAGACACCCAGTTAGAGAGTGGAAATGGCATCCAACACGTGTGCCAGGCCCTTTTGTATTGGCAAGGTCACATGTCCTGTGACACCTGTGCTGGATGGGTGTGGTGTGGGTGTAAACCATCCGTGAGGGAGTGGCTGTGGCATGCTGACAACTAGACCTGTGAACAGAAGTTCCCTACAGGGAAGACCTGGGACATGTAGCATTGTCATCCCCCCGTGAGCGTAAGCAGAGTCGGCTGGCCTGGCATATGCCAGTCCAGCGTAAGGTTGTGAACAATGACCTCGGGGCTCTGGGCATGGGTCCGTCCTGGGCTGGAGAAGGAAGTAACTAATGCGTGTGTCTTCGTAGTAGTGTCAGCGCTACCCGGACGGCAATCGGCAATGTGTCACCCTGTGACCCAAGTCCCACAACATGAGCAACATGGATGTAAGGGGGAATCACTGACCCTACATCCATCCATACTTCCACACTTGAAAGATCATAGACATGACACATCTGTGTGAATATGAATGTTTATTGCACATTCAGTGGAGTGTTGCAGCTGGAGCAGTACAGGGCCATGCAAACCCCACTTTACATTGTTGGCCCGTGGCGGACCAGCCAGAGTCCTTCAGGGAATGACAAGTACATCAGAAGAGGAGGAGTTCAGTCCACAGTCTGATAGCTGTGTCATTGGTGACCAAACAGAATATGTCAGTCCATGTCAAGGTCCAAGGTGAGTGTCGCAGAGTGCATCGCGTCCTTCTGACCACGAAAGGCAGATTCATCTGTATCTTCGTCCTCTGCTGTTGCATGTGCCTCACACGTGGGTGGTGATGTTCTGTCTCCAGCACTGTGTGGCAGTGACACCTCAGGGACCGGAGGTGAAATGTCTGCCGCACTGTGTGGCACTTACACATCAGGGGCCGGAGATGTGGATGGGGTGTAGCAGCAGTATGCATCAGCGCTAGGCCTTGTGGCAGCATTGCCATGAGGAGGGTCTTTAGGGCACTGAGGGACCCAGCTACCTCTCGCTGGTGTGCAGCTGTGGCAGTCACTCTTTCCGTCTGCGTCCGCTCCATGTTCTCCATGATCCTCCGCATGTGTTCCAACTACCAGGTGAGATCGCTGGAGGCACTCTGACTAGACAGTCATTCTTGTCGCAGAGTCAGGACTCTAGCGATGTCAGCCATGGTTTGTTGGAGAGCATAGAGCAGACTGTGGGTGTCCATTAGGGGACTTAGACACCCACGTAGGGCGTCTAGTTTGGCTGCCATGTGATTGAACCCCACCTGCACCTGTTCAGCCAGCTTCTCCTGGCACCCCAACACACGGCGTTGGAAGGCCATGTGTTCGTCGTGGGGGTCCTGGGAGGCAGTCGTGGTGGTGGGTGCTGCCTACTGTGTGTCCTGTGCAGGGGGTGGGTTCTCCTCGTAGCAGCTGGGCTGCCCTGCTCCTGGAAGTGGGCTGCGGAGGCTCTCCACAAGCTGTTAGAGGGCATCGGAGTCGAAGGTGTGGTGGTCTTCTTCATCATCAAAGAAGAGAGGTTCGGCCTGTGTTGGATTTCCCCCTGCAATGTGAAGGGGAGATGCAGTTTAACATTGTGTTCACATGTATGTTGACGCATTGTACATGTTTACATTCAGACTGCGTGACAGTGTACATTGTGACTGTTTGGGGGCAGCTGCCTATTTCATGCGGGACAGTGGATATTCCGCCAACATCACGGATGTGTGTTTGTACTTGTACATTGTCAACTCACATTTCCCTGCAATGCCAAATGTGATTGGCCAGTTTCTACACACATGCAGTACCAGTTGTGTCCTCTGTTCTGTTGTGGACGTGTTGCGGTTTGTACCACATTGTTGTCAATTTTGATGTGCTCTGCATATAATGTGTGTGTGCCTCATTTTGGGGCAGTCGCCCCTGCAGCTCTGATTTAGCTGCCTCTTATCCCTTACATGCGATGTGCCTCTGGCTTCTGTGCTCATACAGTGCTGAGATGCTGCATACATGGGTGCATTGGTCTCTTGGTGGGAGTTGGGGGTCTGGGGCATGGTTTGTCTGCAGATGTGCTATGCTTAATTGTGCATGTGTGCCATTGTACCCATCTCCCCCCGTCTCCCCAGTCCCTGGGCGTTACTCACCCTGTTGCTATTGTGTCCGGTCATGTTGAGCAGTGTCCGGGCCCCCAACTCCTGCCACCGTCTCCCCACTGATGACTGTGGACACCATTTCCTCCATCTCGTCCAGCTCCTCCTGTGGCACTGGACTCCCACCTCCAGTCTGCATTGCTGCCTTCCGGTTGTTTGCGAGTTTCTGCTTGGTTTTGCACTTCACATCATTCAAGCGCCTCTTGACCTCTTCCATTGTCCTCTTCAGCGACTGCATTCACCTTGTCCACGATAGTTTGCCATTTTCCATTTTTAGATGCCAGTGACACAGGGGAGGTGACGAACAGTAGTTGATGGTGTTCCACCACCTCCGTTATAAGGATCCTGGTTTCCTGCGGACTGAACCGCTTCTTCCTACTCTTCTTGTCCTTGTCCTTACCCTTCCCTGACCCCGAGGTCCCAGGCTGGTCCTCCTGAGGCTTGTGGGGTTATGGTTGTCCTCTGTACTTTCTCCGGCTACCTCCGTTATGGTTCACTGTTTTTTGGCTTTTGTTTGTATGTTTTTTTTCTACTTTTAGAGTGCATTTTCCTGCATGACACATGGGAATTGCAGGCCTGTGGTTGGTTTTGCTGATTTTTGTATCGCGATTGGCGTAATTGCTACTATTTTCGCGTTTGTGTTTCGCGTTTTCGCGGTGGCACGTTGATTTTAACGCATTAATTTGACGTGTTATAGCGAGACTATCGCATGGTACTGCCGTGTTGGTAGTACCACGTTAACACAGCGTTATTTTCCTGCGATAGACTGCAATGGGAAAAGTTGCGTTAAGCTAATTTTGCAGTAGTTATCACACGTTCTTGAGAATATCCCCCTTAGTGCGTACACGTTGTGACGCTAATGGCACCTGCGTCATTCAGTAAAAGTTGTCAGGTAGTCGAGACATAAAAACAGTACTGTGCGAGCTGACCACAGATTGAACGTTGCCTTCTGTCCCTGTGCAGATAAGGGTGTCCCTGGAATAATAATCTACCAGTGAGGGCAATCTCCCAAGCTCCATGTGCAGGAGGTGCAATCTCACTCTTGGTTGGTGCAGGCGAAGTTGAGAGGAGCAAGGACTTCTCGACACCTTGGAGAGGTGCCCCAAGTGCACTGGTGCAGCTCCAGATGACAGGGTAGTGCCGGGCATATATTAAAACCACCCCTTGCCTTAAGTGGGAGAGATGTAGGGTTTACCTCACAAAGAGGCTCTTTCATCTCACCAATGTTTGAACAGGCCTATTCCCTCAGAACGAATGCCTAGAACTAAGAGACTGCTGAATTATTGCTTTTCTCCTGAACTTTATTTGGATTTTCGCCCACCTTTTTTTCTTGGATACTTTTCTGCCCCAGGGATGCATACAGCTGACCCTTATTGCCAGTTTGCCCATCATTCATGTATCTTGTGCCCCCACTCTGTGGGCTGCATGTTCACACATGGCTAGTGTCCAGGCTGCTGCACCTTCACCTGCTACCACAGTGCAGCACTTATGTTCCCTCGTCTGCTTTTCAGATTAGGCACCTGCACCTTTCTACCAACTATGTCAGCCTCCAAAGTGTTCATCAGCCTCCAAAGTCTTCACAAAGGGACCCAACTACATGCAACACACATAGGGGCTTATTTACAAGCCCCTTGCGCTGCTGGTGTGTCACGTTGCGTGATGCACCGGTTGCGGAACCTGCTGCTAGATAATTACAAGCACAGGTAAAGCCACCCTGCGTGGCTTTATGTGTGCTTGTAAATATCACCCCTTTTCATGCAACACTTTGCGTGTTAGGGGTGTGACATGGGTGTTGCTGTGGGTGTTCCCACGCAACACCCATGCGCACTGATGCATTTCCAGATTTATGAGCAATCGTAAACCTGGAAATGTGTCAGAATGCTATGCCATCCCAGGGGTGGTGTACTGAGGCACAACGAGGAGAAATGTTTTTATTTCTTCTCGTTTTTTTACTCTTTCAATGCATGCTGCATTCTGCAGCACGCATTGGACGAGGAAATCACCTCAATGGATTGTTTTTGTGCAGGTAGGTGCCCCTTACTGCACAAGAACAAACTCTCAACGATGCAGGCTTCCTTACACCATGCTGCAAGGGTGCCTGCACCATTGCATGCGAGCAGTTTGTATGGAAAAGCACAGAGATGCGACATATTGTTGTAAATATGTTGCATATCTGTGCTTCGAAAGTAACGCAGCGTGGTGCAGCAAAACTATTTGCGGAACCACGCTGTGTTAGTCTCTCATAAATACTTTTTTAGACGCACCGGGATCGTAATTGGGTTGTGCATATTTACAAGGCCATGTAAAGACACCCTGTGTAACTTTTCATGGCCTTGTAAATATGGGCCCCTATCATGCATTACTCTGCATGAAAGGGGTGTTCCATGGGTGTTGCTGTCAGTCTTTCCACGCAAAATCCATGGGATCTGACACATTCCCAGATTTACAACGTTTTGTAAAGCTGGGAATGCGTCAGAATCCTACGTCTCCCCAGGGGAGGCATAGGAGTGGCGCAACTAGGAGAAATACTTTTATTACTCCTTGATTTTTCCTCTTTCTATGCATGCTGCATAGAAAGAGGACAATGCCATCAATGATTGTTTTTGTGCAGGCACCCTTGCAACATGATGCAAGGATGTCTGCGTTGGCACACGGCTGCTGTCTGTGCGCCGGCACAGGGGAGAAGGACAGGAATGTCCCGAAGCTTGAAAATACGGCGCATGCCTGCCCTTTACTTTTGATGCACTGCGGCACAGCAGGAAGGCCTGCTGCACTGCAGTGTGTCAAAAAAATATAGTAAATGAAGCCCTTAGCTGGAGTGCAGGCCTGTGTAGGCTTTTGTTTTATATTTGCTTGCTCTCATGATATATTTTTCTATACATTATTGCTTTTGTTCTAACCAAACTTTTTCTCATAAGGATAATAAAACAGAGTGATTAGTTAAATTCTATGGTTTGAAGTGTTTACCTATAGCCATAATTGTATTTTGTGTGGTGTTGTACATTGTGGAAGCCCTGACAGATTATTTAATCCACACAGCTGCCCCTCAGTGGTACTGTTAATAAAGGTAAAGCACACTGACCCTACAAACGCACTCAAAACTGGGGTATATAACTCTGTAAAACACCACTGCAGACACTTATCATCACCCACTTCCTTCCATTCCACACCTCAGCCAAGATGGCAAGTGGATATTCCTGTTAGAGACACACTTTCTGGCCTAGCACAAAAATCTGCTAGGTTTTTTACTGCCAGTGGAGCTGCTGCTAGGATCCCGGACCCCTGCATATGAGAAAGATGGACTACCAGCAGTGTGCACAGGAAGTGTGCAGGGGGCATGCGTCATCATGGGAGGCGTCCCTGTAGGAATCTCAACGCTGCACCTGGTGTTAGTGCCAGAGGGTTGATCAGAACCCACAGGAGTTCCCGTGTACCTGAAACAGTATCCCACCAGCATATGATGGAGATGTTAGGCTAGCTGCAGCAGCCAGACACAATGAACCCGCTTTGGATCCTGGTGATGCTCTGGGTGGCTGCCATGTCCAGTAGTGTCATGTAGAATCACTTTATCTGTGCTTCGCCGTGGCATCATACAGTTTTTATCTGGTCTCTTGACCCATACAAGGTTCATCTTTACTTTGATCAACTTGCTCTTGAAGTTTCAACCGTGGTCAGAGGTTAGATTGGTTGGCCACCTGTGAAAGCCTTCTGAAGGGCTGTAACTTCATGGAGCTCCTACGGCCTGCTAGATCTCTCTCAGAGCTGTGCTTGGATCCAGGAGGAGCACTGCCTGCTTGCTCTGGCTTGGCTTCTCGAGGCACGTGGTCCAAACACCTCCATAAATCCTTCCAGAAGAGTAGGGGATTCCTGATTTCCTATGGGATTACTCTACAGCATAAAGGCGTTCAGATCTTCAAAGTCCAGAACCCCTTTAGAGCCACTACTTCTTTAGGGTCAATTCTCATGCAACATAGTGGGGCATTCGCTGCTGACCCTGCACCGTCTCAGCAGAGACCCCTATCGTGTCCTACCAGGCAGGTAAGACTGCTCTGTTTTTTCTCTTTCTGCTAGTGATCACGCAAGTAGGATTCTACAGACACATATCTCAGCCCAAGAGGACTGGCCATTCACCTGTGTGAGGTTACCACAGAGACTTTTCCAAGTTCTTCCCCAGTGCCTTAGCCTTTCACTCTCCAGAACTTTGTGACCATTCCTGGAGAGTCAATGCTCGTGTGTATCCTCTACTTTCACACAGTATATATCTCTGTTCATTCTGAATCTCTTCCAGAGGGGTCCCAGTTGCAACTACATCATCACTTGCTCCAGCTCCCTTAATAAGTAGCTTTTCTCACTCCATCATCGGGGATTACCTGTCTCGCCATCCTCAATATCTCTATCCCACGTGGTGACCCTGGCTGCATCCTTCCTCGCTCATCTGGGACCCAGGTGCAGCTCTCATCACTTGCAGCCTTCCATTACTGTTGCTCCCAAACTGCACAACCTATCTCAGAGCCTTCTTCTATCCAGGGGATATATATTTCTGCAAGCGGTCCAACTAGGAAAGAGAAGGCACTCCTAGACAAGGAACGACCCTTGTGGCCTGATGTGGACTTGTGGACTTTTTACTGCACAGTTAGTTACCTATGCCTTCCCATAAGCTATAGAAATAAGTCCTCTTTGCTTGTTCCATTTGTGCTTTCTCATTTGGTGAGGTGGGAACTGCTATTTACTGATGCTTGTGGGTCTTTCTGACTGTGGAATAGACCATCTTTGGGCTGCTGCTATGTTGGTTCAGATAAACATCTATTTCTGTGTAGGTCCAGCATCACTTAACTAGCACGTGCACATGTATTGTAAAACAAGCTTTTTGACTGGTCTCCTTATCCGTGTGCACCCGCCTGCAGTGCTTGACCCTCCTTATCTTTACCTTGTGTCCTTGGAGTATTGTTTACAAACCTAGCATTGATCAACATTGCCTGAACAAGAGACCCTCTGGCAGATTTATGCAGACACGAAGTCACATATGCCCCATCTCTATGTCAGCTTTAGAACCTTGGTTATGTGTGTGTCATCGCAAGTTCTCCTGCATGTCAGTTAAAGATCCTGCTAGCTACGCTTGGAGGTGTCTCTGCTTATTAAAAGGTTTAACATACGGTAAGGCCATGTGTCACCTCTACACGTGCAGTGGGCCGCGCCAGCTGAGAACATGTGAGGACAATCATCAGGGAATACTGGGAGATGCACATTCAGCGCCGTCTCCAGGAAGTTTGCTCCCAGGTCATTCTCCTGTTAGTATGTCAGAGGCTCCGGATGTGCCTGCTCCAGCAGTCATCACCATGTACAGGCCCACAGATGAGGCCAAAGTGTGGTCTCTGTACATCATCTCTACCACTACACACGTGCCTCTGGGTCTAAGTGATACAATGGGGTCCTGCTGAGACTCCTTTCTGGAATCAACAGTAAGGAAGTTTGACCAAAAAGTGATTAGAAAAGTTTAATTTTAAATTATTCTGCTCCTCACCAAGTGACTCTTCATTTAGACAATTGCCTTTGGTTCAGGACCTGCTCTCCATCACTCCACGCGTCCACCTGAAGCCATTTGTTCCATCTCTGCCCCCAGGACACCCCCACGCCGCACGGCCCTCCAGCTGTTGGCGCGCCCCTGCCCTGCACCACAGGCTCGTCCCGACCTTGGTGCCCCCTCGCTGCCGCTCGTTCTCCCTTCCTCGTAGCTCTCCGCTTTTCCCACCAGCTTGTCTTAAATGTACTTCTGTTTCGCCAGTTAGTCTTAAATTGTATTTTTTTCTTCTGTTTAATTCATTTTGTGCCTGTTGTTGGATTGTACCCTCTGTTGTGTGCCCCCCCCCGCTCCCCGCTTCCCGCCGCTGCTCCCTCACGGTCCCGCCCCCTTTCCTTTCTGTAAACCTCATTGGCCGCCCCGCTCCCGCCTCCCAGCTGCTCCTCCCGCCACTTGGCCTCATATGGAGACCGCGTGGCGTAGGCGAGTGTGACCTGCCCCCAGGACACCCCCACGCAGCATGGCCCTCCAGCTGTTGGCGCGCCCCTGCCCTGCACCACAGGCTCGTCCCGACCTTGGTGCCCCCTCGCTGCCGCTCGTTCTCCCTCCCTCGTAGCTCTCCGCTTTTCCCACCAGCTTGTCTTAATTGTACTTCTGTTTCGCCAGTTAGTCTTAAATTGTATTTTTTTTTCTTCTGTTTAATTCATTTTGTGCCTGTTGTTGGATTGTACTCTCTGTTGTGTGCCCCCCCCCGCTCCCCGCTTCCCGCCGCTGCTCCCTCGCAGCCCCGCCCCCTTTCCTTTCTGTAAACCCCATTGGCCGCCCCGCTCCCGCCTCCCAGCTGCTCCTCCTCCCTCCCACTTCGCCTCATATGGAGACCACGCGCCTGCACAGCGGGCGCGCCGATTGTGCGCCGGAGGCGTGCCAAATGCAAGCCCATCTACGCCCGTCCACGCCTGGACCGCGCCCAGCGCCAGGACCCCTGGTCCCCGACGATGCCCGCACACCCGGCAGACCTACGACGCCGCCACCCTCCATGCTCTCAATGCCGGCCGGAACCCCGCCTGCTACCGAGCCACCCCGAAACGCACCCACGGACCCTTCACCTGCCAAGCCTGCCGACTCACCTGCCTCCGGACCTGCACCGCACCCACCAAGCCAAGCACCAGCAACAACCACCTCAAGTGCATCCTGCTCAACACCCGCTCGGTCCACAGGCACGCCGTGGAACTCTGGAACCTCCTCAACACAACCTCACCAGACGTCACCTTCCTCACGGAAACCTGGATGAACGCCTCCTCAGCCCCTGACATCGCCATAGCCATCCCGGACGGCTACAAGATCACCCGGAGGGACCGCATCAACCAAACCGGAGGAGGCGTCGCCATCGTTCACAGGAACACCATCCGCATCACGACCAACTCCGACGACACCCTCACCGCTGCCGAACACCTTCACTTCCAGATACACACCGACCCCAAGACCACCCTCAGAGGAACCCTCATCTACAGACTTCCGGGACCACGCCCACAATTCAGCGAAGCCATCGCAGACTTTGTCAGTCCACACGCCCTCACCTCCACAGATTACATCCTCCTAGGGGACCTCAACTTCCACCTGGAGAACAACAAGGACTGCAACACCACCGCCCTGCTGGACAACCTCGCCAACCTCGGACTCAAGCAACTAGTGAACACCCCCACCCACTACGCCGGACACACGCTTGACCCCGTCTTCTCCTCCAGCAAGCACATCTCCTTCAGCCACTCCACCGGACTACACTGGACAGACCACAGCTGCGTCCACTTCAACTTCAGGAGAACCACAACCCACCACCACCCGCAACAGGTCCCCCGCAGAAGCTGGAGCAAGATCACCACCGACCAGCTCACCACCGCCCTCAGTCAGAACCCGCCCACCAACACGACAGACCCCAACGAAGCAGCCCGCAACCTCACAAAATGGCTCACCAACTGCGCCGACAAACTCGCACCACTGAAGAATCCTCCCAGCAGACCCGGCAGCAGGAAAGCCTCGTGGTTTACCACCGACCTCAAAAACTCCAAGAAAACCTGCCGCACCCTCGAGAAAGCCTGGCGCCACGACCAGACAGCAGAAAACATGACCGCCCTCAAGAACGCCACCCGCAAACACCACCAGCTGATCAGAAGCACCAAGAAGAACACATTCAAAGAAAGACTGGACAACAACACCCACAACAGCAAGGAGCTCTTCAACATCGTCAAAGAGCTCTCAAATCCCAGCGCCTGCAACACCGACATCACTCCCTCGCAAGACCTCTGCGACGCTCTCGCCTCGTCCTTCCACCGCAAGATCGCCGACATTCACAACAGCTTCGGCGCACAAACCACGCACCCAACCGCCGAACCAGCGCCCCCAACCACCACCCTCTGCACCTGGACCCCTGTCAGCGCCGAAGACACCACCCGCACGATGAACACCATCCACTCAGGCTCCCCCACCGACCCCTGCCCACACCACATCTTCAACAAAGCCGACTCCACCATCGCACCCCAACTCCGGAACATCATCAACAGCTCCTTTGCATCCGCCACCTTCCCGGAGAGCTGGAAACATGCCGAGCTGAGCGCCCTCCTCAAGAAACCCACCGCGGACCCCACGGACCTGAAGAACTTCCGCCCCATCTCGCTCCTCCCCTTTCCAGCCAAAGTCATCGAGAAGATCGTCAACAGACAAATCTCCGCCTTCCTCGAGACCAACGGATCCTTCGACCCCTCACAGTCCGGCTTCCGAGCAAACCACAGCACCGAGACCGCCCTCATCGCAACCATAGACGACATCAGGTCCCTGATCGACAAGGGGGAAACGGTTGCCCTCATCCTCCTGGACCTCTCAGCAGCCTTCGACACCGTCTGCCACTGCACCCTGACACAGCGCCTCAGGAACACCGGAATCCAAGGAGCGGCACTGGAGTGGATCATCTCGTTCCTCGCCGGAAGAACCCAGAGAGTCCGCCTCCCCCCGTTCCGTTCCGCGGCCACCGAAGTCATCTGCGGCGTCCCGCAAGGTTCCTCACTCAGCCCCACCCTCTTCAACGTCTACATGAGCCCCCTCGCAGCCATCGCCCGCCAACACAACCTCAACATCATCTCCTACGCCGATGACACCCAGCTGATCCTCTCCCTCACCAACGACCCCGCCACCGCCAAAGCCAACCTCCAGGAAGGAATGAAGGACGTCGCGGAATGGATGAGGATCAGCCGTCTGAATCTGAACTCTGACAAGACGGAAGTCCTCATCCTCGGACCATACCCTTCCGCCTGGGACGACTCCTGGTGGCCCTCTGCCCTGGGCAGCGCACCCAAACCAACGGACCACGCACGAAACCTAGGCGTCATCCTGGACTCCTCTCTCACGATGACCAAGCAAGTAAACGCAGTATCATCATCCTGCTTCAACACCGTGCGCATGCTCCGAAAGATCTTCCGATGGATCCCCACTGAAACCAGGAAGACGGTCACCCAGGCCCTCGTCACCAGCCGTCTGGACTACAGGAACACCCTCTACGCTGGAACCACAGCCAAACTCCAAAGCAGACTCCAGCGCATCCACAACGCCTCAGCACGACTCATCCTGGACATCCCGCGCCGCAGCCACATCTCTGCCCACCTGAAAGACCTACATTGGCTCCCCGTCAACAAGAGGATCACGTTCAGACTGCTCACCCACGCACACAAGGCTCTCCACGACCTGGGACCGAAGTACCTCAACAGCCGCCTCACGTTCTACACACCTACTCACCAGCTCCGATCCACCAGCCTCGCCCTCGCCTCCGTCCCAAGAATTCGGAAATCCACCGTCGGAGGAAGATCCTTCTCCTACCTGGCAGCCAAGACATGGAACTCCCTCCCCACTCACCTACGGCTGACCCAGGATCACCTCTCCTTCAGGAAACAACTCAAGACCCGGCTGTTCGAGCAGTACCCCCCCCCCCCCTCCCCCCAGCGCCTTGAGACCCTTACGAGTGAGTAGCGCGCTTTACAAATTTCTGTGATTGATTGATTAAGGCGATCTTAGGACGTGTCCTCCCCATGTGGGGACATCCGGTTTCTCTAAGTCTTACATTCACATTGTGACAATTCCTAGCAATATTTCATGCTTAGGGGCGGCCCGGATTAGCAAACGGGTAATAGCTTTTCATTGTTTAGGTCTGGTGTCAGCCAAGATCTTCTGATTTTACTAAAATTATATAAATAATGGGGCTTATTTACAAGCCCCTTGCGCCAGTTCTGCGTCACTTTTCCCTTGTTAAAAGTTACCCAATATTTTTAATTATAGGGACTTTCAACCAGCCCCCTTCATCCACTGTTTTTTTTATTGTGCCATTCCCATTTGTCTACAGCCCACCAGAGCATGGGTCAGATCACTTTAGGCATTGGCTAACTCCGCTGTGAATGACAGCATTCTGCCATTTTATAAGGAGCACAGTAGTTCCCTTCAGTGACAGACTTACTCTGGCAAAACCAGGTGTGCTTTTTGAGACCCAACAATATTTTTAATTTTAGCCAGTTTTCTTTAAGACCAATTGGCTTTGCCAGTGCTTGTTTTTGATCCTTGCGGCCGGTGTGCCTGAGCACCGGAGAGTGAAAAGGGCTTTGAGGACTCGTTGTTCAGCCTATGAAGTGAAGAGCTGGTGTGTCCTTAGCAGCCAGTTTCGGATTTAAAGAATGATTACACCACTCAGCATTCAGTTTGAATGATTCACTAAAACAATTTAGTTAAGTAATTTGTCAAATTTTCATTTCATAATTCCATGGCTCTGACTAATGGCAGCTAATCTGACTGTCAGGCATTTTTGTTGCCAGGAATGCGGAAGAAGGCACGTTATTCAGTGTAGCTGTTGAATAAACAATCTTTTCTCTAGCCATCCCAGGGCAATCTTCCACCCTCCCATCTGCCTCCAGCCGAATATTGTCCAATGGCGCTTCCGGGAAAAGCTTTTACAGTTCTCATGCGGAGATGGAACCAGAAAGTTTTACTTACCACTGCCTGTGAGTTCATACAAAGGTCATGGTCAGAACAAATCCGACAACTCAGTGGGTTAACGATCACCAAAAACAGCATCTGTGATTTACAGGTCACAAGCTTGATTAAAAGTTAAGATAAAGTCACCCTTCAAATGTTGGTAAATTCACTACCATCATAAGTCATGTATCTGTCATTTTTTTAAATTATATGTTGTAAATTGAAGTGGCTCAAATGAGTCTGTCTCATCAGTGTAGCTTAGGGGCAGCATATACGAACTGTGTGAACGTAGGGGCATATGACCCAGTTTGCGTCATGTTTGCACCACGCAATGTGGTACATGCGCGCCGCGAACCTTAAGTGAGATTTATAAAGCCACGCAAACCATAAATCTGGCGCAAAACAAAGCAGCTCAAATCGCTGCATTGCCCTACTCTGCCCTGGGGGGGCGGTCCATGGGAGTTGCGTGAGTGTTCCCACGCAACTCCCATGGATTTTGACGCATTCCCAGATTTACCTGAATTGGTAAACCTGGGAATGCGCTAAAAAGATACGCCTTCCCAGAGGAGACGCAACTTTCTCCTCTTTATGCCTCAGGGATTTGTTTCTCTGCAGGAAGCTGCCCCTTCCTGCACAAAAACAACCCTGCATACAACAGAGGCCCCCTTGCACCATCGTGCACGGGTACCTGTGTTGGAGCTAGGCTGCTGAAAGGGTGCCGACGCAAGGGTAGAGGCAGGAATGCGCCATATTGACTTCAATCCAATGCATTCTTGCCCTTTCTCTGTCACACAGTGCAGAGCAGCAAAGTGACTTTTATCGCTGCATTGCATGACAATTTCGTAAATATGCCCCTCCGCTTTTTGTGTTTAATTGTGTAAATGGGCTGTACACCTTATGTGCCTGGTGTGTCTGAGCCAGGGAGGCCAGAGTCCATTTCCTGTTTCTCACCTCCCTTCTATAGGTCTGTCTGAAATGTGGGCTGCCTAGAGGGCTGTGACCTTTACCCTCAGACGCAGTCCAGCCAACCAGGTTTCAATAGAAGGCTGACCCACATCGCCTCAGAAGCCCTGCCCTAGCCCTCCTACAGGAGGTAACTGAGTTCCCATTTCCAATGTATCTTCCATCTTTAAGCAGATAGTGATGTCATTATCTACAAACACAACCTTAAACAATCAGAGAGAGATCACAGTAGTCTGCCACGAAAGTTCACGCAGCCTGCTTTCACTCAACTGACGGAAAGGCGGTTTCAATCATAATAGTGTGCCTTGACTTCACCAGTGTACCCCCAAGGCTATTTTAGTAGAGGATCTCATAAGAAATTGGGGGGCATATCAGCAAGGGCCGGCGATAATTATCACTCAGCACGCTTAGCTTGAGGATAATTATTGCTGGCCAACTCTGAATTTTATCATGGAGATTGCGTGAAATCAGCAATGCTTATCTCCAAAGCGATAAAATTCAGAGCGCAAGCTGCCAACTGTGCGATTATCGCTGGAAATCCAGCGATAATCGCACAACTTTTGGCGATAGCTTGCTGATGGAGCTACACATACTTAGCCATGATATCCACCTACCATAGGATATCATGGCTAAGTCAGTTTCAAAGCAGGCGTAAGGAGAGTAGCGATAACAGAGGTTATCGCTACTTTTCTTGTCGCTATGCTGCTTTGCGTGATGCTTGATATTAGGAGAAATGTCGCTTAGCGACATTTCTCCCGTTATTCTGGGGAGAAACGCCCACTTTGCATCTCATTAGAGATGCAAAGCAGGGCGTTAAGGGAAAGGGCGAAGAAGCATGGATTCACGCGTTAGCGTGTCCTTGCTAATAGGGCGTTAAAATTTCACCGCTTTTCGTCCGAAAACGGACGCCAAAGCGGCGATAATTTTTTATCGCCTCGTTGATGATATGCCCCTGGGTTACTAGTTGAGGGGGTGGAAACCCAAGTAGCAAACCCTAAATTAACATGTGCTGTACCCTTTGGTAACTTGTCACAGAGCAGTTAGGCTTAACTTAGAGTCAATGTGTAAAGTTTTTGTGCAACACTTCAAACAGTAATAAATTAAAACATGACAAGAAAAATGCCATTCCAATTTAGAAAAATGAAGTAAAATGTAATAAATAAAAGTCCAATCGTTAGAACCAGAGATATGCATGTTTAAAGATTTTTTTTTAAACGCACAAAGTGCCAACTGTGCTTATCTGGTCACGCTGGACTGAGACAAAGTCCCAAGTTCAGGCCAAATGTGATGGGGCACGGGCTGGCTACAGGAACCGAGTTAGGCCCGCTGAACAAGAGTACCTTAAATCCTCGTTGCAAAAAGATGCGGAGTCCCATGTTAAGGATGCATCACGCAGCAGTGGCGATGCAAGGTCCAGCGAGGAGATGTGTCATGCAGTGGCAGTTACGATGGGCTGCGTTGGGTGGGGTGATGTCCTTGCGTGAAGATACATTGGCTCCGATGGGCTGCAATGACGATGCAAAGTCCTTGCATCAGGGAAGTCCACACAGCAGAGGTGATGCATCAGTTCCGAGAGCATTTCATCAAGCAGCAAAAGTGATGCACCAGTTCTGCGGGAGATGTGTTGTGGGGGATATGTTTTGGTTCTGCTGGATCCACAGTTTGGCAGGCGGAGCACCTTCAGGCTCACTTTCAAGGGTTTAGGACAGGGGTGGCACCACTTGGGAAGGCCAGACTTAAAGATGGAAGAGTCCAAGTACTGCGTTCAAGGTTATTGGAAGCCTTTTATGTCCCTGAGGCTTCTGATCAGGAGTTCAGCCAACTAGCCCATAGAGCCATTTAAGAGACCTGTGTTCAGAGATGCAGGTCCCAGTCCTTCTCACCAAAGCAAGAGAGCAGCAGGGCAGCACAGCAGACCAGTAGTCCTTCAGAGCATCAGTCTAGCAGAGTGGCAGTCCTTTCAGCAGCACAGCAGTCCTTCTTCCTGGCAGAAGTGTACTGAACAGTTGGGTCTAAGGCTCCAATATTTATACCTGGTGCCCACTTTGACGTGGGGGAAGCTTCTAGAGGTTTCCACACACCTGAGGTGTCAGGCATCCCCTTCCTACCTGTCTTGGCCCCAGGTTGTCTGGAGTCACAAAAGACCAGTGACAAACCTATTGTGAGAGTGTTCAGGCAGAGCCTTTGTGATATACAAGTGTGGTAGGTGACATGTCCTCCCCCTCGTTAACTCAGAGTGGCCCATCCGACCAACAACTATTTTCTCTTTGTCTCACTGTTTGGGAGCAATACACAAAGACCAACTGCCAGCTATACCTAGTCATGCGACGCAGGATCAGGCTGAAGGCACCAAATTATTAGGGTAAGCAAATGCAACTTTCTAAAAGTGGCATTTTCGGACCTGTGATTAAAAATCCAACTTTACCATTAAAGAGCGCTTTTAATTACAATTCCTTAGACAACAAACTCGACCTATCTACCTGCTCCCAATCAGAGGTTACAGCTAATTAAATGTAATAAGGTAACACCACTGTTATCCAATCGGATAGGAAGCCTTGCAGTAGTGAAGAAAATTAAATTTAGGAGTTTTCTACTACCAGAACATGTAAAACTTGAAAGCACATCTCCTATCTTTTAAATACACTGCATCTTGCCCTTCGTCCTGTTCAGGGCCTACCCTAGTGGTGACTTATATGTATTAAAAAGGAAGGTGTGGGCGAGGCAAAAGGTTTATTTTGCGAGGTCGTAATGGCAGTTTCAAAAAGTAACCACAGAGAGGAATGGCAGGCCTAGGTAAAAGACTACTTAAGGGGGTGGCACTTTAGTGCTGCAGGCCCACTAGTATTGTTTAATTTACAGGCCCTAGGCACATACAGTACCACTTTACTAGAGACTTAAATTAAATAGGCGATTGAGTGTAAGCCAATTCTACCATGTTTTAAGGAAAGAGCACTAGCACTTTAGTACTGTTAGCAGTGGTAAAGTGTGCAGAGTCCTAAAGCCAGCAAGAACAAAGTCAGCAAAACAGGAGAATTGAAGGCAAAAAGTTAGGGGAGAACCACACCAAGGACGCCAGGTCTAACAGCCCTGCACTGGATAGGTGTGTAATCAAACCGCCTACACCAGCACCCTGCACAGCAATGGGGCCTGATCTCCATGTTAGAAGATAAAATAGTTACAATCTCCATTTACTCGATGATGACAACAGGATTCCCTCATCAAGAGTATCTTAAGGCCTCCTACTGGTTTTACTCTTCCCATTTCATCCACAGCTTCTGCCGTGCATAGGGTGCCTACTTAAATCAGTTTTACTTTGCAAAGCTCATGCTGCTGTCCAAACTGGAACATTGAAAGCTAGGACTTTTTACTCTGAAATGTCACTTCCTACTAATAATGAGAGAGAGTGCTACCTGGGTGGTATTTCTAGAAGTGATGGAGTATGCCTCTTGAGTAAAATTGGAAAGACCACAGGTCTCTGCGATTTACAAAAATGTGTAGGGCTCTCATGGAGCGCTGATGTCAGAAGTGCAACTCTGGATGGACGAATAATTCTTGTGTTGTCAGGGCAGCAGCTTACAAAGCTCTTCTTCTCGCACCCTTGCATGTAAAGGTTACAAGTTTGACTACGGTTTGAGTCACAACTGACTATGGCTGGCCTGCCTTTGGCAGCCTTCAGGAGCATGAGAGGGGCTTGGGGCATGAACCTCTGTTCTCAATTATGGCTTCTTTCAGCCTATCAGGGTCCACATTAAAAAATGCCCCCCCTTCCTCCCTTAGAGGGCTGCCCTCAGGGGGCACACTGACAGTGCACCAACTTTTTGTGGTGCACTGTCAATGCACATCCTAAGGTCACGCTTGCCTTTGTGCCCGCATCCATAATACTTTATAAAGTGACAAGGGAACCCTTAGAGTCAAGAGGGACCAAGGGTGTACAATATATTATAAGAGACAAAGGTCTCTCCAAAACTATTAAAGGACAATGGTGCACAGAACTATATTAAGACCTGTGACGAAATTCTCCAAATGGAGAGACAATGCATTTACTAAACAAAAAAATCAAAAACACATATATACATAATAACGTGGGTAAAAGGTTGGAAGTCAACAGATTTCCAAACCTCAGGCATTTACACATTTAGTGACTTCATCCGAAAATGCATTTTCAAAAGACATTTTGTGCTCCACATCAATCCAAATGAGCCAGTTTAGAGTCAAGATGTTTTCAGGCGATGACGCCTCGATCCCAACTGGGATGAGGGATCATCAGGACGCACGAGTACATGCCTGAGAGGTATCCCATATTAAGCAAGGAGTGTGAGAGGAGGATAGCGGTGGGGGCAAAAAGAAGGAAAAGGGAATAAGGGGGCGGGAAGGGGTAAACAAGATAGCAAAACAAGGGAAACAATAGGAAGGAAAAAAGAAGAAGAAGGAAAGAGGTTAGGGAGGTGACGCAATACGGCCATTAATGGAAAACATCAATGTGTGGTGCATGTACATTCCAGGGTAGGTGAGACGCAAGAGTGGTTCTAGCCACTCTCAACCAAAAGTTTATATATAAAAACCACAAGGTAATGGGTGGTGCATGCACGGGCGTTCCTGTGCCGTGAGTGATGAGTGAGAACATATCAAGATCAAAGTTCGGCAAGCAGGTCAGCCGATACGTGAGCATAAGGTGGGAAAAAACTGCATGTACACTTGTGCCAATGACGAGAGGCAGATGCTTTATACTGCACAAAGTGAGGTAAGGCGATCAACCATAGAAGTGAGCTAACCTGTCGGAAGGCAACAGATAGGTCCCTTAGGGTAATCCACAGTAATATAACAATAGGTTAACACCCCACTGAATGAGGCCTAGTTATACTTGCGGTGCAGTAAAAATCTGAGGAAAAAAGGTAAAATAGTAAACTGAGTGAGATAGCTAACATTTAGCTGAAAACTGCACTCAAGGTGTTTGAGTGGTCTGACATTCTATACAATTGGTGGTTCAGCACTCAAAAAAGGTAATAGTACAGGGTACATTTGCTTTATGTGTAAATCCTTGTATGAAATATGTACTGTCGACAGCCATGACACTTTGTTATTGAGTCGCAACAAATGCATGTCGAGAAGGTTTCTTCTTTCAATGAATCTTTATTCGTTTTAATCTTCTAAAAACCACATCAGCAACCAATAGCCAACACGTTTCGTCCAACAAGGACTTCTTCAGGGCTACTAAAGTATTACAAGAAACAAACATATATTTACAATATGTACAAAAATCAAAACTTAATCTATTTATATCTTACATCGAAGCACACGCTTATAAAATAATAAAATATTGTAGTCATGTTACATGAGTCAAAATCTCATTTAAGCAAAACACGACTTAAACCCAATTTTTTGCAATGTTTGTGAGTGTATAAACTCATTAGCCTCATGAAGTCACTTTAGGTAATCAGTATGTCATTCACAAATTTTATATGTAGTTAATTTCACAAACAGCTCTAGACTTTCACAATGATGGGAATTTGGATAACCTAGTCACTGGAAGGTACAAAAAGAACCTATGACCATCAATGTAACATTCCAGTGAAGGGGAACGTTGCTAAAGGCAATCTAATTCATATTTCATGACCAACTGTGAGTGAATTTGGTGGTCAGTGCCGGATTAAACCCTGTAGAGGGCCCTAGGTAGTCGACATTTGATGTCCCCTCTCGCAAATTATCTCCTAATACGGTTTAAATTTCGTTATGGAGTCTTTAATGTAAAGTTTTCGTTTCTCTAAGTTGATTCAAGTTTTCTATCTTTTGGAAACAATTTAAGAAAGCTTGATTTTAATTTTCTTTCTAGATCATATCAATATTTTTTTGATCCGTTGTCGTGGGGCCCCTAAAAGGAGTGGGGCCATAGACCGGTGCCTACTTTGCCTGTTTGGTAATCCGCAACTGCTGTGGATACTATACGGGCAAATAATTATTTCTGGATGTGGAAAATCTGATATTTACCTTTCTGGATATAGGTAAGGATGTAAGCATTTGTACTAGGTCTGTGCTCTAGGTCTGCGATTGGACTCTGCCAAATGTAAACACTACTCGCTGATCAGACTTTAAAACTCAATGCCCTGTAAATAATCAATTAATTCGACATTCATCCGACTGCTGCAATGATCAGCAGCATAGCCTATTCTAAATGAAAGAGTTGGTATTGTGAACGTGTGTACAGGGGCGCCGAGAGAGTTTTATTGCTGTGATTAATGCTAAAAGCGTTTTATGGGCTTTTTAATGAGCGCTGCTTTTGAACAGCAGCAATAACTCATTAATTACTGTGTCTGGATATTGTAATGAGTTGTGAGTGTAGGGGAGGCTTTAAACAGAAAACTAGTAAGGATTATTTCATTGTATTCGGTTTACCTAAGAACTGTAACTTTCTTATTGTCAGAGGCATCCGGGTGCATCTTTTGAGGAACATCTCCTGACGTCATGCGACAAAACATGCAGAATTCAGGAGAGTTCCATGCTCATTATGGGGCATTTCATAGCAGTTAGGGAGGGGGCTTCTTGTTGATATCCGTGGTAAATTCATACTAAATTAGAACAATTAACTTGGTGAGTATGGGGTAGTTTCATGCAATTTTCAGCAATTACACCCACCTCTGAGTTTATTTTAATGAACTGGTTTAAGGGAATTCCATTACTCTTTTAAATAGCTTTAGGGGTGTTAATGTAATTAAAAGCCCACTCGTTTGCACACGTACCCCTGGTTTCCTAGTTTCTATGATAAATACAGCCTATAGGATATTTTGACATTAACCTGTACATAAGCAGCGCCACATTCTGGGTACTGTGCTGTCTGTATTCCAAGGACATAAGCCATTGTTATAAACATACTGAGAGGCATATTTACAAACCCTGGGGCAGATTTACAAGCCTCTTGCGTCATTTTTGCGCCGCCGTTACGTCACTTTTTGTGACGCAGCAGCAGCGTAAAAATGCGGCCCATTTACAAAGTGACAAATCTAGGGAGATCTGTCACGTTGTAAAGCCTTGCATCACATTATACCTGCGTCAGGTATAATGTATGCACGGTGGGCGTTCCAACGCAAAAAAGCCTTGTAGAAGTGATGCAGTGAAATCTAAAAGATTTCACTGCGCCACTTCTAGAACACCACTGCGTCAAATTCTTACACCTGCTTGAAGCAGGCGTAAGGAGTGACACAGCACAATGAGGATAGGCCTCCCCCTGCATTGCTGGAGTTGCGTCGTGCTTGCAACACGACTCCAGCAATGCGTGACTTTTGCGTCAACAGATGTGTCAGAATTTTCGACGCATCTGTCAATCCTTGCGCCATGGTGCACCGTATAGTAAATACGGTGCATCCATAGTGGCGCAAGGGTTTCTCAGGGTAGCGCAGGGAAAGTGACACATCCTCACAGATTGTAACAACAACACGGAAACCTAGGGTCAAAAACACAAGAAAAATACAAGAAAAAGCAAGTAGAGCACTTTCTCATTAATAATAAATCCCATCAGCCACCATGTTAGTAGCCCACATCATCTGAGATTAGATAGCCTTTGCTGAGCCCTTTGATGAATTAGGGCTACAGACTACGTAGGCAAACAAAACCTATCTATCTAAGATGTGGTGTCTGCCATAATGCTTTGATATGGCTATCTTCTATTTGAGTGGTGGTGATGGAAGCAGTGCGAATGAAAAGTGAAAAGTGAAATAGTAAAATCATCTACTGGGACAGAAAAATTGTTTTAATGGTATCTATCCGAGCGACAAAATTAAAACCAGTGTAGAAGCAGTTTTGAAAAAATAACTGCTGAAGTCCAACAAGGGAGGGTCTACATGTTTCAGCCTCAGGATTAGATGATAATCAGGCTTTCGTCAGGACCTTTAAGAACTCATGCTACTGCTGTGTCTATAGTGTGATCCAAAAAAATCAAGCACACCAGTGAAGTAAATTATATAACCTACTTAAAGTGAGGATTTTCCAAACAATCTCCTTGAATTTCTCAGGAGTATTCTTCCAAATCCCGTCCAAGTACGGGAGCACTCCTCACCTCACCTGGAAATTGTTGCCTTGCTGTACTCTGCACCAGGTAGGCATTCCATGGGCATTGTGGCACTGTTCCTACCAAACTCCCATCTTTTTGTATGTATTCACAGATTTAACCAGCACTGGTAAACCTGGGAATGAGCCAAAAAGATATGCTCCCCGGGTGAGGCATAATAAGGAGAAATATCTTCCTCTTTCTGTGTGTGCTGCAGAAAGATGAAGTTGCCTAACAGGATTCTTTTTGTGCAGGAAGGTGTCCCTTCCTGCGCAAAAACAATTCTGTCTGCAACGCAGACCCCTTGCACCATGGTTCAAGGGGGCCTGCATTGGCAATAGGCAGCCAAAATGGCACCAGTGCAAGGACAAAGACAGGAATGCTCCGGATTCTTTTAAATATGGTGCATCGCTGTAACACAGCGCAGCAAGGTGAGGTGCTGGTTTTGGGCCATTCTTATGAGCGTGCAAAAGATGTCTACTTCGCAAGTGGTTCTGCAAGCAGGGTGCAGCAGGCACGTTTCCGCCTGTCTTTCTACAGCTGAGTAAGGCTGGGTCTGGGCCATTTGAGAGTATCACCGGACACTATGATACCCACGCAATACATGCCACCTGGGGTCATCATAGTGCATCTCGGTGGCAACGATCTGCTGCACATTGGCCGGAAAGCTCTGCTTGAACTGTTGATCACTGAGATTGGATGGCTGGCAAAGACGTTTCCTCGGTCTGTGCTTTCATTGTCTAGTATCATCCCTAGGCTGCAGTGGCGGGTGGTGACTAGGTCAGGGGTCTCTATGATTCTGTCGAGTGGATTAACAATAAGGTTGGTAAGTTTTTCAGGTCACCCAAGCTGTTGTTCATTCCGCATGGCCGCATAAATGGTGAACATTTTTTCAAAGAGGATAGGGGGCATTTGTCAAAAATTGGCAATGAAATGTTCTTAGAGAACCTGCTAGCCTGGTTGATTCACTGCTTGCGGTAGCATGAATGTGGGAGGAGGCCAGATAGTAGGTTAACTATGCTGGCCTGTGGTGGGTGAGGTCATGATTGGTGGGACAGTTTGGGTCCTTATAAGACAGACCTTTTCCTTAGATAAACATGACAGCGGTGTCACGGGCCCTCCAAAGGGTGTTTGCTGTGAGTCGTTTAGAGAAACCAGGGGCGCAGGGGGTTGGGGATAATCGCTGGCATCTGATCCTTTTGGCCAACCACCCGCGTATGCGCAATGGACCCAAAGCTAGCGCTGGCCCTTAGGGGGATAATGATGGGTGTAGGGGGTGTCTGAGGTAGGTATTCTCGTGGGCATGTGGGCATGCTCCATAGGCTACCCCTGGAGGGGATGCAAGGTGTAGGCTCCTCCCCTGCGGAGGAATCCACCCCAGGTGCACTTGACGGGAAATGGGGAATGTTTTGGAGCAGAGGACACAACTGGCACCATTCATGATGTCGCGTAAAGGCCTGATTTGTGGATGTGCAGGAACAATGTCCAGATATGGTAAGAAAATCTGATGCGTTAGCGTCTCTGTTAAGGCTAGTCATCAACACATGTAAATGAAGCTGTAAATTGAAGGATTACTGCGTAGAATCATGTGAAAATTGAAGGGCTTATTTATGAAAACTGTTGCATCACTATGTGAAAACAGTGATGCAACAGTTTTCACTGCGCCCTCCTTGCGACAGGATTGATGCACCAAATGTTCATGTTCCATGTCGCAAGGAGTAACAGATACAGGTGCAAAAGTGGCGTATTTCTGTGGGGTGTCTGAAAACAGATGCAACTCCAGCAATGTGTCCTTTCACATGGGGCTTGCCCCATGTGAAAGGGCCTGAGTCAGTCTTACGCCTGCTGTGAGGCAGGCGTAAGATATTGACGCAGTAGAGTCCTAGAAGTGTCGCAGTGAAATCTCATAGATTTCTGCGAGCCTTTATTGCAGGGGAATGCCCACCCTCCATACATTATACCTGACGCAGGTATAATGTAGCGCAGGGGTTTACAAAATTAAGCATCTGCTTAGATGCCTCACTTTGTAAATATGGCGCAACGTGGTGCATTATTTACGCTGCTGCAGCATCACAAGAGGTTATGCAACTACGGGGTATATTCTCAAGAACGTGGAATAACCATCACAAAAGTTGCTTAACACAACCCTCAACATAGCAGTCTATCGCGGGAAATTTACGCCGTGTTAACCAGGCATTCACAACACGGCGGTACCATGCGATAGTCACCAGATAACGCGTCAACTGATCATGATAAAACCAACGCCACACCGCAAAAATGCGAAACGCGAACGCAAAGAAATCTGCGATGAGACCAATCACGATACAAAAATCTGTGAAAACGAGCTACAGGCCTGCAATTCACACGTTAGGCGGGAAAAATCACCATAAACGTAGTACAAAAACTGACAAACAAATGCCAAACAACAGCCAAGCACAATGGATGTTGCCGGAGCAAGTACGGTGGAGAACCAGAACCCCACAAGCCCCCGGAGGACCTGCCTGGGACCTCGGGGTGAGGGAAGGGCAAGGAGAAGAAGAGTAGGAAGAAGCACTTCAGTCCACAGGAAAACAGGATCCTGATAACGGAGGTGTTCAAACACCATCAACTACTGTTCGTCACCTCCACTGTGTCATTGGCAACAAAAAATGGACTATGGCAGCCCATCGTGGACAAGGTGAATGCAGTCGGAGTGCTGAAGAGGACAATGGAAGAGGTCAAGAGGCGCTGGAATGACGTCAAGTGCAAAACAAAGCTGAAACTCGCCAACAACCGTAAGGCAGCAATGCAGACTGGAGGTGGGAGTCCTGCACCACAGGAGGAGCTGGACAACATGGAGGAAATGGTGTCCACAGTCATCAGTGGGGAGACGGTGGCTGGAGTCGGGGGACCGGACACTGCTCAACAGGACCGGACACAATAGCAACAGGGTGAGTAACGACCAGGGACTGTGGGGACGGGGAGAAATGGGCACAATGGCATACATGCACAATTGAGCTGAGCACATCTGCGGACAAACCAGGCCCCAGACCCCAACTCCCACCAAGAGAACAATGTACCCAAATATGCTACATGTCAGCACTGTACAAGCACAGAAGTCAAAAGCACACCGCATGAAAGGGATAAGGGGTAACAAAACAGAGCAGCAGGGCCCCCCCAATGGAGCACACACACATAACATGTAGAGCACATCAACACTGACAACAAAGTGGCACAAACGGCAACACGTCCACAACAGAACACAGGACACAACTGGCGCCCACTGGGTGTAGACAGTGGCCAATCACAAGTGGCATTGCAGGGAAATGTGGTTAGACAATGCACAAGTTCAAACATACATCCGTGAAGGTTGTCAAAATGTCCACTGTCCCTCAGCAAATAGGCAGCCCCTCCAAAACAGCCACGATGTACACAGTCATGTAGTCTGTATGTGAACATGTACAATCCGGCAACACACATGTGAACACATTGTCAAACTGAATCTCCCCTTCACATTGCAGAGGGACAGTCAACACCTCCTGCAGATAAGCCCGAACTTCTCTTCTCTGATGACGAAGAGGACCACCACAGCTTCGACTACGACAGCCTCCAAGAGTTCATTGACAGTCTCTGCAGCCCACCTCCAGGAGCAGGGTAGCCCAGCTGCAACGGGGACACCCCACCCCCTGCACAGACCACACAGCAGGCTGCACCCACCACCACGACGGCCTCCCAGGACCAACACGAAGAACACATGGCCTTCCAACACCGTGCGTTGGGATGTCAGGAGCAGCTGGCTGAACAGGTGCGGGTGGGCTTCGACCGCATGGCAGACAACCTAGATGCCATACGTGGGTGTCTAAGACCCATAAGGGACCACTCACAGTCCCTAACGGACACCCACATTCTGCTCCATCCACTCCAACGAACCATGGCTGATATCGCCAGAGTCCTGACTCTGAGACAAGAATGACTATCTAGTCAGAGTGGCTCCAGCGAGCTCGTCCGGGAGTTGGGACTCATGCGTAGGCTCATGGAGAATATGGAGCGAGCCAATGCGGAAAGAGCGGCTGCCATGGCTGCACACCAGCGAGAGGTAGCTGGGTTCCACAATGACCTCAAACCATCCTCATGGCATTTCTGCCACAAGGCGTGGTGCTGATGCATGCTGCTGCTACCACTACATCCACATCTCCGGCACCTGAAGTGTCAGTGCCACACAGTGCGGCAGACATTCCACCTAACGCCCCTGAGGTGTCACTGCCACACAGTGTGGGAGAAAGGCCAGCACCACCCACACATGAGGCACATGAGACAGCAGAGGATGAAGATGCAGATGAAACCGCCTTACTGGTACGGAGAAAACTGTAACATTCATCTCCGCCAAATGGCCAGTTTCAGCTTGGTACTGCCCTCAGCATCATCACCTTCCATCGTCCCCCGATACACTCTGCGACACTCATCTTGGACCTCGCAATGGACTGCCATTTTCTGTATGATCGCCAATGACACAGCTATCAGACTGCGGACTGAACTCATCCTCTTCCTTTGGACTTGTCATTCCCTGAAGGACTCTGGCTGGCCCTCCAGGGGTCAACAATGTAAAGTGGGGTTTGCATGGCCCTGTACTGCTCCAGATGCAACACTCCACTGAATGTGCATTAAACATTCCGAATCACACATATGTGTCATGTCTATGGTCTTTCAAGTGTGGTAGTATGGATGAATGTAGCTTCAGTGATTTCCTCTTACGTCCATGTGGCTCATGTCGTTGGACTTGGGTCACAGGGTGACACATTGCCGAATGTTGTCTGGGTGGCGCCGACGCAACAACAACGACACATGCATTTGTTACTTACTTCTCCAGCCCCGTACGGAACAACGACCATGCCCCCGGGTCATTTTTCAAACCCTTACGCTGGACTGCCATACGCTAGGCCAGCCCACTCCGCTTACGCTCACAGGGGGGAAAGATAACGCTACATGTCCCAAGTCTTCCCTGTAGGGCTCTGCTGGTCACAGGTCTAGTTGTGAGCATGCCACAGCCACTCCCTCATGGCTGGTGAACACCCACATCACACCCATACAGCACACGGGTCACAGCACATGTGACCCTGCCAATATAAAGGGCCGGGCGCAGTGCTCGACGCCATTTCCAACCTCTCTAGGGGTGTATCTGTGTGGTGTGTATGTAGGCATGTGGGCCCAGGGGCCTGCGACATCACATTCCGCAGCACCGTAGGTGATATGATGGCGTCCGCACCACGATACCCAATCATAGAGGGTCCATGACTTGCGGGGCACAGACCTGGTGGCACCGGATACACTGCGGCCAGCACAGGCACTCTGCCACGTGGCTGTGACTTTCAGTGCACTGAGGTAGGGACACCGTAAGTGCTGAGCGTGTGTGCAGCCTGCGATGATGCCCCGTCCCGGCGGTCCGGACTGCTCAGGTTTTGTGTGCCCCGCTGGACCGCAGTGTAGGCCTGAGCCAGCGGACAGCGGAGGCCTACCGCCACGTGGTGTGGCCTCGTGGGTCACAGCGTTAGTGGCACCTCAAGGGCTGAGCGGGTGTGCAGCCTGCGATGAGGCCGAGTGCACTGGTATGTCCTCTGCCATGGCGAAATCAAGACCCAGCACCAAACGTGAGACCTGGTGCCCTGCAGAGCGGGGCTGCATGATGTGGAGGGTGCCGTGTCCGTGGGCCCCGGGCTTGTGGCTTGCAGCGGCACGTGGTGGGCCTCATTGCTACTCGCTAAGGGCGGAAGGTGAGCAGTGAGGCCTGGGTGCGCAGGGGGGAGCATACGCTGCTGGGCGGCGAAGGGTCTGGGGTGCAGCTGCCTGGGTGCGCAGGGGCAGGCATGCGCCGCTGGGCGGCGGGAGGGGCTGGTGTGCAGCTGCCTGGGTGTGCAGGGGTGGACAGGCGATGATGTTGTGTGCAATTGTATGTACTGTGCCATTCATATATCTGGACTCTGTTACAGATGACGGGTCTGTCTCAGACTTGGGACCTGGTGAACTGCACTACATACCGGCACGTGGTTGGAGACACACCTGTGGCAGCAGTGAAGCAGTGTGGCCTGGGTGCGCAGTGTCGGCACTCTCTCTCCCTGTCCCTCTCTTCTTTTCTCTACCTCTCTCTCCCCCTCTCTGTCAGTCTCTCTCTCCCTCTCTCTGTCCGTCTCTCTCTCCCCCTCTCTGTTCGTAACTCTCTCTCTCCCTCTCTGTCCATCCATCTCTCTCTCTCTGTCCATCTATCTCTCTCTCCCCCTCTCTGTTCGCATATCTCTCTCTCCCTCTTTGTCCATCTATCTCTCTCTCCCCCTATCTGTCCGTCTATCTCTCTCTCCCCCTCTCTGTTCGTATCTCTCTCTCTACCTCTCTGTCTGTCTATCTCTCTCTCCCCCTCTCTGTCCGTCTATCTCTCTCTCTGTCCATCTCTCTCTCTCTCTTTCTCTCTCTCCCTGTCCCTTGATGTGCGCAGGACACACCTACTGAATGTCCCAAGGGGAGCTGCCATGTGTCTTCATTTCTATTCTGTGTTTATTTTAATACATTTTCATTTGTTGCTTCGAAGGTGAATGTGTGATGCTCATTTTTGTGACGACACATGCATGTCACCAGATGTGATTGTGCGACATCAGGCGGATTATTTGGTACATATTTCTGTGTAGTTGATGTGGCATGTCTTTGGCCGGGGGTGGGAGGGTGTGCCGGGGAGGGGAGTCCTGGGGATGGTGGCGGTGGGTTTTGTGGCCCTCTCGGGTGTCCGGCACGCATGTTCAGTGGCTCCATGGCATCTGTTGTTCTTCAGCTGTGGCTCTGGGCTGGGCTCCCTTTTCTGTTGCAGGCTGCCGTCTGACTTTGCACCAGGTCAGAGCAGGTGTTATTTTCTGCTGCTAACACGCCTTATTCCATGTTTCCTGGTCTTTTCACCGATCTGGCTGGTCTTTGAGAATGTTTTGGAGTGGTGTTGTCGCGGCTTTTTGCACAGGAACGCCGACTCTGCATCTCGTTTGCGGCTGCTATCACAGGTAAACTGGTGCTATGGGCTGTTAGCACCAGCTTGTGAACGGGGTGATAAATTTATTGCGAGTTTGGCTGCGCTAAAGTGCCGTTAACTCGGCGATAACTCCTTGAGAATATGGCCCTAGAGCGTTTAAAAAAGCTGCAGGCCCTGAATGTTTAAGCACTTTTTTTTCTTTATAAAATACTGCCGGGGGTTCACGATCTTTAACCCAAAGATGAGTGAAATGAGTGAATTTTGTGCCTGCTCAAGGTGGAATAGGATGGTTATGTTGTTGGAGGTAAGACAAGTGTCGATACCAGGCCGTATCACTGAATTGCTTAACTCTGCGCAAGGGAGGCATTTCATGGGCATTGCGTGGGTGTTCCCACAGTTTTTGACGCATTCCCAGATTTACCATAACTGCTAAACCTGAGAATGCGGCAAAAAGATATGCCTCCCCAGGTGAGGCGTAACGAGGAAAAATATCATTCTGCAGCACACATAGAAAGAGGAATTTGCCTCTCTGGATGGTTTTTGTGCAGGGAAATGCCCCTTCATGCAAAAAAAACAATCCTATCTGCTACGCAGCCACCCTTGCGCCATTGTGCTGCTTTTGCGATAGGCAGCTAAAACGGCACCAGCGCAGGAACAAGGACAGGAATGCGTCAGATTCTTTTAAATATGGTGTATTCCTGCCCTTTCCTTGCTACGCAGTGCAGCAAGGTGACTTGCTGCGCTGGGTTGCGTTACTTTGCCATAAATATGGCCCTAAGTGTCTCAATCCAGGGTGTCGGGTCCAGAACGTCCTCCATTTATTACTCTCAAACTGGCACAATAATAACATGAACTCAGCAGGCTGGCTGCAAATCTCCGAAGTTTAATTTTACAGCCCTGGTGGCAGCAGAGTGTAGGCATCATAATATCTACAACTCCACAAATCTCTTGAAAAGCCTGATAAGCACAAACTAATTTAAAACATAAACTGGGTACCTTGCGTGAACATAAAACAAACTCTATACCTCATTTGAACATAATGAGAAAAAACCAAATTTTACACCCTGGTGCAGCAATGGAATGTAGCAATGTCCACCTTACGCGCAGAGAGTACCCTAGATCTACAACTGGCAGCCTGAGATCTTTCTCCAGTACTTAATTTGAGCTGGTGGTTTTTAGGGGTTGGCACCGGCACTAAATCATCCATACTGGCACTAATGACAGACCACCACATGGTGGCGCTGTCTGAATCATTTTGAGATATTCTCAACAACAGTGTTGAATTCAATATACATTAAAAATGAATAATACCTGCCGCCCACATCATACTTAAAGCTTTTGGTGGCCTGGAATAGTCTGAATTGTCACACTTGTAGTGCAGTGGTTAGTTGGTGCGTTGGTATTGCTATTGGCAGCGCTGGCAGGGGCTTTGGGTGGTGCAAGCTGCAGTGGCCTGCTAAACGGGCCCTGGTACAATGGTAAATTATTTAATTTTTTTACAAATTAAGCACTGTCGCTGGATCCCGCTCAGACAAGGTGACTCTACTTTAAGTGACAGAAGTGTTGTACACAGGCCAGAAGTCACACAACATAGCACAGCAACTAAAGTAGCTGCGCAGTGTTGCGTGAAAGAGAGAGGTCAGAACAGCGTCATGTCTGCTGAGATGTGGCGCTGTTCACCTCTCACCCTGTGCTGACGCGCTTTTGACAGCCATGAAATCTACTCCTTTTTGAGATAAACGATGAACAACACTATTTTAAAAGTGTGCATTTTGTTCCTCTCTTTGCAAATTTTTCCTAAGAAAACTCACAACACTGTTTTTGTGTTTTTTTGCTCCAATATATCATGTTTCAAGTAGAGGTTGGATTTGTAAGTACTTCTAAAAGTTAACATTTTCGAACTTTTAAAATCTCTCCAAACTTTGGGACATTCTTGGGGAGATGGGGCTGCCTGCCGATCTGATAAACTTCCTTAGAGCTCTGCATATGGATGTAAATGCACGCGTTAGATACTGCACAGAGGGGGAAACTACTGAACCTTTTGGCTTACCGCGAGGGGTTAGACAGGGATGCTTGTTGGCCCCATTACTGTTTTTACTATATATTAACAGCCTAAACACATGTTTGAGTATAAACGGTGCGGGTCTGCCAAGGGTAAAGACAAGCAGGCTCCCGTCCTTGTTATATGCCGACGACGCTGTGTTGATGGCTAACGGGCTAAATCTCCTGGTGGATCTGTTTGTGAAGTTCATGGATGACTTGGACGTAGATACTAACATTGTAAGACACATTATATGGTCTGGGGGAGGAGGACAGCCAAGACAAGGCCTACTGATATTCAAGGGCAACACATCACCAGTGTTTCCACATTTCCTAACCTGGGGATCTCTTTTGACCACCAGAATAACTGGCCTCCCTGTATTTGCAGTCGCTGCTCTAAATTCACCCAAGCCTGTTGTGCCTTATTTAGATTTTCCTCGTCAGTAGGTAACAAGCCTGTTCTGCCCCTGTTACAAATATTTAGAATGAAGTGCATCCCAGTCCTGACTTACAGAGCTGCTATTTGGGGGTACCGTAAGTGCAAGGGAATCCGGCTGGAGGAGAACCGATTTTGTAGGAAACTCCTGGGGGTAGGTCCAAACAGTTACTCATTTGTCACCCGTGAGGAATTGGGTATAAACTACATGGAGGACCAGGTTAAACTAGCTCCATTGTTACTATAGATTTCTGTTTGGTCCTATGAGTGTGATTGAGGACTGCGTGGAATGTAGGTATGGTCTAAAGATACCGTGGTTAAATTACATTAAATCCGTAGCCCGCGCCCTCGATCGCACAGATATTTTTGATAGGCCACACCTCCTTAAAAAGGGTGATCGTAGAGTCCTTACAGATTTTTTTTTAAATAAGGCCAATGAGGAAAGGGAAGCTCGGGTGCTGACGAAACACTCTATTAGATCCTTACTGTTGCTGAATTCAGTTAGTGGCCCCGAAAATTATCTCACTGCAATTAAGCACCCCATGGATAGATACTTACTTACTAAATTTTGTTTGGGCACTATACGCACGATGATTTGCTTCCCTCCGGGTCAGTTTGATCCCCATTCCCTTTTAATCTGTCCTTGAATGACTGTTCCCCCCAGACTCTGATACATTTGGTCCTATTCTGTAAATACTATGAATTTCTTCGCAGAAGAAATCTATTACCACTTTTAAAAGAGAGGGGCTTCACTCAATTTCGACCTGCTTTTTTATTCTTACAACTACTACAGGACCAGGTGGTGATGACGGCGGTCATCTGCTATTTAAAAGGCACCTTATACTGGAACAAAATAATGTGTGCATAGTAATAACGATGTATATGATAGGCCGGGGTACTGATCTTAAACGGATATTATGTGTTTATGAACTTTTTAAATCAGATGAACTGAACTGGTATGTGTCTAAAAATGGTTTTAAACGTTTTATGTGCTCCCTTTTAACATGTGTTTATGTACCCTTTTTAACATGTGTTTGTATCTTTTATGATTATTCTGTATAATCGAATAAAGATTAATATCTTCTTTCATCAAAATCTCTCTAGATTGTTAGGAGGGCGCTATGTATCACAAACACGAAAACTCATTCCAAAGACCAAAGTACTCAAGACTTTTGTCCACTCTGCTGAACCGTTTTCTATATGTGTGCCTTACATTCAGTTGTAGTGTTCAGTGTAGTCCTGGAATCAGTTTTCTTAGTTGCCACTAAGTGGGAGGACATGAGAGGTGTAGGAAGGCAGCAGAAGGTGTAGCCACAGACAAGCCACTCTTTCAAAGAGGTACAGTCAAGAATAGGGTTGTGTTCTTTTTTATTCTGACGTATTTGAAAGTGACTTCCAATTCTCAGAAATTTGCTTCTGCCTGCATGAAAAAACCCTGAATTGAGCACTGACTGGTTCGGCCAGTTTTTGAGGTTCTTCCCAGAAAACACAATACCCAGTGAGAATCATACGAATTGCTTGAGGCGCTCCTGTGCAGTTCTAATAGTTTCTAGTTTCTCACTGGGCCTCGTTTTGCCAGAAAGGACAACACCCAGGTTTTGAGTTTTGTCTTTTCTTAAGCCCAATATCGTTCGGCAGATGGTATTTTTTTTTAAATGGGTGGCTTTTGCCTATTATGAGAAAGTATTTGTTTTCTTTTGTTTTTTTTCCAGTTTAATATAGCGCGTTAAAGGGTTGTGCAATGGGTGTTGCCGGGGGCGTTCCCAGCAAAATCCATGGCTTTTTGACACTGCCCCAGATTTATGAGAAATCACAACTCTGAGGCAGCACCAAAAACATATGCCTCCCCAGGAGAGGCGTAAGGGAGGCACAACAAGGTATTTTGTTTTTTAAATACCTGTTCTGTCGCTGATGCTACTGTCTACCTCGGTGCTCCTCTTCTCTCCTGATGGCGTTCCAGTAGTCTCTGGGTCACCAGCACAGGCTCCCCATCCAATCACGACGCTGCTCTGAATAGCATGAGATCAGCGCCAGGATTGGTGTGAGCAGCCTGGTTTGCCGCTCAGACAGTGCATGGGAGTCTGTGCTGTTTCTCCAACCCGGCTGGGCAACTCAGTTGGGTTGGAGAAACCTAAGTGTGCATGCCGGTTGGCCAAACTGTCATGCGCAATTACAGTGCTGCCCTACTCCTCCCCTACTGTCATCATGGGCCCATCCAGACTTGGCTTGCTCTAGTGGGGAAAGAAAAATTAAATGACGATAAATTGGTTTTATTATCATTTTATTTTTCCAGTTTTTTCAGCATGGGGGTCGACTTTCCTCTGCCATAGCTGAGGAGCCGCTGTGGTCTTGAGTCTCTTCCTGAAGTGTGCCAGCGAGGAGACTGTATGGCGCTGGAGGGGAAGGTTGCTCAAGGTATTTGCAGCGATGTAGGAGAAGGATCGGCCACCACTGCAACGGATGCAGTGGGTGTGTGCGAGTGAGGAGGAACGCAGGTGTCTGGAGGGTTGGTGGTATATCAGGTCCTAGGCCACAGGCGGCTTTGTAGGCGTGTGTGAGGATCTTGAACTGGCATCTCTTCTGGAGTGGGAGCCAGTGAAGGTTTGTTAGGTGCTGGGGCGATGTGGGTTCGTTTGGGGAGGCCCACAGTAAGTCTGGCTGCAGCATTCCGCATGGTCTAGACTCTTCTGAGGAGCTGGGTGGAGAAGCGGCATAGACAGCATTGCCATAGTCGAGGCGGCTGGTGTTAAGGGCGTAATTGATGGTCTTTCTGGTGTTGGTTGGAATCCATCTGAAGATCCTGTGGAGCATGCGAAATGTGTAGAAGCAGGAAGAGGCGATTGCATTCACCTGTCATGTCCTAGTCAGTTGGCTGTCGAGGATGATGCCCAGGTTGCAAGCACGGTCCATCAGTGTGGGCGTAGGTCCAAATTCTTCAGGCCACCAGCTGTGGTCCCATGCGGAGGTGTCCTTCCCGAATATCAGTACTTTCCTTTCATCTGAGTTGAGTTGGAGGCAGTTGTCTCTTATCCATTTAGCTACGCTGGTCATGGCATTGCAGAAGTTGGTTTTGGCATTGAAGGGATCCTCGGTGGGCAACAGAATCAGTGGAGTGTCATGTGTGTAGGAGATTATATTGAGTCTGTTTGATCTGACAACGTCTGCGAGGGGGGTCATGTACATGTTGAACAGGCTGGGCTGAAGGATGATCCTTGCGGTACATCGCATATGATGTCTTTGGGGGTAGGTGAAGGGAGGCAGTCTGATGCTCTGTGTTTGTCCAGCAAGGAGGGAGGCGATCCACTTGAGGGCATCTTGCTGTATGCCAATGTTGTGGAGCTCTGTTGATGAGGGAGTTATGGGACATGGTGTTGATTGACACGGAGAGGTCGAGGAGGATCACGGCCACTGTTCCTCACAGTCGAGGAGTGTTCTCATGTTGTCTGTGGCGGCAATCAGCAGGGTCTCAGTGCTGTGGTTGGCATGGAATCCTGATATTGAGGCATCCAGTGGGTGGTTTTGTTCCAGCAATTCGGTGAGGTGCTGGTTGATGACTTTCTTGTGTACTTTGGCAGGGTAGGGAAGCATGGAGATCGGACAATAATTTTGAGATTGCTGAGGCCGACTTTGGCTTTCTTCAGGAGAGGTATGAGATCTACGTATTACCAACTGTCCGGGTAGGTTCTTGTGGAAATGGAGGTGTTGAGGATGCTGGTGAGTTGTGTGCTGATTAGGTTTGTTGCGAGGTTGTAGAGGTGGATGCACTGTAGTGGATGGAAGACATGATGGCTGAGTTGGTCAGGGTGGCGAGCGGAGACCAGGTCGTAATGGGTTGCCTGTTGTTCGCTGGTTGGTTGAGGTCATTGAGGGGTGGTGGGTTGGAGGGTAAAATTGTTTTATATGTTGGCGATCTTGCTGTGGAAGTAGTCTGAAAGGGTGTTGCAGAGTTCGTGGCAGGGGTGGATAGTGTTCTCTATGGCTGCTGGGTTGGAGAATTCCATGACTATTTTGAAGAGTTCCTTTGTGTGGTTGGCCACGGAGTTGATGCAGATGGCGATGGCTACTTTCTTGGCTTCCTTGATGTGTTGATGATATTTGCTGAGGGGTGTTTTGTGGGCTGCTCTGTCAGCGGGGTTCTTAGTGGTGTGCCATTGTTTCTCCAGTTTGTGACAGTTTCACTTGGTGGTCCTGAGTTCTGGGGTGTACCAGCTGGCATGTCTGGAGGTCTTGTTGGATTTTGTAGGTTTCAATGGAGTGACTCTGTCTGGGCAGTTGGTGATCAAAGCGATTAAGTTCTTGACAGCTTGGTTGAGGTCTGTTGAGGCCTCGGGTTGGAGGGTGGTGAGAACCTGTGACCACTGAGTTTCGGTAACTTTGCTCTAGCTGTGGTGGGGGCGATCTGACACCTGGTGATGGTGTGCTGGGCATCGGCGATGGTGAAGTGTACAATGGTGTGGTCAGTCCAGGTGAGTTCTGTGGTGTGGCTGAATTTGATCATGTTGCTGGAGGTGAAAATGGGGTTGAGAGTGTGTCCAGATTTGTGTGTTGGCTCTGTGACCAGTTGGGTGAGGCCGATGTTGTTCAGGTTCTCCAGGAGGGCGATGGAGTTGGTGTTGTTGGGGTCATAGATGTGGAAGGTGAGGTTGCGAAGTAGGATGTAATGGTGCGAGTCGATTACTAGAGGGCGATGAGGTTGGGGATGGCCTCGCAGAATGTTGCTCGGGTCCTGGGGGCCTGTAAGCGAGGGTGCCGCTTATTGTGGGCTGTGTGTCAGTTTGTAGATATGTAGCTATGAGAAAGCCACAGAACTAGGAGGGTGAGGTGAGCCAGAGCCATGCCAAGGTCTGGCTGACCCTGGCAGCAAAGTACGAGCCGCGCCATCAAAATAAATATCATGTAACTCATGCAAGAGCTGGCATGTCCAAAAATATCTTCGGAAAACAGTGGTTCTCATTGGCATGCTTTTTCATCAGAATATCAATTCTGGCAGCAACAACGGCTGGAGACATTTAATGTACTAAACAAACGATTTGACCATCACTCCAATGACAAATTTAATTGCATTATGCAATGGATGCAATACACTGAACAAAAACAAGAAAACAAGTGCATTTTTGGGTATTTTACACCTTTGAGCAAGTTTGCTACTTTTTGGCTATTCACAAAATCTGGGTGTAAATGTCATCCAAAAGTGTAATTTGGTGGTGACATGTGAGTTACACTTTTGGAGTACTTTCACACTTGGATTCTGTAAATATTCAAAAAGTAGTAAACTTACTCAAAAGTGCAAGTTCCCTTTGTGACTCGCGCCTACAGTTGTTAACCACCAGTGCACATTCTGTGATGATGCCACTGTTGAGACGGGTCCCATGGCTCTGATAGGCAGCTGGACTCCTGCACCATGTGACATGGCTGTGGTGTGAGCACCGGGGGCTGCACTGGGCCTCCCTTCCTCTGATGTCCACTCCGCAGAGGTGACAGAGCGCTTTCAGCACTCTGTATTGTATGGGTGTGCTGCAGATCGGTGCATATAAAATCTCCCTGCTTCCACGGACAGAGTAAACCTGCAGTCACACGCACATACATACATCATACGCTAGGGCCCATCACACTTAAATTCATACTATTTACTCTATCCACACTGAATATAGGAGAGAAAACCTAAACCAATCTGCATCTACAATGAGGTCAATGCGACCTTAATGACATTGTCCTGAGTCATGATTTTAAACATAGGAAATACATTTGAAAACTCAATTAATGACAAGGAATAAACACCCGACACTAGAATTCAATCAAATGCTTGTTTATCTAAATTAATTCAAATGAAAATCAATCAATTAGCAAAATCGTTATTCTCATAGTTACCTATTCTAGCTAAAAGGGTCATGACAGGTCTCTCGGTAAAGTCTCTCGAGCTGCCGTCCTTAGCATAGGTTCAAGAAGAAGTCCAAAACGCGATGATCAGCAAGGAACGCAATGGAAGTAATGAGCGCAATGGAACAGCAAGGGATGCAGTGAACGCAATGAACACGGACCCTCTCTAGTCTAGCATTTTTATAAGAAAAATAACAAATAAAAAGTTACAAACAAATGTTGAATATCCGTTGAGCCGCTGAGCAGAGCGAGCAGGAAAGGATGTCACTCGGTTACATTTAGAAAACCTCCGCTCAGGAAAAATCACAAAAATAAAAATACGGAAGAAGGAAACTCGAGCTTGCAAATGTTTCTTTTGTAAATGCTCTTCCTTGATATCTTAGCAGAGCCACCGCAGACTGGTCATTGTTCATTGTGGCTTTATCCTTCTCCAAGGACAGTTGGAATCGTTCCCAGAGCTGCTGTCCTCACGGAAAACTTTCTACCCAGGCAGAGGCTGTGGTCAGGTGACTCTCGACCATGTTCAGCAAGGCCTCTCACCAAAATTCAATCACTCGAGTGCAGGCTGTATATGGCAGCCATCTTTATTTAGGACAAAACGAACCATCTTAATCAAAAGAAACACAAAACAACGTTACCACATCATAATGATTATACAGTGTTAATCCCCACTAATACCCTTATGTGTATGTAATTATCTAGCCTTCTGCGACACAATAAAGCATTAGTACACGTTATTTTTAAAAGCGTTTGTGCTTTAAACAAATAGCACTTTGCAACACTCATTTAATAAAAATGCACATTATTATTAAGCAACATATATGCATTCCCACGTGTAGTTTCTCTCATTAGTAATGTTGGTTAGTCTGACTTTAACAAGACAAACTATTAATTAATGTTTTTAAATTAGTAATTTTAATCAAAACATATAGACAAAACTGGGGCTTAAAACTCGATAAATTTTCAACAGAAAAGTCTGCTCCAGCAATCCCCCCTTTGGTGATATCTTATCACCACAAAAAACCAACCCAAAAAAAAGAAATGTAGTCCCAATTTTAGGAGAAATTGAAAAGGTATTTTATGACACAACATTAAACTCCAGACTCCCTCACATCATCCCTCTTTGACTCCAAGTAAACACTCTCCCTCAATTCTTCTAATTCTATTTCTTGTGGGTCTCTCCTTGACCTCTTTTGTTTCTTTTCACCATTTTCTCTAATTATTCTCTTTTTCCCTCCCCTGTTTTTACAACACAAACACCCCAATCTTAGTAACAATAAAGCAACAATTACACATGTCAATGGAAATAATATTTGACCTATAATGGTCTTAGAAATAAAACTCTTAACAGCAACTATCTTATGAGCTATTTTAGTCCAGATACTTTCAGCTTCCAGTGGTACTAATTCTTCATGCAAATCAGTAATATTTTTGATATAGACCTTAAGATCTTTGCTTTCGTCAGGAATGTAAGTGCAACAATGTTGAACTTTCAGCATTCCGCAGACTCCACCCTCCTTGGCCAATAAAATATCACGGGCAAGTCGATTTTGCATAGACATGGCACGTACGGCAATCATCTCCGTATTTACCAAAAGAAACCCTCCAGCGGTACTTGTCGATAAGCGATCCACCACTGTTGACAGTTTCCGAATACCATATGCGTTTAAAGAAATTCCCACTGCTGGAATTAAAGCTCCAAAGATATCACCTACGATTTCTGACCAAGTTTCTCTCTTAAAACGTGTTAGTAAATTAATATGTTCTACATCTTCTATTCTATCTATATGAAAAATCTTTGGAAAGACCAGGCCCACATAACATGTGCCATACCAATGGTCAGGCAACTTGTAATAAGCCTTGTTCCCACAAACATAATACACTCCTGGGAAAACTGGATCCTCTCCACCTTTAAAACCCCATCCTGTTGCAATGAAGTATGTATCATGACACTCACTAGTCCCAACAAAATATGTATCATATTGGGATTTCTTTCTGGTAATGCATAATTTACCCTTCTGTGGTGCATCTAAAGCCAAAGTTGGACTAGCCCCATTCCTCAATTCCGTTCCCATCTCAATGTCCCAAATTGTCTCACTCACTTTGTATTTCCCTGCCTTTTCATGCATGCTCATTCTCCTTTCCTCTACCATGTTTAGGAAAGCCTTCTCTTCTCCTCTCAAACTGCAAGTTAAATTGTTTCTAAAAATGTAATCTAATGTTAATTCTTCTTTCTCAATAAAAATCTCACCAAAAATGTTAGCTTCTTTAGCTGGATTCAGCTTTTTGTTCATAGGCAATTGCCCAAAAATGTTATCCTTGTTAGACATTTCATAATCTATTTTCCCTAACAAATAAAAAACACTACTTAACACACTACATGAAATTCCATACGTAGCTGGTAAATGGTGATAAGTAACACCTTCTGAAACGGATGCAGGTAATTGCATACAGACGTAGCAATCCCTAACTTCCATTGTCTTTACGTATTCGTACAACAACTTTGAAAAAACATTGCTAGAAAAATCATTAATTGACCTATCTTTATGTATGTAAATGTTACTAATCCTAGTTGGAACTACTTTTTGCGAACTCTTCTCTACATTGGTCACATTCTCAGTATGTATTCCAAAAGTATCTATTGTAACTCTAAAAGTAACTAGTAAAGCTAATACACCCCACAATAGCATTAATAGTCCAGTACAGCAGCAGCACATTCTACACCATCTTTTCAAGAAGGCACATCTACTTTGATTATTTTCTGTGTTAGCCATTTTACTACTTTGGCAGTGTCTTTTTTGACTTAGCCTCTTCTACTCCACTACTGAACCACTAGAGCACTAGATTATTTCAAACAGCTAATTTCAGATTTTCTTCTTTTCACTTTCTCCAAGTGACTCCTTTAGTTCACTCAATTTGGATTTTCATCACTTTTCACTTCTTCTTCAGCAACATCAAATTGTATCAGATCATCAACAACATCCTGAGCATCCGACTCTTCTCCAATGTCAGTCAAGATAACTTTCAGGATTCCAACAGTTTTCTCCTCAACCACTTCACGTATGGTCCCCTCTGGATTTCCTTGACTCTCTGTCTCTTCACCTTCAGACAGTGCCACGTACGTCCATTCCGGTGACCTATACTTCTGGTTAGGTTTTCTTATTCTCTTGATCTCCTCTGGTTCTTTTGAGACTTTTTGTTTCTCACCCTTTGCTTGATGCTGACTCGACACCTCGTTCACCTGTTCAGCTTTCGATGAATTTGCTCGTGTCAGTCTGTACCTCAGCCTCTTTATTCTGTTAGGCCAAAGATCTCCTCTTACAACCCTCTTTGGTCTCACTTCTTTATTATTTCTTTCTCCGATCCAAGTTCTCTTTCTCAGAACTCGACCCTCTGATTTCTCATTTTCACTCTCATCTGATTCTGTTTCATTTGCCTCTTGTTCTTCAACAATTTTCTTTCGCTCCACAGTCTTTTCCACCACTGATTGAGATTTCCCTATCTCTGTCCCTCCTCGGGTCTCTGACACGCAATCTTCTTGCTGTCTACTTGTCCCTTCACCTAGCTTATCAGGAATGTTCCCTACACCTCCTCGGGGGTCTTCCGCAATCTGTCCCTCTCTAACTTCTTCTGACCCTGCTTCTTCAGGTGTAATCTCAAGTGGATTCTCAACCTCTTCATCTCATTCAGGTGTACTCTCTGTGGAATTGCTCCTTTCTCTTCTACTGCTTGTTGGAACTTCAGGCACTCTTACAGAATCCGATCTCTCCTCTGAGACTCTCAATGTTTCTCTTGAAGCCTCTCTTGGAAAGAAAAAAGAATCACCTGACTCTCTTTCTCCTTCACCCCTTTCAGGATTCTTTTTTCTTCTCACTGGTTCATTTTCTGCATCATCACTAGAATCTGACTCTTCAAAATACTCCTTACCAGTCCCTTCTTTTGGATTTGGAACTCTCAGAGTATGACTAGCATGTACCCAGTTTTTCCACACCAGCACACTTTACTGCAGTTGTCGTAGTCAGAATAACTTGTCTTGGCCTTCCCCACCTTGGAACCAAGCAATTTCTTCTTCTGTGTACTTTAATCCTCACCCAGTCCCCTGGACTCAGATCATGGGCTTGCTTCTTCTCAAGTGTGGTAGCGTCTTCTCCAACCTGGTGAAACACAGAATGAACTGCGTCAGCCAGGCCTTTACAGTAATCCAAAATCATGTCATCAGTTATTGTCATCAACTTGTTGACAGGCACGAAAGCATGTCTCATCGCACGTCCCATTAAGATTTCGTGCGGACTCAAACCTGTGGTTCTATCTGGAGTAGACCTAATTGTCATCAACACTAGAGGCAAGACATCAGGCCATTTCATTCCAGTGGCTAAACACATCTTACCAATTCGGTTTTTTATTGTGCCATTCATCTGTTCAACGACGCCAGAAGCCTCTGGTCTGTATGCACAATGTAGCTTCTGCTGTATGCTCAATGCTTCACAAATCAAACCCATGAGCTCATTGTAGAAGTGTCCACCTCTGTCAGACTCAATTGTCACTGGGAACCCATACCTAGGAATCAACTCTCTTAACAGTAATTTTGCAACTGTTATTCCATCATTTCTCCTAATCGGATAGGCCTCCACCCATCTTGAGAACAAACAGACTACCACTAGAACATACCTCAATTTATTCACTTGGGGCATTTCAATGAAATCTATTTGCATTCTGGTAAAAGGACCTCCTTCTCTGCCTATTGTTCCTAGACTCACCACTGTCTTTTTCCCAGTATTGAACTGTTGACAAATCAAACATCTTTGACAGATGCTCTCTGCAATCAACCTGAACTTTGCATTGTACCAGGTCTGTTTAAAAGACCTAATCATCGCATCCCTTCCCAAATGTCCCTGGCCATGATACATTCTTGCCATTGTCGACAGCATTGAGTTGGGCATGACTGGTCTACCATCTCTATAGATCCAAACATGATCTGTCTCTCTTGGGGCACAACCTGCCTTGATCCAATCTCTCATTTCCTCATCTCCTGCCTCATCCTGCAACTGTTTCACTTCATCCCACGTTTCTAGGACATTAGTAAACATCACAGAACAAAAAGACATCTCCCTTTCTCGTGCCCTATTAATCGAATGATTGTTTTTCGCACAATACTGTGCTATGTCATTGGCAAAACGATTACCAAGAGTAACAAAATCATCTCCTTGTCCATGAGCAGCACACTTCACAACTGCTAGTTCTTTAGGCAGCTGTATCGCCTCAAGCAATTTTCCAATCACTTCAGCATTCTTTATTGGAGTCCTACTCGACGTCAAGAAACCTCTCTGTAGCCAAAGCTGGCCAAAGTCATGAACAACTCCAAATCCGTACTGACTATCAGTCATCACAGTTACTCTCAGATTCTTCCCAATCTTGCAAGCTTTTGTCAATGCCACCAATTCAGCCACTTGAGCAGATCTCACTCCTTTCAAAGGCGAAGCTTCCAGAACTTCTGAAACCTTGCACACTGCATATGCTGCACTTAGCACACCATCATCAGTTCTCAAACATGATCCATCCACAAACAGCACATGATCACTCTCAGGCAATGGCAAATCTCTTATGTCTGGTCTAGGTTTTGTGCAGTAGTCAAGCACATCCAAACAATCATGATCAACATCATCTCCCACATTCACATTGTCAGCTTCTGGTAACAACGTTAGTGGATTCACATTCACACATCTCTCAAGAGTCACATTTGATGCTCCCAGAATAATTTTCTCATATTTAGTCAATCGACTATGTGACATGTACTGAGTCCTGCTTCTTGTCAAAAGAATCGCCACATCATGAGGTACGAATACCCTTACAGGATATCCCATTATTATACCCTCACTCTGTTCCAAGCTTCTGCATGTAGCAGCTACTGCTTTCAGGCAACCTGGCAAACCCACAGCTACGGGGTCAAGTGTCGATGAGAAGTACGCAATCGGCCTTCTCAGTTGTCCATGTTTCTGAATCAACACTGAAAGTGCACAACCATTTCTCTCACTGCAGTACAACTCAAACTCTTTCTCATAGTCTGGCATTCCCAAAGCAGGGGCTTCACACATTCTGCTCTTTAACTCTTCAAATGCTGCCATTTGTTCCCCATCCAGTTCCAATGGGTCTCTCACCTCACTTTTAGTCAACTTAATCAGTGGTTTTGCTATCAGGGAGAAATTACTTATCCACTGACGACAATAACCCACCATCCCCAGAAACATCCTCACTTCTCTCTGGGTCATAGGGGCTCTCGTTCCTCTGATAATTTTGATCCTGTCATCGGTCACTTTTCTCAAACCCTTTTCAATATTGTGTCCAAGATAATGCACCTCTTTTTTGCAAAACTGCAATTTGGCTGGAGATACCTTTAACCCTCCATCGGCCAGATGATTCAGTAAAGCTATGGTATCTACTTCACAAGCTTCACGTGTCTTCGATGCCACAAGTAGGTCATCGATATACTGCACTAGTACTGAGCTTTCAGGCATGATCAAACTCTCCAATGATTTCTTCAATAACTGATTGAATATCGAAGGACTCTCTGTATACCCCTGTGGGATACGACACCAGGCTAAAATACGCTGGCCAAACCGAAATGCAAAAATAGGCTGGCTGTCATGATGCAATGGAATTGAAAAGAAAGCATGACACAAATCAATCACCGTGTACCACTCAGCATCATGAGGAATCTGATACAAAATCCCTGACGGATTTGGCACAATGGGACAACATGCCACCACAATTTTGTTAACCTTTCTCAAATCTTGTACAATCCTGAACTTTCCATTAGGTTTCTTTAGCCCCATTATCGGTGAATTACACGGGCTACTCAGTATCTCTCTCAAAACACCCTGTTGAATCATCTTGTCAATTATAGGGGTAATTCCTTCAATTATCTCTGGTGTCAATCTATACTGAGGAATATTAGGATAAACAATCCCCTCTTTCACTGAAATCTTCACTGGATCTACATTATTCATCAATCCCACATCTTCTCCAGTAAAATCCCAAACTGTTGTTTTCACTGTGTTTCTCAACTCCTGAGGCAAGTCATCTGGATTAAACACTGCATATATACCAACAATCTCACTCTCTCTATTGTCTAGAGTCATCCGGTACAAAACATCCTCATCTGGTGTCTCAAAAGCTATTCCATCCGGAGTACAGAAAATTGTACAATTCATCTTGCACAATAGGTCCCTACCTAACAAGTTCACTGGACTAGTGTCACAGACCACAAATCTGTGCATGTCTGAAAATTTCCCTATTCTTACCCTTACTGGTTCTGTAAAACGAGTCTTAATCTGTGTATTGGCTACACCAACCACTTGGATTGCTTCGTCCGAGAGAGGAAGATTTCTAATATCTGCTGACCTGACAGTTGATCTTGTCGCTCCTGTGTCTACCAAAAAAGTAACACTCTCCCCATTTATTTTCCCATCTACAAATGGTCCTGCCTGGTCTATTTCTAGAGTTGCACCAAGTATGCACTCTTCCTCCTCTCTTCGGCACCGTCAATAGTCCACTTCAGACTCACTCCCCTCATTCTTTAACCAGTACTGTTGTACCGGGTTTGAACGTCTCGGTTTGTTTACCTGCTCATCATTGTAGAATCCTGAGTACTGATTATACTTTTGGGACCCTCTATTCTGCGGCAAGGGCGGTTTTGGCTCTTGACTCTGCTGTCTGACAACCTTCTGCTGTTGCTGCTGTTGATTACACCCCTCGTTCTGCACCTGTTGATTTAAGGGTTTATTTTCATTACTCACTAATGGTGGATTGGTACACTCGGATCTCCAATGCCCCAATTGTCCACAGTTGTGACAAGGGAACTTCTTCTTGGCCTCCTCTAAATTCCCCTTTCCTTTTCCCGCATATCTGGGTCTAATTCCTGGATTATTTGCCTGTTCCATAAACTGTGCTTCTTGTCTCTCAGCAACTTTCACCTGTGCCCACATTGCTTTTTCTTTCAGCTTTCTCTGTTTTGCCTCAATCTCATCACTAAAATACTTTGCATGTCTGAAGATTTCATCAATCTTTTTACTCTGCCAGTCAACTGTATGCTCACGTATTCTTTCACTGATTTCAGGTCTCAAGCCATATACAAATCTGTATACAAAATGACTCAAATCCTTGTCACCCAGGTGTTCATCTCCACTAAACTGTTTGAAAGCCAGTATCAGCCTTTCGTAAAAAGCATGAACTGATTCTTTTGCTTCCTGATGTGTTCGATCTATCTTAACCGAGTCTGTCTCCTTTGGGGGTACTTTATTTTTCAGGAACACAATTACCTGCTCATATTTCTTCATAACCTCTGGATCTGGTGCTCCTGTTTTCGGATCTCTTGGATACTCCTTAGCAGGCCAATCTACAACTATTTTACACTCAGCCCACAAGTCTGCTGGAACAATTATATCAAACAGACTATTCAGGTCAATCCACAGCACTTTTGACAATTTCACAAACCTGTCTACCTGCCTATACCACTCGACAGGCTTTTCTCTTAGTCGAGGTAAATCATTCGTAAATGATAAAATATCCTGTCTAGTCCATGGGACATGTACGTACCCTCCTCCAGGAATCTCTCTCATAGGATAAGCATCCACTGTTTTCTCTTTTTCTCTCATGGGAAAAGCTGAGTAAGTCCTATCCACTCAATCTTCCCTTTTCTTGTACCACCTATCCTTCCACTTTTCAACATCACCCCATTTTCGCAATAGGGCAATCATTTCCTTAATTTGTCCTGTTCTACCAGCACCATTCAGATTTTCAATATCTTTATCTGTAAAATCCATCCTGTAAGACTTCTGCAAAGCTTTCACCTTATCCATATCAACTCCTTGTTCACTCGCTATTGCTCTTAACCTGTCATGTGTACTCTTAACCCTCCAGGTGATACTTTTACACATAAATAACAACTCCCCATCATGATGATTTTTCAGTATATCTGTAGGAATTGTCCCTGCAATAAGCTCCTCCAATTCTATGTGCAACCTGGCTACATCAATTGCCTGTGAATCTTTATCCTTCTTTTGAAGAACCTTCAACTAATCATTCAAATCCTCAGCTGTTATTTCAGTAGACTTCTTCACTGTACCCACTTGTTCTGTCATCCTTTGTGGTTCCAAAATCGTTCCTCCCAAACAACCAGTATTCAATCCTGAATTAGGCTGCACATCTAATCCTCCACTACAGGCATCATGTCTCGACTGTCTCAAATTATTTCCCCCTGTTCTCATTCCTGATTCCTCCAAAGTGCAAGTACCAACCAAACCATTTCCAACATAAGGAACTGTCAAACTATTTTCACCCATTCTTTGCTTATCAAAAATAGGCACAACCGGACCAATCGTTACAGGTACCGTAACTGCTTCAAGATTTTTCGTCAACTCTCGGATTTTCTCAGTCAACTCAGATGTGGTTCTGGCTAATTCTCTTGTTTTCTCGTCACTAACTCGATTCTCTCTCTCTCGCTCTCTCTCTCTCTCCCTTTCCGTGAAAGAGCTACCACTTTTCAGATCAGGTGTCACAACCTCAGTTTTAATTATCCGCAAAGTATCTCTTACAGGAGTAGCAGCTGGCGTACTCTCTTCTGGTTCTGGTCTATACGGCGGTGGTCTCTTGTAAATCATGTCATCCAAGACCTCATCCTCATAATCATTAGCTCCATACCTTCTCACTTCTGCATTAGGCACCCTTTCTGTACCCTGCCTCTCTTCCTTCTCTTCAACTGTTCTCATTGGATATAATCCCTCTGACATACTAGCATCTCGCCATCTCCTCATTCGATCATGATGAGTTTCACGATCATATTTCCTCCCAAAAAAGTACCTATAGTTTCCTCCACTCCTCTGCTTTTCTCGCTCATGCACCTCATCTTCCCATTCCACCAATGCCTCGAACTGTGTCGGCCTTGGTCTAGGCTCTAGACACATCATTTTCTCCCGTAAATTTCTCAACACGGCCAAATTAAATGAACCACGTTCCGGGAACGCTAAGACACCATCTTCCTTAGTATACTTAGCCCAGTTATCTAACCAAATACAGGTATGATACCCATATTTCGCAACCATGAAGGATGCAGGAGTTCTCGTCGGAGGTAGCAATTCACCCTCTCTAGTTATTATATTTTTATCCTTGTCGAACCACCTTTTTATTTTACCGAACAAGGATTTTTTCTTCTTTTCCTCCGGTTGGTAATACATTTTAACGTTTACCAGTATTCTCTAGTCCCTTCCGCAACTGTGCGATCTTTCGTCCAATAACAGCGCGACTCACACCAATGCACCAATCCTGGAGCGTCTACATCACCCTGTACTCCTTCCAATCCCTGCGCGGCTCATACCAACGCACCAATCCTAGCGCGAGCACTGTTCTGATCCACTACCCAATCAGAGCGCGGTCTGTATGACGTCAGCAGTCGCTGCAGTCGCTTCTGCTCCTGTCTCCTGTCACTCGTCTACCCCTCCTTTACAAAGCCTTCTTGGTAGACTTCGTTTCAGATTCTACAAAATCTATTAGTTACAACATATAAACATCTCCATTGTCTGCTTCGCTAACCACAGAATAGTAAAGAAAATTCTCACAAGAATCCCGCTTCTTTCTAGAACAGCGCTTACCTCTGCTCCACTACGGAATTAATCACTTTCATTGACACAGTAGCACATCCCTCTACTCTGCCCTTCTAACATGCATCCATTAACTGTTTCCTCTAGGACTGCTCCAAAGAGTCTTACAATCAACTAAATGCTCATACATTCACGCACTTTCATACCAGAAAAATATAGCACATGCACATAGAATCCTGCCTTTCCCGAGAACAGCGAACAGTCTGTCCCACTACAGAATTATAACACACGTTAACCAAGCAGCACTTACCTCTGCTCAGTCCTTCAGACAAGCTCAGAGAATACCTATTACCTCTCCAGCAATAAGCTTTAACGGCGAACCTTACGGATCCCTGGGACTTAAGACCAGAATTTCACAGATAACCTTCGCTACCATACGCACTCCTTTTATACCGAAATATCTCTAGTAGTAACACACGACGATGTCACTGATTCCGAACCCAGACAATGTGACGCGCAACTTCAATTGCCACACGTTTTTCCTGCATTCATACAGGTAATTCCAACAGTCCCGTTTTTCCCGAGAGCAGCACTCACTTCCCTCTGCCCTACTACGGAACCGTCACCAGCTCCCAAGTTCCAGAAGCCGTACACACTACATAAAACTCAACACGACGACTTCAACATATAGTATTAGTACATATACCAACATCAATCAATAAATCAATGAATCAAAAGCCTATGTACAAGCAATCTAATCTGATCAAGACAATAATCAAACCATCATACTGCTACCAGGAAACTGCTGCAGATCGTCACATATAAAATCTCCCTGCTTCCACGGACAGAGTAAACCTGCAGTCACACGCACATACATACATCATACGCTAGGGCCCATCACACTGAAATTCATACTATTTACTCTATCCACACTGAATATAGGAGAGAAAACCTAAACCAATCTGCATCTACAATGAGGTCAATGCGACCTTAATGACATTGTCCTGAGTCATGATTTTAAACATAGGAAATACATTTGAAAACTCAATTAATGACAAGGAATAAACACCCGACACTAGAATTCAATCAAATGCTTGTTTATCTAAATTAATTCAAATGAAAATCAATCAATTAGCAAAATCGTTATTCTCATAGTTACCTATTCTAGCTAAAAGGGTCAGGACAGGTCTCTCGGTAAAGTCTCTCGAGCTGCCGTCCTTAGCATAGGTTCAAGAAGAAGTCCAAAACGCGATAAACAGCAAGGAACGCAATGGAAGTAATGAGCGCAATGGAACAGCAAGGGACGCAGTGAACGCAATGAACACGGACCCTCTCTAGTCAACAAATAAAAAGTTACAAACAAATGTTGAATATCCGTTGAGCCGCTGAGCAGAGCGAGCAGGAAAGGATGTCACTCGGTAACATTTAGAAAACCTCCGCTCAGGAAAAATCACAAAAATAAAAATACGGAAGAAGGAAACTCGAGTTTGCAAATGTTTCTTTTGTAAATGCTCTTCCTTGATATCTTAGCAGAGCCACCGCAGACTGGTCATTGTTCATTGTGGCTTTATCCTTCTCCAAGGACAGTTGGAATCGTTCCCAGAGCTGCTGTCCTCACGGAAAACTTTCTACCCAGGCAGAGGCTGTGGTCAGGTGACTCTCGACCATGTTCAGCAAGGCCTCTCGTCAAAATTCAATCACTCGAGTGCAGGCTGTATATGGCAGCCATCTTTATTTAGGCCAAAACTAACCATCTTAATCAAAAGAAACACAAAACAACGTTACCACATCATAATGATTATACAGTGTTAATCCCCACTAATACCCTTATGTGTATGTAATTATCTAGCCTTCTGCGACACAATAAAGCATTAGTACACGTTATTTTTAAAAGCGTTTGTGCTTTAAACAAATAGCACTTTGCAACACTCATTTAATAAAAATGCACATTATTATTAAGCAACATATATGCATTCCCACGTGTAGTTTCTCTCATTAGTAATGTTGGTTAGTCTGACTTTAACAAGACAAACTATTAATTAATGTTTTTAAATTAGTAATTTTAATCAAAACATATAGACAAAACTGGGGCTTAAAACTCAATAAATTTTCAACAGAAAACTCTGCTCCAGCAGGTGCACTATACTCATGGTCAAAACGCACTCGTGTATTTTTATCATTTGCAGTGTTTTATGATTATTAAGATGTATTTAGTGGAATCCTTTAACAACAAGTGTAGTGGATACGTTTAAGTAGGACCATATATGCATTGTAAGTCCTGAATGTATAAGGTATAGGATGATATTATATTCATATAATGTAATTGTGTTTAGTTTAAGTTGCCCGAGTCTAGGCCCAAAGGTGCGGAGTGTTTATAGTATCACATCTCCTTGGTCTCTCGAGAAATAAATAATTAAATACATGTTGTGTTAGAAAAACAAAGTGTTCGCATCCTACTGCAGGTGCCGGAATGCAAAGTAATTATTTTCAGATTGAAGAAGATACCCGGAATGTCTTTGAAGATGGCTGAAAGGCGAGAAGGGAGGATGCTTTCCGTGTCTGGCCTATCTGGGAACCAAGACCATCCGAACAAAGAAGGTTCATCATGCCCCTGGTTGGAAAATCAACACACCGACAAAGTTTCTGATGACGTATTATCAGTTGAATCCCATGTTTTTGTATGATGCGCAGGGACAGTGAGACCAGACTTCTGCTAGCTTTCGGAGAAGAAGCATCTTAGAGCGAGCTCCAAAGCCTTAAGCTAATCAACCCATTTGACGTGAGTACTTCTTAGGAAGTCAACACATGCTGCCACCTTTGGGAAATGATGGAAGGGAATTAGGTAGGATCTTCATTTAGAATAGTGTAGGGAAAGCTTTTGTTTCTTCCCAATGAAAAAGGATCTGGACTCTGCATCTATTCTTTGTTGCGTTCTGATTTTGGAGTTTATCATCCTATGCCTTTTGTGCCAAATCACCTATATTCGTAGACTCGGCTCTGTATTGATCTTTCTATACCTATATAATTTGATTCTTTGTTGTGTCTACATCCAATTGTTTTTGGCCTTATAATAAATCGACAAAACTGAAGTTCGGAGTCTGTGGTCCTTTAAGGCATGTATATATTGAAAGTATAATCCTGAATTGTTTTGCTCTCCTCAACCACTTTTAGTAGGTAAATGAATGACCATCAGCGCCAACCTTGTAGGAAAGATAAAGGGTGCAAGTTGGCGTAATCAGAGGCCTCCTTCGTGCTCAGCACGCACCTCCACCCTCCCCGCTCATCTGGGCAGCACGTCCCCATCACTTCCGTGCCCAGCACGCACCTCCACAGCCTCCCCGCTCGTCTGGGCAGCATGCCTCCTCCGTGCCCAGCACGCACCTCCACCCGCCCCGCTCATCTGGGCAGCACGTCCCCTCCTCCTCCGTGCCCAGCACCCACCTCGACCCTCCCCGCTTGTCTGGAGAGCACGCCCCCTCCTCCGTGCCCAGCACGCACCTCCACCCTCCCCGCTCATCTAGGCAGCACGTCCCCTCCTCCTCCGTGCCCAGCACGCACCGCCACCCTCCCCGCTCATCTGGGCAGCATGCCCCCTCCTCCGTGCCCAGCACGCATCTCCACCCTCCCCGCTCATCTGGGCAGCACGCCCCGTCGCCCCCTCTTCCATGCCCAGCACGCACCTCCACCCACCCCGCTCATCTGGGCAGCACGCCCCCTCCTCCGTGCCCAGCACGCACCTCCAGCCTCCCCGCTCATCTGGGCTGCACGCCCCCTCCTCCGTGCCCAGCACGCACCTCCACCCTCCCCGCTCATCTGGGCAGCACGCCCCCTCCTCCTCCGTGCTCTGAACGCCCCCTACTCCATGCTCAGCACGCACCTCCACCCTCCCCGCTCGTCTCGTCTGGGCAGCACGCCCACTCCTCCGTGCCCAGCACGCACCTCCACAGCCTCCCGCTCATAGGCAGCACGCCCACTCCTCCTGCTCCGTGTTTGGCCGGCCCTCGCTTGAAGGCCGCTCTCCGCCTTTGTGCCCCCGCATTCAGATGGAGATGAGGGACGGGGGGCGGCCCCCGCCTCCCCCGTGCCCATGCTGGGCCTTTGCCAGCGCCTTGAATGGCCTCCCCAGCGGTGCTCGCTTCTCCTGTCGTGGACGGACACATGAAAGACAGGGACGCTGCCTCGGTCTTCAATGCGCGTTTTGTGTCCGCGCCTTTCAGAGAGGCCTCCGGTGGCTGCTACATGGCAGCCTGCCTGGAAAGAGCAGGCCGGGGTGGGCTCGGCCGGGCCGTCCGCCGTGAGCCGGTGCTCGGCGTGGAAACGTCGAAAGCACGTGTGTGGAGAGGGGAAGCAGCCCTCACTCTGCGCACCGTCGTTGTCTGAAGGAATGTAAGCTGTGAATGTATTTATATAGCGCTTTACTACGCTAGACGAGGCGTCAACGCGCTTTATAGGCAACCTGGAAGAGAGTGTGTGAGCACGCGTGTCTATGGGAGAGTGTGCGCATAGTGTGTAGCGCAATGAAACTTGGCAGGTTAGAGGGAACAATTCATAGAATAAAAAAATACATAATAAAATAGAAAAATAGACGGCTAAGTTTACAGCTTTCTCGATTGCAGCCCCTGTAAGATGTGCAGGTTCAGGTGAATGCCAGATGAGGTGTTCCATTAGGACCCAGGCGAAGACAAGGACATGCTTTCAAGCTTAACTATCTAGGCTGGCTAAAGGTCACTTTGGCACATCATTGGCTGATCAAGTGAATATATTCCTAGATGTTAAATGAATACAACTTTTAATTAGAACCTTCCCTGAACCTAAATAAATTCTAATCCACCTTTTAACTTTGCGGCCCCTCCCAAACTACAATGCTCAATTTGCCAACTTTTATGCTCCTTCCCTATTTTTCTTGCCTCCCTGCACTCTGCCTGGCCGACTGGTGGTCTATCCCTACTTTCCTCCACCTACCAGTTATCCAACACATCTCCTGCCACTTCCATCATACAGGCCTACCGGTAATTCCTCAATTTACAGCCGCTGGCCCTTCGGTGAAGATGTCTGCACCTGGCTCTGGCCTGTCCTATCCCACTGATACCCCTTGTAATAGTCCTAACCCAGTAGGCAAAATAACTTTTAAAAACACCATTTAAGCATGGATTTTCTTATCCTGGTGATTGAAGCATGAATAAGTGATCTCGCAGTTGCAAAGCCTGAACCTTACCGAATCGCAGAGCTTGTGACCGCTAATTCACTTACTACAGCTGGTCCAACGTTCACCATATAGCAGCCACCTAACAGCTTTCAATTTCTTAAGACCCTTTATACCTCTGTGATAAGATTCTTAAATGTCCCGTTACTGGCCACAGGCTTCTGTGCTCTGTACATTACCCATGGGGACACAATAGGGTTCAAATCACCTCCACATAGGGCCATTGATTCCAAATCCCGCTAAGTCCTGTTTTGATCTGTATCATCAGGTCTCTCAGTTGAACTAAAGCATCCCTACCTAAGGGTATCCATAGGAAGCTTGACATTGGACGCCTGTATCCCACCTCTCAAGCTGGATAAATGTTAGACCTGAAAGTTAGGCCCCACCTAAATACTGAACCTTTGCCTACTCACCTACAGATGTTTCCGTCACTTTTACCTGTTTTGAGGGGGCCCCTGACCAGTTGTATGGCACTACCTCAATGTTGATAGTATCATCCTACTGTATCTGCTATATAACGCATCCACTACATCGTCTACGCCTACGTCGCATAGGTAAGTATGATTACTATTCTTACCTCCATATGGTCTCACTTAGACTAAACTTGCAATGCGGTGGTTATGTCGATGCAGTGGAAGCAATATTATTGTCTTGCAATATTATAAATCACTGCTCCATGACCCTTTCACAGATCAAATAACTTGAAGTACTTAGTTCTAATTTTGCCCAGAAGATAATTTGGTCTTCGAATAGGGAAATAAAAATAAGCGCTATACACACACCACTTCTAGCCCCTTCTCTGACTCCATGGAATTGTATAGCTCTGATATTTAGCAAACTTATGTCTCTCCACGCTCAGTAGTTGCCAATTTACCATACATATCTTTGGCCCCTCTATCACCACATCATCCTTAAACAGCTTATACCAATCCCTAATGAGCTCTTCAACCTACCCCAAGCATTTCTGGTGCAACTGTAATGACTCACTTCCTGTCCGCTGCTTGCCATCCTTGGTCAAACTATTCCATTGCTTCTCCCTACCATGGTCACCCAGTGGCACTCAACAGTCCTGTCTTTTCATGCCCTGCCTCCCTACAGGAAGTCATCTAGATTGTGCAACACTTGCTCATACCAAGACCAGTCATCAAGACCAGACATCAAGACCAGACATCAAGTGCCGACACCAAAGATTGACCTTTATGTCTCCATGACAGCGCATGCCATAGAACTCGCCTGCTGGTCACCAATTATTATGCTAAAGTTCTTTGCTTGGGTAGCCAGGCAGGGGTTGGGTCTGAGTTCTGATGGCCAGTAGATGGAGTTCCATAGTGATATGTCTCTGCCGAAGAGTATAACTTCCGTTTTGTCTCTGTTGACTTTGAGGCAGTTGGTTTTCATCCTTTTAGCGATTTTGGACATGCAGGAGGCGAAGTTGGTCTGGGTGCTTGGTGATTTGTCAGAGAGGATGATCTGGTCTGCATAGGAGATGATGTTGGTTCCGTGGTTGCAGAGGATGCTGTCGAGTGGGCTCTTGTAGGTCTTGAAGAGTGTGGAACTGAGCTGTGATCCTTGGGGAATGCCGCAGATGAGGTTGGCGGCAGTCAAGGTGACGCGAGTCCACCTGACGGAATGTGATCTGTTAAAAAGGAGCAGATTCAGCAGAGCTCGGGACCTTGCATGTTGGCTTCACGGAGGCTGATAATCAGGCTAGGGTGGGAGACAGTGTAAAAGGTGGGAGGGTGATGCCAGATGTAAAGGTAGGTAAAGTGAAGAATGCTGAAGCAAACATTTCTCAATCTTCTTATGTTTATTCCATATGTAACAGGCGCCCACTGGCGTGCGTTCTTGTCCGTTGTGTCCCAGTCTGCAGCTGCCTGGCAGAAGCATTCTGAACACAGCGGACAAGAACACCGCCACGGGCCATACATCAAAAGTAAACAAACGCTTATCGCATGCACACAGTATACAATTAATAACAATTCCAGAATGCAACAAGGAGGGAAGACGGGGAAATAAAAGAATGACAAACAATGCAATGTCCTATCATTACAGGCGGCAGCGGTTTCTCTTCTGTCTATGATTAGTCGCATATCATCAGTGGCGGTTATAATAATGGTTTCGGTGCTGTGGCTGCGTCTAAATCCGGATTGAGTGGTGTCAAGGAGGTGGTTGTCTTTGAGGTGGTCAGCTAGCCATTAGTTGGTGATTTTCTTAAAGATTTTTGACGGTTATGGTAGCAGGGAGATTGGTCGGTAGTTGGCTAGCGTCTGTGGGTCCGCAGAAGGTTTCTTTAGGTTAGAGTACTGTAGTGTCCTTCCAAGTGACCAGGAAGGTGGCAGTGTGATTCAGTTGTTCAGTATCTGGGTTGGGGCTGTGCTGATGGGGTCCAGTCCTTTGGCCAAGATGTGATGTGGGAAGGGGTTTGAGGGTGCTTCTGAATGTATCGACTGCATGGTTGATGGTGGGTCAGGTAAACAAGGTGGTTTTCTGCCTGTTGGTCTCAATGAGCAGGAGGGCTGCAAGTGTGCTAGGGTCCGACTGGGGTTCGAAGTTATTGTAGATGTTGCAGATCTGGCTGCTGAAAAAGAGGGATAACTAGGTGCAGAGTTCCTGCAAAGTGGTAACACAGGTGGTGCTAGCTGAAGAAGAGAAAAAGTCCTTCACAATAGCAAAAATTTCCTTGGTGCTGTTTTCGATAAACGGTCGGTGAAAGGGGTTCCTTTGATGGTTCTGATTTGTTGATGGTATGGTCTGAGTGCTGACCTGTATGTGCTCTTGTCTGCGCTGCTATGGCTCTACCTCCATCTGCGTTTGAGCTTCTTGCAGTGGTATTTGGTGGCTCCGAGTTCCTCTGTATACCAACTTGCTTGTGGCTTGGTTATGGCAGTCTTGGTGGTTGTGAGTATTGCCAGATTGTCTGTTAAGGAGGTGATCCAGGTGCTGAAGTTGTCAATGGACCGAGCAAGATTGTTGTGCTGTTGCAGAAGGTGGCTTGGGAGCTCTGAGGACCAGGTTTCTGCTTGAATCTTGTTTCTTCAGTCTCATCAAGTAGATTTCACAGGTGCAGTTCCGTGGTGGTGCGGGATGGGCATGTTGAAATGGACAAGGGTGTGGTTGGTCCAAATGAGCAGAGTGTGCTTGTTCACTATGATGTTGTTGAAGTTGGTGAAGGATGGGAGTGTTCACTCGCTGGTTAAGTACGAGGGTTGCTATGTCTTCCTGTAAGAGGCTTTGTGTATATGCATCTGTCCACCAAGATGTCTACTAAGGTGATAAAACCATGTCCTTAATGCCACATTTTTAAAATTCCACAACTTTGCCAAATTCCATACCCATTCCATTGCTTACCTAAAACGGCAATAACTGAGTTCTTAAGCAAAATATGTCAGAATGGGTCCCAGAAATCTCCCCTGCTCCACTGCATTGTTCATTTACCCTTCAGTGATAATACAAGATCTTAAATGCATAGCAAGTTCTCTATTTGTAGCATTTCCCAGAATCCCTGTAATGTAATCCTGACCCAGTCATTGGTTTCTTGCTAGAATCCCACAGTCCAGGTAGTGTGCCACACTTCCAGCAATCTCTCAACCCTTTTCTGCAAGTTTCTTCCCTTTATTGTTTTCCGTACCAGTCTCAAATGAGTCACTTCATGGAATACAGTAACATTGCGCATCATGTAGCATCCCCTGCAATGGCTGCCTCCATGATAACATTTGCATGGCTGCCTTGTGAGTGTCGTAAACAAGAAGAACCAGGAGCTATGTTTAGGTAGGTCCTGCACACAAGCCCCAAGGGGATAATATATAACAAAGGGGTGTGCAGTTCCTAGGAGAGGAGGGAGGGGAAAGGGAGGTCTTTCTTAATGGTGCCCTCACACAACCCGGAGGATGTAATGCTTCATCATAGGGCCTGCTCCACGTCGGGCGGGCGCTGCAATGCCCGACGGGCACCGCGAACGGGGCTCTTTGGTGGAGATCTTTTGTTGAAGCCGTAGAGTGAGTGTGGGTGTGTGGACTGGGTAGTGCAGTGAGTAGGGGGGATATAATAAGTCTAGGGCAATCCAACTGTTGTGTTTATTCTTATGGTAGCACTTGCCTAATATAAAATTAGTAGGCCCTAAATGGATGCAATGTTCCTATAGGGCTAAAGTGGTGTAGTGGGTCGACATGTTTCATGCTTGTTAAGCACATAACGGGTCTAGTGGCACTTCATCTGGACCATGAGTGTAGTTTAAAGCACCGTGCAATTTGTGTACACTACTGCAGGCCTGGTTCAGTTAATTTTTACTGATAGCCAGTAGCAGTAGAGGACCCCAGATAGAACCATGCCGGCATGTAAAAAGGCCTAGGGGAAAGAGAGGGGAACATTAAAAGAGAGAAGACACTAAGGACTTGTTAAAAACAATGCATAGTTGTAGAGACTCTCATAAGTTGGTCAAACCAGAGAACATCAATAGCTCTAGTTGTGACAAAGGTGGTTCCACTAACGCGCTTAGTGAGAGCTACTGAGTAACTTAGAGGAGTAGATAGGCATGTGGTGCCGGTATCGTGATCTAGAAGTGCAAAGGCCTTCTTAGTGCCGCTTATACATCACAGCCAAACACTAGTGAACTATATCTGGAGGTAGGGACTGTGCCAGGGGGTGAGGAATAAAAATGCTTGTGTAGACAAAGGCACGGACAAGTGACCATGTTCTGTTAGTGGCAAATCTCACAATTGACGAAGGCGAAAGTCGACAACTTAGACCAACAGGTAACCCTTGCTTGGGGGCTATTTTCGATCCCCAAATGAGTTCAGGTGGCATGCACTGTCCTCATTGCTCCCACATATTTCATGCTCTCCCATTGTCTCAAGCAAGACGTCGGAGGTCCAGCCAACGTACTCCAGGACAGAGAGAGACAAAAATCCATTGCGCTCTCCTGAAAACAAGATCTCTTGCTAAAAGCGCATTGGCTGTCAATGATTTCATGGAAGAGCATTATATCGATTTAGCATTTCTCACAGAAACCTGGACTGATGCCTCCTCCGAACCCGATCTCTTAGAGGGGCTCCCTGAAGGCTTTAAAATCCTCAGGAAAGATAGAGTAGGGAAAAGAGGAGGGGGTATAGCGCTTTTAGCCAGAAATAGTTTCAAAACCTGGTTTAAACCAATTTTAGACAATACTGATTGTGAAGCAGCAAGTTTTAAAGTTGGACTTGATAGTCAGAACACTTTTAATGGCACACTACTGTACAGACCACCCAAAAATAAAACCAACTTTCTAAATTCTATTGATCAACTTCTTGAGAATAAAGCAGACAAGTCCAATTATTCCATCTTGGGTGACTTCAACTTTCATTTAGAAAATAATGTAGACAGGGAAACAGAAGCCCTCCTTGATCATATGGCCAGTGCAGGACTTAGTTTACTGGTCAATGGGGCCACACACTGGGCTGGGCATTGTTTAGATGGAATTTTTTTCGGATCATAGCAACCTAGTATGGACCAGAGCACTGCCACTAATCTGGTCGGATCATAAGGCGATCATGTTTGAAATTGCCTTTCCACCTAAAAGGCCCCCTAAACCCTCAAATAAAGCTATCCATTATCGACCCTGGAACAAAGTAAAGGCAGATGAGTTAAACAAAGCACTCACCCACTCCCTACCGTCTGCCCCTTATGACCTGGACGAGGCAGTGTTGAGCTATCACTTGGGTGGACTCTGCATGCTAACAGTTGGCTCCACATACTATTCTGAGATCAGTCAGGCAATCTCCGTCTGAACTGTGGTTCAATGATTCTCTGAGAACACATAAACAAAGGTGCAGAAGATTAGAAAGGAAATTGAGGCTAGATAGCAATGCCCAGATCAAAATGGAATACAGATTAGCCACCCAAACATATAAAAACCTCATCCTGAAGGCAAAGTCTGCGTACTTCAAGGAAAAAATAGAAGCCAATCGCTGCCCCAAAACATTTTTATCTACCAATAAAAATCTCTCCAAACTCCCAGATACCCAAGATCATGAAAGAAGCCAGCAGTTCTGCAATAAGCTATCAGACTCATTCCAACAAAAGATTAAACAGGTCTTCAACGCATTTCGGCCCCAATCTTCGTTGTCCCACAAGTATCCAGCTGATAGCTACGGTCCTCACTCAAATCCTGATGGCTCTGTCATACCTATTTTTACCTCTTTCTCACCCATTACACTAGATCAGATCATTAAATAAATCACCCCAGTAAATTCTGGGTCTCCCCTCGACCCCTGCCCACCGAATATTCTTCATTCAGTTCCCGAGATCATAGCCTCTTCACTTTTGCTCATCTTTAATCTTATGATCTCTTCAGGGCATTTTTCCATGGAATGGAAGAAAGCCTCCATTCTGCCACTTTTGAAAAAATCCAATCTGGATCCTGGTGACCCCTTGAATTACAGACCCATCTCCAGGTTGCCTTTCCCGGCAAAAATAATAGAAAGATTTCTATATGAAGTATTATCCAAGTTTATGTTGGAAGGCGACATCTTGGACCCTTCACAATCATAGCACCGAGCTAGCACTACTATCAGCCACGGAGGAGCTTAGGCAAACACTCGAGAAGGGTGGAAGCACCGCTCTTATCCTTTTGGATCTCTTTGCGGCGTTTGAAACGGTCACCCATGATGTGTTGTTTGACCCCCTCTCTTCACTGGGAATCGGGGATAAGGCGCTCCTCCTGTTTTACTCCTTCCTATCTAACAGATCTCAAATGGTGGCTCACGATGCGTTTGTTTCCCCGGCTTTTTCACTCCCATGTGGAGTCCCGCAGGGTTCGTCGCTGAGCCCCACTCTTTTTAACCTTAATGTTACTCCCTGGCTAAGTTAATAAGAAGCTACGGTTTCACTCTGGTGTCCTATCCGGATGACACGCAGATTATAGTGTCATTCAATAGCTCGTCTACTAACCCAGCGTCTCGGTTCCATGACTGCATGGGCCACATAGGAAATTGGATGCAGGATAATTGCTTAAAACTTAATTAATCAAAACCGGAAGTCATGTTCTTTGGCAATTCTCCCCTGATTTGGTCAGGTAGCTGGTAGCCCTCTCATATGGCCCCCTTCTGACACCAGCTAACAAAGTAAAAAATCTGGGGGTCCTCTTTGACTCTAAACTGTCATTTGATTCTCAGATTAATCATACCACATCCGCATGTTTTTTATCTGGAAAACTCTGAAAAAAGTACTGCCGTTCATCCCTTTTGAGTTAAGAAAACAGTGGTCACTGTGTTAATTGCATCTAGGCTGGACTACTGTAATGCCTTATTTACTAGTGCAACCAAGCGCAGCATACTCAAACTACAGATGACCCAAAATGCTGCTGCAAGAGTACTGTTTGGCCTTTCCCGCTACGACTCGGTCCCTAGTGCTCACACAAAGTTACACTGGTTACCAATTAGTAAACGTATTCAATTCAAAGCGCTGTGTATAGCTTTCAAGGCCAAACATGGCCTTGGCCCGTGGCAGCTGTCGCAGTACTTTACACCCTACATTCCAGCCAGACCACTCAGATCGGCAGATAGGGGTAATATGATCATTTCCAGGGCATACAAAATAAAATGTGGAGGAAAAAGCTTTGGCTTTACCACTACCAAACTTTGGAACTCCCTTCCTATTTCCCTAAAAAAACGAATCTAAGGGGGATATTCACAAGGAGCTATCGACGAGTTAACTGCACTTTATCGCAGCCAACGTTGAGATAAATCGATCACCCCATTCACAAGCTGGTGTTAACAGCCCACAACACCAGTTTACCCGCGAAAACAGCCGCAAAAAACATCTCCACAGAAGACAACCGCAACTATCGCTAATGAGATGCAGAGTAGGCATTCCCGTGCCCAAAGCCGTGACAACACCACTCCACAACATTCCCAACGACCAGCCAGAACTGCGATAAGAACACAAAACAGGCGATAAGGCGAGTTAGCAGCAGGAAAATAACACCTGCTCTGACCTGGTGCAAAGTCGGACTACAGCCTGCACCACAAAAGGGAGACCAGCCCACAGCCATATCGGAAGGGCAACAGATGCCATGGAGCCACGGGTCATGCGGGGCGGACACCCAAGAGGGCCACAACATCCACCGCCACCACCCCAGGACCCCACCACCTACCCAGAACCCCTCCCCCCGGACCACCACAGAGGCAGCGCAGACAAAGACAGCGGACCCCCAGGAAACGCACCAGCCACACAGACCCAACACCTGACAATGTCATTGCCCACTACAGGCTCAAAAGGACAACCATCCTACGCATCCTGACCAACAACGCCCAACAGGCCAACGGCACTAACGCAGCGGTCAACCAACATCCCACCCCAAACAAAGCTGCTGGCTGTGCTGCACCTGTTGGGCCCTGGTACCCCCCAACCAACACCCGCCATAGTCGGAGGAGTCACACTGCCAGCCACATCCAAGTCCCTCACACCTGACCTGGACAACACCATCGGCCTGTAACCCCAGTCCCTATACATCCAACACAATGCGCAGGATCCGCTGGACACCAAGCAAGGCCCATACGCCATAGCTGGATGCACGCACGTGTTGGAGGCAATCCACAGCACAGATGTCATACCTGTGCCCCCTGCCGACACAGCACACAGTCACCGCAACAGAAAGCACACGTCTCACATCAATGTGCAGGCAACAACCAAACACCGTGGAACCTCCACCAATCTCGCCTCCAAATACCCAGCAACTGTGCATGATTCCTACATCCTCCGACAGTCCATCAGCAACCAGCGTACCCAGGATAGCACCAAGGGAAATGCACAGCCCCTTGGCAAGTTCCAAATGAACACCCCACTCACCTCAACTCCACAACCATGCAACTCGCAACTCTGGCAATGCACACGTCCCAAAATCAAAACCAACATGCCAAACAACATGCCCATCCACCAGACACGACAGAACAACTCACAATGGTAACCTGGGCAAGCCGTGAACATGAGCCATCAATTGTATGGCACCTGAGCCACACACTAGCCCAATGTGGGGAGAGGTGGCAACCAGGCATGTGGGAAGGCGGCAGGAGAAGCACACAATGCCAAGAGTGGCGGAGATGTGCTGGACAGACCGCAGTATGCAGAACACACCCATATCCATGGCGACATACACCTCTGGTGTATGGAGTGTAGTGGACAGTGGACGCAACCATGTCACCCCGGCCAGTGGGGGAGTTTGCGCAAATGTTGCCTGTTACGTGCCCCCATAAGGGTGAGCACAGTGGGATGGCCCGGCGTACGCCAGGCCAGCGTAGGGGTGTGAATAAAAAGCACGTAGCCCTGGGCGTGGTCCACTTCCGGAAAGCCCAATGTCTGCCAGGGCAGCGCCTCTCACCAGCCCACGAGGCCAATGGCCTTTTCGTGAGCAGAGTTGCCTGCGATCCTGTGCGCCTGCAGTACCCGGCCTGCCCCTGCGCAGCCAGGCCACACTGCTCACCTGCAGACACCGGCGTGTGTCAAGGAGGATCCACCACGTGCCGGTGCAAGCTCCAAGCACCAGTTCCGTGACCTCTGCAGTCTCCGCAGACCATCGCTGGTCCCCCGACGTTGGCCCACATTACTCCTTCCACATTCACATACTACACCGGCGTCCTCTTCGGCCCAGTAGGTCCTATATGTGAAACTGTGTTCTGAGCCATGAATGGCAGTGACCCCAAAGCCGGGGCAGCGGCCACAGCACCAGACCCCCCCCCCCGATCAGTGAGGCATAGTTCTATATGGGCATCTTGTGACACATGGTGCCACTAACCCTGTTCAACGCCAGCCGGCAACACGTGGTGCCAGTAACCCTGTTCAACCCTGGCCGGCGACACCTGGATGAGGAACCAGGATCACCCTGTGGACCAGTAGGTCCCACATCCAGCACCTAGTCACGAATCACAAATGGCAGAGTCCACACCAGTGGTCACACGGAGAGGAGTAAGAGGAAAATGCGGCTCAGTCCGGACAAAAGCCGGGTCACAGTCACGGAGGTGATCGAACACAATCAACAACTGACCTGGTGCCATCAACCCTGTTCATCGCAAGTCCTCGTCCCGTGTTGCTACTGAACCTGAACTACGCAGGCCAGTGGGGCCATCCAACCTATGCTGGCGACACTCGGTGAATGGCCCGTGCTGACCGCTGCCTCAGGCCTACACTGCGGTCCATTAGGTCACACATGTGGAACTGTGTTTTGGGTAAGATGTGGAGGAATCCACACCATTGGACACGCCTCATCGAAGGCGGCATCCCCTAACTGCACTGGTGCCACTAACTCTGTGCGCAATGAGTCATGCGCACCATCTGGTTGGACCCTGGTGGCGTCAGAGCCCATGACCTGGTGGTTTTCTGCATCTTTTTCTGGCTGGACTGGACTTGGTGTCCGACATGTATCTATTCCATGCATCTCCACCATAGTGACTGTATCAGCGTGGGCCTGCCCTCTGCATCCTGCCCTGGGGGTACACCTTCCACTGTCCATAGAGACACTCCGCGACAAGGCCCCTTGTCATCCTGTGAACCTGCTCTGCACCCGTGACCCTGCCCCAGTGCACCGCAAGTCAGCGGCCCGTGGCGGCAGGCCCATGCAGGACGATGTGCATCCCGGCCACTAACTCTGTGCAGCACAAATCATGGGGCCTTTATGGTTGTATGGTTGTGTCCTTTACGATGTACACTGTTGTCGATTTCTGGCTGCCCAGGCAGCCCTTGCTGGCTGGTGTGCACACACCCCACACACATCCAACACAGGTGTCACTCGGTAAGTGTGCCTGATAATAAATGTGGCCATGTGCACGTACCCGTAACCATTCACACCATCTGAGCAAGTGTGTCCGTGTGTTCATTGTGTCTGCTTGATGGGCACGGTTCCTGCAACATCACAGTGTGCTGTCTTCTACAGACGTTGCAATGTCACCTCAGCGTTGGCAATGACTCTGGACAAGTAGCCTGTACCTGCCCCCCTGCAAGCACAGGCTGCGTGTGCTGGTTCAGCAGGGGGGGCAGGGCGTGGTCTGGACCTGGCCCGGTGCAGGAAGTGCGGTAAGTGTGTCTCTGTTTTGGTTTGTTGTCGCCACCAGGTCCACAGTAGACGATGTTGCAATGTGGCATGTACCAGGAGGGCGGGCCCGCAGGTACTGGGACATGTAGGAGTGCTAGGACGCTTGAGGTCTTGGCACATGCATGCCAGGTGTGATGTGTATCAGTCTTGCGGATGCATGAGTCTGTTGCCTGGCCTCATTTGTAGCGCGATCCCAGCCAGCCATGGGCTGGACACATGTGTCCGCCTTGTGCGGACCATTGGCCTACACCCAAGTGGGCTCACACCTTTGAAGGCCAGCGTCGTGGTGTTGTTGGCATGGCGCTGGACATGCACGGACAGGCAATAGAATGGTGTCCCTTAGGAGTGCACTTGATGCACCGTGCAGAGCACACAAGTGTGGGTGCCCGTGGCAGGGCGAAGCAGCTGTGTGGCAACGTGACACACAGTAAGTCCGTTCATGTGCATCGTGCTGGGCATATCATCCATGATTCCCAGGGTCGCAGACGTCCCACCACACCCACGACCGGCCGCTGTACGTCTCCTGTATGCATGCAGCTGGTGAAGTTACTGTAGGGATGAAAGGTTCTTTGTCTGCACTATTAGGCGGTAGCACATCTGCAGCTCCGAGCAGGAACTTGCATGTGCCCAGCACCCCCTGACAGGTATGATAGCATTTGATTGCGACTCCCACACTACGCACTGCCCGGCGTGAGACCAGCGTGTACACATCCCACATTCAGTAGTCCTTGGTTATAGTTGGCGTGCGTGATATGGCCTTCACACGTACTCCCACTCCACCCAAGGCCTGCACCTGTTGCACACAGACACTTCTCATTGCACCGAGCTGTGCCATTTCATCTACAGGACTGTCTCAGGGCAAGCCAGTGCCGCTTCAAGCAGAGCCACTGATGCAATGGCAGACCATCCCGGGCACATGGTCTACTCCAGTCACGTGGAGCTGTACCGTGCACGTCTGCTGCATGTACTGGGGGCACTGCCGATGGCAGTGCTGCGGATCAGTTACCGGGTGAGCTTCCGCCTTGCGCACGTCACCTGCGTGCAACCTGTGTTGCATTGTCGCTCGTGCATATTCGAGTGGTCCATGGATGTCTGCCTCTCCAACGTAATGGTAGCTGACCTGGATTTCGACGTGTGTGTGTGCCCCCTGTTGGACCACGACCAAGAGTGGCACCAGGATGTACGCTTATGGCATGCATGGATGTTTGGCATGCAGGCTGGAAACTGGACCTGGGAGATTGAACGAGCCATCGTGTGCAGTGAGCTCATTGATCCACTACCCGATTGGGCTTTGGTGCACATTGGGTCCACTGGTTGGAGTCAGCACATCTGTCCTGGTCAGCTGATGGATTACATCGACGACATGTCAGATGTGGTGGACGACGATTGCTCATTGGAGATGTTGGCCTACGCAGCTGCACTCACGTTCATGGACGAGTGACAAGGTACCTGCAGCCACAACTGGATATGAGCCATTGCACTTGTCACGACACATGGTTGCATGTTGTGGATATGGTCACAAGTCCCGAGACGACAGTGGACATGGCTGCATTGGCCAGGACTCATGTTCCAGGCGCGGACAACCAACGCGGGTTGGCACTGACTAGTGTTGGTGACGGACTCCCCCGAGGTGGACATGGTCGCTTTCCTACGTTCCTCATTCAGACATGCTTCTGCATTGGTCTGCATATCCTGGCACTTTCACTTGTCTCCTACTGTGTTGTGTCTTGATTTGTATGCCAATGTGTGTCATGGACTCTCTGGCTCCCTGCCATCTGTGCATTGCTACCCCATCAGGACTGTGTGTTTGTACTTGTGCATTATCATGTCCCTGTTTCGTGCTTTGCCAGATGCGTCTGGCCGTTTACCGGCCACAGGTGGGTGCACTTGTGTCCTGTGTTTGGTTGTGCACAAGTTGGTGTTTGTACCACATTGTGTTCGATGTTGGGGTGCTCTGCTTCCTATGTGTGTGTGCTGCATTGTATGAGAGATGTCCCTTCAGCTCCGATTTGGCTCATCCTTCTCCCTTTTGGGCGGTGTTGTGTTCACTTCTGTGCCTGTTCAGTGATGTGACATTGCCGGGTTGTGTGACTTGTGCACCTGGTTGGTGTTGTTACTCTTGGGCATGGTTTGTCTGCAGTTTGCTGTGCTTAGTTGTGCATGTGTGCCATTGTGCCCATCTCCCCCCGTCCCCCAGTTCCTGCTGGTTCCTCTCCCTGTTTTTGTTGTGTCTGTTGTTTGGTGCAGTTTCTGGTCCCCGAGTCTGGTCACCATCTCCAGACTGATGTGGTGGAGACCATTTCCTCCATGTCATCCAGCTCCTGGTGTGGCGCTGGACTCCCACCTCCGGTGTGCATTGCTGCCTTCTTGTTGTTGGCGTGTTTCTGCTTGTTTGTGCCTTTCGCATCATTGCTGGAGTTAAGGTTTTCTGCCATTGTCCTCCTCCGCTCTCAGGCTGCATTCATCTTGTCTAAGTTGGCCTGCCATGTACAATGTTTTGTTGCCAATGGGTTTGGTGGGGCTGTCTGCTGGCTCGGGTTGCCTCCATTGTGGTTTTCTGTTTGGTCTGTCTTACTTTTTCAGGCTTTTGTTGTGCTTATTCCCGCCTACCGTGTGTTTCGCAGTCCTGGCGGTGCTTATCCCTGCTTTCCTCATCGCGGATGGGCTCATCACAAGTTTTCTGTTGTTGTGGTTTGTGTTTTTATCTCCATCGGGGTGGTTGTATCGCAGACATTGGCCGCGTTTTGGGCGGACTATCGCATGGTACCGCTGTGTTGTGAATTCCACGTTAACACAGGGTTATTTTACCGCGATGGGCTGCGATGTGTAAAGTTGCGTTAGCATTTTTTGGTGATGTTTAGCACACGTTCTTGTGAATATACCCCTAACTTGCTTAAATTCAGGAAGGCCCTAAAAACCTGACTATTTTAGTGCACCTCTTCCACAGTACCACTGCCTGTATGCTTGTTTTCAGTGCCTAGACTCCTCCGGGTATATGTAGCACTATATAAATTCTTCATTTCATTTCATCCTGGGGAAATAATGTTCCGTAAGATCTGATCTGGGTTAACATGGTTCTTGCCTCCTGGAGTCCCTAAGTGGATCAGTGGTAATTCCTGAGGACCAATTATCTAATACCTAATCTACTTATCAGGTTGTTTAATTCAAGAAGTATTGAAGAAGTGCCCCCATATTGCCCCCGACTTAGTGTCAAACAAGCCAAAACAAAAAATACCCTAAACTCCCGGGTTTTGATGTGTTTCTGTAATAGGACCCGAAAGGTGAAAGAAAACATAACAAAAATTCTGATAACAAGAAAAAAGTCGTAAATTTAAGCTAATCAAAGTATTATGCCGGTGTTCACTGATTCAGCTCATACATATTCAGTGCCTTACCCATGGCGGGTTAAATATGCAACATGCAACAAACCATGCAGTGAAAAGTGGTTGTAGTGGTCATATTTTATGAAATCATGAATCAGGATCTCACCTGAAACTAACCATGAGTATGGTCCCATCGGAGAGAGAGGACCCTCGTAAGAACTATCTGAATAAGCAAAGGTATAATTTAGGGCTCAACTCTTTGGAAAATCTGGTAAAAATGGGTCTTTGCCCAAGCCGACAACAAGTCAACAAATGTGCCACTTACTCCTTGTTGAGATTGAAATGTGTGCGTGACGCATACCACTGGCGTCACAATGCACGCAACCAGAGGTAACTTGTATCTATACTGTTACCCGCCTTAGATTGTGCTGTCATCACACAAAGTGTCATGATCATGTGTGTATGTGTCAAAACGGGGGGTCCCAGATTACTATGCGCCTTTTCGGAACTACGGACCAGGAGATTTCATTAATGACATTTGGGAGGTAGTGTACTGGACTGATTATATTCCTCTCTTCCCCTCCACATGAATGTATTTTCCAGCAACCAGACAAGGAATACACAAGAATTGTGTTGATACCCTGTTTTCGCCCCTTGAAGTGTACCCCAAGTTTTATGTGTAAAAACCCATCAGACTCATCAATCCAGATTTAACACTAATATTAAAAAGGATGCTCACAGTCCCACCCTGCATATTCTGTAAAGAATCTGCGCGGTCAGCTCGGCCCATTCAGGTCATCCTACTGTTTGCTGCTGAGCGGCATTTCACACCCAATAATACCTATTCAAATGCTAATTACTGGATGGTCAAAGTGGAAGAGCAAATGCAAATGCGCCTCCAGAGGCTTTAGGCAGGGAAAAGGTAACTTTCTAAAAGTACCTTTTCCTTAATATAAAAAAAATAGACTTCACTTTTGAATTGAATTTTTAGTAATTATTTAAAATAGTTGTTTAATTTTTTTTCTGGCTGTTTGCTAACCGAAACTAGAATCATTTAATATAATAATGTAACCAGGTGTATTTCTATGGAACAGCAAGCGTTGCTACAGCGAAAATAGTTTTTCAGCTTTTTCACTATTGTAATTGTACCTTCATTTATGTAGCGCTTACTACCCCTGATGAGGCGTCAAAGTGCTTTTTTGGTGAGTAGCACGCTACTCCAGAACCCATAAGGGATTAGTGATAAATTAGTATAGTGAAATATGAAATTAATTTGAGTGGTGTACATGTTAGTCTGTTATTTGGATTTATAAAGGATAGTGGAGGGATATAAGAGGGAAGGATTTAGATTTTTTTTTGTTTTGGAGCTCATAGCATTAGGAGGGGGCTTGGGATGAGTAAAAGGGAGGTGGAGTGGGAAGAGTCATAGGGAAGGGTTTAGAAAGGCTTGTTTTGGGGGATCGGAATAGTAAAAAGAGGTATGAGATGATGCAAGAAGGGGTAGAGTAGGGAAAAGAGTTATTTTGGGGATCGTAATAGTGGTATAGAGTTTGGGATGAATGAAAGAGTGGAGGTAGTGGATATATTGATAGAGGTATAGGGTGAGAAATAGGGTAGTGCATTGGAAAGAGTAGTAGTAAGAGGTTTGAGATGAGTCAGAGTTGAGGTAGAGGATATATTGAGAGCGGCATAGGGTGAGAAATAGGGTAGTACATTGAATATGCTGAATTAGAAGAGAAGTAATAAATATATAGATCAATAAGTACATGGAAGATATATAGATGCATAAAGGAAGGTAGTATATGTAGACTAAAGATACATTAAATAGACTCTGGCTATCAAGTGTTGTTGTACTTTAAATTAAATACGTCAGAGACATTAGAAAATCCCCACAGCTCTGCGCCAAACACAGCAACACTTTGGCATTGCGCCTTTTACACCTCCAAAAGCAATGGACCATATGGCTGCCATTATGCGGTGAAAGTGGAGTATGCACCCAATTCGCTGGGTCATCAGATTTCTTAAGTGATTCAGGTGCTGCCTCCACCTTACAACATTCAAAAAGTTTATGCCCAAGTAGGTGAAGTAAGAAGCTTGTTCCAAAGAAGAGTTTAATGCAAAGTTGTTCTTTATTCCCTTGTGTGGGTGAAACTTAATTAACTTGGTTTTTGCCGTGTTGTTTTTCAAACCCTTTGAGGAATAAAATTCTCCAAATCTGTTTAAACGAACCTGAAGGCCTAAAAGGGTCTTTGAGACTAAAAGAGTGTCATCAGCAAACATGGGTGTTGCGACCTTAGACCCACCTTGGGATGGAGTGTTATTGGTACAGGATTGAACATATTTTACAACTATGGTGAAATATAATGAAAATATTGGGGGGCAGATTTACAAGCCCCATGCGCCACTTTTGCGCCGCCGTTGCGTCACTTTTGTGACGCAGCGGCGGCGCAAAGCTAGCGCCATGCTGCGACAGATTTACCACGTGACGCATCTAGGGAGATGCGTCATGTTGTAAAGCCCTGCGCCACATTAAACCCGCGTCAGGTTTAATGTATGCAGGGTGGGCGTTACGTCGGAAAAAACCTCGGAAAAGTGACGCAGTGAAATCTACAAGATTTCACGCAGTCACTTTTCCGATGCTGGTGCGTCAAATCCTTACGCCTGCTTCAAGCAGGCGTAAGGCGTGACGCACCATGTTAGGGATAGGGCAGGTTGGAACGGAGCTGGAGTTGCGTCGCGCTTGCGACACAACTTCAGCACTGCGCCAACCTTACGCTGGCAGATGCGTCACGCATCTGCTTGTCCTTGCGCCACGATGCACCGCACTGTAAATCTGCCCCTATGGGTGCAAGCCTGCTGGGCCCCAATGAATCTTAGCAAACTTCTTGTCAAGCAATCTGATCAATATGGAAAAAATTCCAGGTGCAATATAAAGATCTGATAAAGTGGACCACAATAAGTGGCCAGGACTTTCACAAAGGCGCAGAAATACCACAAACAACAGCTATTTTTTCAGTAACGCAAAATTGATCAGTAGAAGGTGGAGCCTGAAAGCTTTATCTATTGTGCTCATTTACTTCCTGAAGCTGGCCTGACAATTAGATAGAATCTTGATGTACTCGACCCAGCTCCTGATCCTTTATAGCAATACACTGGAAAAAACTTTCTGAATATTGTCAAGCAGGCTGATGGGACGGTAGTTATTAATCTTTTTTCTGTCACCCTTTCTTGAAGACCAGCACAATCTCTGCTCCCAGACATGAATCAGGAATTTGGACTCCCTGTATAATTGCACTACTAATAAATGCAATGTATCAGCCCCAGAGAATGGGATTATATTCATGAAGATTGGCTGGGTTTCCTTAAGGGCCACATTTTGCTTGTTTATGGGTTCTATAAGCTCTTTTAGCAAAGAAAAGGCTTAATTCATTGGATACATCAAAAACAACATGTAGCAGCAAGCGACTCAACTAAAAGTACTTCTAGAGAATAGAACATGTATTCATGAAAGTACCACTGGTCCTCTGTTATAAATGACTCTGGGAAAATGGTTTTGTTGTTGTGGGTGGATGCTACAATTCTCCAAAAAGTATATATGACTTTGTTCCTTACAGCAGCCAGTAGATCTTTCCAGCTGTCTCTTTCCCAAACGATCGATTTATAATGGTGTCTTGATGCTACAATATCAGCAGGTTTCCCCCTCTTACTAGATCGTATTAGAAAGTTCTTCATCAATTTACAGTCTATGTTGAACCAATGATCGGGATTGCAGAAGGATTTCTTCCTTTCAGTGATTTGCCCAGAAAGAAGTGGCGATATGAAGTTCACGCTGCTATTACGCTGATTGAGAATTCGCTGTGGGCAGAGGGAGAAAGATTCTTCTTGGGCTAATTTTTCTTGTACAAAGGTAGATATCAGGGGTTAGATTTGGTTAGACTAGAATTTGTGCAACTTCATCCTCACTGGAGCATGCACTCTTAATGCTATATCAATTAGCGCTGCAAATCAAGGGCCAGATGTATCAAAGGTTTTTACCCATTCTGTGCCTATGGGAAAATGTATTCGTACATATGCCAGCCCCCCCCCCCCCTTCAGATTCAAAGAGTAAAGAAAAGGATCAGTGCATAATGATCACTTTCCGGGAATGCCTTAACCTTCATACCACACATTCTGCACCCAGTGGTGTATAGCAATAAAGACAATCTGTTAGGATTTTTGAATAATCAATGTTGAAAGTTGTCCCCCCGGTGTGTCCGATTCTGATCACCTACTGCAGGCACGAAGGCTGTGGGGCAGAGTCAATAAAGCTGACTGGTTCCCTGTTACTGTCACAGGTCTATTTCTTTCCCTCTAGAAGTCGGAATGCCCATATCCTGCCTTTATCTTGGATGGCAATAGAGTTATCATCATTCCCTGCAATAATTGTAGCCAAACTGAAGCTGTTTCTCAGACCCATGTTTTGTGTTCTTAATATCTCATCAAGAATTGACAGCAGTTTTGCAATTTGACCAATGAGGTATTCTCTGGAATATACATTGTCATTTGAAAGTCTTGAAAGATGGAAATGTTAGCAGCAGATATTGGATATCAGGATGTTTAGAGTTAATGTCGGCGATCTAACAGTTCAGTGAGACATGAATCCAGATGCACAGTCCATCTGATGGCCTGCTTTTACATTTCTTTACTGCTGGTTCATCACAGCAGCAGTAACCTGATCTGAACAAGGTAGTCCATGCCCAGGTATCTCGGAAGGCGCAGACCCCATGCTTTTCAATGAATCGCACCAATCTATCAGTATTTTGCACTAGACCCGCCACATTCCAACTTGATAGTTTAAGTTCACAAACCTTATGATTCTTGGGTAAAGGAGAACCTAGATGGGTATTGGCAGGGTTTATACCTTCAGTGTTACCAAGTATTATCTTAGGATAATATGGTGGCTTGAGTAGAAGAGATTGGACTAACCAGTCACCTTGAATGAGCTTTCAATATTATTCTATGTTTGCAAATGTTCTATCTTCTCCTCATCAAAAGGGGATCAAAGGCTGAGGAATATCGCGCTCCTTTGTGTTGGTATAGCCTTTGAAAAAATAGGCTGTTCTATCACATGGTGCACTGCTATATTTTCTCTGAGACTGATTAGATGGACTGAGGAGAAATAGGTACTTGAAATTTGGTTGCCAGTAATCCCAGCTTGTTTAATGGTGCACTTAGGGCCCATAGGGTGGCACATAGTAGGTTACTCACTCAACCAACCCTCATTGTTTCTTTGGGCTTCATCCCTGAATAATTTAAGAAATCAATTAAAAAGGTGTTACTAGATGTTAGACTATTGAAGCCTTCTAAGTGCACCAGGAGACGCTGCAGAATGCTTCTGTTCAAAATACCATAGGGGACCTCCGAGATGTAGTTAAGGGTCAAGTCAATTTTATTGGACATGTTTAACATTACATTCCAACATGTCCTACTTTTAAGCACCAGGCACCCTGCCTTATGGGCAATAAGATCTACATAGAGGTTACTTATACATATTTAAAAGGAGAGTTTTGCCCTGTCAAAAGGGATTATTTTGACAGGTGGAATTTGCAATTTACTCCTGCAAAAGTCAGGCTACAAATGCTAGGCCTGCAGTCATGTTTGCATTGTCACTGTAGTGGTTAGCTCAATGTCTGCTGCAGTTCTTTAGTGATCAGGGCCGGCTTTAGAGATTGTGGCGCCCTGTGCGACAATCTTTGTTGGCGCCCCCCCCCCGCACCTCCCCAGCAAACATTTTTTGTGTTGAGTTGTGTGGTTTCTCAACCGCATATTAAATATATACAGGATACATTTTATAATATATAGAATGTATGCTCAAATGTCATGTACATTAAATAGGGATTAGATGGGGAACAGATATTACGACACCATCAGTCAATTATAGCTTATTTTATAGCCCAAAACAATATACATCTTGTTGATGTAATTATTAACATTTTCTAACTGTTAATTTTGTAAAAACAATTTGCAAATTTCAAGAAAATTGAACTTTACAGGCTTTCATTTTTGCAAATGCCAATATTGATGTGGATAAGTCCAGTTGTTGTGCAATATCATTTTCAATGGATAGGATTGCCAAAGATGATAGCCTTTCATCTTTCATTGTGGATCTTAAATATGTTTTAATTAACTTTAACTTAGAAAAACTTCTCTCTCCACTAGGTACTACCTCAGATTCCCTCACTGCCACCCTCCAACAGAGCCCCTCATCTTTAAGTAGCCCCTCTCTCATATGCATTTCATTTGTTGTATAGCGCTACTCATATCAGTGTAGTGTGTGTCAGTACTTTACACCACGCACACATTATACAGAGATAATGAATCATACAAGTATATAAATCAGTCTACAGGGAATGCCACATAAGCAAATGAGGATTACAAGGTGTATGAATCACATTTCATCCATGCTGGTGGGCCGGATATTTTAAGAGGGTTTGGTCTGGGAAAACACAACCTTAGGATTTAAAGAGTATTCCATGGGGTCGGTTCAGCTTTACTGATAAAAATGTATATCTGCCCAAACATACTCATTTTTTTTTTTTTTTATAAATTCTTTTTATTGACAAAAAATAAACAGACCGGTCACTTACAAATCTCAGATCTTTTTGAGTTACAGTGGTACAACTTTGGACTCTTAGACATTCGTATCTCTTAACATGGCACAACAGATCAGGAGCGTAAATTATCCCCACGTTCTTGGGTTAGCCGTTCCTCAACTGAGGGATAGGTTGGGGGCTCACAGACGTTACCACGGTAAGCATTCCAGGAAGACTAGATCGCCGCCCACTTCCCAGGGCACCCCCTCGAGACATACACTATCTTCTCCTGCAGCATACACCAGTCCATGACTCTCTTCCACGCTCCAAGTGTAGGCGGCGCCCCCGCCCCCCACAGCCGCGCTATGTTACGCTTTGCGATCACCAGCCCCAGCGTGACCCATATCCTGCCCTTTACCGGCAAGTCTGTGGGTTCCCAGATGTTTAGGAGGCACCTTTTGGCTTCAGGTCGTAGCTGCACTCCCCACACATTGCTCATACAGTCGTGTATTTTTGCCCAGTATGTGCAAACTTGTGGGCATTCCCAGAGTATGTGAAGAAACGAGCCCCGTTCCCCACAGCGCCTTCGACAAAGTTCATCCGCACTCCGTCCCATCACTCTCAGCCTGGTGACCGAGACATACACCCGGTGTGGTATTTTGAGCTGTATCAGCCGTAGCCTCGCCGAGATCGCCACCTCTCTGGGAGAGGAAAGCGCCTCCCTCCACTCCTCCTCGTCTATTTCCAGGCCGTCCGCCTCCCACCTCCCTTTGAGTAAACTCAGTGGATCTGGGGAGTTGTGTACGAGCTTCTTATATGTGAGGGATATCGCCCTATCCGGTAAATGCCCATCCAGCAGCCTATCCTCTAGGGGGGAGGATTCCGGGAGCCCCGTCCCCGGTGGGATGTTGGATTGAAGGGAGTGCCGAACCTGCAGGTAGCGGAAGAATTCCGTGTGCGCCAGGTCATACAACTGCTGGAGGGAGGTGAAAGACACCATCCCCTCCGCCCCCCAGAGGTCTCCTATACGGGATATACCGATCAGATCCCACTCGCGGAATCCCTTAGTGCGACCCAAGGACCCAAGCTTTTCTGATGCCCAGAGCGGGGTTGCCTTGGTAAGCCTGTCAGCCCATCCCAACTTTCGATTCGCGATGTGCCACAGTTGGACTGAGTGTCGTGTGGGGCCCGTGAGGCGAAACTTATTGGGTCGCGAATAGAGTGCAGCTTCAAAATTGCCCCCGGGGAGGAGCCACTTATCCATCCCATACCCGGGTTCATCCCCACCACCATATGTGCCCTGATTAATGGCAGCGAGGTGTGCTGCCCAGTAATATTTGCGGATGTCTGGCAGTGCTATGCCCCCGTCATACCACCCCAAGGTCAATTTCGAGAGAGCAATGCGCGGCGTGCCGCTCCATAGCAGATCCCGCAGAGCGGTCTCAATTTCTGTGAAGTATTTATGCGGTACCAAGTCCGGGTAGTTTTGGAGCGCATACAGGAACCGCGGCAGGGCCATCATTTTAAAGAGGGCCGCACGGCCCAACAACGATAGCGGGAGCTTCTTCCAGGTAGCCGCATCCCTCTGGAGTCTCTGCAGGGGGGGCCTGAGATTGTTGTCAAAACGCATTTTTTCGTCTCCGGAGATGTAGATTCCAAGATATTTGAACCCGGCCGCGGCTATCTGGATCGGGCATCCACGCGGAATAGACGGTGGGCTCCCCCAGAGCACGTATAGCGATGACTTTCCCCAATTGACACTATACCCGGAGTTTTTCCCAAAGCTTGTAAAGATGGAACATACTCATTTTAGCAAAATTAGAATAATGAAAGACTGGGAAATTCTAACTATGTCACAAAAAAAGAAGGCGAAGTTCTAACTATACCATTCATGTTTGTATGCAGCTCTTTGATGACAGTTCATTGGTCACTGTCCTATGTTTGGATTGTAACTTCTGAACTGCAAGTAACAAAAGGATCTCTGTGACAAAGGCAGTAACCCACTGAGCTTCCACATAAAATACAGTTCATCTGCATTTAAAAACTACTAACAGACAAATGATTGCTCTCCAGCAGGATCATTAATCACCAGCGTTATCTGGGCATCTTTTATTGTCTTATTGTTGTCCTGCATCACACACGAAGTATGTGCCCTGCTGGGCCTGCGCATATTTTAAAAAGAAAAACATATTAGTAACACATTCTCTTACCTACTCCGTTAGTCAAATGTTGTGTCACAGCCTGCGGTGATAAGCAGCTGCAGGAGTCAGGAAAGGTGAATATGAATAAACAAACTTATTTTCTCCTGCGCTGCATAGAAAAAGAAATATCCACGCAGCAGAACATTGTGGCCATTGCCGGGAATGTGGAGATGAAGGGGTGAAAAAATAAACAAAGCCTCGTTAACATGAAAATGGTCTTTTAAAGACCTGTGAAGTACTCGGGTGCGGCTGCGATAATCTCTAAAATGTTGTGTGTGCACGCCCGGGAAGCTGTCTCTGCCCGGGCTGACACACACGACGTATTCTTTGCGCGCCTGCCTTCAAGCCCAAGGCTCATGTTTGGGTCGCCAAAACCGGGCCTGAGAAGGAGGGGAGGTCACCACCCTATATTGTTTGTGCACAGTGCACATTTAAATTATTGATTGATTTTAAAAAAGTAGACCGTCACCTAACTCACTTTATGTTGCTGCAGAGAGGAGGCTCGGTCTCTGTGCCACTGCCAAAAATCCCGTGGACTGTCGGAGAGCGCGCGCAACCACCAGTAACATTAGCCGCCGGAAGAGTATCTGCGAGTTTTCCAAGGCCCGCCCCCGCGATGTAGGTAACGGTTTCAGTTACAGGCCAATCCAAATCCAATCAAACGTTCAACACTTAGTTAGAGGCAGTCAGGCAGAGCAACGCATGGGCGGGCAAAACAAAAGCGTGCCTCCTGATTTGGTAACACGGTTTTCCTCTCTTTCCATTTCTACGAAGATACATCGTAGAAAAGAAAGGGGGGACAGCCGTTTAACAGTGCAGGCAGGCTCAGTGAGTGCTGATTTAAGAGTAAGAGACGTAGGTGGCGGCCGGCGCCCCCCTGACCTTGGCACCCGGTGCGGTCGCACCGCTCGCACCGCCCAAAAGCCGGCTCTGTTAGTGATATTTAACCTACAAGCCCTGGCTACACTTTATACCAAATACTATACTTATAGGTAGGCTAAATATGCCAAGTAGGGGTATACCAATTTCACCATGCTGAATGAGGGAGCACAGGCATTTATCACTTGTTAGCAAGGGTAAAGTACACACAGTTCTATAGCCTGCAAAAATATAGGGTCCACCTAGGTATAAAACCCAGGGTGACCCTGCAGAAATGGAAAATGTCCTTCACAATCCCTCCCCTAAGCCAAGAGCTGGGTTTGACTAATCAATACCTAGATGAACTTTCCTGTTCAGGTGATAGAACTAGGACAATTCACCACTTCTGAAGTGGTACTTGTCTGTTGTGTGCCCCTCTGAATCCATCTGTGCCCATCTTTCAACATCCTCCTGAGCCACTGATCCGGCCCATGGGAAACCTTTCTCATCTTAAGATACTATCTGTGAGGCTTCTAACCTTAGATGTATCACTATATGCAGATAGTAGAACCTTGGCCAACAAGGTAATGAGGCCATTTTTGCCCCCTAGGTCAGACTTCTTCCCGTTCCCAAGGCAAAACTCTGTTAACAAGGCAAATAACTAACGGAAGCCACAGACTGCTATCAGTGTGAGGAGTCAGGCCCCTGGCCATCTACTGCCAGAGTCCCCAGACTTGGACCTTGGGCAGGACTCACTTCCAGCTGTGGGGCGATTAAGGAGTCCCCCACTTGCTCCTGAGGTCTCTCTGACATCTTAGGTTTCTCAGATTGGGGGCTACACCCTCAGGTGATAGACACCTGCCTCCAACTCTTACTTCTGTTACATCAGAAATGGCATTCAGAGACTGGCCTTTCAGTTCAGGGTGTGTACCCTGAGACTGAAGAGGTGCCCGACAGCTCAGGACTTTGAGGGGGACACAGTCCCTGTCAAGGGCCTTGGTTACCATACATATCTGTCCTGGAAGGTGTTGTTCTGGTGAAACTGGTCTGGCTACGACTATAGTCTGGCTGGCACAGGGACCCCATTCATGGTGACCTCCTGTAAGTATTAACTCACACCGGGGAGGGTCTGGAGAGAGCATTATTCACCCAACATCTACCGTACTGCTGGGGGCGTGGCCAACGACCCGAGTATGACAGACGCGTGAGCTCGGAGCTCCACGCCGGCCCTATATGTGCATATTTACTGGACGCCGGAGACCGGGGAACGCTTCAGAACCGGCCTGGAGGGGCTGGGATGCCGAGGGCTGTTCTCGGTCGTTGTGAGGCTCCTGGAGCAGCTGCGGCGTACTGGAGATTTTGGTGGCCGCTGGCGTAGGGCAGGAGCAAGATGGCAGCCCGAAGCTGATCGGAGTTTAAGACGGGAGCGGAGCCTGGGCCACTCTGAGGTTTAAGCCCAGGGTGCGGCCCGTGATCAGCTGCCTGAGTTCTACGAGGAGTGCTTGGTGAAAACCGGCGGCGTGCAGCAGCAGGGATCACATGGCCGCGGAGGGGCGACCACGCTGTGGAGTGGCCGCCGCAAACGAGGAGACCGGTCGGAATTCTCTCCCTGTTCTGGATTGTGCAGCAGCGGGCAGAGGCTGGTGAGGGGTCGGGACCCCCTCTATGTCCCAGGTCGAGCAACAGCAGACTGAGGCTGGTGAAAGTCCCGGGCCCCCCTCCCTGTCCCTAATTGTGCAGCAGGGCCTGTGGCTTGGGGCATAACACGACGATACTGGCTCTCATGTGAGAGGGAGCATGCATTGCCCAGTAAAGTTAGACTGAAGGTACCTGAGGCTGGTTGGCCGCCCTGCCTGGCCGAGGTAGGTGCTGGGAAATAGTGCAGGTGGTCGGGGCCCGCATCAGGGTTCATGGAATAGTGCATGTACTTTGCCATTTGCTCCACTCTGACAGGGAAAAACCCATCATCCCTGCTGGCCATGCAGTGGTGAGCTGATGTCGAGATGGGGTGCTGAGGATCCTACCGGCAACTGAGAACAAGCGGGGGAGCACGGCCCCCTGGCAGGTGCATGTGACCTGGGGGGCTCCCCCGTGAGGCAGGCCTGTGACCTGCGGAGCCCTGTTGACGGACTTTGCTTGTGACTCCTCGAGATCCACCCAGGGCCACCCTGATCGACTGTTTGCACCCTGAAGTGCGGTGAGCCCTACCTGGACATCGAGACGGGCATTGCCTCGGAAGAAGGTGGATCCCCCTGGCGAGAACTGGGACACCCCAGATTGTGCTGTGAGTGGCAGAGGGTACCTTACCGCCTGGAGGTGTGTGGGGTTGACCCCGAACATAGGAGCGGGAATAGGCCTGGGCAGAGACCCGACTGCCGAGTGGCCGCAGGAGTGCGCAGATTGGTGGGCCCTACAGCGGTAAGACTGTTCCAGTGGGATTGGAGTGGCCCTTTTGAGTGTGGTGAAGCTGAGCCCTGGTGAGAGTGGAAAGACAGCGACGCGGGTTGTGAGACTGAACTTCTTCCTGAGCATGGTCCAGCAGTTGTGGGACTGTTTGGCATCATGGGTAAACCCCGAGGCTGGCAAGCCGGAGCTCCACAAGATCCGGAAGGCAGCACCCAGGAACAGACACAGACTGCTACAGAAGATCCCATACAGCAGCAGCTGGGCAAGATACTAGAGGCTATATCGGACACGAAGGCTACCCTCCATGAAGACATCAGCACGGTGGCAGTAGGGCTTGGTCTTCTGCGAGAAGAACATAAGAAGCTTTCTGAGAGTGTGAAGGAAACCGCGTCCAGCATTTGCTAGATCGCCCCAGCCCAAAAGACCCTGGAACAGCAGATGGGAGCCCTCACGGACAGGGTGGGTGTTCTGGAACGGAGAGCTGAAGACGCGGGGGAACGTAACCGATGGAACAACGTCCGGATAGTGGGCTTGCCAGAGGGAATCGAGGGCAATTACATGGTGTCCTACTTAGAACAGTGGCTGAGGGACGTGGCAGCACCTGAGGGCCTGTCACCCTTTTACACTCTTGAAAGGGCCCACAGAGTTCCAGCTAGGCCCTTGGCACCGGGGCGTCCCCAGAGGCCGGTGGTGGCCCGCTTGCTTCATTTCAGGGATAGGGACCTCCTCCTTAGAGGGCAAGTGCGAAGGGCCCCTACGCAGTTAACAACAGCAAAGTTTCCCTCTTTTCAGACTATACACTGGAAGTGCAACGGAAACGGGCCTAATTTCTGGAGGTCAAGAAGGCACTGAGGGCCTCCAGTACTCTCTGATGTTCCCAGTCCGGTTGCGGATTGTGTTGGACGGCAACACCCACATTTGTGGAAACCCGGGTGAGGCCTGGGACTGGATTGAGGCCTACAAGGCTGGGGCCTCACAACCCACAGGCCCTACAGCTGGGTTGAGGAAAGTGACAGAGCTAGGAAAGCGTTCCAGATGACGGTCCCGTCAGGGAGCTCCCAAGTGGCCGACTTCCTCACAAACTGAAAAGGAGAAGGCTGAAGCTTTGGAGGCGGTGGCGGCACTTATGCAGGGCAGGAGCCCCACCACTCAGGCGGAAGCTCGATCGTCAAAGGACACTGGGGACATCGAATCAGACACATTCCGCAGTGACAGTGTGAAGATGCCGGTGGTACCTTCAAACATGGCAGAAGAGGTTATCTGAGGCTGCTTGGGCTTTTGGTGAATTTGGATCCTTACGATGTAGCTGAATAATTGGCAGTGGTCTCCGGCCCGAGCTGACATGATCTTGTGGGGCCGGAGCGCACCACATGGTTTGTGCGTTAACCCTATATTTTCTTCTGTTCTCACTGTCCCACCCCCCTGAGTACCTTACTGGAGTAAGGCCTCACTACGGGTTATGTTCCGCACACTGTTTGGATGACTGACCGTTGTCAGGCTTTCCGGGCTTGGGCAGTTGTTCGAGATGGGGTTTTCTTGTTGATATTTTTAGTTTGGTTGTTTGCAGAGGCAGATGGTGGTACATATACGGGGAAGAGGGCGGGGAAGGGGTCCCCCTTAGGTTGTTGTGGGGTGGGTTCCTGTGGAAATGGCAGGTACTGCCTCAAGTGGAACATCCGTAGTATGGGGACAATGGCAAAACGTCATAAAATATACTCCTACCTGCGGCGCAGGGACGTGCATATAGCATTCCTCCAGGAGACACACCTTAACAAGGAAGAGGCCGGGAGGTTGCAGAAGAGGTGGCGGGGTCAGATTTTTGCGACCACCTTCTCGGTTTTTGCCAGGGGGTCTTGATTTTGGTGAAACCTGGGCTCTTGACCGCGCATGGCTTGATACAGAGGGGCGATATGCCCTGCTCATGGGAAGATTGGCAGGGCAGGAGGTGACCCTTAGTAATGTTTATGCTCCCAACCAGGACCAAGTGGGTTTCCTGGGGTCTTTCACCGCCGCCCTGGCCCAATGTTCAACAGGTTCTTTCATATTGGGGGGCGATTTCAACTGTGTGGCGGATGTTGCCATAGATCGTTCGCACCCTCCCTTGCTGGGGACCCAACCACATCGTACCACATTGGGCTTCCAGAACTGGATGTCCCATTGGGGTTTGGAAGACACCTGTAGACTGCAACACGCAGGGAACAGGGAGTACTCCTTTTCGCCGGTTCACCAGGTTCATACCAGGCTTGATATGTTTCTATGTTCTCCGGCCTTCAACGGCTCCGCGTCCCACACAGAATACCTGGGGCACACCTTATCAGACCACAGTCCATTACTCATGCTACACCAACCAATAGGTCGGCGCCCCCTGATCCCTATGTGGAAACTGAATCTGCTATTGCTTGATGATGTCCCATTTTGGGCCTCATTGGCCGCACTGGTCGAGACATACTTCCCTATCAATAACAATACTGCCTCCTCTCCACAGTTAGAGCGGGAGGCATTTAAAGTGGTGGTTCGGGGCCATTGCATGGCTCAGGCGTGTGGGGCACACAGGGAGATTAACCAGGAACTTATGGACTTGAAGGGGACTATTCGTAGACTGGATAATTTGCAGGGTATAGATGACACGGCCCAAGTGTCCCTACAAGAAGCGCGGACACGGTACAATGAAGCGCTGGGCAGGTTGAGGTGTTACAGTTATAAGGATTATCTAGATAAAGTGCTAAGGGAGGAAGGGAGGGCGGGTCGACTGTTAGCTCGTCTAATTAAAACAGAGATGGGGGAGCACCTGTCTCGCGGCTTGGCCTAGACTCAGGTGAAATAGTGCACGATCCTTATGCCATCAATGACTCTTTCTTAAAGTATTACGAACAGTTGTACGAGGCCCCGACTGCGGCCCCCTTGTCAGATATATGATACTTCCTGGCTCCTCTGCAGATCAGTGTATTGGAGGCAGATGCACAGGATGATCTGCAAGGCCCGATTACTGTGCAGGAAGTCAGAGCCGATATAGCGGCACTAGCACTCAGTAAGACGCCAGGGCCTGATGGCCTTCCGGCCGAGTTTTACCGGTGGTTCTCAGATATACTGATGCCACATCTTGTTACGTTGTAAACGGAGGCATATGAGGGTGGGGGGTTTGCCTGACTCCACACAGTTGGCACTAGTGATCCCTCTTCCCAAGTCTAAGCAACCTGATGCGAGAGTGAGAGATTATTGACCACTCTCCATGCTTAATCTAGATTTTAGGATCTTGAGCAAGGTGTTGGCGGGCGGACTGCTTCCGCACATGAAGTCCCTGATTCACCCCAGACCAAAACAGGTTTATCCCTTCTCGCAGTACCTCATATAACCTCCGCAGGCTATACTCTGTAATCTATCATGCAGATGCATCAGCTCTCCAGCAGGCGGCGGTGTTATCTGTTGATTTGGAGAAGGCGTTTGACACCGTGAGCTGGGAGTACCTCTTTGAGGTAATGCACCGCATGGGTTTGGGGGATGACCTGGTGCGGTGGGTGCGGCTTCTTTATGCCTCGCCTACTGCGAGAGTCAAGACGGGACATACAATCTCCAGGCTTTGTAAGATTTCCCAGGGGTCCCGCCACAGGTGTCCACTTTCCCCACTCTTGTTTGCCCTGGCAGTGGAACCGTCGGCAGAGCGGCTTCGATTGGGTGGAAGGGGGCTGGGAGTGACCCAAGGTGGGCGACTTCACCTTGTCTCTTTATATGCAGACGACCTGTTGCTGTACCTGGTGGACGCGGTTGAGGGGGCCGCTGAGACTCTACAAATCCTTGGCGACTTTGCTCTCCTTTCCGGCCTTAGGGTCAATAAAGCTAAGACCTATTTGTTCCCCATAGCTGGGCGTCTACCCAGGCCAGAGGAGATGCCGGACGACACGCTCTGGGTTCAGCATACCTTCAGATACACGCTTGACCCAGTCTTCTCATCCAGCAAATACGTCACCTTCAGCCACTCCACCAATCTCCAGTGGACTGACCACAGCTGCGTCCACTTCAGCTTCAGTAAAACAACGACCCACCACCACCCTCAACAAGCCCCCCGCAGGAGCTGGAACAAGATCACCGGCGACCAGCTCACCACCTTCCTCAGCCAGAACCCCCCCACCAGCTCAACGGACCCCAACGAAGCCGCCAACAACCTCACACAGTGGATCACCAACTGCGCAGACGCCCTCGCACCACTGAAGAAGAACCCCCCCAGCAGACGCGGCAGCAAGAAAGCCTCCTGGTTCACCGACGAGCTCATCACCTCCAAGAAGAACTGCCGCTCCCTGGAGAACACCTGGCGCACCAACCAGACCACAGACAACATGACGGCCCTCAAACACGCCACCCGCAAACACCACCAACTGATCCGCGCCACAAAGAAGACAGCCTTCAAGGAACGACTGGACAACAACACCCACAACAGCAAGGAACTCTTCAGCATCGTCAAAGAGCTCTCCAACCCCGACGCCGGAAACAATGACATCACTCCCTCGCAAGACCTCTGCGACTCCCTCGCAGCCTTCTTCCACGACATGATCGCCAACATTCACAACAGCTTCGGCCCACCAACCACGAACCCCACCACCGAACCGATGCCCCCCACCGCCACCCTCCGCACCTGAACCCCAGTCAGCACCGAAGACACAACACGCACAATGAACACCATCCACTCCGGATCCCCTACGGACCCCTGCCCACACCACATCTTCAACACGGCCAACCACATCATCGCACCCCACCTCCGCGACATCATCAACGCCTCCTTCAACACCGCCACCTTCCCGGAGTGCTGGAAACACGCCGAGATCAGTGCCCTGCTGAAGAAACCAACTGCAGACCCCTCCGACCTCAAGAACTACCGTCCCATCTCGCTCCTCCCGTTTCCTGCCAAAGTCATCGAGAAGACCGTCAACAGACAGCTAGCCGCCTTCCTCGAGACCAACGGATCCCTCGACTACTCGCAATCCGGCTTCCGGGCCAACCACAGCACGGAGACCGCCCTCATCGCAGCCACAGACGACATCAGATCCCTAATGGACAATGGGGAAACTGCGGCCCTCATCCTCCTGGACCTCTCCGCAGCGTTCGACACGGTGTGCCACCGCACCCTGGTACAGCGCCTGAACAACACCGGCATCCAGGAGAAGGCCCTGGAGTGGATCACCTCATTCCTCGACGGAAGAACCCAGAGAGTCCGCCTCCCCCCGTTCCGGTCAGCGGCCACCGAAGTCATCTGCGGCGTTCCACAAGGGTCATCGCTCAGCCCCACCCTCTTCAACGTCTACATGAGCCCCCTCGCAACCATCGCACGTCAACACAACCTCAAGATCATCACCTACGCCGACGACACCCAGCTGATCCTCTCCCTCACCAGCGACCCGGACGCCGCCAGAGCCAGCCTACACGAAGGGATGAAAGACGTCGCCGAATGGATGAAGAACAGCCGCCTGAAACTGAACTCAGACAAGACGGAGGTCCTCATCCTGGGTTCATCACCCTCCGCCTGGGACGACTCCTGGTAGCCCCCCGCCCTGGGAGCCACCCCCAAGCCAACGGACCACGCACGCAACCTAGGCTTCATCCTGGACTCCTCCCTCTCGATGACCAGACAAGTCAACGCCGTCTCGTCTTCATGCTTCAACACCCTGCGCATGCTTCAAAAGATCTTCCGGTGGATCCCCACCGAGACCAGGAAGACGGTCACCCAGGCCCTCGTCACCAGTCGGCTGGACTACGGGAACGCCCTCTATGCCGGCACCGCCGCCAAACTCCAGAAGAAACTCCAACGACCTGGCTGTTCGAGCAGTAGCGTTCCCCCCCCCCCCAGCGCCTTGAGACCCTCCGGGTGAGCAGTGCGCTATACAAATGCCTATGATTGATTGATTAATAGATACCTGGGCATACATATTTTTCATGATCTAGATGACCTAAAGGATGGGAATTTGGGGAAGACGTTGTGTTCCCTTCGCTCCTGTGTTCAGTTCTGGAGCACCTTGCAACTGCCCATTATGGCCCAGATTACATTATCCAAAATGGTTATGCTACCCCGGCTGCTATACTTTTTCGTGAGCCTCCCAGTTCTGATGCCGAGAAGCTGGTTCCGACCTCTACACGCTCTCCTGTGGCACCTAGTTAGGGGTGTCGGACACCCAAGGGTGTCCTTGCAAATCCTGCAGCACCCTATGTTGGAAGGATGACTTGGGGTGCCGAACTTTGAATTCTATATGCTAGCCACCCAACTACAATGGTTAGAACAATGGGTGGAAGGAGTGAATGAGGAAGGAACGTGCATGGTGGACCCAGTATCGAGAAGGCGGTTGGTAACAGCGAAGCTCCTGCTTCTGACCACACCCATCCCCGGTTGCTCCCTTCTGCAGCGCACGGCCTTCCAAGCGTGGAGATGATGCTGCAGTGGAAGGCAACGACCTGCAGAGTACTCCCCCATGATTCCTTTGGTGGGGCTACCACACGGGGACCACCAATCCATATTTACGGGTGCCCAGCTGGCCAGATGGTCGGATACTGAACTGGAGAATGTTGGGGACTGCTACTTGGTCAAGGCGGTGATCGCTTTTGCGGACCTGGTGGAGGATAGTGAGTCTCCGGGTCAGTTCCTACACTACGAAGCATTGACGCGTGTACGTTTGCACACTTATGGGAAACTTGCCATAGTGAAGCCACTAAAGAAAAAACAAAATATGGACTCATCCAACCTTTTCAATCTCAGGCCTACATCCATGCTGCCCATTTTGGGTAAAATAACTGAAAGAATGGTCTATAAGAAGCTCTCGAACTTCTTTGAAACATCTTAGACCTTCCACCCTCGACAGTCAGGTTATTGCCCCAAACACTCTACAGAATCTACACTGTTAGAGATAACAGACACTCTGAAATTCATCACAGATAATGGCAGGAAGGCAGTGCTGATCCTGCTCGATTTGTCTGCCGCCTTTGATACCATCTCTCACAACATACTTTTGGCCAGATTAAAATCTTGCGGCATTTCCAACAATCAACTGGCCTGGATCAAGTCCTTCCTGACCAACCGGAGGCAAGCGCTCTCTCTTGGCCCTTTCCAATCTTCAGACTGCACCCTTACAGCAGGAGTCCCACAGGGCTCCTCACTCAGTCCACTCTTATTCAATATATACATGGCTCCGATTATCTCCCTTACTTCACCATATGGGATTGAGATGACATCTTATGCTGACGATAGGCAGCTGATACTGTCCCTTGATAAAAACTCTACGGATGCAGAAGAAAATTTTAAATCCTTGCTTACAGAGGTCATCAAATGGATGAAAAACAAACACCTTCGATGTAATACGGGCAAGACAGAAATCCTGCTGATAGGAAAAGACAATCCCTTTCAATCCAAGGCCTGGTGGCCTGAGGATGTAGCAGCCCCCATCCACTGTGGAAGTGGCTAAAAATCTGGGGGTGTTGTTCGACTCCTCCCTCTCCTTTAAACCTCATGCACTTAAGGTGGCGGGGACCTGCTTTGACTTAATTAAAACCTTGAAATTTGTTTTTGATCTTTTTCCTCTTTCAGCCAGGAAAACAGTTGCGGTGGCGCTGATACTTTTGCGCCTGGACTGCTGTAACAGCCTTCTGGCAGGGGCTAATAAATCAACCCTGAAGAGGCTACAGGTAGTGGAGCACGCAGCAGCCAGATTGGTTTTGAAACTTCCTCGGAGGGTTTCAGCCGCAGCAGCTCTGAAATCTCTTCACTGGCTCCCGCTACACAAGAGAATTTTATTCAAACTTCTTGTCACAGCTTTCAGAGCTATTGGCCGACTGGGCTACAAGATTCACACCATACACGACAATGAGGATACTTAGATCCTCGTCAGCAAACCTCCTCAAACCGCCGGGATTTAACCTCAAAACGCGGGGAGGGAAATCTGCAACCGTGTTAGGTGCAAAGGCCTGGAATCTAATGCCAAATAAATTGAGATCGATAGAACCTGAAATGCAGTTTAGGAAGGCCCTAAAGACCTGGATCTATGGAGCATCAGATGAACTCTGTCAAGCCCTCATCTAGGTCTCCATTCTCTACTGCTAAGTTTGTTTTTATCCGCATAGCGCCAGGAGGCTCCTTCCGGAGTGACAGTTTGCGCTTTATAAATATCACATTTCATTTCATTTCATGGGGCCCCGGGGAGGAGGAACCCGATACACACCCCGTCCTCCATGCTTTATTTACTCTTGGTACGGCGGGACACCTCGTGAAATGGCTTTATGCCACCCTAGTGGAGGCCTCCACTTTCCCACTAGACAGACTGAGGGCGCATTGGGACAAGATGGGGGGCAAAGTCCTCACTGAATCGGAGTGGTGTAAAGTTTTACGATATTCGAGGAAAGTTTCTGTGAACACCCCACTAAAATATATCCAATTTAACTACACGCATATGACATACGTGACACCGGCTCAATGTGACGTATGCAGGGGAGATGCGACAATGCCCTCGATGCTCTTACCCAGACGCTGATTTTGGCCATATGACCTGGGATTGTCAATGAGTACGCCCCTATAGGGTGGCGGTGTTGGCCAAGAATAAGGACGTGATTGGTAGGGAGCTGGCCTTAACAATTCAGACCTGTCTGCTTGGCCTTTTCCCCAGGCCACCTGAGCGCAAAGTTGAGAATCGTTTGATAGATCTTGTGTTACGCCTTGCCAAGCGCAGGATTGCGATGGAGTGGAAATCCGTGAGCTTGCAGCCTGGAATAGGGATGTTATTGCATGGGCAGGGACAGGGGCAGAAGGGAGGGCCTTGGTACGGGAGGAGGCCAGAGGGGTGAGAAAGCTCCAGATTGCCAAACAATGGAAGGAAGCAGTGGCTGAATGGGAGAAATCGGCGGGATCTGTCAGAGAAGAGGGAGAGTCAGATCATGAATCACAAATAGTCGATGAAGTTCAGGTCGCCCGGCCAGGGCCATTCGGGACACCGGGAGTTTGACCTTTGGGAAGGGAGCGCATAGATTTGAGATCCCTCGGGAATAGCTGGCTAGACACAGGTGGGATGTTAGATTTAGGGGAGCCCCCCCAAACCAGACCCACTAAAGGGTTGGTAATGCCTTCAACCCCATTTGATGTCAGTACTCCGACATATTTACACCACCCCTCTGCACCAGTTACACGTTCTTTCTTTTCTTCTTTCTCTTGTTTCTTATTTCCTCTGTTTTTTCTGGGGTTTGCTCAAAGTTAATGGTATAATGCAATTTAAAATTGTAACTATGCATGCATCCGATGGTCCGAATTTGGACGACTCTCCATACAATTACCACTCTATTCCTTGTGCAGGTGGAGCTAGCACCCACGAACATAGACAGTAATGGATGATGTAAATTGATTTTTTCTTTTTTCCTTTTTCTTTTTGTTTCTGTTCTTTCTCCTGAATGTATCTAAAATGTTGATTACGATAAAATGCCAATAAAAATATCTTTCAATAAAAAAAAAAACATCTACGGTATTGCTCCAATCTAAATATGTCAACACACACTATGTACGGGGGTAGAAGGATAAAAAGCAGGAAATGAGGTATACTGATGGTGTTCGGACGAGAACCCTCACTCACCCTAGGGTGACATGCTTCACTATAGGATCCCCTCTGCACACTGGAGCCGCAAGGTACCCAGTGTGGGCTACAACTCTTCTTTGGGAGAGGAGCAGGGGTGTTCTACAGCACCTGAAGTACTACTTCCTATGTGAGCGGAGTGAGGGGCAGAGTGCACAAAGTAGTGATTAAAACTATCTCCTGAACAGCTTTTGAGCTGACTGTATAGCCTAGTATTTTTATACTTTATACTTTACACTTCACATATAGCAGAGTGACATTTGGTCCTGAGGAATGCCTTGAACCTTCCAGTCTTATGTAAATGTAAATGTAATGAGGTGCTTATATAGCACTCTATCACCCGACGGGAATCCTGGGGGCATATGTATCAACATCTCCATTTGCGATTCTCAAATAGCGATTTTTTGAGAATTGCTATTTGAGAATTGCAAAAAGGGATGTATTTAAAAAATTGCACAACTTTTGCGATTTCTTAAAATTCCTTAATTGCGATTAGCAAATTGCGAAATCGCAATTAAGGAATACCTTCCCATTCATTCCTATGGGCCAGGAGGCCCATAGCAATGAATGGGAAGTCCTTCTCAATTTGCGATTCGCTATTTGCTAATCGCAAATTGAGAATAATTTCAAAGGTGCAAGGGTGTCATGATGCACCCCTGAAATCAGCATCTGTGCACATATGGCGCACATACATGCCCTAAGGGCATGTATGTGCACCACATGGCACTTTGAAATATGCAAAAAAGTGCATATTTCAAAGAAATCGCAATTTACCACCAACTTGAAGTTGGTGGTAATTTGCGATTTCTTAAGGAGAAATCGCACAACTTGGGTGCGTGTTACATTGCATTTAAGAAATCGCAATTTGCGATTTCTTAAATGCTTACGCAAACTTAAGAAATCGCAAATTTAGCGATTCCTTAACATTGCGAGGCTGAAATGCCTCATACATCTCCTTTTGCGATTTTGTATTCGCAAACGCTGTTTTTTTGCGATTCGCAGCGTTTGCGAATACAAAATCGGTTGATACATATGCCCCCTGGCGCTTAAAAAGGAGAGCCCCACCAGAAGTTAATAGGGGCAGCCGAGGTGTGACACAGGAAGGGAGGAAAAGAGATGATATCAGAAGGAAAAATTACTCCAGCCTAGGGAATAAAAACGTTTTCAACTTTTTCCTGAAATCCATAAGACTTTGGACCTGACGTAGATCCAAAGGGACAGTGTTCCATAGCCGAGAAGCAACGGCAGAGAAGGATCTGCCACCTGTTCTGGACCGCCTGAACCTGACTACATTCATCAGAAATGCAGAAGCAGAACGAAGGTTTCTAGTTGGACAATACCAGCTGAATTTTCTTTGCAGGTTCTTAGGGCCCATTCCATGAGCTGCCCTAAAGACAGTGCATAGAGCTTTGAATTGAATTCGCTGGTGGATCGGCAGCCAATGCAAATCTCGCAAGGCTAATGTGGTTGAGGTCCCTCGCTGCCTATTTAAAGCGAGTTTCGCTGCAATGGCCTGTATTCTGTACAGCTTCCCGATAAGGGTGTTAGGCGCACCCAGATATAGAGAGTTGCAGTAATCAAGTCTGCTGAGAATTACGCATCTCACAACCTGCGTTCTAGCAGAGTTAGGCAAGAAAGGGAGGATCTTTCTCAGCACTCGGATTAGCGAGAAGCAAGTGCCAACCATTTTGTTAACCTGAGAATTCAGTTGAAGATCCTGATCCACCATCACCCCCAGATTGCGTACTGTGCTAGAAGGGGTAATAGGTGCGCCAGTAGGGGACAGCTGAAAGATGGGTAAAACAGGCTGATCAGATCTTCTGGAAGAACACAGGACCACTTCCGTTTTAGAGCTGTTAAATTGTAACCAGTTCTTCTTAAGCCACTTCATGGTGCTAGTCATACACTCGTGAAATCTTTCCTAGGAAATGGAATCATTCCCTTCCAAGGAAAACACGAGCTGGGTATCATCCGTGTAATTCACCACCTCCACTCCAAAAGATCTAATAAGAGGAATGAGAGGCTGCAAATAGATGTTAAAGAGCACAGGACTACCACCACGTCCCATTCTTGCCCCATATAGCGGTTGAAGACGGTGATGCACAGCCTATCCCACTGAATGCTATTTTATCACGCCGACGAACTGCACCTCCCTCTCAGGCAATTAACGCTATAGATGCTACCAGTGCGGCATGGAGACGGATGGGGAAGTTGGCTCATAAAGTCCCCCTCTATGCACCGGCGATGCTGTTACACTTTCACCCAGACATTTCGGTAACTCAAGAAAAAGTGGGAATGGAGCTACTGCAACAAGTTGGTATAGTAACAATGGGAGATTTGTACAGTAATGGCAATTTTATAGCACTTAATGACCTACACTACATAAAAAATCAGACACCACTTTTCCAATTTACTTATCTTAGACTGCATGGAGCCGTTAAGAAACTGTATCCCACCTACCCTAGTGAGCCGCAGCAATTAAACACCCTGCAAATGTTGATTACCACACCTCACAACAAGCATCTGGTGACGAAACTATACACACACCTTCAGGGCGATATTGCGGATAACACACATAAGGCGTGGGAACGCTGGAACACTACACTTGATAATCCTCTCACAGAGAAGGAGTGGGAGACTTGCTGCACTATCACCAGTATGCTCACTCCAAATGGCAAACTGCGCCTTCTACATTATAAATACCTGCATCAGACATATCATACACCCGCCCGGCTGTACAAATGCGGGCTCCGCACGGATGCACGATGTCAACGTTGTGTTGCAGATGAGGCTGATTTTATTCATCTTGCCTGGTGCTGTACGCTAATCAATACATATTGGGTGGAGGTCGTGAAGATATTGAGTATAATGGTGGGAGTACCTATTGACTGTACGATTCAAACATGTCTACTGGGACTGTTGAATGATGTGCGGGCCGTAAAACGCAAATTTTGCTTGATAGCCCTGCTACTCGCTATAAGGCGAATTTCGATATGCTGGGGCAGCAAGATACCACCCAAAACTGCACACTGGCTCCAGGATATGGTTTACTGTAAAGATACTCTAAAAACATATGAAGAAGAACTGCCCACTGGCTTGAAGCCGCGTGATTACTGGATGTATTTGGTGGACTATCTCAAAGCGAATACAAACAGTTAAAATTGCTGGGGGGTGTAAGTTGAGGTAATTCAGCTGGTGGTGAATTTGTTACTAAGAAATGTGCTATATGGTATTTTTTACTATGCTTTAGTCTGTATGTCGTGATTAAGATATCAGGCATTGTATGTCTTTACTAAAAGTTCATAAATAAAAATAAAAACATTAAAAAAAAAAAAGAGCACAGGACTAATCCCTGAGCCCTGCGGGACCCCCTGTCATAAGGAAGACTTGTTAGCGGAGAACGGCTGAAGGCACACTGTCTGTGTCCTGTCTGTTAGATAAGAACAAAGCCAGTCAAGGGCGCGACCGGTCACACCCTGGTCTTTAAGTCTCTCCAACAGTATACCGTGGTTTACAGTGTCAAAAGCCGCTGACGTGTCCAACAGCACCAAGATCACTGACTGGCCACTGTCCGCCCGCATCCTCAAATCATCAAGCACGGTAACAAGTACTGTTTCGGTACCGTGATTGGGCCGAAAGCCAAATTGCATCTCGTCAAGGAGCGAATACTCCTCAAGATACTGGGATAGAGACTTACTGACGATGCGTTCCAGAATTTTAACAGGATATCGCAATAAATACATTGGCCGATAGTTGGCCACACACCCAGGGTCAAGCGTGTTTTTTTTAGAAGAGGGGTCACAACTGCTTTCTTCCAGTTTTTAGGGACCTCCCCCGTACTCAAGGATAGACCACAGATCTGTCGTAAATAGGAAAGGAGCTTGGCCCCGTATTCCTTCCAGATTCTGTGGGGAAGAGGGTCCAGGGGGGACCCAGAGGAGACACCCCTGGCTAAGGTATCAAATGTTTCCTCGTCCGGAATGCGAAAGCAATCCAGAGTATGCTGGCAGTGTTTTAAAATGGTAGGGTTGCTGGGCTTAGAGTCTGGTGATGGCAGAGAACACTGCTCAGCATTGGACAACTGAGGATCAGGTTCTTCCACCGCTGTTGGTGGATCAAAATCCCTAACTATCTTGTCGATTTTATCCTCCAGATAGGAAGCTAACTCATCGCATAAAGCTTGAGTAACAGGAATTTTGTTATTAGCACAGTCAGGTTTAGACAGACTCTTTACTAAGCTGAATATAGCTTTGGTGCCATTAGCTGCTAGAAGAATGGTATTAGCAAAATACTCGGCTTTAGTTTTCGCTATAGTGTTTTTGTACAGATTAAGTTGATTCTTAAAAGCGTTTTTATCTGAATCACTATATCGTTGTCTCCAGGCTTTTTCGGCCACTTTACAACCCATCCTGAGTGCTCGCAATTCCTCGTTAAACCAGGGGGCTGAGGGTTTCTCTTTCTTTTTTAGCTTCTTTGCAGGAATATGCTTATCAAGCCTGTCTCGGATCTGCACACAGTGGAATTGGTAATTCCAGTCCACCGACCTACTGGGATCCAGGCTGTCTTAAGTCATTCCAATGCAAGGAATTTTTAAGCTTACTCAATGTGGCCCATTCTCTGCCCAGCCGATATTGTCTCTAATGATAGATTTTACAACACACATTAGGCAGAGTAAGCCTAAAATTTACCAGACTATGATCAGTCCAGAACAGTGGTAGAACATCTGTAATTGTAGCCATGTTGGAATTAGCAAACAGTAGATCTAATATATGTCCACCCTGGTGCGTAGGTTGCAACACCAGCTGGAGCAGATCGAAGCTTGCGCAAGCTTCCGACAATTCCTTAAACGCCGTGTCCAGAGGGCCATCAGCCCACAAGTTGAAATCACCCAGGATGATCAGTTTAGAGTGTGTCAAGGCCAGGTTACACACCACATCAATCTTATATGGCAGAAACATGTTGACAACAAGATAGGGCAACATCCATATCCCTATCTCACTTCGCTTTTTTATCTCTATCCACTGAGGGCACCAGAATAAAGTTTTTTCACCCACCAGGAGATAGTTTTAATTACTACTTTATGCACTCTGCCTCTCACTCCGCCCACTTAGGAAGTAGTACTTAAGGTGCTGTAGAACACCCCTGCTCCTCTCCCAAGGGAAAGTTGTAGCCCACACTGGGTACCTTGCGGGCCCAGTGTGCGGCGGGGACCCTACGATGAAGCCTGTCACCCTAGGGTGAGTGAGGGTTCTCGTCCGAACACCATCAGTGTCCCTCATTTCCTGCTTTTTATCTTTCTACCCCCGTACATAGTGTGTGTTGACCTCCTGTAAGTGACAGCTTCCACCCTCAGGGATCACCAGCTTACCATCTGGGTACACTTCCCAATTAGGGGACACTAAGGCATTCTCTATCTTTTTCTCCCAGAGATAACCTCCCACTAAGGCCAACCCTGTGAAGTGCTCACCTGTGGGTGATTTCCTGGGAGGGGCAGAGGTTCCCCGCTTGTGCCCTGCATGGAGACAGTCATAACACCTTGGCGGGTGAAAGGGCATCCTGGGCTTCCGCTGATCAGAATCTCCTCACTTGTGCTCTGAAGGGGTATTGAAATACTTTTCCTCCAAACCCTACTGGGGCCCTTTGGGGAACTTCTCTGTTTAATCCTTGCTTTCTCCTTGTCTCTGCTGAGGAGGACCTGACCCACCCTTCCTGGGGTCACTCCCAGGTACCATTTTGGGCACTTTGGTGCCGATCCAGAGGTCAGCTTCTTTCTCCAGCTCGCTGGGCACAGTGAGCTTGGTATCTACAAGGTGCTGGTGCAAGTCTTTAATACTATTACTTAAAATGTGCTTCTTCATTAAAACAATTGTACAGCCCAGTGAAATCAATCATTTTGCTACTCTTCGTCCAACCATCCAACCATCCAGTGCCTTAGTGAAAGAATCTACACAATACTGGCTGCCCCCGAACGTCCGGCGATACTTCTATGAGGTTAAACCAAATTTTGTAGCAACGGCTTCCTTCATGGGGACATTCTCGTCTGGTCAGCTACCTCTAGGACAGGTAGGGTTTCCCTCCCAGCAATTGTATTGGACTTCCACAGACTAGTCCCCTGTCCTCTGCTGGGATTTTTTGCAAACGTAGGGCCATCTAATAAGTCGCAAGCCACTTAATAATGACATCCCCACCACATAACTAGGCACTAGGGCCCATATTTGCTAAGGGCTTGTGTCGCCATTGCGTTCCACAAGGTGATGCAAGCCCTTAAATCAGATTTACTATGCCACGCAGAGGCATCTTGTGTGCCATAGTCAAACTGAAGTAAAGCAAGGCAGCCCAAGTTGCTGCCTTGCGTTACTTTGCACTGGGAAGGTGTTGCATGGGAGGAGCATAGGTGTTCCCATGCATCCATACATGGTTTTTGGGGCATTCCGAGATTTACTAACAGTAGTAAACCTGGGAATACGTAAAAATGCTATGCCTTCCCAGGTGAGGCATGAGAAGAAATATGTTTATTAATTGGCGGCCAGATCTGCATGTCCCAGTGCGTATAGGGCCCCCTAGAGGTGGCTCTTAGAACTCTGCTCACCTGTTCACCTGGTCCCATCACTATATAGTGCATCCACATCTCCCGCTGCATGGGACATGCCTGGGTAAAGTCAGGGTGGGCCCGTCCTGCACCGTCAGCGCCAGGAAGAGGTAGGGCTGGGTCACCCCCTTGGCTATGTGGCCGGACACTGCTGGGGACTATTGAGTAAAGGTCCTTTTCATATTATTGGTCTCTATTCAGCTTTCGAACCGCCCTGGACACTTTCCCACTGACTTTCCAGTTGTTTCTTTTGCCTACCAGCTCCCTCATGAACTGTACAGCTGTGGTTGGGCTGGGCCTGCATAAATCCTCTCCAAAGGTGTTCTTGATCCCGATGACTTTGCTCACATGAGTCTCCAAGGAACTGTGATTTCACTCAATACTCTTGGCCTCTAAGAGCTCACTTTTCCTTCTCCCATCACTACCCTTGCACAAGATAGCTAGAAAACTCACTGCGCTCTGATTTCTGTAGTGAAAGAATGCGCCTAATGACCCAAGCATATGATTTTACAGCCGGAGTAACTCTATTTTGGGCTACTATGGGTTTACTAAACATGGGGGCTCTATTCCATTTAGCAGAGTCACAAGATGGGCGGATATTTGCCTGGTCGTCCTGGGCAGAGTATCACTGGGAAGGTGTATTGGCACAGTTTGCAGCCTCCTTTGTAGGTCTCTTAGGCCATTGTGGGCATCAAAGCCTCTTTTCCTCAAAATAGTGTTCCATTGTTTCCCTCCTACAGTTAAACCAAGCTTCTTAGGGTGGGTCCTAAAAATTTCACCTAACAGAGAATTGCCATTACTTTCCACCCACACTACTCAGTGGTATACTAGGCTTATTTTCTCTCTTAGTTTTCTGGGGGGACTACGCCACTCACGTCGTAGCTTAGACAAGATGGGTAAGAGGAAAGCCACCCTGCTTCCACATCTCTTGCCAAGAGCACCGCTATTGATAGGATGCTACACGGGGCCCAGTGGGCCATTAATATAGAGATTGAGCGCACAGAACAGCGACTGTCTTTACAATCTGGGGTACATTCAGGGCAGGGTATACATTCAGCCATATCATCCCACACTACAACAGAGCTCATGTCTATGTTTCCCTGCCTTGCTCCAAGCGAACCTGAAACTGAATCTGTGACTGTTATTGAGCCAATCACAAAAAGAGTTGCAAAACCCTCAGGGAGGGCTAAGAGAGCTAGACAGCCTGCAGGTCATTTAAATCAGGAGGCCACTTGCCACACCCTCCCCAGCCCCTTGCAGCCCAATAATGAGCTGTAAAGTGCGCCCCCAAAGGAACCGCTGGTGGAGTCCCCCTGCTCAAACCAGCATGGATTGAGCAATTTATGGAAGAATGTATGCACAAACTTAGAGAGCTGCTACCAGAAGAACTTTACTCACTCTGTGCCCGCCCGGAAGCTATTAAGAAAGATCTGATTGCAAACAGACAGGCTCAGGTTTCATCAGAGATAGTTAATCTGCATGCTCCTATGGTCCTCAGGGCTAGCCAGGGAGTTAAACATGAGGAGTGCCCCACCATAAGTAGACAAGGGCCCATTGCAAGTACATTGCCTCTGGAGACCAGATCAAACTCAGATCCCCCTCTTCAGACCCATAGGCTGCCCGGCACTGATTGTCAGATACCGCCTCCCTCTCTCCATTTACAAATAGCCGTTTGCAGCAAGAAAGGGCACATTCCTGTGGATTCGTCTTCCACCGGTAATCCTCGATCTGTGGATACATGGGGAATTCCAAACAACTAGTGATAAACCTTCCACCGGCATCCAGCCAGTTTGCAGCAATCTTATCCCAGGTCCCTCTGTTGTGGGCAGGACAAAGTAAGTCATACAAGGAGGTTTATTACAAAGCCCTGGGCTGGCTTGGACATCACAGAGACTTTCCCCTATCACAGGCCAACAACATGCTAATCATCAGAAGAGTTGCCTGGATTGGGCCTGGTAGGGTGGACTAAGGTAGTGAGTGTGCAAGCAATCCCTCAGCGGGGACTGTGAGAAACTGGGTGTCTGTTGCAATACCCCCCACTTTTTGCCCGGGTTTTTGATGCAACTTTACCTGAGGTGTACTGGATCCCTGCTAAGCAGGTTCCCAGTGCCAGTGTTCTTTCCCTAAAAATGTACCACAATTAGCACAACTTCACCTGGTACCTGGGGCATGGGTACTGATGGGGTCCTTTGGGGCTGGATCACTGGTTGTGCCACCCTAGGGACTCCTCACCAACGCTATGCACTCTGCCATTGCAGGCTGCATGTCGTGGTGCAGAGAAATCCAAAGATTGGACATGACACATAGCAATGTGTGCCATGCCACCCATAAACTGCATAAGATATAGGTAAGTCACCCTTACCTCATGCCTTTAGCCATAAGACAGGGTGCACTATATTCTATGTGAGCGCATATCAGCATGAGCAGATATGCCCCTGCATTGTCTAGTCCATTCTGATATGTTGTAAGTGAACAGGGGAGCCATAAAGAGTACATGGGCAGGATACTTCTCAACACACGTTTCCTAGGGGAGGTCACTGATAAGACTGTGGCTGTAGTACCCCTAGAAATAGCCGGATCCCTTAGTGTGAGAATGGTGGTAGTCGGTAAGGACCTCCCCCTTGTCTGTCTTCTTGGAAATGACCACCCAGAGGTTGGTCTGAGCCAAACAGAGGTATGCGTCCAGTACCAGTCCTCACCCAAGGATTCTAGGGGGGCTGAACCTGCAGCTAGTGTAGGTAAGCCCCAAAAGAAAAAGAAGAAGAGAAAGTGTAGGAAAGGTGGGCAACTGTTACCCACAGTTCCAGTGAGCCAAGAAGATTCTATACCAGGAGGAGAGAACTCCAAAGTTGGAACTGGTGAAGCCCTACCTGACCCCACAGAAAGCCCTGATTATTCAGGCAGCTGTTCAGCTTGAGTTGGTGGCTCCTTAGCTGACAGAAAAGAAAGTGGAAGAATGATGTTTGCTACAGGAGGTAGTAACCCCCCACCCTAAAGCAGCAGACAGGCAACCAGAACCCCAAGAAACCTGTAAGAAGGCTCCTTTACCTGCAGTGGCAGTTTTTGTGTGAGAGCGTCGGGGCTCCGCCCTGTCACTTTTACCCCCGGGTCAGCCATTGCAATAGTCATAGTGTAAATTAAAAACAATTGGATTTGTCAGTTTTTTAAAAAAAGTTTACTCACAAACACACACACCTCTTGTCTTTGTTGCTGTGGGTCTTGATTTCTTTTATGTTTGAGAAGCTTTATTGAAGAAATTGTTAACATGTAAAGATATCAGCAGAAGCATAAAACACGTTTAAATATAATATAGAACATTGACAGTGCTAATATCAAATATTAAAAAGACAGAAAGCATTTTATGAGGATTTAAAGATAAAGGAAATGAGAAAAAGGGAGGAATAAGGAGGAGGGGAATAGGAAATAACAGAGCAAAATATGAACATTAAAGATTAAGTACGACATATAAAGAAATTATATAAATGAATAATACAAAATAATCAGCATAAAAAAGAAATAACATAAGAAACCTGTAAAAAATGACAAGAAGGAGAGAGTCGGAATCCTTCAAGGAGGTTTGAAATTTTCTGAGTTGATACGTGGAGATTTTTCCAAGGTCAATCGATCCAGGTATGAAGTGAGAGACAACCAGAAAAGATCAGTATTACGGATAGGTTTGCAGGAGGAGGCAAAGGCAACATCCAGTCTGTGAAAGTGACATAAAGTATTCCACCAACCTTGAACTGAGAGATTAGTAAGGGACTTCCAGTTAAAAGATATGTGTTGGAATGCGAGAGCAAGCATGAGATCGAAAAGACCATGTGAGTGTGAAGGAAGGTCTAAAGAATCAGAAAGACTACCTAAAAAGAGAAGAGTTATAGAGTAAGTAACAGAAAGTGTAAAAATGCGAGTAAAGTATGGCCAAATTTTTCCCCAGAATGTAGAAACAACAGGACAGAAAAAGAAGAGATGAAGAAGATCAGCATTAGGGGTACCACATGTCCAACATTTAGAATCAGAAGAGGTTAAGAAACGTGACAGAGAAAGAGGAGAAAGATAGAGTTTGTGATATAGATAAAATAAAGATTGTGTAAGAGAAGCCGAGCGGGAAATTTTTAAGGATCTGGACCAAAGTTTATCCCAAAGAGCAACAGACCAAGTACACCTGAAGTCAGACTCCCAGGAAAGTTCCAGTTTAGTCTTAGCACGATCTGGATTGGGAGAGGAGAAAAAATTATAAATAAGAGACGCTTTAGGGAGTTTAATAAGAATTGTGAGAAGAGGAGATTGAGGGATAGGTGATGATGAAGAAGGAAGAGAATAATAGCGATCAAGAATTATTGTCATAAGAGTAGTACATTTCTGCAGAAAGGATCGGGACAATGAAAGAAGGAATGAAATTGGGGAAAGGAGCAAGGTACTAGTCCATTAAAGAGTTGATTAATCCATATGATACCCTTTAATCTCCAAGTATTCCAAAATATAGGTCTATTATTCACAAGGATAAGCGAGTTATACCAAATAGGGGTGTTTAAAAAGGATTCACGCATAATGGTAGTAAGGAGAACCAGAGATCTTAAAAGTGAAGAAGTATGTTTGAATAAGGGAAGTGAGGTATGGGGAGTTTTGGTAGAGAAACGAACAACTTCATCGAAGGAGAAGGGTAATACTAATGTTTTTTCAATGAGGAGCCAAAGAGGAGTGAAAGGGGAAAGGCCTGATGTAAGCCATCTCGAGGCCTGGCGTAGCGAGAAGGATTTATGGTAAAGACGAAAATCTGGAAAGTTAACTCCACCATTAGCTTTGGACTTTCGAAGGGCTGCAAGAGAAATTCTGGATTTTTTGTTCTTCCAGAGAAATTTTGAAAAGGATGAGTCAATACGTTTAAAATAGATTGAAGGAATATGAACGGGTAACATGGAGAAGATATATATTAGAATGGGGGCTATCATCATTTTTATGGAGTCCAGATGACCCCACCAGGAAAGAAAAAGGGGATTCCGGGTAAGAAAGTATTTATCAATTCGGGGCAAAACTGCGGACATATTTAACTTAATTGAAGAAGAAATAGAGTTAGAGAACCAAATACCTAGGTACTTGATCTTTGAACTATTCCAGGCAAAGCCAGTAGAGGAGAAAAAATGAGGGAGACAGGTTTTAGTGAGAGGGAGGATTTCAGTCTTATCTGAATTAATCTTTTACCCTGACACCAATGAAAACGAGTCGAATTCAGATAATAAAGGGGGAATAGATTCTTCTCGGTCGGAAATAAATAAGAGAATATTGTCTACATATGCAGAAAGTTTCAATTGATTATTACCATAAGGAAAACCAAAAATGGAGTTATTGTTACGGATGGAGGACAAAAAAGGTTCAAGTGCTAGAATAAAAAGAAGTGGGGATAAGGGACATCCTTGACGAACGCCTCGTTGAAGAGCAAAGGACGAGGAGACCTGACCATTCACAAGCACCGAAGCTTTGGGTGCAGAGTATAACAGGGAGATAAGGAATATGAAATTGGGACCAAAGCCATGCCAACGTAATGAAGCAAACAAAAAAGACCAATCAACCCTGTCAAAAGCTTTTTCTGTGTCAACAGAAATAGCAGCTAAAGGAATAGAAAGAGATGAAGCGTTACTCAAAACATTATGAAAAAGACGAGAATTATCAGAGGAAAGTCTGCCTTTAGCAAAGCCACATTGTTCCTTACCAATGAGATGAGGCATAAAGGGATTTAAGCGTAGCGCAAGCAACTTAGCAAATAATTTATAGTCGACATTGACCAAAGAAATCGGATGATAATTTTTACAGAAATGGGGGTCACAACCGTCTTTAGGAATAAGACAAATGGTAGCGTCTTGAAAAGTACCTTCCGCCTTGCCAGATGAGTAAAATGATTGAAAAAGCTTTAAAAGCTTGGGAAGTAAGAGACCAGAAAAGTGTAAATAAAATTCAACAGGGAACCCATCAGGGCCAGGCGTTTTACCTTTAGTGAGAGATTCTAAAGCCATGGAAAGTTTGTGTAAGGAAAGATCAAGTTCAAGGTCTGAAAAATTGAGATGAGAAAAAGAGGGTTTAGGAAGTCTCTCAAAATAAGCGAAGGAGTTGGAGGAGATTCTGGGGTATAAAGATGCTGATAAAACAATTGAAATTGATCAAGTATTTCCTTATCTTTGTGTAGGAGAATGTTATCAGAAGAGTAAATAGAATCTATAAGAGTACGCTCTTTACGTGATTTAAGATAATTAGCTAACAATTTCCCTGATTTATTACGACCCCCATAGTAACGAGCACTACTACGAAGAAGTATCGAAGATGCATTATCAGTAGTAGATTTATTGAACTCCAATTTTGCTCTTAAAAGGTCTGGTGAAATAAATTTATCTGAGGAGGTATAGAATTTATGTTCCAAAGACTTTATGTGAGCCAATGAGAATTTCCGTTTCTGGAGATATTGCTTCTTTTTCTGAGAGACGAAATCAATAATAAATCCTCTCGCTGTGGCTGTAAAGGAATCCCAGAGGATATAGGGAGGAGTGCAAGGATCACAATTAAGTAAAAAGAAATCCCTAGTAAAAGAGCGAAAAGAGGAAGAAAAGTTAGGATCAGTAAGAAGGGAACTATTGAAGCGCCAACGAGAGGGCTTGGGGCGCGGCGGAAGCAAATCAAGGTCTGTAACAACAGGGGCATGGTCCGATATTACTATAAGCTTAATAGAGGAAGACAATAAGTTTTGAGATAAAGATTGAGAGAGAAAAATGTAATCAAGACGAGAAAAAGATGTGTGAGGAGGAGAGAAAAAGGAGTAGTCCAAAGTATCAGGGTGAGAAAGTCGCCAAGAGTCAATAAAACGTGATTGCAAGATAGTGTCAAGAAATTGTTTGTGAGTCTTGTGAGGAATGAAGCGAACTGTGGATTTACGATCAAGGAACGGATGAACAATCTGGTTACAATCTCCACCTAAGATAAATAGTTCATCCCTATGTTGAATGCATTTTTTCGTAATTAGAGGCCAGAAAGAGCAATCAGGTTGCGTAGGGTCATAAACATTAAAAACAGTTAAAGGAACATCATTAATTAGTAACTTTGCTAGTATCCACCTACCATCAGTGTCATTCTCCTGTGACAAAACTTTACATTTTAATTTCTTGTGACATAAAATGACAACGCCATTCTTTTTGTTAGTGGAAGGTGAAAATAAGACTGTACCCACCCAACTCCTCTTTAATTTAAGGGATTCACTTTCAGTAAGGTGGGTCTCTTGTAAAAGAACTATATCAGGGTTATAGGAGACTAGATGGGAAAGGACTCTCTGCCGTTTAATAGGACTAATAAAACCCTTTACATTCCAGGAAACAACCTTGGATTATCAAATAGTATAATATTAATAGAAGCAAAAAATACAATAATGCAGGTATGGAAGAGAACGCCAAAAAGTAAGTGAGCAAAGAAGTGAATGTAACAAGTAACATAGAAAAAAAAAGGTAAGGAGGAAGTAGAGAAAAGAAAAAATCAATACAAATATGAGAGTAGAAGAAAGAGCAAAAGAAAGGGAAAGAAAAGGAGGGAAGGAAGGAAGGAAGAGAGTGCAAGAGGAGACAGTACATATCCAAAAGGATGACTGAAAGTAACGTACCTGAGGGGGACATATAAGAAGACAATGGGGCAGTGGTGACACTCAACAAGATGGAACGCCTGAAAAACGGGAGTCCAAACCGCACCAGGACAGAAAACAAAAGAAGAGGACCACAAGAATTGAAGGGAAGTACACCCACAAATCTACATAAGGACGTAAAAAGGTAATTAGCAATAGGGATATACAATAGGGTATATACAACAAACCAAAAAACTATGGAAAAACATAGGGAAATGAAAAAACTGCAAGATCAATGCAAGTAATCAGTAAAGGAAAGATAAACCAGGAGAGAAACTATACTTAGTAGAGATTATCTACAAGTAAACCTGAAAATGGAACATCATCAGAATTGCTGCAAGAAAAAAAAAGAACAACAATTAAATAATCAATTAAACAATCAATTAAACAATCAATCAGCCACTAGAAGGAGTGGAGGTATCCATGCCACTATTAGATTGAATATGAATAAAGTTCTTGAGTTCTCCAGGGTCTTGAAAAGTCCATGTGCGATTTTGGTGAGTATCTTTAAAGATACATGGATGAAATAAGCCATATCGAGCTCCAAGAGATCGTAGAGGAGCACGAAGGTTCAGAAATTATTTTCTTCTTGACGCCGTAGCATTGGAAACGTCTTGCGACAGAAACACTCTCTGACCCAGCCAGGAAACTTGACGCTTGGCTCTAGCTGCAGAAAGGACTGAGAGGAGGTCCGTGAATTTCAAGAAAAGAATGATAACACCTCTTGGTTTCGTGTAAGCAGTTGAACGGGGACCAAGTCTATGGGCTCTTTGGATACTGAGAGAAGTAGTAAGCGGCATGTCCAGAATTTTCAGAAGGAAAAAGGTAAAAAATGACACAGGATCATCACCTTCCAAGGATTCCGGTAAACCGTAAATACGTAGGTTATTCCTCCTATTCCTGTTTTCTAAGTCCTCGGTATGTTGCTGGAGAGCGAGGACCGACTTTTCCAAAGAGGATATCCGCTGAGAATGAGCTTGTATCTCCGAGACCTGTTGTTCCACAGACGTCACCCTATTGTCCATGGTCGACCATTTCTCCTCCAGAAATTGCATTTTGTTGTTAGTTTCCTCTACAAACGGCCGCAAGGCACGTATCTCCTCTAAAAGTAACTCCATAGAAATGGGAGATGATGGCTTGTCCGGAGATGAAGGGTCATGCTTCAAGCGCTTAGTGGAAGAAGTAGGAGGAGAGGTCTTGTTCAATATGGGCTGCGCTGAGGAACGATTAGAGGTGACTCCAGCCATTTGGATTGTGGCAGTAGAAGAACCTGAGGCTGAAAAAGACGAAGAAACTGCCACCTGAACACTCTTGGAAGGTACAAAAACAAACTTTGGTTTACGCAATTTCCCCATAGAAATTGATTACTTCCAATTAGTGATGTAAGGAGGAATAACAATGGCCAAGAATTGAATTTGATAACAGTACCATAGGTAATCAAAACAGTCACACCGTAGGAAAGGTGAGTATGGAGCAACAGTAACCAAAATGATCCACAAGGCGTGAAATGGTAGAGTGGACCAATGTATAAACAGCTACTAGCAAATGACAAACGCAAAAATGTCCACCAAGAAGATCCTAGAGACTGTGAAAGAGATCTGTATCTGGTGTGGCAAACATTTCAAGGAAACAAAGTCTACAAAGAAATCTGCATGTTCTTTTGTTTCTGCATATGTTTAGTACAGGAATGACAGCGCTGCATTGTCAGGGTGAGATGATAAAATGTGAATGCAGTCCAGAGAGTGTTACCCAAAAGCATAACATGTGACATTTCCACAAAGGTAGCATTGGTAGGCAGACATGTGTACAGCTGGTATTATTAGGTCGCTGTCAAAGCATGGGGTCAATAGGAGTCGTGACCTTAATTAGAGCCTTCTACACGTAAGTGAGCCATAGAGACAGGCGTAGATAAGAGGCAGTCAATTTTTAAAAGAGACATCCCTTTATTGAAGCAGATAGACAATGTGGAGTGCTCCAGTACTACATTGAACAGTTGATAATATATTCACCACAAAGTAATAGGCATCCTCCCATGAACGTGTAATTGTAAATTGGCAGGACACAGTTGATGCAGAAATAGCAGGACACAGTTGATGCAGAAATAAAGGGGCTCAGAGCGCGAACAGAAATCTTCCTCAGAAAGCACGAAGCTCCGTGAAAGGAAAACAGCGCGCGTTCACAAAATGGCGGGCGCTGTGAGGGAATAGATGCGGTGATGCCGATAAAGTGAAGAACCTGAAGTTTCAAGGTTCGGTAATGCTCTCACCAGAAGCGGCACTAATTCCAACACCTGTTGGTCACATTTGCATATGACAAAGTTCCGGAGAAGTGCAGCGAAGGCTCCGTGGAAAGGTCCGGTGCGGCGGAGAAACTCCGTAGGCAGCCATCTTGCGTGGTGCCGTAGCCACGCCCCCGTGGGTCTTGACTTCGAATGAGTCTCGTGTGTGTCACTGAAAGCGGCGCTGATCCACCTCTTCATTTACTAAAGATGCTTGTGGACGGGCCCTGCTGAGTCTTTTGCCGGGCTGACGAGCTCAAAGCCCCGAGGGCTGTGAGGTCATCAGCTCGGCAAAAGACTTAGCCTCGAGGATCAGTCTCCACCCCTGATGACGTAGACGTGAAGTTTGCCCCGGGCGCTCCAGGCGGAAGCCCTGTAGTGCCAGGGGCTTCACGTCAGTCAGGGGACGCAGAGGAGGGTTACCCCACCCTTTCCCAACTCCTCCCTGTGAGAAGTTGGGAAAGGGTGGGGTAGACGCCTCAGGGAGGCGAGATGGGAGCAGAAAAATTGAGTCTGCACAGTTTGTCATCAGGATTTCTAAAGACACACTGCGCAAACTCGAGGTGTCTGTTTCTGGTAACTGCAGGCCGGGTTTGGACGCCAGTTATAGCTCCAGCGTCTATACTTGATTGGCAATGGCAGTCAGGAGCAGCTGTAGCATGCAAGGATTTGGGCACTGCTGGTGTACATTACGTAGAAGAAGTCCGATCCCGACAGTTCCCAAGTGGACCAGGCAGCACCAAGCTCAGGAAGGTGAGTAAAAAAAAAAGCTAAGTGGTGCATACATCTGCAAAGCAAAATATAGTCACCGTCAGTGACACAGAATGTTGCTTTGGCAGTGAATCTGATGTGTCAAACCGAAGTCCGACTCCTGACTCTGCCTCAGCAGTGCCAGCAGCAGGGAGTTTAATTGGAGCTTAATGGCTAAGGTGTGCTTGCTGGATGGGTACCATGTATTTCATAGCTGCCAATGTTTCAGATTGCTATGTGTGACATTTTCATAATTTCAGTGTAATTATGAGTGACATTTCAACTACTATGAGTGACACTTTCTCGCTAGCAAAATCAAGCAATGAAGACGAGGGAATCATGTAAATATCGGAAAGTACACCCATTTGAGGATAGCTGCTAATGTTTCAGATTGAAATGTGTGACATTTTCATAGATTCAGTGGATTTAAGAGTCAGGCAACGACTACATTTGTAACACATAGAGTGGCACTTTCTTGCGACCAAAGTCATGGAATGGAGTCAATGGAAATAGACAAATACCAGAAATTAACCTCATTTGAGCAAGAAGGATGTCAAACTCTGCAGCAGGTGCTTTTAAAGCTATTATTTAATTTCTAAACAATCAGCACCCTCTACCCCAGGCTCTGCAGTACCACAATGTGCCCCTTAGTCAGGGCGTGATCCCCTAACGCCTGCCTCCACCCCTCCTAAGCCGCAAGAGCACAGTGCAAAGAGGGACCCTCTCAAGCATGGTGCGCCGAGCCACAGAATGAGCCCCGGGGCAGAGTGAGACAGAGCCCCCAATCAAAGACCCATTGCAGGCGAAAGGTGACACAAGGGTCAACCTTATGATGTCATCGGATGTGATTGACGTACATCCATGACAGTATAGTGTTCAGTCAGAGATACTGCATCACAATACTCGAATGTGTGTTTTTATCCGTATTTAGCTTTATTTCTTCAAAAGTCTCCTGAAGCTCCATAAATACAAAATAAACCCAAGGAAGGACAGAGACTGCGCGTCCTGAAACTGGAGAGATGAGAGACGCTTGCTGGAGCAGAGTTTTCTGTTGAAAATCTATTGGGTTTTTTAAGCTCTGGTTTGTCTATTGTCGAAAGAAATTAAAATTATTAATTTGTAATTACTAATTATTTGTTTTGTGTAAATGTTCTAATTAACCAATACGAACTAACAAGATAAAATTACACGTGGGGATGCATTTGTGTTGTTCACTAATAATGTGCATGTTTTATTAATAAATGTTGCTAAGTGCTGTTTATTTTAAAGCACAAAAACGCTTTTTAAATGTCGTGTACTAATGCTTTTCTTGTGTTGCAAAGGCTAGATAATTACATACACATAAGGGTATTAGTGGGGTTAACACTGTTTAATCACTATGCTGTGGTAACGTTGTTTTGTCTCTTTTAATTAAGATGGTACGTTTTGGCCTAGTGAAAAATGGCTACCGTTTAAAGCCTACATTCGAGTGCTGAGATTTTGATGAGAAGGCCTTGCTGAACATGGTCGAGAGTCATCTGACCACAGTCTTCGCCTGGTTAAAAGTTTTCCGTGAGGACAGCAGCTCTGGGCGGACATCCAAATGTCCTTGGAAGACAAAGGAGCCACAATGACATTGTGATCATCATGCTGGTTCCGAGGAAATATGAACATGAAAAAGAAACATTTTCAAGATTTAGTTCCGTCTTCCGTCTTTTTATTTTTGTGATTTTTCTGAGCGGAGATTTTCCAAATGTAGCGATGCTACATCCTTTCCTGCTCGCTTTGCTCAGCGGTTCAGCGGATATCGAAAACATTTTATGTTGCCTTCTTTTGTTAAATTTATTATAAATATACTAGACTAGAGAGGGTCTGTGGTCATTGCATTTTGGATTCTGAGGCCACTTCTTTCCGAACTTGCGTTGGTGAGGATCGATGCTGTGAGGACGGTGACCTAAGAGACTTCTATCGAGAGACCTGTCCTGACCCATTTATGACATTTAGCTAGAATAGGTAACTATGAGAATAATGATTTTATTTTGATTGCCTTTCCATTTGAACTAATTTTAGACAAAAAATCATAATTTTAAATACAGTGTTGGTTATTATTTCTTGTCAATTATTGAGTACTCTATTTTGATTATTGTTGATTATTATTGGTTAAATCATGACTCAAGACAGTGTCAATTAGGTCTTATCGACCATAAGTGTAGATGCAGGGTGTTTAGAAGGTTTTCTTTCCACAGGTTCAGTGTTGATAGAGTAATCTGAGTGTATGTTAGTGAAATGGGCCCAAGCGTATGATGAGTGTATGTGCGTGTATCTGTGAATTTACTCTATCCGTGGAAGTAGGGAGAATTTGTACACCCCAATCTGCACCACGCTCACAGCCGGGAGAGAGGAGATTATAAGAGTTCACGCGCGGATTCATACACCTGCACGAGCCCCTGTGGACGGATGACGCCATGCTGCTGAGTGATGCGGCCCGTGTCCAACACCGGTAAAATATGCGCAGCACCGCACACTGACGGGCATATTATCAAGACAGGCGATAAAATTATCGCCGCTTCAGCGGCAGAAAACTGCCGCTAAAACAGCGATAATGGGCTTGATAATATGCTCTATGGAATTCCAATTGAAGCTCAGGTTAGATGTCCTTCACATCTAACCTGAGCTTCAGTTGGAATTCCATAGAGCATATTATCAAGCCCATTATCGCCGTTTTAGCGGCAATTTTCTGCCACTAAAGCGGCGATAATTTTACCGCCTGTCTTGATAATATGCCCCTGAGTGAGTTAATTCATGTGCCAGGACACGGACAGCACAGTGACGCGTGAAACCTTGCTTTAGCGTGGGGATTCTTTATGCCCAGCTTTGCATCGCTAATGAGATGCAAAGTGGGCGTTCCTGACCTAACATGACAGGAGAAATGTCGCTAAGCGACATTTCTCCTATCATCAAGCCCCACGCTATGAAGCATAGCGTCAGGAAAAGCGATAACCCCTGTTATCGCTATTTTCCTTACGCCTGCTTCAGGACTGACTTAGCCATGATATCCTATGGAAGGTGGATATCATGGCTAAGTTTGTGAGTCCCTATCAGCAAGCTAACGCCACATTGCGTGAGATTATCGTTGGGTTTCCAGCGATAATCTCACGTTAGGCAGTTAGCGTGAGGATGTTTATCGCTGAGGTGATAAGCGTTGCTAATAGCACGCTATCTCAGCGATAAAAATCCACGTTACCTGGCGATAATTATCCTCACGCTAAGAGCGCTGAGCGATAATTATTGCCGGGTATTGCTGATATGCCCCTTAGTCGTTGCCTGACTCTTAAATCCACTGAATCTATGAAAATGTCACACATAATCAATCTGAAACATTAGCAGCTATACTCAAATGGGTGTACTTTCCGATATTTACATGATTCCCTCATTGCTTGATTTTGCTAGCGAGAAAGTGTCACTCATAGTCGTTGAAATGTCACTCATAATTACACTGAAATTATGAAAATGTCACACATAGCAATCTGAAACCTTGGCAGCTATGCCTCTCCCTGGCGGCGCCAGTAGTCAACCACTGCTGAGAGGGCAAGCCCCGCCCGCCATGGGTTGCGGTGTCTGGACTACCACTCGGCCGAGTGACATCAGGGCTGTAGTGAGTGACTCAGCCGTGCCCGCGTCGCGACGGCAATTTCAGCAATACATTTCAACATGCATTGTAGCAGCAGCAGTGAGTGCATAAGATCATCATTAACTCTATCACGGGGTGTCACAGGTCGGCGCGCCACGCGCTAGCAGTCTGGCGTAGCCAGTTACTTCAGCGCGGCTTGGTACAGCAGAAACAGAACAGTGCCATTAAAATGCGTGACAAAGCATTTCAGTGCGGTAATGCCGAACACCATACTGAAATGCGTTAGAGTCACGTCCGTTGCTTGATACCTGGCAGGCCTGGTATTTCATTTTCAGTTTTCAGCTCTGAATTCCTAACTCATCTCAGAGGAAAAGGGGAGGCCGGAGGTGTCATAGGGAAGATATTACTGTTTATCACTGCCCATAAATCGGCAGTAGTGGTCGCAGGGCCAGTTTTGAGCGATTTAATGTTCATGTGGCTGCGTCGCCTTTCTTTTATAATACAAATACAAAACATATTTCGGTTTAGTACAAAGCGTCTCCATTAATGAGTAAAGGGTGATTTATCAGGCTTTGAAAATAATGTAAGTCTCAGGGGCATATTAACAAGGGCTTTATCTCCGCTTTTTTGGCTTTAACTACGCTTCCCTTTGCATCTCTAATGAGATGCAAAGTGGGCGTTCCAGAGCAAAATAATAGGAGAAATGCCGCTAAGCGACATTTCTCCTATTATCAAGCTTCGCGCTAACCCTGTTGAAGACAAAAAAAGCAGCGCTAACCACGGTTAACGCTGCTTTTTTACGTCTGCTAATTGTCAGACTTAGCCATTTCATCCAATGGGAGGTGGATTACATGGCTAAATCCTCCATGGGCTATCAACAAGGATATCCCTATCCTTGTAGTTTTATCGCTGCATTACCAGCGATAACCTCCCAAAATGCCGCTATTGCTGGATTTTTTATCGCCTAGGCGGTTAGCGTTGTTAATAACGCGATAACCAGGCGATATTATCCAGCGATAGCGGGTGTTAAATTAACGCTAAGCGCCCTTAGCGTTAATTTTCCCTGTTCCTTGTTAATATGCCCCTTAGTTCTTTTAGAAAAGTAGCTAAGTAACAGCAGCTTTTCTGAAAGCAGAGTGTGATCTTTGTAAAGTCTGGGCAACATTGATTTTCGTGTATTTATGTGTTTGGACATTGTCACTGCTGATCATGTTAGTAACATAAACAGACAGGAGTGCACGAGTGTAGTGAGGCATTTTTGTGGCCTCTGGAGGGTTTTGGTGTAACTGGAAGCATGTTGCTACCATGCACATAAATCAGAACCTGCACTCAGCAGCGAGTTACTTAACCTGCTGCATGATTTCTTTTTAGATCTGTAGAAGAAAATGAGCTTGTGCTGTAAACTCCTCAGCTTGGTGGGGGGTGGGGTGGTGCCAGTTGGGAAAACATCACTTGCCATACAACAGCAGCAGTGATTATGTGTGCCAGTCAATTCGATTTTACTTGTACCATGTTCCTGCGCTTACATTTTTGTTGCTGTATGTTTTTGAACTTCTTCAAGCTCATTCGTGGCCTGCAAATGTTTTTTAAAAAAATCTCTAAACCATGCACTGAAGCCTGCTTTTCTTGTTTTAAAATCTTTGTCCATCAATGGATTGAACATTTTGAGAGATGTTTTAAATTTGTGTGATTTGACAAGCCTTGAGACCTTATTTTGTATTGTCATTGAAAATTAAAGTCTTATTTTTTTTTTTATTTCTAAACAGCAGCTTTTTTTGTGATATCTTCCAATCCAATGAATGACTGCAAGGAGTGTGTGGTCTTCATATATCTTGCCAACATCGATTTTTATGTATTTGTTTGGACACTGTTAATCATGTTAGTGTATGAACAGACAAAAATGCACAACAAGTGCAGTGTGGTCTTTGTGTGGAGGGTTTTGGTGTCACTGAAAGTATGTTGCTTTGCACATAAACCAGAGCCCAGCTTCAGCAGTGAGTTACTTGGTTTGCTGCACAAAGTATTCCTTTTCAGCTCTGTGTGGGTAAGTCTGGATCCAGAAGAGGGGCCCTAGGAATGCTGGGATTGTATGCAGCATCACCCCAAGAATGCAATTACTCTGGAGGGGGTGACTTCGGGACCACATTTTGCTGTTTAGTTCAATAATATGTTCATCCTCACCATGAATCATTGTCTCTTTGCCATTGGTTAATCAGATTCTTGAAATAGGTGTGGTAACTGGCCTCCAAGTTTGTTGTCTCTCCCACTGAGAAACCAATCATGAAACGTCTCGCCATCTGCACACATTCCTTAAGAAGAAAGTCTGGCTTACCTATGAAGCTAGGACATTTCCATGGTACTTTAAAAGTTCTTGCTTATGAAAGCTATTGCTTTTTGTTCCTTTTATCTTAAAGTTCACTGGAAAATGCATCATTTTATCTCATTGTTTGCTAAAGATTTGCATGGGAAATGTTGAATGGCCTACCAAAAATGCTGTGTCTCGTTAAAGTGAACCCCGATGCTTTACCCTTCCTCCCCTGTGAGGAAATATGAATTTTTATGATCAATTGTGTCCCCTATCTTAGACCCCAACGGCTCCATGTACGTGCTACAAGTACATGTATGTTCCCTCCACTTCCAGCTATGAAGACGCAAATACATTTGTGTCCAACGTTAACATGTCCTCTTTCGGATCCACCATGAATGGGTCGAATATTCCGTTCCTAAGTATGCCTTGCCACCGTCTTTATATGGTGCACCTTTCATGTTTTTCAGCTCTGGCGAGTTAGGCCCTGAATTCTGCCATCGAGTCTTTTCCTGCCTTCTGCCTCTGAATGCTCCAGCCTGGACCTGCATCTGTATCCATGACCTTTGTCTTACTCCCTGCGCGGCTAACGGTGCCTGGCTCGGCCTGTTGCCTGCCAAGACTGTATTTTGCCTTCAAGTTATCTGCTCCGCTCCTCGAAAAAATACATTCCTGTCTAGTAGTTTAGGTAAACATCCTTCCAGCTGCAGAGCAAAGGGCCCGGCCTCACTGTCTCCGTGCAAGTAATTCATAGCTCCTGTTACCATGGTAGGCCCATGCCCCCTCGCATCTCATGTAGACACGTAGACGCTTATACACGCACTAGCAGTCAGTATAGGATAGCCTCTGCCCGAGAGACCTTTCCTTCCTGATAATACAGTTCCTTAAACACAAGATATTAGATACGATTTGGGATTAGGTTGTTCTGACATCCCAGACTTCTGTCTCCTCATGTAGGGCTAAATGTCAAGTCCCCTTCACCCTCCAGTTACACGTCAATCACACGTCATGCTGCTGCACGCGCATCTCTGCCATGTATTTCTGCTGACATTGCAGGATTCTCTTATGGATCCACCCACCTGTAACATCCTCATAATGACGTTTCCAGTACACGCCCTTATGCACGCCTATTGTAACTCCTTTTTTCATTACGTATGTGTATTCTTATCTCTCTTCTCAGCTGTTACGCCTCCTGCATTTGCCTTTACTGTAATGCATTGACTATATATATGATAACCTGTCAATAAAATATGCTCAATCCCTTCCCGAACCTTCGTGGTGACGGAATCCGATTGCCTGGTTCGAACCAATTCCTTTGTAAGGAATAAAACCCCTTTTAAAACCTCTAATATCACGGATTCTGCCTCTTATTTATTCTGAGTTATCCTTATTGAACTTTACCGCATAAATTAAGTACAGGTAATTTAAAATTTACCACATAATTGGCGCCCGAACAGGGACTCCTCCCCCACCCCACGCGCCGGAGGTGCGTTGCAGGCCCGGTCCCCTGCCACAGCCGGACGGACAACTACGCGTACCCGCAGGATTTCCTGTACCTCCCTCAGGCCAACGGAGGTGACTGAGGCTGCGATCAACACCCAGACGAGGCGGTGAGGAGTGCGGAGGATCCCGACCAGAGCCTAGCTGAGAGAGCAAGATCCGAGGTATACAGAGGCCCACCAGGTTCCGAAGTTCCGAAGTATCTACGTCACGAGTCGAGTCCAGTCCAGTCTGGTCTAGTCCAGTCCAGAGTTTCCGAGGCCTTCCGTTCCGTGCTTCCCGGTGAGTACCGTTGCTGGGGACGCATCTAGACGTGCGCATTAATTTGAGCCGGTCAAGACGGGTTTGGGTACACAGACCTGGTCTGCACTGTTTTAGCAGTGTATCTGTACTGTTTAGCAGTACATCCAGTATTATGCAGTTAGCTAGTTTTATTCTGATTATCGTTGTTCGTTTTAAAATGTTTTAATGTGTTTTAAATATCGTGGTATGAGTGATTGTTCGATCTTCATTACTGTGTTTATTGTATTAATTGTGTTCAAGTCCGAGTAAGAATCAAGTAGCAAGGTTTAAGATGCCGTTATTCTCAAAATTAAGACAGATAAAAACTAGAAAAGGGATACTCGAGGAAGCCGTTCCCATTCCACCTAGGGACACTCCAGGGTACTTTATGTACCATAAACATGGCCTAGATGCCGTATTATATCTCGATTTATGGGTGGACTACACCAAGGATTTAGCAGAGAATCAGAGATGGCCCGCTGCTGGGACATGGGATGCAGATTGCATCATGAGAGTAGAAGAAGCATTATGGAAAAAGAAAGCCAGACAGTCACAGAAAGATGCCATTGAATTATGGCGTAAAGAATGGCATAGATGCACAGAGAAAGCGCTCAGAAAAGAAGAGAAAAGTAGGGAGGATTCAGACAAAGCCCGAGAAAACGTATTAAATGAGGAAGGTATCCGAGTAAAAGCAGAACAAGTAGACAGACAACGAAACACTCTTATGAATGGTATGTATCCTCTTCTGGCCGAGGGTTTACCTAAGGCCACCCTGGAAGTACCAAAAGATCTGCCATCTCCATTGCTTCCGACTAAATTGCACCACAAGACCGCAAAGGACATTTTCCTTTCTTCCTATTTAGACGATGCAGCCCCCGAATATGTTAATGCTCCGCCGCCACGCACACCACCTGCTAACGGCGCTCGACCCCGAGATAATCTGCCCCCACTTCTGCAGCAACATACTCCTCCTTCCGTTCCAAACCTTCCGCCTGTTCCTCCACTCCTTCCTGCACCTATTCTCCCTACCTTACACCCAACAAATCCTTTTGGACCTGGCACCTCAGGAGGTGCGACAGGAGGTTTTCATACGCCACCACCAACACATCGATTGACTTATAGGGATTTAGCACACCAACGTACACCTCAAACAGCGAATTACGACATACTTAATGAGCCTCTTGCAGACTGTAGATATGATCCAGTACCCGGTAAAGACGACAGAATGATGCTATCATCAGTACGTCTACGACGAGTTGCGAACTATTTAATGATACTACCAGGAATGATTGATCATCTAGACAAAATATATCACTTTGTCCAAACAGGGCAAGGTCCTGAAAGTATTGGCGAGGCCATGGCATACCAGAAAGTGGACACGCAAAAACTGTTGTTACGCTTCTTCATAAACTGCTTGATAAGAAACAGAGATAGGCCTAGTGTAGACCCGGAAGAAATGAAAGCACTTAACAAATGGGGTCAGAATATAGCAGACGGAAAACATGATAAACAGAATAGTATAGAAAATATGTACCGAAGGATCCGGAAAACAGTAGAACAAATACATGAAAGAGAACAGCCTGAAAGAGAAATAGATGCAGATAAGACTGAATCCTCGGAGGAGGAGGAACAACCAGAAACGACAACAGGACAATTACAATTACCAGCTAGAGAAATGATAGCTTACGTAGGTAAGGGAAGATCCTTTAATAATTCAATGCGTCCGATACGTCCAGAAAGTAAGAGAATTTTTCAAGCAGCCATGACAAATCCAAAGACTCCTGAACACTTATTTCAGGCTACTGATAAAATACTTCAAGAACGAATGGGGTACCATGTACTCAATTCTATGGATGAACAAGAATTAGCCAGGTCAGCAGTACAATGGGCTGACAGTTCTGATAAATATAGTGATGACGCGCTAGTACATACGTTTTTGAATCTTTCACCAGACGAACAGCGTTTAGCTGGTATGTACATGATACAACACCTCCTTATATTGTATAAAAGCCAACACTCCGATCCTGGTCCCCTACCTGATATACTGATAGAACTACTCATGAAGAAATGGAGAGGTCTAGGTACCGATCTAATTAAAGTAATTCTAGAACATCGGCAAAGATACAGTGCCTTCCTGTGTCCACAGCTTGATCCAGCTCCCTCCATGGAAAGAAAAATGTATTACCTAGACAGACAGAATCCCTTACGCGAAGTGCACCCAGTTAGAAATGATGATAATACTTTTAGACGCGTGTTTGTGTACACGCCCATAACTAAAATAGAATTATTGGAAATGAAAAAATTAGTGCCCAGCCATGACAGAGATCCAGCAGGTTTTCACCGTGAAATAAAAGACATGTTACTCATGGGTGATTATACCTATCCTGACATTATGAAAATATTAAAAGTATTATTGCCTGCCGGTATTTACGAGAAACTCAAAGAAAAAGAATGGGAGGTGGGAGAGCAAAAGATTGATTGGACTGCATTAGAAAACGAAGAAAATACCCGAACTCCAGGCCTAGGGCTTGGGGACAAAACTAAAGCGTTACCAGGATTGTTAGTACAAGTATTGCCACGCTTATTAACTACGAAAAAGGAAGACTGGGGTGCAATCTCAGCCTGCAAACAGAAACCCGATGAAGACACTAGTGATTTTTATTCCCGATTTGAAAAATGTTTTGGTATTAATAGCGGCCTGAAAGCAAGAAGCGATTCATATCCACATCTTTTTGTAACAAAATTAGTCGAGAATTCCCTGCCCCAGGTTAAGAACAGAGTATTGAAAGTCGAGAGCACTTGGCAAGCTAATACCCCTTCACAAATGTTACAAATGTTACAGTACCACCAGAATAGAATTAGAGAAGAACAAGAACACGAACAAAGACGTATGAAAGACACGAAAATGAAAATGCTCGTTGCTCAGTCAGTTCCAGCTGACGGTCATAAAAAGGGTGCGACACAGTCCAGTAATTCAGCGGCTCCTGTTAAAGGGACATGCAACTATTGTAAACAGCCAGGTCATTATATAAACGATTGTGCAGTTCTGAAACACAATATCTCTACGGGTAAAACCAAGGAGAGACCGCGTCCACCTAGACAGGATCAGATCCAACCACAAGTACCTCAGAATGTACAGCCTATGCAAGCTTCACAACAGACTGTAGCAGTACCACAGCCACAGCCTAGTGCCGCAACACAAAACACGACACAACAGATGTACCAGTATGCACAAAATAACTATCCCGATTATCAGCGATACACATGAAACAGCCTAGAGAGGGAGGTTGGCTTGCCTCTTATTGAGGTTCCTGTAGATCAAGAGGGTCCTTATGTACATAGTCAAGTATTAGGGAAAGACAGAAAGTTTTTAATTGATACAGGGGCAAGCAGAACAACTATAAGTCACGACGAGGTTCCAGGGGCACCCCTCTCAGGCTCACAGAATGTTTCCCTTGGATTTTCAGGAAAGCCTATTGTTAACGAAGTATCGCAACCTCTTCCTCTTGCAGTTGGTCCATTGACACGGACTACAGATTTATTGCTTACAAAATCATGCCCAGAAAACTTGTTAGGTATAAAGACACTAAAAGCTCTAGGAGCTGTAATATGTTGTTCCCCGGAAGGGGTACGACTATTTTTGCGTGACTTTAAAGGTCACTACGTATTTAGAGACATGGATCACCGGTTACAGAATGTCCCTGCATATTTATGGGCACAAGGCCCCACTGATGTAGGTTGTATGCACATTACACCATATCGAGTCACACTCAAAGCAGGAGTGGTATTACCACGAATTCGACAATACAAGTTACCTCCAGATGCTGTAGTGGCTTTGCTGCAAATCATTGACGAGCTCATTGCACAAGGAGTGGTTGTGGAAACCGACTCCAATGTATGTAATTCTCCTATTATTCCAATTCTTAAACGTACTGATCCAAATGCACCCCCAGTTTATCGATTAATTATTGATCTGCGCGAATTGAATAAATGAATTGTACCACAGTATCCCGTGGTTCCAGATATCTCCTCATTATTGACAGCTATTGATTCAGAAGCAACGTCCTTTACTGTAATTGACCTCAAGAACGCCTTCTTTAGCGTCCCAATCGATCCGGAAAGCCAATATTTGTTCGGATTCGGTTTAAATGGACGAAGCTTCAAATTTGCACGCGCACCTCAAGGATTCACAGAAAGCCCCAGCATCTATAGCCAAGCACTGAAAAGACAACTTGACAGTATCCACATGCCTGTTAACACTGCCCTGCTTCAGTATGTCGATGATCTGCTGATCACCGCCCGAAGCGAGCCCGAATGTGAAAAAGCATCACTGACGGTTTTACATTTTCTGGCCGACAAGGGGCACAAGGTGTCCCCTTCGAAGCTGCAATTCTGTGTTCAGCAAGTTGTGTACCTTGGGCACTTGCTGTCCAAAGGGGGGAGACAGCTCACACCTGACCGCATCCAGTTAATTGTAAACATGTCACCACCCAAGACACAAAAGGAGGTGCGGGCCTTCATAGGCCTCACTTCGTACTGTAGACAATGGATTCCCCAATATGCATTTCTAGTAAAGCCACTCATTCAGTTGACAACCCAGGAGGCAGCGACATCGACTGTCCTCCCTTGGACTCAGGAACATACACAAGCTTTTGAAGACTTAAAAAAAGCCTTATGTCAAGCACCTGTTTTAGCGACACCATGTTACAGTAAGCCTTTTACACTTTTTGTCACAGAACGCGAAGGTACTGCCTTGTCAGTACTCACTCAGGAACAAGCAGGTTCACACAAACCGTGTGCTTACTTTTCTAGCACATTAGATCCAGTAGCCCAGGCTCTGCCTACGTGCTTGAAATCAGTCGCAGCGACAGCTTTAGCGATCAGACAAAGCGATTCCATAGTATTAGGACATCAATTGACAGTGCAAGTTCCACATTCCGTGGAAGTTCTTTTAAACCGAACTCAGACCCAGCACTTGACTATAGCACGACTGACAGGTTATGAATTGACATTGTTTCAGCCACACATAGAAATCAGACGCTGTAGTACATTAAATCCTGCCACACGTTTGCCATTAAATGGAACAGACCCATTGGCACATGATTGTATTGAAGTCATTACTATTACGACGAAACCCAGTCAAGACTTGACAGACATTCCATTACCAGACCCAGACCTGACACTTTATGTGGATGGTTCATGCATGAGAACAAGTACAGGAGAGTTAGTGGCCGCTTACGCAGTCACAACAGACACCGAAGTTATTGAAACGAATTGTATTGACACCTTGTCAGCTCAAGCAGCAGAGCTCATCGCTCTGACACAAGCCTGTATTCAAGCCAAAAATAAGAGAGTTAACATATACACAGATTCACGTTATGCATTCGGAGTTGTACACGACTTCGGCGTCCTCTGGCGAGAGAGAGGTTATTTAACTTCTCACGGTGCCAACATTCAACACGGTCCCCTCATTCAAGCTCTGTTAGATGCAATACATCTGCCTACTTCGATATCTATCATGAAGTGCAAGGCCCATACAAAAGTCACCGATATCATTTCCCAGGGTAACGACCTGGCAGACCGAACAGCTAAGCAAACAGCGCAGAATCGGACTCATGCAACTGACTTGACAAAGACAATAGTTCCGACATTGACACACTGCATGACAGTTAGGGATCCCGCCCTTGATGTAATTGACATACAGACACATGCTACACCAGAGGAAATCAAGAAATGGACTGAACTAGGAGGGATCCAAACAGATCAGGGATGGATGACGAAGGGAACATCTACATGGTTTCTCCCCGACTCCATGGTTCAAGTTATCATTAACACAATACATAGTCCAGCGCATCTAGGAGAGAAAGCTATGTTAGACAGTATTCAAAACATTTGGTTCAATAAACACCTACGAGCAGCAGCCAAACAGAAAGTGCGTACTTGCATGATTTGTTGTCAGTTCAACCCAGGTAAAGGCATTCCTGTAGAGCAAGGTGGATTTCAACCTCCCGATCACCCTTTTGAAGTCCTCCAGATGGACTATATCCAGATGGAACGTTGTCGAGGATTCAAATATGTCCTCGTAGTTGTATGCGCACTTTCCCGATGGACAGAAGCATATCCAGTCCCAGATTACACTGCTCCGACCACTGCCAAGCAGCTGGTTCGTGAATTCTTCCCACGGTATGGTTTGCCCCGTATCGTGTACTCAGATAACGGTCAGCCGTTCTCATCCGAGCTAGTGAAACACATTACACTCCTGTTAGGCTATCAGTGGAAATTCCACTGTGTCCGGCATCCCGAGGCAGCAGGTCTCGTGGAGCGTCATAATCAGACTCTGAAAATTCGACTTTCTAAAATCTGCAGAGAGAAAGGCGTCGACTGGATAGTAGCTTTACCAGTTGCGCTCTTTTACATGAGAATGATAGCACATTCTCGAACAGGGCTATCCCCGTACGAGGTGGTCTTCGGTAGGCCACCAAATATGTGGGGGACGCCTATACCTCGTAAAATCACTGATGTTGATTGTAATATGCTGACAGATTACCTTGCTTCCTTGATGTCTGCACTACAATCTTGCCGTTCACAGGTAGCTGCAGCCTTTCCCGACAACACCGAGGTGAAGCCCCATGAAGTGGTTCCCGGTGATTACGTGTTTATAAGAAATTTCAACAGGAGGAGCCCGCTGGAGCCTCGCTGGCAAACGCCGAAATTAGTACTTCTGACCACGAGGACAGCAGTGAAGATTGAGGGTCGCAAGGGTTGGCTGCACTCGAGCCACATCAAGAAATTTCACGGACTGCCTTCTGATTTGAACTCTCAGCCCTGCCCTCCTCCACAGACTGACTCAAAACTCCCCCTGGTCGAGAAAACTGCTTCCCAGGAATATAAACTGAAACTAAGGTCTAGCAAGTCAGACAATTTAATTGTTTAAGTCCTCTCCTAGGTGAATCGGTTAAATTAGTTTCTGACATGTATCCTCTAGACCGAAATCGAGAGAGAGATAGACAGAAACAGCTCAAGAAACGTGCATATTGTAAATCACTTCGTAGTCACTGTATAGTGACATTATTGATTATGTTTTTTCTAAGTCTTCTGATTATTGCTGCAAGTTTACTGTTGCACATATACTACCCTATTTTCAAGCGTGCACATTCTGCTTTCAATGTCACTGCCGAACACTCTTTTAGCGAATTACCTCCGCATGAATTGCCCTACAGACTTGCGCTGCGCAACAACACATTCATTAGTATGTTACATCACTCCCATCAGACCAACAACGCTACAAATTGTTGGATATGTGGCCGACTCCCTCCCTACTAGAAATACAAGGGAGTTCTGCCCCTCTTTCCGTATCCGTTCACACACAATGGTTCCTGTGGTGCATGGTTTAGTTTGATTAATTCTTTAGATTCAAATACCGTAGTTTACCAGGGCAACTGGGTATGGGGAAACCTGAACTTAGTTCTGCTTAAAGCCTGCTACCCTAACAAAGAGGGACTTCCCAAAAGGACAGGAACTGATCTAGAAAATGAAGTATATGGATTAGGTAACTTTACACTTAACCTCATGATTCTGAATGTTGAATCCGAAGCTGCACCAGTCTTGCCTGCTATGTCAGTATTACCAGTCAAAGGTGAATTATGTGCGAGAAAGAATGGTTCAGTACACCTGGGTCATAGTAAATGTACTACTGTGATCGAATTCAGTGATCAAGGCAAGTCTACATTTAGAGATTCCCGTCATTCCTACTTCATTTGTGGTCATACCGCATATATACGTTTACCTCTAGATTGGGATGGTACCTGTTACATTGCATTCCTTCTGCCACCTGTTTTCCTAGCCCCTCCTGATTATCATAGAAATACCCATCTAGTACACAATAGACCCCAGAGAGATCTCCCGATTGTCGACTACACTGAAACGGCATGGGAACAATACACAGACTTCAATAAAGGTCTCTTTCCCTACATAGGTGTTGTCTCTAATAGTAAACTGATACGTAAATTAACCAGAACCCTTGAAGCAGTAGTGAATGAAACTACTTCTGCCCTAGGCAACTTAACGGAGGAGCAGTCTGCGATGCGGATTGTTGTTCTCCAAAATCGTCTTGTCCTTGACGTCATCCTGGCCGATAGGGGCGGAGCCTGTAGGGTCATCGGATCAAGCTGCTGTGTTTTCATTCCAGAAAACGCGCCATCAGTATATAAAGTCATAACTCGTCTTCATAAGATTGCAAGTCAGATACACCAGAATCCAGGCACCTGGACTTGGTCCGGTTGGTTCTGGAGTGTGTTGTCAGCCTGGGGATGGAAAGTCCTATCCTTCCTAGGTATTGCCCTTCTCATATTATTCAGTTGCTGCCTGTGTCTACAATGTGGGCCAGCGATTTGCGGCCTGTGTGCCACATCATGTATTCTACACTCAAGTTCTCATTCAAAATCCCGTAAGAAGAAAGAAGAGCAAATGATGTTACATGAACAGATTGATGGATTCATGAGGATCGACATATCATGAAGGGTCCGTAGGGGACAAGGAGGGAATGAGGAAATATGAATTTTTATGATCAATTGTGTCCCCTATCTTAGACCCCAACGGCTCCATGTACGTGCTACAAGTACATGTATGTTCCCTCCACTTCCAGCTATGAAGACGCAAATACATTTGTGTCCAACGTTAACATGTCCTCTTTCAGATCCACCATGAATGGGTCGAATATTCCGTTCCTAAGTATGCCTTGCCACCGTCTTTATATGGTGCACCTTTCATGTTTTTCAGCTCTGGCGAGTTAGGCCCTGAATTCTGCCATCGAGTCTTTTCCTGCCTTCTGCCTCTGAATGCTCCAGCCTGGACCTGCATCTGTATCCATGACCTTTGTCTTACTCCCTGCGCGGCTAACGGTGCCTGGCTCGGCCTGTTGCCTGCCAAGACTGTATTTTGCCTTCAAGTTATCTGCTCCGCTCCTCGAAAAAATACATTCCTGTCTAGTAGTTTAGGTAAACATCCTTCCAGCTGCAGAGCAAAGGGCCCGGCCTCACTGTCTCCGTGCAAGTAATTCATAGCTCCTGTTACCATGGTAGGCCCATGCCCCCTCGCATCTCATGTAGACACGTAGACGCTTATACACGCACTAGCAGTCAGTATAGGATAGCCTCTGCCCGAGAGACCTTTCCTTCCAGATAATACAGTTCCTTAAACACAAGATATTAGATACGATTTGGGATTAGGTTGTTCTGACATCCCAGACTTCTGTCTCCTCATGTAGGGCTAAATGTCAAGTCCCCTTCACCCTCCAGTTACACGTCAATCACACGTCATGCTGCTGCACGCGCATCTCTGCCATGTATTTCTGCTGACATTGCAGGATTCTCTTATGGATCCACCCACCTGTAACATCCTCATAATGACGTTTCCAGTACACGCCCTTATGCACGCCTATTGTAACGCCTTTTTTCATTACGTATGTGTATTCTTATCTCTCTTCTCAGCTGTTACGCCTCCTGCATTTGCCTTTACTGTAATGCATTGACTATATATATGATAACCTGTCAATAAAATATGCTCAATCCCTTCCCGAACCTTCGTGGTGACGGAATCCGATTGCCTGGTTCGAACCAATTCCTTTGTAAGGAATAAAACCCCTTTTAAAACCTCTAATATCACGGATTCTGCCTCTTATTTATTCTGAGTTATCCTTATTGAACTTTACCGCATAAATTAAGTACAGGTAATTTAAAATTTACCACACCTGTGCACTGCCCAGCCTCACCACTCTCAAATTTCACCAGCCGCCACTGTTCACCTGTCAGTGAAGATCTGAAGGTGAGATTCTGAACACCGACCTTGGCATGGTGAACTGACCCCATGTCAAATAGCAAGTTAGGCCCCCTGATCCTGTTGGTCATGGTGGGGTTACTGAAACTGTGGGTAACCTCTTTGGGTAAGCTGGGAGTTGCACTGACTAAGTCAGACGTAGCAGAGGTGGACACCTCTGATTCCAAACTAAAAAGAGTGGGTAAATACACTAAAGAGATAGACAAAGGGCATTGTAAATTGGGTCCCAACACTGTTGAGGTAGGCCAGCTCCCCCGAGGGACTGATCTGGACAGAAGGATGTAAGACAGAGTAGCCCCTGCAACACTCCAACCGGTTTCCCTACTTTTCCTCACCTGACAGAGTAGGAAGACTCTCCTATGTTTGGCTGAGTCTCCAGGCCTGTGGGCTGGGGGAAGGGGGTCTTGTGTGAGAAACTGGATGTCTGTTGCAGTACCCCCACACATTTTCCTGGGTTTTTGATGCAACTTTGATTGAGGTGTACTGATTCCCTGCTAACTAGGTTTCCAGTACCAGTGTTCTTTCCCAAAACATGTACCACAATTGGCACAACTTCAGTTACCCCTGTATGTCCCTAGTAAATGGTACTACTGGTACCTAGGGCATGGGTACTGGAGGGGGTCCTATGGGGCTGAAGCACTGATTGTGCCACCCGATGAACCCCTCACCAAGGCTATGCACTCTGCCATTGCAGACTGAGTGTCTTGGTGTAGAGAAATCTGATGAACCGACATGGCACACAGCCCTCTGCTCTGCACCCAGCCCTACTGGCCCCGGCATCGACTAACTGGTTGTGCTACCATGGTCCCTCAGCCTTCGCGACCTCCTCCCTCTAAGGAGACCCACGGACTTACCTGTAAGCCCTCCTGTGCAGTGTTGCCAAGTGGCCCCCTTTGTCTTTGCGCACCAGCTTTCAAGACCCTTAGCACTCTGCTCCGCGACGATCTGGGATGCTCCCAAACTTCTCCTGCTGGAACGGGTCTCGACATCGACCTAAAATGCGAATGTGAAGTTCGTGAAAGCATTGTCCTGATTTTCTATGCATTTTCTGCTTTTCCTCCATTGTTTCTCATGATGCGTAACTGTGCATAAAAGTGATATATTTTCCGAACTTTGAAAAATGGCAACTCCGAAAGTACTTACCTTAGGACTGTGTTCATGGTCTAAAACATTCTGTAAAAATCGATCATATTTTATTATAAATTGGTCTCAGATTTATTCTTGAGTGTGGGTCTCATTTATTTCCTTTGTGTGTACAACAAATTCTTATCACTACCTTTGATAAGCCTAACTGCTCGCCCACGCTATCATAAAAAGAGCATTAGAACTAACTGCTTTTACCTCTGCTTACCTTTTGGGGATTCACTGGACTCTATGTACAGTGTACTTCATTTTAGTAAACTGTATTGAGAGCCAGCTTCCTACAGGGACTCACATCAAGCCCCTCCCACAATGCTGCTTTATAGGCCATCTGCCCGACGATACTCCCCTATTTACCAGCAACCACCAAGGCCAAGCACTCCACTTGCATCAGCCTCTCCCTGCCCAAATCATAGGAGATTCGATGACACCTACTCAATACCAACTTATAACCAATACGATTCTTTAGCAGGTGTAGATTGACGAAAACTTCCATAGCAGACTTTGTTATCAGCCAAGGTGGTTTAGCATTGGCAGGGGTCACCAGAGACATTTTATTGCCACCCCAGACACCAGAATTAGTTGGGTTAACCTTCTTGCTGTTCCAACTCCAAGAACTGCTGCAGAGGGAAGGGACCCTCCAGGTGCATTGGACCCCTTAACCAAGGGACTACTAGTACTACTACTCTTGGAACATAGCACGTTTGGTCGCAAAATGTGTTAGATCTGAGTAATGTGACTTTGTAGAACAACATGATATCTGCCTTTTCCAAGAGCCCTGGTCTTTGCAGCCTCTTTACTACGTAGGATATGTCAACTTCTGTACGGAAGCTGTAACAGCTGGGAAGGGTAGGCTGTCAGGGGAACAACCAGTTTGGGTTAGAACCACCATGACAGGCACGCTAAGAGAGATCAAGGTGAACTCTCCACACATACTGTGTATTAGCCTGACTGTCACTCACGGCGTAACATATATTAATAATGTGAACAAAAAGGAATCCATTGTATTAGACCAACTAAATGCGCACCTAGCTGTTCTTCCACCCAATGTAAGGAAAATTGTAGGGGGAGATTGTAACTGTCAATTTGAACCTTTGAGCATCGACACCCAGGCCCTCCTGGCAGATGAGGATGTTGTATGGTCAAACCCAGAACTAGAGGCTCCTCCCATTAAGAAATGGTCAGTCTTTGCAGTCAAGTTCAATGCTTTTACCCTTAATCTGGGGTTCCACTCCTGCAATGGAAGAAATAGCTCTGATAAGGCAAGCAAAGACACATTCTATGGTATAAACAACACCAGTTTGATTGACTTCATAATGCGGGAGATAAAGTTATAGCCACATCTAATTGATATGATAATACCCAGCTATGACAATGACCACAACGCCTTGGTTCTCAAGCTGGGCATATCTACCAACACCCAATATGGCAACCAAGGAGAGCCATTTGACAGAAGATTAAGAATCACTAGCAGTAGACGTAGGGTCAAATGGAGCAGTATTGAACACTCATAGGAATCCATTGATGAGATGTACAGCCTGGTTGCCAATAGCATGGAGGTATTATTATCACTGGCTCTGGCAGGGGACCCTAGTGAGCCCTTGGGACAGTCTCTGAGTTGCATAATCGGATGATTCAAAACACAAGGAACCTTTTTTCCATTGAAACTAGGCAAGCTGCTGAGAGAAAGCGCCCTACATCATGGTATTTTAAACAATGTAGAGCTGCTAAGACTACATTGGTTGATGGGATCAAAAAGCAAGATAGATCTTTGATCCAGGTAACTGCGCGATCTTACAAACAATTTTTATCTGCTGCCAAAAAAGAGTGGGAGCAGGGAAAATGGGAGGGCCTGTTAGCTGCTGCAAGACTGTGGAACGTGGTGTCCTCTGGTAGCAGGGACGGGTTCTGTTCTATTGAAATCAGCATTGCAGGCAGTGTGATTGTCACCCACGTCGCTATTCTATACACGCGGAAGGGTGAATTGATGAACCTTAGTAGCGATCTATGGAGTCCAGGGGACATTCGTTAACCAGGCAGAGACAGAGGGGAGGTAATGAAATTCTGACACCTCTACAGGCGGGCTTCAGAGAGTCCACAAGCACAATCAACCAAGTGTTCCGACTACTGTTGCTGTAATGGAAAGTTGACACTCTGGGCTGTGGTCGACGTTATGTTGTTTTTGTGTATCTGCGCTCTGCCTTTGTTTTAGTACAGAGATCGACTCTTTATGGGTACTCCTAGAGAAGGGGGTACCTAGTCATTGAATTGATATTATACTGAGACTGCACAATGAAAACTATGTGCAGGTTGGATGTGGCCATGTAGGTGAACTGACATAACCATTCCCTGTAAACAGAGGTGTAAGGAAAGGGTGCTTACTTGCACCCACGTTCTTCACACTTTATAATAATGGTCTCATAACCTTTCAAGACCAGTGCGAAAATGACGCACCCAGGCTGGCAAACATGTGGGTCCTGCCGACGATACCCTTCTCCTTTCTAACTCTCCAATGGGTCTTCAACAACTCCTGGAACGCTTTGAGTTTAGAGATTAATGTGGGTAAAAACCAAGTACATGGTCTTGAACCCAGGGCACTGGACCAGGGCTAATCCAACGCTAGCAGGGACCCATCTTGAGCAAGTACAAACCTTTGCATTTGTGGTATTACCTTAACAGAACAGCTGGGGAGGCAAGCACACATCATGCAGCATAGGCTAAAGATTGAGCAAGTTGTGGGAGGAACACCCAAGATGTCGTGTAGCTCACTGTTCTGTCCTATACAGCCGGCATTACAGATTTATAATCATTAGGCCATAGGGATAGCTCCCTAGGGTGAGGTGCCTTGGGGTCATATTGATGAGCCCTCGTTAGTTGCAGCAAAAAATCAATTAATGCGCCAGCTGGTCGGTGTTCCGATAGGCACCCCCCTACTTCCACTTAGGTTGGATTATTTTGGGCTCAGAGCTCTTCTGATAAAACAGGGCTGTGACCCATTCTCTACTGTGGGCTACCCCAGAGCTCCATTCTTAGTCAGCAAGGCTTAGAGAAGATGCTTAGCTATGTGGGCTTCTGCAACATACCCTGGATAAAATATGTGAAAACCACTCCAGTAAAGATTGGAAAAGCAAGCCTGCGGAGTGCTCCAGACAAGGCTGGGGCGACCTCCAAGACAACCATGAAAAAAGCCCATTAGCAACTTAAAGATCCCCTTTTCTCACCGACAGGACTTGGTTCACTAGCCAATGCTTTTCCTACAGTCAAGGACTCCTTCATAAGTGAGGATTTCATGGACAAGATAGCGCCACCTCTAGCTAGGAGTCTGCATATGCAATTCCGGTATGGGACCCTACCCCTCCATTTATTTACTGCCAAGTGGGCACAAATCCTCAGTGATGAGGACTCGTGGTGTCTGGCCTGTGGTGACCCCAAAGAAACCATCGAGCACGTCATGTTCTTCTGCCCAGCCTTTATAAGTACCAGGAGGTGCCGTATATTTCTGCTGTGCCGGAATATGGGTGTCAGGGAGCATAAAGAGGCCCTAATGACATTGAGATCAGACATTAGTAAATAGTTGATTTTTGCACTAACTGAATACCTGATGGTAATGTAGAGAGTAAGGCAAAAAATGAGTTCCTCCCTCGAGAACTAAGCCAGTGGTGATTCATATTGTGCAATATATTTATTCCCTACCAATATTTTCAGCTTGGATGTATTTGTTATACCTAATTTGTATAGCGCGCATACACCGGATTGGTTTCTTGGCGCTGCTCAGGAAGGTAAAGGGTGATATGTTATTCAAGTGTTATTCGAATGCCTGTTTAAAAAGCCATGTTTTTTTAAGTTTGCGGAAGGTCATGTGATCTGTGCAGGATCTGATTTCTAGGGGCATAGAGTTCCAGTATCTTGGGCCCAGTGTGGAGAACCTGGTTCCGCCAAAGCGTTTCTGTTTAAAGGAGGGTGTTATCAGGAGGTGTATGTGGGTGGATCTCAGGTTGCGGGGCGGATTATATCTGTTGATCAAGCTATTGATGAATTTGGGGTTTCTGCCATTCAGAGATTTAAAGATAATGCCTCCCATCTTGAAGGCACATCTCTGGGATATAGGGAGCCAGTGTAGTTTCTTCAGGAGGGGAGAGACGTGTTGGCGTCTATTTTCCTGAAGAATCAGTCTGGCCGCCTGGTTCTGTACCAGTTGGAGACGGTGGATGAGGTAGGCCGGAATGCCAAAGTATAAAGAGTTAGCGTAGTCAATATGGGACATCACCATGACGAGGACTGCCTGTAGTTTTGCTTCCTGAGTTAGAAACGTGCTGATTTTCTTTATTTTTCTTAATTGGAAGAAGCAAGTAGAAATTACGGATGCTATTTGGGTTTTCATGGTGAGGTCATTATTGACTATGGGCCCGATTCACAGGGTTTTGGCATGTGTGGATGGAGTCGGGGGTTGTCCCAGTTCTTTAAGCCAAAATTGAGAGCTCCAGGGGTTAAGTGAGCCTCCCGTGAGGATCAATTCTGTTTTATCTGGGTTTAATTTTAAGTGGGTTGCTGTTCATCCAGTCACGGATGAACAGCATCATCGACTGGCATTCGTGGATGGAGGCCGGAGAGTTATTGATAGGGAGTACCAATTGGAAATCATCCGCGTAGTTGAAGTTTTGAACATTCCTTTCTTTCAGTGCGTGGATCAGGGGGAGAAGGTATAGGTTGAATAAGTGGGGGAAAAGTGAGGATCCCTGGGGAACTCCACAGGTAGTTTTAATCTTGGGGGTCGTGAAGCAGCCAAGGTGGACTGCCTGAGATCGGTTTGTTAAGAAGGATCTGGTCCATTCGAGGGCTGTTCCTTGGAAACCCGCATCCCTGACACGGTCGATCAGGATGTTATGGTCGACCGTGTCAAAGGCAGCGGAGAGATCCAATAGCACCAGGGTTTGGTGGAAGCCTTTATCCACCTTTTCTCTGAGGGTATCCAATACTGATAATATCACAGGTTCTGTGGAGTGAGCTGGGCGGAAGCCTGCTTGATGTGCCTCCAGGTATTCAGATTGCTCCAGAAGAGCAGACAGGCTTTTGGCTACATGGGCATCGAGCAATTTGGCCAGATAAGAGAGCAGTGAGATCGGTCTGTAATTTGTTATGGTTTTTGGGTCTGCTCCAGGCTTCTATAGGAGGGGATGACAATGGCCTCCCTAAAGGTATCTGGTACGTAATCCTGGAGCATTGACTCATTTAGAAGGGTCATAGCTGGGCTTGGGCAAGCAGTAAATGCTTCCCTTAGGATCCAAGGGGGACAACAGTCCTATGGAGATCCAGATTTTACTTTTGCCAGTAGGTCTGTGAATATTTCTTGATTTATTATTGGAAATTGTTCCAACCTGTGTGAGTTATTAGGTTTTGTGGGACATGCAGAGCTTGGGCAACTGGGGATACTTGTTATAATGGTTTTTATATTTGTATTACATTTGATTGTTGCTGGGCTCCACACAATTGTATGCTGTTTTTAACTAATTTATTGATTATAGATCTAAGGGGAACAATTGCTGGAAAGGTTGCGCCTATTGATTTTATGTGTAATCAAAATGTTAGGATAATTTAGCTTTGCATGTTTTAAATGTTTTATGCAATGATCTTTTTATGTGCTTTTAATGCCTCTGAGCTGAAGTAAAGACCTTTGATTGAATCTTTATTTCTCCTCGTTTTTTTCCTCTCTCATTTTGATTGAGGAAAATGCCTCTGAAGATTGTTTTTGTGCAGGGAAGGTGCCCCTTCCTGAAAAATAACAATCCTGACTAAAGCAGGCACCCTTGCACCATGGCGCATGGGTGCCTGCATTGGTGCTTGGCAGCCACAAGTGCGCCAGCGCAGAAAGAGAGCAGAAATGCGCCATATCTTAGTAATTATGGCACATTCCTGCCCACTTCATTTGCTGCAGCACAGCAAGTTATCTTACTGTGTTGTATTGTGCCAGATATTAGTAAATCTGTCCCTAGGTCTTTGGGGATGTTAGTTTGTAGATTTATATGGCGCTGTCCATGGGCACAAAGAGATTAGGTGATTTGCCCAAAATCCCAGGATGTTGTGCCGATGCCAAGACTCGAACCTGGATCCACAGCTCCCGAGTCGGCAGCTCTGCCCGCTGCACCACATCCTCTCCTGTTGATTTATTTACCTCTCCTATGCATTTCACTGTCACTGCCACCATCACCACTGGACTCAGAGGCCCTCTTGGCCTTCAGGTCCAACTCTCACTGGCTCCTCTCATGCATCAGCAGCATCTTCTCCTCCAGGACCAGGGTTGTTGCTGCTGCCTTCCTCTCCTCCATGGCCTTGGCTGAAAGTACTTCTTTGGGCCAGATGACCTTTCATAGCAAATTCATACTACAATCTTTCATTGATTATTATACAAATGTGTGTGGGGTTGAAACAATAAGTTTGGTGAACCACTTCTCCCAGGACATGCGAAAATTCAATGTGGCTTGGATTGTCGAACATGTTCCAGATGCCGTCTCTGAGGGGCTTATTTACGAGCCCCTTGCGCCGCCGGTGCGTCACTTTTAATATGGGAAAAAGTGACGTAGCAGTGCCGCAAGGGGCTTGTAAATAAGCCCCTGCCTCTCTTATGTTTGGGGAGGTGAAGGCTGATGTTTAATCCTCAGTGAGTAAAAAAGACCCCAGGATTATGTGGCTTCTCAGTTGAATAGTTTTAGGAATATGTTGTGTCACAACTTTTTGCTGTATATGAGAGGTCTATTTTCTCTGTGTTATTTCCCCTCAGCTACATTTATTTAACCGAAAAATTGTGCAGTTACGCCTGAACCGCTGACAAATTTCAGTGATATAAACACACTCAGGAGATAAAATATGCCCTTATAAGAAAACATTAAAATTTTAGTATCAAGGCTGTGCATATCTACTGCTGTTTAAGGCTCTTTAATAAAATTCCTTTTTTTTATTAACCCACCTTACCTTTTAATCCACACAGCTATTGGCTAGGCAGTCATGATTAACAGCATTTAGATTGCACTCAAAAAACAACCAAATTTCCGGTTTTGTCCACATTTAAAAATGAATACAGACAGGAAAATAAATGGTTTACTGTCTGTATTTATCTATAAAAATCAGTAAGAATGGAAAACAGTGAGCCTTAATTATAAGGGAAATTAGTGTTGCTTTATCGATTTGGCAGCCAATGTCTCAAGCCTAGGCCTTTTTCTCGGATCTAATTCAACCATGTATGACCTGGCAAATGTGTCCTAAGGAACACCTGTAGAAATACTGCATGCAAAATCACCTCAATTCTTGATTCAGCTAGAAACAGGAGTTGCTTGGAGTTGTCAGGAATTCTGAGGCACTAGTGATGAAGGCCTCAGTGTACACAACAACACACCCCTGTGCTAACATACTTTGAGAGTGTAGGCTGTGAGAATCATTGTGAATTATGGGTGTGCATGTTAATACCTTGGTGTGTCCTGCAAGAGTTTGAGGCTGCCAGTGTGCGTGAGTGTGTACCTCCATAGAACAAATCACACACACAAATGGGTGGAAGTGCACTGCTTCCCAGGGAGGAAGGATGAGCGAGTATGACTAATTGCACAATAGTATTTCCAGGTGAACACAATGACCTACAGCAAGTGAAGAAGCAAACACAGGTAATGAATAAAGCAACAGCAGGAGAGACTGGCCGTAGTTTTGGCCACAACTCACTAAAATTGGAGTGGCTCATGTCCACAACACCAACGCGTCCACACGCACAGACACTCCTGCTCAACTTCACAATTAATAATGAGAATCATGGAATGACTGAAAGACTTATGCCTACTGAGTGACTCCTGCCATAGGTCTAGTTTAGTCATACAATACCACCGACTTGCTAGTACTCAACACAGGATGCAGTCACGACTGCTGCCCCCGCTCTGCACTGCATCAGACAGCAGGACCTTTCTCATGCACTCATTGCTGCTTCTCTTGCAGCATCTCCCCATGCACCCTACCCACACACCTTACCCCGCATCGCCTGCATGCTCTTCAACACCAGATCTCTCTGCATGGAGAACTAGCCAAGAGAACACCTCCAGAAACACCTAGAAATCCACACTCAGAAGGGACCACGTACAGATCAAAGTGGCCCTTGTGCTCAGACTCAAATCCTGCTCCACGTCCACCAAATAACTTGTAGTATTGAAGTCGCAGGAGACGAAGCAGAGTGTCTAAAGGTAAGCTTTATTTTCGACAGGGACTTCGCAGCAGCCAGCAACAGAGAGGCACAAGACACAACTGTAACACAATTCAAACTCTAGATTCTAAGTTCTGTCGTGGAATGCACACACGTGAGAACTCACGAGAGGTGAGCTTTCCAATACAGAGCTAACAAATGGAGAGACTACTACATTATCCCCCTCCTCTAAATGCATTTAAACAAAGCAAGTAAACTGCATGAGGAAAAAAAGAAAAGCAAAATGAAACAGGAAAAGAGAAGGAACAGAACAAACTAATACAGTCTAGTAAAAACAGGGCGTTGTCTTACACTCCTACACAAACCCGACGGTGAAGGAGCATTCAAATGATCACCATCGTGGAACAACTTAACGAAATCTAGTAGGAGCAGCACATTGTCTTATGCTCCTACGCAATCCCAACGGTGAAGGAGCATTCAAGTGATCATCAACAGCCACATCAGGAGAACTGCTGTATGAGTTATTGTTGAAAGCATGTCCTGACAACTTAACAACTCTAGACATGTTCCACCAATGTTCCTTGTTGACCCTAACAGCATTACCACAAACCCTATCCACAACCAAAGGATCAGAGAACTTCGAAACTCCTTTTTTGCTGTGGACAGGTATCTTCACACGCACAGTGTCACCAACAACAATAGAATGTGGAACAGATCTCTTCCTAGCATCAAAATATGATTTTTGTCACAACTGAGCCTGGAAGACATTTTTCCTCACAAGATCATCCACACCAACAATAGCATCCATCTTCACCCACCTAGACATCAACCCAGGACACACCTTGGAACAAGGCTTCCTCTCCCGCAACAACTCAAAAAGAGAACCCTTAGTAGACGAATTGGGTGTGGTGCGGTAGAACCATAGCATGGAACACACAGCGTTCTGAACATTACACTGGCTAGCAATCACCCACTGTATGCAGTTGTTCAGTACCCTGTTCATTCGTTCCACATGACCGTTGGTTTGTGGGTGATAAAGAGAGCTCTTGGAATGCGTAATACCACCCTGAATCAAAAAGTCTTGAAATTCCTGACTGACAAACTGCACACCATTGTCAGAAACAATGGTAGAAGGGAAACCCTCCCGCAGGAAAATATCCTTTTTAAATATTTTTTTTTATAGTCCTCATAACACCACCAATTGGCACAAGAGGAGACGCCCTTCGTAAGTACCCAACATCGGCTATAAAGTTGTCAGAATTTCTGGGTTGATTATTTCGAGATTTTTCGCTGCCCTCCCAGTTACTGAAATAGAAGGGTGTAATCATTGGACAAGAAAAAGGAAAATATCTTTGAGAAAATCAATAACATTCTTGGACTTTGGCTCTCCAAGAAAACGGACCTGTGGCCACTTAGAATAATAATCTATAGCGACCACAGCAAAACGATATGAAGGTGGAAGGAGGTTGAAAGGACCAACCAGATCAATGCCAATTTTCTCCCAGGGTCTAGCAGGAAGTTCTATGGATTGTCGAGGAGGAGTTTTCACTTTCAGTCCTTTCTCAGCACTAGAACACACAATACACTCGCCACCATTAGGCGGCTGGCACTCGATAGACTACGAGTCCCAGAATCCTTTGGGACGCATGGCAGGAATGAGGATCAGGTGCCGGCTGGAAGTTCGGTTCTCTAAAGCCCCTCCCATTCCTGGGCTCGGGCTTGACAATATTGCTGTTTTCCGGAGTTCCTGGCCGCAAAAGCACATTCCCCGCTGGAGTTATGGGCCGCGGAAGAGTGTTCCCCACTGGATGTCTGGTCCGCGGAAGAGTGTCCTCGCTGGAATTTGGAGACCCAGAAGCGGCAGGAGGTCTCTTCCACTCCCGGCGGCTTTTGCCAAGCCAATCCAGAGTTCCTCGTCCTGCGCCTCTGTTTACAGATTTTTGCAAACAGGTACTGTTACTAGAAGTTGGGAGTGAAGCGCAGGAGCGCTCCTCCCGCATCCGTGACTATTGTTGGGTTGAGCCCAGCTCCGTTGTTCGTTACAACGGGAAAGCGTGGGCTGTAACAAGTATTCACTACGTTGTGTATGCAATAGCGGACGGGTGCAGTTATTGCTGTGCCGTTCTCCACCTGCATTCATGCTAATGCTGATATCACCTCACACTGCAAGAGAGCAGTGCCGCAGCTCATAATTCTTGCAGGAACTTATGTACCTTTATTTTGGATTAAGACATGGTTACAAGGGCGCAATTAACCAGTGCTTTATCTATGTGCCTCTAATCGTGACATTTTGTTCCTATCTACAAAGTACCTTTTGAATCTGAGACTACACACAGAACCGAACCCTCAATGTCTCTCTAATGGATGTGGTCTCTCAAAAAGGACTATCGTTTCATGTTCCGCTTTCAGTGTATTGCTGCATAAATGTTTGTGAGTATATAATACTGTTGTGGGTTATATCATAGTGGTATGTGTGGTGATCCCCAAACTACCTCTCACGCATCTTCTCTTCTCTTTCTTATGTAGCACTTACCTGTGGGTGGCCTCTGAAGAAGTGCCGAGATTCTAGACCAGACTTAGGTATAAGGAGTCCCCATCCTAGCAGCATCGTTAGTTGTTTTATCCACTTCCTTTTTCAGCGGAGTGTTCCCTTGCATAGCAGTGTATCATTACTCTGTGGGAGGTTGCGCTCAGGCGAGTAGGGGGGCTTCTGTACGCTCTTTCGTCCCTGCTGGTAGCTTTAAAGGTTAGTGGCATTTCTTGTTTTGCGCTGCTGACTGATCCTGAGAATAACATTAGGATCAAAAGGTTTGAGAATATTCGGGCCAACCAATTGGGTTTTGAGCCATTCGAAAACTTTGTGACAGAGGTCATCCCAGACAAAAGCAACACTCTTCTTCAACATGTTGGTGAGAGGTTGCACCTTAGAAGCATAACCAGATACAAATTGTGAGTAAAATTCACAAAAAGATTTGAGAACAACCTTATCAGTAGGAGCAGAGCGGTCAACAATAACCCTGATGAGACCAGGTCCCAGTTCCACACCATGTTCAGACAACACATGACCCAAGTACTCCACATTCTGTACCATGAAAAGACACTTTTCTTTTTTTAGGACAACTCTCTTCTCTTGCATGATATCCAGAACTTGATACAAAGATTCATCATGCATTTCTTTAGAAGCACCATAAATCAAAACATCGTCTTCAAAGACTGCAACACCCTTGACAGTGTTGTGGCACATGATCCTTTGAAACACTGCTACCACCAAGGCAAGACCGAAAGGCATACAACAGAATTGAAACATGCCATTCGGTAACACAAATGCCGTGAAATGCCTTGAGGAAGGATCCAAAACCACCTGGTGGTAAGCTCTTGGTGAGAGGATGAGAATCCACCCAGATGTTTTTGTTGAGACTGCGTAAGGCGATACAAACACGAAGATCACCATTTTTCTTCCTTGCCACTACCAAGGGAGAAAGCCAAAGAGAGGACTGAATAGGGTCCATAATGCCTTTCTGGCATAAATCATTAGGTTTGTGCTCAAGCTGACCCCAGGCGCTAAATGGAACACTCCTGAGCCTGTGTTTGACAGGAATGGCGTCGTCCTTAACTCTATTCTGATGAGTAAAACCCCTGATCTGACCCAAACCTCCACCAAAAAACAGAGGGAAAACGTCTGAAACCATTATCCGCAAAATCTTAGGAGGAGACAATAGAGAATTGTTTTTTGTGCCAGGCGTAAGGACCATCTGAAACAGACCTTGATGAAACCATCCTAGAATAAATAAACCCTTGATTGCAACAAAGACCTTCCCAAGGATCTTCCTACCTTTGAAGTCAAGAACATCCTCAAAATAACCTGCCAGCTCTATCCTCTGTCCCTCATAAGAAACCGGAGGTTCCAAAGGACGAGACCCCCACACATTGCTAAACATTTCCCGAGTGATCATGGTGATTCTTGCACCTGAGTCCACTAGCAGACTCACCTTTTTATCTCCAAAACCAATGTCAACAAATGGATCCACACAATCAGAGATATCACCAACCAGAACATCCTTCTCGCCAACGACCAAACTATGTCCCTCAACTCATTCTAGATGCTGTGATAATTGTCCGAATCAACACACTCCGCAACTGACACATTAGGAACAGAACTGGAATTGGCCTGTCTGCCAACTTGAGAGGATAGCCCTCTACATTTACCACTTTGACAAACTTTAGCAAAATGCCCAAGTTTGCCACATGCCCTGCAAATAACATTTTTGGCTGGACAAACCCTGACCGCCTTTGTGTGTGAAAGAAAACACACATTAGTTTGTTTGAAAAACACATTATCAGAACATGATGCAACATTGACTTCAAAATCCCTGGATCCAACTGCCCCCACCTGTTCATTGGATTTGTCCTCTAATTCATTTACCGAAGCTTTTGAAAGTTCGATGCTCATGGCTGTGTGAATAATCTCCTCGGGGGAAGGATAACCCATGGATAACAACTTTTGCTGGATAGTTTTGTCTGAACACTTACAAATGTACTGGTCTCTGACTAATTGCTCCGTGAACTCTTCAAATTGACAATTTGCACTCAACTTGCGTAGAGCAGAGACAAAAGCATCAACATCTCCAGAACGCTGTTCCCTTTTGAAGAACTTGTGTCGAATGACTTCAAGACTGGGCTGAACATCAAAACGCTATTCCAACTTCTTTACAGCCTCAACGTACTCATCAATGTCCTCCTCGTCTTGGGCCCGTACTAAAGGTGGCAGATGTTTGAACACAGACCTACCTTCGAACCCTAAGTAATGAAGCCGTAAACATTTCTTTCTTTCAGCTCTATAACAAGACGCTTCTATGGCACCTAAATAAGTAACAAAAGCGTCATACCAACTTTTCCAAGTTATGAGCGGGTTCCCAGGCACTTCGAGAAAGGGAGGTGGAGGTGAAACAGACCGCATGGAGAAAATACTGTAACAGTGATTTAATCAAACAAAAACATGCAATATAATACTTTTGAAAACAAAAAAAACATTTTACAGAACAAAGAGAAGGTGTGCATGTTACCAAAACTAAGTGACACACAGGGTGTGTTTTATGCAGTAGTTGCCACCTATATAAACAAATAACAACGTTGCAAAATAATTAAAAATGACTTGGCAGGTGTGTGTGTCACCGTAAGCAGATGTTAAAATCAGTAAAGGACACTCAGAGTTTACTGAGGCAAATAACGACGTGGAAAAATAAATGAAAAAGATTTTGAAGATGTGTAACAAATGACACAGGGTGTCCACAATACAAATTGGAATTGAAACACTAGAACATGTTGAGAATGAATGGAACAGCAAGCGATCACTGGCACTTACTGCAGACAACCACGTTGCAGAACACAGGATCACAAGTTGACACGCAAGGTGTGCGTATCACCGAACTTGTTAAAGACAGCTTCCTTGTGAAAATTAAGTTTCAGAACACAGGATCGCAAGTTGATATGCAAGGTGTGCGCATCACTAAACTTGCTAACGACAGCTTCTTTGTAAAACTATTTAGCGTGTTAACAGAAACGTTGCCAACCCCAAAATGGCCGCTCCATAGAGAAATCCTCAAGAGCGTAACGAGAACAATGGTCGGATTCGGCCCATTAAAATGGCCGCAACGTAGCTTTACGTGCTTGTAAAGGGTTGCGCTGCTGTTGGGAAATCACAATCGCATGGCAGCGTAGTCAAAATACGTACAGGCAAAATGTCTGTGTCATCGCGTGTCGTGCGTGCTGCAAATACTGCTTGAAAAGCGACTGACCAGGAAATGGCTACTGGGATGACGTAATCCTAATGACGCAGTTGCCTCGCCCACAAATGCTGCTGCTGTTGCGGGAGAATACACGCTGTGTGCAAACAGTACCTTGAAATGCTAGTCAAAAGACGATGTCGGTAGACCAGAAGGAAACTGCTTCAGATGAGACCGGTCCCAAATGCCTTCGGACAACAGAGACAACCTTTGATTGGAAACGAAGACAGACTTGGTTACACTCCATGGGTCCTGCATTCACCTGTCAATCGTCACAATATAAATGTTTTATTGAAGTCGCAGGAGACGAAGCAAAGTGTCTAAAGGTAAGCTTTATTTCTGACAGGGACTGCGCAGCAGCCAGCAACAGCAAGGCACAAGACACAACTGTGATACAATTCAAACCCTAGATTCCAAGTTCTGTTGTGGAATGCACACACGTGAGAACCCATGAGAGGTGAGCATTCTACAACAGAGATAACGTATGGAGAGACTACTACAGAACTCTTCAGCATCTGCAAGGAATTCACCAACCCAACAGCAGCCTCCAGCTCCATCATCCCCTCCCAGATCTTGTGTGACAGCCTTTCTGACTTTCTCCATAACAACATACTTAAGATCTATAGAGCTGTGCACCCCATACCCACCATAGAAGACATCATCATGCAACCCCCTCACCACCACCAGGAGCACCAACCTCCTAACGAACTGGAGCCCTCTTACCACAGATGACACCACTAGTATCATGCAGGCCATCCACTCAGGATTCTCCACATACCCCTGCCCTCACCAAATGTACAACATAGGAAGCACACTGATCACACCAACCTCACCATCATCATTAACTCCTCCATCCTCAGCGAAAACGTTCCAGGCAGATGGAAACATGCAGAGGTCACAGCTGTCCTGAAGAAACGCTCAGCCAAACCAAAAGATCTTAGCAACCAAAGCTAAGCCAAAACCAAAGCCAAAGTCCTGGAGAAAGAGATCAACAAGCAGCTCTCTGCCCAACTTGAACACCACCACCTCCTGTACTCCACCCAGTCAAGGTTCCATAGCAACCACAGCATGGAAACCACCGTTCTGGCAGCAACAGGTGACATTCGGTCCATCACGGACAGAGGAGAAACCGCCGCTCTCAACCTACACGACCTCTTGGCGGTGTTCAACACGTCTCCAATGGCACTCTCATCGCCAGACTTCAGGAATCCGAAACTCCTACCCTGAGCTAGATTGCCTCCTTCCTCTCCAGCCGAACACAACGAGTCAGACTCTCCATGTTCACCTCAGAACACAAGAATCACATCAGCGGAGTCCCCCATGCTTCCTCCTCAACCCGACCGTACTCAACATGTACATGGCACCTCTCACCCACATCATAAGAACCCACTGCATTTACCTTGTCCCCTAAGCTGATGACACTCCACTTATCTGCCTCACCAACACGAACAACACCACCAAGACCAACTTCACTGCCTGCATGTCCAACGTGGCCAACTGGATGCGAGAGAACTGCCTCAAACTCAACACGGACAACATGGAGATCCTGATCTTCAGAAGTAAGACCACTTGGTACTCCTCCTGGTGGTTACACAACCTGGGTCCCAAGCCCACCCCCACAGACCATGTCAGACACCTAGGCATCATTCTTAATGACCAACTCACGATGAACAAACAGGTCAACGCTGTGATCGCATCCTGCTGCCACATCTTCAGAATGCTTTGCAAGATTTTCTAATGGCTCCCCAGGCACACATGATGCACGGTCACCCAGGCTCTCTTCACCAACAGACTCGACTACGGCAAAGCACTCTACATCGGCATCTCCAAACACTCACTCAAAGATTCCAGACTGTCCACAACATCTGCAATAGACTCATCCTAGATGGCTCCAGAAGCGTTCACATCACTCCTTACGAACTTCCTCAACAAATCAGGACTTCCACTCCACTTCTCAACTTCCGCGAGAAACTAAAGACCTGGCTGTTCTGCTAGTAGCACCGCCAGGCCTGCGCTCGTCAAGGGAGATAAGCTGCTCCATACAAATCTACATAACATAGGTCTAACAATCTATTGCATGGGCTCTGGGTGGGAGGAAGCCTTAGTCAGGAGTATATATTATTTTAAGGAGTCAGGGGCCCTAGTATGACTTCAGCATAAATGAAAGACACAAAGGGTGCAGGTGCAATGGTGATCGTGGTCACTGGGTAGAGCCCTTCTACCTGCTGGAATGTTTGTGGAGAAAAGGCTGCAATCTGTAGTGAAGATTAAATGCACACAGTTCAGTTTCTTATTATTAAGGTATTATTCTCCCTTGAATGATGTCTGAAAAGTGTGTGAGAAATGTTGTCATTTATAGCAATTATTTCAAATAGAACAGGAATTTAAAGAAAAATTTCACGAGGACGGACTGCAGGGATCTTAAGGGTTCTCAACTTGCCATATGACCAACAAAAACATTATGTGATCCTGAAAGTGTAATACCCCCCCCCCCCCCAATGTATATCTATAGTTGGATATTGTAAAACATGTGAGGATAGCACAGGGAACTGTCCCAATTGCAATGGGTATTTTGTCTCCAAATCACAATCTTCTGCTAACTGTAGACCTGATCTCAAAAGAGTGTTGTTCTAGTGTAGCATCTGCAGCAATAAAAATGTCTCCCAAAAGCTCTCTCCTGCTCCTTCCAGCTGTGTGTCCATTAGCACTAAACAAAACACCGAATATACATGTTTTTATACTATCTTTTTCTTAAAATATCAGTTCGAAAACATTTGGTCTCAATCAGAACCTCACTCAAGAGTTCCAAAATGTTGCCATTGAAGGTATTTGCTAACTATGTTATCATTAATCAGTCTACCCATCCGATGGGCTCTCTTGAAGGAGGTGGCAGAGTTCCTGTCACTGGATCGGTACTGAGTAGTAAATGTATCAACCTGTCCTCTGCCGTCCTTGGACTGACCATCAGGTTGGTCATGTGACCTCTGCCATCAGTCTCCCATTGGGCCAACCCTCCTTTTCTGCCCCTTCTGCGGAAGGCATGCAGCACAGGTGTCTAACTGAAGGGTAGAGACATTAAGAGCCTCTTCCATGTTTGGGTCTGTTAAAGCCTTGAAGGGCCAGAACCCCGGGCAATAATCCCTCTCGGATATGGTTCTATCCAACCACTGCCCTTCCACTTGCTCTCATCCATTGAAATCCTCCCTCAGTTCTATTCGTGAATGCCCACCGGGACCCATTCCTACAGGTACCCTCATCACCTCTCCTGGGTACACCCCAAAAACCCACTACTGTGCCAGGGGCCTAGGGCTATGAATCTTGGCCGTCCCCAAAAGGTTTTTGTATCATGTAACTCTTTCTGGGCTATATTCCGTAAACCTAGCCTGTTCAGAATGGGAGCGCTTCTCTCCTCTGTGATGCAACATAACAGCAGTAATGGCACTCCATGATTTCCTAAGTCACAAAATCAAAGTTCCTAGGTGGACCCCACAGACCAATTGACATAGGGTGTCTGTTGATACATCTGGGACCATCTCATTTTCCTGGGTCGTGCCATCACCACACCAGGGTGTGCCCAGAGTCCCATGTACCAGTGGTGTGCATTTATTCCTTAAGGCACTGCTCTACCTGCCTGGGGTGCACTCTGCAGGGCATGCGCTTGGTTGGTTGGTTGGGTGGGTGATGTCCATTCCCATGGATTGCACCTTACCTCTAACCGGCTAACTATTTTGTTTACGTAGCTATTCTGTATACTGTATACTCCGATACCACTCCACGGTGGTTATCTAAGAGAATATACTGAGGTGGATGAAGCACTAGCCATTCCCATGGGTTTCTGCTCTGCCACTGCTGAAAGAACTCCTAAGACCAAATGACATGGCTGTGGGTTCCTCTATGACACTCTGAGTGGACTCTTTAGGGCTCATACCATGGCTTGTTGCACAATTTCCCAATCACAAGGGTTTCTCTCCGAAGCTTCTTGATAAACTCCATAGAGCACACACCATGACTAGCTGCATAATGCCCAATCCTATAGGCTGCTACCTGCCACACCTGGGTGGACTCCCCAGAACATGTACCACGGGCAGTTGTACCATTTCTTATTTCTATGGGTTGCTAGTTGCTGCTTCTGTGGAGACCATGGCTGATTGTATAATTTCAGATACTGAGGGGTTGCTTCGCAGTGCATTGCGAGGGCATATATTATAGTTAGCTCAGGTAACTATGACAGCTGAATTTCTCTGGTTTTGTGTGTGTGAAATCTGAGCCTAATTATAACATCCCTGTAACCTTTGGTTTTTTTTCAGTGAATTTGTAAGGTTTTTTTTATTTATTTTTCTTTAGTATAACGTCCCTGTAACCTTTCGGTTTTTCAGTAAATTACTATGTTTTTTTAAATTCCATTTCCTAAGTATAATGTCCCTGTAACCTTTGGGTTTTAAGTGAATTTTTATGTTGTTTGAAATTTTATTTCGTAACTTTAATGTCCATGTAACCTTTGTTTTTTCTTGTTATATTCAAAGGTTGTTTAAATTTGATTTTCAAACTGTAACATCCCTGTAATGTTAGATTTTTTCAGTGAATTTTTATATTTTCTTTAGTGCAAATTGTAATACAATATTATTTCCATATTTATTTTAGTATTTATTTTTTTAACTCTACTTTTTTAAAATAGTCTTTATATACATTTTAAAAGTAAAAATTAACAAATGTACTTATTTACATTTACATTTTGTGTGTGTCCATTAGATTTTAGTAATGATATCAGTGCAAACATATAAATTTATACATATATACCTGCCTATGTGGGTTTTTAAAGATACATCCTTATATTAGCAGTTGCGTAAGTCCACAAACCTACAAACTGAATCCTCAAAGTCGCTCGATGATACACTCGAACCTTAACTTCTGATTGGATACATTAGGACCCTACCCATGTTGAAAGAAAACTACATCCTAAATCAGTTCTTTCCCTTTCAGTTCTGTACAGAGAGGATAGAGAAGAATTGGTGCTGTGCATTTGTTTTCTTTTTTTGATAAAAATAAGAACATAGGATGGCTGCAGCTAAGTCTTCCACAGAGAGAGAAGATCCTGCACCTATTATTGAAGAGGAGGAAGAGATATAACCTGTTAAAAAGGAAAATGATGTGTGGAAACACTTTACCATACCTTCTGGGGAGAAAAAGGTTAGAACAAAGTGTGTGCAGTGCAACATCTGTGAAAAACAACTATCTAGAGGCACTTCAAAAAAATATTCCCATGGAATGACTTGCATGTAGAAGCACCTGATGACCATCCACAAATGCACAGACAACACAATGATGTGGAAGAAGGAAGGTGAAGCAGGACCTTCCACGTCTTCAGGAACATTGTCACAACCATCGACATCTGAAGTAATCAATGTTCCAGCTGTGTCAAAACTTGCATAACACAACTACTCACTGTGAAAAATGCCACATGCACATGTGTTTGAAGATAACTTTGGTGGCTGCATATCTTGATGCAGTGAGGAATCACCACTTGTAATTTTTTTTTGCCATCAGTTAAACCTTCATGCTTTTCAGAGACTGAAGCCGGTTGCTTTTTTCCAATTCCCTTCCCTTAGCTCTTTCACTATCTTGTTCATTTAAAAAAAAAAAAAACTACAAAAAAATATAAAGCGGTCACAAAAACCTTCTACAAATACATGGTTCTTTTTTGAACCACCATCTGGTCAAAGAGCTAACTTTGTGGTTTTAATGTGTCAGTAGCTGTATCTGTGTGTAGCTGTGTGTGTGTCAGTGCCTGTATCAGTTTTTGATTCCCAATAGGAGGGGAACATTATATCTTTTTCTTTTCAGTCAAACTTCTATTATTTTATAGCTGTAATTGCTTATTTGATCCAAGTATCTTTGTGTAAACTCCTTCCTTTTATGGTTAATCAATCTCCAAACACTTTTTCATACAAAAATCCTTTATTTTTTCATTGTGCCAATTACAATACATCTCTTCTGGCAGACCCAGCCAACGCATTTCATCCCTTATAGGGACTTCATCAGGGCCTAAAATAATTCTATATACATATACACATGATCACTAGTAAACTGAAGGCTGCATAGTCTGCTGGGGTCTTGCTGCACCTCCATCTTCTTTTGAGTCGTCTGCAGGTGCACCTAGACTCTTGATGGCAGGAGAGAACAAGCTGGCTTTCTCAGTGGGCTGTTTGCAGGAAGGTTTTCTGAGGGGCCCAGTGTGTTGGTGCAGTCACAGATCCATAAGTGGAGGTTGCATGCTGATGTGTTGGTGTCCGCAGAGGTTGGCGGTGGGGTCTTGCAGAAGGTAATAGCGAGTTGGTCTTCGGAGACCTTCTTCCAGTTTCTGCACAGGTAGTGGTGGGCACGGTGGTTTTGGGTGGGTTTGGTGAAGGAGAAGTGGACGCAGCGGTGGTCAGTCTATCGGAGTTCAGTGGTGTGGCTAAGGGAGATGATGTTGCTTGCAGAGAAGATGGGGTCGAGCGTGTGTCCTGCAAAGTGTGTTGGGGAGGTGACCAGTTGTTTGAGGTGGCGAGGTAGGGCTGAGGTGTTGAGGGTTGCTGAGGTTGTCCAGGTGGAATTTGAGGTCACCGGGGAAGATGTAGGCTGTTGAGGTGAGGGCGTGGTGTGCGATGAAGTTGGCTAGGGATTCGCTGAAAAGGGGGTGGGATCCGGGGGGGGGCTGTAAATGAGGAACCGCAGAGGGTGGAGTTCAGGTTGGTCTGGATCTGGAAGTGGAGGTGCTCCGTGAGCGGTCATCAGAGCTAGTTGTGAGGTGAAGGACGGGCCGGACTGGCCGTATCCAGCACCGGGCGTTTTGCCCCGGTGGGCCGCCAGGGTGGGGCTGGTTTTGAGCCCCTTGGAAGCCGTTTTTGTTACAGGGCTGTTGTTGCATTATAGCTGCAATATCAGCCCCTGTAACAAAATCGTCCGAAACCCACCCTGGCAAAAAGCTCGGCCGCACTCCCAAACCCCCAGGTGGCCGGCCGAGCACTTTGCCTGGGCAGGTTTTGGTGTGTTTTTGTGTACGATGGTGATGCCTCCTCCTGGTCGGTTGGCGCGGTCTTTGTGGATGATTTTCTATCTGTCGGGTAAGCCACACTTACTGCATCTAGCATCCACCTCAGAGCCATCCATAGACAGTTTACAGTGGTCTCCTATATTGGGGGCCAGCATTAGGAGATCATCTGCCGTGTAGTGAATGGTGTCAATTCTCACACGGACAGGGGTTCTGGCCCCCAGTGCCGCCCAGGCGGGGATGGGCTTGCCTTATATATGTGCATATTCTATATATCAGAGAGCTTTTGGGTGGCAGGAATATTACCCAGCACTTATAAACTCTCAGTTACTGGTCCCCACCAGTATATATATTCTAATACATAAAGCAAATTTTACTGAGTGTTTACCAACATATGACATTAATAATTTTCGTAGTATTTTCTTTTGTTATTCTTTATTCTTGTTTTCTCGATGTATCATGATTATACAGCAATACAGACTACAGCCAACACGTGTTATGATATTTATGTCTTGTGAGAGAAGCCTGAACATATAGAATTTCCAGCTCCGTAGGATCAAATTGTTCTTGAGCCTCTGACTTTTTATTGGAAAGCCTGAAATATCCCAACCACACAAAGTCGAGGTATAATTGGTTTGTCATAGGTGCGTGATGATTCAGGATGCAGAAAGGGCAGAGCATCTGGCAAAAGATTCTTCGAACGAGGAACATAGGTTATATGAACCAGTTTGGGTGGTTCTATTTCAAGTGTTTTCTCAGACTGCTCTTGGGCGAAGCCTTTGTGTAAAATAATGCTTCTCACAGCAGATAGCACTGTGGCTGTTTCCTAGTAGAAGTCTCCACAACATGGGCACAGTGAAGTGTGAGGTTTCTGTACCTGGCTGCCATCCGCTTTCCTAAATCAGTGATCAGGGACAGCCAAAAGGGCAGGTTTGACAAAGAAAACCTCATCACAAAAAAGAGAAACTGCAGTTCCACCCTACACCCTTACAATCTACAAAACGTCACTGCTCAGGAGGAACTAATCAAAAGCCCATTCCCAACAAAGTCTTTGTGGAATTTCTAAATGGTGGCCCTATCTCCATCTTCCTCTCGTGCCATTCTAAACCAGGGGTATCCAAAATGCATCTCAATGGCTTCAGTACTCAGACTAACACATACAGATTCTTACTACCATAGATGTATTACACATGTCCAACACACACCCCCACATTCAACATACACACAGGATGTCAGCGCAAAGTTCTGGATCTTACAAAACCACAGAATATGGCACAAGAGTGGGCAGTAAGCCTAGTCTCGTCGACACAGATTTTAAAAAAAAGTCTGGTCACACTAAGGATTAACAAAACATTGTGCTCTGCCATCACTGCTTGAATTGGTCAACACAGGATTGGGACAGTAGTCCTCCGTCCATTATGAGGGAGTGACGCTTTAGTGACGGGACAGGTCCTGGACCGTGCATTGCCAGGCGAGGTCAAGGCTCTGGGCACCCATTAGATTAGTGGGAAGAAAGGGCCAAATTAAAAACCAAGACACCAAATTGTAAGGCAGTCTGGAACCCAGGGCAATGGAACATGCCTGCATATATCTCGCTGGGGACATTCCCAGCCCAAAGTCCACAACTTAAATACACTCCTTCTTTGTGTCCTTGTTCTTTTTCCTTCACTGTTGAAAGGTCTCTAGCTGCTCCTATTTATAGTGGTTCCTCATGAAACAAAGAATCACTGTTAGTTTCTAATTTGCAAAGGGGGTAGATTAGGGAAGAGCCTGAAACCCCAACTCAAGACTTCCTCCTTTTCAAGACTTTCTTTTATTGTGCTTTTCTTGAGGTCTAAGTTAAGTTAACAGGATTATAACAATGAGTTCAGAAGATGAAGAGTGACAATTAATATGGTCTAACTCATCTTGATCTCTTCTATGAATACTTATGCTGAAATGTCATTTGAGTCCTCTCAGCCCAAGTAGACTTAGCTGCCAACTTACGAGTCCCGTCAGTCATGACATCTATTCTGCCTCGCTGGATTCCACAAAGAGAGTCCTCAGAGGAATGCTCAATATCGGGACATTCAAATATCTTCTTAAAAGCAAGTAGAAAGGTAGCATACCTCTCCAGATATGGATCACTAGTAGAAACTAAAGGTGTGGCCCAAGTCTTAGCAGATCCGGCAGAACAGCCAATTCGATATTCTACCTTTTCTCAGTCATGAGGAAACTGTGTAGGGCAAAAGACAAAATGCATAGTTGGGGAATCGAAAACTTCGCAAATTTCAAGGTATCCCCGAAAAGGCGCGGGATGCCAGAAGGGAGGCCTCGTATGCCAGTAGACCTTAATGCTGTTTTAAGGCCATATTTTCAATGCAGATTCGTTGTAACTCCTTAGCAAGGCCCTTGAAAGGATCCTTGGCTGAAGCAGACCTATACAATTGTGGGTGACACAACCGGACAAGAACAGGACACAATGAAGGCCTCTCTCGTTAAGTTCTTGATTAACTGATTAAAGGGAAACTCATCCATGTACATATGGTGCTACCCTGTACTTAAAGGTGCCATGTGTCTCCTTAACATAGTCCCGTTTAGAACGACAAAGCCACAAAGGGTAGAAAAAACTCCTTGGCAATATTGGTAGTTCTTAATTGAACAGGAAGAGGTTTACAGAAGAGCAAAGGTAAGTCCTCAAATATACATAGTAGAGAAAGAATGCAGCATTTACTGTTTCAGACAAGAGAATCCACTAGGGAACACAGTTGCAGAAAAAGAGCAAAAATCAGGGACAAAATTCATCTAAGATGTGCTGTTAACACAATGAACAATAAGGGATTCTGAAGCTTTGCAACATGTTTTCTCAGAGCAAAAGCTCCTTATATAAGCCAGGCAAGAAGTGACATCAGAAGAAAAGGGTTAGGCAGTAATCTTGGACAGGGAAACTCTAACAATACAAACTGGAATTACAGTAATTACCTTCCCTTGTTTAATGTGAATATCTACCTTCCTTCCCTGTGTACCCAACTATACTTATATGTTACAGCCTATCTATCCTTAATAAAACATGTCAATATTAGTAAAACATATCATTTTATGGTTTAAATATTTTACTGAAGCACATAATGTATACTCACCAATTATATTCAGCAATAACAAAGTCTGTAATTGACAATAATTCGTCCCCAGCTCAAAGAAACTTCTGTTCTTCAGTGCTGGCCCGTAAAGAGGGGGCGGGGCAAGTAAGATGGAAGTGCTCAGAAAAGAGAATAAACATTTCTAACTAATGACAATCTCAACTCCTTCCCCATATATTCCATCTCAGAGGAGGATCTCTGTACCACCGGTTTTTCAATGTGACCCTACTAGAGCAGAACCAAACAGTATTCTTTACGCTTCCTCAGCAAGCCCCTTCCTGTGAGGGCAGGGTTTTCAATGAGTTTTTTGCCGCCTCTAGCAAGATGTGCTTTTTATCCTTTGGATTCCTTTCCTTGACAATGCCATATAAGATTGGAAAAAAGGAGTCTTGTCTCTCCCAACAACACACTTATTTTCTTGACTGCTGCTCTCCAGTCTGTAGCGGTGCACTGTGATACCTCTGCCATGATGGTCCCTGGGTCGCCTCTGGGGCAAACTCTCTCCCCACCACAGGGTGTACCACTTCGTCTTCCATAATTAATGTTTTGCCAATTACTGTGCACAATTCCATTATATCTGCTACGATACCCAGTACTCTCATCTGGGTTCCTCTGTGGAGGTCCACTTAGTGGTCCTAGCGTCGAGCATTGTCATGACCTCAAACGCCCACAGCTTTTCCACGGTGTCCAACGAGCTCTGCATCTAGTTTTTGCAGGATCCCTGTCATTAACTCAATCTCTCTCTATGCCTACAACTCCCTGACCATCCCTGTCATTTTTCCTCCATTGATTTCACTGCGTGTTCAACATTGGTTGTTTGTGCAGCCATTTCTAAGTACATCACATTGATGGAAGATAACGGGGTTCACTCACTTCGTGTTAACTCCTTTTCTTCATCGCCCTCGGCCTGGGTTCCATTGTTGCCTTTAAGCCTTGGTCCACTCCTGGGGTTCAGAAAGTCTTAACTTCTTCATCTCCTCTCAGACATGGCTCTGAGTATGCTGAGAGAGGTTAATGTTCCTAATTGGCAGTCTTATGTGCCAGTTGATTCTTGACTGAAATAATACTGTGCTGCAGATGGGCCCTTTCTGTTACTTTATCTCACTCTTTTATGCTGAACCGACATCCGTTATGCCGCTACCTTGCATGTCTCCTGTAGTTTCCAAGTGTAGCTTGCCCCCCATAAACTGCCATGTTTCTCTTCTGGCTAAGACTCCCAACCGCTGCTCCCACAAATCACCACTCGACTCGGTATCAGACCCGGTTTTTCCTAGACGCACAGGATTTCTGTCTGTGCGCCTCTTAGCCTAGTTACTGTTATGGGCTGACAGCCCCTCCACCTCAAGCTCTTCTTGTAATGTTGGCCTTAAGGGGTTACCACCACCAGCATTGTCTCTAATTGAGACGCCACCAAAGTGCTGTTGTGCAGGTTGGCAGGGAAACAACGGTCTCAAATGTAACAATTAGTTGACCACAAGGTTCAACAAATTGTGGTCATCCACGAGGCACCGGCGTTGATTGCTATCCTTAGCCTGACGGCTCTTGCCCCCCCAGGGGGATGTGTGAGCAGGCGAGAGCCCTGGACCATTCACGGGAGCACACAGAGGGTGTCTTGGCAAATGGTTTGCCAGGCCTAAACCTTCCTTTTAAATACATATAAGGCACCCCTAGTGTAGGCCCTAACCAGCCCATAGGGCAGGGTGCAGTGTATTTCAAAAGCTAGACCTGTATTATAGAGTTTTTCCATGTCCTGGTAGTGCAAAACTCTTAAATTCACTTTTCACTACTGCAAAGCCTGCCTCTCCCGTAGGAGAACATTGAGTTACCTTACTACATTTAATAAGTGAAGACTTTCAATTGGGAGCAGGAAGGAATGTGGAGTCTGGTGTATAAAGAATTGTAATTTTAGATTCTAAGTCACAATTCTGAAAAATGCCCCTTTTAGTAAGTTGCAATTTTCTTGTCCAAACTATTTGGTGTCTTTATCCTGGCACATGACTAGGTGTAGCTAGCAGTTGGTCTTTTTGGATTACTCTTACAGTGAGATAAAGGGGTAATAGGTGCTGGCGAGGTAGGACATCTCTGACTTGATGGGGGGCACGGGGGGACAGAACTGTCACCTACCACACTTGCATATCACAAAGACTTTGCCTAGGCAAACTCACAAAGTTTTATTCTAGCAGTGGCATAGCAAAGGGGGGCAGGGGCAGTCTGCCCTGGGCGCACATGTTTTGGGGGTGGTGGCTTCCTCCCACCACTGGCTGACGCGGTGCCGTCTCCGAGAAGATCGCCAGCACCCTCCTCCCCCTGCTTTTACACACGGCCGCAGGTCTCCTAATGCAGGGGCCACCATGGGCAGCCATAGGTCTAGCTACGCCACTACATGCTAGTCTAGGGGAGGGAGCCTGGCTGCCTGCTTCCTGTTCTTGTCTGAGTCAGGAGCAGAGAAGACGCGGGACAAGGCCTCAAGGTAAGCCTTTTTTTTTTTTATTACCCCCCGTGCCCACCTCCCCTCCCCCATCCGCGAGCCATGCCGGCCGCAACTGTGCCAAGGCCTCCGGTTGCTACACTGGACTCTTCTGCTGCTGTGAGCTACCTGCTGAATCCAGCCTAACTACGTGGAATCATAACTCTAGGAAATCTCCTGGGTTTAGTTGGATGGCACCACATTCAAAGCCACAGGGACAGAACAAGCTTCTTCAACGATGCATTTTGAAGCAGGCCGCCAGACTATGAACCAGCACAACGCAGTTCGTCCTTGACACATCTCAAGCACAAGTCCTCGCAAGCCCCAGCGGCTTCTTCAACACTGACAGATCCAGAAGCCAACACCAACCCAGCACGACGCATCTCGCCCCTGGCATAATGCAGTAAAAGTCTCCACAAACCCCGCTGGCTTCCTTGACCACGACCCCGGACTCACATCGCAGCTCTTTGCCAACCCCGCTGCTGCATGATGCATCTCAATGCACACCTCACATCACAGCTCCTCGTCAGCAGTTCCTCGATGCCAGCGCACGCAGCTCGACGCAAGGACTTTGCATTTCGAAGCCCAGGTCCACAAGGTACTTGTCAGCGGACTGAACTCAGCCCTGTATTTGGCACACGTTCCATCGCGGTGGCCCTGAACTTATGAGTTGGACTCTGTCTACCGGGACAAGATAACCACGGTTGGCTCTTTTCTCATCTTAGGGTTTGATTTTCATAAAACCTTTAAAATTGCACATCTCTGGCTTTACAAACTGGAATTTTTAATAATTTATTAAAATGTACGTTCTTTTTTGTAAATTGATGTGGGATGATTTTTCTTGTGCTGTGTTTTCACGGTATTACTGTTTGAAGTGCTGCATAAATACTTTACAAATTGCCTCTAAATTAAGCCAGACTGCTTTTGGTCCAAGCTACCAGAGGGTTAAGCACGGGTTAATTTGGGGTTACTTGTGTCTTACCCTAACAGGAATTGTGGTTGTTGCTCGAGTAGGATTTCACCCCCTCAACCAATTTCCTACATCAAGCTATTCCCTTGCGGGGATCTGACCCTTCTGCTTGCCCAGAAATCATAACTGATGCCAGTGGGAAAGAGTTTGGAGCTATGCTTTCACAGATTACGGGATTGAGTGATGAATGTACCTAAACCTTTGCTTCACGCTCTCTTTGATTGAGCTGGTGTGTGTATGGGCAAGGGAGAAATTCAGGGAGTATGTGTGGGTTCCAGAATTCACACTTCGCACAGATCATAAACCACACCACTCACCAAGATATTCACTCAGTCCTTCCGACATATTGAAGGCCACGCGCTGCTGGAAGGTCTTTGAGACTTCTTGACTATAACTGTGTGGTTGAATATGTTCCTGGAACACAGGATAAGGTTGCAGATTTCCTGAGCAGGTCTCCTGAACCCATGGAAGAGCATGTGCAGAGTGAATAGGCCAGGTATTGTGAGGCTTCAGTGGGCAATATGAATCCAAGCACAATCTTGGAAGAGTGGCATGTGGACTATGATAGTGACCAGGCACTGAATAAGATTAAAGAATACACGCAAGTTGGGTGGCCAAAAAGGAGTGTGCTTTATGAGGATTGTAAAACATTTTGTAAGGTGTGGAGTGAGCGAACTTCAAATTAACGTGGCTTTCTCTTAAAAAGTGAACGGATAGTTCCACGCAGCACTTTGCGAATTGAAATTCAGAATTTGATACATGAAGGTCATCAAATCAAAATTGACTGCCAAGGGTTCATATTGATGGCCTATGCTTGACCTTTTTTTTTTTAGTTAAAACCAGTTTTGTCACAGTACAGATCATCATGTGAGGTCACATACAGAATTTATCGGGTGTGACATACAAGATACTGGTAAGAGTGAATGGTTCAGTACATAAGAAAAAGTACATTATATTAGAGCAGTTTCAAACTTCAGATCACAACAGCGGAGTCCCATCTTGCGTGTTTGTTTTTCCACCAGGTCTGTGTACTAGCTACTTGGTTAGCCTTATGTACGCGGTCTCTTGCCCCCTTCCCCTGGCTGCAATGTGTGTGGCCCAACAGATAGCAAGGATCGGGATGTATGAAAGGGCGGTCGCTCAAAATCAAGGAAAAGTAGCAAAGGTGACCGTCTATGGGCCAGTATATGATGTTGCTCTGCTTTTGTTCTGCTATGGCCTCTATGACCTCTAAATGTCCGGGAGAGCACCCTGGAGCATTTCCATCTCCCGCAGCACAGCCTCCCATGATGCTGCTATGGGGACCCTACGTAGTCATCTAGCTTCCTCTCTCCTCAGCACCACTGCCTTCGCTTTTCCCTACTGCAGCTCTGCCGCACACCAATGTTATATGCCCGGGATGGCGTGCGCCTTCCAATGCATTGCTATGGAATGGCGAGTGATGGGCATCGTCAGGTCTATGAATCAAGTAGTAACCTTTTGGGCTTTTTTCCTACTTATACAAACCCAGCACTGCCCCTTCCATGGTGTGCAAGTCTGTGCATCCCGTAACCGCCCTCCACAGTGTCTCAGCCACAGGGCAGCTCCAGAACATATGTGCCAGATAGGCATTTGGTGCACAACATCTGTGGCAGAGGGAGAGTTAAACATTTTGCGTAAAGTCGCAGGGGTGAGGTAGATTATATGCACAGTGTTGTGTTGGATGTGCTGAATGCCTTGTGTATGTCCAATTGACTAGTGTGTGTGTGTGTGTTTGTGTGTGTGTGTGTTGGGGTCTCTCGAATTATTGTGATGGGGGTTACTGGTTTCCCACTGCGCAGGAGCCATGCCAGTAGGTGGCCAGATTTGTCCTCTTCCGCGTGCATCCTTGCTTGGTACGCCCTAAAATCAAGATAGCGCAGCTGTTCTATTAAATGCACATGATGCTCCAATGCATTGGTTAATGCTTGTGCGCTGTGTGGTCTGCCCTAGCTGCCCACCCCAGGGCACCCAACGAAGCCTCGGTCTGCACTAGGTCTCTGTATGTTGGTACGTGTCTCTACCACTGCTCTGATGCAATGGCCTCTAATCACCACTTTCAGTGCCTCCCATTTGATTCGTCTGGAGGTAACTATGCCCTAATTCACTTCGATGTAGTGGGTTTTAACCGCCTGTGTCTCTTCTCTAAAGACCTGATAATTCAGCCTAGTCGGCTGCAATCTCCACGTGGGAACCAGAGGGCGTGGCAGTCTCCAAATGAGGTGCATCTGAAGCAGGTTGTGGTCAGAGAATGATTTCCCTAAATATTCTGCACCCGTGACCTGCATTGTGGAGTATTAAAGGAAGCGGACTAACCGCAAATGTAAGTCGCGTGGGGGTGAGTAGTAGGAGTATTTCCTGGTCCGTGAATTCAGGGCCCGCCAGCTATCATGAAGGGACCAGTGGCTGATCCACTGCTTGAGACAGGTGGCTATTAACACCACCAGAGAGACTGGAAATGGGAATGTGTGCGGTCTAGCCGTAGATCGAGAACACAAATGAAGCCCTCTCCAAATATCCAGGAAATATGGGCCCACCGGGTAAGGGAAAGGCACATCAGGAAAGCTGGCTGTGCTGTATTCGGTGCATATATGCTTCCCAATGGTATAGGTCGACCATTCAGCTGGCCCTTCACTACGACAAAATGCCCCTCCGGGCTGGCATCCACAGTGATATCTCGGAAATGCACCTCTGGCCAGATCCATATGTGCACCACCTTGCAAATCCCAAATATGTAGTACTAAAGCATTGCCCCCGCCACCACTTTTGTAGTCTACTCTCCTCCCCTTTTTCTACATGGGTTTCCTGGAGTAACGCTATCTGCGCTCCGCACCTACTCACATACTGTTGCACTGCATGTCGCTTATGCAATGACCCCTTTCCCCGGACGTTCTAGGTTATTACTCCTATGTTAGCCATTTGGAACTGTGGAGCATGTAACGGGGAGGGGGAAGAGCGGTCAAGCCCGTACGTGAATGAAAAGGGTAAGGAGGGCATCCCATAGTTTGCACGCGCATGTCATTCCCTGAGGGGTATCCCCATGGTTAACCAGTCCCTCTCTCTGTGTGATCTGTGTAACTTAAACTGGTGATAATCCCTTAAACTCCCAATTCAGGGGGTCCCCAACAGGGTGACTACCCAAACAGTTAATGAAACGTCACATAATTAGGAAGCACTGAGTCACTCGCACATGGATCAGCATTGACTCCATAGAGAGTTTTTTTGGGAGGGGGCTGTCTGTGTGGCCTTATAGACTTTAGCCCCAGCTGAGAAGGGCTACAGGAACTAGACTAGGAAAGGGTGAAAGAAGAAAACAGACCCATTTCTAGTTTGCAATAACATATAACTTAGCACACGACTGTCTTCAGGAAACTGTACTTGATCATCACCTCCATCTTCCGCCATAGCATTGTGGTCTGTTAGCCAAGGCAGGACCACAGGCACTGCAGTGTGAAGTCGTTGAGTAGGGAGGTGAGGCAGCATTTTCTGCTTTAGATGTCAGGAGTAGGAGTCTGTTGTCCGCTGAACTTTACGTTATCACATGAGACAGTCGTTCTTAGATCATGCTGCCAGCTGTCTGCGGAGTAACTTCTGGGAGGACGAATGATGTAGTGCTACTCCGTGAGTCCACTTCTGAGAGGGTGTCTTCATCGGCTTGCGATGGTGGGGAGTGGCACTCAGCTCACCAAGAAGTGACTGTAGAAATTGCCAGGGACTGATCCTCCTATGTGTGTTCCAGTGGGGGTGCTATTTATTTGCATGGGTTTGCAACCCAGAACACTTCACCAGCCTCTCCGCCCTTGCATGTCCGCTCGGGACCTTTCTGATGGGGACAGCGGAGCTCCCGTTTCAAACCGGCACTTATCCACCCAATCCCAAGCATCTTAGGGTTCTGTGGAGATGTTACTAGGGTTAGTCGCCATCACCTTCAGTTTGGCTCGGAGTAGTATGGAGTACTTCAGGCCGAGCAGCCAGAGTTTACGCTTTACGCCCATACGAGGTTCGACAGTGTTGAACTGCTAGACCCAAAGTATGAGAGGCAACGCAAAAATAAAATAGCTGGTATACTGTGATATTACAGAATTAGCGTAATACACAAAGAGCTAAGCAGTTTTTCAAATTTCTTCTTTATTGTGATGGTGTTGTTATATCCACAGCCAACGTAGTAACGAAGCACCGTCGTGTCCGATCCGACACGACGGTGCTTCGTTACTACGTTATCGACTCCTGTGAACTGCTTGACATTACGCTCCGAATGTACTCAGGTTTTGTTCACTGCTGGAACAATACAGCTTGGACTATTCTGAATTATTGTTGCTTTGGATAATTTTTCATCGCCTACGCTTGTCTACCGGCAATATAACTCGATTCTTGCATATTGGGAACTTTCCACATTACTACAACTCAACAATCGTGTTCTACTAAGTTCGACAGCTTGATTCGTTGCCCTGAAGAAGCCCATGTTTGGGCGAAACGCGTTGGCTGTGGATATAACAACACCATCACAATAAAGAAGAAATTTGAAAAACTGCTTAGCTCTTTGTGTATTACGCTAATTCTGTAATATCACAGTATACCAGCTATTTTATTTTTGCGTTGCCTCTCATACTTTGGGTCTATCATTATTGTTTATAGTCTTTCAAGCGGCTGACTATTTGAGGTGGGCAACGCACACACTACTCGTAAGTGACTTGTTCAGGCAGTGCGAATGTGCTCAAACCCAGCTGCTTACTTCTTATATATCTCAGTGTTGAACTGCCACAATATAATCCAGGAAGAGATATATTCATGTGTTGTCGTATAGGATTGGGTCAGCTGAGCGGGTCGCCTATAGCATGGCTTCCTTGCCCTGATAGTTCATCACTCGGCCTGTGCTAGACGTTCAGATGTTTGTTTGCGATTGTATTCTTTGCGACAATGAAGAGAAGTCAAAAGTTGTTGAGGCCACTACTTTTTCCAATGGAATGTCCTGAGGGTCCAGGGGAGTTTCTGTTCATTGATTTTTTAGGACCAATTTTAGATTTCTATGGTACACTTAATTAAGTGGAGGTGTTAACTGATGTGGTTTCAAAGTGGCCAGAGGTGGAAATTTTTACTAAAAATTGATTCCAAAGATGTCATTTCTTTTTGGGAGATGATTTCCTTAGAGAAGCGATTCCGAAAATGTTGCTGACCAACAACGGTCCACAAATTGTGTCTGATTGCATGAAGGATTTTTTTTTTTACTAGAAATGGCATTAAAGCCAGGTATTCTTTATTTTATCATCCTGGCAGTAATGGAGCTGTGGAACGCTTCAACAGAGTGATTATTGCAATGAACAAATTGCTATTGGTATTGCAGTTAATTGGTAAATAGAGCTCAACAAATTGGTGTGGGCTTACAGAATCACTCCTGCGCTTACTGGTTACAGTCCCTCCAAAGTACGCAGAGGTAGGGAACGATTTACTAAGGATAACCCTGCTTGGTTGTCTGGTGCTCAGGAGTGGACACCTGCAGTGGTATTGAACAAAATTGAAAAAGTGCAGTCGATCTACAAGGAATACTATGATCGTAAAGATGCCGTGAGGAATGTTGATTCGGAGTAGGGTGACTCAATTTGTGTTAAAAAGAACCTGTCAGTACCAGGAAGGGAAAGAGTAAGTTCAGGAAAAAACTTTGCAGAACCAAACTTTGCCTAATGCTGCAAAGTTGAGCAATTAATAAGTGTGACGCCTTAGCAAGTGTAGCAAACTTCTCCTGTGGAAGGTAGAGTGTTGAACATTTGGTTCCTTAGGTGATTCTTTGTTGTGGGATGATATGGATTGCTTGGACAAAGTGAGAGTACCGCATTGGACCCGGTTTGGATGTGGAGGATTCCAACCACAACTCTGCTCCACCCACGAGGCGAGAGTCACCATGGAGAATTCCAACCACAACTCTGCTCCACCCACGAGGCGAGAGCCACCATGGAGTATTCCAACCACAACTCTGCTCCACCCACGAGGCGAGAGTCACCATGGAGAATTCCAACCACAACTCTGCTCCACCCACTAGGTGAGAGCCACCATGGAGAATTCCAACCACAACTCTGCTCCACCCACGAGGCGAGAGTCACCATGGAGAATTCCAGCCACAACTCTGCTCCACCCAAGAGGCGAGAGCCACCATGGAGAATTCCAACCACAACTCTGCTCCACCCACGAGGCGAGAGTCACCATGGAGAATTCCAACCACAACTCTGCTCCACCCATGAGGCGAGAGTCACCATGGTCGACTCCAACCACATTTATATTGTACCCATGAGTGGTAGTAGGAGTGATAGGACGGTAGAGTGACAGGGTAAACTGAAGGGCTTTGTCGGAGATTACTGTGTTTGTCTTCATCTTTTTCATTTTAGTGAACATTGCCAACTACTGTCATTGGTTGTTTTGTCTATTTTGCGCTATATTTCCTGTAGACGGTATTGTTAGCATTTCATTAGTATTGTGTACTTTCTGTGTTGCATTAAGGGGGTAAGTGTAGCACGGATGTCCTTGTGCAGTGCTCTGCACTAGGTAATGGTAGGTGGGAATGCAGGGGTTATACTTGTTACGGTTCAGACTGGAGTTGGACGCATCTTGCCTCCTTCCTGAATAAGCTGTTCACTCGAACCAATTCTTGTTGCCTACGTTATATGCGAAAGGACCCTTCTGGGTAAGTCCATGCACACGAGGGCCTGCTGGCCCCTGGTCTGCTGATACCGGCCAGATGACTACATCACACCGGAGGAGTCCCTGCGCCGTCCAAAAGAGGTCTCGCTCAGAAGCAAAGGCTGCCAACCTCTGCCCGCCCCTGCTGCCAAGCACCTATTGTCACGTCCGGCGCCATGAGCCAGCCACACTTTGTATGATGGACTCGTAGGTGCATACCTATAATGGAGAAAATTAAACCCCCTTCCTGAAAATTCACAGTTTGGGGGGGGGGGGAGGGGGTAAGGGTCAGGATTGGTTAAAGGGGCGCCGGCTTAGCAACTTCGAATGCCCATTCAAGAAGTAAGAAAAAAATCTCACATTCTTGTTTTGTATAAAAACCGCATCATCGCTCCACTCTCTCGCATGCGGGTACAAATGCAATTCTTGCAAATTAATGTGTGGTGTGAATGGAGTTGAAGCAGCCTCTCTGATTGGAGTCCTCAAAGCTGCCAACAGTGCCGTTGAGTGGCGCTCCTGGGGTGAGATCTGGATTCCAGCCACGCACCCGGCATTGTGGCAATACTCGAGCAAGGCTTTCTTAGCAGGAGCTATTCCGAGAGTTCATGGTTTGCATGCCAACTCTGTCTCACAGAAAACGAGCGGAATGTACTAACGACGCCGAGTCTCCGAGCCTAAAATATGCACGGAACAGGAGCAAAGAGATAATGTGCAAAAGTTGTGATACAATAGTTGCGCTCGGTCGAGCTGATATGAAAACAATGGCGCTGATTATTAAACAGCAGAGGCCCGGACAGCTGAGCTCGAACGTGCCCAATAAACGGATGTTTCCAGGGGCCATTCAGCGTGGGAGGGAGAGACAATGGACGTCTGTCATAAATGAGTCATTGTGTGAGAGCAGTCAAAACACATTACATCAAAAGCGCCTGGATAATTCCTCAGCGAGGGCCACACACCGGAAATGGGAACCCAACAGGACTTTACCAAAGTATTGTGCAAGACCCTGGAGTGCTGTGACCGCTGCCCCTTGGAGCTCGTGAGTGGACAAACATGAGCAGTCCGTTATATAAACGCCAGTGAAATGTAGGTCATGGGGCTACAAAATGGCTTGCAACATGGTAATTGCCGTTTGGGTTGCTTTATTCCATATTAGTATAGACACACACATGGGGCTTGTCCCTCATAAGACCACTTATTTCAGTGTATCGAGGATATGATGTAATGATTCAGCTAGTGTTGTAATGTGTATATATATATATTACCTACTGGCGGTCGCCAGTAGGTAGTTATAGTTAGGACCACGTTTCCATAGGAAAACCTCAACATTCTATTTTGAATAACTTTGGCGCCGGTTGACGAATCCTCGCGAATTTCTCAAAATAGGTGGGGCGCTACGCTCCGCTCCTACCCTGAAAGTCTCGGGGGGATCCGTCAAGCGGGGGCTGAGATAAAAGGGGGGTCCCAAAACGCGTTTTTCCCATGCATTTTTCCATAGGACCTTTAGAACGAGCTACAGCCCGAACGGCTGAACAGAATTACTCAAAATTTGGCAGAGAGGTAGTCCCTAGGTCAAGGAAGTGCCTTTTGTAGGTTTGGTGTAAATCTGTTCAGTAGATTCTGAGAAAATAGCCTTTAAATCAATATATATATCTGAGCCCGCTTACGGTACGCTTACCGTACGCTTACGGTAAGCGTACGGCGGCGTGCGCGAGCGCGATTCTGATTGGCTGTTAGATCTTAGTAAACATTCGAATCGGCCGAAACCAGGAAGCGGCGGCCGCCATTTTGTGTATTTCACTCTGAAAAAAAAGAGTGAAAACAAGGAAAGGGGGCAATGAGGAGAGTTACAGACCCCCTAACATTTGTAAGGGGGTCAAAGAAGGACAGAAAAGTACAAAAAAAACATTTACGCGTACGGTAAGCTTACGGTAAGCGTACGGTAAAAAAATAAAAATAGATAAATGAAAAGCAGATTTAAGAGTTTAGATATTAGGGGGCTCTAAAAAGAGCCGTTGTGTTTTTGAAGTGATTTTTTAGTGGTACCTACAAGTAAGTACCGATGCAGAGTCTAAGGTTCAAGAGGAAGACTCTGTTCCCTTCATCATTGAAGTGCACACCATCTCCTCTATAAATGTCTTGCATGTCATAACGCAAGTTGTTGTGGTAAATGGCACCCATACCATAGTCACGGAGGAAAGCAGAAACAGATTTGTTGACGTGCTTTCTTGCTTTGTCAATCTGTGGACAGAAATGATTGGACCAGTTCCATTTTTGCCTTTGGCATATGTTGGAAAACACAAAGGCAGTTTTAGGGAAAAGTGTAAACAGTTGTGCAAAGGTGTCCTTCATAAGCATTTCCAGACCTACCCCAGTCAAAGTGCCTAGGTCATTGCCACCACAGTGCACTATTATGAGGTCAGGGTGTTGGATTTGAATGAAGGATTTCACCAATGGCATCAATTGGTGCCACTTTAACCCTCTCTGACCAATCCATTTAATGTCTACATTTGGCAAAGCAAGGTCTCTCACCATATCTGTTTTCTCTGCAAACTTTTCACTCCAGAAGACATAGCTGTGCCCTACAATCCACACTGTGAACATCTTTAAAGGAGAACTGGATGCACTCAGGAGGTGTCTTTCAGTAGAATGGCAATATGAAAAGAAAGACAGTTTGGAAATGGAGGCATACATATTTTTTTAAAACAAAAAGAACTGATTGGCTGTTTCATACCATTCTAGAATAAAAACTAGGCTGTATGTGAAAATTAATAGAAGCATGTTTTGTATTGGTACAAAAAAATGTGTAACCAAAGAACAGTACTATGGATTTGCTGTAAGGTTTGAAAAGTCAAGCACTCTTGCTCTGTGGAATTGAAACATTGTGTGTCGAACTTCTGACCTAACTGCACACAGCAGTGTTCCATGAGCTGTTGCTATGGTAGCAGGCAGAAGTCAGGTTGGGGGAAGGGTACTAGGCAGAAGTCAAGTTGGGGGCAGGGTACTTTTGGAAAAGGGTTGGTTTTCAACCAATAGAAATGTGTGATTACATTTGAAAAAAAGGGGGAAGCACTGAGATTTGAAACTTACATGTATATGTGTGGAAAAATAGAGGGAAAGTTTGTCATTATCTGGTTCTGCTGAGAGGAGAGAGGTGAACACAACAGAGATCCTGGCTCTGATAATCTGCTGTTTGAGTGTCACATTTCTTTCACAACTAACTAATTTTAAAGGTGAGTTTAGAGTTTGAGAGGGGATGTATGTGGTAACTTAAGAAATGAATAATAGAAATGGGAATTGTTTTTGTTGTAGTTACACATGGTGGTTTCATAATGTGACAGTGTGTAAAAGTGATTTACACTTGCCCCGAAAAAAAAAAGAGCAGTAAGTGTGCTTTCAAATTGGCAAAGAAATTTCGTTTTGGGACTAATGTGAAAACATGACTCTGTGTGCATAGAAGAATTATAGGCAGAGATTTATTGCGTCTTGCTCTGGTGATTTCACAGTTGCATTAGATGGAAAGGGGGAGCGAATTTTTTGGGGAAGAAGCAGAGGCTTAGCACACACCCATGTGCTTGCCATGTATAGTCATGCACAGTATTTAGAAGCCAGTGGGGTTTTCAGGTTTAAGTCTGTAATGCAAATACATTCAGCATCACTAAGGCTGGTTGCCCTTGGTGGAGTGTAGGCAGTCACAGAGAATGCACATGGTGGTGGTCTGAAAAAAAAACAGCTTGGACACGTGCAATTAAATAAATCAAAAATAGTGGTTTCAATAATGTGTCAGTCTGTAAAAGTGATTTCAAATTGTAAAAAGAGATTTTCACTTGGCCCGAAAAAAAAAGAGCAGTAAGTGTGCTTTCAAATTGGCAAAGAAATTTCGTTTTGGGACTAATGTGAAAACATGACTCTGTGTGCATAGAAGAATTATAGGCAGAGATTTATTGCGTCTTGCTCTGGTGATTTCACAGTTGCATTAGATGGAAAGGGGGAGCGAATTTTTTGGGGAAGAAGCAGAGGTTTAGCACACACCCATGTGCTTGCCATGTATAGTCATGCACAGTATTTAGAAGCCACTGGGGTTTTCAGGTTTAAGTCTGTAATGCAAATACATTCAGCATCACTAAGGCTGGTTGCCCTTGCTGGAGTGTAGGCAGACACAGAGAATACACATGGTGTTGGTCTGAAAAAAAAACAGCTTGGACACGTGCAATTAAATAAATCAAAAATAGTGGTTTCATAATGTGTCAGTCTGTAAAAGTGATTTCAAATTGTAAAAAGAGATTTTCACTTGGCCCTAAAAAAAAAGAGCAGTAAGTGTGCTTTCAAATTGGCAAAGAAATTTCGTTTTAGGACTAATGTGAAAACATGACTCTGTGTGCATAGAGGAATTATAGGCAGAGATTTAATGCGTCTTGCTCTGGTGATTTCACAGTTGCATTAGATGGAAAGGGGGAGCGAATTTTTTGGGGAAGAAGCAGAGGCTTAGCACACACCCATGTGCTTGCCATGTATAGTCATGCACAGTATTTAGAAGCCAGTGGGGTTTTCAGGTTTAAGTCTGTAATGCAAATACATTCAGCATCACTAAGGCTGGTTGCCCTTGGTGGAGTGTAGGCAGTCACAGAGAATGCACATGGTGGTGGTCTGAAAAAAAAACAGTTTGTACATGTGCAATTAAATAAATCAAAAATAGTGGTTTCATAATGTGTCAGTCTGTAAAAGTGATTTCAAATTGTAAAAAGAGATTTTCACTTGGCCCTAAAAAAAAAGAGCAGTAAGTGTGCTTTCAAATTGGCAAAGAAATTTCGTTTTAGGACTAATGTGAAAACATGACTCTGTGTGCATAGAGGAATTATAGGCAGAGATTTATTGCGTCTTGCTCTGGTGATTTCACAGTTGCATTAGATGGAAAGGGGGAGCGAATTTTTGGGGGAAGAAGCAGAGGCTTAGCACACACCCATGTGCTTGCCATGTATAGTCATGCACAGTATTTAGAAGCCAGTGGGGTTTTCAGGTTTAAGTCTGTAATGCAAATACATTCAGCATCACTAAGGCTGGTTGCCCTTGGTGGAGTGTAGGCAGTCACAGAGAATGCACATGGTGGTGGTCTGAAAAAAAAACAGTTTGTACACGTGCAATTAAATAAATCAAAAATAGTGGTTTCATAATGTGTCAGTCTGTAAAAGTGATTTCAAATTGTAAAAAGAGATTTTCACTTGGCCCTAAAAAAAAAGAGCAGTAAGTGTGCTTTCAAATTGGCAAAGAAATTTCGTTTTAGGACTAATGTGAAAACATGACTCTGTGTGCATAGAGGAATTATAGGCAGAGATTTATTGCGTCTTGCTCTGGTGATTTCACAGTTGCATTAGATGGAAAGGGGGAGCGAATTTTTGGGGGAAGAAGCAGAGGCTTAGCACACACCCATGTGCTTGCCGTGTATAGTCATGCACAGTATTTAGAAGCCAGTGGGGTTTTCAGGTTTAAGTCTGTAATGCAAATACATTCAGCATCACTAAGGCTGGTTGCCCTTGGTGGAGTGTAGGCAGTCACAGAGAATGCACATGGTGGTGGTCTGAAAAAACAGCTTGGACATGTGCATTTAAATAAAAGAAAAAAAAGTGGTTTCATAATGTGTCAGTCTGTAAAAGTGATTTCAAATTGTAAAAAGAGATTTTCACTTGGCCCGAAAAAAAAAGAGCAGTAAGTGTGCTTTCAAATTGGCAAAGAAATTTCGTTTTAGGACTAATGTGAAAACATGACTCTGTGTGCATAGAGGAATTATAGGCAGAGATTTATTGCGTCTTGCTCTGGTGATTTCACAGTTGCATTAGATGGAAAGGGGGAGCGAATTTTTGGGGGAAGAAGCAGAGGCTTAGCACACACCCATGTGCTTGCCGTGTATAGTCATGCACAGTATTTAGAAGCCAGTGGGGTTTTCAGGTTTAAGTCTGTAATGCAAATACATTCAGCATCACTAAGGCTGGTTGCCCTTGCTGGAGTGTAGGCAGACACAGAGAATACACATGGTGGTGGTCTGAAAAAAAAACAGCTTGGACACGTGCAATTAAATAAATCAAAAATAGTGGTTTCATAATGTGTCAGTCTGTAAAAGTAATTTCAAATTGTAAAAAGAGATTTTCACTTGGCCCGAAAAAAAAAGAGCAGTAAGTGTGCTTTCAAATTGGCAAAGAAATTTCGTTTTGGGACTAATGTGAAAACATGACTCTGTGTGCATAGAAGAATTATAGGCAGAGATTTATTGCGTCTTGCTCTGGTGATTTCACAGTTGCATTAGATGGAAAGGGGGAGCGAATTTTTTGGGGAAGAAGCAGAGGCTTAGCACACACCCATGTGCTTGCCATGTATAGTCATGCACAGTATTTAGAAGCCACTGGGGTTTTCAGGTTTAAGTCTGTAATGCAAATACATTCAGCATCACTAAGGCTGGTTGCCCTTGCTGGAGTGTAGGCAGACACAGAGAATACACATGGTGTTGGTCTGAAAAAAAAACAGCTTGGACACGTGCAATTAAATAAATCAAAAATAGTGGTTTCATAATGTGTCAGTCTGTAAAAGTGATTTCAAATTGTAAAAAGAGATTTTCACTCGGCCCGAAAAAAAAAGAGCAGTAAGTGTGCTTTCAAAATGGCAAAGAAATTTCGTTTTGGGACTAATGTGAAAACATGACTCTGTGTGCATAGAGGAATTATAGGCAGAGATTTATTGCGTCTTGCTCTGGTGATTTCACAGTTGCATTAGATGGAAAGGGGGAGCGAATTTTTTGGGGAAGAAGCAGAGGCTTAGCACACACCCATGTGCTTGCCATGTATAGTCATGCACAGTATTTAGAAGCCACTGGGGTTTTCAGGTTTAAGTCTGTAATGCAAATACATTCAGCATCACTAAGACTGGTTGCCCTTGCTGGAGTGTAGGCAGACACAGAGAATACACATGGTGTTGGTCTGAAAAAAAAACAGCTTGGACACGTGCAATTAAATAAATCAAAAATAGTGGTTTCATAATGTGTCAGTCTGTAAAAGTGATTTCAAATTGTAAAAAGAGATTTTCACTTGGCCCTAAAAAAAAAGAGCAGTAAGTGTGCTTTCAAATTGGCAAAGAAATTTCGTTTTAGGACTAATGTGAAAACATGACTCTGTGTGCATAGAGGAATTATAGGCAGAGATTTATTGCGTCTTGCTCTGGTGATTTCACAGTTGAATTAGATGGAAAGGGGGAGTGAATTTTTTGGGGAAGAAGCAGAGGCTTAGCACACACCCATGTGCTTGCCATGTATAGTCATGCACAGTATTTAGAAGCCAGTGGGGTTTTCAGGTTTAAGTCTGTAATGCAAATACATTCAGCATCACTAAGGCTGGTTGCCCTTGGTGGAGTGTAGGCAGTCACAGAGAATGCACATGGTGGTGGTCTGAAAAAAAAACAGTTTGTACACGTGCAATTAAATAAATCAAAAATAGTGGTTTCATAATGTGTCAGTCTGTAAAAGTGATTTCAAATTGTAAAAAGAGATTTTCACTTGGCCCTAAAAAAAAAGAGCAGTAAGTGTGCTTTCAAATTGGCAAAGAAATTTCGTTTTAGGACTAATGTGAAAACATGACTCTGTGTGCATAGAGGAATTATAGGCAGAGATTTATTGCGTCTTGCTCTGGTGATTTCACAGTTGCATTAGATGGAAAGGGGGAGCGAATTTTTGGGGGAAGAAGCAGAGGCTTAGCACACACCCATGTGCTTGCCATGTATAGTCATGCACAGTATTTAGAAGCCAGTGGGGTTTTCAGGTTTAAGTCTGTAATGCAAATACATTCAGCATCACTAAGGCTGGTTGCCCTTGGTGGAGTGTAGGCAGTCACAGAGAATGCACATGGTGGTGGTCTGAAAAAACAGCTTGGACATGTGCATTTAAATAAAAGAAAAAAAAGTGGTTTCATAATGTGTCAGTCTGTAAAAGTGATTTCAAATTGTAAAAAGAGATTTTCACTTGGCCCGAAAAAAAAAGAGCAGTAAGTGTGCTTTCAAATTGGCAAAGAAATTTCGTTTTGGGACTAATGTGAAAACATGACTCTGTGTGCATAGAGGAATTATAGGCAGAGATTTATTGCGTCTTGCTCTGGTGATTTCACAGTTGCATTAGATGGAAAGGGGGAGCGAATTTTTGGGGGAAGAAGCAGAGGCTTAGCACACACCCATGTGCTTGCCGTGTATAGTCATGCACAGTATTTAGAAGCCAGTGGGGTTTTCAGGTTTAAGTCTGTAATGCAAATACATTCAGCATCACTAAGGCTGGTTGCCCTTGCTGGAGTGTAGGCAGACACAGAGAATACACATGGTGGTGGTCTGAAAAAAAAACAGCTTGGACATGTGCAATTAAATAAATTTTTAAAAAAGGTTTCATAATGTGTCAGTCTGTAAAAGTGATTTTCACTCGGCCCGAAAAAAAAAGAGCAGTAAGTGTGCTTTCAAAATGGCAAAGAAATTTCGTTTTGGGACTAATGTGAAAACATGACTCTGTGTGCATAGAGGAATTATAGGCAGAGATTTATTACGTCTTGCTCTGGTGATTTCACAGTTGCATTAGATGGAAAGGGGGAGCGAATTTTTTGGGGAAGAAGCAGAGGCTTAGCACACACCCATGTGCTTGCCATGTATAGTCATGCACAGTATTTAGAAGCCAGTGAGGTTTTCAGGTTTAAGTCTGTAATGCAAATACATTCAGCATCACTAAGGCTGGTTGCCCTTGCTGGAGTGTAGGCAGACACAGAGAATACACATGGTGGTGGTCTGAAAAAAAAACAGCTTGGACATGTGCAATTAAATAAATTTTTAAAAAAGGTTTCATAATGTGTCAGTCTGTAAAAGTGATTTTCACTCGGCCCGAAAAAAAAAGAGCAGTAAGTGTGCTTTCAAAATGGCAAAGAAATTTCGTTTTGGGACTAATGTGAAAACATGACTCTGTGTGCATAGAGGAATTATAGGCAGAGATTTATTGCGTCTTGCTCTGGTGATTTCACAGTTGCATTAGATGGAAAGGGGGAGCGAATTTTTGGGGGAAGAAGCAGAGTCTTAGCACACACCCATGTGCTTGCCGTGTATAGTCATGCAAAGTATTTACAAGCGAGTGGGGTTTTCAGGTTTCAGTCTGTAATGCAAATACATTGAGCTTCACTAAGGCTGGTTGCCCTTGCTGGAGTGTAGCACTGTGGACATGGGCTTTTTAAAAAATCTGAAAAGTGGTTTCATAATGTGACAGTTTGTAAAAGAGATTTTCACTTGCCCAAAAAAAAGAGCAGTTTGTGTGCATTCAAATTGGCAAAGAAATTTTGTTTTATGACTATTGTGAAAACAAATGTAGTAATATATTTAAATACAATAAAGGATTTTTTTTTTAGTTTTTTTCAGGTATTGCTGAAGAACAGTGAACAAAATTTAAGATGCCTACAAAATCTCGAGCTCAAAAAACGCTAAAAAAAAAACTATATTTGAAGACAACTGGAGGACCAAAGTTAGTAGAAGATGCTCATGTTGGGAAAAAGAAAAAATCTTCTGGTAAGCAGAAAAAACAATTTCTTAACAAAATATTCAAAACAAAGAAAAATGTACAAAATGTCTGTCCTCGGAAAAATGTAACAAAACATAGAGAACAGCAAAAAATTGAGAATTTAGTTAATGCAGATATACCTTCTGCAATTGAAAAGTTTAACATAAACAGAAAAACAGCGTTTAAAGAGATACGTAGAAAAATGTTTCAGAGAAGAGTTATGTCCAATTTGATAAAGGATGTAAAGAAATATAAGCAAAAGGCAAAATATTACAAGAGAAAAAAAGAAATTGAAGCCATTGCAGCAAAAGCATTAGAATTAAAAAGGAAACTATTCATATTAATTTTGAATAGGATGCGTACATTAGATAAAATGGTTAATGTACTGAAATCACAAAGCAAAAGCAAAAGAGTAGTGAACAGAACAAACTTTTGTAAAGTGTTTTTAGGAAAGTGGATGCATAGTTCAAGTAGTGAACCTTTTTTTAATGAAGAGAGCTATTTTCAAAGTAATAGTTTGCTGCATGCAGTTGACACCAGAGGTCGTTCATACGAAGTAAAAAATGGTTGCATAATGGAGAAGGAGATAATGGTTCCAAGAGATGAGGTACAAGTGATGGCAGATGAGGCAATGGGGAGACGTCCTAAAGCCCCAGTGTACACTTGGAATTGTAGTAGTATTTGCACTGTGCGTCAGGAATCTATTGACAGATTTCGAGAGTTTCTAAGAGAATATAGTAAAAAAAGTGTAAAACAAAAGATTAAGGTGCTTCAAAGTCTGGATCCATGCAGAGTGAGAGAGAATACTGGTTTGCAGGGTCATTCTCTTGCTTGTCTATCTAGAAAAGTGTGCAATAGTGTTTTCCATCATTTTAGGATGCTGGCTGTTCATCATACTGAAATGAGAAAGTTTGTGAGACGGTTGTATTTTGCCAAAAGTCCAGCAATAAAGTTAAATGAATTGAATAGGGCTCTGTTCCGAGGAACGGTATCAGATGTAGAGAAGGTTGTTGATGAAATTCAGTTTTGTTACTTTGGTCCTGAACAAAACAGTGCAGAGAAGGACACAGTAAATGAGGCAGAAGTGGAAGAGAATGTAGAACCCTCTGTAAGTAACACATTTAATGATCACATAACAAAATTTGCAATAGTCTCTAATGAAAGACCAAATGTTACTTGTATTTGTTGCCGCAGAACTCATTATAGAAAACAAACTAGGAATGTTGATCTCTACAGAAAGAGTGAAAATGAAGATAATTATAAGTGGATGGATTTTGCCACATATATATTTCTTGAAAATTGTTTTGAATTGGGTGAAGATCAGCGTATTTGTAAATACTGTTACAACAAGTTAGAGGAAAATAGAATGCCGACCAGAGCTGTACATAATAATTTAGAATTGGATGCTATTCCTGCTGAACTTTCTGAATTAAATACATATGAGTCTATACTCATTCAATGTGTTCATCCGTTCCAGACCATAGTACGTATGGAGCCCAAAACTGGTAAATTACCTCCTTCAGATTTACTGAGAGGTTTAAAAGGTAGAGTGGTGTATTTGCCCTTGGATTTGAAAAAAAATATGGAAACTATTGATGCGGATACTTTGGAAACTGAACCATTAATTATTCTGGTTAATGGTGTACCTACAAAGAATAAGAAGATTTGGCAGGAGCTGGTAGATGTGCGGAAAGTACAAAGAGCAAATTTGTATTTGAAAAAAAATAACAAATGGTATGAATCAATTTATATAGAAGAAGAAGAAGAAGAAGAAGATTTTCAAGAACACACAGAAACACCAACTGGACAAATTGAAAAAGTGGACAAGTCAAAGGAAGAAGAAATTTATGAACATTTTAGCATACATCCTCTCCATTCGAAAGAAGTTATGGGAGACAATATTGATCTCTTTCAGATGAAGAAAGCAAAAGGAAATCCCGTGAGTGTATGGGAGGAGAGCTTGGAAGCTCGATGTTTTCCCCAGCTGTTTCCTAAAGGAAAAGGAGGACGATACGATGAACGTCCAGAACAGATTCCAGCTTCAGAGTATCGGACTACAAGACTATATGCTGAAGATCCCAGATTTCGACAAAGTATTCCTTATTTGTTCCATCTTTTATTTGAAAGCGACTTGTCTGCACTGTCTTATGCAGTAAATCACATTTTAAAAAGTGGAGTACATTTACAAAATGTGTCTGCTAAGGATTTTATGGAGAAAGTGCAGCACCGAGATGATCATTTGGAAACACAACTGATCAATCTGATGGCTTGTCAGCGTGGGACAAATGAATATTGGTACCGACGCCATGGTGAACTAAAATGCATGTTACGCAATTTAGGAACACCAACATGGTTCCTTACCCTAAGCTGTGCCGAGTACGCTTGGGATGATTTACTGGATTTTCTACGAGAGGCCAATTCAAACATTAAAAACATCGAATACAAGACAGCAGGAGAACTGTGCTCATTGGATCCGGTTAATGTTTGCAGATATTTCAATCATAGATTTGAGGCTATGATGTCCTTCATCTGCAATAAAAAAAATCCACCCCTTGGAGAAGTAGTGGATTTCTTTTGGAGAAAAGAGTACCAGGCAAGAGGTGCTCCTCATATTCATATGCTGCTGTGGATCAAGGATGCCCCAAAGTTTGGAACAGATACTGATGAAGCAGTGTTATCTTACATTGAAGAATATGCAACATGTGGTATACCAAAAAGCAAAGAAGAGAACAAGTTAAAGGAGCAAGTTCTACGTTTCCAAAGTCATCGGTGTGGAAAATACTGTCGACGGAAATACAAGAGCAAAGAAAAATACTACACTAAATGTCGATTTGGATTTCCTAGACCTGTTCTTTCAAATGGAAGAGTCAACAGTTTTATGTCAGCTGTGAGACATACTATCACAAGAAAATCACCTAAGAATACCTACAACCTTAAAAGAAAAGAAGAATCAAAAAATATAAATGACTACAACCCAGTCATTTTATCCATGTGGAACGCTAACATGGATATACAGTATGTAGCTGACAATTCCATTGCTGTTGCACGATATGTAACGTCTTACATTACGAAATCAGAAAAAACAGAATTGAAGGAAATGTGGGAAGAGATTTCTCACGAGAAGACTGTCAGTAAGAAGCTGTACAGTTTCAGTTTGAAGATGTTATCGCATCGAGAAATTGGATCCTACGAATGTTCAGATAGGTTATCTTCTGCAAGTCTCTACTCGAAGTCAAGAAGAATAATTTGGGCAAGTTTAGGCCTTGCAGCAATGAGAAATCGGGTACTGAAATCTGTTGGAGAAATTGAATATTTGGCCGAGAATGACCCAGAAAGTACAGATATATTGAAAACAAACATGTTGGACACATATTATCCCAAGAGAAGTCATCATCTGGAGAACATGTGTCTCTATGAAGTGCTGCAGAACTACATTTATTCACGGAAAGCTGCAGAAGACATCAACAGTGGAAAATATAAAGTTGTTGGTGAAGAAGGATGTTTGGTGAAGCAAACCAAAGGAAGTTTGATAAATCACCGGAAGCTGAGTTGCGACACAACCGACAAGAAAGAATTTTACTACTTGGCTCTTTTACAGTTGTTTAAACCATGGCGTACAGAGGATGAACTACTGGGAGAATTCCAGAGCTATGAAGATTCTTTTAATGCTTGCAAAGACAGCATACAATGCAGTACATTCTCAACTTATCTGCAAATGTTAAATGAAGAAATTGAACAGGAAACTACAATTGCAGCAGAAATAGCTAGAGACAGTTCTCAGGACAGCCAAAGTTCAGGAACATACAGTCAAGATCCCCTAGGACAACCAATCGTTGAAAATGAAGCATCAATAGCCATGAATGAAGTGGAAACGGCTATGAATCAAGCTCAAGAAGAATTTATAGACTTACAAAATTTGGAAAGACAACTGAATCAAGAGCAGCAACACATTTATGAAGAGATCAAAAACAAAATTGATCACGGATTTTTACATATAAAAAAAGAGTGCTCATGCACATCATTTCATCCAATCAGGATGTATGTAAGTGGACAAGCTGGAACTGGAAAAAGTTTCCTAATTAAAGTCATCAGAAGCTACCTAAAGCAAAAAACGGATTCTACTTTGTCTTGTGTGGTTACTGCTCCAACTGGGTTAGCAGCATATAACATAAAAGGAATCACTTTACATCGTTTGCTAATGTTACCAGTGGAGCATGAGAACAAAATACAATTCAACAAGCTAACTGGAGAAGCATCCTTGGAAGTTTCAAGAGTATTGAAGAAGATGCAAGTTCTCATTATTGATGAGGTGAGCATGGTATCAAACTTAATGCTTGCCTTTGTGCATTTAAGAATGCAGCAAATTTTGAAGACAGACTATGACGTGTTATTTGGTGGAAAACACGTCATAGTTTTTGGGGATCTTTTGCAACTTACTCCAGTTAAAGGACAACCAGTGTTTAATACTGTGACACATGAAGACACGAAGAAGTCATTGGGAAGCATTGGAAATACAAATATTTGGTCCTTCTTTGAGTACAAGGAACTTACAACTAATATGAGGCAAGCAAACGATGAAGAATATGGAAGTATTCTGAAAGATATCAGAATTGGACTACTCACAGAAGTTGGGAAAAAAGCATTACAGAGTCGGCTGCTACATAATTTATTTCCAAAGGAAGAAATAGTTGCAGAGAAAATATACAAGAATATTGCAGAAAACAAAAGTGTCATCTGCTTAATGCCAACTCTACGTGAATGCTCAATATTTAATGAGGAGCTTTTGAAATTGGAAAAGGAAGAGATCAGGAAATTGGAAGCAGTGGACAAAATTGAGGATGGAAGAATTACTGTCACAGTAACAGGCAAACTGAAAAATAAATTGGACTCACTAGAGAAGAACATCTCCAAAACAGCAGGATTAGAAAAAAATCTATATGTTTGCATGAACTGTAGAGTATTTTTAAGGAGAAATTTGGATGTTGAGAAAGGCTTAGTGAATGGAGCGATGGGAAGAGTTGTGGGTTTTATTAATTATCAGAAAAAAGAAGGAATTGAATGTTTACAGATAAAATTTGATCAGATAGATGAAGTTAAAGATATTTGTCGTTGTACAGTTCGTTTTATGCTTGTGAAAGACTTATATGTACGTAGGAAGCAGTTTCCGTTTTCTCTAGCATATGCTGTAACTATCCACAAGTCTCAAGGATTGACTGTAGATTGTGCATTTGTGAACATTGGTTCAACTGTGTTCAAAGAAGGTATGGCATATGTAGCTTTGTCACGAGTCAAAACATTATCAGGTTTATTCATGATAGACTTTGATGACTCAAAAGTTAGTGCTGATACAAACTGTGTAAAGGAGTATAATAGATTAAGAAGAAGCTATGCTCCTCATTTAGGTCAGTATCCTGTGTTGGAGAAACGTGTAGTTTCTCGTAAAAGGAGAAATGAGAATATCTGTAATGAAGATATAGAGAAGAGGAAAAAAAAGAGGAGTGATGTAATTGCAAGCAAAAAGAAAAAGGACAATGAAGAACAGGTTGTAGGATGTCATTTTGAAAATAGCTCTGGTGTCAACTGCTACGCTAATGTAGTGCTGAATGTTGCATTTTATCTGGAAAGTTTGCAAGAGCAGATAATAGTAAATCAGGGAAAAAGATTCTGTTCAGAGCTGAGTCTCCTTTTTCAAAAGCTGAGTAAAGATAAAACTCAAATAGAAAGTGCTACTGATATTAGAAAACTTTTAGATGTATGTTCAGGACGAACACAGTTTTCTCAAAATGAACAGCAAGATGCACACGAATTTTTGATGTATTTTCTTCAGGTAGTGGAAGAAGAAGGAGTTCCCATTGACATTTTTTTTGGTCTCTCTTATAAATGGGAACATAGTTGTGATAATTGTTATAATATATGTGGCTCTATTGTTGATAATGAAAGGTTTATTTATTTGACATTGCCAGAGAGTAAAACAGTCACTTTTGCAAAATTAGTTAAAGATGCTAATCATAGCATGAAATGTGGTGAGTGTAATTCTGACATGTTTTCAACATTAATTTTAAGGGAATACGGACAGTATGTAATTTTAATGATGCAACGATGTAGAGCTGATGGTTCAAAATTGGATACTTTAATAAAGAAGTTTACAGGACAGCAATTATCAATTTCAGGAAAAACTTTTGTAACTGTTGCAATAATTTTCCATGATGGACCTACTGTTACTTCTGGACATTACACAGTTTATCTAAAATGTGAAAAAGGCTGGACACTGTGTAATGATTCCCAATTGATTTTCAAACAACGTTTGCCTTTTGATTTAGCAAATTCCTATCTAATCTTCCTGAAACCTAAATTTTAGAGAGACTTGGCAAGATCTGGACAAAATAATTTTACCATTTTACTGGATTACCATTGCAATTTTGTAGAAAAAATATTTTTAAAATTATCATTTGGCCTAAAGGAAAGATAACCAATTGTAATGTGGACTTTTTTAATTTTTAATGCAATTTTGAAAAACCAATAATTTATAGATAATCGGTAACTTCTGCACATTTTAAATTTTGGAATGCTATTGGACTGCCATTGGAAATTTTTTCAAAAATGATTTAAAAAATTACTATTTGGCCATGTGGAAAAGTAAGCAATTCTATTGTGGACTAAATAAATTATTCAAAAAATTTTCGTGAACCAAAATGTTACAGAGAATCGGTGAGATCTGGACAGATTAAACTTTAGAATTTTAATGGATTTCCCTTGGAAATTTATTCCAAAAAAAAAAAAAAAAATACTATTTGGCCTAAAGGAAATTAAATCAGATGTATTTTGGAGTTATTTGAGATATAATATTGTGATTATACTTGTGAAACAAACATATCAGACGGTATTTTAAAGAAATAAGTATTGTTTTTAGATGATATTTTTTTAGAATAATATGCATTTATGTAATGATAAGTTTAAGTGAGAAGAGATTCTGGGCTTTTTTAATACAATCTTTGAGATTGTTATTTTTTTTTGCCCGCTGTAAAATGATGAATGCAATTGCTTTCACAATTTATAGTGAAATGCAATATATTCTGAAAACAGCAAAAATAAGGCAAAAATATTTTTTTGAAAAAAATGTAAATATGTATACTGTATTATAAATTGTTAAAAAAATATTAATACTTTTTTCTTTTTTTTCAGATCGATATAGAAAATTTTCGAAAACTACAACCATTTTTAAAACTATTTTTTAAAAAAACAAATGAATAAATATTTTTTTGAGTGAGTATGGTAAGTCAATAATAATAATTGTAGTCTCTCAAGGACCTTGTAATGTGATAATTGATTTTTAGTGTTTTTTTGAAAAAATAAAAAAAAGGTACGCGCACCGTACGCGTACGGTAAAAAAAAAAAAAAAAGGTTTTAAAAAACATATGTAAAAAAAAGATGAAAGATAAGGTTGGCTCTTAAAAGAACCGTTGTGTTCATGCAGGGACAGAGGAAAGGAAGCATGGGAAAATCATTCAAAGCTACAAATGTGCTGATCTATTTTGTTGTTCACTAGGGAAACACTGGTCTCCCTATGACAAATTAGACCTTTACAAAATGTGCAATGAATATCAACCTTCCGAAATCGAAGGTTCATTTCCAGAGGGCCAGCAAAAGGAGATTCTCCCCCCACAGATGAAGGGCTCACCTGACCTGCAGAAGAAGGAGTCAGCCCTGCAGATGATGGTCCAGGCTGAGCTGCTGTGGATGTACTGGCTCGTCTTTCTGAAGAGTTACCTCCAAAAAGATGACCATGTGTCCTTCTGTGTACATCCTGGAGGTGTCTCTTCATGGTGTGATTCCCAAAGGAATACTTCCTGTTAGGATTACCTCTAGAAAGTACACGCTTACACAGCTTGCAAGTAACTAAGGGTGCATTCACCTTTTGCTGGCCTTCTGGAAAAGTAAAATAATCCCAAACATAAGAAGGCTTTTGTTTCCTCGATCTCTGCCTCAAGACAGTGCTGCTGGTGCTAGCCTCACTCTCAGAAGAGCTCTGCTGTTCTGCCATCGTATCCCAAAGACAAACCAGCTCCTTCTCCCAAGGGAACACAAGCAGAAATGAGGGGAATGGGTGTGGTGTAGGAGAGTTCTAGAACTGAAAGTAGTTTCAACCAATCAAAAGTTGTGTTTCAAGATCACATGACCTACCGTACGCTTACGGTACGCTTACGGTACGCTTACGGCAAAAAGTACGCGTGCGCGTAAAAAAGACACGCGCTTGCGCGCATGCGCATAACAGTCACTCCCCGGCACTTCCGCGTAACGTGCGCGTGTGGCGTAAGCGCGCACGCGTCCCACGCGCAGTACGCGCGGCTACGCAAAGTGCGTAACTATACGCAAGCAGCGTAGATAGATTACGGACGTTGCGTAAACCGTACGCTTACCGTGAGCTTACGGTACGCGTACTATAAAAAAAAAAAAAAAAAAAAAAAAAATCTGGTAATAAATTTTACATGTTTATTTTAAAAAATATATTAAAAAAAAATATTTAAGGATTTTAAAAATTTAAGCATAGTCTTTATAAAATGAAAGAAAATTAAATTAAAAATATGTTTGAAAAAAATGAAGAATAAAAAAAAAAATTAGCATTTAAAAAACCTTGCAAATTCACTGAAAAAACCATGGGTTACACACACGTTATAGTTAGGAATTAGCATTTAAAAAACCTTGCAAATTCACTGAAAAAACCATGGGTTTCACACACGTTATAGTTAGGAATTAGCATTTAAAAAACCTTAGAAATTCACTGAAAAAACCATAGGTTTCACACACGTTATAGTTAGGAATTAGCATTTAAAAAACCTTAGAAATTCAGTGAAAAAACCATAGGTTTCACACATGTTATAGTTAGCTGGACATTTTACTCGTAAAAAACCAATGAAATTGCCCCGTTATAGTTAGTTCAGCTAACTATAACTCACGCGCCCGCAATGCACTGCTGATGACGTCACATATTACATCACTCATGACATGGTCAGTGACATCACTCATGACATCACTGATGACATCTCAAATGACATCACTGATGACATCACTGATGACATCATCCTTGTGATAGAGTGGCAGACCTCCTCTCACCTTAATATAAGCTTTGATACACACATTCAAAAATAGAGACTAAAATTTTCAAAACAATGGACATACCAATACCAGTTACAACAACCTCTTCAGTAATTCTAAGATCCACATACACATCCACTCATTCACCAACAGTCCTATACAGTCACTCATACATGTACTCACTCATCATATGTACTCATACACCTATACATCCTGTTACATAATGCCACTCATCCATAGAGTTACTCACACACATAGTCACTCATGCTAATAAAGAATCAAACATACATTCACCTGCATATACAGTTATACACACACCACCACACTTACTTCTACGGAAACTTACACATACTTAGTCTTTTAAACAATCACTTATAGAAACACATACTTATTCATACAGGAACTCTTTCAATCTCTCCCTCTCACATATACTCACATATATACACCAATAGTCACATATACTAGTTTAAAACATATGTAGTTACTCCTGAAGACACTATTGGGACAGTCATTCACTCACTAACACACCCATACACACACTCATCCACCCATACAGTCCTGCACACATGCTGTCTTCAACACATACAAACAGTGAGTCACTCATTCATGCACCTATGCACTACGTAATACCCCCCACCGAACCATACAGACACTCAGACTGATACTCAAAAAAACAACTACTAACCTATATAGACACCCATGTAGCTACTCACCAACCCATGCAGCCACTTATACACAAAGTGAGAGATACACTTAATCAGTCAGTTACACAATCAATTTTTTAAAAACAAATCATCCATTTAGACACTTATATACCCATTTATTCTTCCATCGACCTTGAGATATACATATATAAAACATATTTAATTTTCAGAAAAACACACATTCACTGGATGATGTCATCAGTGAGGTCATCAGTGATGTCATTTGAGATGTCATCAGTGATGTCATGAGTGATGTCACTGACCATGTCATGAGTGATGTAATATGTGACGTCATCAGCAGTGCATTGCGGGCGCGTGAGTTATAGTTAGCTGAACTAACTATAACGGGGCAATTTCATTGGTTTTTTACGAGTAAAATGTCCAGCTAACTATAACATGTGTGAAACCTATGGTTTTTTCACTGAATTTCTAAGGTTTTTTAAATGCTAATTCCTAACTATAACGTGTGTGAAACCTATGGTTTTTTCAGTGAATATATATATATATATATTCACTGAAAAAACCATAGGTTTCAGGGGTGTTATAGTTAGCTGGACTTTTCACTTGTACAAAACCATTGAAATTCCCCCGTTATAGTTAGTTCAGCTAACTATAACTCGCGCGCCCGCAATGCACTGCTGATGACGTCACATATTACATCACTCATGACATGGTCAGTGACATCACTCATGACATCACTGATGACATCTCAAATGACATCACTGATGACATCACTGATGACATCATCCAGTGAATGTGTGTTTTTCTGAAAATTAAATATGTTTTATATATGTATATCTCAAGGTCGATGGAAGAATAAATGGGTATATAAGTGTCTAAATGGATGATTTGTTTTTGAAAAATTGATTGTGTATCTGACTGATTAAGTGTATCATAGTGAATACATGGCTTAGTGAGTAATGTTTAAATATGTAAATATCTGTATCAGTCTCTCACTTTGTGTATAAGTGGCTGCATGGGTTGGTGAGTAGCTACATGGGTGTCTATATAGGTTAAAAGTTGTTGTTTTGAGTATCAGTCTGAGTGTCTGCATGGTTCGGTGGGGGGTATTACGTAGTGCATAGGTGCATGAATGAGTGACTCACTGTTTGTATGTGTTGAACACAGCATGTGTGCAGGACTGTATGGGTGGATGAGTGTGTGTATGGGTGTGTTAGTGAGTGAATGACTGTCTCAATAGTGTCTTTATGAGTAACTACATATGTTTTAAACTAGTATATGTGACTATTGGTGTATATATGTGAGTATATGTGAGAGTGAGAGATTGAAAGAGTTCCTGTATGAATAAGTATGTGTTTCTATAAGTGATTGTTTAGAAGACTAAGTATGTGTAAGTTTCCGTAGAAGTAAGTGTGGTGGTGTGTGTATAACTGTATATGCAAGTAAATGTATGTTTGATTCTTTATTAGCATGAGTGACTATGTGTGTGAGTAACTCTATGGATGAGTGGCATTGTCTAACAGGATGTATAGGTGTATGAGTACATATGATGAGTGAGTACATGTATGAGTGACTGTATAGGACTGTTGGTGAATGAGTGGATGTGTATGTGGATCTTAGAATTACTGAAGAGGTTGTTGTAACTGGTATTGGTATGTCCATTGTTTTGAAAATTTTAGTCTCTATTTTTGAATGTGTGTATCAAAGGTTATATTAGGGTGCGAGGAGGTCTGCCACTCTATCACAAGGATGATGTCATCAGTGATGTCATCAGTGATGTCATTTGAGATGTCATCAGTGATGTCATGAGTGATGTCACTGACCATGTCATGAGTGATGTAATATGTGACGTCATCAGCAGTGCATTGCGGGCACGCGAGTTATAGTTAGCTGAACTAACTATAACGGGGGAATTTCAATGGTTTTGTACAAGTGAAAAGTCCAGCTAACTATAACACCCCTGAAACCTATGGTTTTTTCAGTGAATTTATGAGGTTTTTTAAATGCTAATTCCTAACTATAACGTGCCTGAAACCTATGGTTTTTTCTGTGAATTTCAAAGGTTTTTTAAATGCTTATTTCTAACTATGCCTACAGAGATAGGACATGTGAAGAAAGAAGAAAAAATGCACAGAAAGAAACAAAAGAAGTGCAGAAAGAAGCAACAGAAGTCCTCAAATACGAAGATAAGTGCAGGAAGAAGGATAACGTGCAGAAAGAACAAAAAGAAGAGCAGAAAGAAGCCTTGTTGCAAAATCATCCTGTACCCTCAACTTTTTCAGACGGATACTGGTGGTAACTGAGTCTGACTAACCAGTCCTAGAGCCAGTGCTATGTTAAAAGACACTTAGAATACAGTGAAAACACCTACATACACTAGGGAACATTATGCGTTGGGGTCCCCCTGTGATTAGCCTGACCTCCTCTGTAAGCCCCTAGTATATAATAGGGCATGGGGATTAAAACTACCTCTTAAAACAGGCCACAGGGCGTTTTTGCACACGTTAACTCAGGCCCCGTCCCCTCCCTTCACCACTGTGTAAACACGCTCTGTGTCCATTTTTAGTTGGGAGATTAAGTTCATTTGAATCCTGAGGGTCCCTAGGGTCCAACTAGCCCACTAGGTACCTCCAGTAAGTGCCACAGAGCTGCGTTGCAGAGAGGTGTAAAAAGTGGCACGGCCTGGACCACCTCTCTGCAATGCAGCTCAGTGGCGCTTACTGGAAGCACTTGGTGGGCTAGTTAGCCCCCAGGGGCCCTCAGTATTGAAGGGAAATTATATCCCCAATTTAAAACGTGCCATAGTGCGTGTTTGCACACGTCACCTCAGGCCCCGTCCCCTCCCTTCACCACTGTGTAAACGCGCCCTGTGGCTGTTCTAAGTTGAGAGATTAAGTCCCCTTGAATCCTAAGGGTCCCTAGGGTCACACTAGACCACTAGGTACCTCCAGTAAGCGCCACAGAGCTGCGTTGCAGAGAGGTGTAAAAAGGGGCTTGGCCTCAGAACACCTGTCTGCAGCGCAGCTCCCTGGCGCATACTGGAGATGCCTGTTGGGGGCGCGTTTGCAGAGTGCTGCACAGAGGGGGCATGGCCTCCGGCACGATGCCAGTCTTTAATTTATTTTAATTTTTAAGAAGGGGGGCTGTGTGGTTCCCCTTCTTATTCTAATTTATTGGCCCTGATGACCCCATCCCCCAGGGCCTGTCTCCTAATTATATTTTTTTGACCCCAATCCCCAGGGCCGGCCACTGTTTTTTATTATTTTTAAAAAATATATATTTATAGACACACCTAGGACATGCTGGACAAACCGTACGTACCTATCACCATGACGATTTGAGTGATATTCATTAAAAGGCAACTATGCATACAATGAATCCACGTGGAATGTATTTACACCACTAGTGAAGCTCTGACATGTCTGATGCCCTACCGTGCCTAATCCCGCTAGACACCCTTGTCGTTTATTTATACAAACATGGGTAGCTATTGACGGGCACATTTAATACACATGCACACCAAGCCATTCAAAGGGGATTCGACAAAAATTCGACCAAAACTATGCAAGAAACCCCCCTCACGGTTAATAAAACACACATCCACTGCCGGATGTGTAATACTTTTTATTTTACTCTCTGGAAAGGGGACGAACATCACTTGAGAGTCACAGCGCGCTCCTGGCAGAGCCCAATGCTGTGTTACACCCACCATTGCCTGCCGTGTGCCACACACCTCTGTGTTGTATTTCACTAGCTAGTGCATATGCTATGACGCTCTCTAGCCCATGTGCACTGTAACACCACCCCGTGAATATGTCATGCCACACTTGTCTTCGGACGGGTTATATTGCCCCATCTAACGTGCCTTCCTCGATGCCTATGTTATAACGCACAGTGCTATGCCATACATATTACAATCTGGGATCCATATCTTTGTCACAGTGCATATGCAACGTTACACTCCCCAGCACATATTTTATATTGCAACTTTAGAGACTAGTTAGGTTACACAACACTGCCCTGTGCATATTACACTCCAAGGCGCACTTCGCATAGCACGCGCTAGTGCCTGTGCTATCTCGCGCTCTCCAATGAATCTGTCATTGCGCACAATGTATTGCATATTATATTTCACGCCCGGTTCATCTTATATCACACTTTTTGGTGCATAGTTTATACCATACACTATATCTAGTTTTCATTTTCAATCGTGCTCTCAGGACTATGTTCTATATAACACTGTGTTCACCTACCCTTTTCACGGGCATTACATTTTGCGATAGGGGGTGGAGGGTCAGGGGGTGTTTCTGCCAAGTGAGCCCGGAGTCACAGTCACAAACGTCCTCTTCTTCCTGAATAAAAGTGAGATTATGCTGCATACTTGATCATATTTTAAGTAGTTCGCACAGACACGCGTTTTAAAAACAATAAAGTTCCTAATACCCGCCTTCTCTGAACAGTTAGTTTGCTGCCCCATCCCCTCCTCCCTATCCTCTGTTGTGTGAATCCATGGACTAGCCTCCTCCCTCCTGCCATGCATGGTCTGATGTGCCGCCACTGCCCTCAATTAGTATGATGTACCAGTCCCCTCCTCCTGCTCTCCATTGCCCAATTCTATGCCCCATCATTGACCTCCTGCTTAAACTCTGTGCTTAGCTTGCTCCCCTATTCTCCTTCCCCCTGCCCTCCGATGTCTTTGTGCATGCCCCTGCTCCATCCTTTTTGCCCACCATGTTCCATGGACCTGCCACTCCTATCTACTCTGAGTGTTCTGTTGAGCTGCCACTCCCCTCCCACCTGCCTAGCATTTTCAGATGACTGTAACCTGTCCCTGCCACCTCCACCCTGCCTGTCCACATGCCATGCCCCTATCCTCTTCCTCCAGTCCTACATGGTCCATTGTACTGCCACACCCTTCTGCCCTCCCTGGTCTGTTGTGCTGCAACTGCTCCTCCTGCCTGCCCCGTGTGGTCTGTTGTGAGGCCCCTTCCACTGAACTTTGTCTGTGCACAGGTCCTGACCCTCCCTTCTATCCTCCATCGTCCTTTGTGCATACCCCTGCACCCTCCTTCTTGCCCATCATAGCCATTGTGCTGCCACTAACCCTCCCACTTGCCATGCATGGTCTTCTGTCCTGCCATGGCCCCTCCCACCTTCCCTGTGTGGTCAGTTAGCTGCCCCTGACCCCCTCCCACCTTCCCTCCATGGTCTGTGTGTATGCCATCACAGTCTCACTGTTGCTCTTCATGGTGTGTCTTGCTTCTAGTGCCCATCCTACCTGACCTCCATGGCTATCTTGCTGCTCCTGCCCTGCCCCCTTGCCCCCAGCCCTCTGTTTACATGTGCAGACCCCTACTCCCTCTCTCCTGGCTTGTCTGTTCCATTGTAATGCCCCTGATCTGTCCCTCCTGCCCTTTTTGGTCTGTTATGCTGCAGCTTTCTCTCCTGTCTGTCCATTATGGTCAGCTAGCTACCATTGCCTCTTGCCCCTCTGTTCTCTATTATCCATGTGCATGGTCCTGTCCTCTCCCTCTTGCTTTCTATGGATTGTTGTGCTGCACTCCCGTCCCGCATGCCCTGTGTGGTGTATTGTGCTGCTGCAAACCCTGATGCCTGCCATGCAGGGTCAGTTTGGTGCACCTCTCCATGTCCCTCCTGTCCTCTGTTATCCAAGTCCATGTCCCTACCCCATTTCCTTCCATGATCCAATGTACCATACTTGCGAACATTTTGAACTTGGTAAGAGGGAGATTTTGAAAAAAACTGGGGTATTGATTTTCCCCTTTGAGTTACATTGAAAAAGAGGAGATTGTAGACAGGAGACAGATCAAATAAAGCCCATTTGAGCTTAAAAACATTGGACGTTTCCTGGCTGAATCGGGTCTGTTGGCATGTATGGTTGTACTACCATTGCCTCTTCCTTCTGCCCACAATGGTCTATTACATTGCCACAGCCTCTCTTGCAAGTCCTGTATTGTTGGTTTGTTGCCCCTGCCCCCCTTTCCACTGCCCTCCATAGTCTGTTGTGCTGCCACGGCCCTTCCTGCCTGCTCAGTGTGGTTAAATTGTTGCCTTTGCACCCTCCTACCTGCCTTCAAATTTCAGAGTCCGTGCCCCTGGCCTCTGCCTCTCAACAGTATCCTAATGAACAACTAGATTGCTAACATTCTATATTTATTACAAAAGTGTGGAACGCCTGACGTCATCTTGATGTAATCAAAACTGTAATACCTAGAGCATTTCCTTTAGAAATTACATATATGAGAGGGTCTTACTGGCATCAAAATTATGGTTAGTGCTCTAAAAGACTAAAATAAGGACATATTTTCTGAGTTTTCAAATAGCGACAAAGCACTTTTAAATTATTTGTTATCTTTATGTTTTTTTATCCAGTTGACCACTTGATTAAATGTTGCACTTAGGGGAGAGGATGTGGTGTTACTTCCAGAACTGCAGACTTTGCAACTGGGGAACCAGGTTGGAGTTTCTGCTTCAGCTCGACATTCTGTGATTCTGGTCAAATCACTTAGTCTCCCCATGTCTACAACCAAAATGAATTTGTTCTTGTGTGATGTAAGCAATGCTCATGTAAAGCACTCCAATACCTGACAAGTCTGCACTATATAACACTGCAAAAACACAAAATAATAAGTGTTTTGCACACTTCTGTCATTGGGCTATATTTGGGCTACATCTGGGTGATTTTGGGCTACATTTGGGCTCTTGTGTCTCCGGTGGCCATCTTGGGAGATTTATTTGTTATGAAGTTTCCTAATTTCCTCATGTACTGCAGTCTCCTCAGTAGGAAATGCTTTCAGTTTTTTACTTTGATTCCATCATGGAGGTATTCAGATATGACACACATTTACCATAAATTCTGAAAGTTAGCACTCTAGTTGCTCATTAGATCACTGTAGTAAAACTACTGTTCACCATGGAAGTCTGCTCCTGGTATTAAAAGTGCATGTTTCAGTCTGCATGTCAGAATTTTTTAATGAAATAGAAGAGGATTTGAGAAGTCACTCAAAATGTGCCCTCATTTTCTTTCTTCAGCATTAATCATAATTTCTATGGGAAAATGAACCCCCTCATTGTGTTCCTTTTTAAATTAAATGTTTTAAGTGTTACCAGTTTATTCCAATCAAGATGGCTTCAGGTGTGCCATACTTTTGTCATATGAAGTTTCCTAATTTCCTCATTTACTGCAGTCTCCTCAGTAGGAAATACTTTCAGTTTTTTACTTTGATTCCACCAAGAAGGCATTCAGATGTGTCACACATTTGCCATAAATTCAGAATGTTAGCACTCTTTTTGCTCATTAGATCACTGTAGTAAAGCTACTGCTCATCAGGGAAAACTGCTGCTGGTATTGAAAGTGCATGTTTCAGTCTGCATGTCAGATTTTTTTAATGAAATAAAAGAGGATTTCAGAAGTCAAAATGTGCCCTAGTTTTTCTTTCTGCAGCACTAATCATACTTGTTATGGAAAAATGACCCCCCTCATTTTGTTCCTTTTTAAATTAAATGTTTTAAGAGTTACCACTTTAATCCAAGCAAGATGGCTTCAGGTGTGCCATACGTTTATCATAAGTAGGACTGTTAGCCTTCTAGTTGTTCTTTGGAACACTCTGGGAAGCTGCAGTAGAACACAAAGGAATCAACTGACAGTCTCTGCCCTTGTTGGATGTACATGTTTTACTGAGAATGTCAGACTTCATTCTCACATGACTGAGAAAGATAATGTGAATTTACAGAAAATAAGCTCTGTTTAGCTTATAGATCACCTTCCAAACCTCTGTGGGAAAAGCATGAGAAAATATTTTTCTCTCAATCATGATATCCCAGCAGAAGGCTTTTTCACATGGTGAAATCACCTTAGAACATACCACAATTCCTAAAATGAGTATGGTACCTTCAACAAATGATTTATAATGTAACTAAAGTCTTAAAACCTTCTATTAACTGCAATGCTTTTTAATGAGGTGCTATCATGTATATTGGTCCCAAGATGGCTGTCAACACTTCTTGGATGAAGTGCTGACAGCCAATCAGATCTCGGGATGAGATGTGTGGTTAGGCTCCGCCCACATATATATATGATTTTACTTTTGATTTTCTCAGGAACTACTGAACAGATTGACACCAGACCTGCAAAAGGCACTTCCCTGAGCTGAGGACTACCTCTCTGCCAAATTTCAAGTAATTCTGTTCAGCCGTTCGGGCTGTACCTTGGACTAAAGGTCCCTATGGAAAATTGCATGGGGAAAACGCGTTTTGGGACCCCCCTTTTTTCTCAGCCCCCTGCTTGACGAATCCCCCCTGAGACTTTCAGGGTAGGAGCGGTGCGCCCCACGTATTTTGAAAATTTTGCGAGGATTCGTCAACCGGCGCCAAAGTTATTCCAAATACAATGTTGCGGATTTCCTATGGAAACACGGTCCTAGCTATAACTATCTACTGGCGACCGCCAGTAGGTAATATATATATATATATATATATATATATACACACAAACACACACACACACACACACACACACACACACACACACACACACACACACACACACACACACTAGTGCCAAGGAACGGTCAATTGATACCCCCCAAATGGAATAAAATCCTTGGGCGCAAGCACCCATATACATAAAACTCCTCCCTAGGTCGAACTCATTTACTATATATCAACACAAAGTCCGCGGGTCCACTAAAATAGAACTGAGAGCTAATGGCGACAAAAGAACGCATTCAAAGAAAAAGTCTTCTTAAAGAGGACAGAGTCCCATCACCCACCAAGGTGGCATGCTAAATCATTTGGGACCTCCTCTTAACCGCACCTGGTGCAGTTAAGGAGCTGCAACTCCTTTGTTCGTGTCTAAAGGAGGAGCTCGCGGATGTTTTAGATATGAAAACAGAGGATTGTATCTCCTAAAGATCAATGAAGCTGCCTACAGTGTGGTGAACAAAGTGTAAGAAAAGTGCAGTGTGTATGAACAGTGTATTAAAATTGACTACCTAAAGAAAAATATATTTGAGTATCTAAAGGTGTCAAAGAATAAAAACCAGAAAAACGTGTTCTCTGTAAGTCTCCGAGCACGTTAATGACAAACGCGGTCTACATGTTTCAGCCAACTATGATCTGACAATATGACCATGGCTTTCATCAGGACCATATGGTAATACTACTGTAAAAAAGTGGATAAAGTGCAAAAAGTCACAAAGCAAAAAGATATAAGGAACAATACAACCTACAGATATACCTGCTTATTCAGAAATAGGCTGAACTGCAGGGGTACAGAATGATCACCTGTTAGAAAAGGCAGAAACAGGAGAAAACACAGATATCATATGTTATGTTGGGTCATAGCACTCAGTCACTCAAACAACAGTATGTGTAAACAATTGTCATGAAAAGGTCACCAAATAGCCTTCTTACCCGCAATGAGTCGGGGATATAATCCTACACTCCTGGTAACGACTCAGGGCGTGAGGCAACGCTCTATTTAAACATAAAAAGAAAAGAAAAAGCTAATACCATAGAGGAGCCAGGTATAAGGTGCTTAATTCCTCTCAGTAGCAGTGCTACAGATAAACATAAATCAAGAAAACCAGGAAATCACTCAACGAGACTGTCAAGGCCCACGTACTAGACCTAGACTCAATAGGTTGTGCTACCATCACTAACAACAAATCAAAGGTGGAGCAACCTATAGTGAATAAACATCAGTAAATATTATCCAGCCCTTGGGACAGAGCAAAATTGGACATAGCAGGCAAAAAGCCAAGACCCACCATTAATGAGGGATGACTACTACAAATATTGGTGCATCCATTTCTCAAAAATCAAGCGGTTTAAGGCTTAAGATGTGACGCCATGAAAAAATGATTAACCACAAAGCATGCAGTCGCTCTTGCAAACAAACTCATCTGGAAAAGTCTACCTAAGCTAATGGCGAGCTGGCTGCCTTACCTGTCCGTCGTTACCCCGGACGTTCTTCCTGATCGTTCCGAGTGGTAACCGGACGGGGACAGGCGCGTCTTTTAAAGAGCTTGAAAATGCTAGACACCTGGGAACCAGCATACGAAGCGTAGGAATGAACCCCGTCACGTGACTATGGCATATCTGCGTCACACGCTCATGCGTATGTGAATCAATCTCAGGCATGCTGGGAAATGTAGTATCTGATGTCAATACTAAAGTGTGGCATGCTCAAAGAGGCCAAAAGAATATTTTATGAAAGATGTTTGGCTGTAAGTAGGGCGCATAGTTGAAATCCACCCGACAACCTGCACACATGACTATATTCAGTCACGTAACTCGGGCATATCGGCGGCACATGCTCGTACGTCACCGAACAGTGACCGGTATAAGCGAAGGTATAATATCAAGAAGCGGTTGAAAAATTCGACGTGCCCCGCATAAAGTGTACTTCTCATTATTGCACTGTAAGTAAGAGCCCTAGTCAAAAAGCGTACACCAGTCTATACTCACTAGAGATGCCATGGACCCTCTGAACAGGCTATATACGCGTACATGCTGCTCTCATAAGAGGCTCATAATAGCGCTATAATTGTGGGTGCAGTTCTCGAACCTAAACTCAAACCATGGGCGAGTAGGTAATCAATGGCAATGTTCCAAAAGAGGAAATCAGGAGTGTAACCAAAAGACCAAAAGACACACAACTGCCTCTAGGAGGTCAAACACCTCTACAAATGGAGTACAGGTGGCCAAAATGGAAATGAAATGTACAATATCACACCTCCGCTAATGACTAGTGCAATAGTGTTTGGAAATCTTATCACAGTGCTGCACACTAGGGACAAACCACCCAACCAAGGCAAATGTATACTTTAGCGCAGTGCGGTCCAAGGAATTGCATCATTAAGCCCAACCACATCACTATGTAATTTGAACATCCAGCGCTGGTCATTTTTTAACAGAAAGAACGATATGTCTGTGACATGTGTGGGAATAAAAGGTTGTTCAAGGATAGCCAATGATACTTCATCAGGTTTGTGATTGAATTCCACAAAGTGGTTGGTCAAGGGAGTCGATTGTTTTTTTACACCTAATGGTGCTCTTGTGTTCCATGATTCTCAGCTTGACTTTCCTAGTCGTCATCCCCACGTATCTCTTGTTGCAAAGGCATGTGATTAAATAAAGCACCTTATCACTGTTACAATTTGTGTGTCTTGTTTGTCGCCAAGGTTTAACAGTGCCAGTATCAATCTCAGTAGTATGTTGTGTTTGTGGACACACAGCACAACTGCCACAAGCGAAATGTCCCTGTACAGGTGGCATATTCCAAAGAGTATTCAAAGGGGCAACAGCTACACTCCTAGGACGTGTGTGGACTAGCGTGTCACGCAAATTAGCACTTCTCTTGAAAGAGAATAGTGGAGGTGGAAGTTGGATAGGTCCGATGTTTAAAATGCGCCAGTGTTTCCGTATAATCTTTTGTATTTGATTTGATTGAGTACTGAAAGTGTTTACACAAGTGTTCTGCTCGATTTTCCCGGCCTTCTTGTGTTGAAAAGTAATTGAATGTGACTTCAGTCTCTTACCATTCAAGTCTAAGGGTTAGAGTAGTGAATGGAGCCTATTTACTAGGCACTTCGACATGATCCTGTGCTCTTCCCCATAGATCAGGGCTTGCACACATAGCCTAGGGGATAGATTCGTTAGTATTAGGGATAACCTGTCCTGCAGTGAGGGTATTTCATGGAGCCGTGCTGAATTCAGGCCTGGTAGGCCTCAAACGGGAGAGACTCCATCTTTCTTTCTGCTCCGGCAGCTTGGGATGCTTCTAGGTCAAATGTAATGTTTTAGTTATGAGGTGTTATTCGCTTGGAGAGAACCGGTTCAGGCCGGCCCTTATCGAAGGATTGTATTTTTCTTCATGCCGAAGACACTACATCAGGCCGGCCGGCTGGGAACGTGTCCTTGGTACGGGGAGGTACAAGAATTTGGTGGGCGGCAGGTTACGGGCCGGAATTTTCCATGAGGAAACGCACCTCTATATTAGTGAAAGTCTGAGGCAGTTACATGTTCAGTCCGTAGGCGGCATCTGGCCGTTAGCAGTAAAGCTACTACTTATTCCAGGGAAGACAGACGCCATCTTGAAGGCGGAGAAGAACCGAGAGACAGACACTCTCCTAGCAGAATAGCCAGAGAGGAGAGAGTAGCCGATAAGGAAGAGGTCCCAGTGACTCGGAGAAGGGTGAAGAGAACAGCGCATAGTGGTGCAGACATGTATCCGTGACTGCGGAGGTGTGACTTCCAGGCGAGCCGAGGCACAGACGAGAAGGGAACCTAGATGACCACTGAGTGCAGGCTACACACTACTAAGGTGATGTCGACCCTTTCTTATTAGAGTGTACGACTTAATCTTTCACTTTTCTTTGCAGGTTATGTGTTATATTGTAATGTTATGTGATTGCGTATGTAATGAGTAATAAAGTACCCAGTTTGTAGTGAACCAACATGTGCTGCGTGTTCTTGTATGAGAGGGTAGCCTATTCTTCTAGTCAGCTGCGGCTACATGAACAGATGTTAACCCTGATCAGGTAAGTGGTAACTGAATAAGGGAAAGAGGAGCCCCTCGAACCGGAGAACAGGCTATGCTGGAACTGGCAGTCCTTGTGTGATCTGATGAATAGTGAGACTGATTCCCTTTGTGTATGTTATGGTGATCATAGGATGAACTGTTGTATGAGACTGCCGTCTGGGTAGAGAGGTCTGGATTCGTATGGGATCGCGAGGCCGCCACTTGTGATACTGTCGTATGGGCAGAGAGGTCTGGATTCGTATGGGATCGCGAGGCCGCCGATTGTGCTGAGACTGCCGTCTGGGTAGAGAGGTCTGGATTCGTATGGGATCGCGAGGCCGCCACTTGTGACACTGTCGTATGGGCAGAGAGGTCTGGATTCGTATGGGATCGCGAGGCCGCCGATTGTGCTGAGACTGCCGTATGGGCAGAGAGGTCTGGATTCGTATGGGATCGCGAGGCCGCCGATTGTGCTGAGACTGCCGTCTGGGTAGAGAGGTCTGGATTCGTATGGGATCGCGAGGCCGCCACTTGTGATACTGTCGTATGGGCAGAGAGGTCTGGATTCGTATGGGATCGCGAGGCCGCCGATTGTGCTGAGACTGCCGTCTGGGTAGAGAGGTCTGGATTCGTATGGGATCGCGAGGCCGCCACTTGTGATACTGTCGTATGGGCAGAGAGGTCTGGATTCGTATGGGATCGCGAGGCCGCCGATTGTGCTGAGACTGCCGTATAGGCAGAGAGGTCTGGATTCGTATGGGATCGCGAGGCCGCCGATTATAAGAGGTCTTGGTATGTATAGTAGGAATTCCCTGTTCTTAGGTGATAGATATATGTGGTTGCACTATTGTAAATAGGCCCTAGGGAGGGGGTAACGTTCTGGCTGGGTTAGTGAGGCTCTGATGAGCGGGTTCTATCTGATCCGAAAACCCAAGCAGAACATTTGGCGTCACGAACCGTTTACGAAACCTGTGTGCGTTGTGGTTGTATCGTGTTTGCTTTCGGCGCGTGCGTGGTTTCGTTTGTATATTATTTGTATATAATTGTGTGTAGTTTTCTTTTCTCTTTCTTCTTTCTCTTTTTCTCTTTTTCTTTCTTTTCCGAGATGTTTTCTAGAAAGTCGAAATCTACTTTTAAGTTGCCCGTTGATATTCCCGGCTGGGATTCAACGCCTTATGAAGCCTTGGCCCGTGAGTGGGCTGATTCTACTGGTTTGAGTGAGAATTGGAATTCTTTTTTGGAGCTGGCGGAGCCGGCTAATGTGATTACTTGTTTACAGAAGGCGCCGGTATCTAAGGGTGATGAGCTTCCCGTTTTGGGGCGCAGAGGTTGGATTGTTCTGTCTGCGTACAGGATTCTGCATGAGAGGTTGTTGAAGTTACAGACATTGCATAAGGATGTGGAAGCGAACTTTGTTGAGATTCAGAATGCTCATACTTTGTTGCGGTGTCAAAATAAGTTGCTTGCTGACAAACTTGAGACGTACCAAACTATTGCCGAGAGGGCGGCTGTGCGAATTGCTCGTTATAAATACAAGAATCGGCGTGGTCGGGTTTCGACGCGAAAGGTGCGTCTGGTCGTGGCGAAAGCCGGACTGGATTGGAATCCTGATGAATGGGATGGTAATATCTGGAACTCGAGTGATTCTCCTTCCTCGGGTGAGGAGTCTGCCAAGCGCGAGTCCTCTCGCTCCGGCCGTGATTGTAAGTCTGCTTCTTGCGCCTCTGATGGTGCACCCCATGATTGCGCTCGTCCTTCGAGTGGGGTCGATGCTTCTTACACTGATTGTTCCTCTATGTGTACTGGTCGAGCTCCTTGTGTTGCTCGTCCCGCGGTCTCGGTGCATCCAGTTTTTCGGCAGAAGTTGCAGCAGGCTCCCGGTGCTCCGAATGGTATTGCTTTAGACTCTTTGGAGGATTTTACTCAACAAGAAATTAGTGATATTTTGCAGCGATTTCGGCAGCGAGCTGGTGAGACCTTACTCACATGGATGGTGCGCCTTTATGAACTAGGCGCTGCTGGCATTATGTTGGATGCTGGCGATTGTTTGAAGTTTTGTTCCTTGAGTTCGGATTCTACTGTACAGGATCATTTTCATAACTTTAATGTTGGTGGTCAAATTTCTTTGCTTCAATTGGCGACTGAGGGTTGTAATCAAAAATATCCTACTGAGTCTGACTGGCCTGTGAATGACAAACCGTGGTATACTTTGCGCGATGCTGCACAACGTCTCAAAGAGGAGGTGATGAAAACGGAAATTTTTCTGAATACTGCTGACAGGTTGCTTGATGGTTTGTTGACATCTTCTGTGCGGAATCGTATTATTCGTTCTTCCCCTGTTGCTTATAAGCAGGTCATGATGACTTTATTGATTAATCAGACTGGTAACATATTGTCTATGGTGCTGGAATCGGTACGCCAACTCGGTGAGTTGGGTGAGTGGTTTAAACCTGAACGGCAATCCCGGCCTGACACTCGTACTCCTGGTGACAATAAACTTACTAGACGTGATATGTTTTTTGGTCTTATGGCCGATGGTGTGCGGAAGGAGGACATTGACGGTGAGACTACTTCTCGTTTGTGGGAAATGTTTCGCAAACGTGGCTTGGATCGAAAGGAGGGTGCCCGGCGTGTTCGGACGACTGAGTGTGATCGTGGTTTTTCTGACGGTAGCGGTGATGACGACCGCCGTGGGCGCTCTGATCGTCGTGATGATCGACGTTGTGTACGTGATTTGTCCCCCCGTCGTGAGAGAGACAGGGAGAGAGAGGGGGAAAGAGAGAGGGGGAGAGATGATTATGTTAACAGCAGACGTAGAGATGATAGGGATCAATCCCCTGAGTTGAGAAGGAGAGAGGATCGACACAGATTGGCCGATCGAAACCCGCAGTACAGTGCAGAGGACAGGAATCCATTTCGTAATGGAGATGGATATGAACAGGAGGTATCGATACCTGGGAAACGTGAGAGTCTTTATCCTGATTTATCCTGGTACACAGAACGCAGTAAAAATGACTAGGAAATAGGTCAAACTCCAGTACACAGATGGGCTCACAGAGATAATAGACCCTATGTAGATATTGATATTTATTGGAGACATCGTAATGTCCAAAGGGCCCGAGCATTGGTAGATACAGGAGCGGAGGCCACTCTTATTCATGGAAAATCAAAGAAGTTTAAAGGTCAGCCTTTTACAATTACCGGATTAGGTGGAAAGGAAACTCCCGCAGTTCAAACTTTACTTGAAATGAGAATAGGTAGAATTCCTAGAAAAGAATACCCTGTATTAGTGGTACCACTCTTAGAATTCATAATGGGAATTGATATTTTGAAAGGAATGACTTTGCACTTAGATGATGGATGTTACCAATTTGGAACTAAACATTATATATCGTCCAGGCCTGTACGGGTTGGTCGTTTAAGAATACCCCCCATAAAAGTTCCCCAGGCGACAAAAGTGGTTCGTCAGAAGCAGTATCGTATTCCAGGTGGTCATGAAGAGATTAGTTCCACTATTCAGGAGTTGGTGGATGCAGGAGTTATAACCCCAGTTACTTCTGCTTGGAATAATCCTGTTTGGCCTGTACGTAAGAGTGATAATTCTTGGCGCATGACTGTTGATTATCGAGAATTGAATAGACACACACCCTCTTTGACTGTTGCAGTACCGGATGTTATTACCCTAATTGAAAGAATCCAAAAACATCCAGGTACATGGTATGCGTCCATTGATATTGCTAATGCTTTCTTTTCGATTCCGATTGCCCCTGAGTGTCAGGAACAATTCAGTTTTACGTGGAACGGGCGTCAGATGACGTTTAGAAGTCTTCCCCAGGGCTATGTGCATAGTCCTACGATATGTCACCGGCTGGTGGCAGAGCATTTGACTGAGGTACCGGTTCATCCGCAAATTCAGATATGTCACTATATTGATGATATTTTGATCCAAGGCGAAACACAAGAGGAAGTTCAGACCCAATTGGACAGAGTCATTGAGTGCCTGCGTGAGAAAGGTTGGGAAATCAACCCGGATAAGTTACAAGGTCCGTCCCAGGCTGTGAACTTTTTGGGTATTAATTGGCATGAGGGGCACCGAGAAGTGATCCCTCAGGTTAAACAGAAAATTCTTGATTTTGCAGTTCCGAGGAATAGGAAAGAAGCCCAAAGCTTCATTGGTTTGTTTGGTTTTTGGCGCCAGCATATTCCTCATTTGAGTCAAATATTGGCCCCTTTGTACCAGGTCACTCGTAAAAAGAATGCATTTGAATGGGATAAACCACAGCGAGATGCGTTCAGTCTGGCAAAAGAAGCAATTCAGCATGCTCTGGATTTATGGCCTGTATGTGATGGTGATGTGGATTTGAATGTGTCTGTACAAGGCCTTTATGCGAATTGGAGTTTGTGGCAGAAACAAGGCAAGAGTAGAGTACCGTTAGGTTTCTGGACCAAAAAGTTACCTGATGCTGGTGAGCGTTATACACCTTTTGAGAAACAGTTACTTGCATGTTATTGGGCTCTGGTGGATACCGAGCAATTGACTTTGGGACATGATATAGTTTTGCGACCTGAAATTCCTATCATGCAGTGGGTTATGAGTTCGCCGAAAACTCACCGAATTGGACACGCTCAAGAGGCGAGTGTGATTAAATGGAAATGGTATATACAAGACAGGGCACGTGTGGGACAAAAAGGAGTTGCATCTTTGCATGAGCAGGTGGCGCGGGCGCCATCGACTGAGACTGAGAGTGAATGTTCCGTACCTTTAGTACAGGAGTCTCCTGTTAAGTGGGGTAGACCTTTTGATGATTTGTCCGCAGAGGACAGAAACCATGTCTGGTTTACGGATGGTTCAGCAAGGTTCATAGGGACGAAACGGCATTGGAAGGCGGTGTCCTATAATCCGATCACACAAAAATTGCTGAGTACAACTGGTGAGGGTAAGAGCAGTCAATTTGCTGAACTCTATGCTGTTTATCAAGTTCTGAAACAAGAGTTACCTGGCACATGTCATATTTTCACCGATTCTTGGTCTACTGCCAATGGACTGGCAGTTTGGTTACCGACTTGGCATTCCCATAGTTGGAAAATCCATTCAAAAGAACTGTGGGGAAAAGAATTATGGCAGGAGATTTGGGAAATGCTCCCACAGAGTACTGTTACAATCTTCCATGTGGATGCTCATACCCCGATAGACTCTCTTGACAAATTCTTTCATAACATTGCAGATGAGAAATCTAAAATTGCTGAGGCAGTGGTGGACAGGCAAGATTCTGATATTGCGGGATTGGCGAAATGGGCCCACCAGAAAGCAGGACACTTTGGAGAGAAAGCCACTAGCAGGTGGGCTGCTGATCGAGGAATTTATATTCCCCTAGATTTAATCAAAAATGTTATTCTACATTGTCCCATTTGTCAGCATATCAGGCAGCGCAAAGTGCCCCAAACTGTTAAAGGTCATTTACATCGCGGGAAATTGCCCGCTCAAATTTGGCAGATTGATTACATCGGTCCACTTCCTATGAGTAGGAATTGTCAATATGTTTGCACTATTGTTGATACATACAGTGGCCTGTTGGTGGCCCTTCCCTGTAAGCAAGCTACCCAATTGAATACTATTAAAACATTGGAATTGATTATGATGTATTATGGTGTGCCATTCCAAATTCAATCTGATAATGCATCCCATTTTCGTGGAAGATTGGTACAGGAATTCTGTGTGGAAAACAATATTGAATGGGTGTTTCATATACCATATTATCCACAGGCCTCGGGTCTTGTGGAGAGGTTGAATGGACTGCTGAAAGATCAGTTACGTAAATTAACAGATGACAAGTATAAGAATTGGCGAGACTTTTTGCCTCAAGCGCTATTGATTTTGAATAACCGTCCTTTTCTAAATGCTGAATCCCCACTTATGCGTTTGTTTCCTCCGAATGTTGATGCTAAGCCCAATGAAATCAGAGAGACTGTGATGTACTGGGAGATTACTCCCGGAGCTTTGGCTCCATGTAGAGCGACCCCAGGGTCGGCAGGTTTAGACTTGCATGCCATGGATGACACCGTTATAAAAAGTAAGGATCGAGTCATCATTGAAACTGGTGTTGGTGTTCATATACCAACTGGGAATTTCGGATTAATCGCCCCTAGATCGGGGCTGGCTGTAAAAGGCATTCAGGTGCTTGGAGGAATCATTGATAGTGATTATCAGGGAGAGATTAAGGTGCTCCTGCTGAATAGCAGTGAGGTTGACTTACTGATACACCAAACTGACCGAGTGGCTCAATTGCTAATAATGCCTGTTTTCAGTGGTGAGATCACAAAAGGCACTGCCCCAACGTTGCTAACTGTACGAGGCCAGAAAGGTTTTGGCTCCACAGATAATCCTGGGGCCAGAGTTTGGGTGCAGTCGCCTAAGAATCCCCCTGAACAAGCAGAAGTCATTGCAACCGGTCAAGACAACACCATTTTAGTTATGAGACCAGGGAAAGATAGCTGGGAAGCAGTCCCGGCTGACAAATGTTACTTACGAGAATGAATAATGCCTGTATTTGATTCTCTTTCAGATCATTCTTTGGACTGTTGCTGCAGGATGTGTCGGCGTTGGAATCCTTTTGGGCTGGTACGACGAGAGAGGAGGGATCCCATCAACCCGGGCTGAGTTGAGAACCCGAGTGTCGCGTTCCTTCGCTGCGTGGGATTCGTCGTCGAACTTTTGGACTACGTTAGCCAAACGAGTAACTAAAGCCCCTCATTTCTGCTTGACACCGATGAGATCGGTGACTGACATTCTAGCGACTTGTTTAGTTGCTGTCCCTGCTTCATTGGAGACTTTGACTCATATTTTTAATATATCGAATGCTCGCCCCAATGTTCTTCTGGGCGATTTTGCTACCCATGAGTATTGCCCCTTGTGTACTGTACTGTCAGACCCGATACCCCCCATCCAGTCCCAAATAGTTACCTATAATATCACACAGGGTGATTTTTGTTTTTTCCTTACTTGTGATCCTAGTGCGATTTCTGAATGTATGCGTTTAAGATTGAAAGGTGCCACTTCATTCACCGCTCATGAACGTACTTTGTGCCTTCAAAGGACACCGAAAACATGTACTTCTGTTCAGAATAACATGACTTGCAAGAGTTTGGTAGTTACCGCCAGTCATTATCGCACGATGTTACTACCTGCCGGATGGCTTTTCTCATGTGGTAATACTTCCTGGCCATATATCCCCGCAAATATTTCTGGAGGCCCTTGTGCCATTACTAGACTGAGCTTGTTGATGTTTTCATCACATCCGAATGCCAACTCTCGTGTGATTCGAGATACAGTGAGGTTACAGGAGGATTGTGACTCATCTTTGCATTTATATTCCAAGTCTGAATACCTTAGCCTGGCTATTTCAATTGTTGGTGTTCCTGCTTTGGCAGTTTATAATGCCAAATCTATTGGGAAAATGGCCTGCTGGATGGTAAAATCCATTAATCATACTTCTACAGTCCTGTCTGACATGCTATTAGACGCCCAGGGTGAACGTAGAGCTATCTTGCAAAATCGAGCGGCCATTGATTATCTTTTGCTTAAACATGGACACGATTGTTCTGATTTTGAGGGTCTTTGTTGTTTTAACTTGTCGGATCATACAAAATCCATTCAAGCTCACATTGATAAACTACATGACTTGACAGAAGAAGTTAGAAAACACATTGACCAGGGCTGGTTTGACTGGCTCTTTAATTGGTTACCTGATTTGCATATGTTACGTCAGATATTAGGAGGTATTCTGATTACTATCGGCATTTTGATTTCTATCTGTTGCTTTATTCAGTGTATTCCTTCACTATTTCAATTCTGCACACCTGGTACTAGACATAGATCAGTTAGTCTTGTTTCATGTTATTCTTCCACAGATATTAGTTCTGTTTAATGAATGTATAATAGACTGAAGTCAAGGGTGAAATGTTCTGCTCGATTTTCCCGGCCTTCTTGTGTTGAAAAGTAATTGAATGTGACTTCAGTCTCTTACCATTCAAGTCTAAGGGTTAGAGTAGTGAATGGAGCCTATTTACTAGGCACTTCGACATGATCCTGTGCTCTTCCCCATAGATCAGGGCTTGCACACATAGCCTAGGGGATAGATTCGTTAGTATTAGGGATAACCTGTCCTGCAGTGAGGGTATTTCATGGAGCCGTGCTGAATTCAGGCCTGGTAGGCCTCAAACGGGAGAGACTCCATCTTTCTTTCTGCTCCGGCAGCTTGGGATGCTTCTAGGTCAAATGTAATGTTTTAGTTATGAGGTGTTATTCGCTTGGAGAGAACCGGTTCAGGCCGGCCCTTATCGAAGGATTGTATTTTTCTTCATGCCGAAGACACTACATCAGGCCGGCCGGCTGGGAACGTGTCCTTGGTACGGGGAGGTACAAGAATTTGGTGGGCGGCAGGTTACGGGCCGGAATTTTCCATGAGGAAACGCACCTCTATATTAGTGAAAGTCTGAGGCAGTTACATGTTCAGTCCGTAGGCGGCATCTGGCCGTTAGCAGTAGAGCTACTACTTATTCCAGGGAAGACAGACGCCATCTTGAAGGCGGAGAAGAACCGAGAGACAGACACTCTCCTAGCAGAATAGCCAGAGAGGAGAGAGTAGCCGATAAGGAAGAGGACCCAGTGACTCGGAGAAGGGTGAAGAGAACAGCGCATAGTGGTGCAGACATGTATCCGTGACTGCGGAGGTGTGACTTCCAGGCGAGCCGAGGCACAGACGAGAAGGGAACCTAGATGACCACTGAGTGCAGGCTACACACTACTAAGGTGATGTCGACCCTTTCTTATTAGAGTGTACGACTTAATCTTTCACTTTTCTTTGCAGGTTATGTGTTATATTGTAATGTTATGTGATTGCGTATGTAATGAGTAATAAAGTACCCAGTTTGTAGTGAACCAACATGTGCTGCGTGTTCTTGTATGAGAGGGTAGCCTATTCTTCTAGTCAGCTGCGGCTACATGAACAGATGTTAACCCTGATCAGGTAAGTGGTAACTGAATAAGGGAAAGAGGAGCCCCTCGAACCGGAGAACAGGCTATGCTGGAACTGGCAGTCCTTGTGTGATCTGATGAATAGTGAGACTGATTCCCTTTGTGTATGTTATGGTGATCATAGGATGAACTGTTGTATGAGACTGCCGTCTGGGTAGAGAGGTCTGGATTCGTATGGGATCGCGAGGGCGCCACTTGTGATACTGTCGTATGGGCAGAGAGGTCTGGATTCGTATGGGATCGCGAGGCCGCCGATTGTGCTGAGACTGCCGTCTGGGTAGAGAGGTCTGGATTCGTATGGGATCGCGAGGCCGCCACTTGTGACACTGTCGTATGGGCAGAGAGGTCTGGATTCGTATGGGATCGCGAGGCCGCCGATTGTGCTGAGACTGCCGTATGGGCAGAGAGGTCTGGATTCGTATGGGATCGCGAGGCCGCCGATTGTGCTGAGACTGCCGTCTGGGTAGAGAGGTCTGGATTCGTATGGGATCGCGAGGCCGCCACTTGTGATACTGTCGTATGGGCAGAGAGGTCTGGATTCGTATGGGATCGCGAGGCCGCCGATTGTGCTGAGACTGCCGTCTGGGTAGAGAGGTCTGGATTCCTATGGGAACGCAAGGCCGCCACTTGTGATACTGTCGTATGGGCAGAGAGGTCTGGATTCGTATGGGATCGCGAGGCCGCCAATTGTGCTGAGACTGCCGTATGGGCAGAGAGGTCTGGATTCGTATGGGATCGCGAGGCCGCCGATTATAAGAGGTCTTGGTATGTATAGTAGGAATTCCCTGTCCTTAGGTGATAGATATATGTGGTTGCACTATTGTAAATAGGCCCTAGGGAGGGGGTAACGTTCTGGCTGGGTTTGTGAGGCTCTGATGAGCGGGTTCTATCTGATCCGAAAACCCAAGCAGAACAACAAGTCAGTCTGTTCAAGGATTTTTTGGGTACAGAGGGTTCCAACAAGGCTTCCCAGTTGTTATTTGAAGCCCGTTTGTACGATTGCCGTATAAGTCTAGGAGGATATTGTCTGGCTTAAAGGTTCTGAGAAGGTGAATCGGCATGCTTCCTAAAGCTATCAGTCGTGGAGCAATTCCGTCTCAACCTCAGAAATTGCCCAAATGGTAAGCCAAACTCATTTACTTTCACAATGACTCAGGCTAACACGTTGCACCTTAAAAACAAGCATTGGCATAGCCAATAGGTCTCGCCTTTGGGACCTTATAAGTGTTTAACTATGCAACAGTTAATGTTGTTGCACCAAGGATATTATGCTGCATAACTAAATACTTATAAGGTCCCAAAAGCGAGACCTATTGGCTATGCCAATGCTTGTTTAATTAAGCAGTATTGCACAATAACTATAGCAATTGCGTAAAAAGCGCAGATTACATCTATAGGCAATTTAAGTTGTTACTTTTATTTATTCTTAACAACTTTCATCTTCTACATCATTTTTGTAGGTATTCCATTTATAAATGTGATTTCATGAAGTTGTCATCATAGTTTTAATATAGCGCCGCTCTACTGTGTTCTGACAGATGTAAGTTACATGACACCGTAGCCACTGACACAGAATAAACATATATCTCCTCACAGAACCTGTCATTTTCAGACTGTCATCGCCTTTAATACTTTAAAAATATGCCTTTGTTGGTAAAATAACCACGTTAATCAATTAAATATGTAGGGTTACTGGAGATCCAGATTGACCTGTACAGTTCTGATGTTTTTTTTAATGAAACTGGCGTTTTTGTATATAAACATGATGTTACTAATATTTTTTCCACATAGAAACATGAAACAGATAGCTTTATTTCATTTGAAGAGTAACTGCATGTTTGTCAGCTAGAAAACGACATGGTGCTTCCTTGCAGTGCTGCTGGACAATGAATGCACAATGTAGGCTTACAAGAATAAAATAAGAACAATGTGCTAATAACTTAAAAAGCGTGGGAAATCCTCGCGCACCCCCTAACCCGAGTATTTGTTTTTTTAGCTTTGGCAGGCAAGAGCTCTTCGCAGAAAAGCTGCCGCCATTGTCCTCCGAATTTACATTAAACATACCGCGTTGTGATATGGTTCGCATGTTTAAAATAAAGTCGGCGCAGCCAGGCTGCCTCGAACACGGGCACCTACGTGCCATCTGTGTCAGTCCTATTCCTGGGTGCCCCGGCCCTGCAAATGAACTCGGTGAATGGTAGATGTCAGGCATTGCGTGATGGGCCATCATCAATCAACCATTGTCAGTTATTTATGTCTCAGTGAGCAAGCCTTTATTTAAAGCAAGCAGCAAGAATGCTGCCAGACCACAGGAACAAGCCCTGAGCTGTTTGCAGGTGCTGCTATTCACAGCTGTCAATTAAACCCCTGACATTGCCATAATGGCCGAGAGGCAAAGCATATGCAACTGACAAATATTATTTTAACAGAAAAATAAAAAAAATACGAACAAGTCAATTCAATTCATCATTCTCTCTGAGACGTGCCGCCTTCCTGCTTGGCGGAATGTGGAGATATCTGAGAGGCAGCACGAGGCATGAGAAGAAAATGAAACAAGCAGGAAAAAAGTGATTGCGCTTGAAGGGTGCCGCAAACAATGCACGGGTGCCGTGAAAATGACACGCCCGTGCGGCCCGTGAAAGTGATCGCGGACGCGATCAAGCACGGCGGAGGTAAGACACATGGCGGCTGCGCGCGTGCATGCTCACGTGCACGCAAGCTTTAGCCCACAGGCAGTACTTGGAAAACCCGCATACAAAATGTCTCAGCCAGATCAGCGCATGCGCTGGATCAGGCGAGACCTAATGAATGAACTCTCTAATAACCACATGCAACTCAACACCACCAAAACAACAACCACTAATTTGAATGATGTCCCTCCTAAATCTGCAGGAAAGGGAGACCAGTTGGAGACTAGCTATGATGCAACAATGCTGATATTTAGTGCTATACAAAGATGAATAGTGTATAGTCCATAGTTTAATATTTGTTCTCCTCATGGTTGCTTCAATTTGTGCTGCTGTGCTTTCGTTGTGTACGATCTCAATGAATGCTTAATGTAACAGCTAAGTCGCACACATGCCTCTTAACTCACCCTCATCTAACAACTTTACTTGCTTGGGAGGTATTTTCACCATCCCAGAAAATTCTTTAAGTAAACTTCACCACCCTCATCTTCCAAACAATCACATACCTTTATTGACTTCAACAAACTCATCCTCCCAAAATCACCTGCCTTCACATTCTTTAAGAACAAAGAAGCTTGAGTGGAACGCCACTATGGTCTCAAATGTTATTGACGCATCTGGAAGAGAGGTGAATCCAAGTGCACCACAAGAGGCTTGTAAAATTACTACTAGTGACTTGTGGCATAATCATTTTACATAAATGTTTATGCAACAGAATTCAGATGTAATAAAGAAACATTTGGCAGGCATTCATAGTAGGCACTATGGAGCAGATAAATGTTATTGAAATTTCACCAATATAACTGCAACTGCATTTATATAGTGCTTCAGGCCCCAGGAGAGGTGCCCATCCCATTAGCAGACAGGTGGTATCAGTCGCAGCCGGCATGACTTGAGGGTGGGGAGGGGAGACATGGAGAAAATGGCAGAGTGAGCATAACTGATTTGGTCGGCTTCAGAGGGCCGACCAAACAGTCAAGGCCACCAAACATTGGGCTAGCGGCAACTCCCCTGCCCTGCTGCAGGAAGACCCACCCACCCACCAGCCCCCAAACAAATCCTTCTGCTTTCTAGGAGTGCGAGAAGCAGTAACAAAGTGGTATACCAATTTATGTTACTGCTTCTCACACTGCGAGAAAGCAAGTGGGGCGATGCTCCTCCGCCCACGTGGAGGAGCTGCCCCTGTGCATGCTACACTGTTGGGGGATGGGAGTGCTTAGATGGGAGTGTTGAATTGCAAAGTGGTCAATGTGGGTGCTGTGCTTAGGTGAAGAGAATGGTGCTCTCATACTGTCTTTGCTTGCTACGGTTATGCATATAACAGTGTGAAGAGTGACAGGTGTAATGCGTGCATGTTCTATTGTTGCTAATGCTTGAGCAGGCCTCTATAGAATTCACCTAGCAGGGGCAGTCCAAAGCAGGCAAGATCAACATGCAGTCACGGCTCAGTGTTACAGAAAAGTATATTGTAATTGGATTTATCTAGCGCTGACTACCTCAGACTATGCGTTGAAGAGATTTACAGAGAGTAGTGCGCTACTATGGAGCCCAAGGTTAGCTCGCCGTTAATCCAGTGGTTATTGCTGCTTACTGCAATTAGTCATGTGTTCTCAAGAAAAAATTGCATACATATAATCCAGTTACGTTGTGTTATTCTAATACCGGTTAGGTATGATCATTAGTAGGGACTAGGTAGCTTCAGGTGAACGATTGGTGAGATAGATAGGCTGCCAGAGATTAGACAATGTTAGATGGTAGGTTTTTAAAGAGAAGAGGTTGTGATTTATGAAATGAGGTATGAGTCAATTGCATAATTACAATAAGAAGGACTAGGGCAGGCAGGAGTGAGAGTAAGAGGAGACTACAGTCAAAAAAGTACGGTATGCAGAGGATGGAAGGTATGAAGAGGGTCATATTGAAGATAAAGTGCACCACAGTCAGTTTTTCATGCAGGATTTTAAGCAGTGGCAGCTCTCTCGGAATGGGGGAGGGGTTAAAAAAATGACAAAACTGAACTTACCTTGTCCACCGTGCTGCTGCATGCCTCTCCCACCACCGCACACTTCTCCTCTGTCTGGTGGAAGTGCTGCAGATCAGAACTTCTAAATTCTCCCTACTTCCACGGACAGAGTAATTCCACAGTCATACGCACATACACTCATCATGCGCTGGTGGGGCCCATAACACCATCATTAATTCTATCATTCTATCCACACTGAATATGAGAGAGAACTCCTTGATCAATCTGCACCTAATCGGAGGTCAATGCAATCAAATTGAATTGTCTCGAGTCACGATTTAAACAGTTTAAACACATATGAGATCTCAATAATATGACAAAGAAATAACCACCCGACACTGTAATTTAACAAACTATTTTATCTAACTTAATTCATAAGAAAAGCCATTCAATTGCAAAATCATTATTCTCATATTTACCTATTCTGGCTAAATGTCGTACTCTAAGTTAGGACAGGTCTCTCAGTAAAGAATCAAAGTCTCTCGAGTCACCGTCCTTTCAATCAGCATCGATCCTCTTGAGCATAAGTTCAGGAAGAAGTGGCCTTAGACCCTCTCTAGTCATATTTATACCAAAACTTACATATTAAAAGTTACAAACAAGCTCTAAAACGTCCGTTGAGCAGAGCGAGCAGGAAAGGATGTTAGCTTTCAACATTAGAAAAATCTCCGCTCTCGGATATCTCAAAAATAAAAACAAGGAAATAGGAAGTCCAAACTAGTTTTGCAACATCCATGGATGCTCTTCTCCGGAATTGTATCACTCACAGTGAAGCCACCGCAAGTTTATCAAAAATGTTCATTTGTGACAAATGTTCTCCTCCAAGGATATTTGGCGACCATCCCAGAGTTGTCGTCTTTTCATAACTTTTAGCTCAGACAGAGGCCGAAGTCTCATTCAATGAGGCCTCCCTTCATATTTCCTCTACTCACATGCAGGCTGTAGATGTCGGCCATTTTCTCAACAGGCCAAAATGGACAACTTAATTAAAAAGAAACATAAAACAACGTTACTACATTGTATTGATTATACAGTGTTAATTCCCACTAATACCCTTATGTGTATGTATTTATCTAGCCATTTGCGACATAAAAAAGCATTAAAGCATATTATTTTAAAGCGCAAACACATAACAAATAGCACATTAACCACACTTATTTAATTAATTTGCTCACCAACTTAGTTCACTTATTAATTTAGCCATGCAATTGCATTCCCACGTGTAATTCTTTCATTAGTAAGGTTGATTAATAAAAAAAACTTAACAAAACTTAGTATTTAACAATTAATTATTAGTATTTTTAATTATGACATACAAAAATATAAGCTGATGTTTGGGTTTAAATAAAAAACCCTGCTCCAGCAATCCCCCCTTTGGTGATATATCATCACCACAAAAATCCAACCCAAAAAATTTAGTTCCCCTTTTAGGAAAAATTCAAATGTCTTTTTGTTTATTCATTAAACACCAGTTTCTCTTTCATCATCTCTTTTAGTTTCTAAGTACATGCTCTCTCTAAATTCTTTCAATTCTATTTCTTGTGGGTCTCTTTTTGACCTCTTTTGTCTCTTTTCAACATTTTCTTTTATTATTTTCTTTTTATTCCTCCTATATCTACAGCATAAACACCCTAATCTAAGAATCAATAAAGCAACAATCACACATGTCAAAGGAAATAATATCTTACCAAAAATGGTACTACCTATCTTAGCAATAAAATTCTTAACAGCAATCAACTTATTAGCCATTTTAGTCCAGATACTTTCAGCTTCCAGTGGTACTAATTCTTCATGCAAATCAGTAATATTTTTGATATAAACCTTTAGATCTTTGCTTTCATCAGGAATGTAAGTGCAACAATGTTGAACTTTCAGCATTCCACAGACTCCACCCTCTTTTGCCAATAGAATATCAAGGGCAAGTCGATTTTGCATAGACATGGCGCGTAAGGCAACCATCTCTGTATTTACCAATAGAAACCCTCCAGCGGTGCTTGTCGATAAGCGATCCACCACTGTTGACAGCTTCCGAATTCCATATGCATTTAATGAAATTCCCACTGCTGGTATCAAAGCTCCAAAAATATCTCCTACAATTTCTGACCAAGATTCTCTCTTAAAACGTGTTAGTAGATTAATTTGTTCTGCATCTTCTATTCTATCCATATGAAAAATCTTTGGAAAGACCAGGCCAACATAACATGTGCCATACCAATGGTCCGGCAACCTGTAATAAGCCTTATTCCCACAAATATAATACACTCCCGGGAAAACTGGACCTTCTCCTCCTTTAAATCCCCATCCCGTTGCAATAAAGTATGTATCATGGCACTCACTAGTCCCAACAAAATAATTATCATACTGGGATTTCCTTCTGGTAATGCATAGTTTACCCTTCTGGGGTGCATCTAAAGCCAAAGTTGGACTGGCCCCATTCTTCAACTCCTTTCCCATCTCAATGTTCCACATTGTCTCACTCATTTTATATCCTCCTGCCTTTTCATGCATGTTCGTTCTCCTTTTCTCTACCATGTCTAGGAAAGCTTTTTCCTCTTTCTTCAAACTACAAGTTAAATTGTTTCTAAAAATTTAATCTAACGTTAATTCTTCTGTTTCAATAAAAATCTCACCAAAAATGTTAGCTTCTTTAGCAGGATTCAGTTTCTTATTCATAGGCAATTGCCCAAAAATGTTATCCTTATTTGACATCTCATAATCTATTTTCCCTAACAAATAAAAAATACTACTCAACACACTACATGAAATTCCATACGTAGCTGGAAGATGATGATAAGTAACTCCCTCTGAAAAGGATGCAGGTAATTGCATACAGACGTAGCAATCCCTTACCTCCATTGTCTTCACGTATTCATACAATAATTTTGAAAAAACATTGCTAGAAAAATCATTAATTGATCTATCCTTATGTATGTACATATTGCTAATTCTAGTTGGTACTACTTTCTGTAAACTCTTCCCTATGTTAGTCATATTCTCGGTATGTATTCCCAAGATATCTACTGTAACCCTAAAAGTAACTAATAAAGCAAGCACACTCCATAGTAGCATTAATAGTCCTGTACAGCAGCAGCACATTCTGCACCATCTTTTCAGGAAGGTACATCTACTTTGATTATTTTCTGTGTTAGCCATCTTATTACTTTGACTGTGTCTTTTGACTTAGCCTCTACTACTCCACTACTGAATCTCTAGAACACTAGATTATTACAATCTGTTAATTTTCAGATTTCTTCTTCTTCACCCTTCTCCAAGTGACTCCTTTAGTTCACTCAATTTGGATTTTCATCACTTTTTACTTCTTCTTCATCAACATCAAATTGTATCAGATCCTGAACATCTGTCTCTTCTCCAATGTCAGACAAAATAACTTTCAGGATTCCAACAGTTTCCTTCTCCTCAACCACTTTCAGTAAGGTCTCCTCTGGATTTCCTTGACTCTCTGCCTCTTCTTCTTCTTCAGGCAATGCCACATACGTCCATTCCGGTGACCTGTACTTCTGGTTAGGCTTTCTAATTCTTTTGATCACTTCTGGTTCCTTTGGTTCTTTTGGTTCTTCTGCTTTCGCTTGATTTTGGCTTGACACTTCGTTCACCTGTTCAGCTTTCGATTAATTCACTCGTGTCAGTCGATATCTCAGCCTCTTTATCTTGTTAGGCCAAAGATCTCCTTTCACACTTCTTTTCTGTTTCACTTCTCTATTGTTTCTTTCTCCGATTCAAGTTCTCTTTCTCAGAACTCGACCCTCTGGTTTCTCATTCTCACTCTCATCCGATTCTGTCTCATTTGCCTCTTGTTCATCAACAATTCTCTCTTTTTCCACAGTCTTCTTCTCCACCAATCGAGATTTCCCTGCTACTGTCCCTCCTCGGGTCTCCGACACGCAATCTTCTTGCTGTCTACTTGTCCCTTCACCTAGCTTATCAGGAATGTTCCCTACACCTCCTCGGGGGTCTTCCGCAATCTGTCCCTCTCTATCTTCTTCTGACCCTACTTCTTCAGAAGTTGTCTCAGATGAATTCTCAATCTCCTCATTTGACTCAGGTGTAGTCTCTGTGGAATTGCTCTTTTCTTTTCTTCCTTTCTCTTTATTTTCTCCACTGCTTGTTAGAACTTCAGGCACTCTTCCAGAATCCGAACTCTCCTCTGAGGTTCGCAATGTTCCTCTTGCAACTCTTGAAACTTCTTCTGGTAAGAAAAAAGAATCACCTGACTCTCTTTCTGACTCTCTTTCCCCCCTTTCAGGATTCTTTTTTCTTCTCACTGTTTCAGTGTCTGCATCATCACTAGAATCTGACTCTTCAAAGTACTCTTTCCCAGTCCCATCCTTTGGATTTGGAACTCTCAGAGTATGACTTGCATGAATCCAGTTCTTCACTCCAGCACACTTCACAGCAGTCGTCGTAGTCAGAATGACTTGTCTTGGCCTTCCCCACCTTGGAACCAAGCAATTTCTTCTCCTGTGCACTTTTATTCTCACCCAGTCCCCTGGGCTCAGATCATGGGCTTGCTTCTTTTCAAGTGTAGTGGCGTCTTCTCCAACCTGGTGAAACACAGAATGAACTGCGTCACCCAGGCCTTTACAGTAATCCAAAATCATGTCATCAGTAATAGTCATCAGCTTGTTAACGGGCACGAATGCATGTCTCATTGCTCGTCCCATTATTATTTCATGTGGACTCAACCTCGTAGTTCTGTCTGGAGTAGATCTAATAGTCATCAACACTAGAGGCAAGACATCAGGCCATTTCATTCCAGTGGCTAAACACATCTTGCCAATTCTGTTTTTGATTGTGCCATTCATTTGCTCAACAACGCCAGACGCCTCTGGCCTGTATGCACAATGTAGCTTCTGCTGTATACTCAATGCTTCACAAATTAAACTCATGAGTTCATTGTAGAAGTGTCCTCCTCTGTCTGACTCAATTGTCACTGGGAACCCGTACCTAGGAATCAACTCTCTTAACAGCAACTTGGCCACTGTTATTCCATCATTTCTCCTAGTCGGATATGCCTCCACCCACCTTGAGAACAAACAGACTACCACTAGAACATACCTCAATCTATTGACTTGGGGCATTTCAATTAAATCTATTTGCATTCTGGTAAAAGGACCTCCTTCTCTGCCTATTGTTCCTAGGCTCACCACTGTTTTCTTTCCAGTATTGAATTGCTGACAAATCAAACATCTTTGACAGATGCTTTCTGCTATCAGCCTAAACTTTGCATTGTACCAGGTCTGTTTAAAGGACCTAATCATAGCATCCCTCCCCAGGTGTCCCTGGCCATGATACATTCTCGCCATTGTTGACAACATAGAATTTGGCATGACTGGTCTTCCATCCCTATAGATCCAAACATGATCTTTTTCTCGTGGTGCACAACCTGCCTTGATCCAATCTCTCATTTCCTCATCTCCTGCTTCATCCTGCAACTGCCTCACCTCATCCCATGTTTCCAGTACATTAGTAAACATCACAGAACAAAAAGACATCTCCTTCTCCTTTCACCTGTTAATGGAATGATTGTTCTTTGCACAATACTGTGCTATGTCATTTGCAAACCGATTACCAAGAGTAACAAAATCATCACCCTGTCCATGAGCAGCACATTTTACAACTGCTAGTTCTTTAGGCAGCTGTATCGCCTCAAGCAATTTCCCAATCACTTCAGCATTCTTTATAGCAGTTCCACTTGAAGTCAAGAAACCTCTCTGTAGCCAAAGCTGGCCAAAATCATGAACCACTCCAAATCCGTACTGACTATCAGTCATTACAGTCACTATCACATTCCTCCCAATCTTACAAGCTTTTGTCAGCGCCACCAATTCAGCTACTTGAGCAGACTTAACTCCCTTCAAAGGTGAAGCTTCCATAACTTCTGAAACTTTACACACCGCATATGCTGCACTCAGCACACCTTCTTCTGTTCTCAGACATGATCCATCCACAAACAACACATGATCACTCTCAGGCAGTGGCAGATCTCTTATGTCTGGTCTCGGTTTTGTGCAGTAATCAAGCACATCCAAGCAATCATGATCAACATCATCTCTCACACTCACATTTTCAGCATCTGGCAAAAGTATCGCTGGATTCACATTCACACATCTCTCAAGAGTCACATTTGATGCTCCCAGAATGATTTTCTCATATTTAGTCAGCCGACTATGTGGCATATATTGAGTTCTGCTTCTTGTCAAAAGAATTGCCACATCATGAGGTACGAACACCCGTACAGGATATCCCATTATTATACCCTCACTCTGTTCCAAGCTTCTGCATGTAGCAGCTACTGCTTTCAGGCAACCTGGTAAACCCACAGCTACTGGGTCAAGTGTTGATGAGAAGTACGCAATTGGCCTTCTCAATCGTCCATGTTTCTGGATTAACACTGAAAGTGCACATCCATTCCTCTCACTACAGTACAGTTCAAACTCCTTCTCATAGTCTGGCATTCCTAGAGCAGGAGCTTCACACAATATGCTTTTTAATTCTTCGAATGCTGCCATTTGTTCTGCATTCAATTCCAATGGGTCTTTCACTTCACTTTTGGTCAATTTAATCAATGGCTTTGCTATCAGGGAAAAATTACTTATCCACTGACGACAATAACCCACCATTCCCAGAAACATTCTCACTTCTCTCTGGGTAATTGGGGCTCTCATTCCTCTGATAATTTTGATCCTGTCAATGGTCACTTTTCTTAGACCTTTTTCAATATTGTGTCCAAGATAATGTACTTCTTTCTTGCAAAATTGCAATTTGGCTGGAGATACCTTTAATCCTCCATCAGCCAGATGATTCAGTAAAGCTATGGTATCTACTTCACATGCTTCACGTGTCTTCGATGCCACAAGTAGGTCATCGATATATTGTACTAGTACTGAACTTTCAGACATGATCAGACTTTCCAATGATTTCTTCAGCAACTGATTGAATATGGAAGGGCTCTCTGTATACCCCTGTGGGATTCGGCACCATGCCAAATACGCTGTCCAAACCGAAATGCAAAAATCGGCTGGCTGTCATGATGCAATGGAATTGATAAGAAAGCATGGCACAAATCAATTACTGTGTACCATTCAGCATCATGAGGAATCTGATACAAAATCACTGATGGATTTGGCACAATGGGACAGCATGATACTACAATTTTGTTAACTTTTCTCAAATCTTGCACTATTCTGAACTTCCCATTAGGTTTTTTCAGTCCCATTATTGGTGAATTACATGGGCTACTCAGTAACTCTCTCAAAACACCTTGCTGAATCATTTTGTCAATTATAGGTGTTATCCCTTCAATTCAATTATCTCTGGTGTCAGTCTGTATTGTGGGATATTAGGATAAGAGATTCCCTCTTTTACTGTAATCTTTACTGGATCTACATTATTCATCAATCCCACATCCTCTCCAGTAAAATCCCAAACTGCTGCTTTTACTGTGTGTCACAACTCTTGAGGCAAATCATCTGGATTAAATACAGCATATGTTCCAACAATCTCATTTTCTCTATTATCTAGAGTTACTCTGTATAAAACATCCTCATCTGGTGTCTCAAAGGCTATTCCATCCGGAGTACAAAAAATTGTGCAATTCATTTTACACAATAAGTCCCTACCTAACAAGTTCACTGGACTAGTGTCACACACTACAAACCTGTGCATGTCCGAAAATTTCCCTATCCTTACCCTTGCTGGTTCAGTAAGACGAGTCTTAATCTGTGTATTAGACACACCAACCACTTGGATTGCTTCGTCCGAGAGAGGAAGATTTCTTATATCTGCTGACCTGACAGTTGATCTTGTCGCTCCTGTGTCTACTAAAAAAGTAACACTTTCCCCATTTATTTTCCCATCTACAAATGGTCCTGCCTGGTCTATTTCTAGAGTTGCTCCAAGTATGCACTCCTTCTCCTCTCTTCGGCACCGTCAGTAGTCCCCGTCAGACTCACTCCCCTCATTCTTTAGCCAGTATTGTTGTACTGGATTTTTACGTCTCGGTTTGTTTACCTGTTCATCATTGTAGAATCCCGAGTCTTGATTGTATTTCTGGGATCCTCTGTTCTGCGGCAAGGGCGGTTTGGGCTCCTGATTCTGCTGCTTGACAACCTTCTGCTGTTGCTGCTGACGATTACACCCCTCGTTCTGCACCTGTTGATTCAAGGATTGATTGTCATTATTCACTAATGGTGGATTTGTACACTTTGATCTCCAGTGCCCTAATTTTCCACAGTTGTGGCACGGAAATTTCTTCTTCGCCTCTTCGATGTTCCCCTTTCCTTTTCCTGTACCATATCTGGGCCTATTTCCTGGATTATTTGCTTGTTCAACCAGCTGTGCTTCTTGTCTTTCTGCAACCTTCACCTGTGCCCACATCGCTTTTTCCTTCAGCTTTCTTTGTTTTGCCTCAATTTCATCACTGAAGTACTTCGCATGTCTCAAGATCTCATCAATCTTCTTACTCTGCCAATCAACTGTGTGCTCATGTATCATTTCACTGATTTCAGGTCTCAAGCCATATACAAATCTGTATACAAAATGACTCAAATCCTTATCACCCAGATGTTCATCTCCACTGAACTGTTTAAAAGCCAGTATCAACCTTTCATAAAAAGCATGAACTGATTATTTTGCTTCCTGATGTGTTCGATCTATCTTAACCCAATCTGTCTCTTTAGGGGGTACCTTATTCTTCAGGAACACAATAACCTGCTCATATTTTTTCATTACCTCCGGGTCTGGAGCTCCTGTTCTTTGATCTCTCGGGTATTCCTTAGCAGGACAATCTACAACTATTTTACATTCTGCCCACAAGTCTGCTGGAACAATTATATCAAACAGACTATTCAGGTCAATCCACAGCACCTTTGACAATTTCACAAACCTATCTACCTGCCTATACCACTCGACGGGCTTTTCTCTCAGTCGAGGGAAATCATTCGTAAATGACAAAATATCTTGCCTAGTCCATGGGACATATCCTCCTCCAGGAATCTCTCTCATAGGATAGGCATCCACTGTTTTTTCCTTTTCTTTCATGGGAAACGCTGAGTAAGTCCTGTCCACTGTATCTTCTCTTTTCTTGTACCATCTATCCTTCCACCTTTCCACATCACCCTATTTTCGCAATAATCCAATCATTTCCTTAATCTGCCCTGTTCGGCCAACATCATTTAGATTCTCAATGTCCTTATCCGAAAAATCCACTCGGTAAGGCTTCTGTAATGCTTTCACTTTATCCATGTCAATTCCCATTTCACTCGCTATTCCTTTTAACCTGTCATGCATATTCCTAGCCCTCCATGTGATACTCTTACACATAAATAACAACTCTCCATCATGATGATCTTTTAACGTCTCTGTAGGAATTGTTCCTGCTATAAGCTCCTCCAGTTCTATACGCAACCTGGCTACATCAATTGCCTGAGAATCTTTGTCCCTCCTTTGGAGAACTCTCATCCAATCATTCAAATCCTCAGCTGTTATTTCTGTAGTTTTCTTCCCTGCACTCACTTGTCCTGCCATCCTCTGTGATTCCAAAATTGATCCTCCCATCACAACATTTCTTTCTACACAACCAGTATTCAATCCCGAATTAGGCTGTACATTTAACTCTCCACCACATGTGTCATGTCTCAACGGTCTCAAATGATTCTCTTCCGTCCTCATTCCTGACTCTCCCGGAGAACCAACTAGTCCATTTCCTATATATGGAACTGTTAAACCACTTTCACCCATTCTCTGCTTATCAAAAATAGGCATAACCGGACCTATGGTTACAGGCACTGTAACAGCTTCTAGATTCTTGGTTAATTCTCTGATCTTCTCTGTCAATTCAGATGTTGTTCTTGCTAACTCTCTTGTTTTCTCATCCTCGATTTCATTCTCTCTTCCTCTCTCTCGCTCTCTCTCTCTTTCCTTTTCCGCGAAAGAGCTACCACTTTTCAGATCAGGTGTCACAACTTCTGTTTTAATGATTTGCAAAGTATCTCTCATTGGGGTAGCAACTGGTGTTCTCACTTCTGGTTCTTGTCTATATGGAGGTGGTCTCTTGTAAATCATATCATCCAAGACTTCATCCTCATAGTCATTAGCCCCATACCTTCTCAATTTTGCATCATGTACCTTTTCCGTACCTTTCCTCCCTTCTGCTTCCTCAACAGTTTTCATCGGATATAGTCTCTCTGACATACTAGCATCTCGCCATCTCCTCATTCGATCATGATGAGTTTCACGATCATATTTCCTCCCAAACATATACCTATAATTACCTCCACTCCTCTGCTTTTCTCGCTCATGCACCTCATCTTCCCATTCTACCAATGCCTCGAACTGTGTCGGCCTTGGTCTAGGCTCTAGACACATCATTTTTTCCCTTAAATTTCTCAACACGGCCAGATTAAATGAACCATGTTCCGGGAATGCTAGAACACCATCTTCTCTAGTATACCTAGCCCAATTGTCTAACCAAATACAGGTATGATACCCATATTTCGCAACCATGAAGGATGCAGGAGTTCTTGTCGGAGGTAGTAACTCACCTTCTCTAGTTATTATATCCTTATCAAACCATTTTTTAATTTTACTGAACAAGGATTTCTTTTTCTTTTCCTCTGTTTGGTGATACATTTTTGCGTTTACCACAACTCTCTAGTCCTTTCTACAACTGTACGATCTTTTGTCCAATAATTGCGCGACTCACACTAACGCACCAATCCTGGAGCGTCTACGTCACCCTGTACTTCTTCCAATCCCTGCGCGGCTCACACCAACGCACCAATCACAGCGCTTTCGCTGTTCTAACCCACTGTCCAATCACAGCGCGGTCTTTTCTGACGTCAGTAGTCGCTGCAGTCGCTTCTACTCCTGTCTCCTGTCACTCGTCTACCCCTCCTTTACAAAACCTTCTCAGTAGACTTTGTTTCAGATTCTAGTCATATTTATACCAAAACTTACATATTAAAAGTTACAAACAAGCTCTAAAACGTCCGTTGAGCAGAGCGAGCAGGAAAGGATGTTAGCTTGCAACATTAGAAAAATCTCCGCTCTCGGATATCTCAAAAATAAAAACAAGGAAATAGGAAGTCCAAACTAGTTTTGCAACATCCATGGATGCTCTTCTCCGGAATTGTATCACTCACAGTGAAGCCACCGCAAGTTTATCAAAAATGTTCATTTGTGACAAATGTTCTCCTCCAAGGATATTTGGCGACCATCCCAGAGTTGTCGTCTTTTCATAACTTTTAGCTCAGACAGAGGCCGAAGTCTCATTCAATGAGGCCTCTCTTCATATTTCCTCTACTCACATGCAGGCTGTAGATGTCGGCCATTTTCTCAACAGGCCAAAATGGACAACTTAATTAAAAAGAAACATAAAACAACGTTACTACATTGTATTGATTATACAGTGTTAATTCCCACTAATACCCTTATGTGTATGTATTTATCTAGCCATTTGCGACATAAAAAAGCATTAAAGCATATTATTTTAAAGCGCAAACACATAACAAATAGCACATTAACCACACTTATTTAATTAATTTGCTCACCAACTTAGTTCACTTATTAATTTAGCCATGCAATTGCATTCCCACGTGTAATTCTTTCATTAGTAAGGTTGATTAATAAAAAAAACTTAACAAAACTTAGTATTTAACAATTAATTATTAGTATTTTTAATTATGACATACAAAAATATAAGCTGATGTTTGGGTTTAAATAAAAAACCCTGCTCCAGCAATCCCCCCTTTGGTGATATATCATCACCACAAAAATCCAACCCAAAACATTTAGTTCCCCTTTTAGGAAAAATTCAAATGTCTTTTTGTTTATTCATTAAACACCAGTTTCTCTTTCATCATCTCTTTTAGTTTCTAAGTACATGCTCTCTCTAAATTCTTTCAATTCTATTTCTTGTGGGTCTCTTTTTGACCTCTTTTGTCTCTTTTCAACATTTTCTTTTATTATTTTCTTTTTATTCCTCCTATATCTACAGCATAAACACCCTAATCTAAGAATCAATAAAGCAACAATCACACATGTCAAAGGAAATAATATCTTACCAAAAATGGTACTACCTATCTTAGCAATAAAATTCTTAACAGCAATCAACTTATTAGCCATTTTAGTCCAGATACTTTCAGCTTCCAGTGGTACTAATTCTTCATGCAAATCAGTAATATTTTTGATATAAACCTTTAGATCTTTGCTTTCATCAGGAATGTAAGTGCAACAATGTTGAACTTTCAGCATTCCACAGACTCCACCCTCTTTTGCCAATAGAATATCAAGGGCAAGTCGATTTTGCATAGACATGGCGCGTAAGGCAACCATCTCTGTATTTACCAATAGAAACCCTCCAGCGGTGCTTGTCGATAAGCGATCCACCACTGTTGACAGCTTCCGAATTCCATATGCATTTAATGAAATTCCCACTGCTGGTATCAAAGCTCCAAAAATATCTCCTACAATTTCTGACCAAGATTCTCTCTTAAAACGTGTTAGTAGATTAATTTGTTCTGCATCTTCTATTCTATCCATATGAAAAATCTTTGGAAAGACCAGGCCAACATAACATGTGCCATACCAATGGTCAGGCAACCTGTAATAAGCCTTATTCCCACAAATATAATACACTCCCGGGAAAACTGGACCTTCTCCTCCTTTAAATCCCCATCCCGTTGCAATAAAGTATGTATCATGGCACTCACTAGTCCCAACAAAATAATTATCATACTGGGGTTTCCTTCTGGTAATGCATAGTTTACCCTTCTGTGGTGCATCTAAAGCCAAAGTTGGACTGGCCCCATTCTTCAACTCCTTTCCCATCTCAATGTTCAACATTGTCTCACTCATTTTATATCCTCCTGCCTTTTCATGCATGTTCGTTCTCCTTTTCTCTACCATGTCTAGGAAAGCTTTTTCCTCTTTCTTCAAACTACAAGTTAAATTGTTTCTAAAAATTTAATCTAACGTTAATTCTTCTGTTTCAATAAAAATCTCACCAAAAATGTTAGCTTCTTTAGCAGGATTCAGTTTCTTATTCATAGGCAATTGCCCAAAAATGTTATCCTTATTTGACATCTCATAATCTATTTTCCCTAACAAATAAAAAATACTACTCAACACACTACATGAAATTCCATACGTAGCTGGAAGATGATGATAAGTAACTCCCTCTGAAAAGGATGCAGGTAATTGCATACAGACGTAGCAATCCCTTACCTCCATTGTCTTCACGTATTCATACAATAATTTTGAAAAAACATTGCTAGAAAAATCATTAATTGATCTATCCTTATGTATGTACATATTGCTAATTCTAGTTGGTACTACTTTCTGTAAACTCTTCCCTATGTTAGTCATATTCTCGGTATGTATTCCCAAGATATCTACTGTAACCCTAAAAGTAACTAATAAAGCAAGCACACTCCATAGTAGCATTAATAGTCCTGTACAGCAGCAGCACATTCTGCACCATCTTTTCAGGAAGGTACATCTACTTTGATTATTTTCTGTGTTAGCCATCTTATTACTTTGACTGTGTCTTTTGACTTAGCCTCTACTACTCCACTACTGAATCTCTAGAACACTAGATTATTACAATCTGTTAATTTTCAGATTTCTTCTTCTTCACCCTTCTCCAAGTGACTCCTTTAGTTCACTCAATTTGGATTTTCATCACTTTTTACTTCTTCTTCATCAACATCAAATTGTATCAGATCCTGAACATCTGTCTCTTCTCCAATGTCAGACAAAATAACTTTCAGGATTCCAACAGTTTCCTTCTCCTCAACCACTTTCAGTAAGGTCTCCTCTGGATTTCCTTGACTCTCTGCCTCTTCTTCTTCTTCAGGCAATGCCACATACGTCCATTCCAGTGACCTGTACTTCTGGTTAGGCTTTCTAATTCTTTTGATCACTTCTGGTTCCTTTGGTTCTTTTGGTTCTTCTGCTTTCGCTTGATTTTGGCTTGACACTTCGTTCACCTGTTCAGCTTTCGATTAATTCACTCGTGTCAGTCGATATCTCAGCCTCTTTATCTTGTTAGGCCAAAGATCTCCTTTCACACTTCTTTTCTGTTTCACTTCTCTATTGTTTCTTTCTCCGATCCAAGTTCTCTTTCTCAGAACTCGACCCTCTGGTTTCTCATTCTCACTCTCATCCGATTCTGTCTCATTTGCCTCTTGTTCATCAACAATTCTCTCTTTTTCCACAGTCTTCTTCTCCACCAATCGAGATTTCCCTGCTACTGCCCCTCCTCGGGTCTCCGACACGCAATCTTCTTGCTGTCTACTTGTCCCTTCACCTAGCTTATCAGGAATGTTCCCTACACCTCCTCGGGGGTCTTCCGCAATCTGTCCCTCTCTATCTTCTTCTGACCCTACTTCTTCAGAAGTTGTCTCAGATGAATTCTCAATCTCCTCATTTGACTCAGGTGTAGTCTCTGTGGAATTGCTCTTTTCTTTTCTTCCTTTCTCTTTATTTTCTCCACTGCTTGTTAGAACTTCAGGCACTCTTCCAGAATCCGAACTCTCCTCTGAGGTTCGCAATGTTCCTCTTGCAACTCTTGAAACTTCTTCTGGTAAGAAAAAAGAATCACCTGACTCTCTTTCTGACTCTCTTTCCCCCCTTTCAGGATTCTTTTTTCTTCTCACTGTTTCAGTGTCTGCATCATCACTAGAATCTGACTCTTCAAAGTACTCTTTCCCAGTCCCATCCTTTGGATTTGGAACTCTCAGAGTATGACTTGCATGAATCCAGTTCTTCACTCCAGCACACTTCACAGCAGTCGTCGTAGTCAGAATGACTTGTCTTGGCCTTCCCCACCTTGGAACCAAGCAATTTCTTCTCCTGTGCACTTTTATTCTCACCCAGTCCCCTGGGCTCAGATCATGGGCTTGCTTCTTTTCAAGTGTAGTGGCGTCTTCTCCAACCTGGTGAAACACAGAATGAACTGCGTCACCCAGGCCTTTACAGTAATCCAAAATCACGTCATCAGTAATAGTCATCAGCTTGTTAACGGGCACGAATGCATGTCTCATTGCTCGTCCCATTATTATTTCATGTGGACTCAACCTCGTAGTTCTGTCTGGAGTAGATCTAATAGTCATCAACACTAGAGGCAAGACATCAGGCCATTTCATTCCAGTGGCTAAACACATCTTGCCAATTCTGTTTTTGATTGTGCCATTCATTTGCTCAACAACGCCAGACGCCTCTGGCCTGTATGCACAATGTAGCTTCTGCTGTATACTCAATGCTTCACAAATTAAACTCATGAGTTCATTGTAGAAGTGTCCTCCTCTGTCTGACTCAATTGTCACTGGGAACCCGTACCTAGGAATCAACTCTCTTAACAGCAACTTGGCCACTGTTATTCCATCATTTCTCCTAGTCGGATATGCCTCCACCCACCTTGAGAACAAACAGACTACCACTAGAACATACCTCAATCTATTGACTTGGGGCATTTCAATTAAATCTATTTGCATTCTGGTAAAAGGACCTCCTTCTCTGCCTATTGTTCCTAGGCTCACCACTGTTTTCTTTCCAGTATTGAATTGCTGACAAATCAAACATCTTTGACAGATGCTTTCTGCTATCAGCCTAAACTTTGCATTGTACCAGGTCTGTTTAAAGGACCTAATCATAGCATCCCTCCCCAGGTGTCCCTGGCCATGATACATTCTCGCCATTGTTGACAACATAGAATTTGGCATGACTGGTCTTCCATCCCTATAGATCCAAACATGATCTTTTTCTCGTGGTGCACAACCTGCCTTGATCCAATCTCTCATTTCCTCATCTCCTGCAACTGCCTCACCTCATCCCATGTTTCCAGTACATTAGTAAACATCACAGAACAAAAAGACATCTCCTTCTCCTTTCACCTGTTAATGGAATGATTGTTCTTTGCACAATACTGTGCTATGTCATTTGCAAACCGATTACCAAGAGTAACAAAATCATCACCCTGTCCATGAGCAGCACATTTTACAACTGCTAGTTCTTTAGGCAGCTGTATCGCCTCAAGCAATTTCCCAATCACTTCAGCATTCTTTATAGCAGTTCCACTTGAAGTCAAGAAACCTCTCTGTAGCCAAAGCTGGCCAAAATCATGAACCACTCCAAATCCGTACTGACTATCAGTCATTACAGTCACTATCACATTCCTCCCAATCTTACAAGCTTTTGTCAGCGCCACCAATTCAGCTACTTGAGCAGACTTAACTCCCTTCAAAGGTGAAGCTTCCATAACTTCTGAAACTTTACACACCGCATATGCTGCACTCAGCACACCTTCTTCTGTTCTCAGACATGATCCATCCACAAACAACACATGATCACTCTCAGGCAGTGGCAGATCTCTTATGTCTGGTCTCGGTTTTGTGCAGTAATCAAGCACATCCAAGCAATCATGATCAACATCATCTCTCACACTCACATTTTCAGCATCTGGCAAAAGTATCGCTGGATTCACATTCACACATCTCTCAAGAGTCACATTTGATGCTCCCAGAATGATTTTCTCATATTTAGTCAGCCGACTATGTGGCATATATTGAGTTCTGCTTCTTGTCAAAAGAATTGCCACATCATGAGGTACGAACACCCGTACAGGATATCCCATTATTATACCCTCACTCTGTTCCAAGCTTCTGCATGTAGCAGCTACTGCTTTCAGGCAACCTGGTAAACCCACAGCTACTGGGTCAAGTGTTGATGAGAAGTACGCAATTGGCCTTCTCAATCGTCCATGTTTCTGGATTAACACTGAAAGTGCACATCCATTCCTCTCACTACAGTACAGTTCAAACTCCTTCTCATAGTCTGGCATTCCTAGAGCAGGAGCTTCACACAATATGCTTTTTAATTCTTCGAATGCTGCCATTTGTTCTGCATTCAATTCCAATGGGTCTTTCACTTCACTTTTGGTCAATTTAATCAATGGCTTTGCTATCAGGGAAAAATTACTTATCCACTGACGACAATAACCCACCATTCCCAGAAACATTCTCACTTCTCTCTGGGTAATTGGGGCTCTCATTCCTCTGATAATTTTGATCCTGTCAATGGTCACTTTTCTTAGACCTTTTTCAATATTGTGTCCAAGATAATGTACTTCTTTCTTGCAAAATTGCAATTTGGCTGGAGATACCTTTAATCCTCCATCAGCCAGATGATTCAGTAAAGCTATGGTATCTACTTCACATGCTTCACGTGTCTTCGATGCCACAAGTAGGTCATCGATATATTGTACTAGTACTGAACTTTCAGACATGATCAGACTTTCCAATGATTTCTTCAGCAACTGATTGAATATGGAAGGGCTCTCTGTATACCCCTGTGGGATTCGGCACCATGCCAAAATACGCTGTCCAAACCGAAATGCAAAAATCGGCTGGCTGTCATGATGCAATGGAATTGATAAGAAAGCATGGCACAAATCAATTACTGTGTACCATTCAGCATCATGAGGAATCTGATACAAAATCACTGATGGATTTGGCACAATGGGACAGCATGATACTACAATTTTGTTAACTTTTCTCAAATCTTGCACTATTCTGAACTTCCCATTAGGTTTTTTCAGTCCCATTATTGGTGAATTACATGGGCTACTCAGTAACTCTCTCAAAACACCTTGCTGAATCATTTTGTCAATTATAGGTGTTATCCCTTCAATTCAATTATCTCTGGTGTCAGTCTGTATTGTGGGATATTAGGATAAGAGATTCCCTCTTTTACTGTAATCTTTACTGGATCTACATTATTCATCAATCCCACATCCTCTCCAGTAAAATCCCAAACTGCTGCTTTTACTGTGTGTCACAACTCTTGAGGCAAATCATCTGGATTAAATACAGCATATGTTCCAACAATCTCATTTTCTCTATTATCTAGAGTTACTCTGTATAAAACATCCTCATCTGGTGTCTCAAAGGCTATTCCATCCGGAGTACAAAAAATTGTGCAATTCATTTTACACAATAAGTCCCTACCTAACAAGTTCACTGGACTAGTGTCACACACTACAAACCTGTGCATGTCCGAAAATTTCCCTATCCTTACCCTTGCTGGTTCAGTAAGACGAGTCTTAATCTGTGTATTAGACACACCAACCACTTGGATTGCTTCGTCCGAGAGAGGAAGATTTCTTATATCTGCTGACCTGACAGTTGATCTTGTCGCTCCTGTGTCTACTAAAAAAGTAACACTTTCCCCATTTATTTTCCCATCTACAAATGGTCCTGCCTGGTCTATTTCTAGAGTTGCTCCAAGTATGCACTCCTTCTCCTCTCTTCGGCACCGTCAGTAGTCCCCGTCAGACTCACTCCCCTCATTCTTTAGCCAGTATTGTTGTACTGGATTTTTACGTCTCGGTTTGTTTACCTGTTCATCATTGTAGAATCCCGAGTCTTGATTGTATTTCTGGGATCCTCTGTTCTGCGGCAAGGGCGGTTTTGGCTCCTGATTCTGCTGCTTGACAACCTTCTGCTGTTGCTGCTGACGATTACACCCCTCGTTCTGCACCTGTTGATTCAAGGATTGATTGTCATTATTCACTAATGGTGGATTTGTACACTTTGATCTCCAGTGCCCTAATTTTCCACAGTTGTGGCACGGAAATTTCTTCTTCGCCTCTTCGATGTTCCCCTTTCCTTTTCCTGTACCATATCTGGGCCTATTTCCTGGATTATTTGCTTGTTCAACCAGCTGTGCTTCTTGTCTTTCTGCAACCTTCACCTGTGCCCACATCGCTTTTTCCTTCAGCTTTCTTTGTTTTGCCTCAATTTCATCACTGAAGTACTTCGCATGTCTCAAGATCTCATCAATCTTCTTACTCTGCCAATCAACTGTGTGCTCACGTATCATTTCACTGATTTCAGGTCTCAAGCCATATACAAATCTGTATACAAAATGACTCAAATCCTTATCACCCAGATGTTCATCTCCACTGAACTGTTTAAAAGCCAGTATCAACCTTTCATAAAAAGCATGAACTGATTATTTTGCTTCCTGATGTGTTCGATCTATCTTAACCCAATCTGTCTCTTTAGGGGGTACCTTATTCTTCAGGAACACAATAACCTGCTCATATTTTTTCATTACCTCCGGGTCTGGAGCTCCTGTTCTTTGATCTCTCGGGTATTCCTTAGCAGGAAAATCTACAACTATTTTACATTCTGCCCACAAGTCTGCTGGAACAATTATATCAAACAGACTATTCAGGTCAATCCACAGCACCTTTGACAATTTCACAAACCTATCTACCTGCCTATACCACTCGACGGGCTTTTCTCTCAGTCGAGGGAAATCATTCGTAAATGACAAAATATCTTGCCTAGTCCATGGGACATATCCTCCTCCAGGAATCTCTCTCATAGGATAGGCATCCACTGTTTTTTCCTTTTCTTTCATGGGAAACGCTGAGTAAGTCCTGTCCACTGTATCTTCTCTTTTCTTGTACCATCTATCCTTCCACCTTTCCACATCACCCTATTTTCGCAATAATCCAATCATTTCCTTAATCAGCCCTGTTCGGCCAACATCATTTAGATTCTCAATGTCCTTATCCGAAAAATCCACTCGGTAAGGCTTCTGTAATGCTTTCACTTTATCCATGTCAATTCCCATTTCACTCGCTATTCCTTTTAACCGGTCATGCATATTCCTAGCCCTCCATGTGATACTCTTACACATAAATAACAACTCTCCATCATGATGATCTTTTAACGTCTCTGTAGGAATTGTTCCTGCTATAAGCTCCTCCAGTTCTATACGCAACCTGGCTACATCAATTGCCTGAGAATCTTTGTCCCTCCTTTGGAGAACTCTCATCCAATCATTCAAATCCTCAGCTGTTATTTCTGTAGTTTTCTTCCCTGCACTCACTTGTCCTGCCATCCTCTGTGATTCCAAAATTGATCCTCCCATCACAACATTTCTTTCTACACAACCAGTATTCAATCCCGAATTAGGCTGTACATTTAACTCTCCACCACATGTGTCATGTCTCAACGGTCTCAAATGATTCTCTTCCGTCCTCATTCCTGACTCTCCCGGAGAACCAACTAGTCCATTTCCTATATATGGAACTGTTAAACCGCTTTCACCCATTCTCTGCTTATCAAAAATAGGCATAACCGGACCTATGGTTACAGGCACTGTAACAGCTTCTAGATTCTTGGTTAATTCTCTGATCTTCTCTGTCAATTCAGATGTTGTTCTTGCTAACTCTCTTGTTTTCTCATCCTCGATTTCATTCTCTCTTCCTCTCTCTCGCTCTCTCTCTCTTTCCTTTTCCGCGAAAGAGCTACCACTTTTCAGATCAGGTGTCACAACTTCTGTTTTAATGATTTGCAAAGTATCTCTCATTGGGGTAGCAACTGGTGTTCTCACTTCTGGTTCTTGTCTATATGGAGGTGGTCTCTTGTAAATCATATCATCCAAGACTTCATCCTCATAGTCATTAGCCCCATACCTTCTCAATTCTGCATCATGTACCTTTTCCGTACCTTTCCTCCCTTCTGCTTCCTCAACAGTTTTCATCGGATATAGTCCCTCTGACATACTAGCATCTCGCCATCTCCTCATTCGATCATGATGAGTTTCACGATCATATTTCCTCCCAAACATATACCTATAATTACCTCCACTCCTCTGCTTTTCTCGCTCATGCACCTCATCTTCCCATTCTACCAATGCCTCGAACTGTGTCGGCCTTGGTCTAGGCTCTAGACACATCATTTTTTCCCTTAAATTTCTCAACACGGCCAGATTAAATGAACCATGTTCCGGGAATGCTAGAACACCATCTTCTCTAGTATACCTAGCCCAATTGTCTAACCAAATACAGGTATGATACCCATATTTCGCAACCATGAAGGATGCAGGAGTTCTTGTCGGAGGTAGTAACTCACCTTCTCTAGTTATTATATCCTTATCAAACCATTTTTTAATTTTACTGAACAAGGATTTCTTTTTCTTTTCCTCCGTTTGGTGATACATTTTTGCGTTTACCACAACTCTCTAGTCCTTTCTACAACTGTACGATCTTTTGTCCAATAATTGCGCGACTCACACTAACGCACCAATCCTGGAGCGTCTACGTCACCCTGTACTTCTTCCAATCCCTGCGCGGCTCACACCAACGCACCAATCACAGCGCTTTCGCTGTTCTAACCCACTGTCCAATCACAGCGCGGTCTTTTCTGACGTCAGTAGTCGCTGCAGTCGCTTCTACTCCTGTCTCCTGTCACTCGTCTACCCCTCCTTTACAAAACCTTCTCAGTAGACTTTGTTTCAGATTCTAGTCATATTTATACCAAAACTTACATATTAAAAGTTACAAACAAGCTCTAAAACGTCCGTTGAGCAGAGCGAGCAGGAAAGGATGTTAGCTTGCAACATTAGAAAAATCTCTGCTCTCGGATATCTCAAAAATAAAAACAAGGAAATAGGAAGTCCAAACTAGTTTTGCAACATCCATGGATGCTCTTCTCCAGAATTGTATCACTCACAGTGAAGCCACCGCAAGTTTATCAAAAATGTTCATTTGTGACAAATGTTCTCCTCCAAGGATATTTGGCGACCATCCCAGAGTTGTCGTCTTTTCATAACTTTTAGCTCAGACAGAGGCCGAAGTCTCATTCAATGAGGCCTCTCTTCATATTTCATCTACTCAAATGCAGGCTGTAGATGTCGGCCATTTTCTCAACAGGCCAAAATGGACAACTTAATTAAAAAGAAACATAAAACAACGTTACTACATTGTATTGATTATACAGTGTTAATTCCCACTAATACCCTTATGTGCATGTATTTATCTAGCCATTTGCGACATAAAAAAGCATTAAAGCATATTATTTTAAAGCGCAAACACATAACAAATAGCACATTAACCACACTTATTTAATTAATTTGCTCACCAACTTAGTTCACTTATTAATTTAGCCATGCAATTGCATTCCCACGTGTAATTCTTTCATTAGTAAGGTTGATTAATAAAAAAAACTTAACAAAACTTAGTATTTAACAATTAATTATTAGTATTTTTAATTATGACATACAAAAATATAAGCTGATGTTTGGGTTTAAATAAAAAACCCTGCTCCAGCAGAAGCACCGGAAGCACCCAGGCTTCCGAACTCTCTCAGCCAATCACAACACTGCAGGAGCAGCTTCGAGATTAGTCTGAGCGTCCTGTTTGGAAGCACAGGCAGTGCCTGGGAGGCTGGGCATGTTCTCCACAGGGCTGTGCAACACAGCCCAATGGAGAACATGGCAAGTTCGCATGACGGTTTGGCCGGACCCTGGAGGGACGGCTAAACTGCCATGCGCACTTAGATGAGTGCAAACCACTACTGCCCTGGCATCACAGAGCCAGCCCCGCCCTTTCTCCTCCACAGAAGAAGAAAATGATATTAACGTCCTGTTATCATTTTCTTTTTTGCACTGCTGAAATAGCAGTGTGGCAACGCTCCTACACCACTGATTTTAAGAGTATACTGGGAAACTGCTTTCTGAGATAGCAAGCAACTGGAGAATGTAAGCTGTAGAAAGAAACGTTATACATAGTGCTCCATTACTGGGGCAGGCACAATAAACGTGAATCCGAGCGTACACGTCATTGAACTATTAAGAGTCTTAGTTTGTTGTCTGCCAAGCCTAGGACACCCCTTTTAAATATAGTCGGGAGTATCCCAGCCTTAGACCACCAAAGAAACTCACTCAGGTATAAAGTAACTTATTTAGCAGAACCTGAGCGAAATACCATTTGCCTGGTAAGTGTTTCTCAGACAGCTCTATGTCGTCAACCCTACATGACATATGTGGTATTTGTACAACGTGAACCTAGCCAACAGATACTTTTCCACCCAGGCGCGCAACACCCATTGGACTCAAAGGGCTTCAGCCACCCCCGTCGTGTGTGGCAGCCCAGGATGAGACAGCTTCACGGGCAGACACACAGCCGCACCCGAGCACTTTACAGGTCTTTAAAAGACCATTTGCATGTTAATGAGGCCTTGCTGTTGTCTCACCCCTTCTAAGAGCCCCTGCAGCTCCACTCTGCCTATTGCTTAAAGATTCAGCCTCCCCCCCCCCCCCCCCCGAAATTTGGCTCTAGTTGCGCCTCTGTTTCCACCCTTTGTGGGCATATTCGCTAATGACTACCTAACATGACCACTGTAATGCTGTGTGTCAACCCTCATATCAACATTTGGGGGTTAGACACGAAACTACGTGAGCTAACACGGAAAAAACTATAGAAATGCAAATGCTTAAATAATAATAAAATAAAAAATAAACAGAGATATGTAGAGCCTGGATCACTAGCTCCGGGATGGAACCACAATTTTCACTACAACAGTTGAACCGAGGGTTCAAAAAACAAAACTCTAGCCACTGAGAAAGCTAGAAACCTTTGGCGGCTGGTTTTTAGGTCGAGGACTACCGGTCTGCCGAAGGCAGAACCGGAAGTCGGGAGATTTAATGATTTCTAGAGTGGCTATTTAGCCCGCCTCTCTTTTAGCTTCTCCTCCATTGGCTGGCTTCCTAAACGGAGGCCAGCCATTGGAGGAGAGAGCCGTCCCTCCAAATAGGCTCCGTCTTTTTCAGATTCGGGGGCGTGTTTTTTGCTGTTCTTTCCACTTTTTAGCCACGCCCTCTTTAGAACAGCAGGAACACGCCCCCGAATCCGAAAAAGTTTTGGAGCTTCCATCCGCCATTTTTCAGGTATCGTCTCGTCTGGCCGTGAGGATCTTCTTGCTGTTGTGCACGAGTAAGGTAAGCCATCTGCGCAGATCAGAGGCTGCTGTCCGCAATCCGATGCCATTCGCACACCGCCGCCGACAAAATCTCAATTGCTGGTGTGCTACACGAGGTCAGTGATCCCCATGCAGTTTTATTACATCGGACCACCTTTCCAGCGATAGTCCGCTTTACAGTGATGCCGCGATTTACCCCGCCTGAACATCTCTAGGGACGCTGCACCTAGACAACGCATGGCTCTCGGTCCTGGGGATTGTGAAAATGTAGGTTTAAATTCACTTGTTGAATACTCCCTGCCTGCTGTGCCACACGCGACCCTGGGTTTACTAATGAAGCTTACAACGTTATGTATGTGACACACTTTCAAACTCAGGATAAGCTCTGACATTCTTTTTCCGTTCCCCCCCCCACCCCCCCTCATATGCATGCGCAGATCAGAGGCTGCTGTCCGCAATCCGATGCCATTCGCACGCCGCCGCCGACAAAATCTCAATTGCTGGTGTGCTACACGAGGTCAGTGATCCCCATGCAGTTTTATTACATCGGACCACCTTTCCAGCGATAGTCCGCTTTACAGTGATGCCGCGATTTACCCCGCCTGAACATCTCTAGGGACGCTGCACCTGGACAACGCATGGCTCTCGGTCCTGGGGATTGTGAAAATGTAGGTTTAAATTCACTTGTTGAATACTCCCTGCCTGCTGTGCCACACGCGACCCTGGGTTTACTAATGAAGCTTACAACGTTATGTATGTGACACACTTTCAAACTCAGGATAAGCTCTGACATTCTTTTTCCGTTCCCCCCCCCACCCCCCCTCATATGCATGCGCAGATCAGAGGCTGCTGTCCGCAATCCGATGCCATTCGCACGCCGCCGCCGACAAAATCTCAATTGCTGGTGTGCTACACGAGCTCAGTGATCCCCATGCAGTTTTATTACATCGGACCACCTTTCCAGCGATAGTCCGCTTTACAGTGATGCCGCGATTTACCCCGCCTGAACATCTCTAGGGACGCTGCACCTGGACAACGCATGGCTCTCGGTCCTGGGGATTGTGAAAATGTAGGTTTAAATTCACTTGTTGAATACTCCCTGCCTGCTGTGCCACACGCGACCCTGGGTTTACTAATAAAGCTTACAACGTTATGTATGTGACACACTTTCAAACTCCGGATAAGCTCTGACATTGACCGTCGGACTGCCGACCAGTTTCCCTTCATTGTATAGTGGTGAGCATCAGGCTACTTGGATACAACCTCCCTGGGGTCTGGTGCACGCTATGCCTACCGTCTAGGCGGCACTGTCGGGAATGCATGAAACCCGATAGAAATAAACAGTCACAAAGCACTTCTGAAATACATTGCAGGGCTGGTGCCATCGACGTTTCCCTGCATTTGGCTTGGGATCGCCGGGGCTGCTGGACCCCCCACTCCCCTGCTTCTCATAGCATCGCTATTGCTAGCTGCAGTCTTTAGCCCGGCCGCCAACATCCAAATCTTGGCTTCGTTGATGCAGTCAGGCTGGGTGGCAACGCACGCACAGGCTAGTCCAGCAGGTAACCCGATACATCCCGTCCTCCACAGATCCGGAGGCAGCAGGGGCGTTCAGCCACAGAACACCCATTACAGGTCCAACGCATGTCCAAGAGAGCTAAATCTATGGCCCATGTTCAGGTAGATACAAAATTAAATAAATGAGTCGTGTTTAGTTTGTATTATTTACCACTGCATCTCGTTTAAATATGTCTTCAGCCTGAACCAACACTGGGCACTCCTGACTTAAAAAATGAGGGGAGACTGCAACCGGTTGTATTTTTTTCTTTGTTTTTAAAATTTATTTACCATCCGCGAAAATCTAAAGTGTTTAACCAGCACCACACAAGCGTTCCTTGCACATAAATAACTCTAGTCACCCTAGCAGCTCTGTGGAAAACCTTTAGATATAATTTGCAACAACTGCTGTTGTCATTTCGAAAATAAAAAAAGGTTAAGGGTGGTGCACAATGCTCGCTGCATTTTGGCACTGTAGACCTTGTTTTCAGACAGTGCTTTTCTGGTATCAAGCATCCTTAATAATGTACCTGCTGCGCCACTTGTTTTAGTGGAAGCAACCCAAGACTACATTTCCCAGAATGCATCCCTCTGACCGGTCCAACAGAGAACTGACTGCACAGAGGCCCCTTTCCCTACCCTGGCTCCACAAATACCCTATCCTGGCTCCACAGATGCCCCTTTCCCTACCCTGACTCCACAGAGGGCCCTTTCCTGGTTAACAGATGCCCCTTTCCATACCCTGCCTCCACAGATGCCCCTTAGCTCCACAAATACCCCTTTCCCTACCCTGGCCCCCCAGAGCCCCCGTTCCTGGTTCCACTGATGCCCCTTTCCATACCCTGACTCCACAGATGCCCCTTAGCTCCACAAATGCCCCTTTCCCTACCCTAGCTCCACAAATGCCCCTTTTCCTACCCCCACAAATGCCCCTTTCCCTACCCTGGCTCCACAGATGCCCCTTTCCCTACCCTGTCTTCACAGATACCACTTTTTCCCTGTCCTGGCTCCACAGATGCTTCTTCGTTCCTGCATGGACCGCTTTGCCTGTCCCTCACTATCTACCTCACTCTCTATCTCACTACCTCACTCTCTATCTACCTCACTCTCTCTCACTACCTCACTCTCTATTTCAATACCTCTATCTCACTACCTCACTCTCTCTCTGCTAATGCAATAGGTATCACATATGCAAAAAAAAGCTAATGACAATGCCATTTATTTAGGGATACAAAAATGATAAAAAAATAATGAGCAATACCAATAGCTCTACCTATAATATTGCCGAGACCATTGCATTGTAAATGCTTGTTTCCACCTGTTATTAAGTGAAAAAAGTGTGCAAAGCACGATTTAGTTTCACTTCCCTATGGGTGCAACAGGTTGATTTAAAGAAAAAAAATGTATAAACAAACTTGAACACAAACTGGGTTTGTCTGGATAAACTGGTTTGTGCATTGCTTTCCCCCACGCCATGGGGCGGGAGGAGAGAAAACAACTTAGGTTTTGTTTCAGTTTATTCATGAAACCGAGTGGTGGGGGGAGGGTTGGAGGATGCTTTCAGACTCCCATTGTTAAGGGAAAGCGAGGGATCGCCAGTGAGGGTTTTACAGGCCGAGCTGGGTGGAGTGCGGAGCAGGAAACTGGAGCAAGTTATTTGGCAAAATACTGCTGACAACTGCGGGCTTGGAGATGCAAAAGAGGGGGAGTCGATACTTAGAGAGAGAGAGAGGGAGAGGGCTGTCCTGCGATCATAGCAATAAACAGAGCTCTTACAGGAGGAGGCCAAATACCTGTGTGTACACATGGGGGAGGGCCCAGAGCCTGCCTGGGAGGTGACCTCAGCGAGGAGGGGTGGGAGGGGCTGAACACAGTAGCTGGGGTTTGTGGCTGCTCGTGGAGAGGTCAGGAGAAGCAGCGTTCAGGGTGGAAAGTTTATGCGCGGGCATCACTCGTTTTCACTTTCTCAGCAGGCGCTGGGAGCATCAGGAGGCGCTGAAGAGAGCCCCCCCGCCCCAGGGAGAGACTGCCAGTGGAGTTTGTCTTCTTGCCTCAGGTGGGGTCACTCCCTGCCCAGCCCCCGGGGGCAGCTGCTCGAGAGGGGCGGTCAGGCCCGAGCACTCCCTGCGCGGGGGCCGCCCTTCCCCGGGGCGACCCGTCATGGCCGCCGGGCTGCTGCTGCTCTTCCTCGGCGCCTGGATCCCCACAGGTGAGTCCAGCTGCGCGGCCTGGGTGGGTTGTCCTCGCCGGGGCCCCGAGTCCTGCTCTGGAGCCGTGTCTTGGTTGCGGCTCTTCCGGCGGCTGCACCGCGGTCCCGGCAGAGACAGGTGGAAGCCGACAGGTGTCTCCACCGCCCCAGGCGCCGCCCGCCGCCATATTGGGTAGGAGGGGGCGGGGCTAGTGACCTCAGCGAGGTCAGAGGTCACTCGTGTCATCCTTCTCATGGGAGTACCACAATGCACACCTCCGTGCCTACCTGTTTGTTTTATTTATTTCCAATACTAGGCTTTTGACTTGCATATCACGGTTGACCCCAGAGAGTTTGTGCCTTAGGTGAAAATGCACAAGTATGGCCCCTTGGCATCGACCCCTTACTGGCTGGTGCACTGGCACACTTAATACCAACACATTCAAGCAATCCACTGCCATGCTTACCTGTTGGAAACAACTCGTCTCTTTTCACACCTGGGCTGGGCTCTCGTTCTGTTCCAGGTGCTAATACTCAGACGGTTTTGGTGCAGGGGTTATTCTCTTGTAGTTTGCAGTACCCCGAGGCGCTATAATTACTGAGACCACATTGACCCATTCTGAGTTTTGTACCCGGGAGTGTGAGGTAATGCACACATTGTTAATGATTTCCCTGTTCCGAAGTGCGTGAAATAGAATAGTGAGTGATTAGCCAACAACGTTTACACAGACTTTTACCTGATGGTAATAGTGCAATGCCACCACTGCAGGTGATCACAATTGTGTACCTTTGTTACAAATTCCCATTCAGCAGCAAGCTGGCCCGGGAATTCGAATTAACATTAGCGCTGGGGTTAGAACTAGGCCTATAGAGGAAAAACTGAACCCAGAACTGACAACGATATGAGATAAATGACTAGTTACCTTTGTTATAACACAATACAATGTAGTTAGTATATTTGGTTGAAAGTTAATGGGGTTGTATGTTAAGAGTGTAGTGTGGTACACAGATCTGTAATACTTTTTTATTTATCTATCACAATATGTAAATCTTATAACTATGCATCTACAATTGCTTCACTATTGAATGATAAGGAAAAAAAAAAAAATTTTGTTTAAAGTTCAGCAACACTTGAAAGTCTGAGTTTATTAAATACTTCAATTGAAAAACAAAACTTCCTACACTATATCACTTAAGTATAAGGCAATATGTCCATATAATGAAATGATACCCACAGCAAACGGTATATAAAACTGTATTATTTCATTTATTAATTATTTTTATCATTTTTTTATATATAAATCATTTTTTTTGAACAATTTTTGTGTTATAGTATATACATAGTGTGGTTTACATCAAACTGTAGAAGCACAATTTGTAATTAATTGTACAACCATTGTGCAAATAGCAAAACATCAATACCACATATAGACACACAATAAAAGACAATAAATCCACAACAATCAACAGTTAAAAATCATTGGTTGTAAATTATGACCATAGGACCAACGCCTACGCGCGTTTCGGAGCTCAAATAGGATCTAAACTGGCTCCTTCTTCAGGGCGTGTAACTGTGGTCTTTCAGAAGAGAAAAAAGGCTTCAAGAACTAGTTTGATGTCCAGTACTCCTATATATCAGTTAAACAGAAATCTTTTTTACAGCCGTAGATCTGTGGGTACAAAAAATCACAATGAGTGATTGGGAATTTATTTAACTACCTTTACCTTAATTAAAGGCTAAAATGGAGCAAGAGTCATAGAAAAAGACAAGAATACCGACCACAATTTATATCCGTGTTAATGCAAGCACCCAAGGGTAGAGGTAAATGTGTGTAATAGTCCCAAATCACCAAAACTAAGATAAAATGAAACTGAAGGATAAATAGACGGAACATGTTTAGAGAAAAAAAAAAAAAAAAAAAAAAAAAAAACTTTAGTAGTGAATGATAATCTCAACATACTTGCCAATGGCAGGTTCTTATATACAAGGGAACCAATACAGATGATCCTAAATCTTTAGCTAAGAAATTGTACCCTATAGAGGGAAAAAAACAATGACTAGAATTAATGATGATGGCATAATGGGCTCCCAGAACCATGCTAATTAGAGTTAGCCACGAGAGTACAAGGCGTGGAAGAGTTCATTATAAGCTGGGGGTTCTTTTACAATCGAATGCTATACCTTCAGAGAGGAATATAGTGATATTTGTTTAATTATCCTCATAGTGCGGGATTTACACTTCCAGTAAGATGCTAATATTATTTCTCGCAGTAAGCTGGTCAGAGATGTTCCGTAACTTATCAACTTCCTTAAAAGCTACATAGAGTTCGATTTCAGTAAAGATAATAGGGGAGCGCGTCCTAAACGATGGTATAGATGAATGCACGGTTTAATTAAGGGCAGACAGCTGGATTACCTGTTGTTTTTCTTGGTGTAGTATTAACAGACGACTGAAAATCTCAGGTGTAGTTCTGGTCGGTCATATAATGATCCAGGCACGAAACCGTCAGCCTAAAATACATTTATAATGGGGTTGTCTGAAATGCCGGCATGAGAGTGAAACTGACATTGCTATAGGAATAAACAAGAAATAAAAATGATAAAAGGAGCCTCTTACCGGGCAATGGGGCCGAAGCTAGTCAGGAATAGACCCGTACTTGTTTAAAGTCTGGATTTCACATTTGGTGGTTCGTCCATAGAGTGACGAAGGGTCGCTAAGCGTATCCGTTTTAAAGTAAGATTGCGGATGCCCAAGTAGTACTTCTGTAAGAGAATAAACTGGCGTTTAGAAATAATTACTTAACTAAACCTGCAATGGTTAGTTTTAGTATTATACACGGACGTAGGGATAGAGAAACCGGAGCTACATGTAATTCTTACCGTTACGTTCGGCTAAGGTTCAGGAAGGATGCCATAGCTTGCGCTCTTCGTCAGTAGCAAGTGAAACCTGGCGTTTCCCTTATAAGGAAAGCCAGGGAGTGGTGATTACGACGTGGACACTGAGAAGGGACTACAGATTAGACTGGGACGCGGCCCAACAGTGCATCCTCCATTAAAGGTGCAGAGCTGCAGATAGTCTATATCGGCAGACATCTTGAAAGTGTATTAAAAATCAATATCAGAGTAGAGCAGAACCCAAGCACGATATATCATCCTTTATAGGGAGTAATCGCAGCCAGGTATAGAATGCAAAGATTATCATTGTCCATAAAAGACACTTAGTAATTACTATGGTGCGTGTAAGGGATATATATATCTCAAGACAGAGTATGGCTCTTTGATGATATATAGACCCTATATGTATGTGTAAAAAGCGCACGTGGTAAGTAACACGGGTGTGGATAAAGAAGTCGGGATATAATACGGACCGGCATCATCCAGATGTATTAGAGATAAACCTCTCTAGGTGAAGAAATATAATTTCTAATAATGCCTATACCAAAATTGGTTTCAGCGTGGTAAATATAGTACCCTCAATGTAAACTAGATGGGACCAACAATATTCTTATAATGTTGTATATATCCTTTAGAGGATTTTGTACGTATCCGGCGGGCGTGTATCCAATCCGCTTACCTACTGTGTCTAATGGAGTCTACCTCAAGGCTAAGGGGAAGGGATAAAATCAATGTATAGTGTGCTGGTTAGATCCACGGAATCCTCAGAGAGTAGTGCCAAAGAAGGGGGCAATTTATATAATAGCATTTTCCCAGGGCAGATATTCATTAAGGCCTTTTTCTTGTGTCTTAAGGACATATATCCAAAATACTTCTCTTTTGCGTCTGATGGCATCCACATTGGTATTGTTGGAGGGATGTATGTGTTCCAATATGAGCCACCTTAGTTCAGAGATGTTATGGTTTTTCTCTGTCCAATGGGCCACCAAAGGTGCTCCTGCGCGTTTATTGAGAATAGCTGACTTGTGTTCGCTGAAGCGTACACGGAACTCTCTGCTTGTTTCCCCAACGTATCCTTTTTCGCATGGACAGAGGATAAGATACACTACATTTCGAGTGCGACAATTGGTCATTTCTTTGAACCTATATTGCTGTTTGTCCCAGATCAGTTCATCCATCACCATGGCAAATGGGCATGCGTGGCAACTCCCACATTTGTGGGTACCACTAATAGGCTTATTTCCAGTGATGGATTTCTGTACAAATGAGTTGGTAGTGGATATTTTGGATTTGACCAAAGAGTTCTTTAAGTTTTTGTTACGTCTGAATGCAAAGATCGGCATCAGGAGGTTCTTTTTGGTGCAGTCCGTGTTTAGAATATGCCATTCTTTATTGATGGCTTGTCGGATTTTATGATCAATGTTGGAATGAGTCGTAATGCAAACCAATTTCTCATCGGTTTTAGGTTCTTTAGGTTGCAGCAATATGGTTCTGTCGTGATATTTAGCTCTTTTGTAAGCATCTTTGATTAGTCTATGGGGATACCCTCTGCTAGCAAACTTTAGTTTGAGTTCCTCAGCATGTATCTCATAGTTGGATATAGTGGTACAGTTCCTGCGTAGCCTTAAGAATTGGCTAAAAGGGATGTTGTCCTTTTGGCTACGGGGATGAAAGCTGGAATATTGGAGGAGAGTGTTTTTGGCAGTCGGTTTAGTATACAAACTCACCTCAATTTTGGCATCAATAATTCTTATCCAAATGTCTAAGAATTCTATTTGGAATTTGCTGATATTAGGGCTAAACTTTAGGTGAACATCGCATAAGTTAATCCATGCCATGAATTCATGCAGTTGTTCTTCCGGACCCCTCCATATGAAGAAGATGTCGTCAATAAAGCGATACCAGTTTTTTATGTTTTCGCTAAATGGGGCTATCTCATTGAAAATGAACTTGTATTCAAATTCACCCATATATGTATTCGCCACATTGGGTGCACAGGCGGCGCCCATGCTTACTCCAAGTATCTGTTTGAATATTTGTCCGTTAAATTCAAAATAGTTTTCTTTTAGTACAACTGCTAAACATTCTAGTAGGAATAATCGATCAACCATGATATTATTTTTATCCAGAGTGTGTTTAACAGCTTCTAGAGCCCCTAGCTGTGGAATATTGGTATATAAGGCTTCGATGTCCATAGACACTAGAAAATCTGTGTGGATATTAAACTGTATGCCTTCAATTTCCCTAATAAGGTGTCCCGTGTCTTTTATGTGCCCTTTGAGGTTAGATACCAACGGTTGTAGAATTTTGTCCACATATATAGACAGGGGTTCAGTCAAGGACCCTATAGTGGACACGATGGGTCTGAAGGGTGGGCTGGAGGTATTTTTATGTATTTTGGGCACTCCGTATAGAATAGGTATTCGATGATGTTCTACGTTGAGGTAATTGAATTCTTGCATGCAAAGAGACCCCCTCTCGAGGGCTCTTTGTGTGATCTCCAGGATATCTCTTTTGATCCTTAGTTCTGGATATGATCTGCATTTAGTGTAGTGTTCTGGAATAGCAAGCATAGCCTCCATTTGTTGTATATATGCTGGGCTATCCATAACAACAATACCACCACCCTTATCCGCGGGTTTGATGGTTAACTCAGTGTTATTAGCCAGTTGTTTAAACGATTGGTATTCTGAATAATTCAAGTTGTAATCAGGTTTAGGGACAAAAGAAAGAAGTTTCTGGACTTTAGCAGTGACTACCTTTTCAAAAACTCCCACTTCTGGGCCAACTTGGTCCAGGGTGGGGGTGAAAATGGATTTAGGTCTAAGTCCTGTGGAGTTGTCATTAGTCTGGATGGGATTATCCTCAAAAAATCTTTTTAATCGGATTTTACGGAAGAATGATTGAATATCTGTCATCAACTTAAACCGATCAAGATAGGTGGTCGGAATAAAGGTGAGTCCTCGAGATAACAGGTCGATGGTAGTTGTGTCTAATTTAGTCTTCGAGAGGTTAAATATGGGTATGGTTTTGCTATCTCCGGTGGTGTTATTTTCAAGCGTATTTTTAGTCCCTATAGAGAGGCAGTTTTTAGAGGTACTGGGTACAGGGCCTGGGTTGTAATGAGACGATATTTCTGTGAATTTTTCTAGGCTATTTTTAGTCCCTATAGAGAGACAATCTTTAGAGATGCTAGGTAGAGGGCCCAAGTTGTAGTGAGGAGATATTTCAGTGATACTATAATTGTCATCAAAGTTTGTATCTATTCTCTCCAATATTGGTTTCTTCTTGTTTGAAGGAATTGGGGGGTGTTCTCTGATTGTTGGTAGGATCCCCTTTCGGAATTTCGATACCGAGTTCTTGTTTGGCCTCGTCGGTTGCCTAAAAAATGAGCATTCCTTCTAGGGCCTTGATAGTTGGCCCTTCTTTGTCCATAATTGTCAAAAGAATTGGGTCCACTATCTGTATCTGATCCAGAGGTATCTGAGAATCTAGTTACTTTTTTATTAGACCAATATTGTCGATCATTAGAGAAAGGTTGATCTATTTGATTTCTATAGTATTCAGGTGCCAGATATGGATAAACTCTTTGCTCACTGAAATATCTGATATCCTTCTTAAGTTTCTCCGTCTTTTTCTTTATTAAATATTCACAGAAGGAATTCATCTCGCCATTAATTTCTTCTAATTTGTGTTTGGCTTCTTCCAGTGAGTTATTTTTCTTTAAGTTTTCTTCCATCTCAGCTATTTCTTTTAGTAAATCTTCCACTACCTCTCTTGCCGTTTCTATAATGAGTATCATTAGGTCTCTTGAGCATCTGTTGGCTATAAGAGACCATTTCTCTAGAAACTTCCTCACCTCTACAAATAGACCCGGTATATTCCTTATGCGAAGTCCATTAGGAATAACTCCTGCTCTGAGGTACTCCAACATGAACTCCGCATGAGACTCAGTCCTTCTGGTTTTCTTTTTTAGGTTGAGTAATTTAAGCCAGTCATCATTAAAATTATTCCCTGTGGCAAATTGTTTCTCTGTGGTGGAGCTACCACCCAGGAGTTTAGAGAAGTCCTCATCCGAGAACCCAAAGGTTTTGATTTTATCCATATTGGGTCTACTGTAGTCAGTCAAAAAGGCAAACAGCCCTTAGTGAATGTTAGTTGTAGAATAGAGTAGAAGTGTGTCCGAACAGAGGGTTTAATCATTTAGAACAAAAATACAAATGTGTGTAAAATTAAAAAGAAAAGGAAAATAAGGAATAAAATGCAGAGAGACTCAAAGCTCCAGAGAAAGAGAAGGACCCTCACAGCAACGTGCTGGGGAATTCTATAAAGTACAACAGAGGGACCCTGAGTAAATAGATAAGCAAGGAAGGGCTCAGGGAAAGTAACAATTGAAAAACAAAACTTCCTACACTATATCACTTAAGTATAAGGCAATATGTCCATATAATGAAATGATACCCACAGCAAACGGTATATAAAACTGTATTATTTCATTTATTAATTATTTTTATCATTTTTTTATATATAAATCATTTTTTTTGAACAATTTTTGTGTTATAGTATATACATAGTGTGGTTTACATCAAACTGTAGAAGCACAATTTGTAATTAATTGTACAACCATTGTGCAAATAGCAAAACATCAATACCACATATAGACACACAATAAAAGACAATAAATCCACAACAATCAACAGTTAAAAATCATTGGTTGTAAATTATGACCATAGGACCAACGCCTACGCGCGTTTCGGAGCTCAAATAGGATCTAAACTGGCTCCTTCTTCAGGGCGTGTAACTGTGGTCTTTCAGAAGAGAAAAAAGGCTTCAAGAACTAGTTTGATGTCCAGTACTCCTATATATCAGTTAAACAGAAATCTTTTTTACAGCCGTAGATCTGTGGGTACAAAAAATCACAATGAGTGATTGGGAATTTATTTAACTACCTTTACCTTAATTAAAGGCTAAAATGGAGCAAGAGTCATAGAAAAAGACAAGAATACCGACCACAATTTATATCCGTGTTAATGCAAGCACCCAAGGGTAGAGGTAAATGTGTGTAATAGTCCCAAATCACCAAAACTAAGATAAAATGAAACTGAAGGATAAATAGACGGAACATGTTTAGAGAAAAAAAAAAAAAAAAAAAAAAAAAAAACTTTAGTAGTGAATGATAATCTCAACATACTTGCCAATGGCAGGTTCTTATATACAAGGGAACCAATACAGATGATCCTAAATCTTTAGCTAAGAAATTGTACCCTATAGAGGGAAAAAAACAATGACTAGAATTAATGATGATGGCATAATGGGCTCCCAGAACCATGCTAATTAGAGTTAGCCACGAGAGTACAAGGCGTGGAAGAGTTCATTATAAGCTGGGGGTTCTTTTACAATCGAATGCTATACCTTCAGAGAGGAATATAGTGATATTTGTTTAATTATCCTCATAGTGCGGGATTTACACTTCCAGTAAGATGCTAATATTATTTCTCGCAGTAAGCTGGTCAGAGATGTTCCGTAACTTATCAACTTCCTTAAAAGCTACATAGAGTTCGATTTCAGTAAAGATAATAGGGGAGCGCGTCCTAAACGATGGTATAGATGAATGCACGGTTTAATTAAGGGCAGACAGCTGGATTACCTGTTGTTTTTCTTGGTGTAGTATTAACAGACGACTGAAAATCTCAGGTGTAGTTCTGGTCGGTCATATAATGATCCAGGCACGAAACCGTCAGCCTAAAATACATTTATAATGGGGTTGTCTGAAATGCCGGCATGAGAGTGAAACTGACATTGCTATAGGAATAAACAAGAAATAAAAATGATAAAAGGAGCCTCTTACCGGGCAATGGGGCCGAAGCTAGTCAGGAATAGACCCGTACTTGTTTAAAGTCTGGATTTCACATTTGGTGGTTCGTCCATAGAGTGACGAAGGGTCGCTAAGCGTATCCGTTTTAAAGTAAGATTGCGGATGCCCAAGTAGTACTTCTGTAAGAGAATAAACTGGCGTTTAGAAATAATTACTTAACTAAACCTGCAATGGTTAGTTTTAGTATTATACACGGACGTAGGGATAGAGAAACCGGAGCTACATGTAATTCTTACCGTTACGTTCGGCTAAGGTTCAGGAAGGATGCCATAGCTTGCGCTCTTCGTCAGTAGCAAGTGAAACCTGGCGTTTCCCTTATAAGGAAAGCCAGGGAGTGGTGATTACGACGTGGACACTGAGAAGGGACTACAGATTAGACTGGGACGCGGCCCAACAGTGCATCCTCCATTAAAGGTGCAGAGCTGCAGATAGTCTATATCGGCAGACATCTTGAAAGTGTATTAAAAATCAATATCAGAGTAGAGCAGAACCCAAGCACGATATATCATCCTTTATAGGGAGTAATCGCAGCCAGGTATAGAATGCAAAGATTATCATTGTCCATAAAAGACACTTAGTAATTACTATGGTGCGTGTAAGGGATATATATATCTCAAGACAGAGTATGGCTCTTTGATGATATATAGACCCTATATGTATGTGTAAAAAGCGCACGTGGTAAGTAACACGGGTGTGGATAAAGAAGTCGGGATATAATACGGACCGGCATCATCCAGATGTATTAGAGATAAACCTCTCTAGGTGAAGAAATATAATTTCTAATAATGCCTATACCAAAACTGGTTTCAGCGTGGTAAATATAGTACCCTCAATGTAAACTAGATGGGACCAACAATATTCTTATAATGTTGTATATATCCTTTAGAGGATTTTGTACGTATCCGGCGGGCGTGTATCCAATCCGCTTACCTACTGTGTCTAATGGAGTCTACCTCAAGGCTAAGGGGAAGGGATAAAATCAATGTATAGTGTGCTGGTTAGATCCACGGAATCCTCAGAGAGTAGTGCCAAAGAAGGGGGCAATTTATATAATAGCATTTTCCCAGGGCAGATATTCATTAAGGCCTTTTTCTTGTGTCTTAAGGACATATATCCAAAATACTTCTCTTTTGCGTCTGATGGCATCCACATTGGTATTGTTGGAGGGATGTATGTGTTCCAATATGAGCCACCTTAGTTCAGAGATGTTATGGTTTTTCTCTGTCCAATGGGCCACCAAAGGTGCTCCTGCGCGTTTATTGAGAATAGCTGACTTGTGTTCGCTGAAGCGTACACGGAACTCTCTGCTTGTTTCCCCAACGTATCCTTTTTCGCATGGACAGAGGATAAGATACACTACATTTCGAGTGCGACAATTGGTCATTTCTTTGAACCTATATTGCTGTTTGTCCCAGATCAGTTCATCCATCACCATGGCAAATGGGCATGCGTGGCAACTCCCACATTTGTGGGTACCACTAATAGGCTTATTTCCAGTGATGGATTTCTGTACAAATGAGTTGGTAGTGGATATTTTGGATTTGACCAAAGAGTTCTTTAAGTTTTTGTTACGTCTGAATGCAAAGATCGGCATCAGGAGGTTCTTTTTGGTGCAGTCCGTGTTTAGAATATGCCATTCTTTATTGATGGCTTGTCGGATTTTATGATCAATGTTGGAATGAGTCGTAATGCAAACCAATTTCTCATCGGTTTTAGGTTCTTTAGGTTGCAGCAATATGGTTCTGTCGTGATATTTAGCTCTTTTGTAAGCATCTTTGATTAGTCTATGGGGATACCCTCTGCTAGCAAACTTTAGTTTGAGTTCCTCAGCATGTATCTCATAGTTGGATATAGTGGTACAGTTCCTGCGTAGCCTTAAGAATTGGCTAAAAGGGATGTTGTCCTTTTGGCTACGGGGATGAAAGCTGGAATATTGGAGGAGAGTGTTTTTGGCAGTCGGTTTAGTATACAAACTCACCTCAATTTTGGCATCAATAATTCTTATCCAAATGTCTAAGAATTCTATTTGGAATTTGCTGATATTAGGGCTAAACTTTAGGTGAACATCGCATAAGTTAATCCATGCCATGAATTCATGCAGTTGTTCTTCCGGACCCCTCCATATGAAGAAGATGTCGTCAATAAAGCGATACCAGTTTTTTATGTTTTCGCTAAATGGGGCTATCTCATTGAAAATGAACTTGTATTCAAATTCACCCATATATGTATTCGCCACATTGGGTGCACAGGCGGCGCCCATGCTTACTCCAAGTATCTGTTTGAATATTTGTCCGTTAAATTCAAAATAGTTTTCTTTTAGTACAACTGCTAAACATTCTAGTAGGAATAATCGATCAACCATGATATTATTTTTATCCAGAGTGTGTTTAACAGCTTCTAGAGCCCCTAGCTGTGGAATATTGGTATATAAGGCTTCGATGTCCATAGACACTAGAAAATCTGTGTGGATATTAAACTGTATGCCTTCAATTTCCCTAATAAGGTGTCCCGTGTCTTTTATGTGCCCTTTGAGGTTAGATACCAACGGTTGTAGAATTTTGTCCACATATATAGACAGGGGTTCAGTCAAGGACCCTATAGTGGACACGATGGGTCTGAAGGGTGGGCTGGAGGTATTTTTATGTATTTTGGGCACTCCGTATAGAATAGGTATTCGATGATGTTCTACGTTGAGGTAATTGAATTCTTGCATGCAAAGAGACCCCCTCTCGAGGGCTCTTTGTGTGATCTCCAGGATATCTCTTTTGATCCTTAGTTCTGGATATGATCTGCATTTAGTGTAGTGTTCTGGAATAGCAAGCATAGCCTCCATTTGTTGTATATATGCTGGGCTATCCATAACAACAATACCACCACCCTTATCCGCGGGTTTGATGGTTAACTCAGTGTTATTAGCCAGTTGTTTAAACGATTGGTATTCTGAATAATTCAAGTTGTAATCAGGTTTAGGGACAAAAGAAAGAAGTTTCTGGACTTTAGCAGTGACTACCTTTTCAAAAACTCCCACTTCTGGGCCAACTTGGTCCAGGGTGGGGGTGAAAATGGATTTAGGTCTAAGTCCTGTGGAGTTGTCATTAGTCTGGATGGGATTATCCTCAAAAAATCTTTTTAATCGGATTTTACGGAAGAATGATTGAATATCTGTCATCAACTTAAACCGATCAAGATAGGTGGTCGGAATAAAGGTGAGTCCTCGAGATAACAGGTCGATGGTAGTTGTGTCTAATTTAGTCTTCGAGAGGTTAAATATGGGTATGGTTTTGCTATCTCCGGTGGTGTTATTTTCAAGCGTATTTTTAGTCCCTATAGAGAGGCAGTTTTTAGAGGTACTGGGTACAGGGCCTGGGTTGTAATGAGACGATATTTCTGTGAATTTTTCTAGGCTATTTTTAGTCCCTATAGAGAGACAATCTTTAGAGATGCTAGGTAGAGGGCCCAAGTTGTAGTGAGGAGATATTTCAGTGATACTATAATTGTCATCAAAGTTTGTATCTATTCTCTCCAATATTGGTTTCTTCTTGTTTGAAGGAATTGGGGGGTGTTCTCTGATTGTTGGTAGGATCCCCTTTCGGAATTTCGATACCGAGTTCTTGTTTGGCCTCGTCGGTTGCCTAAAAAATGAGCATTCCTTCTAGGGCCTTGATAGTTGGCCCTTCTTTGTCCATAATTGTCAAAAGAATTGGGTCCACTATCTGTATCTGATCCAGAGGTATCTGAGAATCTAGTTACTTTTTTATTAGACCAATATTGTCGATCATTAGAGAAAGGTTGATCTATTTGATTTCTATAGTATTCAGGTGCCAGATATGGATAAACTCTTTGCTCACTGAAATATCTGATATCCTTCTTAAGTTTCTCCGTCTTTTTCTTTATTAAATATTCACAGAAGGAATTCATCTCGCCATTAATTTCTTCTAATTTGTGTTTGGCTTCTTCCAGTGAGTTATTTTTCTTTAAGTTTTCTTCCATCTCAGCTATTTCTTTTAGTAAATCTTCCACTACCTCTCTTGCCGTTTCTATAATGAGTATCATTAGGTCTCTTGAGCATCTGTTGGCTATAAGAGACCATTTCTCTAGAAACTTCCTCACCTCTACAAATAGACCCGGTATATTCCTTATGCGAAGTCCATTAGGAATAACTCCTGCTCTGAGGTACTCCAACATGAACTCCGCATGAGACTCAGTCCTTCTGGTTTTCTTTTTTAGGTTGAGTAATTTAAGCCAGTCATCATTAAAATTATTCCCTGTGGCAAATTGTTTCTCTGTGGTGGAGCTACCACCCAGGAGTTTAGAGAAGTCCTCATCCGAGAACCCAAAGGTTTTGATTTTATCCATATTGGGTCTACTGTAGTCAGTCAAAAAGGCAAACAGCCCTTAGTGAATGTTAGTTGTAGAATAGAGTAGAAGTGTGTCCGAACAGAGGGTTTAATCATTTAGAACAAAAATACAAATGTGTGTAAAATTAAAAAGAAAAGGAAAATAAGGAATAAAATGCAGAGAGACTCAAAGCTCCAGAGAAAGAGAAGGACCCTCACAGCAACGTGCTGGGGAATTCTATAAAGTACAACAGAGGGACCCTGAGTAAATAGATAAGCAAGGAAGGGCTCAGGGAAAGTAACAATTGAAAAACAAAACTTCCTACACTATATCACTTAAGTATAAGGCAATATGTCCATATAATGAAATGATACCCACAGCAAACGGTATATAAAACTGTATTATTTCATTTATTAATTATTTTTATCATTTTTTTATATATAAATCATTTTTTTTGAACAATTTTTGTGTTATAGTATATACATAGTGTGGTTTACATCAAACTGTAGAAGCACAATTTGTAATTAATTGTACAACCATTGTGCAAATAGCAAAACATCAATACCACATATAGACACACAATAAAAGACAATAAATCCACAACAATCAACAGTTAAAAATCATTGGTTGTAAATTATGACCATAGGACCAACGCCTACGCGCGTTTCGGAGCTCAAATAGGATCTAAACTGGCTCCTTCTTCAGGGCGTGTAACTGTGGTCTTTCAGAAGAGAAAAAAGGCTTCAAGAACTAGTTTGATGTCCAGTACTCCTATATATCAGTTAAACAGAAATCTTTTTTACAGCCGTAGATCTGTGGGTACAAAAAATCACAATGAGTGATTGGGAATTTATTTAACTACCTTTACCTTAATTAAAGGCTAAAATGGAGCAAGAGTCATAGAAAAAGACAAGAATACCGACCACAATTTATATCCGTGTTAATGCAAGCACCCAAGGGTAGAGGTAAATGTGTGTAATAGTCCCAAATCACCAAAACTAAGATAAAATGAAACTGAAGGATAAATAGACGGAACATGTTTAGAGAAAAAAAAAAAAAAAAAAAAAAAAAAAAAACTTTAGTAGTGAATGATAATCTCAACATACTTGCCAATGGCAGGTTCTTATATACAAGGGAACCAATACAGATGATCCTAAATCTTTAGCTAAGAAATTGTACCCTATAGAGGGAAAAAAACAATGACTAGAATTAATGATGATGGCATAATGGGCTCCCAGAACCATGCTAATTAGAGTTAGCCACGAGAGTACAAGGCGTGGAAGAGTTCATTATAAGCTGGGGGTTCTTTTACAATCGAATGCTATACCTTCAGAGAGGAATATAGTGATATTTGTTTAATTATCCTCATAGTGCGGGATTTACACTTCCAGTAAGATGCTAATATTATTTCTCGCAGTAAGCTGGTCAGAGATGTTCCGTAACTTATCAACTTCCTTAAAAGCTACATAGAGTTCGATTTCAGTAAAGATAATAGGGGAGCGCGTCCTAAACGATGGTATAGATGAATGCACGGTTTAATTAAGGGCAGACAGCTGGATTACCTGTTGTTTTTCTTGGTGTAGTATTAACAGACGACTGAAAATCTCAGGTGTAGTTCTGGTCGGTCATATAATGATCCAGGCACGAAACCGTCAGCCTAAAATACATTTATAATGGGGTTGTCTGAAATGCCGGCATGAGAGTGAAACTGACATTGCTATAGGAATAAACAAGAAATAAAAATGATAAAAGGAGCCTCTTACCGGGCAATGGGGCCGAAGCTAGTCAGGAATAGACCCGTACTTGTTTAAAGTCTGGATTTCACATTTGGTGGTTCGTCCATAGAGTGACGAAGGGTCGCTAAGCGTATCCGTTTTAAAGTAAGATTGCGGATGCCCAAGTAGTACTTCTGTAAGAGAATAAACTGGCGTTTAGAAATAATTACTTAACTAAACCTGCAATGGTTAGTTTTAGTATTATACACGGACGTAGGGATAGAGAAACCGGAGCTACATGTAATTCTTACCGTTACGTTCGGCTAAGGTTCAGGAAGGATGCCATAGCTTGCGCTCTTCGTCAGTAGCAAGTGAAACCTGGCGTTTCCCTTATAAGGAAAGCCAGGGAGTGGTGATTACGACGTGGACACTGAGAAGGGACTACAGATTAGACTGGGACGCGGCCCAACAGTGCATCCTCCATTAAAGGTGCAGAGCTGCAGATAGTCTATATCGGCAGACATCTTGAAAGTGTATTAAAAATCAATATCAGAGTAGAGCAGAACCCAAGCACGATATATCATCCTTTATAGGGAGTAATCGCAGCCAGGTATAGAATGCAAAGATTATCATTGTCCATAAAAGACACTTAGTAATTACTATGGTGCGTGTAAGGGATATATATATCTCAAGACAGAGTATGGCTCTTTGATGATATATAGACCCTATATGTATGTGTAAAAAGCGCACGTGGTAAGTAACACGGGTGTGGATAAAGAAGTCGGGATATAATACGGACCGGCATCATCCAGATGTATTAGAGATAAACCTCTCTAGGTGAAGAAATATAATTTCTAATAATGCCTATACCAAAACTGGTTTCAGCGTGGTAAATATAGTACCCTCAATGTAAACTAGATGGGACCAACAATATTCTTATAATGTTGTATATATCCTTTAGAGGATTTTGTACGTATCCGGCGGGCGTGTATCCAATCCGCTTACCTACTGTGTCTAATGGAGTCTACCTCAAGGCTAAGGGGAAGGGATAAAATCAATGTATAGTGTGCTGGTTAGATCCACGGAATCCTCAGAGAGTAGTGCCAAAGAAGGGGGCAATTTATATAATAGCATTTTCCCAGGGCAGATATTCATTAAGGCCTTTTTCTTGTGTCTTAAGGACATATATCCAAAATACTTCTCTTTTGCGTCTGATGGCATCCACATTGGTATTGTTGGAGGGATGTATGTGTTCCAATATGAGCCACCTTAGTTCAGAGATGTTATGGTTTTTCTCTGTCCAATGGGCCACCAAAGGTGCTCCTGCGCGTTTATTGAGAATAGCTGACTTGTGTTCGCTGAAGCGTACACGGAACTCTCTGCTTGTTTCCCCAACGTATCCTTTTTCGCATGGACAGAGGATAAGATACACTACATTTCGAGTGCGACAATTGGTCATTTCTTTGAACCTATATTGCTGTTTGTCCCAGATCAGTTCATCCATCACCATGGCAAATGGGCATGCGTGGCAACTCCCACATTTGTGGGTACCACTAATAGGCTTATTTCCAGTGATGGATTTCTGTACAAATGAGTTGGTAGTGGATATTTTGGATTTGACCAAAGAGTTCTTTAAGTTTTTGTTACGTCTGAATGCAAAGATCGGCATCAGGAGGTTCTTTTTGGTGCAGTCCGTGTTTAGAATATGCCATTCTTTATTGATGGCTTGTCGGATTTTATGATCAATGTTGGAATGAGTCGTAATGCAAACCAATTTCTCATCGGTTTTAGGTTCTTTAGGTTGCAGCAATATGGTTCTGTCGTGATATTTAGCTCTTTTGTAAGCATCTTTGATTAGTCTATGGGGATACCCTCTGCTAGCAAACTTTAGTTTGAGTTCCTCAGCATGTATCTCATAGTTGGATATAGTGGTACAGTTCCTGCGTAGCCTTAAGAATTGGCTAAAAGGGATGTTGTCCTTTTGGCTACGGGGATGGCTCATCCCCGTAGCCAAAAGGACAACATCCCTTTTAGCCAATTCTTAAGGCTACGCAGGAACTGTACCACTATATCCAACTATGAGATACATGCTGAGGAACTCAAACTAAAGTTTGCTAGCAGAGGGTATCCCCATAGACTAATCAAAGATGCTTACAAAAGAGCTAAATATCACGACAGAACCATATTGCTGCAACCTAAAGAACCTAAAACCGATGAGAAATTGGTTTGCATTACGACTCATTCCAACATTGATCATAAAATCCGACAAGCCATCAATAAAGAATGGCATATTCTAAACACGGACTGCACCAAAAAGAACCTCCTGATGCCGATCTTTGCATTCAGACGTAACAAAAACTTAAAGAACTCTTTGGTCAAATCCAAAATATCCACTACCAACTCATTTGTACAGAAATCCATCACTGGAAATAAGCCTATTAGTGGTACCCACAAATGTGGGAGTTGCCACGCATGCCCATTTGCCATGGTGATGGATGAACTGATCTGGGACAAACAGCAATATAGGTTCAAAGAAATGACCAATTGTCGCACTCGAAATGTAGTGTATCTTATCCTCTGTCCATGCGAAAAAGGATACGTTGGGGAAACAAGCAGAGAGTTCCGTGTACGCTTCAGCGAACACAAGTCAGCTATTCTCAATAAACGCGCAGGAGCACCTTTGGTGGCCCATTGGACAGAGAAAAACCATAACATCTCTGAACTAAGGTGGCTCATATTGGAACACATACATCCCTCCAACAATACCAATGTGGATGCCATCAGACGCAAAAGAGAAGTATTTTGGATATATGTCCTTAAGACACAAGAAAAAGGCCTTAATGAATATCTGCCCTGGGAAAATGCTATTATATAAATTGCCCCCTTCTTTGGCACTACTCTCTGAGGATTCCGTGGATCTAACCAGCACACTATACATTGATTTTATCCCTTCCCCTTAGCCTTGAGGTAGACTCCATTAGACACAGTAGGTAAGCGGATTGGATACACGCCCGCCGGATACGTACAAAATCCTCTAAAGGATATATACAACATTATAAGAATATTGTTGGTCCCATCTAGTTTACATTGAGGGTACTATATTTACCACGCTGAAACCAGTTTTGGTATAGGCATTATTAGAAATTATATTTCTTCACCTAGAGAGGTTTATCTCTAATACATCTGGATGATGCCGGTCCGTATTATATCCCGACTTCTTTATCCACACCCGTGTTACTTACCACGTGCGCTTTTTACACATACATATAGGGTCTATATATCATCAAAGAGCCATACTCTGTCTTGAGATATATATATCCCTTACACGCACCATAGTAATTACTAAGTGTCTTTTATGGACAATGATAATCTTTGCATTCTATACCTGGCTGCGATTACTCCCTATAAAGGATGATATATCGTGCTTGGGTTCTGCTCTACTCTGATATTGATTTTTAATACACTTTCAAGATGTCTGCCGATATAGACTATCTGCAGCTCTGCACCTTTAATGGAGGATGCACTGTTGGGCCGCGTCCCAGTCTAATCTGTAGTCCCTTCTCAGTGTCCACGTCGTAATCACCACTCCCTGGCTTTCCTTATAAGGGAAACGCCAGGTTTCACTTGCTACTGACGAAGAGCGCAAGCTATGGCATCCTTCCTGAACCTTAGCCGAACGTAACGGTAAGAATTACATGTAGCTCCGGTTTCTCTATCCCTACGTCCGTGTATAATACTAAAACTAACCATTGCAGGTTTAGTTAAGTAATTATTTCTAAACGCCAGTTTATTCTCTTACAGAAGTACTACTTGGGCATCCGCAATCTTACTTTAAAACGGATACGCTTAGCGACCCTTCGTCACTCTATGGACGAACCACCAAATGTGAAATCCAGACTTTAAACAAGTACGGGTCTATTCCTGACTAGCTTCGGCCCCATTGCCCGGTAAGAGGCTCCTTTTATCATTTTTATTTCTTGTTTATTCCTATAGCAATGTCAGTTTCACTCTCATGCCGGCATTTCAGACAACCCCATTATAAATGTATTTTAGGCTGACGGTTTCGTGCCTGGATCATTATATGACCGACCAGAACTACACCTGAGATTTTCAGTCGTCTGTTAATACTACACCAAGAAAAACAACAGGTAATCCAGCTGTCTGCCCTTAATTAAACCGTGCATTCATCTATACCATCGTTTAGGACGCGCTCCCCTATTATCTTTACTGAAATCGAACTCTATGTAGCTTTTAAGGAAGTTGATAAGTTACGGAACATCTCTGACCAGCTTACTGCGAGAAATAATATTAGCATCTTACTGGAAGTGTAAATCCCGCACTATGAGGATAATTAAACAAATATCACTATATTCCTCTCTGAAGGTATAGCATTCGATTGTAAAAGAACCCCCAGCTTATAATGAACTCTTCCACGCCTTGTACTCTCGTGGCTAACTCTAATTAGCATGGTTCTGGGAGCCCATTATGCCATCATCATTAATTCTAGTCATTGTTTTTTTCCCTCTATAGGGTACAATTTCTTAGCTAAAGATTTAGGATCATCTGTATTGGTTCCCTTGTATATAAGAACCTGCCATTGGCAAGTATGTTGAGATTATCATTCACTACTAAAGTTTTTTTTTTTTTTTTTTTTTTTTTTTTTTCTCTAAACATGTTCCGTCTATTTATCCTTCAGTTTCATTTTATCTTAGTTTTGGTGATTTGGGACTATTACACACATTTACCTCTACCCTTGGGTGCTTGCATTAACACGGATATAAATTGTGGTCGGTATTCTTGTCTTTTTCTATGACTCTTGCTCCATTTTAGCCTTTAATTAAGGTAAAGGTAGTTAAATAAATTCCCAATCACTCATTGTGATTTTTTGTACCCACAGATCTACGGCTGTAAAAAAGATTTCTGTTTAACTGATATATAGGAGTACTGGACATCAAACTAGTTCTTGAAGCCTTTTTTCTCTTCTGAAAGACCACAGTTACACGCCCTGAAGAAGGAGCCAGTTTAGATCCTATTTGAGCTCCGAAACGCGCGTAGGCGTTGGTCCTATGGTCATAATTTACAACCAATGATTTTTAACTGTTGATTGTTGTGGATTTATTGTCTTTTATTGTGTGTCTATATGTGGTATTGATGTTTTGCTATTTGCACAATGGTTGTACAATTAATTACAAATTGTGCTTCTACAGTTTGATGTAAACCACACTATGTATATACTATAACACAAAAATTGTTCAAAAAAAATGATTTATATATAAAAAAATGATAAAAATAATTAATAAATGAAATAATACAGTTTTATATACCGTTTGCTGTGGGTATCATTTCATTATATGGACATATTGCCTTATACTTAAGTGATATAGTGTAGGAAGTTTTGTTTTTCAATTGTTACTTTCCCTGAGCCCTTCCTTGCTTATCTATTTACTCAGGGTCCCTCTGTTGTACTTTATAGAATTCCCCAGCACGTTGCTGTGAGGGTCCTTCTCTTTCTCTGGAGCTTTGAGTCTCTCTGCATTTTATTCCTTATTTTCCTTTTCTTTTTAATTTTACACACATTTGTATTTTTGTTCTAAATGATTAAACCCTCTGTTCGGACACACTTCTACTCTATTCTACAACTAACATTCACTAAGGGCTGTTTGCCTTTTTGACTGACTACAGTAGACCCAATATGGATAAAATCAAAACCTTTGGGTTCTCGGATGAGGACTTCTCTAAACTCCTGGGTGGTAGCTCCACCACAGAGAAACAATTTGCCACAGGGAATAATTTTAATGATGACTGGCTTAAATTACTCAACCTAAAAAAGAAAACCAGAAGGACTGAGTCTCATGCGGAGTTCATGTTGGAGTACCTCAGAGCAGGAGTTATTCCTAATGGACTTCGCATAAGGAATATACCGGGTCTATTTGTAGAGGTGAGGAAGTTTCTAGAGAAATGGTCTCTTATAGCCAACAGATGCTCAAGAGACCTAATGATACTCATTATAGAAACGGCAAGAGAGGTAGTGGAAGATTTACTAAAAGAAATAGCTGAGATGGAAGAAAACTTAAAGAAAAATAACTCACTGGAAGAAGCCAAACACAAATTAGAAGAAATTAATGGCGAGATGAATTCCTTCTGTGAATATTTAATAAAGAAAAAGACGGAGAAACTTAAGAAGGATATCAGATATTTCAGTGAGCAAAGAGTTTATCCATATCTGGCACCTGAATACTATAGAAATCAAATAGATCAACCTTTCTCTAATGATCGACAATATTGGTCTAATAAAAAAGTAACTAGATTCTCAGATACCTCTGGATCAGATACAGATAGTGGACCCAATTCTTTTGACAATTATGGACAAAGAAGGGCCAACTATCAAGGCCCTAGAAGGAATGCTCATTTTTTAGGCAACCGACGAGGCCAAACAAGAACTCGGTATCGAAATTCCGAAAGGGGATCCTACCAACAATCAGAGAACACCCCCCAATTCCTTCAAACAAGAAGAAACCAATATTGGAGAGAATAGATACAAACTTTGATGACAATTATAGTATCACTGAAATATCTCCTCACTACAACTTGGGCCCTCTACCTAGCATCTCTAAAGATTGTCTCTCTATAGGGACTAAAAATAGCCTAGAAAAATTCACAGAAATATCGTCTCATTACAACCCAGGCCCTGTACCCAGTACCTCTAAAAACTGCCTCTCTATAGGGACTAAAAATACGCTTGAAAATAACACCACCGGAGATAGCAAAACCATACCCATATTTAACCTCTCGAAGACTAAATTAGACACAACTACCATCGACCTGTTATCTCGAGGACTCACCTTTATTCCGACCACCTATCTTGATCGGTTTAAGTTGATGACAGATATTCAATCATTCTTCCGTAAAATCCGATTAAAAAGATTTTTTGAGGATAATCCCATCCAGACTAATGACAACTCCACAGGACTTAGACCTAAATCCATTTTCACCCCCACCCTGGACCAAGTTGGCCCAGAAGTGGGAGTTTTTGAAAAGGTAGTCACTGCTAAAGTCCAGAAACTTCTTTCTTTTGTCCCTAAACCTGACTACAACTTGAATTATTCAGAATACCAATCGTTTAAACAACTGGCTAATAACACTGAGTTAACCATCAAACCCGCGGATAAGGGTGGTGGTATTGTTGTTATGGATAGCCCAGCATATATACAACAAATGGAGGCTATGCTTGCTATTCCAGAACACTACACTAAATGCAGATCATATCCAGAACTAAGGATCAAAAGAGATATCCTGGAGATCACACAAAGAGCCCTCGAGAGGGGGTCTCTTTGCATGCAAGAATTCAATTACCTCAACGTAGAACATCATCGAATACCTATTCTATACGGAGTGCCCAAAATACATAAAAATACCTCCAGCCCACCCTTCAGACCCATCGTGTCCACTATAGGGTCCTTGACTGAACCCCTGTCTATATATGTGGACAAAATTCTACAACCGTTGGTATCTAACCTCAAAGGGCACATAAAAGACACGGGACACCTTATTAGGGAAATTGAAGGCATACAGTTTAATATCCACACAGATTTTCTAGTGTCTATGGACATCGAAGCCTTATATACCAATATTCCACAGCTAGGGGCTCTAGAAGCTGTTAAACACACTCTGGATAAAAATAATATCATGGTTGATCGATTATTCCTACTAGAATGTTTAGCAGTTGTACTAAAAGAAAACTATTTTGAATTTAACGGACAAATATTCAAACAGATACTTGGAGTAAGCATGGGCGCCGCCTGTGCACCCAATGTGGCGAATACATATATGGGTGAATTTGAATACAAGTTCATTTTCAATGAGATAGCCCCATTTAGCGAAAACATAAAAAACTGGTATCGCTTTATTGACGACATCTTCTTCATATGGAGGGGTCCGGAAGAACAACTGCATGAATTCATGGCATGGATTAACTTATGCGATGTTCACCTAAAGTTTAGCCCTAATATCAGCAAATTCCAAATAGAATTCTTAGACATTTGGATAAGAATTATTGATGCCAAAATTGAGGTGAGTTTGTATACTAAACCGACTGCCAAAAACACTCTCCTCCAATATTCCAGCTTTCATCCCCGTAGCCAAAAGGACAACATCCCTTTTAGCCAATTCTTAAGGCTACGCAGGAACTGTACCACTATATCCAACTATGAGATACATGCTGAGGAACTCAAACTAAAGTTTGCTAGCAGAGGGTATCCCCATAGACTAATCAAAGATGCTTACAAAAGAGCTAAATATCACGACAGAACCATATTGCTGCAACCTAAAGAACCTAAAACCGATGAGAAATTGGTTTGCATTACGACTCATTCCAACATTGATCATAAAATCCGACAAGCCATCAATAAAGAATGGCATATTCTAAACACGGACTGCACCAAAAAGAACCTCCTGATGCCGATCTTTGCATTCAGACGTAACAAAAACTTAAAGAACTCTTTGGTCAAATCCAAAATATCCACTACCAACTCATTTGTACAGAAATCCATCACTGGAAATAAGCCTATTAGTGGTACCCACAAATGTGGGAGTTGCCACGCATGCCCATTTGCCATGGTGATGGATGAACTGATCTGGGACAAACAGCAATATAGGTTCAAAGAAATGACCAATTGTCGCACTCGAAATGTAGTGTATCTTATCCTCTGTCCATGCGAAAAAGGATACGTTGGGGAAACAAGCAGAGAGTTCCGTGTACGCTTCAGCGAACACAAGTCAGCTATTCTCAATAAACGCGCAGGAGCACCTTTGGTGGCCCATTGGACAGAGAAAAACCATAACATCTCTGAACTAAGGTGGCTCATATTGGAACACATACATCCCTCCAACAATACCAATGTGGATGCCATCAGACGCAAAAGAGAAGTATTTTGGATATATGTCCTTAAGACACAAGAAAAAGGCCTTAATGAATATCTGCCCTGGGAAAATGCTATTATATAAATTGCCCCCTTCTTTGGCACTACTCTCTGAGGATTCCGTGGATCTAACCAGCACACTATACATTGATTTTATCCCTTCCCCTTAGCCTTGAGGTAGACTCCATTAGACACAGTAGGTAAGCGGATTGGATACACGCCCGCCGGATACGTACAAAATCCTCTAAAGGATATATACAACATTATAAGAATATTGTTGGTCCCATCTAGTTTACATTGAGGGTACTATATTTACCACGCTGAAACCAGTTTTGGTATAGGCATTATTAGAAATTATATTTCTTCACCTAGAGAGGTTTATCTCTAATACATCTGGATGATGCCGGTCCGTATTATATCCCGACTTCTTTATCCACACCCGTGTTACTTACCACGTGCGCTTTTTACACATACATATAGGGTCTATATATCATCAAAGAGCCATACTCTGTCTTGAGATATATATATCCCTTACACGCACCATAGTAATTACTAAGTGTCTTTTATGGACAATGATAATCTTTGCATTCTATACCTGGCTGCGATTACTCCCTATAAAGGATGATATATCGTGCTTGGGTTCTGCTCTACTCTGATATTGATTTTTAATACACTTTCAAGATGTCTGCCGATATAGACTATCTGCAGCTCTGCACCTTTAATGGAGGATGCACTGTTGGGCCGCGTCCCAGTCTAATCTGTAGTCCCTTCTCAGTGTCCACGTCGTAATCACCACTCCCTGGCTTTCCTTATAAGGGAAACGCCAGGTTTCACTTGCTACTGACGAAGAGCGCAAGCTATGGCATCCTTCCTGAACCTTAGCCGAACGTAACGGTAAGAATTACATGTAGCTCCGGTTTCTCTATCCCTACGTCCGTGTATAATACTAAAACTAACCATTGCAGGTTTAGTTAAGTAATTATTTCTAAACGCCAGTTTATTCTCTTACAGAAGTACTACTTGGGCATCCGCAATCTTACTTTAAAACGGATACGCTTAGCGACCCTTCGTCACTCTATGGACGAACCACCAAATGTGAAATCCAGACTTTAAACAAGTACGGGTCTATTCCTGACTAGCTTCGGCCCCATTGCCCGGTAAGAGGCTCCTTTTATCATTTTTATTTCTTGTTTATTCCTATAGCAATGTCAGTTTCACTCTCATGCCGGCATTTCAGACAACCCCATTATAAATGTATTTTAGGCTGACGGTTTCGTGCCTGGATCATTATATGACCGACCAGAACTACACCTGAGATTTTCAGTCGTCTGTTAATACTACACCAAGAAAAACAACAGGTAATCCAGCTGTCTGCCCTTAATTAAACCGTGCATTCATCTATACCATCGTTTAGGACGCGCTCCCCTATTATCTTTACTGAAATCGAACTCTATGTAGCTTTTAAGGAAGTTGATAAGTTACGGAACATCTCTGACCAGCTTACTGCGAGAAATAATATTAGCATCTTACTGGAAGTGTAAATCCCGCACTATGAGGATAATTAAACAAATATCACTATATTCCTCTCTGAAGGTATAGCATTCGATTGTAAAAGAACCCCCAGCTTATAATGAACTCTTCCACGCCTTGTACTCTCGTGGCTAACTCTAATTAGCATGGTTCTGGGAGCCCATTATGCCATCATCATTAATTCTAGTCATTGTTTTTTTCCCTCTATAGGGTACAATTTCTTAGCTAAAGATTTAGGATCATCTGTATTGGTTCCCTTGTATATAAGAACCTGCCATTGGCAAGTATGTTGAGATTATCATTCACTACTAAAGTTTTTTTTTTTTTTTTTTTTTTTTTTTTTTTCTCTAAACATGTTCCGTCTATTTATCCTTCAGTTTCATTTTATCTTAGTTTTGGTGATTTGGGACTATTACACACATTTACCTCTACCCTTGGGTGCTTGCATTAACACGGATATAAATTGTGGTCGGTATTCTTGTCTTTTTCTATGACTCTTGCTCCATTTTAGCCTTTAATTAAGGTAAAGGTAGTTAAATAAATTCCCAATCACTCATTGTGATTTTTTGTACCCACAGATCTACGGCTGTAAAAAAGATTTCTGTTTAACTGATATATAGGAGTACTGGACATCAAACTAGTTCTTGAAGCCTTTTTTCTCTTCTGAAAGACCACAGTTACACGCCCTGAAGAAGGAGCCAGTTTAGATCCTATTTGAGCTCCGAAACGCGCGTAGGCGTTGGTCCTATGGTCATAATTTACAACCAATGATTTTTAACTGTTGATTGTTGTGGATTTATTGTCTTTTATTGTGTGTCTATATGTGGTATTGATGTTTTGCTATTTGCACAATGGTTGTACAATTAATTACAAATTGTGCTTCTACAGTTTGATGTAAACCACACTATGTATATACTATAACACAAAAATTGTTCAAAAAAAATGATTTATATATAAAAAAATGATAAAAATAATTAATAAATGAAATAATACAGTTTTATATACCGTTTGCTGTGGGTATCATTTCATTATATGGACATATTGCCTTATACTTAAGTGATATAGTGTAGGAAGTTTTGTTTTTCAATTGTTACTTTCCCTGAGCCCTTCCTTGCTTATCTATTTACTCAGGGTCCCTCTGTTGTACTTTATTAAATACTTCAAGCCTGATATATTACCTTCCTTATGCATATATACCTTCCATGGCCTTATGTATCAATATATGTATTACTTTGCTCCTACTGTTAAAAACGTAAAAATAATTTAAACTCCAATACACTACCCTATATCTCTCTCAATATATCATCTACCTCTCCGACTCACCCCAAAACTCATTCTATCTATGATCTCCAAAATAACTCTTTCTAGACTCCTCCCTTCTCTGTCCTTCCGTGCATCACCTCAAACCTCATTTCACTATTTAGATCTCACAAACAAGCTTTTCTACACCCTTGCACCATGTATCACTCCTTAAACTCATCCAAGAAGTAACTTTTCCCTAATCGACTTCTAGAGACTCTAGCAACCCTCCGTCTCTTCTTTACTCATCCCAAACTTCCACCTACTACTATGATCTCCAAATTAACACTTTCTATGCCCTTCCCTCTTCTATCCCTCTATTATCTTTTGCAATCCAACTAACAGACTCATATGTCCACCGCTCAAACTAATTCATATTTCCCTATACTAATTCCACACTAATCCACAAATCCTTTTTGGGTTCTGGAGTAGTGTGCTACTCGCCGAAAAGCACTTTGACGCCTCATCAGGGGTAGTAAATACTATCACAAAACCAAGCCTGGGGCATTCTGAATGTATTCTGTTAGGTGACATCACAGAACCTGAAATACGTTTCACTTGTGACAGGGAGAGGTGGTGCCACCCAAAGCATAGCATTAAATAATTGATAAATACAAATATATAGCTAAAAAGTAAGATCGCAAAAGATAACTGCAGTGCTTAATTTGTACCAGCGATTTCTGGTGCTCGGCGCCTGCAGTGAATTGTCATCACCGGCACTTATGACAGTCTGCCACCCTGTTTGTCTGATTTAGATTGAGCATGACAACAATTGTTTTCTAATTCAATATACATTACAAATGACTAACACCTGCTGCTAATCAGTGGCAGACAATATTTAAAAGTGTGGGGGGTGCACGGGGAGAGGGGTGGTGCACAGGGATTAATAAATAAAAACTTACCTTGTGACGACAGCCACCTCGCCACTCGCTGTTGCTCTGCTCCTCCCAGCAGTCCCAAGCATGGGAGCAGCGTGGGGATTGGCCTGAGCGGTGTGAAGAGATGCTCGCTCAGGCACAGCGAGTCTGTGCTATTTCTCCATCCGGGCTGTACAATACAGGCGGGTTGGAGAAAGCAAGGGGCGCATGTCAGTTTGGCCGGGCTAAGATGGCCAGCCAAAGTGTCGTGCTTACTTACAAGTGCACATACCACTCCTCCTCACCCTCCCATGGCCCAGCCCCTCCCTACAGACGCTGGCTCAGAGCCAGCAGCTAAAAAATAAAACAATAGTAAGATATTGTTTTATTTTTCAGCTACTGGTTCTGAATCGGTGGGGCGACGCTCCTTCGCCGTTGCTGTTGAGCCTCCGGTGCCGCCAATGCTATTCTCATCGCTTCGGGGGCCTGGAATACTCTGAATTTTCAGGAGTGTGATGATTTGTAGTTGGTTTTGTTAGTCATTGGCAGGACCAATGGCAGTGGGCTCATGATAAGGGCCCTGGCACTTGTATTTTTTTTTACAAATTTAAGCACTGGATAAGTGACCAGAGCGACAGTGTGTGGGGTTCTGGATAATTTAGATATCGCCAGGAGGTAAACTTGTAAACATTCGCATGTAATTAATGGTCGTCTTTTCAAATCTTTGGTAATAATATTTTGAATAATCTAAATGTTCGAAAGTGACACGCGGGAAAGGACAGTGTAAACCCCTGGGAGAGGTGGATCCTGTGTGTTGCCTAGCAACCAATAGCTCTGCCAAGAATACAAGGTGGGCTCAGCCACCTGTTACCACAACCGCTTGGTAGCCAGACAAGGTTTATCAAAGTCCCTACAGGTAAACACCAGCGTCTCAAACAGGGGAAGGGGGTACAATATAAGGACAGGGGGGTGGGGGTGTACTGGCCGGCCTTCGGGTTGACGTACTTACAGGGCGAATTTTATTTTCTGATTAATTAGCATTGGAGAGATGACTGTTGAAAAATGCAGAAAGCTAAAAATGCAGGGGCCTATTATCAAGAAACGGAGTTAAAATTATCGCCGCTTTAGCGGCAGAAAACTGCCGCTAAAGCGGCGATAGTGGGCTTGATAATATGCCCGTGAGAATTCCCATAGGAGCCCATGTTCTGGTGTCAACAATTTTAACGCCGTGCTTGACAATATGCCCCACAATTTCTAGCAGAAAAAAGCATTTCGACAGGTGTCAGACACACTGCGGGGAAAGGGGGTGCCTAGTAGAAGTGTATTATTGTTAACGTGTGTGCGTTCTACATGGGGGGGGGGGGGGTTTGTATATACTTTACGTCTATACCAGCGAGTAATAGTGACATCGAGTGTTTTTCTCGGCTTGTACTTTTGGTTTATTTGAAGAAGCTGAAGATTTCGATGCACAAAACGGTGGCTTCATTGCCCATATCTCACATCAAAGATTCTTACACCTGAACTATTTTTAGTAATGTTTATAAATTGCACAATTCTTGTGTTGAGTAAAATTTATCCTCCACCAGTTTCTCTCAGCGGTTGTTGCATTCAAACGTTTATAATTGAGAAAGGGTGTAAAGGCGGGAGGGAATGCTGCTTACAGGTGTGTAAACAACGGTTATCACGGGTTTCGTGAGATCATCCGTTCTGTCTTTGCACCGTGCAGCACTTTGACTCTAAACGAAAGAAAACAAACACACATTTCTGCTTTTGGGAGCCTCCTTCTTTCTGCACCACCCAACTTGTGGCCTTTTCGCACTGAAGTTATTCAGAAATGATCTTCTCCGTCTCTCTGTCCAGACCGAGCCCCTCCTCTCCTCCTGGGCGGAGTGCGCGAGCCGAGCCCGCCCGAGGGATGCCACCCGCACAGGGACTCGCCCGCCTCGCGCCACCGAAACTCCGCGTCGTACCCGGAAGTCATCACAAGATAGCGAACCACTTGTTCACCAGTTTCAGGATGTGTTTTGTGCAGCTCCCCGCGCCTGCTTCGAGGCGCGTAGTAGGTAGTCCAATACCATTATATAACGCACGTATTGAGCAGGATATTTCTGTTTGGCAGTAGATGCACATTTTGAGCACAGGATTCAAAGCCTGCAGGTAGATACTCGTTATGCCAGAGAAGCACCTATTTGCTAAAGAGCAGGGGCGGTACCCGCCCTTTAAAAGCATTGCGGCCCTGTTGAGAAGTGCAGGTACTCCCCTGTTCAAATTAAACACGTGGAGGTACTCGGTGCTCGCACATTTAAGAGCACTGCTAAAAAGCGATAAAAGATGCGCTACCATGTGCAACTGGCCAAAGCAAGGAAAATGGGGCCCTGACAGCCAGCTGATCATGCAGTGAAATACACGAATAATCGGGGTTCACTGTGACGCTTTAGACTTTTGCCCCACCGCCCCGTGTTTCGTATCTGCAGCACCATTGATGGGTATTCCCCTGAAAAGAAGAACAATCGGGCTTCACTGGGCCCCTTTAGACTTTTGCCCCCAGGTGCCACTGCACCTGCTGCACCACTGATAGCTATTCCCCATAAAAGACGCAGGCTGTAAACGCAGTGGGTATAATCAGATTAAAACGTGCGCACCTTTTATTCAAATCGTATATAGCTTGTCCTCGTCATGTTTTGTACGTAACTATGGACATTTTAAACTGAATTGAGCTGACTCGTACTTATACCTTCACCCCTTGCGTATCCATCAAAGCCACAGGTGGTTTCTTGCCATCCCGTGGGCGGCAAAGACCTGAGACAAGTACGTTCTAAAGGAAAACGGGCTGTTAATTGGTGAGGTTTATTCTCTGGTGCTTTCTCAGAAGGTGGTCACAGGAACGCATCAACAGGGGTGCTTTATGGGATGATTAGTAACCGGGTAGAGATCAGGGCCAGTCGCTGGCACACGTGGAGACACACAGCTCTGCCGCCATGTTGTGCTGGTCTCCATCCAGTGAGTAAGTCCACCCGTGGCAGCCACAATTGTTTGCTGCTTGTTTACTCGGCGCCCTGTGCAGGCGGTGGTGGCGTCTATCAGTCACCAGCCTGTAGTTTGCAGAAAGGCCTATTGCCCTGTGTCTGTCAGGCAATGGTTTCTTGTGGGATTAATTTGTATTCTATTAAACAAGGATTAAAAGCTGTTATTTAAATAAAACCACAACCGCATGTATGCGGGTTAGAGGGGGAAGAGGCTAAAAAAACAGACGGGAGCCAAACCTCGGATTGTACCCTTTGCTGCTGGAAACCTAGAACCCTGCTTACGTGCACGAGCAAGCACCAGCATCCGGGCACTGTGGGTGGCGCCGCAGTGTTAAGTAGTTACAATACGTGTTTGGTGAAGGCACATGGAAGTTTGGTCCAGGACCGGCTCTAGCGAGGAGGCCCTGTGTTGAACTGTGGTAAATTTAAATTACCTGGACTTAATTTATGCGGTAAACTTCAATAAGAATAACTCAGTAAAAATAAGAGGCAGAATCCGTGGTATTTGAGGTTATAAAAGGGAATTTATTCCTTACAAAGGAATGATGGTTCGAACCAGGCAATCGAGTTCCGTCACCACGAAGGTTCAGGAAGGGATCAGCAATACATTATTGACAGGTTATCATATTTATAGTAAAATGCATTACAGTAAAGACATATGCAGAAGGCGTTACAGCTGAGAAGAGAGATAAGAATACACCTACGTAATAAAAAGGCGTTACAATAGGCGTGCATAAAGGCGTATACTAGAAACGTCATTATGATGATGACACAAGTGGGTGGATCCATAAGAGAATCCTGCAAAGTCAGCAGAAATACATAGCAAAGATGCGCGCGCAGCTGCATGACGTGTGATTGACGTGTAACTAGATGGTGAAGGGAACTTGACATTTAGCCCTACATGAGGAGACAGAAGTCTGGGATGTCAGGACAACCTAATCCCAAATCGTATCTTGTGTTTAAGGAACTATATTATCTAGAAGGAAAGGTCTTTCCGGACAGAGCCTATTCTATACTGACTGCTAGTGCGTGTACAAGCGTCTAAGTGTCTACATGAGATGTGAGGGGGCATGGGCCTACCATGGTAACGAAAGTCATGAATTACTTGCACGGAGACAGTAAGGCCGGGCCCTTTGCTCTGCAGCTGGAGGGATGTTTACCTAAGCTACTAGACAGGAATGCATTTCTCGAAGAGCGGAGCAGATAACTTGAAGGCTGAATACAGTTTTGGCAGGCAACAGACCGGGCTAGGCACCGTTAACCGCGCAGGGAGTAAGACAAAGTTCATGGGTACAGATACAGGTCCAGGCTGGAGCATTCAGAGGCAGAAGCAGGAAAAGCTCGATGGCAGAATTCAGGGCCTACCTTGCCAGAGCTGGAAAACGTGAAAAGTATACCATATAAAGACGGTGGCAAGGCATACTTAGGAACGGAATATCTGACCCATTCATGGCAGATCTGAAAGATGACATATTAACGGTGGACACAATTGTATTTGCGTCTTCATAGCTTGAAGTGGAGGGAACATACATGTACTTGCAGCGTGTACATGGAGCCGTTGGGGTCTAGATAGGGGACACAATTGATCATAAAAATTCATATTTCAACATTCCCTCCTTGTCCCCTACGGACCCTTCATGAAATATCGATCTTCAGGAATCCATCAATCTGTTCATGTAACATCATTTGCTCTTCTTTCTTCTTCCGGGATTTTGAATGAGAACTTGAACGTGGAATACACGATGTGGCACACAGGCCGCAAATCGCTGGTCCACATTGTAGACACAGGCAACAACTGAATACTATGAGAAGGCCAATACCTAGGAAGGATAGGACTTTCCATCCCCAGGCTGACAACACGCTCCAGAACCAACCGGACCATGTCCAGGTACCTGGATTCTGATGTATCTGGTTTGCAATCTTGTGAAGACGAGTTATGGCTTTATATACGGATGGCGCGTTTTCTGGAATGAAAACACAGCAACTTGGTCCGATGACCCTACAGGCTGCGCCCCTATCTGCTAGGATGACGTCAAGGACAAGACGATTTTGGAGAACAACAATCCGCATCGCAGACTGCTCCTCTGTTAAGTTGCCTAGGGCAGAGGTAGTTTCATTCACTACTGCTTCAAGGGTTCTGGTTAATCTACGTATCAGTTTACTATTTGAGACAACACCTATGTAAGGAAAGAGACCTTTATTGAAGTCTGTATATTGTTCCCATGCTGTTTCAGTGTAGTCAACAATCGGGATATCTCTCTGGGGTCTATGGTGTACTAGATTGGTATTTCTATGATAATCAGGAGGGGCTAGGAAAACAGGTGGCAGAAGGAATGCAATGTAACAGGTACCATCCCAATCTAGAGGTAGGCGTATATATGCGGTATGACCACATATGAAGTAGGAATGACGGGAAGCTCTAAATGTAGACTTGCCTTTATCACTGAATTCGATCACAGTAGTACATTTACTATGACCCAGGTGTACTGAACCATTCTTTCTTACACATAATTCACATTTGACTGGTAATACTGACATAGCAGGCAAGACTAGTGCAGCTTCAGATTCAACATTCAGAATCATGAGGTTAAGTGTAAAATTACCTAATCCATATACTTCATTTTCTAGGTCAGTTCCTGTTCTTTTGGGAAGTCCCTCCTTGTTAGGATAACAGGCTTTAAGCAAAACTAAGTTCAGGTTTCCCCATACCCAGTTGCTCTGGTAAACTACAGTGTTTGAATCTAAAGAGTTAATCAAACTAAACCATGCTCCACAGGAACCATTGTGTGTGAACGGGTACGGAAAGAGAGGCAGAACTCCTTTGTATTTCTGATAGGGAGGGAGTCGGCCACATATCCAACAATTTGTAGCATTGCTGGTCTGATGGAAATGATGTAACATACTAATGAATGTGTTGTTGCGCAGCGCAAATCTATAGGACAACTCATGTGGAGGTAGTTCACTAAAAGAATGTTCGGCAGTAACATTGTAAGCAGAATGAGCACGCTTGAAAATAGGATAGTACATGTGCAACAGTATACTTGCAGCAATAATAAAAAGACTTAGAAAAAACATAATCAACAATGTCACTATACAGTGACTATGAAGTGATTTACAGTATGCATGTTTCTTGAGCTGTTTCTGTCTATTTCTCTCTCTAATTCGGTCTAGAGGATACATGTCAGAGACTTAATTCAACCGATTCACCTTGGAGAGGACTTAAACAATCGAATTGTCTGACTTGCTAGACCTTAGTTTCAGTTTATAGTCTTGAGATTCGGTCTGTTCAACCAGGGGGAGTTTTGAATCAGTCTGTGGAAGGGGGCAGGGCTGAGAGTTCAAATCAGATGGTAGTCCATGAAATTTCTTGATATGGCTCGAGTGTAACCAACCCTTGCGACCCTCGACCTTCACTGCTGTCCTCGTGGTTAGAAGTACCAGCTTTGGCGTTTGCCAGCGAGGCTCCAACGGGCTCCTCCTGTCGAAGTTTCTTATGAAGACCAAGTCTCCAGGAACCACTTCATGGGGCTTCACCTCGGTGTTGTCGGGAAAGGCTGCAGCTACCTGTGAACGGCAAGATTGTAGTGCAGACATCAAGGAAGCAAGGTAATCTGTCAGCATATTACAATCAACATCAGTGATTTTACGAGGTATAGGCGTCCCCCACATATTTGGTGGCCTACCGAAGACCACCTCGTACGGGGATAGCCCTGTGCGAGAATGTGCTACCATTCTCATGTAAAAGAGTGCAACTGGTAAGGCTACTATCCAGTCGACGCCTTTCTCTCTACAGATTTTAGAAAGTCGTATTTTCAGAGTCTGATTATGACGCTCCACGAGACCTGCTGCCTCGGGATGTCGGACACAGTGGAATTTCCATTGATAGCCTAACAAGAGTGAAATGTGTTTCATTAGCTCGGATGAGAACGGCTGGCCATTATCTGAGTACACGATACGGGGCAAACCATACCGTGGGAAGAATTCACAAACTAACTGTTTGGCAGTAGTCGGGGCAGTGTAATCTGAGACGGGATATGCCTCTGTCCAACGGGAAAGAGCGCATACAACTACGAGGACATATTTGAATCCTCGACATCGTTCCATCTGGATATAATCCATCTGGAGGACTTCAAAAGGATGATCGGGAGGTTGAAATCCACCCTGCTCTACAGGTACGCCTTTACCTGGATTGAACTGACAACAAATCATACAAGTTCGGACTTTCTGTTTGGCTGCAGCTCGTAAGTGTTTGTTGGACCAAATGTGTTGAATACTGTCTAACATAGCTTTTTCTCCTAGATGTGCTGGACTATGTATTGTGTTAATGATAACTTGAACCATTGAGTCGGGGAGAAACCATATAGATTTTCCCTTCGTCATCCGTCCCTGATCTGTTTGGATCCCTCCTAATTCAGTCCATTTCTTTATTTCCTCTGGTGTAGCATGTGTCTGTATGTCAATTACATCAAGGGCGGGATCCCTAACTGTCATGCAGTGTGTCGGCGTCGGAACTATTGTCTTTGTCAAGTCAGTTGCATGAGTCCTATTCTGTGCTGTTTGCTTAGCTGTTCGGTCTGCTAGGTCGTTACCCTGGGAAATAATATCGGTGACTTTTGTATGGGCCTTACACTTCATGATAGATATTGAAGTAGGTAGATGTATTGCATCTAACAGAGCTTGAATGAGGGGACCGTGTTGAATGTTGGCACCGTGAGAAGTCAAATAACCTCTCTCTCGCCAAAGGACTCCGAAGTCGTGTACAACTCCGAATGCATAACGTGAATCTGTGTATATGTTAACTTTTCTATTTTTGGCTTGAATACAGGCTTGTGTCAGAGCAATGAGCTCTGCTGCTTGAGCTGATAATGTGTCAATACAATTTGTTTCAATGACTTCGGTGTCTGTCGTGACTGCATAAGCGGCCACTAACTCTCCTGTACTTGTTCTCATACATGAACCATCTACATAAAATGTCAGGTCTGGGTCTGGTAATGGGACATCTGTCAAGTCTTGTCTGGGTTTCGTCGTAATAGTAATGACTTCGATGCAATCATGTGCCAGTGGGTCTGTTCCACTTAATGGCAAAAGTGTGGCAGGATTTAATGTACTACAACGTCTGATTTCTATGTGTGGCTGAAATAATGTTAGTTCGTAACCTGTCAGTCGTGCTATAGTCAAGTGTTGTGTTTGTGTCCGGTTCAAGAGAACCTCTACTGCGTGTGGTACTTGTACTGTCAATTGATGTCCTAATACTATGGAATCGCTTTGTCTGATCGCTAGAGCTGTCGCTGCGACTGATTTCAGGCACGCAGGAAGAGCCTGAGCTACGGGATCTAATGTGCTAGAAAAGTAAGCACATGGTTTGTGTGATCCTGCTTGTTCCTGAGTGAGTACTGACAAGGCAGTACCTTCACGTTCTGTAACAAAGAGTGTAAAAGGCTTACTGTTACATGGTGTCGCTAAAACAGGTGCTTGGCATAAAGCTTTCTTTAAGTCTTCAAAAGCTTGTATATGTTCTGCAGTCCAAGGGAGGACAGTCGATGTCGCTGCCTCCTGGGTTGTCAACTGAATAAGTGGTTTTGCTAGAAATGCATATTGGGGAATCCACTGCCTACAGTACGAAGTGAGGCCTATGAAGGCCCGTACCTCCTTTTGTGTCTTGGGTGGTGGCATGTTTACAATTAACTGGACACGGTCAGGTGTGAGCTGTCTCCCCCCCCTTGGACAGCAAGTGCCCTAGGTACACAACTTGCTGGGCACAGAATTGCAGCTTCGAAGGGGACACCTTGTGCCCCTTGTCGGCCAGAAAATGTAAAACCGTCAGTGATGCTTTTTCACATTCGGGTTCGCTTCGGGCGGTGATCAGTAGATCATCGACATACTGAAGCAGTGCAGTGTTAACTGGCATGTGGATACTGTCAAGTTGTCTTTTCAGTGCTTGGCTGTAGATGCTAGGACTTTCTGTAAATCCTTGAGGTGCGCATGCGAATTTAAAGCTTCGTCCATTTAAACTAAATCCGAACAAATATTGGCTTTCCAGATCGATTGGGACGCTGAAGAAGGCGTTCTTGAGGTCAATTACAGTAAAGAACGTTGCTTCTGAATCAATAGCTGTCAGTAATGAAGAGATATCTGGGACCACGGGATATTGTGGTACAATGCATTTATTCAATTCGCGCAGATCAATAACTAATCGATATACTGGGGGTGCTTTTGGATCAGTTCGTTTAAGAATCGGAATGATCGGAGAATTACATACATTGGAGTCGGTTTCCACAACCACTCCTTGTGTAATGAGCTCGTCAATGATTTGCAGTAAAGCCACTACAGCATCTGGAGGTAACTTGTATTGTCGCATTCGTGGTAATACCACTCCTGCTTTGAGTGTGACTCGATATGGTGTAATGTGCATACAACCTACATCAGTGGGGCCTTGTGCCCATAAATGTGCAGGTATATTCTGTAACCGGTGATCCATGTCTCTTGACACGTAGTGACCGTTAAAGTCACGCAAAAATAGTCGTACTCCGTCCGGAGAACAACATATTATAGCTCCTAGAGCTTTCAATGTTTTTATACCTAACAAGTTTTCTGGGCATGATTTTGTAAGCAATAGATCTGTAGTTCGTGTCAATGGACCAACTGTAAATGCAAGCGGTTGCGATACTTCGTTAATAGTAGGCTTTCCTGAGAAACCAAGGGAAATATTTTGTGAGCCTGAGAGGGGTGCCCCTGGGACTTCGTCGTGACTTATAGTTGTTCTGCTTGCCCCTGTATCAAGTAAAAACTTTCTGTCTTTCCCTAATACTTGACTCTGTACATAAGGACCCTCTTGATCTACAGGAACCTCAATAAGGGGTAAGCCAACTTCCCTCTCTAGGCTATTTCATGTGTAGCGCTGATAATCTGGATAGTCATTTTGTGCATACTGGTACATCTGTTGTGTCATGTTTTGTGTTGCGGCAATAGGTTGTGGCTGTGGTACCACTACGGTCTGTTGTGGAACCGGCATAGGCTGTACATGTTGAGGTGCTTGTTGTTGGATCTGATCCTGTCTAGGCGGACGTGGTCTCTCCTTGGTTTTACCCGTAGAGATATTATGTTTCAGAACTGCACAGTCGTTTATATAATGACCTGGCTGTTTACAATAGTTGCATGTCCCTTTAACGGGAACCGCTGAATTACTGGACTGTGTCGCACCCTTTTTATGACCGTCAGCTGGAATTGACTGAGCGACGAGCATTTTCATTTTCGTGTCTTTCATACGTCTTTGTTCGTGTTCTTGTTCTTCTCTAATTCTATTCTGGTGATACTGTAACATTTGTAACATTTGTGAAGGAGTGTTAGCTTACCAAGTGCTCTCAACTTTCAATACTCTATTTTTAACCTGTGGCAGGGAATTCTCGACTAATTTTGTTACAAAAAGATGTGGATATGACTCGCTACTTGCTTTCAGGCCGCTATTAATACCAAAACATTTTTCAAATCGGGAATAAAAATCACTAGTGTCTTCATCGGGTTTCTGTTTGCAAGCTGAGATTGCTCCCCAGTCTTCCTTTTTCGTAGTTAATAAACGTGGCAATACTTGTACTAATAATCCTGGTAATGCTTTAGTTTTTTCCCCAAGCCCTACGCCTGCAGTTCGGGCATTTTCTTCGGTTTCTAATGCGGTCCAATCAATCTTTTGGTCTCCCACTTCCCACTCTTTTTCTTTGAGTTTCTCGTAAATACCGGCAGGCAATAATACTTTCAATATTTTCATAATGTCAGGATAGGTATAATCACCCATGAGTAACATGTCCTTTAGTTCACGGTGAAAACCTGCTGGATCTTTGTCATGGCTGGGCACTAATTTTTTCATTTCCAATAGTTCTATTTTAGTTATGGGCGTGTACACAAACACGCGTCTAAACGTATTATCATCATTTCTAACTGGGTGTACTTCGCGTAAGGGATTCTGTCTGTCTATGTAATACGTTTTTCTTTCCATGGAAGGAGCTGGATCATGTTCTGGACACAAAAAGGCACTATATCTATGTCGGTATTCTAGAATTACTTTAATTAGATCGGTACCTAGACCTCTCCATTTATTCAGGAGTAGTTCTATCAGTATATCAGGTAGGGGACCAGGATCGGAGTGTTGGCCTTTATATAATATAAGGAGATGTTGTATCATGTATATACTAGCTAAACGCTGTTCATCTGGGGCGAGATTCAGAAACGTATGTGCTAGCGCATCATCACTGTATTTTTCAGAGCTGTCAGCCCATTGTACTGCTGACCTGGCTAATTCTTGTTCATCCATAGAATCGAGCACATGGTACCCCCTTCGTTCTCGAAGTAATTTATCAGTTGCCTGGAATAAGTGTTCAGGAGTCCTTGGATTTGAGATAGCTGTTTGAAAAATTCTGTTACATTCTGGACGCATCGGACGCATTGTATTATTAAAAGATCTTCCTTTTCCTACATAAGCTATCGTTTGTCTGGCTGGTAATTCTAATTGTCCTGTGTTCATTTCTGACTGTTCCTCCTCCTCTTCTTCTGATTCAGTTTTATCTGCTTCTAATCTTCTTTCATGTATTCGTTCTACTTCTTTTCTGATCTTTCGGCACATGACTTCTATATACTTCTGTTTATCATGTTTTCCGTCTGCTATATTCTGACCCCATCTGGTAAGTACTTGCATTTCCTCCGGATCTACCTCAGGCCTATCTCTGTTTCTGATCAAGCAGTTTATGAAAAAGCGTAACAATAATTTCTGCATGTCCACCTTCTGGTATTCCATGGCCTCGCCAATACTTTCAGGACCTTGCCCTGTTTGGACAAAGCGATATATTTTGTCTAGATGTTCAACCATTCCTGGTAATGTCATTAAATAGTTTGCAACTCGTCGTAAACGTACTGAAGATAGCAACATTCTGTCGTGTTTACCTGGCACTGGATCATATCTACAATCTGTAAGAGGCTCATTTAATATATTGTCATTAGCTCTTTGGGGTGTACGTTGATGTGCTAAATCCCTATAAGTCAATCTAGATGCTGGCGGTGGCGTGGAAAAACCTCCTGTCGCACCTCCTGAGGTGCCAAGTCCAAAAGTATTTGTTGGGTGTAGGATAGAGAGTGTAGATGCAGGAAGGACTGTAGAAACAGGTGGAACGGTTTGAACGTGAGGAGGAGTTTGTTGCTGCAGAGGTGGGGGCAGCTGATCTTGGGGTTGAGCGTCGTTAACAGGTGGTGTGCGTGGCTGCGCACCATTAGCATATTCGGGGGCTGCATCATCTAAATAGGAAGAAAGGAAAATGTCCTTTGCGGTCTTGGGATGTACTTTAATCGGGAGTAATGGAGGTGGCAGATCTTTTGGTACCTCCAGGGTGGCCTTAGGCAAACCCTCGGCCAGAAGAGGATACATACCACTCATAAGAGTGTTTCGTTGTCTGTCTACTTGTTCTGTTTTTACTCGGATACCTTCGTCAATTAATATGTTTTCTCGGGCTCTTTCTGAATCTTCCCTACTTTTCTCTTCTTTTCTGAGCGCTTTCTCTGTGCGTCTATGCGATTCTTTACGCCATAGTTCAATGGCATCTTTCTGTGACTGTCTGGCTTTCTTTTTCCATAATACTTCTTCTACTCTCATGATGCAATCTGCATCCCATGTTCCAGCAGCGGGCCATCTCTGACTCTCTGCTAAATCCTTGGTGTAGTCCACCCATAGATCAAGATATAATACGGCATCTAGGCCATGTTTATGGTACATAAAGTACCCTGGAGTGTCCCTAGGTGGAATGGGAACAGCTTCCTCGAGTATCCCTTTTCTAGTTTTTATCTGTCTTAATTTTGAAAATAACGGCATCTTGAACCTTGCTACTTAATCTCGGTCTTGAACACAATAATTACAATAAACACAATAATGAAGATCGAACAATCGCTCATACCACGACATTTAAAACATATCAAAAACTTTTTAGAAACGAACAATAATAATTAGAATAAAACTAGTTAACTGCATAATACTAAATATACTGGATGTACTGCTAAACAGTACAGATACACTGCTGAAACAGTGCAGACCAGGTCTGTGTACCCAGACCCGTCTTGACCGGCACAAACTAATGTGCACGTCTAGATGCGTCCCCAGCAACGGTACTCACCGGGAAGCACGGAACGGAAGGCCTCGGAAGTCTGGACTGGACTAGACCAAACTGGACTGGACTCGACTCGTGACTTAGATACTTCGGAACTTCGGAATCTGGTGGGCCTCTGTATACCTCGGATCTTGCTCTCTCAGCTAGGCTCTGGTCGGGATTCTCCGCACTCCTCACCGCCTCGTCTGGGTGTTGATCGCAGCCTCAGTCGCCCCCGTTGCCTGAGGGAGATACAGGAAATCCTGCGGGTACGCGTAATTGTCCGTCCGGCTGTGGCAGGAGACCGGGTCTGCAACGCACCTCCGGCGCGTGGGGTGTGAGAGGTGTCCCTATTCGGGCGCCAATTATGTGGTAAATTTAAATTACCTGGACTTAATTTATGCGGTAAACTTCAATAAGAATAACTCAGTAAAAATAAGAGGCAGAATCCGTGGTATTTGAGGTTATAAAAGGGAATTTATTCCTTACAAAGGAATGATGGTTCGAACCAGGCAATCGAGCTCCGTCACCACGAAGGTTCAGGAAGGGATCAGCAATACATTATTGACAGGTTATCATATTTATAGTAAAATGCATTACAGTAAAGACATATGCAGAAGGCGTTACAGCTGAGAAGAGAGATAAGAATACACCTACGTAATAAAAAGGCGTTACAATAGGCGTGCATAAAGGCGTATACTAGAAACGTCATTATGATGATGACACAAGTGGGTGGATCCATAAGAGAATCCTGCAAAGTCAGCAGAAATACATAGCAAAGATGCGCGCGCAGCTGCATGACGTGTGATTGACGTGTAACTAGAGGGTGAAGGGAACTTGACATTTAGCCCTACATGAGGAGACAGAAGTCTGGGATGTCAGGACAACCTAATCCCAAATCGTATCTTGTGTTTAAGGAACTATATTATCTAGAAGGAAAGGTCTTTCCGGACAGAGCCTATTCTATACTGACTGCTAGTGCGTGTACAAGCGTCTAAGTGTCTACATGAGATGTGAGGGGGCATGGGCCTACCATGGTAACGAAAGTCATGAATTACTTGCACGGAGACAGTAAGGCCGGGCCCTTTGCTCTGCAGCTGGAGGGATGTTTACCTAAGCTACTAGACAGGAATGCATTTCTCGAAGAGCGGAGCAGATAACTTGAAGGCTGAATACAGTTTTGGCAGGCAACAGGCCGGGCTAGGCACCGTTAACCGCGCAGGGAGTAAGACAAAGTTCATGGGTACAGATACAGGTCCAGGCTGGAGCATTCAGAGGCAGAAGCAGGAAAAGCTCGATGGCAGAATTCAGGGCCTACCTTGCCAGAGCTGGAAAACGTGAAAAGTATACCATATAAAGACGGTGGCAAGGCATACTTAGGAACGGAATATCTGACCCATTCATGGCAGATCTGAAAGATGACATATTAACGGTGGACACAATTGTATTTGCGTCTTCATAGCTTGAAGTGGAGGGAACATACATGTACTTGCAGCGTGTACATGGAGCCGTTGGGGTCTAGATAGGGGACACAATTGATCATAAAAATTCATATTTCCTCAGAACGCCCACCCAAGGGAGTCCTCCTGTCTGGCCCTACCTCATGTCCGACTGGACACTGCTCTGTTTTGATTTTTAAGGCTTCCTGTGAGACTGTCCTGTCCTTTACTTGTATGCCAAGACGGAATGACTCCGCCTTGGAGTGGTTGAGGCGTGAGAAAGCAATGGATGAGCAGGAGGGTAAGGAAACCATACCAAACGTCCGCAGGGGGGGGGGGGGTATTGTTAGTAGAGGGGGAAAGGAGCACAACATGAAGGGACCTAGATTACCCCTGCACTCTCAAGAAGTACTGTAAGAAAAAAGTAGTTCCTTGAATGTGAGCAGTGGAAGAATATAAGTCCTCTGATGAAAAGCATGGTAAAGAACCTATGGGATGGACAAACGCAAGAAAATGACAAGCAAGTTGTGGTATACATAGACAGCGTTCTAACCAATCAATAGTAAGCGGAGGGCTCAAGCTAAGAATGTTTTTTTTTTTTTTTGGTATGGTGTGCAAAAGTCATCTCCCTTACATTACCGACTGATCATTAAAGATAAACATTGATTTAAACAGAGTTGCAGCAAGTTTAGGTGTAAAAAGAGAGCAAATATCTGGTCGATTTGACGGTAAGGCACTTTTGCAACACAATAAATAACGAAAAACACAATGCTAGATGCACCATTAAAATGGAGACAAGATGGCTTATTAACAAAGTTATGTCTGGTAAGAGAGTGGTTTCAATCCGGAAGCACGTGACCTGGTTTTATCATTTCTCATATTTCTTAGCAGAATGCTACAGGTGCTTGTATTGAAACATGCTTTTGGAATATTTACAGAACTGGGCATAAATTGTTTAACCGCTTGTATTCTGGGGTGGTGTTGCTTTGTCTAAGGTGCTGTGTCCTTATCGATGCCTTGTTCGCATACCTCCAATGTTACACTGAGCAAGCAAGGCAAATCAACAAAACAGGCGATCACACCAACCCAGGAACTGTAATTAGCCTTTTCAGGGGATATTCAACTCCCGGTAAGTCATTGCCCGAGGGCTGTCTCGCTGAGTGGAACGCCCGAAGGCTGTCTCGCTGAGTGGAACGCCCGAAGGCTGTCTCGCTGAGTGGAACGCCCGAAGGCTGTCTCGCTGAGTGGAAAGCCCGAAGGCTGTCTCGCTGAGTGGAACGCCCGAAGGATGGCTTACTGAGTTGAACGTCCGAAGGATGGCTGTATGTCTTCGCACTCTTCAAATAATAGAATATATATCTCTCCCACACAGAGGTTCACACATGCCAAGAAAACACATGAAAAGGCATTTCACTCATAAAATGAGGCACATCCAAAGACCATTTCAGAATAAAGGGTGGGGTTTTATTTGTGCAACACTCTCTAATAATAGCACACTTACAAGTAAGTAATGCTATCAACATCTGTCCTCAAAGATGGCCGCCTGGTGAGGAGCTCCGGCCTGGGGCTCCCGGCCAGACATAGCCTTTTTGGCTAAAATCCCTGGATTCCCACCTCCTCCGGGGATCAACCTACTCACCTGGGTTTCCGTCCTCAATGCTCCATTCTTGCGCTTGTGAGCCTGAGATTCTCGACACAATCAGCGCTTGAGGCTTTCTCCCACGGAGTTCCAGTGCCAGCATGTCCGATATCCGGTGGAGCTGCTCAGTTCAGCTATAGGGGAGTCTGACCCAGGTATCTCGCTGCGGCAGACTCCTACCCAGCCGGGCATCGGGCATTGCTCCCCTTTTAAATCCGTTGCTCGTCTTCGTCTCGCCCCCGCTTTTTCCTCTTCATTTCCTGGTGAAGAACGTTCGACGGAACCCTTTGCTACTTAGCTGATTCCTCTTTGATCTCTCCGGAAGGATGCAGAAGAGCCGGGCGGAAGCTCTCCCTTCTGTCTCTGGGTCCGATTGCCGCTGTCCTTCCCTACAGCCAGCCCGCCTGCTTTACCTTCTCGCAGGACATCTGGACCGATTTGGGGGCATGGCGGAGGTGAGAGGTCCAGGCACCGCTCTCCGTGGCTGTCTGAGATCATCGTTCCTTGACCGTGCCGCAGAGGCGCCACCTCTGTTTTTTTTTTTTTTATAACGTTGCTGCCTGCTTCGCCACTTCGTAAGACATCCAGGCCGATTTGGAGACATAGCGGAGGTTTTTAAGTCTCAGCACCGCTCTTCGTGGCTATTTAAGCCCATCTCTCTGTGACCGTGCCGGAGAGGCGCCCCCTCTGGTTTTCCTTAGACTTTGTTTTGGACTTTGCTGCCTCCCGTTCTGCGAACTGCCGCTTTGGCGCCTGGGGTCATTCTTCCCTGACCCATTGACACCAGATCGGACACTGCTGCCCGAGCCTTTGCTCATGGATGGTGCGGCTGTGACTTTGGGGCCGACTGCCCCCCCCTCCCTCCTAACTCTCTGGCTCGTTTCCCCTTCTGTTTGCCCTCTGCTAAATTTGCTCTTGGTGTTTTGGGCTATTTGTTCCCTTGACTCTCTGACTTGGACCCTTGTGCTCCCCGCCATTTTGCGACTTGCTTCTTTTACTCCCTTGTACCTGATCTGCCATCTTAGCGATCTCTGGCCTCTTCCTCTGTCCCAGCCGGGCGCCCTTTCTATCGTCTCTCCTGTGCCTCTGACCCACTCCTCGTTGTCGATCTTACCATCTCTGGTTCCCTCTCTCATTTTGTTTCACCCTAACTTTCCTGTCCTTATCTGCCTCCCTGTCCCTTTCTTTCTGTCCCCCCACTTTCTTGCCCTGCCCCTTAGATTGTTCTTGTCTCCTATTTTCTGCCGCTTTTACTGTTATCCCAATGCCTTTTCGTTGCCTCACCTAGCGTCTCGTTTGCCATCCTCGAGTATTCTCATGCCCTTGACCCCTGTTTTTACTGTGTAACTTTGTGTAATTTATTGTATCTCTGTAGATACTCTTATAAAGCTCTCTGATACCTCCGGGTCTAGCCAGCGCTATATAAGACTCATAAAATAAATAAGTAAGCAAATGCAACTGTTGAATGCATGGAATAACATGCAACAGATAATAATGATAATACTGGACATACACTGCAAGATATAGGCACTCTTAAATGGAAGTAATAACACACAAGGAATAAAAGGAAAGCATGAAAAGATATAAATATATATATATATATATATATATATACACACAATACATCAGATGATTATAACCACTGGAGCTTGAATGTGTACACAGACATACTCGCACATCACCATGCCAATAATCTGAGAAAATACATCACCGGCTGCAATAACTTCATCTTGCTCACTCTTGACTGGGGGATTCACAGCCGGGGTCAAGAGATTCAGCAAGCCAAGAACTGCTACATTGCATTAAAAGCATCCGTCCTTCATTCAGGTCAATACAAAATCCCACTTTCCAAGTCAGCAAACCCCAGTTTTATAATCTCAATCCACTAGAAGTTTCTGAGATGACCTCCCCTATGTGGAAATGTGGATTTTCCTGATCAGTTATGTCCCCTATCTTGGACCCCAACGGTTCTATATGCATGTTACAAGTACATGTATGTTCCCTCCAGTTCCAGTTTCTAAGAACGCAAATATATGTGTGTCTACCGTCGACATGTTCTCTGTCAGATCCGCCATCAATGGGCTGGATATTCGATTCCTAAGTATGAAAGGCCACTGACTTTATATGGCTAAGTTACTCCATTTTTACAGTTCAGGCAAGTAGGCCCGATTCTGTCCTCAAAGCCTTTCCCTGCTCTCTGTCTCTGACAGCTTCAGCTTGAGCTCGCATCTGTATCCATGAACTTTGTCCTACTCCCTGTGCAGCTAACGGTGCCTGCCTCGGCCAGTTTTCGCCTGCCTGCCAAGAAGCTGTATTTCACCTTCGAATTATCTATTTTGCTCTCTAGCCGATGCATTCCTGTCTAGTGATTTAGGTAAACATTTCCTTTAGCTCACAAGCAAAGGACTCAGCCCTTCCGTCCTCCTGCAAATGATTCATAGCCCTGTTGCCATGGAAAGTTTTCTGCCTCTCGCATCTCATATAGACACTTAGGCGTTTGTGCACGCACACAGTCAGTATAGACTAGATTCTGTCCGAGAGTCCTTCCTTGTGGATAACATAGTTCTCTAAACATAGGATGTTAGATATGATTTGGGATTAGGTTGACTTGACCCCCCAGACTTCTCGTCTCCACATGTAGAGCTAAATGTCAAGTCCCTTCACCCCCTAGTTGCACGTCACTCACACGTCATGCTGCTGCGCGCGCATCTATGCCAAGTATTATCTTATAGATCCACCTATGTCTGATAATCCTAACCAATCATGTTTCTTTTATTCCTTATTACGCCTAGTTTCGATTACGTACCTGTTTTGTCACTTTTCTTATCAAATGTTACGCCTTCTACATTCGTTTCATTGTAATGTACTTATTATAAAAATGCATGTCTGTCAATAAAGTATTGTACTTCACTTCCTGAACCCTCGTGGTGACGGAACCTGAAGGCCGCGACTCGAGTCGGCCATTTTGAGTGGAATAAAGCCCATTTAGAAAACCTCTTATACCACGGATTCTGCCTCTTGTTATTTTGAGCTATTTTACTTTATTTTAAGATTCCGTATGAAATTCAGTCCGGTAAAGAAGATTTTATTTACCACATAATGGCGCCCGAACAGGGACACTTTCTCATCTCACGCGCCGGCGGTGCGTTGCAGGCCCGGTCTCCTGCCACAGCTGGACGGACCATAAACGCGTACCAGCAGGATTTCCTGTAAGCTCCCTCCGGTCAAGCGGGGGCGACTGAGGCTGCGATCAACCCAGACGAGGCGGTGAGAAGTGCGAAGTATCCCGACCAGAGCCTAGCTGAGAGAGCAAGATCCGAGGTATACAGAGGCCCACCAGGTTTTTCGAAATCCCGATGTCCAGAGGGTCCGCTGTCCGCAGTCATCGAGTCCTGTCCATTCTCTGAGGCCTTCCGTTTCAAGGAGCTACTCGGTGAGTACCATCGCCGGGGAGGCGTGTTGACGCGCACATAGGTTGTGCCGGTCAAGACGGATTTGGGTACACAAATCCGGTCTGCACTGTTTAGCAGTGTATATGTACTGTTTAGCAGTATATCAAGTATTCCGAAGTATTCAGTTACTGTCAAGAATTCAGCGTGGTGATTAGTTAGGCAGACTGTCATCATTGTCGGTCATTGTTAAATGTTTAATGTTTAATGTTTTCAGAAATGTCTTGCATATTGTGGTATGAATGATTGTTCATTGTACACTGTTCATTATTGGGGTTTTTTTCGTATTAAGTAAGTTCAAGAGTAAGTATCAGATCAGTTGTCAATATGCCGCTCTTCTCGAAGTTAAGACAGATTACTACCAGAAAAGGGGTGCTTGAAGAAGCAGTTCCTATTCCTCCTAGGGACACTCCAGGGCATTTTATGTACCATAAGCATGGCTTAGATGCCATATTGTTTCTTGATCTATGGGTAGATTATACCAAGGGATTGCCGGAAAGTCAAAGGTGGCCCGTAGAGGGAACCTGGGATGCAGAGTGCATCATGAAAGTAGAGGAAGAGTTATGGAAAAGAAAGGTCAGACAGTCACAGAAAGACGCTGTTGAGTTATGGCGTAAAGAATCTCATAGACGTACAGAAAAAGCACGTAGACAAGAAGAGAGGAGTAAAGAAAGTTCAAATAAAGTTCAAGAAAATCTATTAATTAAGGAAGGTATCCGAGTGAAATCAGAACAAGTAAATAGACAAAGAAATGCTCTTATGAATGGTATGTATCCCCTTCTAGCCGAAGGACTACCTAAGGCTGTTACAGAGATGCCAAAAGACTTGCCACCCCCATTATTTCCAATTAAGGTACATCCAAAAGGGCATCCCAGAACCGCAGAAGATGTTTTTCTTTCCTCATATCTAGACGATGCAGCTCCCGAGTATGCTAACGCCACACCACATAGACCGTCTGGCGGAGGGGTTCAACGTCAGGATCAGGTATCTGTACCCGTGCAACAGCAAGTCCCGACGCAAGCGTCGGCAAGCACATCTGTTTCCGCATCTGTCTCCGCAGTCGATTCTACAGGGGTGTCGACGCCCATAGTTGCTGTGTCACGTTCAACGAACCCATTCACACCCGACGCCCCAGACGGGGCCACGGGAGGTGCTAGCAGTACCTTTACACCACCCAGAATAAATAAACTTGTTTTTCAAGAGTCAGCGCATTCTCGTACACCTAAATTCGTGAGTGAACGTACGCTTAAAGAACTCCTTGTAAATTGTAGATATGACCCGGTGGTTGGTAAAGAGGATGAAATGGTCCTGGCATCATTACGTATCAGGCGAGCCGCAGAGTATTTAGCGAGGTTACCAGGGATGATTACGCATCTAGATAACATATATCATCTTGTTCAAACAGGACGAGATCCAGGATGTATTAACAGAGCTATGGAATTCCAGAAAGTAGAGATACAGGGGGAACTGTTACGTTTCCTCATAAACTGTGTGATCAGAAATCAAGACCGCCCGGGGGTAGACCCGAATGCAATGCTTATTCTTACAAGATGGAGTCAGAATATATCAGAAGGGAGACACGATAAGCAAAATTGTATAATAGCCATGTGCCGAAAAATCCGTAAAGAAATAGAGCGTATTCATGAAGAAAGATTGGGAACAGACGAGTTTGAGCAAGATGAAGTGTCCGAATCAGGGAATTCCGCAAGACAGTCAGAGACCATAGCCTATGTAGGCAGAGGAGGGTCCTGTGATAATGCTAGATGTTTTTCTGATCCCATACACTCAGTATGCCCAAATAATAGCAGAACGTATCCGACGCCTATAATAAATCTGAAGTCTCCTGAACATTCGTTTCAAGCCGCAGATAAAATACTACGAGAACGAAGAGGTTACCACCTCCTCGATTCCATGGATGAGCAAGAATTAGCCAGATCAGCCGTTCACTGGATTGACAGTCCTGAAAAATACGGTGATGAGACCGTAGCACACACGTTTTTTAATCTCAGTACAGATGAACAACGTTTAGCTGGAATCTATATGATTCAGCAACTCCTCATATTATATAAGAGCCAACATGCTGACCCTGGTCCTTTACCTGATATATTAACGGAACTACTCACGAACAGATGGAGAGGTTCTAGTAACAAGCTAATTAAAGAGATATTAGTGTCACGTAAGCAGTATGTCCTTTTTGTAAGTCCGGATTCTCTCTCGCTGCCCCGCAGAGAAAGAGCGCCGTACTATATGGATAGACAAAATCCTTTACGAGAAGTGCACCCAATAAAAGGCGAAGACAATGAGTTTCACCGTGTATTTGTTTACACACCCATATCAAAAATGGAATTATTGGAAATGAAGAAAGTAGTACCTACTCATGACAAAGACCCAGCGGGTTTCCACCGAGAAATTAAAGACATGTTACTAATGGGAGAGTACACCTTTCCTGATATTATGACGATATTAAAGGTGCTTTTGCCTGCTGGCATTTATGAAAAACTGAAAGAAAAAGAGTGGGAAGTGGGAGACCAAAAGATAGACTGGACAGCATTAGCAGAGGAAGAAAGGGGCCGAACTGCAGGTTCAGGGCTCGGGGATAAAGTTAAACTGTTACCAGGTTTACTAGTACAGGTACTGCCACGTTTATTAACTACAAAAAAGGAAGATTGGGGTGCAATCACAGCCTGCAAACAAAAGCAAGATGAAGACACAAGCGATTATTATGCTCGATTTGAAAAATGTTTTGGTATAAATAGTGGTATAAAAGCAAGTAGTGACTCATATCCACATTTATTTGTGACAAAATTAGTGGAAAATGCATTGCCTCCAGTAAAGAATAGAATATTGAAATTCGAGAGTACCTGGCAAAGTAACACTCCGTCGCAAATGCTACAAATGTTACAGTATCATCACAATAGAATTAGGGATGAACAAGAACACGAGCATAGACGCATGAAGGATACAAAAATGAAAATGCTAGTTTCTCAGACAGTACCAGCAGATGGTCACAAAAAGGGTGTGACACATTCTGGTGATTCTGCAGTTCCTGTAAAGGGAACCTGCAATTACTGTAAACAACTGGGCCATTATGTACACGATTGTCCAGTCCTGAAACGTAATATAGCTACAGGCATTGCAAAGGAGAGACCACGATTAGTTAGACAAGATCAGAATGAACAAGGAGCTATGCAGCATGGACAGTCCATGCCAGTTCAGCAACAGTCCATGCCAGCCTCACAGCAACCCATACAGTTTGTGCCAGCTGCACCACCGTTGCCTGCTACTGCCACACAAACCACAACACGACAAATGTATCAGACTGCACAGTATGAATACCCTGAGTATCAGCGTTACGCATGAACCAGCCTAGAGAGGGAAGTTGACTTACCGCTTATCGAGATTCCTGTAGATCAAGAAGGACCTTATGTACATAGTGAATTATTAGGTCAAGATAGAAAATTCTTACTCGATACAGGGGCAAGTCGAACAACCATAAAACGTAGTGAAGTTCCAGGGGCACCCCTCTCAGGCTCTCAAAATGTTTCCCTTGGTTTTTCAGGAAAACCTATTGTTAATGAAGTATCACAGCCTCTACCACTTACGATAGGACCTTTGACACGAACTACAGATTTATTGCTTACTAAATCATGCCCAGAAAATCTGTTAGGAATTAAAACTCTGAAAGCACTAGGAGCCATAATATGTTGTTCTCCGGAAGGAGTAAGGTTGTTTTTGCGTGATTTTAAAGGTCACTATGTGTCTAGAGACATGGATCCCCGACTACAGACTTTACCAGTACATCTATGGGCACAAGGCCCTACGGATGTTGGCTGCATGAACATTACACCCTATCGAGTCACACTGAAAGCAGGAGTGGTACTACCACGAATGCGACAATACAAGTTACCGCATGATGCTGTAGTGGCTTTGCTGAAAATCATTGATGAGCTGATTGCCAAGGGAGTAGTTGTAGAAACAGACTCCAATGTATGTAATTCACCGATAATTCCGATTCTTAAACGAACTGATCCTACTGCCCCACCAGTGTACCGATTGGTTATTGATTTGCGTGAACTAAACAAGTGCATTGTACCACAATTCCCTGTGGTCCCTGATATATCATCATTGTTGACAGCAATTGATTCCGAAGCAACATTCTTTACTGTAATCGATCTCAAGAATGCCTTTTTCAGCGTCCCAATAGATCCGGAAAGCCAATACTTGTTCGGATTCAGTTTAAATGGGCGCAGCTTTAAATTCTCACGCGCTCCCCAAGGATTCACAGAAAGCCCCAGCATCTACAGCCAAGCACTGAAACGAGAACTTGACAGTATCCACATGCCAGTCAATACTGCACTGCTTCAATATGTCGATGATCTGCTGATCACAGCGAGAAGCGAGCCAGAATGTGAAAAAGCTTCTCTGACAGTTTTACATTTCCTAGCCGACAAGGGGCACAAGGTGTCTCCTTCTAAGCTGCAATTCTGTGTCCAGCGAGTTATTTATCTTGGTCACTCGCTGTCCAAGGAGGGAAGGCAGCTTACACCAGATCGCATCCAGTTAATTGCTAACATGTCAATACCCCAGACACAAAAGGAGGTGCGGGCTTTCATAGGCCTCACTTCATATTGTAGGCAGTGGATCCCTCAGTACGCATTTCTAGCAAAACCACTCATTCAGTTAACCACACAGGAGGCAGCCACATCGACTGTTCTCCCTTGGACTCAGGAACATACACAAGCTTTTGAAAGCCTAAAGGAAGCTTTATGTCAAGCACCTGTTTTAGCAACACCATGTTATAGCAAACATTTTACACTCTTTGTCACAGAACGCGAAGGTACTGCCTTGTCAGTACTCACTCAGGATCAAGCAGGATCACGCAAGCCATGTGCTTATTTTTCCAGTACATTAGATCCCGTAGCTCAGGCTTTGCCTGCATGCCTGAAATCAGTGGCAGCGACAGCTTTAGCAATCAGACAAAGCGATGCCATAGTATTAGGACACCCATTGACAGTACAAGTACCACATGCAGTAGAGGTTCTTGTGAACCGAACACAAACACAACACTTGACCATAGCAAGACTTACCGGTTATGAACTGACATTGTTTCAACCACACATAGAGATCCGACGGTGTAATACATTGAATCCTGCTACACTATTACCTGTAATTGGAACAGACCCACTAGCTCATGATTGTGTTGAAATCATTGAAATAAAGACGAAACCTAGACAAGACTTGACAGACGTTCCATTGTTAGATCCAGACCTGACGTTGTATGTAGACGGATCGTGCATGAGAACAAGTACAGGAGATTTAGTGGCCGCGTATGCAGTCACAACAGACACTAAAGTTATTGAGACAAATTGTATAGATACTTTGTCAGCCCAAGCAGCAGAACTTATTGCTCTAACGCAAGCCTGTATTCAAGCCACAAATAAGAAAGTTAATGTATACACTGACTCACGTTATGCATTCGGAGTTGTACACGACTTCGGCGTGCTGTGGCGAGAGAGAGGTTATTTAACCTCCCATGGTGCCCACATTCAGCACGGACCCCTCATTCATGCCTTGTTAGACGCAATACATCTACCCACTGCTATATCAATTATGAAATGTAAAGCACACACGAAGGTTACTGATATCATTTCTCAAGGCAATGATTTAGCTGACAGAACAGCTAAACAGACTGCTCAGAATCACACATTAGACATGACAAAGCCAATAGTTCAGACACCAACACAGTGTATGACAATTAAGGATCCCGCACTTGACGTAATTGACATACAGACACATGCCACAGCAGAAGAAATAAAGAAGTGGACTGAACTAGGAGGGATCCAGACAGATCAAGGATGGATGACGAAGGAGAAATCTGTATGGTTTCTCCCTGATTCCATGGTTCAAGCCATTATAGCTACAGTTCACAGTCCAGCACATTTAGGAGAGAAGGCTATGCTAGACAGCATTCAGCACATTTGGTTCAACAAACATTTACGAGCAGCAGCTAAACAAAAAGTTCGTACCTGTATGATATGTTGTCAGTTTAATCCAGGAAAGAGTGTTCCCGTAGAGCAGGGTGGATTTCAGCCTCCTGACCATCCTTTTGAAGTCCTCCAGATGGATTATATTCAGATGGAACGTTGTCGAGGATTCAAATATGTTCTCGTAGTTGTCTGCGCTCTCTCCCGTTGGACAGAGGCGTATCCCGTATCAGATTACACTGCCCCGACTACTGCCAAGCAGCTAGTTCGAGAATTCTTCCCACGGTACGGTTTACCACGTGTTGTATATTCAGATAACGGCCAGCCTTTCTCATCCGAATTAATGAAACATGTCTCACTTTTGTTGGGATATCAGTGGAAATTCCACTGTGTCCGACACCCCGAGGCAGCAGGTCTCGTGGAACGACATAATCAACTTTTAAAAATCAGATTGTCTAAAATATGTCAGGAAAAAGGGGTGGACTGGATAGTAGCCTTACCAGTTGCGCTATTTTACATGAGAATGGTAGCACACTCTCGAACAGGGCTATCCCCTTATGAGGTGATCTTTGGTAGACCACCGAATATGTGGGGGACGCCTATACCCCGTAAAATAACTGATGTTGACTGTAATATGCTGACAGATTACCTGGCTTCCTTGATGTCTGCACTACAATCTTGTCGTTCACAGGTAGTCGCAGCTTTTCCCGACAACACCGAGGTGAAACCTCATGATGTAATTCCCGGCGATTATGTTCTCGTCAGGAATTTCGATCGGAAAACCCAACTGGAGCCAAGGTGGAGGCTTCCTAAGTTGGTCCTGCTGACGACCAGAACAGCTGTGAAGATCGAAGGGAGAAAAGGCTGGGTGCATTCCAGCCATATCAAGAAATTTCATGGACTTCCTCCTGACACAAACAGTACTCCCCGTGTGTCTTCCCCCATTGACTCAAAGCTACCTTTGGCTGAGGCCAGTAGCACCGAACTCTATAAGCAGAAACTCAGGTCCAGATCCAAACTGTCGGACGATTTGATTGTTTAAGTCCTCTCCAAGGTGAAGCGGTTGAATCTGTCCCGACATGTATCCCTTAGGTCTGAATGATGTAGAGTCCAGAATCATAATGAAACGACATGCTTATTGTAAATTACTGCGTAGCCACTGTATTGTGACTTTATTAATTTTGTTTTCCTTGAGTTTTTTAATAGTTACTGCAAGCATATTGTTGCATATGTATTATCCTGTTTCTAAACGTGCTTTCAATGTAACTGATGAACATTCTTTTAATGAATTACCCCCACATGAGTTGTCCTATAGACTTGCGCTGCGCAATAACACATTCATTAGTATGTTACATCATTCCCATCAGACTAGTAATGCCACCAATTGTTGGGTGTGTGGCCGACTCCCTCCCTATCAGAATAACAAAGGAGTTCTGCCTTTCTTTCCACATCCGTTCACACACAATGGCTCCTGTGGAGCATGGTTTAGTTTATTAAATTCCATAGACCCAGACACAGCAGTTTATCAACAACATTGGATATGGGGAAATCTGAATCTAGTTTTATTCAAAGTCTGTCACCCTAATAAGGAGGGTCACCCCAGTAGAACAGGAACTGATTTAGAAAATGAAGTGTATAAATTAGGTAATTTTACGCCTAATCTTATGATTTTGAATGTCAAAACCGAAGTTGAACTAATTCTGCCCACTATGTCAGTATTTCCAGTTAAGGGTGAATTATGTGTAAGAAAAGTTGGTTCCATACACATGGGCCATAGCCAATGCGTTACTACAGTAGAATATAGTGATCAAGGTAAATCTTCATTTAGAGCTTCTCGCCATTCTTACTTTATATGTGGTCAGACTGCATATATGCGTCTGCCTCTAGATTGGGATGGTACCTGTTACATAGCATTCCTTTTGCCACCTGTTTTTCTAGCTCCCCCTGATTATTATCGAAATGTTCATTTAGTACACAATAGAGAGCGAAGAGATCTCCCAGTTGTCGATTATACTGAGACGGCATGGGACAAGTATGTAGATTTCAATAAAGGTATCTTTCCCTATATAGGTACCATATCAAATAGTAAGCTGATACGCAGACTCACCAAGACTCTTGAAGCTGTAGTAAACGAGACTATAGCCGCCCTAGGCAATCTGACAGAAGAACAATCAGTGATGAGAATTGTTGTTCTCCAGAATCGTCTTGTCCTTGACGTCATCCTGGCCGATAGGGGCGGAGCTTGCAGGGTCATCGGATCCAGCTGCTGCATATTCATACCAGAAAATTCGCCATCTGTATATAAAGCTATAACACGCCTTCATAAGATTGTAAGCCAGATACACGAAAATCCAGGCACTTGGACGTGGTCCGGGTGGTTTTGGAGTGTGATATCAGCCTGGGGATGGAGAGTTCTATCCTTCCTAGGTATTGGCCTTCTTATGCTCTTCAGTTGTTGTTTATGCCTGCAATGTGGACCAGCGATTTGTGGTCTGTGTGCCACATCATGCATTCCATATCACAGTTCTCGTTCAAAATACCGGAAGAAGAAGGAAGAAGAAATGATGCTCCATGAGCAAATCGATGGAATGATGAAGATTGATATCTCTTGAAGGGCAAGTAGGGGACAAGGAGGGAATGTGGAAATGTGGATTTTCCTGATCAGTTATGTCCCCTATCTTGGACCCCAACGGTTCTATATGCATGTTACAAGTACATGTATGTTCCCTCCAGTTCCAGTTTCTAAGAACGCAAATATATGTGTGTCTACCGTCGACATGTTCTCTGTCAGATCCGCCATCAATGGGCTGGATATTCGATTCCTAAGTATGAAAGGCCACCGACTTTATATGGCTAAGTTACTCCATTTTTACAGTTCAGGCAAGTAGGCCCGATTCTGTCCTCAAAGCCTTTCCCTGCTCTCTGTCTCTGACAGCTTCAGCTTGAGCTCGCATCTGTATCCATGAACTTTGTCCTACTCCCTGTGCAGCTAACGGTGCCTGCCTCGGCCAGTTTTCGCCTGCCTGCCAAGAAGCTGTATTTCACCTTCGAATTATCTATTTTGCTCTCTAGCCGATGCATTCCTGTCTAGTGATTTAGGTAAACATTTCCTTTAGCTCACAAGCAAAGGACTCAGCCCTTCCGTCCTCCTGCAAATGATTCATAGCCCTGTTGCCATGGAAAGTTTTCTGCCTCTCGCATCTCATATAGACACTTAGGCGTTTGTGCACGCACACAGTCAGTATAGACTAGATTCTGTCCGAGAGTCCTTCCTTGTGGATAACATAGTTCTCTAAACATAGGATGTTAGATATGATTTGGGATTAGGTTGACTTGACCCCCCAGACTTCTCGTCTCCACATGTAGAGCTAAATGTCAAGTCCCTTCACCCCCTAGTTGCACGTCACTCACACGTCATGCTGCTGCGCGCGCATCTATGCCAAGTATTATCTTATAGATCCACCTATGTCTGATAATCCTAACCAATCATGTTTCTTTTATTCCTTATTACGCCTAGTTTCGATTACGTACCTGTTTTGTCACTTTTCTTATCAAATGTTACGCCTTCTACATTCGTTTCATTGTAATGTACTTATTATAAAAATGCATGTCTGTCAATAAAGTATTGTACTTCACTTCCTGAACCCTCGTGGTGACGGAACCTGAAGGCCGCGACTCGAGTCGGCCATTTTGAGTGGAATAAAGCCCATTTAGAAAACCTCTTATACCACGGATTCTGCCTCTTGTTATTTTGAGCTATTTTACTTTATTTTAAGATTCCGTATGAAATTCAGTCCGGTAAAGAAGATTTTATTTACCACACCTACGCCAAAGAAACATACTGGAGTTGACCAAACTCCCACAAGCATTCCAAAGGCAAAGGAGTTCTCACGTATTCTTCTGCACTCCCACATGTTCCAACTCCTTATCTTAGCGAAGCTTGAGAAAGAAAACCTCTCCAAAATTACAGAAAACAATCTTGAATGTGAAAAGCCTAAACAACTTGAGTGATCTGGGGGCCTGTTTCTGTACGCAAAGCTCAAGCTATACAGAGTCCGAATTCAAGATGGCATGAGGCATGTTCAAGCCAATAGTAAAAACTTCATAAAACTTCCCAATTTATAACACAATGCACTTTGTGCACCACTGCCTATAGCATCACACACTTCATTTCCCAATGTACAGCATAATGCACATTTGAGCACCACTGTATATAACACTATATTCCGAGACAGAGAAGTACATTCCACACCTTTCTCCCTCTCATGCTTTCAAATGCACATCCCGCATGTTCTGTTCCTTTCAAGGCTGCTCTACTCTGTGAAAACACTCCCACTCTGCAGCTTTAAGGAGACACAAAATGCAATTCAATTAAAACAATGGTAGTCAAAGGTCATCACTTGGTCCAAATACATGCGAGTGCCTGAGGCACTACAATGGGTCCCTGAGTCAAACATCCATATGATGGCTCACCGAGTTGAACGTCAGTTCATGAAACTTGGTGATTAGCTGGTCATGACAAATCCTGGCAGGGTTCGGGTTTGATCCTCCTTAGGTAGGTAAATTGAGTTCTTTAAAATGGGCAAATGTAACATTTGGTTCCTGTAGTGTTTAATAAGCATTGGCAATGCCACTGGGTCTAGCTTTAAAGAAATTATGTATGGTCCTGTGTAGATTAAAGGGTCGGGTGACAGTTGCACCGCCAAGCCAGACCTAAACATCCATGTAGGTTTAAGACTGCCCTCCCATCTACAGTTCTGCCAGAGAAGAACTCAATAAATTATCTAGTTATGAAAGACACTTTAATAGCATTGCAATGTCGTGTGTGTGCCCCTAAAGTTGGAGCTCAGGCAGCTGGATAAATAAACCAAATGATGCCAATTTGGTGGAAGCACACAACATCTGCCCACAACATCTGCCCAATCAAAACATGTACTCCTGTCTCCCAACATGTAGGCAGAGCCAAAGCCCCTCTATAGTGGCGCTCACATAATTGTCTGCTGAAGGCTCTGCTGTTAAGGCACGTTATCAAAATAACATGTGCTGCATGAAAGGCTATATAAGACAAGCATTGAAAATGCAATAGACCTCGCCTTTTATTAAGTTAAAGCCATTTGCTTTGCTATAACATACCATTAGCAAAGCAAATGGCTTTAACTTAGTCAAAGGCAAGACCTATTTCATTTTCAATGCTTGTTTTAACTCCAGTGAAAAAACACGCCAGAGCTGTCCCCGGAGCCTGTGTGAAGAGTGGCTTTGGGTAGAACGATTTGCCTTTGCCTGTTGGTGAAATGGCAGCTTGGGAGGTGTGACTGGTATGGAGATTAACAACTGAAGAGTGGTTTTCTATCGCCTTCATTTATTCCTAGGAGCTGGCTGGGGGACTTAAATGCGGTGTTTGGCGCTCCTGAGGTAATTTCAAATTTCTTTTACTTAACATTTTACCTCTGCGCCTGTTGAAATAGTTGGAAACCGTTGGCTTACCTGATTAACCGCCGTCCCGTGTGGTGCCAGCGTGAGCCCTGTTTTCTTCTCGCGCACCGTCCTGCAGCTTCCATGCTATGCTGCATGGACGTGCTGGGAGCCACCCAGCTCTCTGTCGTGCCGCCATTTTGTGTTTGGCACCACCGGTGCATAGTAAGGTTTTAAGTGTCTGTGGCATTCTGCCTTGCAGTTCATCACCGCCAACCAAGTTGTTCATTTTAAATAAATTTACGGTCTTCAAGACATGACCGGAGACATCGTTACAGCAGAGTGGACTGGGGATCGTTTTCACCAAGGTGAAAGAAGGCCCGCAGCATGGGCCAACAAATGCCCCGCTTGCCGAGTTGTGCTGCTGGGCTATGACCTGGGGACACCGCATCGACATTCACACTAACATGAGGCTAAAACATAACTTGGAACAATAAAGCCGGCGGTAACAGCTCCGCTGACGGCATTCTGTGTACCTATCTTCACATCTCAGCAAGTAGATATTTCCCATGGACACGAAGATTAACAACTTCCTGCAGCGACGAATCTCTAATCCACAGGATGGAGTCTGTTCGCCTTCTAGAAGATGGCTGCTCAAATCCTCCGGACAGCTTCATTGTTGGAGGCCGTGAAGCACCACAGTTGCTTTGGAAACAGACCTAGGACGCTTTCTGCCTGACTTGCGCGATCCGATGTTAGACATTTAAAGCCGAGGATTGGATGGAAAGTCTCATGGAAACGTTTCTTGTAGGTCGCGCGGTAAAAGCTGCAGATGCGGGAAATGTGATACATTTGGCCCGCCGCAACAACTCATATTTACTTAACGGTGTGACCTTCCAGAGCTTGAGCCTGCTCGACTCCATTTCTAACAGCGTAATGAGACCAAAGATAGTCATCAACTCCCGACTCGAGATGAGAGAAATCACGTCATTCAATATTAAATGACTGTTGTACTGTGTTGTACTGTGCCACGTCTGGCAATCACTAATCCACAGGATGGAGTCTGTTCGCCTTCTAGAGACAGTAAAACTCCAGACTAAATAAAAAATACAAGGAAAAAACGCACGCCGGTCAGCCACTGTTTATTTTTGCATCGCGCTGTCACTTTAAGCGCGATGCAAAAATAAACATGCGGCCTGCTTTCCTTCTGACATGAAAGCTTTTCTTGTCTTTATGGGGCCATATGTTTGAAACACATGGCCCCATAAAGATAAGAAAAGCTTTTACCACAAACGTAAAGGAACCGAGCCAGTCCAACTGGGACGGCTCTAAAAGAAAAAAGTGTACGTCACTAGACGCTCTTTTCCAATGGCTGGCCACCGTTTAGCATAAACGGTGACGCCAGCCAATGGAAAAGAGGGACGGGGCTTAAAGCCCACTAGAGAAATCTTCTCTAAATCATTAAATCTCGCCAGCGAGACTGCGCATGTCTGCGCAGTTTTACGCCTGGCGAGACCTAAAAACCAGTCAGTACTATAAAGGGTGTACGCTCCGAGTTCCCGCTGGGGGAGTGTTAGAACTGGTCAACCAGTGAGTGCTTCCAAGTTCTCTCAAAGGCATTGCTTTTGGAGTGTGTCCAGTCCTCAATGTTGACTTTTCTCCTTATGTTGGGTTACTCGGTCCAAGTCAATGCGCACAAGTTTACTGACTACATTCCTGCTTTATCAGGACTTGCACTTTCCACCTCTGCTCTGCAGCGTTTGTAAATAAACTGCTGGGAAGTGTGCCCTGCTCACGCTGTGCTGGTTATGGATGCCTCCCTACGAAGGGTGTGCAGGCAGGGAAGCGTGAGACAGTGCCCTGTCCGCTACAGAACCAATGCCCCACCCTTCAGCATCTTTAGGGAATGCTCCCCACAGCTCCTGTGAAATCAGGAACCATGCTGGCTAGCCACGCGAGGACCTCTGCAGCCACTCGCACAGATGCCATATAAACATTTGCAGACCCTTCACTCCCATTTTAATCCGCCAATTATGTGAATTGCTGAAACCGGAAATGACCTCACAACGCAGTGAATTCTCACAGATAGTGGTATACATTTCTCTTATTAACTTCCTTTTTAAAGGTTCAGCACCTCCTGACCTTGGATGGATACTAGTAACAGGCGCTGACAGTGGAAGGGCACCTGGGCCAAGTGGGGAACCCCTGCCACCGCCAGCATGGTCCGTTCTAGTACAATGCCCAGGAGGAAGAACAGACCAATAGGGGGCGCTACTTGATCCCCACACACAGCTTTGTTGCAAAAGGACGGTGGCAGAACATACATTTTCCTGAGAGGGGGCAGGCACCAAGAGTGCGGCACAGACTGCAGCCCTTGTTCAAAAGGCTGCATTCTTCTTGCTGCCTTGTCTGGGGCGGGCTCTGTGACAGCGTGACCACAGACTTTTTTGACAGACACACTCTAGTTTTTGTCTCAGTGCTTACTGTCGCCAAACAATCTATGCAGGAAGTAAAATAAATTCAGCTGCCGAAGAAAGAAACCCGGTAAAACGTGTCGGGTCGGAATTACGAGTTGAGTGTTATTTAACACATCGGATGCGTTGAATCCCTCAACCTTCCTTGAATTTCAACAGGTCAAACGTACTGAAATTCAACTGGAGAAAACCATACAGTAATTATTGTATCATGCACATTTTGATGCATTAAACCCCAAAATCCGCTCGTTATTCCCCAGAAACTCGAAATAGGTGCTCTTGATCTCACCCATTTACTAACAAACCCGTGGTATTGTTGTTTACCAGGTGCGATACATGCCACCCTTGCTTGTAATCGGGCCACACATGTTCTATTCAGTAGAGGTACAGCAGCCGCCCGTCATGGGACGCGGGCTGTCCAGAGTGGTCACTGGCGGGTCTGTACATGCGGCTGTCCTGTGTCCCCAGTATGGTCAGCTGGGTGTGGTGCCGGGTTCTTGACACCTGCTCTGGGCATGCTGGAGAGGATTGGTCTCTGCTGCCTCGAAGGCAGTGTTTACAGAGCACGCGGAAAGGGGGAGTTGCCAGTTCCTACATCCAGAGGCCTCAGAGCTGCTGAAGTAAAGCACAAGATGTCTCTGTATTTCTGTAGGATGTATTGAAAGTTGTGAAACACAGCTGCAGGTTTTATTTACAGATGCCTCGACATTGGCAGCAAGTAAACACCACCAGCCTTTATACTTGGCAGATGCTCTAGTCTTAAAACTTGTTTCCAGCTGTGTCTCTATTCTTGCACCACTATGGGCCTGGTGTAGAGTTTTGTGGGCATGCAGTCCGTCTCATCTCCAGTCTTACACCACTATGGGCCTGTGTAGAGTTTTGTGGGCATGCAGTCCGTCTCATCTCCAGTCTTACACCACTATGGGCCTGGTGTAGAGTTTTGTGGGCGTGCAGTCCGTCTCATCGCCAGTCTTACACCACTATGGGCCTGTGTAGAGTTTTGTGGGCATGCAGTCCGTCTCATCTCCAGTCTTACACCACTATGGGCCTGTGTAGAGTTTTGTGGGCGTGCAGTCCGTCTCATCTCCAGTCTTACACCACTATGGGCCTGTGTAGAGTTTTGTGGGCATGCAGTCCGTCTCATCTCCAGTCTTACACCACTATGGGCCTGTGTAGAGTTTTGTGGGCATGCAGTCCGTCTCATCTCCAGTCTTACACCACTATGGGCCTGTGTAGAGTTTTGTGGGCATGCAGTCCGTCTCATCTCCAGTCTTACACCACTATGGGCCTGTGTAGAGTTTTGTGGGCATGCAGTCCGTCTCATCTCCAGTCTTACACCACTATGGGCCTGGTGTAGAGTTTTGTGGGCATGCAGTCCGTCTCATCTCCAGTCTTACACCACTATGGGCCTGTGTAGAGTTTTGTGGGCGTGCAGTCCGTCTCATCGCCAGTCTTACACCACTATGGGCCTGTGTAGAGTTTTGTGGGCATGCAGTCCGTCTCATCTCCAGTCTTACACCACTATGGGCCTGTGTAGAGTTTTGTGGGCATGCAGTCCGTCTCATCTCCAGTCTTACACCACTATGGGCCTGTGTAGAGTTTTGTGGGCATGCAGTCCGTCTCATCTCCAGTCTTACACCACTATGGGCCTGGTGTAGAGTTTTGTGGGCATGCAGTCCGTCTCATCTCCAGTCTTACACCACTATGGGCCTGGTGTAGAGTTTTGTGGGCATGCAGTCCGTCTCATCTCCAGTCTTACACCACTATGGGCCTGTGTAGAGTTTTGTGGGCATGCAGTCCATCTCATCTCCAGTCTTACACCACTATGGGCCTGTGTAGAGTTTTGTGGGCATGCAGTCCGTCTCATCTCCAGTCTTACACCACTATGGGCCTGGTGTAGAGTTTTGTGGGCATGCAGTCCGTCTCATCTCCAGTCTTACACCACTATGGGCCTGTGTAGAGTTTTGTGGGCATGCAGTCCGTCTCATCTCCAGTCTTACACCACTATGGGCCTGTGTAGAGTTTTGTGGGCATGCAGTCCGTCTCATCTCCAGTCTTACACCACTATGGGCCTGTGTAGAGTTTTGTGGGCATGCAGTCCGTCTCATCTCCAGTCTTACACCACTATGGGCCTGGTGTAGAGTTTTGTGGGCATGCAGTCCGTCTCATCTCCAGTCTTACACCACTATGGGCCTGTGTAGAGTTTTGTGGGCGTGCAGTCCGTCTCATCGCCAGTCTTACACCACTATGGGCCTGTGTAGAGTTTTGTGGGCATGCAGTCCGTCTCATCTCCAGTCTTACACCACTATGGGCCTGTGTAGAGTTTTGTGGGCATGCAGTCCGTCTCATCTCCAGTCTTACACCACTATGGGCCTGTGTAGAGTTTTGTGGGCATGCAGTCCGTCTCATCTCCAGTCTTACACCACTATGGGCCTGGTGTAGAGTTTTGTGGGCATGCAGTCCGTCTCATCTCCAGTCTTACACCACTATGGGCCTGGTGTAGAGTTTTGTGGGCGTGCAGTCCGTCTCATCTCCAGTCTTACACCACTATGGGCCTGTGTAGAGTTTTGTGGGCATGCAGTCCGTCTCATCTCCAGTCTTACACCACTATGGGCCTGTGTAGAGTTTTGTGGGCGTGCAGTCCGTCTCATCTCCAGTCTTACACCACTATGGGCCTGGTGTAGAGTTTTGTGGGCGTGCAGTCCGTCTCATCTCCAGTCTTACACCACTATGGGCCTGTGTAGAGTTTTGTGGGCATGCAGTCCGTCTCATCGCCAGTCTTACACCACTATGGGCCTGTGTAGAGTTGTGTGGGCATGCAATCCGTCTCATCTCCAGTGCATTATATTCTACGGCGCATGTAATATGGCAGGCAGGGTATCCATGGCGGTAACCCGTCCCCCAGAATCTAAATCCGGCCCTATGCCTTTTCCAGAACTTCATGACTACCTGTGCTCTAAGCAGCCTCCCAGCAGGTGGAGAGGGAGCGGCTCTAGCTTCTCCCACACAGCCTGGCCAGGGAAACCCTTCACAGTCCACCAAAAGGCTACTTAAAAATGTATATGTCTTGTCACTTAAGCTCTCTTTACAAGCATAAGGATTACAAGTTGTGTGGTAACGCGCACTCACACATTTTTTTTTTCTCGCGATGCACTTTTTGTCTGAAAAAACCTGCAGAAAATGTGCATGGTGAAACTGGCAAAATGAAGAGAAAAACTGTGGCAAACGAAGTTAAAACACCAAATCTCAGTTATTCCCCTTTCTGGGTGAGAAACTCACAATGGACCGCTAAACATGTCGCCCCTCAGTTTTGCTAGTTCCAGATGTGGGATTACTAATGTTGCCATGGGCCTTAATTGTGTGTGCCGAGCCAGGGAGATGGCCAGCTCACAGGAACAACCACAGTCAGGGCTTTAAGTGGGATGAAAAAACTGGGGAGTCTCCCAAAGGGGCGTGGCCAATGTAATTAAAGGCGTGGCTTAAAACGCGCAAACTAAAAATCTGTGCTTAGCATAGTGTGCCGCCCGACTTGTATTTTGCTGTTTCTGTCATCGCTTCCAGATATATGATACACAAAGTAACATAACTACAACCGGTCAGGACTATTGGCTTTGTCAATGGTTGTTAGTTGCATAAGATAAATAAGCAGCGACTATGGCTTGTATATAATATTGAAGAAGGTTCCACTTAGAGTCCTGGTGACACCATGACAACGTTGTTGCTCCTGAGTTTCAAAAAGAGAAGGGAAATCCAGAGAGAAAATGACTTTCTTTAAAGGATTTCCCTTCCCTTACAACGCTCGCCTGGCATGATGCCATGCGGTAACTTATTCACTAGTGAGAAGCGAGCCGTGTGAGCAGCGCACATCGACGTGCCTGCTGTTATCGACGTGCCTGCTGTCACTGCAGTCCGAAAGAAAAAAACGGACCGCCTGTGCCAGGGCACAAAACAGAGCCCGATAGAGACCCGTTTCGAGGCCCCCTTTAAAAAACTGCCGGTGCTCAGCACCGGTGAGACCCGGCCCACTTAAAGCCCTGACTACAGTGTACACCGAAGTAACAAATCAAACAGTAATACACTTAACACAACAAAGAATGTGATATCAACCAGGCAAATAAAGGAATGTGCATTAGGTACTCCCCAGTCTGGGGTCTGGGTAAAGCAGCAGGCAGGGTACCTCCGTGGTGCCAGGGGGGAGTTGTGGGGTCCAACTCTGGTCAAGTTCAGCCGAGCAGGGACGGCCACCCACCACCGAACCTTAAAAGTCCAGAGCTGCTACAAAGCCAGTGAGTAATAGGAAGGGGCGGTGAAAGGGAAGAATTCAAAGGAAAGGAGAGATGAAGTGAGAAATTGAAAAAAAAAGGAAGGTTGTGAGGACCGGCAGCTAAGATAGGAGGAAGACATTAGTGAGGAAGAGGAGCAGTGAAAGGAGTAATGGTAACATCAGCAAACGAGTAAAATAGGAAAAAAAACATAAAGAAATAACGGGAGAGGGGAAAAGAATAAGGGATGATGGAGTTGAAAGTAAGGTGAAAAACATAGGATGAAGGAAGAAATGATACAAGGAATGAATTGAGGAGGGGACTTAGCATTTTGTATATATGTTTATTTTAAGGTCATAAGACAAGGCTATTGTTTTTACCATAAACATATTTTACCTGGACATACTTAAGTCTTTTTAGTGGGCTCTCTTCATCCATTGGTTTGCTGCAGTGTCATTCACATTTTTTTCCGCCCACCATAGCATAAAGCATGGGTCACAGCTTATCCCAGCCAAAGACTTACCTCACTGTGGCTGTGCAGTGTGTATATGTGCACAAAAAGTAGCCCCCTTCAGTCCTAACTACTACTGGGCCAATGTGTGCCTTTTCTTTTTTTCTATTAATTTTTGGTTTTATATTGTCTGTGGCAAGGAGCTATGAGCTCCTGAGACACCTCTACGGGGTCACTTGCATGTGTTCATGTATCATGCACATACTTCATTATTTGTAACTAAAATGGCCACCTGTGCTAGCATAAGTGTCTGTAAACATACACACATTGAGGCGGCCATATTTGAATGGTCTTTACAGAACTCACATACACATGCGTGCGCATGCCAAACCCATCCTATATGCAATTCTTCCAAAACCATTCACAAACCAATGTGAATTTGAGGTTGTGGTCTCAGGGCTAGAGCTGCTGACTTTGGAGTTGGGGAACCAGGTTCGAGTCTCGGCGTTGGCGCAACATCCTGTAATTCTGGGCAAATCACTTCCTCTCCCTATGCCTTCCAAAAAATGAATGTGTCCTTGTGTAACGTAACTGCTGCTTATATAAAGCGCTCCAATACCTTCGGGTCGAGTTCACGCTATATAAATCTGCAACAAAACAAACAAAACGTTAAGAAAGCCCAGATGTCAGTAGCCAGAGGTGGACTTTGCGAATGCTGACAGTCCATGCGTTGGATTTTGCTATTTGAGAAATAAATTGAGGTAACGGAGCGTCCCTGACTGGGGTGGAAAGAGGGAGGGTCTCTTTCTGTCCCTCTTCTGGAGCAGACCAGAATAGTCTTTGAATGGGGCATCCTCTCTGTTTACCCTACGGTGTGACCCTACATCCACTGCACTGGTCCGAATCGTGAATCGGTGCCAAGCGTATCATAGGAGCCTAAAAACATCTGGTCTACGCCCGGAGCAGTTCAACCATAGTAAACCCAGACCTTGCACATGGCTTTGCAGTTTGTGTCATTGTACACTTTACACCTCGAATATTAGCTACTCCTCTTACAGAATCTCCAGTGTCCTGTTGAGATTTTTGGAGTCTCTTGAAGTTGTTGGCGATGAAAGGCTGCTCTGTAGGGTAGAGATTAGAAGTAGGTTAGCATGGGACAGGAAAGTGGTGAGATATGATGGAAGCCCCGCCGCTTTTTAATAGTGCACACATGGTCGGTGGGACCTTAGAAGGGGATCCGTGTAGGATTCCCTAGGCGCATTATAATGTGTAGGTTGTTTGTGGCCGCAAGTGAAGTCTTTCTGAGTCAAGATGTAAGTGGGAGCCAGTTACTTTCAGAGACACGCTCATCCGTTGGGTATCCATCTTATGCCAGGACCACGTCTCCTGTACCTAAAAGGGGCACCTACTAGTTGGTCCTACTGGTTAGAAAGTAGGGTCTGAGATCTTATTATCCTCTCTTCCCCCCCCTCCCTTAGGCTCCGCCCCCTCAGCATCTGCTCTTCTCCTTCTCTCTTTCTGTCTCAATAACTCTTACTTTGCCTCCAGCAGACCTTCAACAATAAAAACAAACTTCGTTTTTCTAGAAAAACTACAGAAAACTACAATCTGTCTGAAAGACCTTGGTCAGTCCCTCACCCTGCCATGCCCTGCACGGGCCGCCAGTGCTGCCTGCATCTCTCTGCTGCTCTGAAGCTGGTCTGTCAGTCTTTGTTTTAGGTCTGTGTTGACAACGTGCATATTATGTGGACCGGACCTATTGTTAAATTACGGTGGTATTTTTTAATTCAGAAACCCTCGGTTTCTCATTCTTTTAAGAACCCACGCATTTGTGACGGGTTTTAGAGTCATAGGTGAGTTATAGGGTCACTGAACTGACTCCAATGAAAGAAATGGTGAAACTGAGCGGCCTAAGTCCGAGAGGTGAAATACGGGTCTTTTATATCACCATTTTTCATCCTCTGTTTGTGCCCGCTGAAAACAAACAGCTCGGGTGGTTAGTGTGCCTGCTGCATAAGTTTGTTTACAAACTGCTGGTCACCGGTGTCTATCCTGGTGGATTAACTCGGCCTCCCCTGCCTACTGAGGCCACACAATGAGGACAGATGAGATGGGTCATAGTGTCCGCTGGTACCAGATCTTCAAAGGTTCCAACATTTCACAACCCAGGAATGGCTCCCTTGGCCATTTACATCCTGGTGCTAAAGTCTCGCACAAAACTCTGCTTTTCAACTACAGATGGTGAGTTGGTGTACCTGCTGAGTTTTTGCACCATTTGTGTGACGTTGCAGCACGTTTCCAATATTGCGCTTGCTCAGAAGACCACATGCAAAAACCCAACCAAGTGATGTTTTTTCGCTCTAGGCACGAGCTCAAACACCGTTCACAGCCTTTTTAGTTCACAGCTTCACTGTAGATGAGCGCCCAAATATTATTGCAGCAGAAACCCTAAGCTAGCGTTAGCATGGATGAGAAATGTTTGATGTTGTTCCATCGAAGCATCACTGAACCGCCACCGCCTTATGCACAAATATCCGACTGTACAGGCGAAGAAGCGGTGCAGGGAGTCGGGTACCAACCTGGACGTGGATAAGTAAAGGATGAAATTCTGCTGCTAGAGGTGAGGAGGATTAGGTGTGGAGTTGTGAATGGGGCTCCATCATCCTGCTGAGGTGAGACCCCTGAGCAGCTCAGCTCCTCTGACCTCAGAGTAGAATGACTTAAAATCTTAAGTGTACAGGCTCAGGCAGGAAGACTGTCAGCCATGTCTGCTGCTTCCTGCCGGGGTGAGGTCACTGGATTTTACAAGATTTACCACCCGCAACCCCTAATAACTACTTTATGAAGTTCATTGCATAAGCCGTCTAGTCTCCCGCACAGACATGTCGGCAGCCTTGGCTAGCTTGTCATCGGTGAACAGCCACAGAAGCGGACTCTGGGGATAGAGGTGACAATGTAAAGATGATGTCTCTCTGGTCGCAGAGATTACTCGGACGTGTTGCTTGAACATGAAGTGCGCTTTTGGCTGGATGCCAGGTTCGCTTCGCGTATCCTGCTGACACCTATGCCACTGAGCACACAACTTAAAATGGCGCCCCAGTATGTACCAGCCAGGAACTTCCGCTCGGCTCCCTGTCCTGTGATTCAAGAAGGCTGCTGTCAAGAGATTAAAGCATGATGGGAGATCTTTGTGGGACCAGGGCCCAGGCGCACACTCAGCCCTCCCCTCCAGTATGCATGCAGCTGTTTTTAATTCGAGAAACTCCTGAAAACTGAGTTATTCTGATCAAGAGTCCAACTAGTCACCCCCTACACTGAAGGGGCACTAAACCTGGCCGGATCCAAGACCAGTGCATGCACCCGTGGAAGTCAACTGCTCCAATAATTGTATCTCAAGTGTCCTCTTCATTTTTGTAACTTCTAACGCTCTGTTGTGGCCCACAGGACATATGGCACTACATAAAATGCCTAAAAAAAAAAATCATACATTTCTGATTGTCCTGTTGTTTTGCTCATCTGTCTAATATGTAAAGTAACAGTCAGTTGTTTGAGGCGATGGACTTGGCCCCTAGTATCCTCGGAGGACAGCATTATCTGTCCACAAACCAGCTCTCTAGCCTATCACTCGCGGACGTCATGCTGGTCTTTGACGTTGTACAACGCTGTGCTGCCTTTGGGCCAGCTTTGCGCTATAGAGATCCTACATCCATAGTAGGCATCTGTGACGTTGCTTCATTGTAGACTTGGCAAGTGGGACCTCTGTGTAGTTGCATTTATGATGATTCTGCTATGGTGAACATGTCTACCTAAGCTGTGGCCTCCTCTCCACCTCCTAGGCCGTCCTCAAGTGAGGGCTGTGGTTCACAGCTGGTGCCGCAGGGCCCAGGGGCTATCAATGCACAAAGGGCCAAAGCCCCCATCCCAGCCTTGACTCTTCAGGAAGGAAGGAGGGCCGAGCAGTCGAGGCTGAATCTAGTACGTGGTACGTGTTGGGATCAAAGACGCAGTGTGAAACAATCCAGTAACGCTTCGTCATTGTCCGGCCAGAACTGTAGTTTAGGAAATATGTCTTTGTGTACAGTATACATTGATGACCCAGTAAAGCTGATGACCAACAAAGTGAACCTGAAGCTTCCAGCCCCTCTTGAAACTGCAATACAATAACCAATGATCAATCAGTATTTGTATAGCGCGCTCATCACCCAGGGGTATCCAGGCACTGCGTGGAGTGGGGCTTAGCTGAACAAGCATGTTTTGATGCCACCCCTGAAGGAGATAGAGGCTCGGAGGCGGATGAGAATGTCTTTCCACGCCTTGGCGGTGAGTTATATGTGTGTGTATATATGTGTATGTATATGTGTGTATATATATATTCACTGAAAAAACCATAGGTTTCACACACGTTATAGTTAGGAATTAGCATTTAAAAAACCTTGCAAATTCACTGAAAAAACCATAGGTTTCACACATGTTATAGTTAGCTGGACATTTTACTGATAAAAAAACCAATGAAATTCCCCCGTTATAGTTAGTGCAAGCAACTATAACTCACGCGACCGCAATCCTCTGCTGATGCTAATACTGTATTTAGACACTTATTTGCCCATGTCTTCTTCCATTAAATTTTAGCTATACATATATTACAAATATTTTTTTTTCATAAAGACACATATGTCATCAGCAGAGGATTGCGGTCGCGTGAGTTATAGTTGCCTGCACTAACTATAACGGGGGAATTTCATTGGTTTTTTTATCAGTAAAATGTCCAGCTAACTATAACATGTGTGAAACCTATGGTTTTTTCAGTGAATTTGCAAGGTTTTTTAAATGCTAATTCCGAACTATAACGTGTGTGAAACCTATGGTTTCACACACGTGAACCTATGGCAGTTCGTTCCGTGCGCGCACGGTGCGCTTCGCGCACCGCGCGCCCACTTTACGCAGTTAGTGCCGTGCACGCTCGGTGGGCACGCGGTGCGCTACGCGCACCGCATGCCCACGTTACGCTGGATGGGCCATGTACGCACGATGCGCTTCGCGCACCGTGCGCACATGGAGGACATATTATGCGCTTCGTTGTGAAAGGGATTCTTTTACTTTTTCTTATATGGATAGGAGTATGTGCGGTACGGATAGGAGTATTCAGGGTATGGATAGGAGTATACGCGATACGGATAGGATTAGGGATGGTACGGATAGGAGTATGCATAGGAGTAGCCACAATTTCAAAATTGTGTGTTTTTTTTGTTTTGTTTCATGTGATATTGTTGCAGCGGATACCCTGATTTCTAGACCCCAACTCATGATTTCAGTAGTTAATGCCGCTGTTGAATCAAGAATAGATTATGGCCCTTCCATCCTCCAGGCAGCTGCTAGGAAAGATCCAGCTCGGTTACAAAGCATTCGGAGCTCAGCTGTGCGTCTTATCTGTAGTCTGAGAACAGGGGACCCAGTATCCGGAGCCAGGAAAGCCCTGCATTGGCTCCAGTCCATGCCAGAGTCATGTTTAAGGTCATGACAAAGCGATCGATCCTCGAGCACTTGAACCTATGACCGCAGGTTTTTGCTGGCGCAAGGTTTCGAGGAGTCGGGGGTCCCACTGGCGGTGTCTTCTACTTGTACCCGAACTGCTGACTTTGGTGCAGGAAACCAGGGTTTGAGCCTGGGGTCGCGTCCACATCCTGTGATTCTGGGCAAATCACTTAATCTCCCCGTGCCTGAATGTGTAATGTAAATACGGTGCTCATGTACTGCGCTCCAATACCTTCGGGTCGAGTTCGCGCTATATAAATATGCAAAAAAAAAAAATACAAAAAAAATGGAGATGGTCTTTTCTTTAACTGCAGCTAACCTGTCTACATCCCTTTGCAGTCACCCATCCATTACTCTTCTTAGAAAGGATTTTAAAAACATTCATGTTCATTCAATAATTTATTTGTTCAGCAAGCCTTGTCTTAGCGCCAAGAAACCAACTTATGTCCTCATTGCTTTAAAATTCTGCTTGATTGACTGAGTATGCGGAGTCCAAGGCAAGTTCTCTTGGCTGCGCGCGAGGAGGCGTGGGCAGGTTTACAGAAATAGTCTTTTACCTTGAAGAAGTCCAATGGCAAACAAGCTGAAGTGCAGGTCACTTTAACACCTAGATTCACGTCTCTTAGCAACCGCAACATCAAAAGGAAATGGCTACCAAAGAGTCCGCGAGTCCCTGTCCAATCCGCACTTCAGTACCTCAGACACCAGAGTCGGCCCTTCAGAGCTTCGTCCCGCTAACAAACGTGTCACGTGATGAGATCACTGGGGCCACGTTCTTTAAGGATGCTAACAGGCTGCAGAAGTTTGGGGCACAAATAAACTGAAGGCAAAGGTTAGGATTGCATATGTTTTACTCTGTTCAGAGGCCCATCTCTCACAATGGACCACATCACAAGAAAGAAGGAGGGATGCTGGGAGCCTGGGAGTCGATGGGATTCTCCTCCAGCAGGAGACACTAAGTGGGGGTTCAGGATAGAATCTTGCATCCTCCAGTCTTTGCTCCCACATCTTCGTGAGACCGGCTACCTACATTTCAGACTGTGGTAGCGGGGTATGCAAGGAGAAAACATGGGAACTGACTCACCAAGTGAGCGTTGTCTTCTGGGACCTCCTCTAAAGGATTCTAGTTGATTGTTAGCGTATGTGTTTCGGCCACGCTGTGTAGAATACCTCCTGGTCTTGTGGGGTCTTGCCCCCTAAGCTGGCTCTTACAGTTGCCCTCTGTTGGCTGGGCCTCTTGTCTGGTCCACCGAGCCAGCCTTCCCAGCTGGGTTCAGCACCCGAGGCAGTTCCAGAGGTCTGGGCCTCTTTGTTGTATGGAGGTTCTCACCTGAGGTCCTGCAACTCTCCAGACGCTGCAAGACCAGAGATGTCAAAGCGAAACTCGACCGATGTCTCGGGTGCAAGCTCATATCCAAAGCTGTGGGTACTGCTGGTGGGGGGAGTCCAGAGCCCAGTCTTGGGGGATGCCACCTTTGTAATTGGGGTGCACCTCCAGCCTTTTGAAAGGGCCTCTTCTGGTGCTTGCGCCACAGGATGTCAGTGAAGGTGGAGGACTATCAAATACCCTAGAAATATACATTTGGTGCCCACATCCCAGACAGCTTTTTATTGGCATTTGTTATTACAGTAGTTGGGCATGTGCATTTTGTATGCATTAAGATTGAACATGTGCATCTCCCCGACAGCTCTTTAAGGATGTTGTTGCTGAGCAGGTCTCTCTGGCCCTCTTCACATCCACAGTAAGTGGGGTAGAGGGGGTGGGGGGGGGGGTTCCAGCTTCCTACCATGCAGTTGACTGCTCGATATCGGTCTGCCTCCTGTGAGGCGCTCGCTCTGCCGTGCACGAGGGTCTATGTCTAAAAAGTGCACTTGGCATTTTTTTTGTCTCCTTTTATTTTTTTTATCTCATGTATGTGTTCTATACAGAAAGCAATACTTTTTTTTTTCTTCAGCAGTCACCCGTACTAATACCACTTTCGCCATTACTAACTGGACCAAAACCCTCACCAATAATAATACCAACGTCACAATACCAGTATACTGTCCACCAATACCACACCACCATCACCACTGCCACCACCATCACCACCACCATCACCACTACTGAGGATTTGCAAAACCAATCGATCTGACTTTAACGAGGCACTGCACTGTAGCAGCATCACTTCTGCACGCCTGTGTTGCAGGCGTTCTCACATTCATCCCAGCCTTGCTAATGCTTGATATTTTGCTACAGCCTTCTGCCTTCCGGTGACCCGGTGCCATTTTTGCACTGTTCAGTGACGGCAGACTGTAGTCTGGGGCTACAAACTAGAGGTCGAGCCTCTCCTCGCTGTTGTCAGTCCCAGAAGGCTCATTCCGAATTCTGCTTCCTACGTCATTGGTGCAGTCACTCTAATTCCCTCCCATTTCTGCAGTCACATTTTCCAACTACCTCTGTTTCACTGCAAAAGTGCTTAGTTTTTTAAAAATGTTTTTCATCAAATTAAGTTTATGATTGTGTTTTTTTTTTCTTTTGGGTAAGTTCGTCATAATCACAAAAGGCTTTACGTGAGTGAACCCACAAATCTGAATCCATGTTAACAACCTTCCTGTTTGTACCTCGGAGGAGACGTACTTATTTCATAAGTTTTTGTTTTACCTGCAGACGCAACCTGGGTATTTTTGGGGGATTTGCTACAAGCGTTGCATTTTTACAGTCGGAGTCTACTGCGAGCTGCAGAGCTCGTTCGCACCTCTCTGTGCATTCACACACTTCACTCTCTTCGCCCTGGGAGCTGCCTCTTTTGGACATGTGCAAGGACCGCCTTTGTCCCCGAGCCTCTTGTGCTTCAAGAAGTAAATCTTAAACTTTTCAGTTCGGAGTAGTTTTCGAACACCGTTCTACAGCTGTAAGTGCGGCTCGACTAATAACATATCGAAGTGATGAGAATGTGCTTGACTCGACCAATCCACGTGCCAGGAACTCCCACCTCTCTTCCAGGTCATTCCACGCAGAACAGCGGGTCTTAACCTGCGGTCCCTGCACCCCTCGCGGTCCCTGCCACCCACTCAGGGGCTCCGCGATTCTTAAAGATGTTTAATATTAGCAGATTATTTTAAATATATACACCTTAAAATAGGGGATTTCAAAAATGTAAAAAGTTTTGTCAATGTGAAGGAATTTAAAATTGGAGGCTAAAAATTAAGTTGGTGTCCTTGCCTTGGTTTGCAGGTGCAGCGCAAGTAGAGAAAACTGTAGTGTGGGCGATTGGCGACCTCAATTGAAACCCTGTGATGCGCTGCCACAAAGAGAGCACGGATTAGGAGCTAAAAGACAAGCTGATATATTAGATGTGATGAAGCCTTGCATGTGGCTTTGTCGTTTAAAAATAAATTCAAAGTTTGAAAAGCTCCAATTTTCCCATTATAATTTCGATTTTCGTATATATATTTTTGTTAGTCGATTTTAAAGAAAATATTTCATAATTAGAGCATTAGTTTGATGTATACGTAGTTCTGTATTCCTATGTATTTTTGAGGTTCAGATCATGGTGGTTCAGTGGGCGTCCACAAACGTCAAAAGGTTAAGAACCACTAACGTAGAACTTACTGCAACCACAGGCACGTAAAGCCATACAGGTCTGTCCGTCCTCCTATAATACCCCTCAATAAGTTAGGAAGCCAAGACGCCAAACTAGCATCAGTTAAACACTCTACAGATTGCAGATAACATAACCTGTAGGTTAAAGCAGGATAATATGTTATAAGCACACTGAAAACATAGCAGTCATTAGACTTGTTATTTAGCGTCTTCAGTGCTTAATTTGAGCCGGTGGTTTCTGATGCTCAGCACCATCATTTATTTGTCAACACCTGCACATATGACATCTTGCCACATGGTGGTGCTGTTAGTTTAATTTAAACAGCAGCACAAAAACAGTTGTTTATTAATTCGATTTACATTAGAAATAACTAAAACCTGTCGCCCGAGCCATTTTTATAGCTGAGGGGGACTGGAATTGTCACACTTGTAGAAGTTTGCCGGTTAGTGGTTTAGTATTTATGTTGGTACTGTCATTTGGCAGCACTGGCAGGGAAAATGTTTGGTGCGAGCTGCAGAGGCCCCCTGAGGAGGGCCCTGGCACTTATATTGTTACAAATTAGACACAGATAAACAGGAACTAAAATGGATTTACAAACTGAGCATCAAAAGTTAGAGCTAGACTTCTTATTGTAGATTCCGCATATTCTAGCGTTCCTCCACTTTCCAGCCTTCGTATCAGAGAGCAGTGTTTAATTAGCATATCTAGTCCACCAGCTTCAGGAGGAAATGTGGACAGTAAAACCAATTCGACCACTGCCATCCAGGCGTGTGTCCAAACCATAGAAGAGGCAGACTTGGAAGGAAGTCATCACCATAACAGCTAGACTTTTAGGTCCCACCGATGTCCTGAATTATGAGACGCGTTTGAAGTGCATGCGGGGGAGACCAGTTTGCATTGAGTAGATGCTGTGATTTCTTTTTCGCAGCAAGTGAAATTCTTCTATGGAGAACCTTGTCCAGGCAAATCTGATGAAGAAGCAGATGGACGGGTGGTGGTGATGGGGCCTGAAATTTTAAACATCATTTCTTAGCCTTTTAGGAATTTATACCAAACTCATCGGCTTTACTTTCGCCGAGGGCTCAGTTGCGCATCGTTGGATCTTTTCTCAGAGCTCGAACCTCCCAGTAACCACCAGTGGTGTTCACCTTGTGTTGGGCCACGGCTTGGACTTGAGCCGAGGGCCTCCGGGTCAGTCTCTCCTCCACCATTGATGAATGGCCCCTTGGACAATTATACCTCAGCATCCTAACATGCGAAGAGAAAAGTGCAAGTAGATCTTAATAGCACTTAACCCTCTTGGCTTGACTTTAAAATCCTGACAATACGCAATGCCCTTAGCTCCTCATTAAACCTTCAAAATCATGGTGATTCTTACCCGGTCTCATTTACAGCAGTCACCTTCTTCATCAATTACATTTTTTCCAGTTTTATATTGTGCAAATATGGTCTAGGTACACTTTAGAACACTTTATATTCATGCAGAAGCAAAGTGTGGAGTTATATATTTCTGGATAAAAGTCATAAGCAGTGAATAATTCCATGTAGCAAATTCAACTGGAACAATGTCTACTGGTGTATATACAATATCAGATGTAAATATATCCGTTTTTGAAGTGGGCATGCTATATATCCATGCGTCGTGTATACATTGGTTGCCAGTGGAGACATATCCGCACATTGTGGACTCTTCTGTTGACTAATTTACATCAGAAGTTTAAAGGCAAAGGAAATTAGTGTAGGATCGCGACTTGAAGAAGACCGGGCAGGAGGGGAGATGGAAGGCTGTATTGACTGTCGTGTGAAAAGAAGCTCGGGGAAGGGACGTCAGTTCAAAATGTTGACAGTCGGGCAAAAATCCCATGTAGAGAAAGAGGTCAGTCTGCAGAGGATTAGCTAGTGACCCCCGGCATGTGTCTGCATGTTGTTGAGATCCCTATAATCCACTCTTCTGTAAGCGAAGATTTTGGAGACAAATTTCCTGCATCCAGTCATCTAAGGAACAGCAAACCTCACAACTTGGGGGAACATTACGAGTCGGGCGGGCAGAGTGTGCTTCCTGAAGAGGGACTAACGCCCTCCCAATTACAAATGTATCCAGGTTCTGGAACAATTCTGGTAAAACCAAATGGAAAAAATAGACGACACATGAAAAGCCCAACACAGATTGAGATCCTGTGGGATTAGGTACAGGAGTGGGAGCGAGATCTATATTGAAGTGCACGGCAGCAGGCAGTTGTACATAGGGAAGGTGCGTCTCGCCCGGAATTCACTATGAAGAGGGTAAGGAGGGGGAGATTGTGGGAAAATGGAGCTCACTCTGCAACATAAAAAAACAAAGTAAAGTTGAAATGGGTTTTGTCTAAAATCATTTTGGGAATATTGTTATAGGTCCTCAACTGCACATAAAAAGTTTTCTAAGGAATATATACACAATGAAAAAAACAAAGGTTAAAGCTTATGTATATGTAGGAACATGTATTTTCTCTATACAAACCTACTTTAAACTACACACACTTTGAAAATTCTAAAGTTCTAGTTATAACTTTCATTTATAATTTATCCACCACCTTCAAATTAATATATGTAGCAGACCTTGTTACACACCATTTCTGCACGTTAACCAGACATCACGAACCATAAGTCACCACTCTATTGTGCACTGTGTTAGTGTGGTGAATAGAGTTGGTAAGAGGAGTGTACGGGTATAGAATGGAGTAGAATGTCGTAGAGTGCCATGAAGTGTGGTAGACTCTTACAGAGTGGAGTTATATGGAGTGGAGCAGAAAGTCATACAATGGGGTGGCGTAGAATGGAGTGGCATACACTGTAGTGGCATAGAGTGGATTACCGTAAAGTGGAGTAGCATGCAGTGAAATACTGTACAGTGGAGTGTAGAAGAGTGGAGTGGCATCGAGTTGAATAGCGTAGAATGGAGTGGTGTACAGTGGAGTGACGTAGAGTGGAATAGGGTACAGTGGATTAAAGTAGAGTGGGGTGGTAGACATTGAAGAGGCGTAGCGTAGAGTCGAAGTAACTGTTATAAATTGGGGTGCCTTCTCATACAGTAGAGTGGAGTGGAGTGCTGTGTCATACAGTGTTGTAAACTGCCGTAGAGTGTTGTGCAATAGAGTAAACATGCATAGGGCTGAGTGCAGATTTGGACTGTGGAATGTACGGGAAAAGAGTGGAGTAGACTTTAGTAGAGTGGCATAGAGTTTTGTGGAGTTATATAGAGTGGAGGAGAGTACAGTGGAGTGGAGTAGCGTAGACTGGAGTGGTGTACTGTGGAGTGGCATAGAGTGTAATAGCGTACAGTGGAGTGGCGTACAGTGAAGTAGTTTAGACTGGATTGGTGTACTGTGGGGTATAGTGTAATAGTGTACAGTGAAGTGGGGTAGAGTGGAATACCACACAATAGCGAGCACAGAATAAAGTTGCGTACAGTGGAATAGCGTAGAATGGAGTGGCGTAGAGTGGAATTGCATAGATTGGAGCGGCGTACAGTGAAGTGGTGTAGACCAGAGTAGTGTGCAATGGAGTAAGGTAGAATAAAATAGCATATAGTGGAGTTGCATCCAATGGACTAGTGTAGAATGGAATGGTGTACAGTGAAGTAGCGTATAGTTGAGTGGCTTACAGTGGAATAGTGTGGAGTGGCGTAGGCTGGAATAGTGTATAGTGGAGTAGCGTGCAGTGGCATACAGTGGAGTGGTGTAGACTGAAGTGGCGTACACTGGAATGGGGTAGAGTGTAATAGCATACAGTGAAGTGGTATCCAATGGAATAACGTAGAATGGAGTAGGGTAGAGTGAAGTGACATACACTGGAGTAGCGTAGAGTTGAGTGGCACACAGTGGAATAGCCTAGACTGAAGTGGCATACAGTAGAATGGCGTAGAGTGGAATAGCATATACTGCAGTAACATATAGCAGAGTGGCATACAGTGGAGTGGCGTACACTGTAGAAGTGTACAGTGGAGTTGCATATAGTATAATAGCGTTGAGTGGAGTGGCATAGATCAGAGTGTTGTACACCGGAGTGGCGTAGAGTGTAATAGTGTATAGTGGAATAGCGTAACAGTGGAGTGGTGTAGACTGGAGTGGCGTACAGTGGCGCGAGGTACAGACTAATAGCATACAGTATAGTGGCGTACATTGGAAAGGGGTCCAATCGAATAGGGTAGAATGAAGTGGTGTAGAGTGGAGTTCAATACACTGGAGTGGCTTAGAGTGGAGTAGTGTACAGTGGAGTGGCATGCAGTGAAATAGCATACAGACAAGTGTTGTAGAGTGGAGGGGCATACTGTGGAAAAGAGTGTTGTAAGTAGAAGTGGAATAGCGTAAAGTGGAGTTGCGTAGAGTGGAATAGCGTGTAGTGGAAAGGCTAGAGTGGCGTGGCATGTGAAATTTAGCAGCAGTGTAGATTATGGTGTGCCGAGTAATGCAAAACAGAGAATTCCGCTGCCTTGTGTTTCTCCAGGTTTGCAAATCAACACAGGGCCATGAATGGTGGCCTTGTGTTCCTTTGTAAATCTGAATTAAGTATTGCATTGCCCAAGCGACCCCATGAGTGACACAATGGTACCACGATCCAATAATACAGCTAGGCCTTGGGTATATTTTGGGTCATAGCATATCGTGATAACTATGCAGTATACCGTGGTACATGGCACTGACCAGTCAGTATAAAAATGGATAATGGCTGTTTTTTGAGAATGAAAAGGCAGCAATATTGTTTTTACTACACTTTGGCTGTGGTCAATGTTTGGGCCTTAGATATAGGGAAGTAATAGGTTCCTAACCATTACCACTTTGTTAAAGTGGTAATAGGTAGGGAAAGGTATTTTAAAAAATATATATATATAAAGTAAGTTTACGGCCAAGTACTGCAGTAGTTTAGCAAAATTTTGTGAAGTTCCGCAAAAGTACCGTTGTGACAGATGTCTCTAACTTTAAATGACTTATAACGTAAAAAATACTTCACGTACTTAACTGCAGCACTCAAAAAGCATAATCTCTGCACCACAATGTAAAATACTGGATAAATATGTAAATAAACTCCTCTCTGAGCACCAGGAGAACCACTCTCTTCTGCATCCCACCCAGACATGCTTCCGCCCAAACCATAGGACAGAAACAGCTTTGTTAGCAGTCGTGGAAGAATCCAGAAAGATTCTTGATCAGGGAGGGACAGTGGTAGTCATCTTATTGGACCTGAGCTCCGCATTTGACACTGTCAATTATAAAATTCTGATTGACAGGCTCAGAGTGGTCGGAATCTCTGGCAAGGCCCTGTCTTGGATCACATCTTTCCTGAAGGATAGAACTTTCCAGGTGTTCGAGGGGTAGTGCACTTCAAAATGTTTACAGCTCTTGAGCGGAGTCCCCCAGGGCTCGTCATTGAGTCCCACTCTTTTTAATATATACCTTAAACCACTGGCCGAATTAGTCCTACCTTATGGGATTCAAATTATCACCTATGTGGATGATACGCAATTGGTGGTAGCCCTAAAGCATCCTACGAAGTCACGGATCAATATTGAATCATGTACGGAAGCGGTGGACTTGTGGATGGATCAGTCTTGTCTCACACTCAATGGAGACAAGGCGGAGCTAATGGTTTTAAGTAACCGCCCCGGGGTGGCTATAGAGGCAGCAGGAATAAGCTGGCCCAAATACCTTGGTCCTCCACCAACTCCCAAAGAGCAGATAAAAAGTTTAGGAGTATGGCTAGATCAAGCTCTTAACTTCAACAGCCAAGCAATTAAGTTAGCCGCCACATGTTTTGGAATTATCAGAATGTTAAGGAAAATCCTCCCACTTCTCCCAGTCCAGGCTCGAAGAGTGATAGTACATACATTGGTACTCTCACGGCTGGACTATGGGAACTCCCTTTGCTTGGGCACCACAAAGGCCACTATAAAGAAAATACAGGTGGTACAAAACTGTGCAGCTAGGCTTCTCTCGCCTGTGCCCTAAGGTGAGTCAGTGAAATCTGTGCTAAAAAAACTTCACTGGCTGCCAATTAAAGAGCAGATAAAGTTCAAAGCTTTGTGTATAGCTCATAAAACGCTTTGGGGAACTGGTCCCAAGATAAATCAATCTCTGGTGGCTTTTTACCAACCCACGAGACGCATCCGGTCTGCAGATCAATTTTTGGCCGTGGTCCCAGAGAACACGATCTGGGGGCCGCATGTTCTCCTATAATGCAGCTAAGCTCTGGAACGCCCTCTCGTTTCCATTACGTTCCACCCCACACCATCTTACCTTTCGTAAACAGCTGAAGACATGGCTGTTTAAAAACTCGCCATAATCAGCCTGCCTTCGACTTTTCTTGTCACTGACAGCGCAGGGATGCCTAAGGATAGCCAGGCGCTCTATAAATACTTAATAATAATGAAGCTCAAGTGAATGAGCGCCTATAATTGCTATTATAAAAATTATGATTTTTCTTTCCTAATGGACAATTATCATGTCTTCCATATAATAGTTAGTGTAGCTTACTGCTAGGGCAATTTTTCATTTTATTGCACAGGGTACATAAAGATTTTTTTGTTTAGCTTGTTGGCCCTCTTTTATTTTGTGAGCCAGAGAGAATACAAAGAAAATTTATGTAGATTAAGATGTTTTCTGTTTATGTATTTGTTTATAGCTTTCCATTAGCATGTGATTTTCAATGCTTCTTTTCGTTGTTCATGTAGTAAATCTGAAACTATACATATGCAGTCTAATAATTTTTTGGGCTTTCTTGATACTTTTAGTATTATTGTGCTACAAGATATAATTTAACATTTACTTACTCTACTTACCTGCATCACCCCACAGAATCATCTGCTCCCCCTAACATGTCATACTGCCTAATTTCATAAAAATCCAGCTGATGGTTTCTGCGCTATGCGAAATCCAAAAGTCGATTGAAAATGCAATGGATTTATAGCCTGTTTTGGGACCCCCCTTTTTTTTCTCTGCACCCCCTTGACCAAACACCACAACATTTTCAGTCCTCCCAAAATGAAACTGGGGCAGTAGGTCTGCAAGGTTTCGTGCACATTCGTCAAACGGGCGCGTACCGCAAAGCCCACGCTGTTGGATACCTGCACTGAACATGTGGGGCCTATTATAGCCTGCTGGGAATTCAAATATGGCTGTCTCATACAAGATACTTTAAAGACTACGCATACCTTTCAAAATTGAACTATGGAATGAGGAGATTCCAACAGGGGCAAGCATATTTTGGATCTTGTCCTTTGGGCTTTGCAAACATACGCTGTATATAGAAAAATCTGACATACAAACAGAAATCTATGGTACATATTCTCGGAACTACCTGTTAGGTAGATTTCTGGTATTCCAACTTGTGAGATAGGCGGACATCGCTTATAAACTAGGAAACTATCGGTCATATTCGGACCGTGTCTGGCAAATTACCTTGGAGTAATAAGAATGTTATAGCCACAGTAAAGAATACTTTTTGAAAGCCTTGAGGAAGTCACTTGATGTGACGAAACACGTGTCGGCTGTTGTGCATTCGGATCAAGACTGTAAAGCTACAAATACCCTTTATAAATGGTCTCCTCAATGTCATACTTGTCTAGGGACAATGGGTCTTTATGGTCTTGCTTGAAAACACTGATGTTTACACTATCTTTTTTAAATTAAAAAGAACATTTTTGGTATGAATCCATCTTTGTCGCCAGTGATATATTGACACAATTAAATGTAGTTTGCTTATAATGGTTATATACAGGAGAAAATAGGGTATCACTTTTGAGTGCCGGGATTTTTGTATATTGGGGTGTAAAGTTATAAAGGGACAAAAATAAAAAATACCACGAATCCTTATGTCTGGTCACCCCAACTATAAGTTCAGAGTTACTTTTACTAAAATAAAAACGTCTTGACTCACACTGGATCCAAAATCAGAAATAAAAAAAATACATATATATGCATGCACGGTGGGGCTTTGGGTCGGCCTTCTTCATCCATTGGTCTGTACAGCCATCATACACATTTTGATTCCATGTCCCATGGTGTATATTATAGTTGGTGGAAGCACCGTCAGTCATTGATTCTCTTACATTGTGGGTTATGGCATTTTTTCCCGATCACGTGCACATCCCCCTAAAAACAAGTGCACTTTAGTGCTGGGGCTGGTGGGCCAATATTTTACTTTGCAAATGCTCACTTTCTTTCATTCTTTATACTGTATTTATATGTTGTAGTCATCTGTTGGAATTTTAGTGAACAGCCAAATTAACAGCTTTTCTGGAGTACAATATTATCCTTCATTCATCCCAGTCCGGCCTATGTGCTGGATCAGCACGGAAACTGCTCTCTTGGAGGTTTACAAAAACATCAGAACCAATGTCGATCTGGACTGGAAGGCAGTGGTTATTTAATTGGATCTGTCCGCTGCCTTCGATGCGGTGTCACACAAAATTCTCCTTCAGAGATTAGAATAGTGGGCAGGGCCTTTGACTTTCTGCACTACTTTCTTTTCTGAAAGACAACCAGCTGTATTTCTGTCTCCTTTCACTTCCCAGTTTAGACCCATTGGTAGTGGTGTCCCAGGGGGCCCAGCTTTGAGTCCCACTTTATTTAACATCTACATGGCCCCTTTGGCCCCTGTGGTGCAAAAATGGGGTGTGGACATCGTGTCTTGCGTAGATAACACTCAAATGATGGCCTTTCAACAGCTTGACGATTCGGTGACCTGTGACTTCCAGGGCTGTCTTATGGTGGTTGTGGGCTGGATATATTACAGCTGCTTACAGCTTAATGGCGGAAGAACTGAGATTCTTACGTTCGGTACACCGTCCCCTATTGATTGATTATTCATTACTCTGGCTACCCAAATTGGACCTTGTTCCTACTCCATCTACTGTTGCCAGTAATCTGGGGGGGGGGGGGGGGCGGTTTGCTGGATTCAACTTTGTCCTTTAAACCTCAAGTAAGTACTATGGTTGCTGCTTGCTTTGGCTTGTTGAAGTCTCTGTAAAAGTTCTTAAAACTGCTTCCTTTAGCTACACCATGATAATCTCCAGACTGGACTACGCATATGTCCTTTAGCTGGGAATTTGACAAGATCTGCTTACACGGCTCCAACGAGACCAGAACGCTGCTACTCGCCCTCTACTGAATATTCGTAGAAGACATTAAATTAGATCTGGCCTAAAATCTCTTCACTGGTAACCTATTAGATCTAGAATTAAGTTTAAAGCGCTTGTAATCACTCACAGAGCCTTTTTCAGAACGGTCTGCCCTATATTCAATATAGGCTAAAAAAAATATGTTCCCTCTAGGGCGCTTCGCTCTACAAACCAAAATCTGCTTTTTGTCCTAAAAGTGTGTAAAGATAAATCTGGTGGTAGATCTTTCTCCTTCTTTTCACCCATTATTTGAAATTCTCTAGTAAAAGTGTTTTAGAGCTCAGTTGAAAACTCTCTTGTTCCATGAACCTTAGATTCTCTCTCTTTACTTGTATTTCAGTGACGGGACTCTTCTTCTGAAGCAGCAGCTGAGCTTTATAACTTCATTCATTCATCTTTGTATGTTTCAGGTTACAATAATTCAAATCCAGTAGAAACATAATACTCCTATTTCCCAGGGATGTCCATCAACACCAAAGAGTTTCTACTTCTGTTCAAAGTATACTTACCTACTGTGAAGCACCAATTATCTTCTATGTAAAGGTATATGGGCTAGCTTACACACCTCACAATAACTGAGTATTATAAAGTCACAAAAAAGTACTAGATTTGGATGCATTTCTGATTCAAGATTATTTCTCACTCTTCACTGGCATAGAAGATTGACACATTGCAGATTCCTGATTACTTCAGTGCACAGTGCAGGTAATTCCTTAGGCACTGGGACGGAAAATGTATTGTAAGTAGAAGCTTGCAGAGGTGATAATGTAAAGGTGCCTCACAACATTAAAAAACTCCCAGAAATAATGTGCCCCGCTTTGTCCTTCAGAAACCATTAGACTGCCTGTGTGAGTTACCATAGAAGTTCCCATGAGTATTTTGAAGAAGGGAATGTAATTAGATTGTAATTAGCAAGTGACGTTAGGGAGCTGTCGGAACATGGCTTCGTGTGTAATGCTGCGGCATAGTGCGTACGTGCTCGCCCTTGGTACGTCGCTGCTGTTCAGCGTTTCAGCTTAATAGTTTAACACTTACCCATTCGATCTCTTCTTCTCTGACTTTAATATTAGCCTCTGTTCAAGGATGCAGAGCTCCCAGGTGCTGCCTTATAAATGACGTATTAGGAGCTATTGTAAGAACTTCTTCTATGAATTTATTCTCTTTTATATTTTTGCAGTTTTATGTGGTGCAAACTTGCTCACAGGGCGTTATATATGGTTAAAGTAACTGTATAGTTGGGTGTTAATATGAAATAAGAAATAATGTTTAAAAACCACCGTAAATCTACCAGTTATAACTTACTGAGATACCTAGTGCTTGTGCCTCCACCAAGCACTGTTTATGATCTCCAATATTACAACGCTCATAACGTATTTAATTACATAATTGATTATAGGAGTAAATGGGGCGTATTATATGGTCTGGTAGTGCAACCTCACTGTGTACTACACTTACCAACCCCTTACGGACCCTTGGAATTCGTCTGTCAAACCCTCAGCTCAATCCTGGGTAACTATGGCACTGAGCAGCAATTCTTACATAGGGGAACACGTGTTAAGCATTTAAACTGCACCAAACAATTACAGAAGAAATTGGCACAACACTTAAGAAATGCCACCCCAAATTATAAAAATAGGTTGTATTTTTATCAGAATTTAGACACCAGAACAAAAAAAATTCACTGGAGGGCTCTGGAGATATAGATTTTACAAGCAATAATAAATTAGTTTAATTTCACTCCACTGCAAACAAATTTTGGCAAAGTCAATGACTGGACACTTTAAAACATTTTCAAAGAAAACTTGGGTATGGGTCAATGCAGTCGGTTAGAAGTGCTTAGGGCGGCAACTCTGGCAGGGAGCTAGTCAGGGGGACTAGCAAGGTCCCTTCACAGGAGGAGCAGTCCTTCAACAGTTCCAGGCCCATTATCCGCTTTGCAATGGATTCCTATTGAGTGGCCCTAATGCAAGAGATGAAGGGTGATGAAAATGCTGTGGATGCGACACGGTCGATGGGGGTCTTTCTGCAGGGATTTCTTGGTCCATGAATGTGATGATGGGGTTCTTGTTGCAGAGTTGACGTTCCACGAAATCATCTCCGGTCTGGCCAAAGTCCAATCACCACTGGACTACCAGTCGTCCATTGTCACGGTCACGGTCACAGGCCAGTCCTTCCTGGGTCTTTAACTTCCCTTCTGAAGGTCCCAACAACTCTCTGACAGCATTCCTGGGCTCTGCGAACTTGAGTGCAACTCTGCGTCGGGCCTTGGTTGTCGTTGCTGCTCAGTGATGATGGTAGTGGCTTAAAGACTTTGGGCTACCAACTTTCCCCTGCAGGCTTCTTCAATTGTTGTGTCCTGTGCTGTGAACAGGAAGCCAGTCAGCTGGCCCTTGGAGTTCTCTTGGTTTGAATAGGCTCTGGAGAGGACTTCTTCTTTAGCAGGACACGGCAGAGGCAGTCTCTCTCAACCTAGGCCACCGGGTGTAGTTCTCGTCGGTACAGCCTCCCTGCTGGTCCCTCTGTGCAGCACTGCAGTCATTCTTTGGTCCTCCTTCTGGGTGCCAAGTGTGCCTGCTTTATGCTCGGAAAGTACCCTCAGGGCAGAATACGGAGTGTGGTATCTGGCTATCCCAAGATGCACCATTCTGCCCACTCCCAAGATGGCGAGACCCCTCTCCGGGTGTACAGATCTCACTGCCCATGCCTGGAGTGTGGCTACCTCAGGGCTACACGCCCCTCTGGAAAGCGGTTTGGCAACTGGCTACCCCTCTCTGACTCCCATGCAAACCTGTCTACCTCAACAATGAGGCAGCCCTCCCCCTGGTGCAACACATCTGCCCTTCAAAGGCTCCTTCACCTTTTGGTGCTAACACACAAGTAGCTTCCTGCATCAGTGAGCTGACCACTCCCTGGCCTGCAATCCCTCATTGTTCTCCTTCCTGCGAATCGTTAGCATATTTCTCCAGGAGGGCAGAAAGCTGTCTCGTGGAGCAGGCGCCATGTGTGCGCGGGAAGACACAGGAGTTTCAAAGGCAACAAAGTGCTAAAGCTACACACTGTGACAAGTTAAATTAATTTTGACTTGAGTTACAAGTTGGACTTAATGTAACCAGTTGTTTGATACCTTGGAGTGCCCACTTTGGTTGCACTGTTCCAGAGTTGGCACAGCCGAGGGGCTCAGCGTGTAACCCTGTGCGTCTTGGCGCTAGCTGAGTGAACAGATGCAGGAATGAGGTTAAGAGGGAGGTTAGCATGTAGAGGAAAGACCTATTTTTAACTCCTTCTTAAAAGCCAAAAGATTAGGCATGGCTTTAATGTGTAAAGGAAGGGCATTCCATGTTTTGATGCTCCACAAAGACTGACTTGTGAGCACCAAGTAAAACTCCTCCTCAGGAAGTCCAGCTCTGTCTTGTGCAGTGCCTTAAACACTGTGCACAAAGCCTTGAAGGCGACCCTCTGTCTCACAGGGAGCCAGTGGAGTTTAGTGATATATTTTTAACTCGACTGATATTTGGGAATTTTGCTCAGCACCCGGGCGGTAGCGTTCTGTAATGTTTGCTACTTACTGAGAGCTTGCTGATGAGCATTGAGAAAAAGCCCATTGTAGTAATCGACCTTTGAGAGAACAAGAGCAGTGAGAACTGTTTTCTGAAGATGGCCAGGTATAGGTATAAAAGGAAGGATTTTCTTAATCATTTTTAAAAGGAAGAAAGCGGCCGATGTCACAGCATTGGCCTGGTCAATGTAAGAAAATTTGTTTATTAGAACTCCCAAATTCTTGACACATCTAACAGGTGAAGAAAGTGAGCCAAACTCAGATGGCGACCAATCCAAGTTCCAGAAGGAGGGCTGGGCTCCGAACACCAGCACCTCAGTTTTCGCGTAGTTCAATTTAAGACTGCTCCTCGCCATCCAGTGGCCCACCACTTTCATACAGTCACAAAATCACGCCTCCACTCCCCTGTCCTCAGTCGCCAATGACACCGCAATTTGTGTCTCATTGGCATATGATGTCAGTGCAAACTCAAAGGATCTTATTAGTTCGGCAAGGGGAGTGGCATAGATGTTAAACAGAAGAGGACTGATAGAAGACCCGTGCGGCACCCCACAAGGAAGGGAAAATAAGGGCAAAGAGAGCCCACCAAATCTGACTGATTGCTCTCGACCTTAGAGAAAGGAGTTTAGTAGCTCCCAAGCTCTTCCAATCACACCGATCCTGCTCAACCGCTCCATCAGCAGCGCATGATTCACAGTATCAAAGGCTGCTGATAGATCAAGCAGGATCAGTGCGACCCGACCACCCTGATCGAAAGTCAACCTGATCTCCTCCGTAGCCTTAATAAGAGTGGTCTCTGTACTGTGACCAGCACGTAAAGTACACGTCCTGCCTGTGTTATATGTTGCACCTGCCTTTAGGGCTCGGTAGGCCTGCCAGAGGATTGACTTACAAACATGTCCAGGGGAAGTGGTAAATTTGCCATTGCATTCAATTGCAAAGTAGGGCTTGCAGTACACAACTACTCTACCAGTCTACAGTGGCTAACTGGGGACTTGTTTTACTTGGGGGACATCCAGGGTGTAACATTCAGTGCTGCAAGCTCTGGGATACCCCTCTTACTTACATGCTATGGGTACCAGGGTACCATTTAAAAGGGAGTTACAGGTGAGTTAGCCATTTCCAATTGGGTATAGCCAGTTCAACCTACATCTTAGGGTCAGGGCACTGGCACCGAGGTCTGGTTAGCAGGCTGCAGTGCACTCTGTGTTGAAAAACCAGCAACATCAGTGGAAAAACCTGGGGGTGACCATACAAAAAGAGGCATTTCCTTACAGATTACATCACTGATTATATCATAGTCCAAACATAGGTACTGTTTGTACACAAGTGGTTGCATACAGTGGTCATAGTGTAAGTCTTGGAGACAAGTGTGCTTGTGCATGTTAAAAGTTATATGGTGCATCGTTTATAAACCAGTTAAGTTTGGAGTGCAAATGGTACTCCATGTCAAACAAGGTAAAGACTGAGTGCCTCTGATGTGGGCTTCAGATGAATGTTTTAATGTAGATTGTGGCTTAAAGCCTCAGCCTGTTGGCTTTGACAAGGTCTTATTTTGACAATATATTGTACACCTGTTGCTGTGTGGGCACCTGCCTGTGTTAAATAGTTGTGATGCAGTCAGTGGACAAAATCTATGTAACAAGGACATTTATAATGTGTTTATTTCCAGAACTTCTCTGAAGATTTTGAGTCATTGCAGATTATTAAATAATGTAGTGGTGACTAGGCTGTAAGCATAGCTCTAAAGTTGTATGCCATTGTGCTCCTCTCAGGAATGTGTGTAGTGTATTTTCGCAAAGTACACAGTGTTGTCCACAGGGCCTGGCAGAAGGTGTCTTATTAGTGGTAAATGCATACCTGTCAACCTTATGACGTAAAATTGCGGATCATGTGAAATCTTTAAGAGGGCCATCATGTTAAACGGAATAATGTAAGAACTTAATTTTTTTGGAGGGTTTTCAAAGTTTAAAAATGGGGTGACCACATTAAAGTCCACGGAGGCATTTTGTTTCTTAGGTGGGGGAATACCAGTAAAAAGAGAGCAGCATTCACCAAATGTGGTCATGTCACAGTATGCTATGTCTCCAGCATGTGGTCAAATGTTACGTCTGTTGTCATGTGACTGGCGATAGGAAAATGACCACATGCATAACATGATGAATTACTTAAAGTGCACAATCCATATAGGACGCTGCCACAGTGACTGGATGATGTCATCACTGATATCAATGATGTCATTTGAGATGACAACCGTGATGACATCAATGATTTCATTTAACATGTCATTAGTGATGTAATATGTGAGGTCATAAGCAGTGCATGGCGGAGGCGCAAGTTATAGTGGACTCAGTAAAATATATCCGGGACATTTTAGGGGATTTTCTGGTTTCAAACATTAGTTCCTATCTCATTTCTAACACCAAACTATAAGGTCACTTTGACCTTCGTGTTTTTTTTCATTGAATTTTTGTTTGGTGCACTTCTTATTTGAAGTGGGAAAGAAATGCGTGATGTCTGGGGACAGCAGCCTCCAGCTCTGGTGTCGTGGCTGTCCTACCAAGGCAGAGGCAGGGCAGGGAATGGCTGGTGCCAATTGAATCAAGCACTTTAAGGGCTGCAGAAAGGAATTATTAAGTCATTTAGTGAGAGGTGCTGGTTTCTGTACAAGCAGTGGACCTTTATAGAGCATTATATTTCTACCTGGAACTTATTCTAGCTCTGGGTAAGTATTTACCATTGATGTAAACATTGACATAATTTCATTTAGCTGCCTTCATTCCAGTATTTGATGGAATATTTTCCTGGTGAAGAAAATGCACCAATTGATTGCTAGACACAGTTGCCCCTGGAAGGGTTAGGTGATAAGGAGATACGGCCCAGGGGCTTCATGAGACCCTCCGGCCCTTTACATGCAGGCCCCTGGTCAGCAACAGCACTGGGCCGCTGTTTACTGACTCAAAGATTAATTGAAGTTAAAGGAAGGAAGCAACTAGGTTATCCTGCAATGCCTAATTTTAGAAACCCATTTACTTGTCAAGACATCTTGCAGCTGAAGTGAAAAAAATATTATGAGGTCTCTTCAAAATTCAAAAAGTATATTTCATTAACATGCAGAACCGTTTCACCATAGTACATCGCATTATATCAGTGCATTGAGAAGTATTTTTTTTTTAAGCAATAGTTTTCTAACATTAATTTACAAACATTCATTCTTTCCCCCACCCTGTCAATAATGTCAATAGTGAAATAAGGTGCAAGTCAGTTAAGTGCACTGTTAGAGCTAGGTTCCTATTACACATTTAACACATTATAGTTTATTACATCAGACACAGGAGACGGTTTTGTACAATGCACATCCAGATGTCATGAATTTTGACGTCCTTTTTATATATTATAATGAAGAGAAAGGAGGAAAAGTGAAATGAAACAACTGCCTAGGATCACACAATTTGGTAGAGTGAGTAAGCCGGGATTAATCCCAAATTTTCTGCTTTCCCATTGTGCAATTCAGGCACTCGATATATATGCTTTGCTTCATCTATACCCACTTTACAGGCACCGCGCCCCTCAACCCCCAGTTGGTATTGAATTAAAGGTTGGCTTATGTTGCGTTCGGATGAATGGCCAAGTAGGAATGATATGTAGAGTGTTAAAAAGAATCGATTTAATTGGCGTAATGACTGGAGTATCCAGAGAAAGAACTCTTCAGTCAATTCTTTTGGCTGATCCAAGCACTTCTCCTTCATTTCTTTTCGAATCACTCTGGAGTAGGAAAATTTCAACAGATTTTTTTCCATGTTGGTTTTTTTGGAAAAGACTAAAGGTGTTTGGTTTATTAATGGTGTAATTTAATGAGCGAGGACAAGGTTGACATGTGCCTGAAAGTAATGAAAAGCAAAATTGACAAAAAGAGAATCTTGAGGGCGAGTGATTGTGCAGCGAGAGGTATCAAGGGTCGAGATTGGTCCTAATGAAGAAGGCTTGTGATGCGGGGATGGTTCCCCTTGGTGGTTTGATCCAATGGAGGCGATGAAGGGTTGGGCTGGGTTGGTAAACTCGAGGCTGGTCAGAGCTGGAATTAGGAATTGTATCCAAGTGCAGAGGGTGATGGAGAGTGATTGTGCGGTTTTTAGGTCGAGCCTAGCACAGCGCACATGCGCTGCTCTATGGTAGGCTCAAGTACTCAAAACTTCTCTGAGGGTCTGACTCCTCCCACGCATCGGATTGGCTTTTGCGTTTGTCTTTCACTAATGAAAGCACGCAAATGGCTAAAGGCGGTTGCATGTCCCACCTCTTTTTGTAATGTTAACTCCCACAGCGTTTTGCTCTCTGGAGTGAGCAGCGGCGTGCAGGGCGGCAGCTGTATTTCTGTGCCTGCCCCCACTACTCCTCTTGAGCTGCATGTTTTCATTAGCAGCCTGCGCTCCATGTTTGCACCCCCTCCCACTCTTCTTTGTTTGTTATTTGTAGCGCGGTCTGAGTCTCAGCTTCAGCTCAACATCCTGTGATCCTGGGCAAATCACTTCATTTCCCCGTGCCGGTCTTCCTCTGAAAAATTGAACGTGACCGTGTGTAATGGAACTGGAACTTATGTGAACCACTCAGATACCGTCGGGTAGAGTTAGCGCTATATAAAAACTGGAAAAACAAATAAATACATGCAAGCCCATTCTGATTCAGGATAAAGACTTTTGAAAGCTAAAACACTGCTGTACTGTAGATTTTCATAGCGCTTACTGCCCGTGACGAGGCGCTGAAATGTCATTGATCGAAAAGCGCCCGTCCCTTTTTTTTAAACGACTTTATTGAGAAGTTGACAAGAGATTACAGGACACCAGCAAAATGTTTACAATAAAGTGAATCTCCCCAAAACAAGCGGGTGACAGTCCGGTGCATCTTATAGGTCCATTGTTGACTCGTAAGTATAACGTGATGTCAGTAGGAGTCAGCTGCCCCAGCCCACCAGGACATATACTACCAACATACACACCAGCAAAACACACTACACACAAACATCTCACCTACACAGATCATATCACAACTCACCACTGCATTCCACACCATGCCACTGCCCTTAAGTCACCACACTAAGCACAACTTGCACACAAACTTTACAGTACTGAACACAGCAGCTACATTGCTCTACAATATACCTTAAAAACATTGCCAATATCTCTGACCAAACACTTATAAGGTCCCAAAGGCGAGATTTATGTGGGCCTGGAAGAATCTGCAGAAGAACTTGCAGTGATGAATAGTTCAAATGAGAGAGAGGAAAAAGTGGTAGGAGAGGTGCCAATTTTGGAATGGCTGAAAGCGTTCACATAGTTGATGTTGCAGGGCTTGGCAGGCAGCAGAAGTGAAACAGAAGTCCATCACGATTGGATGATTTTCTGGTAGTTTCGGTTGCTTTTTTGACATGGTGGTGTGTGTTTGGATGCGATCCCTGTGCTTGTTGGATGTTTGTGTAGTGTCAAAAATCGGGAAGATATTTGGTATTTTGGCAGTTTGTAGTAGATTGTGAAATGTAGAGTGAAGTCACGTTTGTGTGGGGGAGGGTGATGGGGGGGGGGGTGGAGGTTCTAGTTTTGTTCAGGTCGTAAACTTCTGTTGTACCTTGACAGCCATAAGCTGGTTTTACAACTTTTTGTTTTCAAATGTATATTCTTCTGGAAACAAGCTTGTGTTGGTATTGCTCGACTGGTTACACACACCTCAAAGGCGTGGTTGAGTTTTTATTTATAAATGGGGTGGAAAGTTGTTTGAAATCGAAAGCAGATTGCTGTTGGTATGTAAAGGGTTCAAGTATTTCCCACCACAAGAAGAGAACCGGAAATATGCCAGAAATGGATGAGGGCTTCCTTGGCAGTCTGGGTTGGTGGGCTCCTTTTGGGAGGGCCTGGACTGATATGCATATTTTTGGCACCACTCTGCAATGGCAGACAAGCTTAAAAAAAGGTGGAATTGAAGGCTACTGAAAGGAATTGGCATTGGTTGAAAATGTTGGCTGATCTCTTTGATCCATCACGTCTTTCTCGCAAACAGTCAAGAGACAACAAAGATTGCAGTGAGTTGTAAAGATGCCAGCTAGTAAGGAAGAGAGGGAAGCTGGGAGGAGGACTGAGAAGGAAGATGTTTCTCAGTCCCTTAGGCGATGAGGCTACTTGCTGATGAGTCACAAGGCAGAGGTGGGAATGATGGGAGATGCCATTTCGAAGAGGTGGGAGGAGCTCAGAGAGGACAACATTACCTTTCAGCACGGGTGGTGGGTATGGAGGTTTGAAGAATGGGCTTGCTTCTGGCGAAGCAGCGTGTTGAGTGGTGAAGAAGCTCAATGTAATACCAGGTGACTTGGGCCATACCATGGATTCACCTCTTGGCCAAACTGCGTGATCTTGGGCAAATTGCATTATCCCTTTGTGACTTCCTATTTCTGACATATTTAGAAGCACTTGAAAAGGACGAAATACCTCTAGATTAAACTGCACATATATGTGTGAGTGTGGGTACATATACACGTATATACATAAACGTTGTGCTAGTCCATGCATGTGCGATGACGGATGGGCGCTCGTGCGACACAACACATGAGCACCAGCTGAACGATGCAGGCACCATTTGCTTTACTATGTATTTACTAAACCAAGGTAGTGAATCGGTAAATAATTTTATTTTTTAAAACAAATTTTTTCTCTCGCAAAACTGGAAGAAAAAAAGATTTTGGAAATGGGATAATGGAGGAGCGGGTGGGGGGAGTTGGTGGGTGGAGGAGGGGTAAAGAAGTGCATCACGAAGCCAGCACCACCAGGGACTGGGAAGAAGCACACGATGGGGTGGGTTTAACACGGAGCACAGATCTGGGGAGAAGTTCACGGGAGAGAGGAGAGCACACATGTGAGGGCAACACAAAGCGCGGGACGAGCACTGAGGTGGAGCATGAAAGAGAGCTGGAAAACACATGCATTCTTATGGAGAGAAAAAAGTTCCCTACAAGTGAGCATTGGAAGGATAAAAGTCGGCCAATCAAAGGGATGATAAATAGGCTGTTCTCCTGGGGAGGGACTAACACCAGACGAACAAGCTGGGACAAGAATAGCTCTTAAATAAGAAGCAAGCAAACGAGTGCCAAAGCCACCCAGTGGTAAACAAAGGGCGGGCTGTAAGCCCCCTTTAAGTTCTTGGTAAGACCACAATGCATCTTTTGCAACCAGTCAGCTTTGCACTGTCTGGGTGGCGAGACTTAATTTTATGGGTAATAATTAGTTTAATAACAGAGCAGTGCATCATGTAAGATCAAATAACTCTGCATCAACCAGTCTGCTGGCATGATGAACCGGCTTCATGGCCATTACCTGCACCAGTGCCCTGTCTGGGTTTAACCCTTCACCATTAGCTAGGGTGCTCTATGGTTATGTGAGGCAGGCATTGACTAGCGACACTGCCTTCCTGGCATAGAGAAGGCGCTGCGGTACAACCTCCTGGCTGTGCACACACCCCTTCCCCGGACCACCTCTTTCATCGCAGTGTGAGTTTGAAACTGCAGGTCATTAATGTGTGACTCCTTATGTGGTACCTACTGCTGTGTATCCCTCTATGGCCGGGTCTCTTGTGTTATATCATAGGAGGTGAATATTTTATACTTTATATAAACTGGCATCATGATGTAAATGTGAATAATGTGTTTTTAAATTGCTCTTCGCACCGCAGATGACATCACAAACTTGTAATTAAAGTTTTACTGTTACTCAATTAATTGGTCCTCAGTTTACCAACATCAGGAGGATGGACGGCAGAATTGGCCTTGTAGCAATCAATCAGCTTGTGACCTACTACTCACGGAACATGCAAACAGTTGACTCTGTGGAAAGACTTCTGAAAGAACAATGGAAGTGCGGTGGGTACTTAAAGGCCCACATGTGGTGTCCACCGGTGGACGACGAAAGCCGGGTCAGTGATAGAGTTTCAGGATGTTCTTATGTTCATAATGAATATAGATGGGAATTATTTCCATTACCAGTGGTTTTCCTGAAAATCTAACATGGATCCCGGGTCTCATTGTAAGTTGCAGGCAGCCTTCCAGGATGGTCGAGGCCTCACCTATGTCCTCCCAGTGGAGGTCCACCTGCCCATTGTTGAGACTTATGCCATGTTGGAGGCGGTCTTGATCCCGAAAGTACATCCATGGGTTAGGTAGATGCACCTACGGCAAACCTCAATGGGAAGCAGTCTGCCATGATATTCTGGACCAATCCCCACTCTTTTTACTTTTAGAAAGCAGCACCAGAACTGTGGTTTAGTTCTTTAAAAAAAAAAAAAAAACACGCCTCTGGTGTGGAGGAAGTTTTCTCCTTGTGCATGGAGGACTTTGTTGATCTTCATGGTATTGGGCCAGGGTGCTTGAAATTGTGCTCCAGGGTCAGAAGAGTCTATATTGTGAGGACCACTTAAACATGGCGTACATCCTGATGCAGTAAAGGGAAGGCCCTTTGGTGGGCGGGCTTCCGGCGCTGATTGACGGCCAGTGGAGGCTCTATCTATTGTCATTCAACGTTTACCACACCTTTAAATGAGACAGGCAACCACAGGTTTTGCGGGGCAAGACCCACTAATTTTCATCATTACTCCCTCTTGGCAAACCCTCATTAAAGCCCTTGCAATAAAACTGAAATGTAGGGAGAGAGAGTACAGGCAATTCATGCGCCAGGGATTGCGAATCCACTGTCAATGCTGGGCTCCCTTCTGTTGCTTTCTATGTAAATCTCAGGAGCCAGTTGATAGTTACCACTTTAGAGCCTGTGCTTGATGCAGTAACTTCCTGCTTTTGAAGTTGAGCCTACCAGATTGTGCAGCTGTCTGGTTTTGAAGGACATGTTGTGGGCTTCCCATGCACCTAGAGGGCCTGCTGCCCACCCATAGCTTAGCTTTACTGTCACTCTCATTTACCTGCTTCTTATTTGATAGCCTACCATGTCCATCTTGTGTCTGTCCCTCCCCTGGAGCATAATCAATTTACTTGTGTCCTTACACTGTTCACTTTTAGGGAACTACTTTTTTTCCTTTTGTCTTAAACACTCTATGAGAACGCATGTATTTTCTAGCTGTCTTGCTAGTGTGCTCCGGTGTTGCTGTCTCTTGCTTCTCCCTTGCCTGTTCCATGATGCACTCAACCTCATTTGCTTCTCGCCCATAGCTTTCTCCGTCCCAGCTCGACATTGCTCTGTTACTCATCTGTTTGCTTTTATCCATTAGCACATGGTGGTTAAGGTGTTGTCCTGGAAGTGAAAGGGCTGCTTATGAAACATGGCTGCCCCACTTGATCACATTGTGTGACCGTTGGTCCTCTGCTTTAGGTTGCCTGCAATGAGCACAGCAGCAATGCACTGATTAAAGCAATACAAGTTTGGGTGCGTGTGCTTACCTTGCACAGATGCTTCCTGCGCTGTAACTGTTTTGTGTCTGCAAGGGAAGCTTGCACTGCTACTGCCCATGCCTCATCTGGTGTGTATATGTGAGGGAAGGTCGCACTGTAGCTTCACATGCTGCACCTTGTTTATGTGTGCTGGTAAGCTTGCACTGCTGCTGCACATGTACTTGGTCTGCCTGTGAGTGAAGCGTGTGCTGCTGCCTGGTCTGTGTGTGTGGTAGAAGCTTGCACTATTATGGCACATCTTGTACCAGGGCTGTATTATGAAAAGTGTCCCGGGGGTGCAATGGGCATGTACGCCCGCTTTGCGCGGCCCCGGGCACTTTGATATTACAGAAAGGGCCGCAGACGCTTGTGCGGCCCTTTCTGTAATACAGATAGCGCTGGCACAAATGTAGACCCAGCTCTATCACCAGAGGATGTTCCCTAATTTGCATGCGGGTGGCCCCATGAAAATGAGGGAATCCCTTTGCCTCTGCTCCAACACCGTATTATAGACGCAGGCGCAAAGGCAAAAAAACTGTCAGGAGGTGCACTGACAGTGCGTCACCTAGAATGTGGCGCACTGTCAGTGAGACCCCTGATGGAAGCCTTCTGGAGGGGTGAGTCACTCACTGTACCCACCTGCAAGGGGATCTCTCTGATCTCTTAAATTTGCAGGCCGGTTGCCGCCTGCACAGTGAAACACAGAGCGGCTGCTTCAAAGCCGCTCTGTCGTTTACTTAAATTCAATGCGCTGCCCAGGGCTGCACAATTTCACGGCTGCCCGAGGGCAGCGCGTTCAGTGTAGTAGGGCGCACTTTCCCTGTTTGCGCATGGTGCACCTGTTTTAAGTGCAACGTGGCGCAAACGGGTAAAGTGCTCCCTATGTGTAATAAGGCCCCAGGTCTTTGTGAGGGAAGCAGGCACTGCTGCTGCAAATGCTGTACCAGATCTGTGTGTGAGAGGGAAGCTTGCATTGTTACAGCACATGTCCAGCACATGTCCAGGTATGTGTGCATGAGGGAAACATGCACTGCTGCTGCACGTGCAGTACCCTGGTGTGTGCATGTGAAGAAAGCTTGCACTGCTGCTGCTCATTTCCTTGGCCTGTCTGTGACAAAGCTTGCACTGCTGCTGCACGTGCAGTACCTGGTGTGTGCATGTAAAGAAAGCTTGCACTGCTGCTGCTCATTTACTTGGCCTGTCTGTGACGAAGCTAGCAGTACCTGGTGTGCACGTGTGAACAAAGCTTGCGCTGTTACACACTTTATTGGTCTGCCTGTGAGGAAGCTTGCACTGTTGCTAGGTTGGCCCATGAGAGAAGCTTGCACTGCTGCTGCTGGTATAGGTTAAGGAAGCTTGCACTGCAGCTGCACATGCAGTACCTGGTCTGTGCGTGTAAGGGAACCTTGCACTGCTGCACATGTACTTGGCCGTCCTGTGAGGAAACTTTCACTGATGCTAGATATGCCCACAAGGGAGGTTACACTGCTGCTGCACATGGTCTGTGTGTGAGGGAATCTTGCACTGCTGCTGCACATGCAGTACCTGTTTTGTGTGTGTGTGGGTATCTTGTATTGATGATGCTCATTTACTTGATCTGTCTGTGAGGGACGCTTGCACATGTACCAGGTCTGTGTGCATGAGGTAAACTTGGACTGTTGCTGCACATGCAATACCTGATGTCTGTGTGTGTGTGTGTGTGTGTGTGTAGAAAGCTTGCGCTTTTGCACGTTTTATTGGCCTGCCCGTGAGGAAGCTTGCACTGGTGTTTTGGTCTTCCAATGAGAGAAAGGGAAGCGTGCATTACTGCTGCATATGGTGTACCGGGTCTGTGTGCGTAAGGGAAGCTTGCACTGCGGCTGCACATGTTGTATCAGGTCTCGGTGTGTGAAGGTATCTTACGCTGCTGCACATGTTGTACCAGGTCTCGGTGTGTGAAGGTATCTTACACTGCTGCACATGTTGTACCAGGTCTCTGTATGCTAAGGAAGCTTGCACTGCTGCTGCACATGCTCTACCTGGTGTTTGCATGTGAGGGAAGCCTGGCCTCCTGCCCCAGTGCTGTATCCCTCCTGGTGTTAGGGCCGCTCGCGTGCCGTGCTTGTGCAGAATGTGTAAGCGAAGCATTGTGGATATTTCACTACTCGGAAAGCCTCGACGATGGGCGCTACATGTCAGCAGCACATTACCTGGGGGTAGGCTGGGGTCCGAGTCGGGAGCAGCGAAATTCAGCAATTAAAACGGAGTTCATACGATACGAGGATAATCGCAGATAATGTTGCCATTTAGGAGCTGTTAAGTGGTATTAATTTGCTGCAGTTCAGCAGATTTTCCGCCTGCGAGCGCACCCAGCGCTAGAGGGGTTCACAGAAAAGGAAAGCTCTTCCCGCCTGGCTTTAGACGCGGGCGTGCACGCGGACTCGGCAATCACCTGGTGTGTGTGCGCACCACTGCGGGGGCGTGGTTCACGTGCACGATGACTCGATAATCACCTGGTGTGTGTGTGCACCACTGCGGGGGCGTGGTTCACGTGTACGATGACTCGATAATCACCTGGTGTGTGTGCACCACTGCGGGGGCGTGGTTCACGTGCACGATGACTCGATAATCACCTGGTGTGTGTGTGCACCACTGCAGGGGCGTGGTTCACGTGTACGATGACTCGATAATCACCTGGTGTGTGTGTGCGTGCACCACTGTGGGGGCGTGGTTCACGTGTACGATGACTCGATAATCACCTGGTGTGTGTGCACCACTGCGGGGGCGTGGTTCACGTGCACGAGGACTCGGTAATCACCTGGGGTGTGTGTGCAGCACTGCGGGGGCGTGGTTCACGTGCACGAGGATTCGGAAATCACCTGGTATGTTTGCACCACTGCGGGGGCGTGGTTCACGCGCACGTTTGTTGTATCCATTCAATGAAGCATCCAGCGCGCGACCTGTGCAGGCCACCGTACCGAAGAGGCTTTAAGGGACAGACCTGAGGCCAGTGCATGGCAAGTGTGACAAGGCATATAAGGAGGGGTGGGGGAATTCATATCAGAAGTAGCAGAACGAGTTATACCAGTGTGCTTAAGCATCCAATGTGATTTGTTTTGAAGCTCATGAATGTAACTCAGTGGGTTAGGGTGCCAAACTCAGTGGTCCAGCTAAGCCTTTAGTTCACACGAGAACGATTGAAGATGGCTCAGTGAGAAAGCACCCGATCTGATGTGATCTGCAGATCACCGTTTGAATCCCATCTTGGCGGACTCAGCCTCCCATCCTTCTGAGGTCGATGCATGAAATGCCATTAAATTGGGTGACAGTCACATCTGTAGTGTTAAGAAAGTGTAGTAGTGTGGAATGCAGCTGTGTAAAGGAAGTTATTTACGTTAAAATAATATTGTAACACCTGTCATAGTATCACTCCAAAACTGTGAACTTGTGGAATCAGGTGATACAGAAACATATTATGTGGTATTATTAATATGCTAAGACTAGGGTTCAGCCTAGTTAAACAGGCTGTGAATTATGAGGCACTTTCACGTGGGTGGGGTCTCACCCGGCTGTGGTCCCACCCTCGAAGTGGACGTGTCCTGGTGATTTTCCCTTCTTACAGCAGTGGCCAAGGTCCTGGAAAAACAGATCAACAATCAACCATCTGGTTTTGTGGAACTGCATGAACAACTTCATCCTGCTAAATCGGGTTTCAGATCTTCACACAGCACGTAATTAGTGCTGGTTGAAATATCTGAGGCTATGCAAGAAACCTTAGATTCAAGGGGGCAGGGCAGCCTTGATCCTTTCGGAACTATCGGCTGCGTTCGATACTGTCCAGCATGCCCTGCTCCTGGCCCGCCTTTGGGAAATCGGCATGGTAGGGTCATCCTGGAACTGGCTTAAATCCTATCTGGAGTATAGAAAACATGAAATCTGGATCCCGCCCTTTGCGGCTGTCCCCCAGAAACTGATTACGGGGGTTCCTCAGGGCTCTGTATTGAGCCCCCGGCTGTTTAACATCTATGTGTCCCCCAGAAACTGATTACGGGGGTTCCTCAGGGCTCTGTATTGAGCCCCCGGCTGCTTAACATCTATGTGTCTCCCTTCATTCAGCTAGCGGATAAACTTGGAGCCAAAGCCATCTCTTACGCTGATGATACTCGGCTCCTTTTCTCCTGGAATAAAAGTGAGACTAGCTGTATCTATGCAAAAACTTGCCTGAGCGCAATCTTTCAGTGGCTAGCGCTAGCCCAATTGAAATGCAATTAGGACAAGACAGAGATCCTCTTTTTTGGTAACTTCCCCCTGCAGTTTTGGCGCTCCTTTTGACCTGAAGAGTCTTCCCTACCTTCACCCCACGGGGATCCCACTAAGAACTTGGGGATCTGGTTCGATGCAAAATTTTGCTTTGGCCTTTAGATAACAAAATTCTCGGGAATATGCTTTGGTAACCTGAAAGCACTAAGAAAATTCTTACTGCTGCTCCCCATAACTGCAAGGAAAACTGTCATCCAAGCCTTGATCACATCCTGCATTGATTATGCCAACGTGTTGTATGTTGGTCTGCCTGGTTACCTCTTAAATAAACTTCAGGTTATTCAGAATACAGCAGCCAGACTACTATTGAACCTCCCTAAGAGGGTAAGTGTTGGGTAGCACCCTCACTGGTTGCCAATGAAAGAGAGGGTGAAGTTTAAATCTCTGGTAAATGTTCACTCCGCCCTCTATGGTCATGGTACCTCTCTCTATGGTCATGGACCGGCCTATCTGAGAGCAAGATTCAGCTTCCGACGCTACGGCTAGGCAGTACGCTCCTCTACCAATCTTATGGCATGCATCCCTGGGATTCGCAAGCAGAGGAACGGTGGCAGCTCCCTCTCACGGATGGGGGCTATAGCCTGGAACCAAGTCCTAGAGGAGTTGCGTGCTCTGAGTGACCCTAAGCTTTTCAGAAAGAGACTCAAGACCCTACTTTTTAAATTGTTCTCTGTCTCTTGTCTAATCACCTACAGGGCACGCGCTGGGACTCTCCTTGGAGTAGCTGTGCGCGATACAAGTGCTGCTAAACATAACATAACTCGCTGACCGCGGAATCGAGAGACATTTCCAAGGCTATGTTATATAACATTAATTGTGCCAGGACACCCCCTGCCCTCCTCCCCATGCTGTCTTCCCTCTGTTGAGAGCACGCAGCTGACCTCCTACTGTGCTACCTGAAAGACACAGATAATAAAATAAATCACTTTACAGGAGTTTCTTGAAAGGCTAGTTTCATTTCTGCTTTGCAGAATGACTTGACCTTTGTCCCAAAAACCGGCACATGTATTGAAAATTAGGAAAAAAGGGTCAGCCCGCTGGGACAATCCTCTGAAAACCGGGTCTGTCTGGGAACTTTGGGACATCACCATACCTTAGGTTGTCAAAGGGTTCTTTATGTTTTTTGATTCTGCGTAACCTTTCAAGGTTTTTGAGCCCAAGAGTGGAGTGGTGCACCACCTTTTATATGTGAAGAAAGTTGTTTAAGTAAGTATCACAGCCAACGCGTTTCGTTCATAGCAATGGATAGTGTCCATCAGAGCTGACGGCTGCTCTTCACTCGTCCGTACAGATCCTGCAGCACAATAGCCCAAAGGAGGCCCTCGCAGCTGCTCTGTTTTATGATTACCACAACTCAGATGCCACGTATACTTTTGCACTGAAGAAGTTCATTGCTATGAACGAAACGCGTTGGCTGACAATTTTCTACATTTGGATTTTCACAATAAAAGACTGTCTAAAGACAAATTCCAAAAGTCTGTGATACTTACTTAAACCACTTTCTTCACAAATAAAAGGTGGTGCACCACTCCACTCTTGGGCTCAGTATCTCTCTGCGTTGCAGTTAGCACCAAACAACGGCAGGTGCTGGAGTAGCTTGTGCACACCAAACCGAATTGACCATTGATCATCATACTAAGGGAGCACAACAGGGAAAGTGCGGTCAGTGTGTCCGCCGTTGCAATCTGCTGGAACCTTTTAAGTTTTTTGGATGGCTATAGATGGACCTAGGTGGACCCAGCTGCCAAATATTGCACATCTACATTTTTTTGTGAATCTAATTTGCCTTGTATCAACTCGCCCTGGTCTGGGCTAAGAAAGTCAACGGGCTTCATCCGGATAGACTGCGTCTGATTGTCAAATTGCATGACTGTACTATGAATGGATGCACAGTATACTGAAGATATGTCAAACCCAGTGAACAGCAGAAAACTATCTTTAGGGTGAGGTCCACTTTGTACAGTGGACCATGTTGGTTTGTTATCTTGCCAATAAGGCAATAAAAACAGTACATTGATATACAATAAGATTAAAAAAAAACACATATTTCTTAAAACCTGCATACCTCACAAATGAATTTCATTGCACCTATATACATATTTAAGAAGATGCCAACATACATACATAGTATATTAAAAACCCTAATCGGGGATTTACCTATTATAAGACACTAACCTCATTATTTGTGCAAAAAAAACAAGATTCACATACTTGTGCAAAATATTCAACAAAACCGCAAACAGGGATTTACCTACAATATGACTATCTGTATTGTTTGTGCAAAATACAATTGTTTAGGTGTAAAAATATAATTATAGCAGGACCTCAGTGGACGAAGAAACAATCTAAGTGGCGGTGCAGGCATATGATAATACATTTATCACACCTGAGATCTTCTCTGCAGACGGAGCACAGATCCATGCCTTACACAGGCTTGACCAGGACGCGTGTGAATCACACTGAAAGACTTTACATTTGGAGGCAGAGTCCTGACGAGGTCCTGTTGCACACTCTCTCCAGTAGTTTTCCAGCACACATGATATCTGAGCTGTCGCGCGTGGCATGGTGGGTACGAGTCACACCAGGCGTATCCGCGTATTCTTTACCTCCGAATCTCCCTGCAGTGCACCCCTCTGCACGGGTGTCCGTGTAATGATCCTCAGACGCTTGAGATGTCTCCTCAACCCATTCCCTGGACTCTTTACGGGCCTGTCACTCCCAGCGACGAGAGGAGCTGGCGCAAAGCCGCCGCCAGCGGCCGACTAGCTGGCGGCAAACATCTGCTCCTCCTGTCAATCCTTCGGAGTTTCCCCCGCTCAGCAGAGCATTTCAAGAGTAATAATCGCTCCTCCTGGTTCCTTCCCGAGGGAGCTCCTGACTAAAGTGTGCAGCCATGTGAAGAGGAAGGGGAGAAGGAAGGCCTCCTGGGGCCCGTGGAAGCAGCTGCAGCGGGCCCTGGCCTCCCCGTGCCCTCACTTGGCCTAGCTGGTGGTCATTAGCCAGGGTCAGTTCTGACATGGCCCCGCCGTCGCTGCTGCCTACCCCAGCCCGCTCCTGGCCGCCATGTTTGTTTGGGAACCTTATCTGACCTATTGCTGTTATCGGTTAGCGCATTGTTATTTAATCATGTTCTCGCGCGATAAGGGGAAACCGCAGTGTTTGAGCGTTTTGTTTGCCGTGATATTAATCCAACATGACGAGCTCAAGAGAGGGAGCGTTTGCAGAGCCCCGAGGGAGCAGCTGTTGGATTGCAGTTTAAGTGAAAAGGCAGGCTGTGCACCAGGGAACCCAATTCTGACAGGCATGTTCGAAGTCACAGGCTTCAGAGCATGGCAATTTATTCCTTGTAAGTGCATACAACACGCCCCCCCCCCCTCCCTACCCACCCTGCATAGATGTGTACGCACACGTGCCTCTTTCCTGTGTTGTATTCTCTGCTAATGAGATAATTGGAAGCCTGCTAGTCCAGAAGGGGGAGCCCTACCAGGTTAGGGCACTCTTCTCCTTGCGCATTTGAGATGTCCACATGTGCCCTGGCCAACCCAACCACACGCACTACACTCAGATGGTGGCAGCGATAGCTTATTTGCAGTTTCTTTTCCTCCCAACAAGGTTTTGTTTTTTATCTGTCGCAGCATTGTTTTGATCCGAACAAAATACATGGGCAACTCTTGTGTTTGTTGTCTGGGCAGCCTGCAGGCACTGTTATGTCTCAGTCGAGGCGAATGCTCTTGCGATTTGTGAACCACATCAACAAAAATGTGTGCCAGGACCTCGGGGAAGTGGAAGTTTGATGGCTGTGAAGTGTGAACTAGCTGCAAAACTCGATGAGCTATCCCCCACTGGGCTTCTCCCATCTGCATACTACAGGCTTTGCTCTGCCTTCTCCCATCTTCTTACTACGGACTTCCCTCTGCCATCTCTTTCAACTGCTTACTGCAGGCTTCACGCCATCTCTCCCGCCCACTTACTACAGGCTTTGCTCTGCCATCTCCTGCCCACTTACTAGAGACTTCACTCCATCTTTCCTTGCTCTGCCATCTCCTGCCCACTTGCTAGAGACTTCACTCCATCTTTCCAGTCCACTTACTACAGACTTCAATCTGCTTATCTTATCCACTTATTACAGACTTCACTCTGCTTATCCCATCCGCTTATTACAGACTTCACTCTGCTTATCCCATCCGCTTACCACAGGCTTTACTCTGCCCGCTCCCACCCGTTTACTACAGACTTCACTCTACTTATGGGATCACTTACAGCTCCTGCCTGCTTACTACAGACTTCACTCTAGCTTCTCCAGTCCACTTATCACAGACTGCACTCTGCTTTCTCCTGTTCTCTTATTACAGAGCTCACTCTGCCTTCTCCCATTCGCTTACTGTAAGAGAAGATTACAACATAAGCTTCACTGTACCTTCTCTCGTCTGCTTACTACAGGCTTCACTCTCCCTCCACCCTTCCGCTCACTGCAAGATTCACTCTGCCTCCACCCTTTAGCTCACTGCAAGCTTCACTCTGCCTCCACCCTTTAGCTCACTGCAAGCTTCACTCTGCCTCCACCCTTCCGCTCTCTACAAGCTTCACTCTGCATCCACCCTTCCGCTCACTACAAGCTTCACTTTGCCTCCACCCTTCCGCTCATTACAAGCTTCACTATGCCTCCACCCTTCCTTTCACTGCAAGCTTCACTCTGCCTCCACCCTTCCGCTCTCTACAAGCTTCACTCTTCATCCACCCTTCCGCTCACTACAAGCTTCACTTTGCCTCCACCCTTCCGCTCATTACAAGCTTCACTATGCCTCCACCCTTCCTTTCACTGCAAGATTCACTCTGCCAGTGAACACAACAGTCTCTTCGGTCGAGGCAATGGAGTCAAGTGTTTCATCCGGGTGGCTGGGCAGGCAGTGTGCAAACATGCAAACAGGAGCACGTGCGTTCCCAGGGAGGCCAAAGGTCAAGAGAAAGCAGTGAGTTCACCTCCAGAGAAGGGCTGATACATATTCTGAAGTCTGACCTGACATAGGGACAGTCTGGAAGTAGAGAAAGTCAATGGAATCTATTGTGCGAGCCCTAGTGGAAGTGATATCGGTGGAAAACCAGGGACAGCTGTGAATTAACCTAGATTACGAACTAAACTACTCAAAGTGCAAACCCTTGTATGCGGTCCCTGCACACTTATTACATCTAAAATCAAGCCTAGTGTTTACAGTTTCATGCAGATCTGTAATCTTAATTCGCCCTTTTTCTCAAAGTGGGTTTATATATTTTGTCAAATATTTAATTGTGTTGTGAAATGGATTTCCAAGTTGGTGTAATGTCTAGAATACAGTACAGATATAACTCTCAACGTATTCCTGCCCCGAGGACGTTGATTTGATTTTTAGATATGTATTGTGGGTAATGCAATCGATCTGCAGCAGCAAATATTGCAATAAAAATGTTGCACATTAGAAATTGTATTCCTCTTAAATTTTATAGTGCCTGAAAGAAATAATGTCCATTGAAAACACTGTGCCAGAATGAAAGGCACGCTTATCAAATGTACAGCACCTTTTATACTTGAATCCTTCCAAGCACACTCTGCCATTTACATGTTGTCCAGCAACATTACATTGAGTATGAAAGGGGTACATGTGACAGTCTCTGCCCACGAATTGTGTAGGAAGACAGTTCATATATTAATTCTCTCTGAAATATTTGTACAAGCAAATTTATTTATGAGATCCTCCAGCATAGAGCCACTAAATAGTATTTGAACACGATTGGGTATGTAATGTTTAAAAATATATGACTGTGTTGACAAGTGGCTATGTCATGATGTGTGCGTATATGTGTGTATGTATATATATATATATATCATTTGAATTATCCGAACTAACCAAGTATATAAAATGAACACATTACCGGGCCAGTAGTAAAAGTATTCCTCAAAATGACTATACAGTGAAGGGTAATGGCCATCAGAAATACTGTGGCATAACAAATAATGCCTCAAGGCAGGGAAAACTGTGTCGGGAGAAAAAATGTAATTAGAATACAGTGGGTATACAATATGACAAGAGAACCTTTGTGGCAGTAGTTAAATGTCATAATATACTAAAACAACTATGAGTCTCAAAAGATAGAAGACCTAGACACAAGGATAAAGGTAATGCTGAAATTTAATGAAGCTGTGGATTCATATATGCATATATGTGTGTATGCATCGGTATTAAAATTCCCATCATCAACCTCAAGAGGTTAGCTTCATCATCTGGGAATGGAGGACGGACACCCCCTCATCAGACTCAGAGGGTTCTAGTACATCGGCTCCGTCGCAAAGACAAAACTATCAACGTTCTCGCGCCAGTAGGAGACGCGGTACACAAAATTACTATGGTCAACCGAGCCCTTGGTGGCCCCCAGCACCTTGGGGTTATCAATCTTCACCTTTCAATCCACCTATGCCCCCCTTTCCTTGCCAGCCGCCCCCTGCACCTACCTTTTTTGGGCAGCCTCCTTTTTTAGGGCAAGGCCGTGGACGCAACAGAGGCAGGAGAAGAGGAGGACAAGTACAACAAGTACACTGGCAAACAGACCAACCACCACAGAACCCATAGAACATAACGAACAAACAACCGCGAAGATTATAGATGACAACAATCATCTAGTGGTAAATCTGAGCCAACGCAACCTGACTTCAATTGAACATGAGGTTCTAAACAAAGGTTTGGGCTTCGTCCCCACATGTGTGGGTGATCCTTTCCAACTGAGGTGCGAACTTGGAAATTTTTTTCGCAAAGTTCGGCTTCATTTCTTTTTTAAGAGCAAAGACAAGGGAACTAACATGATGAGTCTAGATGATCTACCTCCAGAATCTAACACAGGTCTTAAACCAGCTTCCAACTTCAACCCACCAGTGCATTTGGTGCCAGACCATGTAAAGGTGTTTGAACAAGCTGTTACTAATGATGTCACCACGCTTTGTTCCACCAGTGAGAAAGGACATTCTAACTTTTCTCTTTCACAAAGAAAAGCCTTAACGTCTCTTTCCAATGACAATACCATCACCATCAAGCCCGCTGACAAGGGGGGCGCTATTGTCATAATGGACTCAACAGCATATCGAAATGAATGTCTAAGACAGCTGAATGATGGTAAATCTTACCAGGTTCAGTCAGAAGACCCGACAGCCAGATTGTCTAAAGAAATATATGATCTGGTCTATGAAGCCAAAGAGTCAGGCTGGATTACACCACAAGAGTCTGATTTCTTGATCACGAAGTTTCCGGTGATGCCCTATTTCTACGTCCTCCCTAAAATACACAAAGCCACTAGACCACCACCAGGACGCCCCATCATATCGGGGATAGGATCACTCCTTGAACCTTTGTCCACCTTTGTGGATTTCTTCCTACGCCCGTTGGTCAAAGAGATGCCAACATTTTTACAAGACACCAAAGACGTCCTGAGACTGTTACCTGAGACTACTTTTGACACCGAAACAGACCTTCTGGTGAGTTTCGACGTTGAATCCCTTTATACCTGTATTCCCCAGGACGAAACTTTGGAATCCATCAGGGGCTTACTTGATACTAAAGATCTAGGCACGAGCACGCCTATTAATTTCATCATGGAGTGCGCCAGATTAGCAATGAAAGAGAACTTTTTTAAGTTTGAGGACACCATCTACCTTCAGACCTCAGGAACATCAATGGGCAGTATTTTTGCGCCGAGCCTGGCGAACCTTTACGTCCATCTTTTTGAACAGGACACAGTACTGAATAACATCAATCCTTTCCACGACAGGATTGTCGTTTGGAAGAGATATATTGATGATATCTTGGTCATATGGCGCGGCAATGTGACCACTTTGCTTGATTTTCATACATGGCTCAATGCACAAAACAGGTTCTTGAAATTTACAGTGACACATGATAAGATGAGGTTGCCTTTTTTAGATATTGTCATCTATCCTACAGAAGGCACTCTGGGGAGTGAATTGTACAGAAAACCCCAAGCAAAGAACTCACTATTAAATTTTCAAAGTCATCATCCTAAGTCTCTCAAAGAGAACCTGCCTGTTGGACAATTTCTGCGGATACGCAGAAATTGTTCCACCAAGGAAACTTTTGACAAACATGCAGCGGACTTGTCCCAACAACTGAAAGTTAAAGATTATCCTCCTTTCTTGATAAGACAAGCTAAAAAAAGAGCGGCGAATAACAACAGAGACGCCCTCATTGCTCCCTCAATACCAAAACCACCACTGACGAGATTAACCTTTGTCAACACTTTCAGCACACTGTCCAACCAGGTGCAGAAAGTAGTACGAAAACACTGGCGCATTTTGAATCTCAACAATGAAGAAATTCCTCCCCCACTGTTCTCATTTAAGAGAGGGACGAGTTTAAAAGACAGTCTTGTACATACACGACCCAAAACTATGAGGAACCCTGCTACATCAACACTCTGGGACCTGCCACCTGTACAAGGTCACTATCCCTGTGGTAGCTGTTCAGTGTGCCCACAGACAACACACACTAAATCAGTAGACATTGGTACCTCAAGACCATGGGTGCTTCATAAACATACAAACTGTAACTCGGAGAAAGTTATCTACCTTATTACCTGCCCTTGCTCACTTAAATATGTAGGGATGACCACCCGCAAAATTAAAATAAGAATAAGTGAGCACAAGAGCACAATCAGGCGCAGGAAGCAGTCAACTAAAATGACCACACATTTCCTGACATCAAACCACAAACCAGAAGACATGCAATGGCTCGTCCTGGAACAACCTTTCATTCCACCACATATCACAGATGTCACGAACTACCTCTTTCAAAAAGAACAGAGATGGGTGTTTAGACTACATAGTGATCAGGAGGGGCTCAATGATGATATTCCTTGGGCATCAATCTAGGCTGATACACATTTGGTTCCTATCGAACAGTGTGGCTCAGGTCGATATGACCCGATTAGCATGCGCCTCTATACCATCAAGTCATTCGGGCCTGTGTTTGGTTACACCCACCCAAGCGGCTGCCTTCTTTATGTATATATATATACATTTTTTCTGATACTCCTGCAATTTTCATGGATAATACATAATATCGTCTTCATAGCCCCTTTATCCAATCGGGTAATATGTATGAGATTTGGTTCTTTAGCCAACCACCAATTACGCCTTCTTATTAAAACTACATTTCCCAGACTCTCTCGACGTGACGTGACGACGCAACTCCCCAGCGTCTCACTCACTGGGTTGCCTTGACAACTAACACCGGCTTTCTTTACTTTAGCTGTGTGTTTCCACCCCGCTGGTTGCCTCCCCTACGAGCTCAGCTCCATTCTGAGGTACCGACGGAGAGGTGAGTAGGAATCCCCTCTATTTTGTTTATTTTTTAAGAAAGAAGTTTATCGCTGCCTCCGCTCGTGTACTCAGGAGACTAGAGCGGAGCCACAGCTATGTTTGATTATATCGTTAAAAGACAGAGTTACCTTCGGTAGTGGAGCTTTTCGCCTCAACTGTTACTATGGCGACCACTTAGCATAATCCGTGGGAACTTTTTTAACATCATGTAGCACTCGAATGTCATCATGTGAGTCTAGTCGTTTCTGGCAATTCGCGGAGTGAGCGACAGCGGTTTTTAGAAAAGAGCCCATATTTTGAGCAATAATTTTTGTGAACCCTCTGATTTTCTTACAGAGCGGGGCCTCCCCTAACCTGAGCAGTAGCCAGGCGAGGTGAGGCGCACACCCACAACATTTTGGGTAAGTGCCATAACCTTTACTCACTTCACCAAATTTACACAGACTTATTATAGTCTTGATATATTTAAGAGTATTTGCATACTTGATATAATTACTGAATGCTATAAGGTTGACCTTGAAAATATCACTTTCTAAAAGGTTTTTGCTATGCTGTGTTTTCTTTCTCTTTTTGTGTTTGTATCTCTGTAGGTCAACGGAGTAAAATTACCTCCCACAGAGTTTCTTGGCCCTTCGTTTGGGTCCAGGTTGTATCATTCACTTCACTGCTCATTCGAGCACTGTTCAATTTCTGCAGTAGCTAAATTGGTCCTGAAGAATGCTTGGGTGAACTCCACCCGATAGCAGAAACATGTAGACCTTTTTTGTCATCACAGTTATTATATTTTTTGAAACTGTTACCGCACTGTTTTTAGTCATTGCTAACAAGGTAGCGATTTAATAAAATGTGTTTAGTGCCTTGCTAGACAATTTTTATCGAGCACCCTCACACTATCACGTTTCACGAGCACTGCAACTATTATATCTCTCCATCATCGAATAACAACTAGTATATCAGCCACTGGTTTGGGACACATAAGAGACCAAAATCTACCAACTGCTAAGTAGAAGATGGTACTCTTTCCGTCCTCCATTCCCAGATGATGAAGCTAACCTCTTGAGGTTGATGATGGGAATTTTAATACCGATGCATACACACATATATGCATATATGAATCCACAGCTTCATTAAATTTCAGCATTACCTTTATCCTTGTGTCTAGGTCTTCTATCTTTTGAGACTCATAGTTGTTTTAGTATATTATGATGTTGATTTGGGGATACCACAACTATTAGAGTCTATAAACTTTTTCCCTTTGACCCCCACTCTATTTTGAGATACTATAAGACAGTAGTTAAATGTCACCATAATATGCAAACAGAATTATTGTTCACTTAAAATTCGTCCTTTAGAATTTTGTTACGCTGACTATGGCTCCTGAATTAATGCCGGGGACCGGTCTATTCACCGACCTGACTTTACTGCAATCTTAAAGTAATTATCACCTGCTATTTATATAGCACCTACGTCGAAGCGCTATATGTTGCAAAGATTTGCATTATCAGTTAGTACCATGTAGTATTTGTTGTTCATTTTAAGGTTCTCTGAAGGATGGACCTGTAAATATCTCAGGCAACCTTTACAGGATTGAAAACCTGTGAACACATCCTAGCAGCGAGTGTTTAACTCGCTGTGCTGTCTTACAGACTTCTGTATAAATACCCATCTTGCTATAGAACCACATTTTTGACTATTCAAGTATATTACCACAACATTTATTTGACATGGGACTACAGTGCCATAAATTGACAATCAGATTATGCTGACACAGGATGAGAAAATCACAATCTCAGTATTAAATGAGGCCTGGATGACCCAAGCCGTTGGCCCGAATCTTGCTCCAGCCATCTAAATAAAGTTAGAGGAGCCCCTTGTAACACAGGAGCCACCTAAGTTGTTGGTAACATTGCTGTTCAAAAGATGATTCAAATTCCTGTCTATTCATTCTTCTGCTTGTGAACAACTAGAGAGTGAGGAATTTGAACGGGGCTGAGTCCTTTTCCCCGAAATTATAAAAAAACCCAACATGGACAAGTCCCTAGAGGGTTTTAGTCCTCGTTAGTGACAAGTACCCTTATAGGGGGGGGAGGAGCGCAGACAACCAGCGGTTGTTTTAGAAGAGCCCTCACCCACCCACCTAGTAGGTGGCATGCTTCATCATCGGGGTCCCAGCTGGATTGGCGAGTGCAATCCAGCTGTGCTTCAACGCCTGAATTACAGTAGAGCGGGGTTTTTTTTGTGATAATGTGAAGTGCTATGTGAGATGTGAATAAATGATAATAATGTCGCTAAGAAATGCCCTTGTAATACGTTTTAATAAAAGGGTCTTAGGACATGAGTAAAAACAAAGTCGGGATATTGTTGAGGTGAAAAGAGGTGCCTCAATATCCCTACAAAGTGTAGGTCAACTAGTTTCAGCCTTCTGCGTTATTCGTGAGGCTTTCGTCAGGACCAAGAGTGGGAGTGTGGCCAAAAACTAGACAGCCACTCCAGGTGTATTTATCAGCGCACACCCTAAAGTGCGCTGTGAGTGTAGTGAGATCGTTTTACTTGCAGATCCTTCGCGGTGAGTATCTGAAAAGGAAAAATTTGATGGACACACATAATTGTAGACATGTTGCTCAATGTATGCGCGTTTAGTACTTCTATACTCCTCCGTGCTTAGCGTTGCCCTGTAAATTGAAAGGCTGTGAACTAGAAACATCATGCATGTGGATGGATGTGGGCATGCATGATGACTATCTAGTGGTTGACCATCCGTGGCTACAATGTGCCGCAAGAGCACACACTAAAGGTTTTATCAGTGAACCTAGCATGGTCGCAATGATGCTGTTAAATACTAAATGACTCGATACGGGTATGTCGTGCCTATAGGTGATAGTATCTGGGAATAGTGGCGAAAGGTGTCGCATTAGGGTACACATGGTTGCCGGAATTTAAAAACATTTGCTTATCTGGTGACATTAATACGTGTGGTCTGATTAAAAACATGGAAATGCACAGTGACATGGCAAAAATTACATGCACAAGACAGACATAACATAAATGCGGCTTACTTTAACTCCGCGTTATGCGGACCAACTGATCCTGTCACAAAGAGGAGCTTCCTGCAATGAGTCCCTGGTGGGGAGTGAATGAATGCGGTAAAGAGCGCATACGGGGTATGAGCGCTAAAGACATACTGGACTGTTCGCCGCTTCTACTTACTTCGTCTCGGATAGCTACCGCTACGACCTACGTTGTGGACAGGATCCCGCTGGTGTGGCGTACCCGGTGTTTAGGATGAGGAAGTAGTTTCCTGAAAGGCCACGTCTTTAGGCCTGCGGCCACGTCTTTGGGCATGCCTGATGGTGTCTAAAAAGGCTAGAACGTTGAGCCACAAGAGGGTGGTCCCCGCGACGGAACACTTCCGCCTGGGAGTGTAATTGAAGGGTCTTGCAAGATAATGGGACGAGTAATACTGGAGAGATTAGAGACTTGGGTCACAGAAAAAGGGAAGTTCTCCGCTGTCCAGTATGGCTTCAGGAAGGGCCTGGACACTGTAGAACAGTGCCTTAACCTGCACCTTGGCATTGGCAAATACATCATGGCTAAGTCAGGGTTCCTATACCTGGGGTTTATGGACATGACATCTGCCTTTGATTGGGTGCAGAGGGGGAAATTGTGGGAGAAAATGCTCCTTATGGGCATTGATCCCTCCATACTCTATTTTATTTTAACTGCAATGCATCAGGGTGTCACAGGTAGAGTACGCTATGGAGCATCTGGAGAGCTTACCCGACCCATAAAGATGGATTGTGGGGTCCGACAGGGATGCGTACTTGCTCCTTTCCTTTTCTGCCTATATATAAATGACTTAGAAAGCCATATCAGAATTGGAAATATAGATGCACCAACAATAGGCCGTAGGACCTTACCAGCCCTGTTATACGCGGACGACTGCATTTTAATGTCAAGAACTGGGGTGGGCTTACAAAGGCTTTTAATCAGTTTTAACGAATTCATGAGCGATCTTGGGTTAAAAACAAATGTTGCCAAGTCACACGTCTTGGTAGCAGGAAAAGCTCCCTCTAAGACAAAAACTTTCTACATAAAGAATGAAAAAATATGTCAGGTGCCAATTTTTTCATATTTGGGCATTCTTTTTAACGAAAAAACTCTTGGTCCCACCTAGTTAATGCCAGGATTGGGGGCTTCAATAAAAATATGGAGGCCATTTTTAGATTCACAAAAAAATTAGGTACTCGCCCCATAAAAGTAATTATTGATATTTACAAAGCAAGAACATGCGCCGTTACTTTATACGGCGCTGGAGTTTGGGGTTGCTCAAACACATCGGGTCTCCAAAGAGCTGAGAACTTAATGTTAAAACGTGTGCTGACATTACCTAAAAGCACCCCTGCCACTATGTGTCATAATGAATTAGGTGTTATACCAATATCCTTTCGCATGCAATTAGCACCATTGATGCTTTGGCGTAGCATCTGTGTAAAAGAGGAACCAGTTCTGAACCGTGACATAATTTTAGATTGTTTAAAACTGGATTATGCAAAAAAAATACCATGGCTCTCTTACTTGTAAGAACAACTGGAGAAGTTGGGATTGCAGGATTGTTTTAACAGTCCCGGAAATATATCTGCAATTCCTAAGGCCAAGCTCAAAAGTGATTTTCTTTTACTCCTGAAGCATGAAAGAGATAGCCAAGAGATGGTAAAAAAAAAAGGGTCGTTGAGCATTCACTACTAATTAGCTCCCCACAAATTAAATCCTATCTCTAATTCTACTTTAATCAAGTAAAGATGTTTTATTTGATTAGGTTCAGAATGGGTATTGCTCATTTACTGGTATCGTACCCACGTGATGCATATTGTGATGCCAAATTAGAATTGTATCCATGTAATTCAATTTCTGCACAAAGCACCTTGCACTTTGTTTTTTTGTAAATTGTATCTTAACCCTAGACGCACTTTTTTAAAACCATTATTAAGATTTTTAAATATTAGAAAGTGTCAACCCGCACAATGTCATCTACTTCTTTTAAATAATGAATTCACCTGTCTTATGGTCTATAAGTATATCTCCGCTGCAGTTCGACTTTGTAATGTTGTCGGAAAATGAACTCTTGGGTATCGCTCACATTTGTTAAAATCTTAATATGCATATTATTGTTAAAACAATGTTTTGTTTGTTATTTTATGGCTGTCATTAAGCCGAATAAAGATTTCTTGACTGACTGACTGACTAATTGAAGGGTCTAAATAGCGCAAGTGGATTTTGTTTAGACACTTACAGCGTGTATACATTAAGAAGCTTAAAAAATAAGGGTAATAGAAAAGGAGCCTCATAAGCGTGACTGGATCTTTTTGAAGCCTCAAACGCTGCTAACCAATGAAAGCGCTCGTAACATACTTATTGCAGATAAGGCAGGAGTTTCTGAAAGGGAGCCTGAACTGATCATAATACTGCACATACAATAATAAAATGCTCATAACATAATGGATGCAAATTAGGTGGGATATCTGAATTGGAATATCGGAGGGGAGCTTATCATTATTCTGCAAGTGCCATACTCCTATGTGTCAGTATTACCAATGGTGGAGCACCTCCGGTTGAGCAGATGGTTGTTTTTGTATTCATTCTTCTGTACATGAAAGGATATATAGTTACCCAACATCCAGCCCCCTCCTCTCTCAGCATTCGGACCTATTTATACCCATCCACTATGAAGACCTCCCTGGTCCTCCGTAGAGACCTCTCCTAATAATATGTGAAAGATTACAGCCCCCCTTCGAGCCAGGGACATTTCTCACTCCACATACACCATAATTTGTGGAAGGAGGTATCGTGAGCTTGCAGGAAGGTCCCACGCTTTAGCCATTGGCGGTGGAATACATCCCACGCTTTAGCCATTGGCGGTGGAATACAGAGAGGCTTGGTTTGTCTTTACGCATTGCTCATGCCAAGCTTCTTTAATGAGCAGCGACTGGACGGTTTCTTTCCTCCTAGAGTCCATGGGTTCATGGTCCTTTGTGTGGATCTGAGTGTTGTCCAGCTTCCATCAAGTTTCAGTATCTAACTTGCACCCATTGCCAGCTTGATGGTAATCCAGAGACATCCAGTTGACAGAGTTAACAATTGAAATGTGTTTGTAGTATGACCTTAGTCATCCATCCTCTTTGATGTCACCACATGTGGTAGTGTGGATTGGTCAGAAATCCCAGCTATTAATCCACAAATTTCCACGGTACCTGCTGGAAAACGGGTGGACAGAACACATAAACACTGTTGCGTCCTATCCCATAGAAATTCTACTATAGACTGGGGTTGAGCGGAGACTTTTTTGACCGGATGCCTCCAATCAGATGCCTACAGAATACTGAAAAGATCTACGGCTGTGGGACGACCAAGGGTTTCGACTTTCTCATGTAACCTGACTTGTTTTGGAAGAAACTAATCAATCCGGGCATGTAGAGTTTGATGGGGTATGGATTGAGGCTGCAGGGCTTTCCTTGTGCTCTGGTTTGATATAATAACATCCGATCGTGTCATAGACAATATTCTCATTGTGTAGAGATTAATTGTGCTTACAGTGGTAGAATTAATCGGCGATGTTGGCTAGCAGAGGTGCATGCAATGCAGAACACCCTGCAGTAGCTTAGACAGCTTGGCTCCAATCAAGCTATCTCAACCTACCTAAATATTCTGACTGCAGAATGGGAGGGATATTGCGATCCACTTGCACAGCGTACATTGCCTTGAACCTAGGTGGCGGTTCCCAACAGGATGGCTACAACCATTGCTGCGAGTGCTCGTCAGATGGGAGCACCGGTTAGATGCCAGTAATTTTGGGGGTTTTGTCTGATCTCATCTGATATAGAAGTAGACTCGCGTGTTGTTTAAGCCCTCCGGTTTTGTTTTTTCTGCTTGTGAACATATTAAAAAAAATGCAGTAGCAGTTAATCACTTTCTAAGTCACTCAACCAGGTTCCAGCTAATTTGGTTTCTGTCCATGGATCATTGGTTACTACACTGCTTATATTTCCTTCTGAGTTTCTTCATAGTTCTAGGTGGGAAGCTTGATGCAGGTTTTGATATTTACTTGCCCATCCCAGCCTCTTTTTTAAATTTGAAAAAATAAATAAATTCTTTTGATTGAATTCAAGTATGACATAGACAATGATCATCAAAACCACAAACATTAGTACTGTTACAGCGAGTGCGTGTTCGAGAGGGAATAGGTATGGAAGAGGAACTTCAGCTACGTTATTTACATTTCCAACATGCCCAGGCGTTGTGCAACTGTTTAGTCTCTAGTCAACGGGGGTTCGCATATCTCACCCCTATCTACATTCCACCTATCCCAGACCTGTGACTATTTATTGGGGCAGCCTCTGGCAACATATACCGCTTTCTCTGTGACCATGCACCAGTCCATGTCTTTGCTCCATTCCACTGTACTTGGCGGTTCTTGGGCCTTCCATAATCTTACAATGTTGCGTTTCGCCACCATCATTCCCAAAGTTACCCACAGGTGCTCCGTGGAGGTCAGGTCAGTTGGCCCCTAGGCATTCAGGAGAGCCAGCTTTATGTTACCATCAAACCCATGACCCAGTGCATTCTCCATAAGACTTACAACCCCAGCCCAGTGTCTCTGAATAACTGTGCACTCTCAAAGTGTGTGTATGAACGTGCCCACCTGCCCACACCGCCTAGAGCAACTTTCGTCGGGGCTATATCCCATGCGGACCAAAACTGATCTTGAGAGGTATACCCTATGCAGGGTTTTGACCTGCACTAATCGCAGTCTGGAAGATATGGCCACCTCCCGAGGAGAGGCCACAGCAGCTAGCCAATCATCATCATCCAGACCCGCCACGTCGTGGTCCCATTTTTCCTGCAGCCGGTCCACAGGGTCCGGCATGTTATTTATCAGTTTCTTATAGATAAGAGATATAGCTCTCTCCGGTTGTTCTCCATCTAGTACCCTATCTTCCAACGGCGAGTACTCCTGGATCGGTTCCCCTCTAGGGAGGATTGCAAGCGGGCATGCCTTATCTGCAGGTATCTAAAGTGTTCGGAGCAAGCCATGTCATAATCCTGTTGCAGCTGCTCAAACGTGACCACATCTCCCGACCTCCACAAATCACCCACCCTGGAGATTCCTATAAGATCCCATTGATCGCCATCCCAGCCTCTTAATGGCAGACTGCCAGCACAACATAGTGAACCCCAAATGGCAACCCCAGACTGGTATCTTCCTTGTTAGGCTTCATCAGTGATGTATAGTTTGAGTCCTATGGCACAGCTAACAAGAAAACCACATCTGGGCTGAGCATTGCCCACTTTAGGTGTTACATCCAGCACACAAAGGTGATGGGAAGAGTGCTTTCAGACAGTTTACCCACCAGCAATTGATCTGGGTAGTATTCCAACCCATCACCTTTCGCCCACTGTGCCACTGTGGATCTTAAGCAAATCAGTACTGACCCCACTCAACATGGGAACAGTGCAGTCAGAACTACCAGATGAGCCCCCCTCTAGAAAGGAACACAAGCGACCCCAGACAGCCCAATCATGTTTCCTGGTCAGCAGTCTAAAAGGCAGCTGTATCCCCCTGTAAGAGTCCTTGGGCCAGGCCTCAACTATGTTCACCTAGGGTGTTGATTAGGCTCCTGTTCATTTGGAAGCCTACCTTACCTGTTGGTAGGCATGTCCACTTATGTAATTTTGTATGTAAGACTGAAGGTACTAAGAGGTATGCAGAAAAGGCACAAAAAGTTAATGGCCATGTGAAAGCTGGCAGTAGCTATCGCTGCCTTTGTGGAAACTGGAGTATGTTACCTGCCAGGTAGAAAGGTAATATCCACATGCTGGGTGTGTGGAAACTTGACTGTGTGTTTGCTGGTCATGTGAAATCCTGTAAAACACTCCACTACTCCTATTATCACTGCGCAGATTTCTACATAGTGTAGAAGTCCGCACAGGAGAAATTGAACTCCCCTTGCAGGAACACACTTTTTTTTCTCCCGGGGGAAACATTGCCCCAGTGGAAAAAGTTCTTTGCCTTCCCATCCTGGAAAGAGAGTTACTGCAGCACGTGGCTGACCATTTCCAGGGTGGAAAGGGGTTGGATTGAAATGTGGGCATTCCCAGAAATGTACGTTTATAGGTGTTTTCAAAGCAAATCGCCCCTTTAATTCATGAACTTTTAAATTAAAAGTGGTAATTCATGTGCAGACTGGCCAGTTTTGTTGGAACTCAAGAAAATATTCATGGTACCTACGACTCCAGGGTAGACCTTTTACCTGAAACACATAAAATGTGATGGGGAAACTTGCAACAAGTCGGGTAGCATTCTAAGCCATTATTCTTTTGCCCGGCAGCCCACCTCCGATGAGGTTTAGCCATGTGACAATCAGTCTTGGTCCTGCTCCAATGAGAACAGTCCAGCCCAAACTGCTAAGCCAGGTCCTCTCTGAACCGGAACACAAGCAATCCAGACTAATTTCGTCTTATTTGGAGCTCTTCAGTGGGGGGCAGCTTGGTTACACTAGCACAGTGAGCACGAGACCCATGCCTGGGCATACTCTTCGCCACTTTACACGTTACATCAAACACACAAAAAGTGATGCGAGAATGCTTACAACAAGTCTAACTACTTGCAGTCGCTCTGGTAGCATTCCAACCCATTGTTCTTTTGCCCAGCATGCCACCTCAGATTAAATCCCGGCCATATGCAAATCAGTCTAGACACTGCTTCAACGGGAGCAATCTAGCCCAAGCTGCCAGGCCAGGTCCTCTCTGAACTAGAACACAAGCCACCAAGACCTTTTATCTCCTATCCCCAGAAGAGGCAATGGCCACACACGACTATTCAATAGCAATGGTATCTGTAAAAACGAAAGACAAGAAACTTCTAAAAGTTTGCTCAGTTCATATTGGCCTTTACCCTCTCCAAGCACCACAGCCGTACACAGTTTTTCAGCGCTCTCTTCGGCGGAGGGCGCATTGAGCGTAGGCTCTAGAACCGTGATTGAGCCAAGTGAGCAGATGGTGGTGTTTGTGGATTGGAGCCAACAACATGAGGAAATCCCAAGTAGGCTTGGAGCCTTTGGCTGATTTACCAGAGGGGTTTACAGACTTCTACATACTGCAACTGTAAGATCGACGCAAAAGCCATTCGAGCCAAGAGGAGAGTGGGAACTTTTCATGAAGCTATGAGGTTTTGCTATTGTATCCGACAGATGTGACTCTCGCGGAGTGAGCGTTGCATACTCCCCTGTCCGCCTCTCTTCAGTTTGAAGACGTTAGTAAATAGGCCATGCTGCTCACTGATGAGCAGGAGTAACATACAACAATTACAGAGGGAGCCTTCTCTTGCAGCCTCTGTCTGCAAGAGCTTGACTCAACCACTATACAGAGATTTCCCAAACTTCAAAGATTATATCAATTGTAAAATATTACACGATGCTCACACCACATGCCAAATAATACAGGGTTTAAATTTGATTCAAAACAACTAACATAACGGCCTATTTTGTCCCTAGTGATTTCTGATGAGGTTTTAAAGTACCACCAGATAAGTAGTCCTTAGCTGATGGTCACCATTGCCACTCTCATGTGCATAGACACTTTTAATGTGTAAATGGCTGCAGGTATTCTGCGTCTGCAGGCCATGCGTCCGGAGTACTTCCCTGCCTTATTCTACAAAGAATGCTTTCTTAGCTGTAGATTATGCTGGTTTTGCACTGGAATTGCAAGACACGTATTTTGTCTCGCTCTGCGTTTGACTGAATCTTTGTCCAGTGGGTATTCATGTAAAATATGCGCTGTTGCACTGGCAAATGGCATCTGTTTTCTTATTATTGGTAACCTTGTATGTGCAAAATTCTGGAGCGCGTCCACCAACCTTTTTAATTTTGTGACATTATTGAATTCGCAACTATCAATCGGGGTGGCTGGTTGGATTACATTGACCACTAGTCTGTGCTTTCTCTGATTAGAAGCGTGATCAGGGTGTCACTTCTGCAAGAGGAGCTGTATGTGTTTTTTTTATTACAACTATGGATTCATGGCTTTTGTTCCTTCTAAAAGGTGGTGCTGTGTGTTTGTTGTATGGAGTTACGTGGATTTACTCTTTTTTTCAAGTTTTCATAAGAGATGACTGTACATTTGAATTTAATGAATATAATTAACTGCACTATAAATTTAACCCCTTGCGTGCGCACGACGTCTCCCGGCCGTCGTGCATTACGGTGGGCGTGTGCGCACGACGGCCGGGAGACGTCGTGTTCCCGAACGCCGTTTATTTCTCCCGCACAGCGGGAGAAATAAACCTGCACACAAGGGGTTAAAGTGTTACAAAGGGACGAAGGGCCTGAGTTAGAGTGGGGTGTAATGGAAGCGCCTTCTTGTGCTGGAGATGCTGGGTTAACCTTAGTCGAAGACGTGCCACCAGAATTACCTGCACATGCTATCCCCACTGCAGAGGGTCCACCAAGTAATCCACTATTTATTTATGCATATTTACATAGCGCGGACATTACCCTAAGGTGCTAGAGCGCTTTACAGGAGAAATATTTAATTACATGGAAGTTGCAGAGATTTTGAGATGAACTAACACGACTATGAATAATTACAAAGGTTGAGAATTCAACATGGTAAATCATTGCACTAAACAGAACATGTCTGTGCCAAGAGTTGATTGCAGTGTGTTAGCTAAATAAAGTGCCAGTTGCTCTGGGATGCCCTGTTTGCTCGGATTGCTGCTCGTGTTCTCAGTGGTGAACAGTTCATCCCCAGGCACTCTTTTCTGCTTTAAAAAATTGCAGCATATTCTATTTTTCGTGATTAAAAGTAATTTGTAATTAAAACTCACAGTACATGTCATCAGTCTGAGGTGTGAAGTGGGCGTTTGAATGATAGCATTGTTAGTGTATTTGTTTTTAGGTCTCACCTGGCGTTGGAGCGCATGCGCTCCTCGCCTGCAAGAGCTATAGTAAACAAGTTACTTTTGAGAAGGGGACTCAAGCCCAGCCCCTCATTTCCATTGGGTAGCGTCAGCGTTTATGGTAAACGCTGGCTTCCCATTGGAAAGGAGGGCTTTTCGTTGCCTCTCTTTCGCTTTTTACCAGACTGGCTTGCCTGATTCACGGCTGTGGTGAAGACTTTTCTTATCTGCTTGTTTATTTAACAAGCAGATAAGAAAAGGCTTCACAACAGCTATGAAGCAGGCACGGAGCTCAGAGGTGCACAGGGAGGACAAGGCAATGGCGAGCGCTTGTTCTAATTGTAGCTAAGCATTTTTTGGACTCAATTAGACATTTTACAACCCTGAAGCCTCATGGCACGGGGCAGATAAACACCGCAAGGTGTCTGGCTGCTGGATTGGCAGGGAGAGAGTTATGGGTAAATGTTTAAATGATAGAATGCTGCTAGTTTAAAGGGAGAGTGGCTCAGACAGCATGCTCAGTGCTTACTGTTTTATTGTAATTGCATTTATATAGCGCTTACTACCCCTGATGAGGCGTTGAAGCTATATTTGGAGAGTAGCGCGCTACTCTGGAACCCAAAAAGAATTAGTGGGGAATTAGTATAGGGAAATATGAAATTAATTTGAGCAGCGGACATGTGAGTTTATTTGGATTGAAAAAGGATAGTGGAGGGATGGAAGAGGGAAGGGTTTGAAATTATATAGCGATTGCTGCGGATAGTGGAGGGATAGAAGCGGAAGGGTCTAGAAAGTGGGTTTTATTTTGGAGCTCATAGCAGTAGGAGGAGGTTTGGGATGAGTAATGGGAAGGTAGAGGGGGAAAGAGAGGGAAAGGGTTTAGGAAGACTTGTTTGGAAGAACTGAATAGTAAAAGGTTTGAGATGCTGCAAGGAGGTGTAGAGGAGGGAAGTCTCTAGAAAGAGTGATTTTGGGGATAATAGTAGTAGAATGGAGTTTGGGATGAGTCCGAGAGTAGCGGTAGAGGATATATTGAGAGAAGTATAGGGTGAGAAATAGGGTAGGGTATTGAAGATGCTGAATTGGAAGTAAAGTAATAAATATAAAGATACATAAGTACATGGAAGGTATGTATGCGGAAGGTAATATATGTAGTCTTAAATTGTAGTTAATAAACTCAGACTTTCCAGTGTTGCTGTACTTTGAGTTAATTTGTTTGTTTTTATAATACGTTTTTTGTTATTCAATAGCGAAGCAATTGTAGATAAATAGTTATGATAAAAATTTACTTTTTTATGCAGTGACCTATATACATTAGGCCTCTGAAAAATCTGTTCATCCACTCTCAATTGCCTTAGCCTGGAAAGGAATAGGTGTTCTGCTCATTCAGAAAGTGAATGAGCAATAAAGATTCCATTAAATCTTGTTGTTATCTTGACACATTTGCTGTCTGTTCAAGGAAAGAGATCTAATGTCAGTTTGTCTGTTAACTTATTGCTGCTGGGAAAATAAGGTTTTTTTTTCTCTCTTACTAGAGTTAAAGGTTTTTGTCAAGTGAGCTGTCCGAAGATGTCAGTTATTTTTCTCTAACACATAACATTTAAATAAATACCCTGGAAGTTAATATTACAAATATTTTAATATATATCAGAAATTCCAAAATTATAATTAAAAAGTGTGATGCAAACAAAATAGTTAAATAGGAGAAAAACAAACCAGAGCACTTTACTTGGTGATGTGCAAATGACACATTTTTGCAGACACTCTATTTCCAAACTTTGTTTGTACACTGTATGGTTTTATCAGTAAAGCTGCATGTCATTGGGAAAGTTTGTGGCCATTTCAATGTAAAATTTGCTGATTACATATAACCGTGTTCTACCACTTCATGCTTTAGTTATGTATTTATTAAAAGTGATAGTTTTTAAACCTGATTTGAGAAATATTCCTGCCCCCGCTCTGATGAAAGTGCTGTTGGTGAGCTGGGAGGCAAGTCGAGGGTCCTGTGTATACTATATGTGGCTAGATTTGTATTATATATGGAAAAAAGTTTGGTCTATTAAATGAAACAAAAGAGATTTTTTTGTACAGCAGACATGCTCACTTACAAGTTTGGGGGTGCTCTCATGTGATAATGAGGAAGGTGGCGGCTTAAAATATTTGCCCCCGATCACATCATTTGCTACCAGTTTAAAGGTCAAGAGCACTACAATTAGGCCAAGTAGATTATTTAAGTCGCTAGACCTGCAGGTCTAGTAACATTTTTATGATTTTTCGAGGCCTGTGCATGTTAAACATAATAGAAGAAAAGTAATATGAACATTTGTTAAGCAGAACTAACGAATATCTATATATTGTGCACATTTGAACACAGGAATACACATATCTAGGTACACATATATAGTCCAAATAAATGCTTACATACACAGAGATATGCTGTATATCTATGTTTGAGTATGGTGTTTACGTGGGGAAGAGCCATCTCTTGAGTAGTCTTCTGAAGATAAGGTGGTAGTCCGTGGATCTTACGTTTGGGGGTTGAGTTCCATGGTTTGGCAGCTTGAACAGAGAACGATGTGTCACCTATGATTTTTTTCTTGTATGGTGGGATTTTGAGGTGAGGTGCCAATCTAGAGTGGAGGTTCCTTTGTTTAAATGTATTTGGTGATTTTATTCCTGTTCCATGTATCTCTTTGTGGCTGTTCCTGTGACATCCTGCGTCACAGGAGGCCTGTCCCCATTGGTGGTTGACTCCCATATGATGGTTGACTCCCGTATGCTCCCTCCTGTTCTCTCACCATAGGTTTTGACCGTGTTCTCACCCCCTCTTGTCTCCTCTTGTCACAGGGTGTCTCTCGATACAGGTATCAGTACAGGATAAAGAGCGCTACACCCTACTCTTTTCATCCGTCATCCTCAAGTGTGATTACAGCACCTCCGTCGAGGTAAAGGATGTGTCCGTCACTTGGCGCTTCAAGTCTTTCTGCAAGGACCCCATCTTTGATGTGTTCTCTGCCTGTGAGTATATCTTTCCCCTGCTCCTTGCAGGAGCCGGGCCACTGGAATCATTTGATTCTACGACCACTGCGTTTTTCGAATAATTATGGATTTGGCTTATTTCACACAGTTCGTCATCTTACTGCATAATTTGCAGATTTGAGAAAAAAATATATTTCTTGCTCAAATCAATCAGAAGTTACTAAAACACAGCTAGAAGTGTTGCCACACAGTGGAAGGCGCTTGGCAAAGTTCGACTGGTTATCTTTCAGTTGCTTAATGCTGTATTTGGGTGGAAAACTGGCAGTGAAAAGGTAAAACATTGCCCAGTGAAAGTTAACGTGTACAAATGCCAAAATAATGAAGTACTGCTATCACTGAATGTGCTGTTATGCCACATATTTATTTTTTACTGCCGTATAATGTAGTCCATGCTTCCACATAATTTGATCCTCCTCGTCGCATAAATACAGTGGCCCTGATAAGAACAAGGCCACTGGAATTATGCGATTGCGCGGCCGCGTTGATTTTCGCATAGTTATAGATTTGCCATGTAATCCATCATCTTCTGCATATTCTGGAGATTTTAGCCCCAAAACAATGTTTCTAGCTCAAACAGTTCAATTGTTACTAAAAATGCAGCGATACGTAAAAAAGGCCCTCTGCATAGCTGGACCTTTTAGGTGCTTGTTGGTATGTTTGGGACTTGAAATGGTACTAATGAGATGCCACCAATGCCCAGACAGTGTTACCAAGTTTAAAAATGAAGAAATAATGAAGCAATGCTATTACAAAATGTGCCGCTTAATTTGCTTTTTCTTGCCACATAATTTACTCAACTTTGCTGCATAATTTCAATCAATCAATCAATCAAGGAAATTGTAAGCACACTAGTGACCCGTGAGGGTCTCCAGGAAGGAGGGGTGGGGGGGGGGGGGGGGGGGTAAGCAGCTCTGTTCAGTCGAAGAGCCAGGTCTTGAGTGCCGTCCTGAAGATGTTCAGGGAGGGGACACATCTGATGTCGATCGGTAGTACGTTGCAGGTCTTGGCCGCAAAGTAGGAGAAAGGTCTTCTCCCCCTGTTCTGGCTCTGTGGAGCCGTGGGATAAGGGCGACCTCGGCGGATCGGAGGTTTCGCTTGGGTACGTGGAAGGAGATTCTCTCGTTGCTCGTGCTGTGAAGGCATTTGTAGGCGTGGGTGAGTACTTGAAGGTGATTCTCTGTTCTAAGAGGAGCCAGTGGAGGTTCCGCAGGTATTTGGTGTTGCGCTCGTGTCTAGCGATGCTGTGGACGAGTCTGGCTGCGGTGTTCTGTGTGGTCTGGAGTTTGCGGAGCAGAGACTTGTTGATCCCGGCGTGGAGGATGTTTCCCTAGTCCAGTCTGCTGGTTATGAGTGCGTGGCTGGCTGACGGTCTTCCTTGATTCGGGGGGAGGATCCATTTGAAGGACTTTGGAAGGATGCGGAGGGTGTTGAAGGAGCTGGAGGCGACGGCGTTGACCTGTCGGGTCATGGAGATGGTCATTTGGCCCCCTCCTCTCGCATAATTCCACTGGCCCTGCCCATGAGTCACTCGTCATCATGCATTCTTTTTTCTGCATGGGTGTATCGTATTCCAACCAAAAACTGTACTGGCGGTTTTACACCGTGGCTGAGTGGAAACAAAAAAAGGTGCTTGGCATTGGCGGCTTTAATTAAATAATAAATGATCATTTGTGTTTTTCTTAACGCTGCAGTTTTTTTGCTGCCTTTGATCCCTGAAAATGTCATCAATTTAATTATACACAGTATATGAAGGCCTAAAGGATGGGAGGCTGATTTGAATTTGTGAGCTGCAGGTGTCAGCAGCGAGTGTTTACCTCACCGTCTTATATTTCAGAGCACATCAATGCCTACAGTAGCCCTTTTAGAGCATAGTTTCACAGTATCAGTATAGCTCAACTGTTCCACCTTTCAATAAAAATAAACATGGCTTCAAGTCTCCCTGCTATTACACATGAACAATGTAAAAAGAAATGTCTTCGTAGAGATGGTGGAGAATTTATGGAACCACCTTCTGGTCAGCCAGTAGGTTAGGCTCAGTGAGCTATGCACTCGCTGCTTAAATCTGCGTCCATGCTGAAGGTCACTGCTATGAGTCCTGGTAGGACCGACTCAGCCTCTCATCCTTCTGAAGTCATTCATTTGAGTAAAGCCTGGTTGTGCAACAGTGTATGTTTAGTTCTTTTTACAGCAGGGCTTTGCACCTTAAAGGCTTTTTGTTATGGCGGGCACAACGTATACTTCTTTGACACTGCCGTTTAAGCCAGTGGTCTTCCTGCCCCTTGGGGGAGGGGGACGGCCTGACTCGATCCGCAGGGCTGGGGTGGCGCCAGGCACAGGCCGAGAGCAGCAGCACTTCGAACGCAGGCCTGTGTTTTAGGTAAAAAACAGAACCTCTCTTGTCTCTCGCGTCCTGGCCGGGAGTAGGTGTCAGACCCTCTAAGGGCCTCCCGTGCGTATGATAAAAGATCGCCCAAGGATACCTCTACACTTTAGGGAGAACAGGCCCAAAAAATGTTTGAAGCCCTTCATTTGCTTGCGTTTTAAGAGGGGTGAGCATAACCCCAGGGTTTGAATTGTTAAATAGGATTAGAGCTCCCAATTTTACATTATGGTTGCTAAAAAATATGTGTGTCATTTTAGGGGGGGGGGCCTAACTATTATTTTTTTAATAAGAGGGGCTGCAGTATTAAAAATGTTGAAAACCCGTGGTTTATGCAGTGACCATGCTGCCATCGTGTAGACTGAGACGTGAATTGTGCTTAGCAGCGAAGGTTTACAGTAATGGAATATTTAACACCGGCCTCAAACAAACGTAGGTGTCCAGCTCTGTCCCAACAAAGAGACTGACCACTGGTTCCATATGACCATTACATGGACAGTGGTCATTAGCTCAGCCTCTGCATCGCGGACTGTGCTAGTTTACTGTTCTAAAGCCAGTCCTTCCAGTGTGGACCCTGCAGTCGAGGCCATGCACTGGGCATGGGGATGCTGGTGCCAGGCTCGAATGGGGGTCAAGGTGAGGGGTTACACTGTGGATAATGGGGCGAGGGGAGGGGTTACACTGTGGATAATGGGGCGAGGGGGGGGGGTTACACTGTAGATAATGGGGCGAGACGAGGTGTTGGACTGTTGGTAATGGGGCGAGGGGGCTACACTGGATAATGGGGCGAGTGGGGTTACACTGAGGATAATGGGGCGAGGAGTTAAACTGTGGATAATGGGGTGAGGGGGTTACACTGTGGATAATGGGGCGAGACTAGGTGTTACATGGTGGATAAGGGGCGGGGTGAGGGGGTTACACTGTGGATAATGGGGCAAGGAGTTAAACTGTGAATAATCGATCGAGGAGTTACACAGTGGATAATGGGGCAGGCGTAACACTGGATAATTGGCCGAGGGGTTACACTGTGGATAATGGATCGAGGCGAGGGGTTACACAGTGGATAATGGGGTAAGGCGAGGGCTTACACTGTGAATAATCGATCGAGAGGTTACACAGTGGATAATGGGGCAAGGCGTAACACTGGATAATTGGCCGAGGGGTTACACTGTGGATAATGGATCGAGGCGAGGGGTTACACAGTGGATAATGGGGTAAGGCGAGGGGTTACACTGTGGATAATGGGGAAAGGAGTTACACTGTGAATAATCGATCGAGGAGTTACACAGTGGATAATGGGGCAGGCCTAACACTGGATAATTGGCCGAGGGGTTACACTGTGGATAATGGATCGAGGCGAGGGGTTACACAGTGGATAATGGGGTAAGGCGAGGGGTTACACTGTGGATAATGGGGCGAGGAATTACACAGTGGGTAACAGGGCGAGAGGTTACACTGGATAATGGGGCGAGGGGTTACACAGTGGGTAATGGGGCGAGGGTTTACACTGTGGATAATGGGTCGAGGCGAGGGTTTACACTATAGATAATGGGGCAATGCGAGGGGTTGCACGGTGGATAATGGGTTGAGGGATTACACTGAGGGGAATGGATCGAGGCGAGGGGTTACACTGTGGATAATGGGGCGAGGAGTTACAAAGTGGGAAAAACGGCAAGGCGGTACACAGTGGGTAATGGGGCGAGATGTTACGCTGGATAATGGTTACAACAAACAAATGATGGACGGAATGCTGACAATGCAGACATTCTCCCCCAGTCAAGAGATCTGGGTTAAATCCATCGTTCTTTTGCCCACTACACCACCCCAGTTTAGACATGGCCATATGCAAATCAGTCTTGACCCTGTGCCTCATGGGAACAGTCCAGCCCGAACTGCCAAGCCATGTCTTCCCTGGACCGGAATCAAGCATCCTAGGACCGGTTTCTGGCTATCCGCCGTCATCAGCCAGGATAGCTTGACTCCAGTGGCGTAGTGAGCACGGGTCCCACGTCTGGGAGTACCCATCCCACTTAGGGCGAAAAGCGTTACAACAAACAAATGATGGACGGAATGCTGACAATGCAGACATTCTCCCCCAGTCAAGAGATCTGGGTTAAATCCATCGTTCTTTTGCCCACTACGCCACCCCAGTTCAGACATGGCCATATGCAAATCAGTCTTGACCCTGTGCCTCATGGGAACAGTCCAGCCCGAACTGCCAAGCTGGATAATGGGGCAAGGGGTTACACTGTGGGTAATGAGGCGAGGCTTTACACTATGGATAATGGGTCGAGGCGAACGTGTACACTATGGATAATGGGGCGAGGGGTTGAACTGGTGAGGGGGTTACACTGTGGGGAATGAATCAAGGCGAGGAGTTACACAGTGGATAATGGGTCAACGCAAGGGGTTACACTGTGGATAATGGGACGCGGACTTACACAGTGGGTAATGGGGCAAGCGGTTACACTGCGGATAATGGGGCAAGCGGTTACACTGCGGATAATGGGGCAAGCGGTTACACTGCGGATAATGGGCCGAGACGAGGGTTTACACTACGGATAATGAGGCAAGGTGAGCGGTTACAGTGTGGATAATGGGTCGAGGAGAGGGGTTACACTGCATAATGGGTCGAGGAGAGGGGGTTACACTGTGGACAATGGATCAAGGCGAGGGGTTACACTGTGGATAATGGGGCGCGACGCTACACTGCGGATAATGGGGCAAAGCGAGGGGTTACACTGTGGATAATGAGGCGGGGATTACACTGGATAATGGGGCAAAGTGAGTGAGGGGTTACACTGTGGATAATGTAGTGAGGACTTACACAGTGGGTAATGGGGCGAGAGGTTACACTAGATAATGGGGCAAGGGGTTACAATTTGGATAATGGGATGAGACGAGGGGTTACACTGTTGATGGATCGAGGCGATGGTTTACACTATGGATAATGGGGCAAGGCAAGGGGGTTACACAATGAGTATTGGGCGAGGGGGTTGCACTGTGTATAATGAGGCACGGGGTTACACTGTGGATAATGGGGCATTGCGTAACACTGGATAATTGGGCGAGGGGTTACACTGTGGAGAATGGATAAAGGCGAGAGGTTACACAGTGGATAATGGGGCAAGGCGAGGGGTTACACTGTGGATAATGGGGCGAGGGGTTACACTATGGATAATGGGTCGAGGAGAGGTATTACGCAGTGGATAATGGGTTGAGGCGAAGGGTTACACAGTGTTTAATGGGTTCTGGCGAGGGGTAACACTGCGGATAATGGGACGAGCGGTTACACTGCGGATAATGGGCTGATACGAGGGTTTACACTATGAATATTGGGGGGTGGGGGTTACACTATGGATAATGGGTCGAGGTGAGGGATTACACAGTGGATAATGGGTCGGGCGAGGGGTTACACAGTGTATAATGGGTTGAGGCGAGGGGTAACACTGCGGATATTTGGGCGAGGGGGTTACACTGCAGATAATGGGCAGAGACTAGGGTTTACACTATGGATAATGGGGCAAGGTGAGGGGTTACAGTGTGGATAATGGGTCGAGGAGAGGGGTTACACTGGATAATGGGTCGAGGAGAGGGGTTACACTGTGGACAATGGATTGAGCCGAGGGGTTACACTGCGGATAATGGGGCAAAGCAAGGGGTTACACTGGATAATGGGGTGAGCGGGGGATTACACTGGATAATGGGGCAAAGTGAGTGGTTACACTGTGGATAATGGGGCAAAGTGAGTGGTTACACTGTGGATAATGTAGTGAGGACTTACACAGTGGGTAATGGGGCGAGAGGTTACACCGGATAATGGGGCAAGGGGTTACAATGTGGATAATGGGGTGAGGCGAGGGTTTACACTATGGATATTGGGGCAAGGCAAGGGGTCACACAATGGGTAATGGGGCTAGGGGGTTGCACTGTGTATAATGAGGCACGGGGTTACACTGTGGATAATGGGGCCAGGCGTAACCCTGGATAATTGGACGAGGGGTAACACTGTGGAGAATGGATTAAGGCGAGGGGTTACACAGTGGATAATGGGGCAAGGCGAGGGGTTACACAGTGGATAATGGGGCGAGGCGTTACACAGTGGGTAATGGGGCGAGATGTTATGCTGGAAAATGGGGCAAAGGGGTACACTGGATAATGGGGCAAGGTGTTACACTGTGGATAATGGGGCGAAGCGAGGGGTTACACTGGATAATGGGGCAAAGGGGTTACACTGGATAATGGGGCGAGGGGTAACACTGTGGCTAATGGGTCAAGGCGAGGGGTTCCACTGGATAATGGAGCGAGGCGAGGGGTTCCACTCTGGATAATGGGGTATGGGGTTACACTGTGGGTAATGGGGTGAGGGGTTACACTGTGGATAATGGGTCGAGGCGAGGGGTTACACAGTGGTTAATGGGTCGATGCAAGTGTTTACACTATGGATAATGGGGCAAGGCGAGGGGTTACATTGTGGATAATAAGTCGAGGCGAGGGGTTACACTGTCGATAATGGGTCGAGGCGAGGTGCTGCACTGGATAATGTAACCCCCTTACCCCAATGGGTATTGGGGTAAGGGGGTTACACTGTGGATTATGGGGCGAGGGGGTTACACTGTGGATAATGGGGCGAAGAGTTACACTGTGGATAATGGGGCGAGGAGTAACACTGTGGCTAACGGGTCGAGGCCGATACTGTGGATAATGGGACAAGGCAAGGGGAACACAATGGGTAATGGGAAGAGAGGTTAATCTGTGGATAATGGGGCGAGAAGTTACACAATGGGGAATGGGTCAAGGGGGTTACACTGCGGATAATGGGGCGAGGGGTTACACTGTCGATAAGGGGCGAGGAGTTGCACTGGATAATGGGGCAAGGGGTTACACTGTGGATTTGGGGCGAGGAGTTCCACTGGATAATGTGTCGAGGGGTTACACTGTGGATAATGGGGTAAAGCGATGGGTTACACTGTGGATAATCTGTCGAGGGGTTATACTGTGGATAATGATTTGAGGCGAGGGTTTGCACTATGGATAATGAAGCGAGCGGTTACACAGTGGGTAATGGGGTGAGGGGTTACACGAGGGATAATGGGTCAAAGCGAGGGGTTACACAGTGGATAATGGGTCGAGGCGAGGGTTTACACTATGGATAATGAAGCATGGGGTGGGACTGTGGATAATGGGTCAAGGCGAAGGGTAGCACTGTGGATAATGTGTCGAGGCGGAGGTTACACCTCAGATAATGGGCCAAGGCGAGCGTTTACACTATGGATAATGGGGCAAGGTGAGAGGTTACACTGGATAATGGGACGAGGGGTTACACTGGATAATGGGATGAGGGGTTACACTGCGAATAATTGGCAGAGGCGAGGGTTTACACTATGAATAATGGGGCAAAGTGAGGGGTTACACTGTGAATAATGGGTCAAGGGGTTACACTGTGGATAATGGGGCAATGCAAGGGTTACACTGTGGATTATTGGGAAAGGCGATAGGTTACATGGTGGATAATGGGGAGAGGGGCTACACTGGATAGTGGGTCGAGGTGAGGGGTTACACTGTGCATAAGGGGTTGAGGCTAGGGATTACACTATGGAGAATGGGGCAAAGTGAGGGGTTACACTGTGGATAATGGGGCAAGGGGTTACACTGGATAACGGGGAAACCAAGGGATTACACTTGATAATGGGGCAAGGGGTTACACTGTGGATAATGAGGCAAGGGGTTACACTGGATAATGTGTCGATGTGAGGGGTTACACTGTGGATAAGGGGTTGAGGTGAGGGGTTACACTGCGGATAAGGGGTTGATGTGAGGGGTTACACTGTGGATAATGGGTCGAGGCGAGGGGTTACACTGTGGATAATGGAGCGAGGCGAGGGGTTACACTGTGGCTAATGGGGCAATGCAAGGGTTACACTGGATTATGGGGAAAGGCGAGGGGTTACATGTTGGATAATGGGGAGAGGGGTTACACTGGATAGTGGGTGGAGGTGAGGGGTTACACTGTGGATAATTGGTGCAAGTGAGGGGTTATACTGTGGCTAATGGGGCAATGCGAGGGTTGCATTTAGGATTATGGGGAAAGGCGAGAGGTTACACGGTGGTTAATGGGGTGAGTGGTTACACACTGAATAATGAGGTCGATGCAAGGGTTTACACTGCTGATAATGGGGCGAGGGGTTACACTGTGGATCATGGGGTGAGACGAGGGTTTGCATAATGGATAGTGAGTCGAGGTGAGGGGGTTATACTGTGGATAATGAGTAGAAGGGTTCCCTGTGGATGATGGGTGGAGGTGAGGGGTTACACTGTGGGTAATGGGGCGAGCGGTTACACTATGGAACATGGGGTGAGACGAGGGGTTACACAATGGATAGTGAGTCGAGGCGAACACTGTGAATAATGGGTGGAGGTGAGGGGTTACACTGTGGATAAGGGGTTGAGGCTAGGGACTACACTATGGAGAATGGGGCAAGGTGAGGGGTTACACTGTGGATAATGAGGCAAGGGGTTACACTGTGGATAATGTGTTGAGGTGAGGGGTTACACTGTGGATAATGAGGCAAGGGGTTACACTGTGGATAATGTGTCGATGTGAGGGGTTACACTGTGGATAAGGGGTTGAGGTGAGGGGTTACACAGTGGATAATGGGTCGAGGCGAGGGGTTACACTGGATATTGGAGCGAGGGGTTACACTGGATAATGGAGCGAGGGGTTACACTGTGGCTAGTAGGGCAATGCGAGGGTTACACTGGATTATGGGGAAAGGTGAAAGGTTACATGGTGGATAATGGAGAGAGGGGCTACACTGGATAGTGGGTGGAGGTGAGGGGTTACACTGTGGATAATTGGTGCAGGTGAGGGGTTATACTGTGGCTAATGGGGCAATGCAAGGGTTGCATTTAGGATTAGGGGAAAGGCGATGGGTTACACGGTGGATAATGGGGTGAGTGGTTACACACTGGATAATGGGTCGATGCGAGGATTTACACTGCTGATAATGGGGCGAGGGGTTACACGGTGGATCATGGAGTGAGACGAGGGTTTGCATAATGGATAGTGAGTCGAGGTGAGGGGTTATACTATGGATAATGAGTAGAAGGGTTCCCTGTGGATAATGGGTGGAGGTGAGGGGTTACACTGTGGGTTATGGGGTGAGCGGTTACACTGTGGAACATAGGGTGAGACGAGGGGTTACACAAAGGATAGTGAGTCGAGGCGAACACTGTGAATAATGGGTCGAGGTGAGGGGTTACACTGTGCATAAGGGGTTGAGGCTAGGGATTACACTATGGAGAATGGGGCAAGCTGAGGGGTTACACTGTGGATAATGGGGCGAGGGGTTACACTGTGGATAACGGGGAAACCAAGGGATTACACTTGATAATGGGGCGAGGGGTTACACTGTGGATAATGAGGCAAGGGGTTACACTGGATAATGTGTCGATGTGAGGGGTTACACTGTGGATAAGGGGTTGAGGTGAGGGGTTACACTGGATAAGGGGTTGATGTGAGGGGTTACACAGTGGATAATGGGTCGAGGCGAGGGGTTACACTGTAGATAATGGAGCGAGGCGAGGGGTTACACTGTGGCTAATGGATCAATGCGAGGGTTACACTGGATTATGGGGAAAGGCGAGTGGTTACATGGTGGATAATGGGGAGAGGGGCTACACTGGATAGTGGGTGGAGGTGAGGGGTTACACTGGATAATTGGTGCAGGTGAGGGGTTATACTGTGGCTAATGTGGCAATGCGAGGGGATACACAGTGGATAATTGGTGCAGGTGAGGGGTTATACTGTGGCTAATGGGGCAATGCAAGGGTTGCATTTAGGATTAGGGGGAAAGGCGATGGGTTACATTGTGGATAATGGGGTGAGTGGTTACACACTGGATAATGGGTCGATGCGAGGATTTACACTGCTGATAATGGGGCGAGGGGTTACACTGTGGATCATGGAGTGAGATGAGGTTTTGCATAATGGATAGTGAGTCGAGGTGAGGGGTTATACTATGGATAATGAGTAGAAGGGTTCCCTGTGGATAATGGGTGGAGGTGAGGGGTACACTGTGGGTTATGGGGTGAGCGGTTACACTGTGGAACATGGGGTGAGGGATTACACTATGGAGAATGGGGCAAGCTGAGGGGTTACACTGTGGATAATGGGACGAGGGGTTACACTGTGGATAATGAGGCAAGGGGTTACACTGTGGATAATGTGTCGATGTGAGGGGTTACACTGTGGATAAGGGGTTGAGGTGAGGGGTTACACTGGATAAGGGGTTGATGTGAGGGGTTACACAGTGGATAATGGGTCGAGGCGAGGGGTTACACTGTGGATAATGGAGCGAGGCGAGGGGTTACACTGTGGCTAATGGGGCAATGCGAGGGTTACACTGGATTATGGAGAAAAGCGAGTGGTTACATGGTGGATAATGGGGAGAGGGGCTACACTGGATAGTGGGTGGAGGTGAGGGGTTACACTGTGGATAATTGGTGCAGGTGAGGGGTTATACTGTGGCTAATGTGGCAATGCGAGGGGATACACAGTGGATAATGGGTTGAGGCGAGGGGTTCCATTGTGGATAATGAGGCAAGAGAGTTAGTTACACAATAGGTAATCGGGCAGGGGAGTTACACTGTGGATAATGGGTTGAGGCGAGGAGTTCCACTGGATAATGGGGCGAGGGGTTACACTTTAGATAATGGGGCGAGGGGCTACAATGCCGGTAATGGGTCGAGGCGAGGGGTTACACAGTGGATAATGATTTAAGGCGAGGGTTTATACAGGAGGTAATGGTGCTAGGGGTTACACTATGGATAATGGTTCGAGGCAAGGGTTTAAACTGGATAATGGGGCGCGGTGAGGGGTTACACTGAATAATAGGTCGAGGCAAGGGTTTACTCTATGGATAAAGGGACTAGGTGAAGGGTTACACTGTGGAAAATGGGGCGAGGCGATGGGTTACACTGGATGGTGGGTCGAGGTGAGGGGTTAAATCTGCAGATAAAGGGCCGAGGCGAGGGTTTACACTATGGATAATGGGGCATGGCGAGGGGATTACACTGGATAATGGGTGAACTCGAGGGGTTACACTGACTGGGTCGAGACGAGGGTTTACACTATGGATAATGGGTCAAGGTGAGGGGTTACATTGTGGATAGTGGGGCGAGGGGTTACACTGTGGATAATGGGTTAAGGTGAGGGGTTCCAATGTGGATAATGAGGCAAGGGAGTTACACAATAGGTAATGGGGCAGAGGGGTTACGCTGGATAAGGGGTGAGAGGTCACAATGCAGATAATTGGTCGAGGCGAAGGGTTACACAGTGGACAATGGTTTGAGGCGAGGGTTTTACACAGTGGGTAATGGTGCAAGGGGTTACTGTGGATACTGGGGCAAGGCAAGGGGTTGCACTGTGTATAATGGGTCGCGGCGAGGGGTAACACTGGATAATTGGACGAGGGGTTTACACTATGGATAATGGGGCACGGTAAGGGGTTACACTGTGGATAATAGGTCGAGGTGAGGGTTTACACTATCAATAATGGGCCAAGGTGAGGGGTTGCACTGGATAATTGGACGAGGGGTTTACACTATGGATAATGGGCACGGTAAGGGGTTACACTGTGGATAATAGGTTGAGGCAAGGGGTTACATTGTGGATAATGGGGCAAGGTGAGGGTTACACTGTGGATAATAGGTCGAGGTGAGGGTTTACACTATGAATAATGGGGCAAGGTGAGGGGTTGCACTGGATAATGGGGCGAAGTGATGGGTTACACTTGATAATGGGTCGAGGCGAGGGGTTACACTGTGGATAATGGGGCGAGGTGTTACATTGTGGATAATGTGTCAAGGCGAGGGATTACACTGGATAATGAGGCAAGGGGGTTACACTGTGGATAATGTGGCGAAGAGAGGGGTTACACTGGATAATGGGGCGAGGGGTTACACTGGATAATGGGGCGAGGGGTTACACTGGATAATGGAGCAAGCCGAGGGGTTACACTGTGGCTAATGGGGCAATGTGAGGGTTACGCTGTGGATTATGGGGAAAGGCGAGGGGTTACATGGTGGATAATGGGGAGAGGGGCTACACTGGATAGTGGATGGAGGTGAGGGGTTACAGTGGATAATTGGTACAGGTGAGGGGTTATACTGTGGATAATGGGGTGAGGTGTTACACTATGGGTAATGGGGTGAGGGGGTATACTTTGGATAATGGGGAAAAGGGCTACACTGGATAATGGGTTGACGTGAGGGGTTAAATCTGCAGATAAAGGGCCGAGGCGAGGGTTTACACTATGGATAATGGGGCATGGCGAGGGGATTACACTGGATAATGGGTGAACTCGAGGGGTTACACTGACTGGGTCGAGACGAGGGTTTACACTATGGATAATGGGTCAAGGTGAGGGGTTACATTGTGGATAGTGGGGCGAGGGGTTACACTGTGGATAATGGGTTAAGGTGAGGGGTTCCAATGTGGATAATGAGGCAAGGGAGTTACACAATAGGTAATGGGGCAGAGGGGTTACGCTGGATAAGGGGTGAGAGGTCACAATGCGGATAATTGGTCGAGGCGAAGGGTCACACAGTGGACAATGGTTTGAGGCGAGGGTTTACACAGTGGGTAATGGTGCAAGGGGTTACACTGGATAATGGGGCGAGGGGTTGCACTGTGGATACTGGGGCAAGGCAAGGGGTTGCACTGTGTATAATGGGTCGCGGCGAGGGGTAACACTGGATAATTGGACGAGGGGTTTACACTATGGATAATGGGGCACGGTAAGGGGTTACACTGTGGATAATAGGTTGAGGCAAGGGGTTACATTGTGGATAATGGGGCAAGGTGAGGGTTACACTGTGGATAATAGGTCGAGGTGAGGGTTTACACTATGAATAATGGGGCAAGGTGAGGGGTTGCACTGGATAATGGGGCGAAGTGATGGGTTACACTTGATAATGGGTCGAGGCGAGGGGTTACACTGTGGATAATGGGGCGAGGTGTTACATTGTGGATAATGTGTCAAGGCGAGGGATTACACTGGATAATGAGGCAAGGGGGTTACACTGTGGATAATGTGGCGAAGAAAGGGGTTACACTGGATAATTGGGTGAGGGGTTACACTGTCGATAATGGAGCGAGGCGTTACACTGTGGATAATGGGGCGAGGGGTTGCCCTGTGAATAATGGGGCAATGCAAGTGTTACATTTAGGATTATGAAGAAAGGCGAGGAGTTACACGGTGGATAATGGGGTGAGGGGGCTACACTGTGGATAATTGGTGCAGGTGAGGGGTTATACTGTGGATAATGGGGTAAGGGGTTACACTGTGGGTAATGGGGCGAGGGGTTATACTTTGGATAATGTGATAAAGGGTTACACTAGATAATGGGTCGACGCAAGGGGTTATACTGCAGATAATGGGGCAAGGTTTTACACTATGGATAATGGGGCAAGGCGAGGGGGTTACACTGGATAATGGGTCGACTCAAGGGGCTACACTGAATAATGGGTCGAGGCGAGGGTTTACACTATGGATAATGGGGCAATGCAAGGGGTTAAACTGTGGATAATGGGTCGAGCGAGGAGTTACACTGTATAATGAGGTGAGGGGTTTCACTGTGGATAATGGGGCGAGGCATTACACTTTGGATAATGGGGCAAGGCGAGGGGTTACACTGAATAACGGGGTGAGGGGTTACACTGTGGATAATGAAGCATGGGGTTACACTACGGATAAAAGGGCGAGAAGTTACACTATGGATAATAGGGTGAGGGCTTACAGTGGATAATGGGTCGATGCGAGGGGTTACACAGTGGATAATGGTTCGAAGCGAAGGTTTACACTCTGGCTAATGGGGCGAGGGGGTTACAATATGGATAATGGGTTCAGGCAAGACTTTACACTATGGATAATGTTGCAAGTTGAGGGGTTACACTGGATAATAGGTCTAGGTGAGGTTTTACACTGTGGCTAATGGGTTGAGGCGAGGGTTTACACTATGGATAATGGGGCGAGGAGTTGCACTGTGGATAAGGAGGCGAGGGGTTACACTGGATAATTGGTCGAGGCGAGGAGTTACACTGTAGATAGTGAGGCAAGTGGTTACACTGGATATTATGGGCGAGGAGTTACACTGTGGATTATGGGCGAGTGGTTACACTGTGGGTAATGGGCGAGTGGTTACACTGTGGATAATGGACCGAGGTGAGGGGTTACACAGTGGATAATGGGGCGAGGGGTTGCACTGTGGATAATGCTTTGAGCGGTTACACAGTGGGTAATGGGGCGAGGGGTTACACTGTAGCCAATGGGCAAGTGGTTACACAAGATACTGGGGTGAGTGGTTGCACTGTGGACAATGGGTCAATGCAAGGGTTTACACTATGGATAATGGGGCAAGGCATGGGGTTCCACTGTGGATAATAAGGCAATGTGAGGGTTACACTGTGGATTAGGGGGTAAGGCAAGGGGTTACACAGTGGATAATGGGGAGTAGTGTTCCCACTGTGGATAATGGGGCGACGGGTTACTCTGTGGATAATGGGATGAGGTGAGGGGTTACACTAGATAATGGGGCGAGGAGTTACACTATGGGTAATGGGGTGAGGGGGGGTTACACTGTGGATAATGGGGTGAGACTAGGGGTTATACAATGGATAGTGAGTCAAGGCGAGGGGTTACACTAAATGGGTCGAGGTGAGGGGTTGCACCGTGGATAATGGGGCGAGGGGGTTACACTGCGGATAATGGGCCGATGCGAGGGTTTATTCTATGGATAATGAGTCTAGGCGAGGGGTTGCACTGTGGATAATGGGTCGAGGCGAAGGGTTGCAATGTGGATAATGGGGCGAGGCAAGGGGTTACACTTTGGATAATGAGGAGAGGGGTTACACTGCGGATAATGGGGCGAGGCAAGGGTTAACACTATGGATAATGGGGCGAGGGGTTACACTGGATAATGGGTCGAGGCGAGGGGTTACACTGGATAATGGGTCGAGGTGAGGGGCTTCACTGTGGATAATTGGTTGAGGCAAGAGGTTACACTGGATACTGGGGCGAGGAGTTACACTATGGCTACTGGGGCGAGGGGTTACACTGTGGATTATGGATCGAGGCGAGGGGTTACACTGGTTAATAGGGCGAGGGCTTACACTGTGGATAATGGGTCGAAGCGAGGGTTTACACTATGGATAATGGGGCGAGGAGTTGCACTGTGGATAATGAGGCGAGGGGTTACACTGGATAATTGGTCGAGGCGAGAAGTTACACTGTGGATAGTGAGGCAAGTGGTTACACTGTGGATATTGTGGCGAGGAGTTACACTGTGGATTATGGGCGAGTGGTTACACTGTGGATAATGGGCGAGTGGTTACACTGTGGATAATGGACCGAGGTGAGGGGTTACACAGTGGATAATGGCGCGAGGGGTTGCACTGTGGATAATGCTTTGAGCGGTTACACAGTGCGTAATGGGGCGAGGGGTTACACTGTGGCTAATGGGCAAGTGGTTACACTGGATACTGGGGTGAGTGGTTGCACTGTGGACAATGGGGCAATGCAAGGGTTTACACTATGGATAATGGGGCAAGGCATGGGGTTCCACTGTGGATAATGAGGCAATGTGAGGGTTACACTGTGGATTAGGGGGTAAAGCAAGGGGTTACACAGTGGATAATGGGGAGTAGTGTTACCACTGTGGATAATGGGGCGACGGGTTACTCTGTGGATAATGGGATGAGGTGAGGGGTTACACTGGATAATGGGGCGAGGAGTTACACTATGGGTAATGGGGTGAGGGGGGTTACACTGTGGATAATGGGGTGAGACTAGGGGTTATACAATGGATAGTGAGTCAAGGCGAGGGGTTACACTAAATGGGTCGAGGTGAGGGGTTGCACCGTGGATAATGGGGCGAGGGGGTTACACTGCGGATAATGGGCCGATGCGAGGGTTTATTCTATGGATAATGAGTCTAGGCGAGGGGTTGCACTGTGGATAATGGGTCGAGGCGAAGGGTTGCAATGTGGATAATGGGGCGAGGCAAGGGGTTACACTTTGGATAATGAGGAGAGGGGTTACACTGCGGATAATGGGACGAGGCGAGGGTTAACACTATGGATAATGGGGCGAGGGGATACACTGGATAATGGGTAGAGGCGAGGGGTTACACTGGATAATGGGTCGAGGTGAGGGGCTTCACTGTGGATAATTGGTTGAGGCAAGAGGTTAGACTGGATACTGGGGCGAGGAGTTACACTGTGGCTACTGGGGCGAGGGGTTACACTGTGGATTATGGATCGAGGCGAGGGGTTAACTGGTTAATAGGGCGAGGGCTTACACTGTGGATAATGGGTCGATGCGAGGGGTTACACAGTGGATAATGGGGAAAAGCCAGTGGGTTACACTGGATAATGGGGCGAGGGGTTACACAGTGGATAATGGGTAGGGGGGTTAGACTGTGGATAATGGGGAGAAGCTAGGTGTTCCACTGGATAATGGGGAGAGAGGTTACACTGTGGCTAATGGGGAGAGGGGTTACACTGTGGATAATGGGGCGAGGGGTTACACTGTGGATAATGGGGTAAAGCGACGGGTTACACTGTGGATAAGGGGGTGAGGGGTTACACTGTGGATAATGGGTCAATGCGAGGGTTTACACTATGGATAATGGGCAAGGCAAGGGGCTGCACTGTGGATAATAGGTCAATGCGAGGGGTTACACTGGATAATTGGGCAATGTGAGGGTTACACTGTGGATTATGGGGTAAGGCAAGGGGTTACACCTATAATGGGGAGAAGGGTCCCCCGTGGATAGTGGGTGGAGGTGAGGGGTTAAACAGTGGATAATGGGGCATGGGTTTACACTGTGGATAATGGGGCGACGGGACACTGTGGATAATGGGGTGAGGTGAGGAGTTACACTGTGGGTATCGGTGTGAGGGCGGTTACACTGTGGATAATGGGGTGAGTCGAGGCGAGGGGTTACACTGAATAATGTGTCGAGGCGAGGGGTTACACTTTGAATAATGTGTTGAGGCAAGCAGTTACACAGTGAATAATGGGTTGAGGTGAGGGGCTTCACTGTGGATAATGAGGCGAGAGGTTGCACTGTGGATAATGGGTCGAGGTGAGGGGTTGCACTGTGGATAATGGGTTAAGGTGAGGAGTTACTCTTTGTATAATGGGGCGAGGGGTTACACTTTGGATAATGAGGCGAGGGGTTACACTGCAGATAATGGGCGACGGTGAGGGTTAACACTATGGATAATGGGGCGAGGCGTTACACTGGATAATGGGTCGAGGCGAGGGGTTACACTGGATAATGGGTCGAGGCGAGGGGTTACACTGGATAATGGGTCGAGGTGAGGGTTTACACTATGGATAATGGGGCAAGGGTGATGGGTTACTTTGTGGAAAATGGGGCGAGGCTATGGGTTACACTGTGGATAATGGGGCGAGGCGAATGGTTACACTGTGGATAATGGGGCGAGGATTTACACTGTGGATATTGGGACGAGGGTTTACACAGAGGATAATGGGTCAATGCGAGGGTTTACACTATGGATAATGGGCAAGGCAAGGGGCTGCACTGTGGATAATGGGTCGAGGCGAGGGGTTACAGTGTGGATAATGGCAATGTGAGGGTTACACTGTGGATTATGGGGTAAGGCAAGGGGCTACATAGTGGATAATGGGGAGAAGGGTCCCCCGTGGATAGAAGGTGGAGATGTTGGGTTATACTGTGGATGATGGGGCAAGGGTTTCCGCTGTGGCTAATGGGGCGACTGGTTACTCTGTTGATAATGGGGTTATGTGAGAGGTTACACTGTGGGTAATGGGGCGAGAGGGGGTTACACTGTGGATAATGGGGTGAGATGAGGGGTTGCACTATGGATAGTGAGTCGTGGGGTTACACAGCGAATAATGGGTCGAGGTGAGTGGTTGCACCGTGGATAAGGGGGCGAGGGGTTTCACAGCGGATAATGGTCCGATGCAAGGGTTTGCACTGTGGATAATGGGTCGAGGCGAGGGTTTGCACTGTGGATAATGGGTCGAGGCGAGGGTTTGCACTGTGGATAATGGGTCGAGGCGAGGGGTTGCACTGTGGATAATGGGTTGAGGGGAGGGGTTGCACTGTGGATAATGGGTCGAGGCGAGGGGTTGCACTGTGGGTAATGGGTCGAGTTGAGGGTTGCACTTTGGAAAATGGGGCGTGGCGAGGGGTTATACTTAGGATAATTAGGCAAGGGGTTACACTGCGGATAATGGGCTGAGGCGAGGGTTAACACTATGGATAATGGGTCAAGGCAAGGGGTTACACGGGATAATGGGTCGAGGCGAGGGGTTCTACTGGATAATGGGTCAAGGTGAGGGGCTACACTGAGGATAATGGGGTGAGGATTTAAACTGGATAATTGGGTGAAAGGTTACACTGTGCATAATGGGGTGAGGCAGGGTTACTCTGTGGATATTGGGACGAGGGGTTACACTGGATAATGGGTCAAACATTGGATAATCGGCGAGAGGTTACACAGTGGGTAATGGGGCGCGGGATTACACAGTGGGTAATGGGGCGAGGGATTACACAGTGGGTAATGGGGCGAGGGGTTACACTGTTGATAATGGGGCGAGGGGGTTACACTGTGGATAATGGGGCGAGGGGTTACACTATGGATAATGGGTCAATTCGAGGGTTTCCACTATGGATAATGGGGCAAGGCGAGGGGCTGCACTGTGGATAATTGGGCAATGTGAGGGTTACACTGGATTATGTGGTAAGGCAAGGGGTTACACTGTTGATAATCGGTCGAGGCTAGGGGTAACAATGGAAAACGGGGCAAGGCGAAAGGTTACACTGTGAATAATGGGGCGAGGAGTTACACTGTGGATACTGGAGCGAGGGGTTACACTCTGGATAATGGGGCAAGGCGAGGGTTTACACTGTGGATAATTGCTCGATGCATGGGGTTTACACAGTGTTTAATTAGGAAAACATGGGGTTACACTGTGGATAATGGGGCGAGGGGTTACACAATGGATAATGGGCAGGGCGAGGGGGTACACTTTAGATAATGGGTCGAGACGAGGGGTTACTCTGGATAATGGAGCGAGAGGATACACAGTAGGTAATTGGGTGAGGGGTTACAATCTGGGTAATGGGGCGAGGGGGTTACACTGGATAATGGGGCAAGGGGTTACACAGTGGGTAATGGAGCAAGGGGTTACACAGTGGGTAATGGGCAAGGGGTTACACTGGATAATGCGTCGAGACGAGGGGTTACACTGTGGATAATAGGTCACAGAGAGGGGTTACACTGTGGATAATGGGTCGAGGTGATGGGTTATAGTGAGCAAGGGTCCCACGTCTGGGCATACCCATCCCACTTAGGGTGAAAAGTATTACGCAAACAAATGATGAACGGAATGCTGAATAAATCATACATTCACCCCCAGTCAAGAGATCTGGGTTAAATCCATTGTTCTTTTGCTCACCATGTCACCCCAGTTTAGACCCAGCCATATGCAGATCAGTCTTGACCCTGTGCCTCATGGGAACAGTCCAGACGTAACTGCCAAGCCAGGTCCTTCCTGGACCGGAAACAAGCATCCTGGGACCGGTTTCTGGGTATTACCCTTCATCAGCCAGGCTAGCTTGAATCCAGTGGCAGAGTGAGCAAGGGACCCACGTATGGGCATACCCATCCCACTTAGGGTGAAAAGTGCTACGTAAACAAATGATGGACGGAATGTGAGGGTTACACTGTGGATTAGGGGGTAAAGCAAGGGGTTACACAGTGGATAATGGGGAGTAGTGTTACCACTGTGGATAATGGGGCGACGGGTTACTCTGTGGATAATGGGATGAGGTGAGGGGTTACACTGGATAATGGGGCGAGGAGTTACACTATGGGTAATGGGGTGAGGGGGGGTTACACTGTGGATAATGGGGTGAGACTAGGGGTTATACAATGGATAGTGAGTCAAGGCGAGGGGTTACACTAAATGGGTCGAGGTGAGGGGTTGCACCGTGGATAATGGGGCGAGGGGGTTACACTGCGGATAATGGGCCGATGCGAGGGTTTATTCTATGGATAATGAGTCTAGGCGAGGGGTTGCACTGTGGATAATGGGTCGAGGCGAAGGGTTGCAATGTGGATAATGGGGCGAGGCAAGGGGTTACACTTTGGATAATGAGGAGAGGGGTTACACTGCGGATAATGGGACGAGGCGAGGGTTAACACTATGGATAATGGGGCGAGGGGATACACTGGATAATGGGTAGAGGCGAGGGGTTACACTGGATAATGGGTCGAGGTGAGGGGCTTCACTGTGGATAATTGGTTGAGGCAAGAGGTTAGACTGGATACTGGGGCGAGGAGTTACACTGTGGCTACTGGGGCGAGGGGTTACACTGTGGATTATGGATCGAGGCGAGGGGTTAACTGGTTAATAGGGCGAGGGCTTACACTGTGGATAATGGGTCGATGCGAGGGGTTACACAGTGGATAATGGGGAAAAGCCAGTGGGTTACACTGGATAATGGGGCGAGGGGTTACACAGTGGATAATGGGTAGGGGGGTTAGACTGTGGATAATGGGGAGAAGCTAGGTGTTCCACTGGATAATGGGGAGAGAGGTTACACTGTGGCTAATGGGGAGAGGGGTTACACTGTGGATAATGGGGCGAGGGGTTACACTGTGGATAATGGGGTAAAGCGACGGGTTACACTGTGGATAAGGGGGTGAGGGGTTACACTGTGGATAATGGGTCAATGCGAGGGTTTACACTATGGATAATGGGCAAGGCAAGGGGCTGCACTGTGGATAATAGGTCAATGCGAGGGGTTACACTGGATAATTGGGCAATGTGAGGGTTACACTGTGGATTATGGGGTAAGGCAAGGGGTTACACCTATAATGGGGAGAAGGGTCCCCCGTGGATAGTGGGTGGAGGTGAGGGGTTAAACAGTGGATAATGGGGCATGGGTTTACACTGTGGATAATGGGGCGACGGGACACTGTGGATAATGGGGTGAGGTGAGGAGTTACACTGTGGGTATCGGTGTGAGGGCGGTTACACTGTGGATAATGGGGTGAGTCGAGGCGAGGGGTTACACTGAATAATGTGTCGAGGCGAGGGGTTACACTTTGAATAATGTGTTGAGGCAAGCAGTTACACAGTGAATAATGGGTTGAGGTGAGGGGCTTCACTGTGGATAATGAGGCGAGAGGTTGCACTGTGGATAATGGGTCGAGGTGAGGGGTTGCACTGTGGATAATGGGTTAAGGTGAGGAGTTACTCTTTGTATAATGGGGCGAGGGGTTACACTTTGGATAATGAGGCGAGGGGTTACACTGCAGATAATGGGCGACGGTGAGGGTTAACACTATGGATAATGGGGCGAGGCGTTACACTGGATAATGGGTCGAGGCGAGGGGTTACACTGGATAATGGGTCGAGGCGAGGGGTTACACTGGATAATGGGTCGAGGTGAGGGTTTACACTATGGATAATGGGGCAAGGGTGATGGGTTACTTTGTGGAAAATGGGGCGAGGCTATGGGTTACACTGTGGATAATGGGGCGAGGCGAATGGTTACACTGTGGATAATGGGGCGAGGATTTACACTGTGGATATTGGGACGAGGGTTTACACAGAGGATAATGGGTCAATGCGAGGGTTTACACTATGGATAATGGGCAAGGCAAGGGGCTGCACTGTGGATAATGGGTCGAGGCGAGGGGTTACAGTGTGGATAATGGCAATGTGAGGGTTACACTGTGGATTATGGGGTAAGGCAAGGGGCTACATAGTGGATAATGGGGAGAAGGGTCCCCCGTGGATAGAAGGTGGAGATGTTGGGTTATACTGTGGATGATGGGGCAAGGGTTTCCGCTGTGGCTAATGGGGCGACTGGTTACTCTGTTGATAATGGGGTTATGTGAGAGGTTACACTGTGGGTAATGGGGCGAGAGGGGGTTACACTGTGGATAATGGGGTGAGATGAGGGGTTGCACTATGGATAGTGAGTCGTGGGGTTACACAGCGAATAATGGGTCGAGGTGAGTGGTTGCACCGTGGATAAGGGGGCGAGGGGTTTCACAGCGGATAATGGGCCGATGCAAGGGTTTGCACTGTGGATAATGGGTCGAGGCGAGGGTTTGCACTGTGGATAATGGGTCGAGGCGAGGGTTTGCACTGTGGATAATGGGTCGAGGCGAGGGGTTGCACTGTGGATAATGGGTTGAGGGGAGGGGTTGCACTGTGGATAATGGGTCGAGGCGAGGGGTTGCACTGTGGGTAATGGGTCGAGTTGAGGGTTGCACTTTGGAAAATGGGGCGTGGCGAGGGGTTATACTTAGGATAATTAGGCAAGGGGTTACACTGCGGATAATGGGCTGAGGCGAGGGTTAACACTATGGATAATGGGTCAAGGCAAGGGGTTACACGGGATAATGGGTCGAGGCGAGGGGTTCTACTGGATAATGGGTCAAGGTGAGGGGCTACACTGAGGATAATGGGGTGAGGATTTAAACTGGATAATTGGGTGAAAGGTTACACTGTGCATAATGGGGTGAGGCAGGGTTACTCTGTGGATATTGGGACGAGGGGTTACACTGGATAATGGGTCAAACATTGGATAATCGGCGAGAGGTTACACAGTGGGTAATGGGGCGCGGGATTACACAGTGGGTAATGGGGCGAGGGATTACACAGTGGGTAATGGGGCGAGGGGTTACACTGTTGATAATGGGGCGAGGGGGTTACACTGTGGATAATGGGGCGAGGGGTTACACTATGGATAATGGGTCAATTCGAGGGTTTCCACTATGGATAATGGGGCAAGGCGAGGGGCTGCACTGTGGATAATTGGGCAATGTGAGGGTTACACTGGATTATGTGGTAAGGCAAGGGGTTACACTGTTGATAATCGGTCGAGGCTAGGGGTAACAATGGAAAACGGGGCAAGGCGAAAGGTTACACTGTGAATAATGGGGCGAGGAGTTACACTGTGGATACTGGAGCGAGGGGTTACACTCTGGATAATGGGGCAAGGCGAGGGTTTACACTGTGGATAATTGCTCGATGCATGGGGTTTACACAGTGTTTAATTAGGAAAACATGGGGTTACACTGTGGATAATGGGGCGAGGGGTTACACAATGGATAATGGGCAGGGCGAGGGGGTACACTTTAGATAATGGGTCGAGACGAGGGGTTACTCTGGATAATGGAGCGAGAGGATACACAGTAGGTAATTGGGTGAGGGGTTACAATCTGGGTAATGGGGCGAGGGGGTTACACTGGATAATGGGGCAAGGGGTTACACAGTGGGTAATGGAGCAAGGGGTTACACAGTGGGTAATGGGCAAGGGGTTACACTGGATAATGCGTCGAGACGAGGGGTTACACTGTGGATAATAGGTCACAGAGAGGGGTTACACTGTGGATAATGGGTCGAGGTGATGGGTTATAGTGAGCAAGGGTCCCACGTCTGGGCATACCCATCCCACTTAGGGTGAAAAGTATTACGCAAACAAATGATGAACGGAATGCTGAATAAATCATACATTCACCCCCAGTCAAGAGATCTGGGTTAAATCCATTGTTCTTTTGCTCACCATGTCACCCCAGTTTAGACCCAGCCATATGCAGATCAGTCTTGACCCTGTGCCTCATGGGAACAGTCCAGACGTAACTGCCAAGCCAGGTCCTTCCTGGACCGGAAACAAGCATCCTGGGACCGGTTTCTGGGTATTACCCTTCATCAGCCAGGCTAGCTTGAATCCAGTGGCAGAGTGAGCAAGGGACCCACGTATGGGCATACCCATCCCACTTAGGGTGAAAAGTGCTACGTAAACAAATGATGGACGGAATGCTGAATAAATAATACATTCACTCCCATCAAGAGATCTGGGTTAAATCCATCGTTCTTTTGCTCACCATGCCACCTCAGTTTCGACCCAGCCATATGCAAATGGCGGCCCATCCAGACCCAACATTAGCATGGCATGAGGAATGCTAAACTCCAGGCACGCCTACGCCCACTAAGCCACCCCTATAGTGCCCGCCACTTTTTTAGCCCCTTTCTCGGCATACTGAGGCAGACGGTGTTTCCTCAGTAGCCCTCTGGTGCCTAGCTGCCTGTACCGCCTGGGTACCTGTGCACGGCTCTTGGGGTGCCTGTATTCCTAGCTGGGTCTCCACTCTGCCCGGGTAATATTGGCAGCCGTCAGCTCTGACTTAAGGTTTCCACCCCGAATTATACGCATCGTTGTCCCGTCAGTTTATTTACAGCAGAAACATGTATTGCAATTAAGACTTACAAGTGAACAAAAATCAGCAAAACGGTCCTAGCACCTACTGAGGCAGTGAGACGACCCCCAAATATTCGTCTAGTGCTTATGCAGTTAGGCGCTATAATATGGCGGCTAATGAACCGTGTTAGTCCATGGAGAAAGATCACAAACTCAGAAGTTCTGAGCTCTTTTCCTGGAGTTGATTCTAGTTCTGAACAAAGCCGATTCCCACACTTGAAGGTCACTGGAATGTGGTAGCCATGCAGAAGTGACACGGTTTGTGTGAGGGCTCTGAGCCATCTTTCCTTTCTCGTTGTTTTTTGCTGCCCAGGGTTCAAGTCTGGTTAGTTCGTTTGGCCTGAGCCAAGTCTGCAGCACCCAGGACAAACCAGACAACCCTGCAGCCGGAACTGGCCCGGTGCCTCTAGTCCATGTTCGTTCCGGGAAGTTACCAGACACTGGCCAGGGACCGGCCTTGACTCCAGCTGATCCCAAAGTATTTTCCGATGCAAAAGGGTTCCCGGAAGTGGATTTGTGGTTGGCACCAATTGATATTAAAGTATTTAAGGTGCCCGATCAAGCGGGTGTTCGTTGCTGTGGTGGCGCCCTCTGGGTTGTTCAGCATTGCGCTCTATTTACAGCATAGGGAAAAAGTGGCACACATTATCTCAAATAATTCATTAACTCCAAGTCTCTGAGGCTAAATCTTGGGTCTATTTTTCCTGCATCACGTTTTCTGTACTTTACTGCGTGTGAGAGTCTGACCAGATCTTTAAACAACAGTACCTAACCTACTGGGGTTTCGATTCCTGAGCTTTACTAATAACATGCGTATTTGTAAAGCTCACGTTCACCCCCAATGGGGCATCTTGTTTCTGAATAACAGATGTTTTTTGTTACCCAACTCAATGGTACTCATTTCATCGACCTCAGACCAGGCTAATGTGAGAGTCTGACCAGATCTTTAAACAACAGGGGGCTCTGTTTCTGGCCCGCCCAGATCTTTAGACCACAGTACCTAACCTGGGGGTTCTGTTCCTGTGCTTCGACGCAGGTAACACGCTCCTTGCCCCCTCTAGTGCTCAGACACATAACCCCAGCTGTGACTGGCAAGTCACAGATGAAATCTTTGGGATTAACTTTCGCCCTTGCCACGTCCGGGCCGCGGCTACTCTCCCGACGCTTCTTGTGATCTTCGGGCATTTGCTGGCTGCACCGGTGACTCACTTGAACCGCGTGCAGTTCCTTCTGACTAGAAACATTTAGTCTATCGACTGGAGAGTACCCCGGCTCCAGAAGCGGCTGCCCCCTCTCGCGCCTCGCCGAGTGATGCCTCTTTCATCGCGCGCTGCCTGATTTCTCCCGGGGCCGAGGCCCGCGTGCGCAGAGCTGCTGGATGTAAACGCGCGCGCTGACCCTGGCAATGCATAGATTACCCGGAGGTGCTGGAGAGAGCTGCTCTGCATGCCAATGTCCATAGGATGCATTATTTACTGATATAGAGGCCGGGGCTTCAATATCAGAAATGTAACTATTGCAGAAGGATTGCCTTGCCCAGTCCAGATCAGTTCTGTAACCTCTCCGCCCACCTTTACCCGCAGTGGCTGACCACAGCCTCCTGCCTACACTCCATAGATCTTCTGTAAACAGTCTCTTTTAGCCATCACACACCCGCTTCGGCACTAGGCAACCCCTCTTGAGATAGCACAGGGTGAAATAAATGAATAAATCAACAGGCATCCAGAGGGTTCTGGACGGTTTTGTAACATTCTGCGCTTCGAGGGGACTTGAGATCAATCTAGAGAAGACGAAGTATATGATCTTCGGTCCACCAAAACGCACCCGTCCCTGCCCACTCTTGAATGGCACCCCGCTAGAAAGGGTTAGAACTTTTGTTTATCTGGGTGTTACCCTGACTGAAGATTTCAGCTGGGGCCCCCAGGTAGTCAAATCTGCCCTGAGGCTCACACAGATAGCGGGTGGCATTAACAAGTTCCATAGGAAAACACAATTCAAGCCAGTCTCGCCAGCTCTTGAAATGTACAGGGTTCAAGCTAGACCTGCCGCTTTATACGGCGCAGAACTCTGGGGTCATACTCGCGTATCGACCCTTTCTAAGGTTGAACATACATTCACTAGAAACCTGTTAGGGCTTCCCCAGAGCACACCGCTTACACAATTGAGACTAGACTTGGATCTAGAGCCCATCTCTGAACTTTTATCGAGTCGACCCCTTCTGTATTGGAGAAGGCTATGGACAGTGCCCGAGCTCGATGATTATAGAGCTGAATTTTCAGCAATTTGGGACCAATTAAAGACTAAAAATATACCTTGGCTATCTCATATCAAAGCTGTAGCATATCAGATAGGCCTGCCACGATTATGGGAGACCCCTGGGGAAAGTTGTAAAGCGGTCCAGAAAGTGGAACTGCTAGCCCTACTTAGACAGCACAACCTAGCTCTGTTATACCGTTCACAGTCCATGGGCAGGTTGACTATAGACTTTTTACAAGTGAAATTGGCACCCAGTAGGGAGGAGTTTTTAGACTTGATCCAGCCCCCTATGGCAAAAAAGCTATATATCCAGTTAAGGTATGGTTGCCTTCCAATTGGGGAACTGACCTGCAAATGGGCAGGGAGAGGTGAGGGGGCTTGCCCTGGTTGCAACGAATCTAAAGAAGACCTAGCCCATATTTTATTTTTTTGTCCCGCCTATAAGGAAATACGTAGATCTTGGATTGTGCCACTGTGTAGAAATCTGGGTCTAAAACAATGTGCGCAAGCATGCAGGATATTACGTTATGATACTTCACCACCTATTGTGTTCACTGTTTCCCGTTTCTTATATGGTATGTGGCGTAGGAGGTCTGCCCTGATTAACTGACTGTAAAATCTGATTGTTCTTAATAATGATGTACAAAAACTGTGTATCATCTCATCTTTGATAACTTCTGTTTAATAACTTTTTATCTTGTATGCATAATTATTTATGTTTTATCTTGTATGTACATATTTTATCTGTGCTTTTATGGTCATTGACCGAAATAAAGCTATCAAAGGACTTGGAAAATGCTGAAATAAATGTGAGTGGCGTTGGTTCCTGTTACTACTGCAAAGGGGATGGTTTCCCCTTGTAAATTCTGCCCATGTTCCGTAGGAGCGCCACTGTGTAATGCTTCCTAGGCCAGTTTTTAGGTCAAAGCCTCCCAGACAGTGGAGCTGCCTGGTTTGCTAAAGACATCTTTGGGAGATTTAGAAAGTTGGCCTAGGAATACATCCCTCTTGTTGCTTACCATTGGATTTGTGGTTTGTAACTCCCATTTTCTGCCTTTCTATTTGCTGGCTTTAGTTGCTGTAGTCTGTCCACCTTAAGTTTGTCCCCCCCCCCCCCATTGTCCAACACGTGTTTAGTGTATTCTTCCACAAACTCACCTTCTGTAAACAGGTCTTTAAATCCTGTTCTTATCTTGTCACATTTGCTGAGCATTCAAAGACAGAGGTCAATTGTCAAGCTCTCTCTTCCAAGGGAACTTGGTGTTTACTTTTCTTTCTCAGAGTTCAACGTGAGAGAATTTATGTGACAATCCTTCTGAGTTTCCAAGACAAGGATGTTTTTTTTCTAGCAAAGTACAACAAAATATATACTGTGTTGATGTTTCAGAATATAGCAAAACCAAAGGGGATTATGGACGGAGTGTTGAACATTGCAAGCACTCACCCCCAGTCAACTGATCTGGGTTTAATCCATCATCATTCTTTAGCTCACTCCGCCACCCCAGTTCAGACATGGCCATATGCAAATCAGTCTGACACTGTGCCTCATGGGAACAGTCCAGCCCCAACTGCCAAGCCATGTCGTCCCTTGACCGGAAACAAGCTCAGGTCCAGGGAAGACCTGGCTTGGCAGTTCACAACTCTACTCCAAAACTACCCCACTCCCTCCAATCTACCCACTGCAATCTACTACACTCCACTCAAATCTAACCCACTCCATCCACTCTAATCTACCCCTCACCTATCTACTCCACTCTAATCTACCCCTATCTACTCTACTCCTGCCTACTTTACTCTGTCAATATACCCAACTCACCCCACTGTAATCTACCTCACCCCACTGTACCCCACTCAAATCCGACCCACTCCACTCTACCACACTCCGCTCCAAACTACCCCACTCCATTCTACCACACTAGATTCCAATCTACCTTACTGTAATCCACCCAGTTTACCCCACTCCACCCTCATCTACCGCACCGCACTGCACTCCAATCTAACCTACTACACTCTTCCACAATCTCTCACTCCACTCCAAATCTCGACCCCAATCCATCCAACTCCACTCCAATCCACTCACTCTACCCACTCCACTTTGCCCCAATCAACCAGACTCCATTTCATGCTACCCAGTATACCCCACCCTACTCCACTCCAATCTACCACATGCCACCCAGATCTATCCCACTACAATCTAACCCACTCCACCCCAGTCCTCCCATTTCCATCCCACTCCAATCTACCCCACCCCCCACAACAAACTACCTTACTTCAATCTACCCCATCCCAATCTACACCACACTGTATCCAGCTCCACTCTAATCCACTAAATCCACCCCACTCCAGTCTACTCCACTCTACCCTGATCTACTCAAACTACACTCCACCCCATTTTGTCCCACTCCACCCCATTCTGTCCCACTCCACCCCATTTTGTCCCACTGCACCCCAATTTGTCCCACTCCACCCTATTGTACCCCCCAATCTACTCCACCTCACCCCAATCTACCTCACTTGCCCACTCCAATCTACCTCTCTCTACCCAGATCTATCCCGCTACAATCTAACCCACTCCACCCCAGTCCTCCCATTTCCATCCCACTCCACCCCACGTCCCACAACAAACTACCTTACTTCAATCTACCCCATCCAAATCAACACCACACCACTGTATCCAGCTCCACTCTAATCCACTCAATCTACCCCACTCCAGTCTATTCCAATCTACCCTGATCTACCCAAACTCCACTCCACCCTGTCCCACAGCACCCCATTTTGTCCCACTGCACCCCATGTTATCCCACTCCACCCTATTGTACCCCCACCCAATCTACTCCACTTCACCCCAATCTACCTCACTCTACCCCATACCAATCTAGCCCACACCATCCCAATTTAGTCCACACCGGTCTACCCACTCCCCAATATACCCCATTCAACCCCACTCTTTTTCATTCTACCCTACTATAACCTACCCAACTCCACTCCAGTCTACCCTACTCCACTCCAGTCTACCCTACTCCACTCCAGTCTACCCCAATCCACCCTACTGCACTCTCTCCAATCTACCCCACTCCACTCCAATCTACCCCAGTGTATCCCATTCCACTGTACCCCAGTCTACCCCACTCCCCTCCACCCCGATCAACCCCACTCCAATCTATTGCACTGCAGTCCACCACACCCCACCCCAATGTACCCCACCCCAATTCAATCAACCCTACTTCAATCTACCACACTAATCTACCCAACTCCCCCACTCCAATCTACCCCACTACACCTGCACTCCAATCCACCCCCCTCCATTTTACCCCATTCCACCCCACCCCACTAACTTTGAGCCAAGATGAACATCAGCTGCACTGTTGTGCATAATGGCTAAAACTCATTGCCAAAGCCAACCGGTCTCGCATAGGCGAGGCCTGTTGGCTTTGCCAATACCGGTTATGTATGCATGCAGGCTTCCTTCCTCACATAACCCCCTGCCTTTCGCTGGGTTCTTTGGTTTTGCTCCTTCTTTGGGTAACTTTTATTAAAATACCCTCTTGTTTTAATTTCACCATTCACCCTGCTGCCACTGGTCTTCCTCAAGGATGATTGTGGTGTGCGAGGAGGCGTCCCGGCAGGAAGCAGGTCTGATTTACTCCCGGGTAGCCGCTACCTGGATTGCCTCATTCGCTCACATTACAATCTACATTTTCTTTGCTTTCCCGTCCAACATAGCTAAACGTGCCTTACAACTCACTGATAAGAGAAGAGTATGGCTTGTAAATGCCTGCTCCCCTAAAGCAGTAATACGTGCATGATACTTAAAAAGGCAGTTGGGGGAATTATTTTGCTAATATACTGGTGATGTTTCCACATTCTTTGCAACGAGTTTTACACATTAAAACCAAGGTGTGCAATGTGGTTTCAACGGGATTGATGAATGCCAGTCCTCCAGGGTAAATTTGTATACAATAAATTTAATTGGGAGACATGCTCATAGTCCATCATGGATCTGACCCTTGCAGGCATACACTGGAAGCAGTGCTTAATTTGAGCCGATGGTTTCCAGTGCTAGTCACCAGCACTCTATTGTCAACACCGGCACACATGACTGCCTGCCACATGGTGGCGCTGTTTGCCTAATTTTTTAGTAGCACAACCACTATTGTTAAATAATTCAATATACATTAAAATCATTAATACCTCTTGCTCGGCTCCACCTCCTCCGCCTGGGACGACTCCTGGTGGCTGGCCACGCTGGGAGCTGCACCAAAACCCACCAACCACGCACGCATCCTGGGGTTCATCCTGGACTCAACACTATCTATGACCCAGCAAGTCAACGCTGTCTCCTCCTCCTCCTGCTTCAACACCCTCCGCATGCTCCGCAAGATCTACACATGGATCCCCACCGGAACCAGGACGGTCACCCAAGCCCTCGTCAGCAGCAGGCTGGACTACAGCAACGCCCTCTACGCGGGAACCATGGGCAAACTCCAGAAAACACTGCAACGCATACAGAACGCCTCTGCACGCCTCTGCCTCGACATCCACAGCCACATCACTGCCCACCTGAGAGACCTGCACTGGCTCCCTGTCAACAAGAGGATCACCTTCAAGCTCCTCACCCACGCTCACACAAAGCACTCCACAAGACCGGACCAGCATACCTCAACCACCGCCTCACCTTCTACACCCTGAACCGCCAGCTTCGCTCCGCTGACCTCGTCACCGTCCCACGTATCCACCGAAAGACCACCGGCGGCAGATCATTCTCCCACCTCGCCACCAAGACATGGAACACCCTCCCTACCCACCTGCGACAGACCCAAGACCTTCTGACCTTCAGAAGACTTCTCAAGACCTGGCTGTTCGATCAGTAGCAGCACTCCCCCCGCCCCCCCGCCCTCTTTTCAAGCGCCTGAGTAGTGCGCTCTAGAAATGCTATGATTGATTGTCACCCAAAGCTATAAGAATAGCTTGGGCATCAGGTATTAGTCGTTTTTAATGTATATTTAACGTCTTAATTCTCACACTTGTAGGATTGTGATGGTTAGTAGTTGTGTTGGTACTGACACTGGCAGCGCTGACGAGGGCAATGGGTGGTGCAGCCGCAGTGGTCCCATGGCAAGGTCCCTGGCACTTATTTATTTCTTTTTTTACAACTTAAGCACTGTAAGGCACTTATCACCACTTCTGGCCTAAAACATGAATTTCTTATCAGAGCATTAGCTTTCTATTGTATATCTCCTTCTTTTCTCCTAAAGTTCTTAACATTTTTTAGATAAGAAACACCCACTTACATTGTATGTTTAAACAAAATTAAGACTGGTATTGTCCAACCCTGTGATGAATAATGCTTTTTAAAATTAATGTATTTTTGCTTGCAGCTTACCAGGCGGCGTCCAGCCTTGGACAAGACCCAACGAACGACTGCAATGACAACCAGAGAGTTGTGCGAACCATTATTCAGAGGCGTGGACAGAACGAACCAATGCTGGGGGCAGACTACCGCCAGCGCAAGATCACCTTGCGTGACCGTAAGTAGAGGTTACGTCATGGAAGCAAACTCCATGGCTACTCCACCAGTGTGGGTGATACAGAAAATAGTATGCACTACAATGGCTGTTTAGGATATCCATGAAAAGTACTGGTACTGCACCTAAAAACCAAAATATAGTACAGGGTGCTATGAAAACGCATTAATTCACTTTCTAATTGATTTTCTTATGATCTGGTTCCTGCAGCGTTTCTTATGTCTCGAAAGAAAGGAAAGCAAGTAATTTGTACAGTGGGGCATTTCAAAGTTCCACTCTCCAGAAGTGAAAAACTACTAGCACGATCCCAAAGATAGCTGGGTATTTGATCACCATTTGCTACTAACATTTCTGACACTGCAGAAGACTATGGGACTGATTATGATGACTGCTGTAGCCACGGTGGCAGTGCGGGCACTGGCGGTCCGACCGCCCTATTGAAAGTTGGGCGGTTGGACCGCCGTGGGGCCATCGCTGTCACCAGGTATCTTTGATCCCTGGCGGTCTTGCAGCCTCCAGAAGCCCGCAATATGCCGGCGGTGCCGATGCCGCACTATGATGGATTCAAACCAGATCTGTGACTGAGGGTGAGTGTCTGAAAAGTTTCAGCGCTCCGTCCATCATCTCTTTTGTGTTTGCTTTGTTCGCCCCAGGTTGGCAGGGTATACCCAGACGTGGGTCCCTTGCTCACTTTGCCACTGGTTACAAGCTAGCCTGCTGATGTGGGGTGTTACCCCGAAACCGGTCCCAGGATGCTTGTTTCCGGTCCAGGGAAGACCTGGCTTGGCAAGTCGGGCTGGACTGTGCCCATGAGGCACAGGGTCAAGACTGATTTGCATATAGCTTGGTCTGAACTGGGGTGACGAAGTGAGCTAAAGAACAATGATAAATTCAACCCAGATCTGTGACTCTGGGTGAGTGTCTGAAAAGTTTCAGCGCTCCGTCCATCATCTCCTTTGTGTTTGCAATGCCACACTGCCAAGCATATTATGAGTTTTCTCACCGCCATGAAAACTGTGATAGTGAGGAAACTAAGGAGGCCCTACAGGCCCCCTGGTGTCTCAGGGCCATGGGGATACATGCAGAGGGCATGTGGTGTTCCTTAACAGTCCAAGATCAAACAGTCCATGCCGTGCAGGAACTTAGAAAGGCACCGCAGAGAATGCCAAATCAACGCTCACCGCATAGGACTGGCAAAGCACTGCCCGCCAGACCAGGAGAAAACTCCTAATCTGCAGGGCGGTGTTAGTATTGCTTTGGCGGTGTGGCAGCAGGGCGCTGGCATGGTGGCGCACTGTCACACTGCCAAGTCATAATCAGGCCCTTAGTTATAAATTGGATTTCTAGTTGTATTGTATGTATTTTTTTACGTTTCCACGTGTATTGAACTATATTTAATTTTTTGGTCTGGCTTTAGCCCAGACCTTTTGATTTTAATATATTTATACTTCTAGTCTATTTACCTATATGCTTTTTCAGCCAGCTCTCTTCATTCATTGGTGAGTTCGGTCATCACTTTTTTTGCCCCACCCACTGCAATATTGCCTAACCATGTGCCCTTTCACAGGGAGTCCATCTGCACACAAATAGTTGCCTTCAATGCCAGGGACTACTGTTGACTTGTGTTCTTTTTGAGGCCCAAAAATATTTTCTGATTTGAGCCAGAGTCATCATTTTAGATTAAGAAGAGCTCAACTTTTCCTCCCCATAATAACAGCATTCAAAAATGATGACAAAAGGACAGCTGCATTAATAAAACTTAAATCCCAACAGGCAAGCCCTACTGGCTTTGACAATGCTGGTTTAGTATTTATCCATATTTTTGTTTGTGGGCTGGAATAAAATGTTGTTGCAAGTAGCATATTTGATTATTTATTTTACAGATAAATAGACTCATCCCAATTTGAGATCTGCAGGATGTTACATTCTAAGCGCTTTACATTACAGTAGTCCCATCTCCAGGAAGCCGTAGCACTGTATTACTAGTACGTGCACTGTGTAAAACTCTTTAGGTTTTAAAGGTCTGGAAAGAGAACTTAGAAAATAGATCCAGAAAAAGAAACAAATTAATTAAAGATCTGGAGAAGGAAGTAGGGGGAAAACATCAATACTCTTACAACTAAGGCTCGCAGTTTTCCTTTTTTTTCTTTCTTTTTTACACATTTGAGCTCTTTAGGCATTGTTAGATAAACTCATCTTTAAAAAAATCTGTGGAATATTACTATTCACATTTATTTTATTTCACAACATGTCATAAATAAACATAACTTCTCTGGGTCATCAAACAAAATAATGCATGGCTGTGATCATGCATAGCCCGGTAGATAGATAACATTTTGGATGATAAATAGGGTAGGTGTTTGCAGAGATCGGAGGTGAACGAGATATACTCAGGGCATCGAGTCGACTGGTGCATTTCTTCTTCTTTCTTGGCTGACTCTTGAACCTACTAAGCGCTATAATGTGCATTAGGCACTAGATTCGAAAGAAGTGTTCCTGGACAATCTAGAATTCTGTTATGTGGTCCGAATTGGGAGTTTTTCCAGACTGGAAGTGATTTGTAAGATAGTTAAGTGTCAGACCATAGACGGAGTGTCCGATAATACTAAGTTTACTTATCTTAATCCGTGTGACCCGCCCTCAAACCAAGTTTGCTTTGGAAACATGGTGGTGCTTTCTCTGACCAAATATTCCAGCCGACCCATTTGCTCGGGTGTAGTTTAGCATTTAGTTGTGGTGACTTATTCAGAAAGAGAACCACACTCAACCACACTGAAGTGTTGTCCTAAACGTCATGAATGACACCATGGTGAAACCCACAAATGTAGACCTAATTTCTGTATTTTTTTTAAAGATAAATACAGAAAACTGATTTTCAGTTTGTATTTGTATGTAAAATGTGTAAAAAAAAAAAAAGGAAAACTGTGAGCCTTAGTTGTAAGAGTATTGATGTTTTCCCCCTGCTTCCTTCTCCAGTTCTTTAATTAATTTGTTTCTTTTTCTGGATCTATTTTCTAAGTTCTCTTTCCAGACCTGTTTAGGATCTAGTTCGCCACACCAGTGAGTGTCCTGAAAACCACAACATCTGACGCCTTGTGTACGCAGGTGACACCATAACTCCCCTCGTGCTGAAACATGGATCTGAGGGCCAAGACTGGATGGAAAGTAGCCGGCCTTGTCACAACCAGAAACCAGAACTCCTGCTACGGGGCGCCTCATGTCCTGGCTTTTTGGGAATGCCCTCTCCACCGTCAGACAGTTGGAGAAGCTTGCAGCCTGGGTGGCCTTTCCTACCCTCCTGACCCAAAGGGGTTGCTGACCGCTCCCTTCACCGGCTAAAACACGTGTGTTGAATGTTCTGCATCCAGCACCGCATCTCCTCCCAACATGACCTCACACTTGTCCTTTCTGTTGTAATTTCTGCAGTTGCCTGTTGCAGGTATCTTTACGAAGAGAATCAATAAAAGGACTCCATACATTGCAAAGATCCTAGAACCATGAAATGTGAGAATAAATGCCTTCCCTCTGTGACAGTTGATCCATCCTGCTTTTTCCCAAATTCTTGGTCATTGTAGTCTGACCTACTCAAGCCCGCGCAGAGTATCGAATTCAGCTGGACTGTGGGTATACCCAAAGTGTACCCTGGCATGATCCATATTGCACCGTGGCTGCTGCTGTGTGGGAAGGCCACAGAAGGTGCGGTTGCACTCTCAAGGATATGTGCCAACTGGCACACGCCACTTGGTCTCCCGTAACAGGGTTCTGTCTTGTGCCACTGTGTGTGTGTGTTTGTGTATATATTGCATGTAATGTATGGGGGTCCCTCTACAGCATGGAATATGACTGCCCTATGGAATCAGTGGTCACAGCATCTCAAGGACATGTCACATGCAGGCTGAGGATCTGCTGGTGTCCCCCATGCCTGGACAAGCATCACTCCATGCTACTGCGTGGCAAGAAGGCGTAGACCACATCGCTCCAGGTCTGTTCTGCCCAGCATCAACACTTGTGCAAATACCCTGGCTTTGTACAGAGTTGAGCCCTGTTCATTCTGGAAACAACATTGTGTGAAGGATGTTTGGGTTGGGCTTTGCCATTCTCATTCCACTGGTTGTCTGTTTTCCTTCCTCTCTGCCACGCAGAAAGTCACGAAGGGTACTGTAAAAATGGTCGCTTACTTTGGTTGGCTGGTGAGTCTGCATTTGAAGACAATTCTTCAGTAGGGGCGCTGTCATCTCACCAGTTCCCCAAGTCCACTCTGCTTGTCTTGACTTTAAAAGGTTTTGTAGAACTCCAGCGAGAGCCACGGTCACCCCAGTTCCAATGCTTTATCACTCTTGAGTCTAGGACCCACCGTGTAAACCTGAAGGAACCACCAACGATTCCGTGACCTACCTGGAAGACGAGGAGTTGGACTCCTCGGTGAGAAGAGAACTGTCCAAGGGTTCAGCCTGGATTGCACGGAGCAGTGACGCAGCGAGGAACCTGTCTAGGAGCCTTGACTCAGTCATTGTAACCAAGCTTGAAGGAATAAGAGCAAAGGCAGACCCTGGCTCAGTTGGTACCTCACCTGTATCTTCCATTGGAGGGATCCTCTGCATGCAGCCCCCCCCACCCCCTCTGAGTTTGGTAGAGGGCGCTGGACCCACACCCAGGGGGCGCTGGACCCACACCCAGAGGGCGCTGGACCCACACCCAGAGGGCGCTGGACCCACATCTCCCAGAGGGCGCTGGACCCACATCTCCCAGAGGGCGCTGGACCCACATCTCCCAGAGGGCGCTGGACCCACATCTCCCAGAGGGCGCTGGACCCACATCTCCCAGAGGGCGCTGGACCCACATCTCCCAGAGGGCGCTGGACCCACATCTCCCAGAGGGCGCTAGACCCACATCTCCCAGAGGGTGCTGGACCCACATCTCCCAGAGGGTGCTGGACCCACATCTCCCAGAGGGCGCTGGACCCACAGGTCCCAGAGGGCGCTGGACCCACAGGTCCCAGAGGGCGCTGGACCCACAGGTCCCAGAGGGCGCTGGACCCACTTCTCCCAGAGGGCGCTGGACCCACAGGTCCCAGAGAGGCGCTGGACCCACAGGTCCCAGAGAGGCGCTGGACCCACAGGTCCCAGAGAGGCGCTGGACCCACAGGTCCCAGAGAGGCGCTGGACCCACGGGTCCCAGAGAGGCGCTGGACCCACGGGTCCCAGAGAGGGGCTGGACCCACGGGTCCCAGAGAGGGGCTGGACCCACGGGTCCCAGAGAGGGGCTGGACCCACGGGTCCCAGAGAGGGGCTGGACCCACGGGTCCCAGAGAGGGGCTGGACCCACGGGTCCCAGAGAGGGGCTGGACCCACGGGTCCCAGAGAGGGGCTGGACCCACGGGTCCCAGAGAGGGGCTGGACCCACGGGTCCCAGAGAGGGGCTGGACCCACGGGTCCCAGAGAGGGGCTGGACCCACGGGTCCCAGAGAGGGGCTGGACCCACGGGTCCCAGAGAGGGGCTGGACCCACGGGTCCCAGAGAGGGGCTGGACCCACGGGTCCCAGAGAGGCGCTGGACCCACGGGTCCCAGAGAGGCGCTGGACCCACACTCAGAGAGGGGCTGGACCCACACCCAGAGAGGGGCTGGACCCAGCACCCAGAGGGCGCTGGACCCACACCCAGAGGGTGCTGGACCCACACCCAGGGTATGCTTGGCATGTGACTCCTCGACCTGCACCCTGGTGTTTACTGAACCTGCCTTTAGCTCTGAATGAAAGTAACACCCACAAGTCTTTGAAGTGCAGACATTCGAGAACATAGGTTTGGCTGAATTGATCTTGAAATCTTTTCGTCATACGATGTGTGGTTTCACAGTAATCTCAGTGTGAGAATTGTCGCGTTTCTCTTGTCTGAGGCTGACCGGCCTCGAGTAAAGATGCCCAACGGCCTGGATTTAGTGAATCCTCCCTTGACTCCAGCTCGGTCTGCAGTGGAAGAATCTAAGCCGTGTCCATCGCTCATACCAACCCGCGACTGACCGCCTGCCACGAATCAACACACATTCACCCAGATTAGTGAGCAGTGGAAATAAACCTTTCTCCACCCAGCCGTGCCCAGTCTCTTGGACAACCTTGCAAAGCGCATCGATGCCCAACCAACCCTCCCCTTTAGGCGCGTCTTCAAAGCCTTCTCTGCCTCATTCACACTGACCTCTCAAAATTGGGCAAGTAAGGAGGCCTCGATGCGCCTTCAGAATTCAGATAGACAGTACTCAAACCCTTTACTCCAGTATTGTGGAGTAACTTTTGGCCCTTTATGTTATCTCCTGATTTTTGGACTTGACGCTTGCGTATTTACACCTACGTTGTTTCTTTCTATATCATTCTACTGTTTCTGGTTCAGTGCTTTCACACCCGCAAGGGGATGGTCTCTGCTGTCTAAGACCTCAGCACAGAAACAGTTTAGCTACGGATCAGCCATAGTCTCTTCCAGGATATTCTGCACAGTGTGTGCAGCTGTAGAAGCAGGATGGCTGATTATGTGCCCTTTCTAAATGTCTGTATTGTGGCGATATGAGAATTTCCAGTGGGATAAAATCATATTGGTGGCACAACAGCCCCGAAAATGTCGTCTAAGGTCTGGAGGTTGCACCGCACTGGTAGATCTGGTGAGACTGCCCTCTTCGGTGGCATCCCATAGCTCCTGGAGTCCTTGCGCTTGTTCCAATAGTAGGATCATAGCCATGGGCTAATGCTTTGGTACGCTCAGAGCTGCTTTTCGAGTGGCCAGTAACATAGGCTCGCTATGGGCAGGTGTCTTTCAAAACACAACATATGCTGCATGAATAGCCACTTTCATTGTTCAGTCTGAGCTGTTTCACGTTTTAGGGTGCTGCTGCACCACCCGCACCCGTAGTTCGAGCGTCACTGAGTATATATGCATTTCGCTAAGGCCTCGTCAACCAAATGGAAGGAGGGTGTATTGTTACCAGTAGTTGCTTTCCAGTAGGCCCTTTAACTCGAGGTCAGCTATATGGCTGCAGTGCTCCCACCCCCATGCTGTGGAGCTGATGGTCGTCTCCTGTTTTCCCTTAAGGACTCATTTGGTAGACAGCAGCGGAGAAGTCAGTCATTGAGGCGTGGCCTTTAATGCTGTCAGATTTAACCTGGCAGTTCTGATTTTTGGATGGGAAACAGCCTTTACCACGAAGGCTTTTCTACGCGTTACGTTTACAACGGTACACTTACCTCGTAAACGTCTTTACAACGCGTATTGCTTCACGACCGTCTTTACCACGCAAGCAACGTCTTCACGGAACGTCTTCTTCCTCATCTGAAAAAATGCTTCAGTCCTTTTTTAGTATCGGCGAAGACTTGAGAAAAAGGAAAGAAAAAAGGGGGCTTGGGGGGGTATCCCCCCCCACCCCCAAAAAAAGCGTGGTAAAGGAAAAATCGAGGTAAAGGCTATCGTAGAAAAATCATTCCGTTGTAACGCATGCGTGGTAAAGGCATGCGTTGCAACGGAATGCGTAGTAACGACATATATTCTTTTTGGCTACCAAACCTCATTTCTCTCTATTCAGGAAATTTTATTGCAGTTTATTGAGTTCCTCTTCTTTGACGCCTTGCATGGTTTCAATGTTTCTGTGCTGTGAGCAGCTCAGAGGGGTTTGTCCCCAAATTGCTAGATTGGTTGGTTTTCTCGATGATCCGGTTCTTAAAACAATTTCTTGTTGAGCTTTAACAGCTGTTCATTCAAGACCTGGACACTGCTCTCTGGCGATTTACTTTTGGAAAGCATGACATACATGTTGCTCTTCTTCGGGCCTTGTTTAGGACTTTTGCCGAGTTTTGGGGTGGCACCTTCACAGGGGCCTGTAGGTCTGATAATCACATGGATTGCATTGACTTTGCTCTGAAGGGTCATCGCCTTCATCTTCAGTATTGAGGTCACCGCTGCCGGGTCGCCGACGCCTTCCTGTGGAGCTTAGAGGCCAGTGTCACGCCTAGGGAGGAGGTGCTTGTTGGACTATTGTATTGAACGACTCTCAACAGTTCCTTCTTCAAGATTTGTATTATAACACATTACACCATCGAGTATCATCACAGGCAGGGCTTTAAGTGGGATCAAAAAACTGGGGGGGGGGTCTCTCAAAGGGGCGTGGCCAGTGTAAATAAGGGCGTGGCTTAAAAACACCTAAACTAAAAAATCTGTGCTTATTACAGTGCGCCGCCCGACTTGCATTTTGCTGTTTGTCATTGCATCTAGATATAATACAAGTAACATCATACCTACAGCAAGTCAGGACTATTGGCTTTGTCAATGGTTGTTAGTTGCATTGGATAAATAAGCAGCAACTATGGCTTGTTGTATATTGTATTGAAAAAGCTTCCACTTAGAGCCCTGGTGACACCAGGACAGTGTTGCTGCTCCCGAGTCTCAAAAAGAGAAGGGAAATTCAGAGTTAAAATGACTTTCTCGAAAGGATGTCCCTTCCCCTACAACGCTCACCTGGCATGACATCATGCCGTACCTTCTCCACTAGTGAGAAGTGAGCATTGTGAGCACGCGCACATGATGTGCCTTATGTCACTGCAGTCCGGGAAAAAACGGACCGCCTGTGCCAGGGCACAACACAGAGCCCGAAAGAGACCCGTTTCAAGGCCCCCTTTCAAAACTGCCGGTGCTCAGACCCGGCCCACTTAAAGCCCTGATCACAGGACATTCCCAGCCCAAGTTGGCTCCTCCTTGCCGTGGGTCCTTCAGCAAGTGATGTTCAGTGAATCCCACCCGTTCTCTTTAAGAGCATTTCACAGGTGCCACCTGACATCACCTGACCATCCCTAGGAAGAGCCTACAACAGTACTGTCTTCCTGTTTTATTGCATCTCCATTGAGCTGGGTCTGTGGCTCTCATATTTGTCTCTTCGGAACAGTATTGTTGTTGTTGTTGAGTCAGACTGACTGGGTGCAGTCTGTTAGAAAGGAGCAGATCCAGCGTAGTGCGGGACCTTGTATGGCAGCTTCGTGGAGGCGATGAATGAGGATGGGGTGGAAGGCGATGTTGAAGGCAGCAGATAGGTCTAGTAGGACGAGTGCAATGGTGTCCCCTCTGTTCATGATCAGTCAGAGGTCATCTGTAGCGGTGATGAGGGTGGTCTCTGTCCCGTGGTTGGGCCTGAATCCAGTATGAGTGGGATCTGAAAGAAACACGTTAGTTAGATTCCTTACCTTAGAATGTCCCCAGGCGTCAGGCTGGATCCGGAAAGATTTTTAGTCAGCAATACCCTTGCGCGTCGCTAGGCGTCGTATGGGGCTCCGCGTCCGTCTTCGGCGTCTTGATCGCCGGGATGACGTCATCGGAGTACTTAGACGCCGCCCTCGCGCCCTGACGTCAGTTCTTCTATTTCCGCGCCAGTAAGCGCAGATCCAAGAAGAGCATACCCTTAAGTCACTTTTTGACTAAACTTTTTGAACTTTTTTGGTTCCTCTTTCGAGTCGTCCTCGACTCCTGGTGCCGGTAGGGATGCCTGGTTTCAAGCCGTGCGACGCCTGTCACCGACTGATGTCGGTTATGGATCACCACTGTCGGTGTCTCAACTGCCTTGGGGCCGACCATGATGCCGAGTTGTGCCCCGACTGCCGGGCCTTGACCTCGAAGGCTAGGCGGGAGCGGTCCCGCAAGCTCCTTGAGATCCGGCAGTCGGCTCTGCGCCGTTCACGGTCCCGGTCGAGGGACCGGTCGCGGAGCCACAGCCATCACTGCTCGTCCGGTTCGAAGTCCTCGCATTCAGGTAAGTCGAGGCACAGTAAGAAAAAGTCAAAGAGGCGACATCGCTCTTCGGACTCCCCTCACCGTTCGCGCGACTCGGCTGAGGGTTCGGGTGGCACCAACCGCGCGGCTCCATCTGAGCCGCAGGAGTCGCATCCGGCCCCATACCCTCCGGTCCCTGGGCCTAATGCGACTCCGGGCGAGACCCAGGACTTCCTCGTGGCCATGAGGAGTCTCGCTCTGCCGTCGAGGCCCGCCGGCGCGCCTACGGGCCCCGCAGGTCCAACTGGGAGGCCTAGCGAGCCGGCGGCTCCGGCGCCGTCGTCGACTTCGGTCCCGACGCCACAGGCCCCCGTGGGATCCAGGCCTGGATCCCGGTTGACGCCGACCCCTTTGGTGCCGCCCCCGGCGCCGTCTTCGGACGACGTCGTCCCCAGGATCAGCCCCGGTCCGGGTCCGGCGTTGGAGCGGCGCCGCCCGGCGCCGATGGATGAGCAATTCATCTACCGCCCGGCTCCGACCTTTCAGCCTGTCTACCAGGAGTCGGATGACAGAGACGACTGGGAGGGGTCTGAGGACCCTCTGGCACAGCAGTGCCAGTTTGATCAGGACTGGGCAGAAGAGCTGGGGGATGCCAGTGGTCTCGACACCTCCCCTGACACTGGCTTCATCTTTCCTCCCACCGTGGCTACGGAGGAGGGTGCTACCTATTCTGTGGTGCTGCGCTAGGCTGCCGAAACCCTTCATCTGGAGCTCCCTGCAGTGGCCGTGAGGACTAACCTCCTCACTGAAGTGCTTCAACCGCCAATAAGCTCTTCGGAGCCTCTACTGCAGTTCAATGAAGCATGACTGACGTTCTGCTGGGCACCTGGTCCAAGCCCTCCACAGTCACTCCTGTGGACCGGAACGTGGCCCGGCGCCACCGTCCTGCACCAGGTGACCCCAGCTTTCTGTCGGTGCACCCCACCCCTGAGAGCCTGGTTATCCAGGCCTCTACACCCCAGACCGCCTTCCCGTCCGCTCCTCCGGATCGGGAATCCAAAAGGTTGGACCAGTTTGGGAAGAAGCTATTTTCCTCCCTTAGTTTGGGGTTGCGGTCTATCAACACTGCGTGCCTTTTGGACCGTTAAACCCACTCCTTGTGGGATACGGTGGCGGACGTGCTGCCCCAGTGTCCGGAGGAGGCCCGGTCACAGCTCGCGCAGGCTCTTGCTGAGGGGCGAGATGCAGCCCAGTACTCGATTCGATGTGGGCTTGACACCACGGACTCGCTGGGTAGGGCAATTGCGACGACGGTGGCGATTCGTCGCCACGCCTGGCTGAGATCCACAAATTTCTCCGGGGATGTCCAGAGCACCCTCATGGACATGCCCTTCGATGGCCGTCGCCTTTTTGGCGACAAAGCGGATAGTGCGCTGGAGCGCTTTAAGGATTCCAGGGCTATGGCCAAGTCCTTGGGCCTCTCGGCCCCGCGCCCGCAAACTTCCGCTTTTCGTGGGCAAGGAAGGGGCGCCCCCTCACGTACGATCTTTTCCCGCGAAAAGCTTTTGCCGACCGGACCGCCTTTATCGAGTACGCTGACATTGTATCCCTTTCAGCTACCCTAGTGTTGGATTGTTCATACCTAAAGAAATCCTGACTTATCCGTTTACGCATTTGATAGCCCTTATTTCATCTAGGAAAGGCCCGTCTGAATCCAGACTCCGTCTTCATCTCTTGTGGAGACTTCCCCGATCCGAGTGTGTATGAAACAATCACAAGAGTTTTGCTGGCGGATCGGTGTGTTCCCAAAATACATGAATGGTTTCACCGATGCACGGTCGACGGCTCTTTAATCTAGAGAGCGATACCAAAGGGTTTCTTCATTTTGCATGGATCTGCATCTTTCTTCTTTGATTATCACTTTTCACATACACAGGTCCCAGCCTGTGTGTGGGGGTTTGTCTGCTACGCCCTGAGGAAGGTGGTACTCCTGGTTTGGAGTGTGTTTCACCGAAACGCGCGTCGGTGTTTTTCTTTGGGCCTGTAATTCCCGCCCTTGAGACTCTCCATACAGCTTGATTTCTAGCTCACTGTTACCATCTTGTCCTATTGCTAGACTTCCCTGTGATCACCTCTCTGGGAATGGGCCCTTTAATGGCTGTTTGGCCAATGTTGAATGATTTTTTGGAATGATGTTTGAATGTGAGCTGTTTGAAGTTGAGTGTTTGTCCTCTGATTGAAAATCGTCCCCCCTTTTTCATATTTTCCCTTTTTTTCCCCCCCCCTGCCTGGGAACCTGTTTTCTGTGGCTTATTTTTGCATTATATTTTTTTGTTTTGTGAATAATTTTGTGTATGTCCTATGTATTATTGATTTTGATATAAAAAATACATAAGCGAGCAATCTAATGCTTATGATAATATGTTTCTAAATAAAAAGGAAACTTTTTTCTATTTATTGTGATCATCTTTATATTTTGCTGCACTTGTATTGTTTCTTTATCTTTCTTTTGTTATTTCGTCACAACACCCTCTTTCTTTTTCTTGAGTGCCATACCCTTTGGGGATTTAATAAAAATATGATACGTAGTACTTTTTAAGCATAGGGGTAGAGTGACTTGTGTTTTTTGCTTGGCTGTTTATTCCCCCATATCTCTACCCATATTGTGCTGTTTGGGGGTGCCCCTTGTTCTTTGGATACGCGCCCCCTCACGTACGTCTAGCCACAGGCCGCAGAACCAGCCTCAACGCGGTAGCGCACGTGGATTCCGCCAAGGCGGAGCAGGGGAACAGAGAGCCGGTCAGCCCACATCTGCCGCAAAGCCTTCCTAGTCCGAGCTATCAGGCCCATTTCACGCCAGTGGGAGGCAGGGTTTGCCATCACCTGCTCCACTGGCGTACCATCACGTCGGGCAGGTGGGTGCTGCAAATCGTCCGAAGGGGCTACTTCCTCCCCTTCGAGGCGACCCCTCCAGCCATGCCACCGCAGTACCACCGCATGTCGAGGGATCACGTGCAACTTCTGCAGGAGGAAGTTACGGCCCTCTTGGCCAAGGAGGCCATCGAGCGCGTTCCTGGCCCAGAAGTAGGTCGGGGTTGTTACTCCCACTACTTTCTGGTTCCCAAGAAGGGCAAAGGGGGCCTACACCCTATCTTGGACCTCAGGAGCGTCAACGCCTTCCTCCGGAAGGAGAAGTTCAAGATGCTCACCTTAGCTCAGGTTCTGGCTGCCCTAGACCCTGGAGACTGGATGGTAGCGTTGGACTTGCGTGACGCATATTTCCACATCCCCGTCCTGCCGGCCCACCTGCGGTTCACGGTAGGCCACGAGCACTTTCAGTTTACCGTGCTACCCTTCGGCCTCACCAGTGCCCCTCGGGTGTTCACGAAAGTGATGACAGTGGTCGCAGCTCATCTGCGCAGATTAGGGGTTCCAGTCTTCCCCTATCTCGACGACTGGTTGTTGAAGGTGGGCTCGCCCCAGGCAGTCGTCTCCCACCTCCAGACTACGGCCGACCTCCTCCAGTTGCTGGGGTTCTCCATCAACGTGCCGAAGTCTCATCTGAGTCACTCTCAGAAGCGCCTTTTCATCGGAGCGGTTCTGGACTCGGCGCAGTTTCGGGTCTATCCTCCGGAACAGCGGTTTCGGGATATTCAGGCTCTGATTCCGATCTTTCAGACTATATCTCGAGTTTCGGTCAGGTTGGTGCTGCGGCTGCTGGGTCTGATGGCCTCCTGCATCTTGCTGGTACATCACGCCAGGTGGCGGATGCGGGCTCTGCAGTGGGACCTGAAGTTCCAGTGGGCTCAACATCGGGGCAACCTGTCAGACCACGTCCTGATCTCGGAGGGCACTGCAAGGCAGTTGCAGTGGTGGCTCACGGACCGCGATTGGGTCAGTGGCAGATCCCTCTCCCTACCCCAACCGGAGCACGTAGTGGTGATGGATGCGTCCCTCCTGGGATGGGGGGGCCACATAGGAGAGGCGGTGATCAGAGGCCTCTGGTCTCTGGCGGAGTCCCGGCTCCATATCAACCAATTGGAGCTGCGGGTGATCCGGCTTGCACTGAAGGCATTCCTTCCCTCCGTCCGGGGAAGTGTAGTGCAGGTGTTCACGGACAACACCACTGCCATGTGGTATTGCAACAAACAGGGCGTGGTGGGGTCCTGGACCGTTTTTCAGGAGGCTCTGTGCCTCTGGACATGGCTGGAACATCAGGGCATCACCCTGGTGGTTCAACACCTGGCGGGCTCTCTGAACGCCAGGGTGGACAAACTCAGCCGCCGGTGCATGATGGATCACGAATGGCGTCTTCACTCGGACGTGGCGCAAGACCTATTTCGGCAGTGGGGAGAGCCTTGGTTAGATCTATTCGCCACCGGAGGGAACGCGCAATGTCATCAGTTCTGCGCGTTGGGAAGCACCCACAGCTGCTGGCTGCAATCAGTCTGATAAAAAATATTTGCAGACGGGTGTTTAAGTGGGATGAGAAAAGTGGGGGCTGTCTAAAAGGGAACATGTAAAATTAATTTCTGTGATTCCTTTAGTGTGCCACCCGACCAGTATTTTGGTTTCCACCCAGATATATTGCACAACAACTGACATACCTAAATCCTGTCCGTGCGATTGGCTTTATCAATGGCTGTTAGCTGCTTAAGATAAATGAGTAACCAGAATGATTTGTTATAAATAATTAACATTGGAAATGTTTCAATTCTGAAATTGTGAGTCTGTGAATTAAATAAAATTGAGGTCTGTGGAAAGAGTTTTGGCCTTTAGTTATGTGCATGTATGCTCTTTTTCTCTGCACATCTTGTCGATCTGCACATCTTCAACCGCCTCTTTCCTCTTCAGCACCCTCCTTTCTCTCTTCCTCGAATGCACTTCCTCACATCTACCTCGCTTTACCACTTCGCTCACATTTAAGCAGTTTATTTCCTTTTGCTTTTGCCTTGCACATATTTTGACATCTGTGTATCTCCTTCACACACATTTACATTGAATTTCACTTGCAACTGGAATACATGGTCCTTGTTCTGCGAGCTCTACAGACGCCAACCCTCTGACAGGCACTTCAGCCTCCGCGCCAGCGCTCTCAAACAAAGCCCCTCATAAGCACCTGGCACAACTCAAAGTATACGCTATGCAGGAGCAATAAGATGCACAAAAAAATACAGAAACACTGTATAACGAATTAGAGAATATCTTGGGAATGCAAGATTAAGTAAAACGTGAAATAAGAGAGCAACTAAATCTAACATGCATTACCTTAACGTTTTCAATTTATTGCTCGTAAATCAATTCATGTTTTTGGCATTAATGTGAAGGGCATGAAGATGGGACCAGTTTTATCGCCATGCAGCAAATAACTGTCTCTACTATAAGCACATATTTTCCCTTTGTGCTTAACTTAGATATTTGGGTCAACTTCGCAAGGGAACAAAAACCCTCCTTGTCTTTTGGATCAGTTTCGCAGGGGAACAAATACAGCCACACCCTTTCTAAAGAGGGCAGCGACGTGCAGCCAGGGCCTGGGGTGTCACAGTGGGGTAGGTTAGCGTGCCCAGGGGTCTCAGCACAATAGACATAACACAAGAATGGCATTATAACAATTAACCATTACCGTGGGCAAGGCACCAAATCACACATGCTTACATCCACTCCTGTGTGTGGCGAGTGGGAAAGGGTCGGATCTATGCCTGTGAATGGCGGATGTAAGGAATCACACCGGGATAGAGACTCCGCCGCCCGAAACCGTGACGCTGAAAGTGTCACTGGCTTACAGTGGATACCACCATTGACCGCAATGGCAATGGAGTGCTTTAGAAAAGTAAGCTCTGCGTCATGGGTCAAAAATCAGATAGTTTATTTACTGCCTAGCTTCCATCTCCTGCTTCAGAGCGAGACTTATAAACAAAGCAGGGTACAAAGTTCCTCTGGTATATAGAAGAGATCACTAAGGAGCAGAAAGTGAGTGTGGGAAGGTCAATCCTCCATTCATTCCCGGGAGTGGCCGGGGAGCGACTTGGGAAGTTCCCTTGGTTGAACTAGAGCTCTCACACACCCAGCAAGCTAGGTGTCATGCTTCATCATATGAGCTCTGCCCCTCGTCAAGTCGGCGCTGCAATCCTTGAAGGGCTCCCGAACCGGGGCTCTTTGTCGGGGATCTTTTGTTCCTGCCGGTTGGTGCTTGGGGGTGAGGGGCCTAGTGTGTGTAGATGTGAGACGGAGTGAGTTTAAAAACGGGTTAGTTAGTCCTTATCAGTATTTATTCAGAAGGTAAACTACCCGATTAAAATGGTGTAGAGTGGCTGTGTACTAGAGAAAGTGTCTAGTCATGAAGCTCTACTCTAAAGATCAACATGCTTCATGCCTTGTGTGTCAGGAGGATCTAGGCACTTCTTCAGGATCAGAACAACTATCTACACTACGTGGTAGGGTGCATTCTACATACCACGTCCTCAGGTCCGTGACCTAGTGGGTTACTAGAAATTGCTAGCAACAGTCCTGGCGGTAGCTAGAGGACACCAGTTGGATCCCGCGTCTGTTCACGCTAAGCTGGAGCACCTACCCAAACCGCCAGGAACCAGGGCTTGTCAAGCAAAGCAGCCTGTGACAGACCACCCAGACTTAAATACATTGATTTGTTTAGAGATACAATCGTATCTCTAAATAAATAGATCTGTTGAAAATGTGAGCACGAATGTGTAGGAATTTCAGTGGTGCGCAGCCCCAGAGCCATATGGGGAAACCGCCCCTGGTGGAGAGCTGGATCTGCCAGTGGTTTCCATGGCTCAGAAAACAAGCTGACTCCTGGTTCTTCTCCAGACTTGGAGAAGCGCTGGTATCCTAGGCATGCTTTGAAGAGAAAAATGGCCCATAGTAGCAGCTGGGAGCTTCTCAATGCCAAGGTTTTAGAGATCAAAGGACACACAAATGATGGACGGAATGTGGAACAAATCAAACGTTCACCCCCAGTCAAGTGATGTGGGTTAAAACCATAGTTTTTTGCTCACCATGCCACCCCAATTTAGACTCAGCCATATGCAAATCAGTCTTGACCCTGCTCCTCATGGGAACCGTCCAGCCAGAACTTCCGAGCCAGGTTCTCCCTGGACCAGAAACAAGCATCCTGGGACAGTTTCGGGGTATCACCCCTCATCAGCCAAGCTAGATTGAATTTAGTAGCACAGTGACTCCAGGACCCAGGTCTGGGCATACCTGGCGCACCTAGAACGAGAAAGCAAAAGACACACTAATGATGGACGGAATGCGGAACAAAGCAAACATTCCTCCCCAGTTAGGAGATCTGGGTTAAAACCATCGATCTTTTGCTTACCACGCGACACCAGTTTAGACCCAGCCTAAACTGGAATGGCATAGTGAGCAAAAAAACAATGGATTTAGGCCTAGATCTCTGTACTGGGGGTAAATACTTGACATTGTTCAATGTTCCATTCATCAACTGTTCTTTTTGCATTTGTCATCCCGAGTGGGACGGGTATGCCCAGACGTCGGTCCTGTGTTCTCCATGCCACTGGAGTCAAGCCGGACTGGCTGATGAGGGTTGATACCCCGAAATCGGTCCCAGGATGCTTGTTTCCAGTCCTTGGACCACCTAGCCTGTCATGTCGGGCTGGATTGTTCCCATGGGTAGCAGGGTTAAGACTGATTTGCATATGGCTAAGTCTAAACTGGACTGGAATGGCATGGTGTGCAAAAAAAAAGATGTATTTAGGCCCAGATCTCTGTACTGGGGGTGAAGTTTGACATTGTTCAGAATTCCGTCCATCAATTATTATTTTTGCAGTTTTTAGAGATGTTGGATATTTTTGAAGGGCACCCCATAGGTGAGATGTGGATCCATTGTATAGGACACCCAAGGCTGAGTTACAGTTCATTTTTGTAGGGCACCTACAGGTGGAGGTAAAGGAGAGAACCTGTCACCCCTCTGTCACCAGGAAGAGGCGACTGATGAAGATTACAAGTCACTCAACTCATTTTATGGGCACCTAGTTTATAGGCGACCAGCTGAAGTATTCAAACTTTGGAAACACTAGGCTTTATGTGAGTTTCATGCCTCCTCTGCTGACCTGGAAGACATTACGACATTTCAGGATCGGTGGAGTGTGCAAGGGATTCTGGGGGCCAGGCTGGGAAGATATCTAATTAGATCTTGTCCCCCATTCAAATGCAGTTATTGCGCATTTAATATCGACCAAATGCATATATCTGCTTTTGCGCTTGATACACAGGAAGGGTGTTCTGAAGATTCTGGGCTACAACTGTGCTGTCTGCTGTTTCCCATGGTGCAGGTACTCCCTTGCTTCTCATTGGATCACTCAACAGATCTAAATAAAGGGTCTGTAGACAAGGCAAGAAAGGTCGTGCTGCTTAGCACAGGCGGCTGCATGTTATTAATAGGCAAGCCTTAGAATGTTTTTGATTGTATCACGTTTCTCTCCGAAGCCTTTGCAATAGCATAATAGTTGTAGTATTACAAATGAGTGACACGTTATTGAACATGCACACGGATGCACTGGCGATATACTGGCGCTTTCGATTCAGAAGAAAATTGTAGAAGTTTCGAAACCGTTCCTGTTCCTGGAGCGCTCCCTGGTGGTAGCACGAAAGTACTGCTCAAACTCTAAGTTCTGAAAATATCAGCTAAGACTGCACAAATCAATGGGACTCCATTTGATGGGCCCTGGGTGATGGAAGTCGGAGTTGGTCTTCCCAGATTCGAACTCATGACCTTATGTCTCGGCTCAAAACCTTGAGTGGACTGTACAGAAAGTGCCTTCTGTTCGAGTGTCCTGCCGAAAACAGCCCAGCTGCCACCTCCATGTAAGCCGTCACGCAAGCCACCAGTAACCTTAGTTTCTCGATGAACTTAGAAGAGTTTGTCACTTAATGAATGGCTGGCTTCTTTGCGGATTGTATGGGATGGGTTGTCTGTTGTTACCGATCATTTGAAGTGAACTGTATTTAATTTATGTTGATGCTGACCTCGCAAAAAGGTCGTCAAAAGATTTTATAATCGCATTTCCTATGTTGACTGACATATGATGTTTGACAAAACTAAAGCAGCCTTTTGCAACACTAGAACGGCTTTCATATGCATGTATTTCAGCATAAACTGTTGGTGTTTCATTAAACTATAGGCTGTATCATTGCAGCGTGCTTCCTTCGTTGCTGGTTAGGCTAAAACATACCATTTCTGGCATCTATCATACAGCCAAGCATCTCTGACACCAGTTATTTATTGCAACAATGACAATGACATTAAAAGTATTAATACACATCTTAAATCTTATGGAAGCATTTAAAAGCACTGCGATACTTTGTTAGAATCGGTAATAGAACACGTTTTAGGGCTTGTTTGACAAAGCGCAGTCCATTTCTTTAAAGTGGAATATAGAAGTGCAGGTACTCACTATTTAAAGTACTTGTTTGCTTATGAGAAGTGCCGGTACTCGTCCTTTATATGTACTTAAAGTGTGCTGTGAAGTGCAGGCACCCCCCCTTTAAATGGAGCTGGGTGAAGCCACAAAGTGCGACAGAGATTAGTGTAGCGGTGAGGTTTCTAGAGCCTGTATGGCCATCGAGCAATCATTAAGTTGTGTATACCTTGATGAAGTGCCAATCCTGCAGCTTGAAGCCCCTTGCATCACACTAAGACCTATAGAAAATCTATAACAACCACTTTCAGTAAAAGGCAGTAACACAAGGAAGACAGAAATACCTAACAAAAATAAGCAGACTAGAGTAGATGATACATTAAAATATAAATCGGTCTATAGTGACTGCAGATGTTACAGAAGGGAAATGCCTGCAAGTGCGAAATCTTAAATAGGTTGCATTTATGGTTTTGATAAGCTCATTTTTAGTCTGTGTGCAACAAATTAAAAGACCGCCATTTTGATTGTGTGAAGTTCACTCTGGGTGTGCACACAGAATATCGACGCCAGAACATCGTGGGAGGTAATATCGAATCTAAAATATAGAAAGGCAAATATCGATTCTCTGCACCTAACTGCACGTATTTGTACCGTGACGGGTGTATAATATATCTTCAGGGCACGTAGATGTGGAGTTGGGAATAGTAAATCTCTCCTTCCTCTATAAGCACTTACCTCTCGATATTTTAGTGTTTGATATTCTATCCACAATATTCTTGCACCACGATAGCCACTGCGTCGATATTTAGAAGTGCAACCACAACTCTGCAAATTTAAGAAGTGCTCCAGTGACGCTTTCTTCAAAATGTTTTTCCCTGCAAAGCTGTGTTGTGGTGCGCATCACCTCTCACCTTGATGTTTTAAACCAGCTGGTACCGAGGGATCGCACTTCTTAGGTTTTATTTTTTGAAAATTGTTTTTATTCGTCAACAAACACATATATTGCCGGCCCCTGTAGCCCAGAGGTATCGGCCCAAGCAGCACACTAATCATGACATTGACAGTTTTATCATAATAGGATACTTGGAATGCATTTCAGATGAAAACCAACCCCCAAACTCTCCCCCCCCGCACTTCTTAGGTTTGAGAGGCCCAGCCGGAGTGTTCCCAAGGCTGGAAGCATAGGAAGAGAACAACCCGCAGCATATGGTGTTGTGTCTTGTAGCGTCTCGTGAGATGTTTGTAGGCCACGGAACCTGTGAAACTAGGCGCTCTGCAGTGGTAATCCAAGTATGTGCTGAGAAGGGTTCACAGGGTGAGATGTTGTTGTGCCAGGTGTCTCTGAAAGTGCTCCCCTTTCATCTGCCAGTCACAGTGAAGAAGTGACCTGCTCACCTTTATTTAGTTATTTTATTTGTGCCTTTTGTATCGTGCACCGGGGTCGGACAATGCTGTGGCATTTCACAGAGAACATAAACTAACAGGGCTACATTGAGATGGGGGAGGGATTGGAATACTGAACAAGCACGCCAGCAGTTCATTGCAACGTAATGTTTCCAAGCCTTTGCTTTTCCCAAGGCTCCTTGGTGTTGGGGCCAAGCACAAGCCCACATGGAGCTCATACTTTGCGTCAGTGCTTTATTGGCAGATTTCAATAATAATTCCTGCCGCTACTCAACTTTCTTAAGCTGATTGTATTTCTGATGTTATTAAAAGGAATAGTTTGGCCCAGAAATATCTAGGTGTAACAATATAGCAAGGCATAGCATTTAATCCGTCTGTGGCATGCTGAGGGATGAGTCGTCAGGCGGCTGCTGATGTGGTTAACTTGTACTTTCTAGGTGGCTTTCAAGTGGATTTGGGATTTGCTGCTACTTTGATTAATTACTACTCAAAAGAAGATTGAGGTTAGATTTATGGATTATTTTTATTCAAGATCAGTTCTAGACTTTTTGACGTATATCTTCTTGCTTGTGGGTATCACAAAAACGGTCATCTCTAGCAGTGGATTTTAGTTTCTTTCAAGAGGAATGTGGAAATGTTTAGGTGCTACAGGCATTGTACATAACAAGTGTAGCTTGTACCATCCTCAGGTTAGAGGCTTAGTTGAGAGGGCCAATATGGTGTTTGGGGAATATTCGTTCAACGTCTGTGATTAATATTCTTCTGGTTGGTGGCTTGCAAGCGTTCTTCTGGGCTTATTGCAGTATGTCTCAGTCCATGCCAGGGATTACTCTTCTTAAAGTGTTAAGAGGGTGTAGGGCCATTGCGCTTTTCAGTTGTTGATGGGTGCCTAATAGGGTTATTTATTGAAGGATTAGTAGTTTGTAGAGCACTCAAACACCAATAAGGGTGGTTTGCGCTAGGCTGTTGCAGTAAGTTTACCTGAAGAAAGGAAGGAAGAGTGAAATGCATCAAGAAAGAAGCAAAAGTAAGTATGACAGTAATATCTGTGCAATGAAAGGTTATCTAGCGGTCTGTGAGAGGGGTAGAGTAAGAGTGACAGAAAATGGTAAAACGTTTTATTTAAGTTTGGACTTGAAGAGGTGGTGAAGTGAGTCAAACATAACGAGTATATGGTATCTAGGCAGTAGTGGAAAATGGAAAGAGTAACTAAGACAACAACCACTGTCAAAGCCAATAGGTCTGGGCTTCACGAGCGAGCACATGCAGAGTTAGCACATTAGAGTAAATCCCACAGAATGGAGCCAGCAGGAGCTGACGGAGAAGGCTGACGTGGTAAAATAGTCCCTCAAGCAGCTTAATGTACGCATTGGATTGGAGGTGGAAAGATACATTGAACAATCCAGTAGCTTTAGGTAAGGAGATGAATACTCCCAACAGGCTGAACCGTGATTGACAACATTTCAAGCCAACGTTGAAAGGGGCTGTTCGAAGAAAGTCAATTGTAGGAAGAGCAGATCAAAACCTCACACTGTTGACTGTAATCAGTAGATATGTTTGACACCTCTGTGCCAAAACCCAGACCTAAAACGGCCACCAGGAACCATTCCGCAGGGTGTTGAAGCTGGTGATGGAAGTGATATGGGTTCCAAAATAAGTTGTATCGGTGGCTCCCAGCTGGCTCAGTGTGTTCATAGCAGTGCTTTTGTCGCACATACCCATGCTTCAGTTTCTGGCCCTTTTCCTTTGTGCGTGCATGTTGTAGTGTGCTGCTGCTGCTTTCTGAAAAGGTGGAGTGTACTCCACCCTGCTGAATGCCTCCAGGTCATGGACTCGCTAAAAGGGCTCTCTGTGTAGTGCTTGTTCGATGCATGGTCTGTCCAGGCCTTACAGATGGTATTTGAGATACGGCTGAATGGAGTCTCTGGTAGGGCTCTTGGTTGTTTCTCAGGGTCACATTAAAGGTACCCGGGTCTCTTTTACAGAACATCTCCTGGCAAAATGGACCCAAAGTACACATATACTCAAAGACACTTAAATGGTAACAAATGTTAACGTTCTTCTGCTTTCATTTGACAGTGTAGTGCATTTTGGGATTTGTAGTTTTAGTTCACTTCCATTGAACCAATTACTAATGCACCCAAAAACAATGACTTGTGGCAGAAAATCCCAGGATTAGAAATATAGTATCCTGGCGACGAGGAGCATGGTGGCCACCTAGGAGTCCATCAGATGCAGTGCCCTCAGTGGGTGGGTCTTATGGTTCATGTGAAACAGAAAGCTAGCAAGTAAGATGATCAGAAACAAAAAACTGTGAACATTTGGAGAAGATAATAAAACACCAGCAGTTTAGCTGGGCAGATAAACTTGACACCACCTGGGCATAGCCTTACGTATGGGTGTGCGTGAAAACTGACTATGTAAGAGATGTGGATGTCTAGAACCACTGCTTATGCACCAGGAGACGCTAACGGTTCATGTTCCTTCTAATTAGGCGCAGATCTAGTCATTAATGAGGTCATGTGGTGGGACCACGGTGTCTACTTCTGCTCTGTCGATGCTCCAGGGGACTCCGTGGGTGACAATGACAAGGAAGTCAAGCTGGTTGTGTTACGTAAGTTCTACCTTTTTCCACTTCACTCTTCACCCTCTTGGTTGGGTTTTGATGTTTCTTTCTGCAGATCTGTTCTGGCGCTACCAACACTTGTCCTTGTTGAGGTTTTGCACCTGCAATTTAGGAAAACCTATTATTCTTAGTAGTAGCTCTTAAACACAGTGATTAAATGATGCTTCCCTTTCTATTCCTCTGAGACCTTGGTGTTCGATGAAGGGGCAGCGTCTTGGTCAGGCAGACTGCAAACCACTGAAATGAGGCGCCTCTATCATCTTTGAAAAAAGGACCAACAAGCACCTGGCAGATGGATGGTGACCGCATCAACACAGTCTCAGAATGCAAATACCTAGGCATTTGGCTGCATTCCAGAGGCAACTACCTGCAGGAAAAAGAATCCATCACAACCAAATCTCATGCCCTGCAAGCCGCTTTTATGGCCTCTTCCAAAAACCTATTGGGACCTCGCTCGGATCCAATTCTTCAGGTTATGAGGGCGAAACTCACTCCAACAATCACACACGGAAGTAAAACCATGTTGGGTGTGGATGCGAAGCTGCTGGATCTGCTGGTGTCAAAAATCTACAGATCCGCCTGCCTTCTATGAAAAATGTCCTCCCCTGCACGAGGTCATGAGCAAAATGTTGGAAGGCAGTGTAGGTGCCTCAAACTTTGCCACAACTTGAGAGCTTCATTGCCCAGCACGCTGGATATCCTCACATGGCAAGAGTTAGGATCCTCAGCAGAGCTTCGACTCACGGCTGTTATTTAGAAGAAAGTCTTGAGAACTTGCAGGCACAGGAGATATGGAACCGGCATGTTAATCCCAGAATTTTTCAAAAGCCGCGAACGTTTGTGCTCGGCAGTTGAGCAGACTGCAGGACAAGAACGCAATGGCGCAGCGCAGCCATGCATGGACAGTCAAAAACACTTGTAATGCGACAGGGAAACAGCTACACTTGGGATCCAACTACCCCAAATCCATAAAAAGCAAGTTCATGGGCTTCTGGTTTGGGGTACTGCCCGCACTGGCTGTATACCTATGTGGCAACAACCACCTCCAACGGGGAAATGTAGTCTGTAAAAGAGAAACCGAAACAATTACACACCTCTTGTGGCTGCACCCCTCGCTCCTAGAAGTGGCGCGGACACCTGCTACATAGGCAGTTTCACAGCTTGAAGGTCCGGGCATGCAGGCAAGCTGGTGCGTTGGTCTTAAATCCCACCAGTGCAGCACTGAACACCTCTTGAAGGTCCGTACATGGAGCCAAACTGTCGCATCGGTCTTAAACCCCACCAATACCACCCTGAACACAGCTTGAAGGTCCGTACATGATGCCAAACTGTCGCATCGGTCTTAAACCCCACCAATACCACCCTAAACACAGCTTGAAGGTCCGTACATGGAGCCAAATTGTCGCATCGGTCTTAAACCCCACCAATACGACCCTGAACACAGCTTGAAGGTCCGTACATGATGCCAAACTGTCGCATCGGTCTTAAACCCCACCAATACCACCCTGAACACAGCTTGAAGGTCCGTACATGTTGCCAAACTGTCGCATCGGTTTTAATCCCCACCAATACCACCCTGAACACCGCTTGAAGGTCCGTACATGGAGCCAAACTGTCGCATCGGTCTTAAACCCCACCAATGCGACCCTGAACACAGTTTGAAGGTCCGTACATGATGCCAAACTGTCGCATCGGTCTTAAACCCCACCAGTACGACCCTGAACACAGCTTGAAGGTCCGTACATGGAGCCAAACTGTCGCATCGGTCTTAAACCCCACCAATACCACCCTGAACACAGCTTGAAGGTCCGTACATGATGGCAAACTGTCGCTTCGGTCTTAAACCCCACCAATACGACCCTGAACACAGCTTGAAGGTCCGTACATGATGCCAAACTGTCGCATCGGTCTTAAACCCCACCAATACGACCCTGAACCCAGCTTGAAGGTCCGTACATGATGGCAAACTGTCGCTTCGGTCTTAAACCCCACCAATACCACCCTGAACACAGCTTGAAGGTCCGTACATGATGCCAAACTGTCGCATCGGTCTTAAACCCCACCAATACCACCCTGAACACCGCTTGAAGGTCCGTACATGATGCCAAACTGTCGCATCGGTCTTAAACCCCACCAATACCACCCTGAACACAGCTTGAAGGTCCGTACATGATGCCAAACTGTCGCATCGGTCTTAAACCCCACCAATACCACCCTGAACACCGCTTGAAGGTCCGTACATGGAGCCAAACTGTCGCGTCGGTCTTAAACCCCACCAATAGGACCCTGAACACAGCTTGAAGGTCCGTACATGATGGCAAACTGTCGCGTCGGTCTTAAACCCCACCAATACCACCCTGAACACAGCTTGAAGGTCCGTACATGATGCCAAACTGTCGCGTCGGTCTTAAACCCCACCAGTACGACCCTGAACACAGCTTGAAGGTCCGTACATGATGCCAAACTGTCGCATTGGTCTTAAACCCCACCAATACGACCCTGAACACAGCTTGAAGGTCCGTACATGATGCCAAACTGTCGCATCGGTCTTAAACCCCACCAATACCACCCTGAACACAGCTTGAAGGTCCGTACATGATAGCAAACTGTCGCATCGGTCTTAAACCCCACCAATACCACCCTGAACACAGCTTGAAGGTCCGTACATGGAGCCAAACTGTCGCATCGGTCTTAAACCCCACCAATACGACCCTGAACACAGCTTGAAGGTCCGTACATGATGGCAAACTGTCGCATCGGTCTTAAACCCCACCAATACCACCCTGAACACAGCTTGAAGGTCCGTACATGATGCCAAACTGTCGCATCGGTCTTAAACCCCACCAATACCACCCTGAACACAGCTTGAAGGTCCGTACATGATGCCAAACTGTCGCATCGGTCTTAAACCCCACCAATACTACCGTACATGATGCCAAACTGTCGCATCGGTCTTAAACCCCACCAATACCACCCTGAACACAGCTTGAAGGTCCGTACATGATGCAAACTGTCGCATCGGTCTTAAACCCCACCAGTACCACCCTGAACACCGCTTGAAGGTCCGTACATGGAGCCAAACTGTCGCATCGGTCTTAAACCCCACCAATACGACCCTGAACACAGCCTGAAGGTCCGTACATGATGCCAAACTGTCGCATCGGTCTTAAACCCCACCAATACCACCCTGAACACCGCTTGAAGGTCCGTACATGATGCCAAACTGTTGCATCGGTCTTAAACCCCACCAATACGACCCTGAACACCGCTTGAAGGTCCGTACATGATGCCAAACTGTTGCATCGGTCTTAAACCCCACCAATACCACCCTGAACACCGCTTGAAGGTCCGTACATGATGCCAAACTGTCGCATCGGTCTTAAACCCCACCAATACCACCCTGAACACCGCTTGAAGGTCCGTACATGGAGCCAAACTGTCGCATCGGTCTTAAACCCCACCAATACGACCCTGAACACCGCTTGAAGGTCCGTACATGATGCCAAACTGTCGCATCGGTCTTAAACCCCACCAATACGACCCTGAACACCGCTTGAAGGTCCGTACATGATGCCAAACTGTCGCATCGGTCTTAAACCCCACCAATACGACCCTGAACACAGCTTGAAGGTCCGTACATGATGCCAAACTGTCGCATCGGTCTTAAACCCCACCAATACGACCCTGAACCCAGCTTGAAGGTCCGTACATGATGGCAAACTGTCGCTTCGGTCTTAAACCCCACCAATACCACCCTGAACACAGCTTGAAGGTCCGTACATGATGCCAAACTGTCGCATCGGTCTTAAACCCCACCAATACCACCCTGAACACCGCTTGAAGGTCCGTACATGATGCCAAACTGTCGCATCGGTCTTAAACCCCACCAATACCACCCTGAACACAGCTTGAAGGTCCGTACATGATGCCAAACTGTCGCATCGGTCTTAAACCCCACCAATTCCACCCTGAACACCGCTTGAAGGTCCGTACATGGAGCCAAACTGTCGCGTCGGTCTTAAACCCCACCAATAGGACCCTGAACACAGCTTGAAGGTCCGTACATGATGGCAAACTGTCGCGTCGGTCTTAAACCCCACCAATACCACCCTGAACACAGCTTGAAGGTCCGTACATGATGCCAAACTGTCGCGTCGGTCTTAAACCCCACCAGTACGACCCTGAACACAGCTTGAAGGTCCGTACATGATGCCAAACTGTCGCATTGGTCTTAAACCCCACCAATACGACCCTGAACACAGCTTGAAGGTCCGTACATGATGCCAAACTGTCGCATCGGTCTTAAACCCCACCAATACCACCCTGAACACAGCTTGAAGGTCCGTACATGATAGCAAACTGTCGCATCGGTCTTAAACCCCACCAATACCACCCTGAACACAGCTTGAAGGTCCGTACATGGAGCCAAACTGTCGCATCGGTCTTAAACCCCACCAATACGACCCTGAACACAGCTTGAAGGTCCGTACATGATGGCAAACTGTCGCATCGGTCTTAAACCCCACCAATACCACCCTGAACACAGCTTGAAGGTCCGTACATGATGCCAAACTGTCGCATCGGTCTTAAACCCCACCAATACCACCCTGAACACAGCTTGAAGGTCCGTACATGATGCCAAACTGTCGTATCGGTCTTAAACCCCACCAATACTACAGTACATGATGCCAAACTGTCGCATCGGTCTTAAACCCCACCAATACCACCCTGAACACAGCTTGAAGGTCCGTACATGATGCAAACTGTCGCATCGGTCTTAAACCCCACCAGTACCACCCTGAACACCGCTTGAAGGTCCGTACATGGAGCCAAACTGTCGCATCGGTCTTAAACCCCACCAATACGACCCTGAACACAGCCTGAAGGTCCGTACATGATGCCAAACTGTCGCATCGGTCTTAAACCCCACCAATACCACCCTGAACACCGCTTGAAGGTCCGTACATGATGCCAAACTGTTGCATCGGTCTTAAACCCCACCAATACGACCCTGAACACCGCTTGAAGGTCCGTACATGATGCCAAACTGTCGCATCGGTCTTAAACCCCACCAATACCACCCTGAACACCGCTTGAAGGTCCGTACATGATGCCAAACTGTCGCATCGGTCTTAAACCCCACCAATACCACCCTGAACACCGCTTGAAGGTCCGTACATGGAGCCAAACTGTCGCATCGGTTTTAAACCCCACCAATGCGACCCTGAACACAGTTTGAAGGTCCGTACATGATGCCAAACTGTCGCATCGGTCTTAAACCCCACCAATACCACCCTGAACACAGCTTGAAGGTCCGTACATGGAGCCAAACTGTCGCGTCGGTCTTAAACCCCACCAATACCACCCTGAACACAGCTTGAAGGTCCGTACATGATGCCAAACTGTCGCGACGGTCTTAAACCCCACCAATACGACCCTGAACACAGCTTGAAGGTCCGTACATGATGCCAAACTGTTGCATCGGTCTTAAACCCCACCAATACCACCCTGAACACCGCTTGAAGGTCCGTACATGATGCCAAACTGTCGCATCGGTCTTAAACCCCACCAATACCACCCTGAACACCGCTTGAAGGTCCGTACAGGATGCCAAACTGTCGCATTGGTCTTAAACCCCACCAATACGACCCTGAACACAGCTTGAAGGTCCGTACATGATGCCAAACTGTCGCATCGGTCTTAAACCCCACCAATACCACCCTGAACACAGCTTGAAGGTCCGTACATGATGCCAAACTGTCGCATCGGTCTTAAACCCCACCAATACCACCCTGAACACAGCTTGAAGGTCCGTACATGATGCCAAACTGTCGCATTGGTCTTAAACCCCACCAATACGACCCTGAACACCGCTTGAAGGTCCGTACATGATGCCAAACTGTCGCATCGGTCTTAAACCCCACCAATACCACCCTGGACACCGCTTGAAGGTCCGTACATGATGCCAAACTGTCGCATCGGTCTTAAACCCCACCAATACCACCCTGAACACCGCTTGAAGGTCCGTACAGGAGGCCAAACTGTCGCATCGGTTTTAAACCCTACCAATGCGACCCTGAACACAGCTTGAAGGTCCGTACATGATGCCAAACTGTCGCATCGGTCTTAAACCCCACCAATACCACCCTGAACACAGCTTGAAGGTCCGTACATGATGCCAAATTGTCGCATCGGTCTTAAACCCCACCAATACCACCCTGAACACAGCTTGAAGGTCCGTACATGGAGCCAAACTGTCGCGTCGGTCTTAAACCCCCAATACCACCCTGAACACAGCTTGAAGGTCCGTACATGATGCCAAACTGTCGCGTCGGTCTTAAACCCCACCAATACGACCCTGAACACAGCTTGAAATGATGGAAAACTGTCGCATCGGTCTTAAATCCCACCAGTACAACCCTGAACACCGCTTGAAGGTCCGTACATGATGCCAAACTGTCGCATCGGTCTTAAACCCCACCAATACCACCCTGAACACCGCTTGAAGGTCCGTACATGATGCCAAACTGTCTCATCGGTTTTAAACCCCACCAATGCGACCCTGAACACAGCTTGAAGGTCCGTACATGATGGCAAACTGTTGCGTCGGTCTTAAACCCCACCAATACGACCCTGAACACAGTTTGAAGGTCCGTACATGATGCCAAACTGACGCATCGGGCTTACATCCCACAAGTACGACCCTGGACACAGCTTGAAGGTCCGGACATGATGCTAAGCTGTCGCATCGGTCTTAAACCCCACCAATACCACCCTGAACACAGCTTGAAGGACCGTACATGATGCCAAACTGTCGCATCGGTCTTAAACCCCACCAATACAACCCTGAACACAGCTTGAAGGTCCGTACATGATGGCAAACTGTCGCTTCGGTCTTAAACCCCACCAATACCACCCTGAACACAGCTTGAAGGTCCGTACATGTTGCCAAACTGTCGCATCGGTCTTAAACCCCACCAATACAACCCTGAACACAGCTTGAAGGTCCGTACATGATGCCAAACTGACGCATCGGGCTTAAATCCCACCAGTACGACCCTGGACACAGCTTGAAGGTCCGGACATGATGCTAAGCTGACGCATCGGGCTTAAATCCCACCAGTACAGCCTTGAACATTAGATTCGTCAAATTTCTCTCTTTATTTCCGCAGCGACAGCTAAGAGCGGTAGATGATCAAGACACTTAAGGTGCACTTTAGCTGCATATAAGGATGCAATCCCCAATAGGCAACCCAATCGGAAGCAACTTTTAGCTTAAACTATTTTGTAAAGCACGTAGCGGGCTGATTTATATTCGTGTGCTCCAATGTGATATTTAACAACAATTTAATTGTAAGTTGCACCTTTTTGTTTCTTCTACTGTGATTATCATCATTTATAGTTTTAACCCCTTCAGCGCTCATGACGGAACCACTCCGTCATGAGCCACGGGTGCCGTGTGCTCATGACGGAGTGGTTCCGTCATGCTGCGGCCGTTGGCCGCTGCTCCTCCCACGCTGCGCTGGTTCCCCGCCTGTGCGGGCGATTAGCGCAGTGGGCGGAGTCATGACGGAAACACTCCGTCATGAGCACAGCTCAACCGTGGCTCATGACGGAGTGGCTCCGTCATGAGCACAGCGCCACCGCGCTGCCCCCAAACCCCCCCCCCCCCCAGCGCAGCGGCGGAATTCCTGCCGCGGCGAAGGGGTTAATTAGCTGAAGCATGAGAAATAAACGCACTTCCTTGTTTACTAATAAGGCACCTCAGTATGTGGATGTCGTTCAGAGAGACTTTGTTCTTTCTAGTAGGAGAAGCAATGCTTGTTTCTGTGGTAGAATGGTGGCTTCTGCATGGGGCGGGATGGGTGTGACCGGAGCCGGGGTCAAGGTGTAAACTTGGAAACATTTGTATAAAATTAAGAATAAAAAGATGTCTTTCTGGACCTCTGGCCGCATCCGCTTTCTTGGCAATGAATGTATATGATACAGTGGAGGGAGCACTCGATGTCCACCCTTGTTAAAGTGAACAGCACCAGTTTTAGCTCTTCCAAGAGTTAAAACAAAAGCTATAAACATCCTTCCACGCTGGCTCATTGGTAGCCAAGGATCATATGTTTGCAAGCCTCGATGGACAAGCTGAGCGGGCAGGGTGGAGGGGCACCGAGCCTTACCACAGTGCTATGAATGCAGTGATTCCACCCCAGGGATGGAGCCTGGATGGAGTGCGGAGTGCATGTTGCAGATGCAAAATGTTTGAGGTCTCTGTCAAGGACCCCAGGTGGGTCAGATGAAGGGGAATGCACAGATGCAGGCAATCGGAATCTCCTTATCTTTGTATCGCTCTTTAATTTCCTTAGATTGGCTCACGGTGATCTTCATCGTCCTGGGCGGGCTCCTGCTCTTCACCCTCTTCGGCATTTGCTGCTGCCAGTGTTGCCCCCAGTGCTGCCCGTGCTACGTCCAATGCCCCTGCTGCCCCACCAAGTGCTGTTGTCCTGAAGATGGTGAGACTCGATCATCCAAGCATTTTTGGAATATCATTGTTTTTTTTGTAGAAATTGATTAAAACATTTTAAAGCACACATTCCCCTGGATGTTACCTGTGTCGGTGTTCTAGCCTGGGTGCACCTTTTCACTTTCATATTCTCAACTTACCTACAACTACCACAATGACCTCCAAACACTAACCATACTTAATCATATCTTACAAGACACCGCCTCCTTACATTGTTCAACGCGCCTGTGCGTATCTTATGACACTGATCCTTTTGCAACAAAGGGTCATCACAAGTCCATTCCTCCTCTCCCTGGTTCTGGCACCTTTGTCGCTTAACATCACGAGATCCAACCCTTTCTCACGCCTGTTGCCTCCTTTCATGTCCCTGCAGAGAGTTAGTAAGAGTTTGACACTCTAAGGCAAAGTCTCAGACCTGTCCCAGTGGGTGCCTAAGTAGGTGTTCTCCTTCAGACTTAGAAAATCTGTTCTGAAGAGTCTGTATCGTGGCATGCTGTTTGCAGTAAGACCCCAAATAAACTAAAAAAAAACTTAAACTTTTTGCCATTCCCATTAAGTACAGTTGCATTAATTTCCAAAATGTAGACCAATTATTGTGGGTTACATTTTGAGCCCAACCATGATTTAAGTTGAAGATTCAAACTTACCAAAATATCTTGAGCTCACCAAGATTTGGAGAACATCAGTGGCCTAAAACCTGGAGGCCTGGCTATCTAAGAAGTAAAGACCCTTTCTTGAGGGGTGCCAGAGGGCTCAGCCCAAGCCTCGGCTAGTTTAACCTCTACTCTATTCTGCTAATGAGCCCATTCAGCCTCAGATATTCTGCCTCCTTTGATGACACTCATGGAGCCTGGCAGGCAGACTGGGCCTTATCACTCTCCATGTTCCAATGCATTTCGTTCACCCGCGGAGACCTAACATAAATAGAGTACGACGCAACGCCTACGCTGATTGCTTAGCAGGTCACAGGATATACTCTTTACACATAGGTAAGGTCTCCTAGTCCCTGCTTTCCAAGAGTCACTCCGCTCTCCATAGAGGATAGTCTCACTCGTTTGGAAAACTTGTGTTTCTGGCTCCGCTGAGGGATTTCACCCAAGGAAATTAAACAAAGGCCCCAATCGTCTGCATTTTGATAAATTAATCTCCACTAACAAGGGCTGTTACTACAAACCTAAAAAACTAGTTTCATCACTCTAGAAATGTGTCCATAGATTCATCTGATGCGTCCAATTCTCAAATTATTTCTCACAGTGCCTGCTTAGCAACAATCTTCTAAACTGTTGCACCATCTCTACTCAAAGCCTTTTAGGAGTCTTTTATGTTGGGCGACACCTTTCAAGGGGGTTTGTGCCTGGTCGCGACACTGTATTTGTGTCCGTGGCTCCAGTGGACAAATTCCATCGGATTGGGGACATTAGTAGTGTCGGTGCGATCATCCATCCGGTTCAGTCCCTGGAATTTCACCAAGATGACTGTCTCTCTTGCCATTCTTAGACACCAGGACCCTCTAATTCTTTAATGCCCATCTTTGCAATCTTGGCTTACCAGAGTACAATTTTGGATAACATTAAAGTTTTTAAAGCTAATTGGCAATAAAAGCCATGTATTTATTTTTGAGGGGCACAAACACCCCTGGTTGTCTTACTATTGCCCTCCATGTGTAAGCTCCTGCTTTATTGCCTTGCTCACAGACCCAAATTGATAAAGAGTTTTCTTTATCCCAAAAACCGATCCCACAGCCAAATTCCGCTTGCGTTAACTCTTAATTCTGAAGTAAATTGTAACTTTCCATCCTAAAATGTGTTCTGTTAGTGCTTGCCCTGATCACAGCACTATTGGATTATAGAACGTGGCCCTACAACAGTAGCTATTGACCCTCTTTCACCACCTCCAGAACATGGCGGTTTCAGGGACCACGTTTGAGACCTGAAGAAGACACGACACCCTCTCGCCAGGACTTCAGTTTACTGGTTTCATATGAAAGCCGCTGCACCGGGCACTGAGCAGTCTTTAATCTGAACAGTTCTTCTTATCCAGTGATTTTGGCCTTTTGAATTACTTCAATAACATTCAGCCAAGCTCTTCCTTCTCCCTTCGCTTGGGCGTACAAGATTAAACAAGGGCAAGCAAAGGACAACCATTCTTCAGGAGTACGCGGCTCATCGACCTCACACATCGCTGATAATTCTGTGACTCTGTGTCCAACTTTCCCTTACTTAATCCATTCAATTTTAAAATAAAACTGTTCTTTGCAGTTTTTTGTCTTAAATTTAAAATAATCTTTGGTTGAACTCAGAATCTGGGCTAAATTTAATGCATTTCCTTGATCTCTTTGAGTTGGTTCAGGTAATAGCATCCGTATGGTTACACATCCACCCAACAATCTCGTAATAAATATCTACAGGCACTGTTATTCTCCTTATCCTAGCATTCATTCATTCATTTAAACACAATGTCTATTGTGTGTCCCTCAATCAAGGAGCCGAACCTCATGTGGTGGAGAACAATGAAAGATGACATTTTTGCAATAGGGAAGAGGACTCCACCTGAGCTCAAAAGATTTTTTGAGTAATGTAATAGACTCCATCAGGGGATCTTAAACAGTAAACATCAGCAGATTGGAAATGCATTCATTTTGTGCCTATATAAATATTTCACAAAATCCATTCTTTACAAACCTGTATTGAAACCCAAACCATAAGAGTACATATTTTGCCCCAATACGCTGCCGTCCAATAAAGCTTAATTTATAGTTTGCTTTAGAGTCCGATTCTGTGATAAATAAGAGTCATATCCAGGGGGGAGTTTTTTTAAAACAAAAAAAAGATTATAAGAAACGATTATGATAAAATAAAGAGCATAGCCTGCAAAACACAACCTAGTTTAGATTTTAAAATGATTAAGTAATGAAAAATGAGAGAATGGCAAATCATTATTTGAAAGAGTATTACTCCTGTGTATTTCGTCTTGTATTGCTATGACTTGCTACAAAGGTTTTTAGTGCTATTAGCACTAAAGTATTCTTCCTATACATTACCTGGCTGGTATACTGTCCAGCTGTTAGAAATATAAAAAACAAAAATAAAGAAAACAAACTGTTAGATAACCTGAGCTACAGGGTTCCTTACATGCCGGGGTGTAGTTCGCCGAGTTTTACTCCGCGAAGTTACAAAAGAAACTCTGCAAAGTTCCTCGAGTGGCAGAGTGCAGTGCGATCTGCAGTTTGTGCTGGTATTCCTGCCGCTCGGGTAGAAATTTTACCCGAGCGGCAGCTCGCGCTCGCGATCTTACTGTTCGCGAGCCGGGAAAATACTGTGCTGCACATTGTGAAGCGGAGTTTTCTGCACTCTGTGAGCTCCGCAAAAAATCCAAACATACGTGTGTAGGCGGGTGGAGATGTACAAAGGGCAGAGAGAAAGAAAACTCATGCACCACTATAGGGCGCTCAAAGAAAAAGAAAAAGTAGTTTCCATGTAAGCAGTGGAAGGATACAAATCATTAAATTAAAAAAATGGCAAAGAAGCTATGATCGATCGGAGTGGAATAAACACGAAGAGGAAGGAAGGCCCTCCAATAAGAAGCGAGCAAATGAGATTGACTATAAAGCCAATAAATGATAATCAGTGGCTCACCTAGAGCCCACTGTGAGTATTGGTACTGTACACAGTAGGTCTTCGACAGCATGTTTAGAGACTACCGTATTGTCTGCTAAATTATGTTGGAAATGCTGCGTTCGCGTGATAATTTGACAGAAAACTGGGCAGCGGAATAATCCATTAGCAGTTATTGCAGAAGCAAAGTGTGGAAGTTGTAGCCGGGTGTGTACATTATACAGTACAGGAAAAGGGGCTCCAGTACCCCCACACCCCCTAAAGCGGCAAGTGCTCCTAGCAATGCTCATCAATCCACCAGTGACACTTAGATGTGCACACTCACATGCCAGGGGGTAATCTAGTTATATTATTGTTGTAGTATTTGGATTGTTAAGATTCTCAGTTGTGCATCCAAGAAATAAAACAAAGCAACGCCTGTCAGATGTTCTGCTTTCGTTGGAGTTCATAAAGAAGTAGAATAAACCCAGAGGCAGGCAGACTTCATTAAACATAAAAAGACTCTGTGGGTCATGGAAGGCTGAACACATTGACATGGTGAAAACATCAAACATTTTTTGTGCAGTATCTCAAAGGAGAGGTAACCACCAGAATGCAGTCTCTTAACTAAACTCCAACCATAAAAAGAATAGGTTAATGCCATTTTTGACAATGAATTCCAGAGCTGGGAAGGAGCATGAATGGGGGAGTTCTCTGACAACAGTGCGGTGCCACACATTCTCACTCTACGTGCACAAGGATCACAGATCAGTGATTGGATAGTCCCTGAAACCCCTCCCTCGTTGCCTGCTTCCTTCCCTACATTCAGCTGCTGTTTGTACGATCATCTTGTGCGACATTGGACTTGGAGAGCAGTGTTTTATACCCGACATGCTTTTACCATAAAGAGATGAATAACTGAATTGCAATTAACTACTGCGCCTGTCTCTTTCTGCAGCCTTGGAACGCCACAGGTATATGAAGGAAGTGGCAAGTGGGAGGCCCTGGTTGATGGAGAAGCCGATATACTTGGGCGGCGACAGGAACTCAAAGCACTCGAGCTACCAGCTGAACCCCCTCCTTCAAAGAGGTTAGCAGAAACCAGTGACAGTCTCCAAGTCTGTGTGTACCATACTGTGGAAGAACTTGGTTGTGAGATGTGTGCCGGGCAGGGTATTGATTATTATGCAAGTCAGAGGTGTTCAGAAAATCCACTCATCCATCCAGATAATTCATTCATCACTAGGCAGAACCAAGCGTTAGCATCTTATGAGGGACATCGCTCTTGTCTATTGACTTTTTACGATAGAACATACCATTCTGGTGCTTTGTTTCACAGTTATGAGGTTTTCTTTAGCCTTAAAATGCTGAATGTCTTCTCCAAAGGCAGTTCTAGTGGGGTTTGATCTTCTCACAGTTGGTCTAGTCTGGTTGTGTCTTTAGTACTTGGGGGCAGTGTGTTAGTCCTTTGCATGACCATTGCTTGCGTTATGTAGCAGGCTCAGGGTGAATGGTCAGTGTTTCCAGATTGCTTCTGGTCACAGGTACTACCATCTGACCAGAGTATTGTATTTATGTTGCTTGATCATCCATTGATCACACAGAATCCATGTTTTCTGACCCAAGTACTTACTGCGGGTGAGTAAATGTTTGATGCCAAGCCTCCCAGACCAGCCCCTAAGTACATTATTTATGGATCAACCTCCAGTCCCCCTCCCCCACCGCCTTACCAAGACTGTCTTAGCATCAAGCAACTAATGTTTAAAGCCGTATGCCCTGCTTGTACGTCTTGCTTGGTTTCAGCAGTGTTGGGTCAGCTGTGTCTTGCTTGTTCTACACCTGTCCTTACTCAATCTCTCATCAAACAATTAAATCTCTGTCCCCTCAAAACACCCTGCTTAGTCCCACACTTTCTGCATCAGCCAGGTGTTTCTCCATACTTTGAAAACACAAAAGATGAGAAAGGAATTGTTACCAAGGAAAAATTCATAGGGTTTAAGTCCCACAGAGGCTGGAGGACAGTGATGACAGAAATGATCAGTGATTCACTTGGTGGTTTTGTAAATCCTTTTATTCATTATTTAATACACAACAGCCAACGCGTTTCACCTTTGCGGGCTTCTTCAGGGAAAGTAAATGGTTCACACAGTCGAGAAAGGGAATTCCAAAAGGTATTAGCTCAATGCGGTCGGCACTTTCTTAAGTGTTTGTTCAATCGCAGAGTCTGAAAGAGTATTTTCGAATTTCAAAATATCTTTATTGAGAAATTTTATGCAAACAAAAAGAAAAAACAGAACAGGAGTTGGTGTCAGGGCCAAAAGCCCCTAAGTACATATGACGGTGCTTCACCGGGTCAGCAGACAACTGCCATCATTAGACGAACCCCTTGCCAGTGATGTCGCCCCTTAGTCCCCAACTCCCGAAGAAAGAGAGGAAGAAAAAAGAAAGGGAAGAAGGTGAAAGGAGAGACAGAAAGGGGGGAGAGAAAAGAGAAGGGAGAGTTATCCGGCGCCTGTGCAAAGATCCGTGTTGGCTATCCCTTTCAAGGACCAGGGTGTATGGGGTTTTTCCTGAAACACTCCATCTACAAAACCACCTAGTGAATCACTGACCATTTCTGTAATCGCTGTCCTCCAGCCTCTGTGGGACTTAAACCCTTTGAATTATTGCCTTTGTAACAATGCCTCTCTCATCTTTTGTGTTTTCATGTTGTATTTGAAACCATAGTGGGTGGCTGGTTTCGGGAGGTGGGCATTGGTTGTTAGCAACTGTACGGAGCATTTTTGAATTATTTATAACAAACATTGGTAGTTGGTGCAGCAAGATGTACCCTGCCTCCGTGCTTGTATGTAGCTTCTCCATACCTTACCTGACCTCTGCCTCATCAAGTAACTAAAGACCCCCATCCCAATGGAACCTGCCTAATCCCAATAGTCCTGCATCAGTTGCTTACTAAAGGGATTCGCAAGGCAGAGCGTTCACATCCTTGTCGTTTATCTTCAAACATCCTTCTTCCTTTAGACACCATCCACTATCTGTTGAATCGAACTATGCAGAAGAATTTACTGCATCTTTCTTTGTGCACGATCGCTTTTGAGAACCCACTTAAATTGAGGTGGCTGTTTGTAGGGCCTGGTGTTCATATGAAGCAGTTATTGGCACCACTGCTTTTCTTGGAAGGAAATCTTGTTATTCTATTGTAGCTGTGAGCGTACAGTCTGGTGTGCCTTATTGATTTGTCATTCCGTGTTTGTGTGTTGATGTGTGGCTGATCTGTGTGCAGGTTGACGTGGGATAGTATTGAGAGAATCTGTTCAGTAAGTATCCTCATGCAGTCAGCGGGTGGGATAATTTATTCATCCTTAATTTGAACTCTCTGGCTGATGTGGTGTCACATATGGTCCAGCTTTCTCATAGCTTCATGTATTGTTTTTCGTACAGATATTTCCCTGCAGAGCAACTTCCCAACAAACTATCAGCCACCGAACCCGCCCATTAGCAATAAAATGCTGGATTTCCTCGAGTCTGAAATTAAAAACATGAACACTGTGCAGCCCATGTTAGCTGGTGCACCTTACACTGGTGGCAGCCATCACCCGAGCATGCTCTCGTCCCTTGGAGATGTGGGAATTAGAGAGCTGGACCGTAGGGTCATCCAGCTGCCACCCATTGTTGAGCACATCACCGTCTCACAGAGAACAAGCAACGCGTCACATCAACGCAGCAATGCAGGTGGATTTTGGGACCCATTGGCGGAAGAAAGAGAGAGGCGCAGAAACCGCTTCATGGAGGAATCTCGCTCAGGTGGGAGCAGCGGAAGCTACAATCGGGGCGGCCACGATCAGCTGAGAGATGAGCGGCCTCTAGAGAGAAGAGGAGACACTTACAACAGTGGCCGGTCTAGAAGAGACGATTCTCCTGTGCGTAGGCAGGGCCCAGTCAATCACAATGAAAACTTTCCTTACAGTAGTTCGCGGGGACGCTCCAATCAACGTTCAGATAGACGGTTTTCCCCAGACAGGCGAGAGCACCATTCAGCAAGGAGGGGGAGTCCCGACCGCCCATCTGGACCTCGCAATCACAGGCGGAGCTACTCCCCGCCATCACGGCGCGACTCGTGGAGTTCAGAAGATGAGTACGAACGACCGCGGGGGCGGGGTGGACGACGCCATGAACGCTCCTATGATGAAGAAAAACCGCCCAGCTATCGTTCATTGGACGTTACAACAGGGAAAGGCCTCAACTTAAGACCTGGCACAGAGCGACAATCGGTGAGTCCATAACCACTCTTTCTTTATTGTCGAGGACCTCAGAACTCGGTTATTTTTCTGACTTTAAAACATTATTCAAATCAGCAAACTATTTGTTTCCCTGTCTGTATCTAAAAAAAAATAAAAATTGAGGTAGCGGGCCTTCCTATGAGTGACTCTGCATGCTTTCCATTGTGATTGTCAGACTCGCATCTGTGTAGATTGCAGCAAAGGGAGGTTAAAAATGTAAATTTATATTTTCAGATTTGGTTTTAATACATTTGGATATTAAAACCAGAAAGGCATTCAAGTGTGAGCATAGATGCATTGTAATTACTGTGAAAACATGCTATACAATTTTTTTTCATAAAATTCATGAACATATGGATATTGATAAAATGAGAAACAAGTGTCCTAAAGAGGTGGAAATGTTTAAGCATAAAACCGAGAACTCGATTTGCTATTTTTTTTAATATCAAATATATTGCTTTCAGGAAACTTGATGAAACCATGCTCTCTGCGGTAATGACATGTTGTGCTTGCACATTTTATACATCATATGAGGTCCAAAGCAAGTTATCCTAGACCATAATAGTCCTGTAATTCCCCCCATATTTTTGCCTGTTTTCGAGGGCATCCCCTTGCTACTTATACAGGTTCCCCCTGTTTTGCGCACCAGTCCATACCGGCTTGTCGTTGAGTCAAAGAGGAAGGATTTGTGGGGTTCCAGTGCTTAGTGATGAAACTTTTAGCAATGACCGTCCCAATCCCCACCAAGGTGTGTTTACCGCGGCCACCTCCCATATCTTTGAGAATGCCCTACAGAGCAATTTGAGGTATGGGGTGCTAATATTTTGGTTTTATGACTAGGGTAATAATTTTGAGCTATGATTTCCCCAGGAATTATATGCGGCAATTTACCACCAGGTCCCGCGTGGCTCCCCTTGGCTAATAGTGCAACGTGTGCCATTTCTTTTTGCATGCGTTATTCCCCATTTGTTACCCCCTCCTTTAAAAAGAGGGCAAAAAACAATAGGAACATCTGGCACAAGGTTTCCCCATCCATTTGCATTGCCTGTCCCCATGAGTCTGGGAGTGTCCTTGTTCATTTTAAGTTGTTAATAGAAGTTTGCAATCATTTGAGGGATAATGTAATGAAGATGCTATGGAGGCAAATAGAAATGTCTTTCACAGAAACAGAAAACACCCACTAAACACTGATGCCTATTAAATTAACAATGGCATTACATGGGTTTCTTTATGAGAACAAAAGCCAGCTCATTTGTATATAAATTGTTTTGAAAGCATGTAATCTGCTGGCTCCATTCTCAGAACAGAAAGACTGTCACAAAAAGGCAGCCTCATTCATTCTGATTCGTGTAGCTTTCCGCTTGGATGTTTGTAAGCAGTTTGATTCTCCGGCTCGCGAATTATAGGGTCACAGTAATTATTTTAGGATTAATGCCTCGCAGAAAGAAAACATTATAGACGTCTTCATTCTGTCGCAAGAGTACATCAAGCTTAGCCTCATTGATTGACCGTGTAATTTGACTAAGTCTAGGTTTCCTGGAAGGAACTGACCCACCAGCCCTACTTTGGGGCTGCAGCCCCTCTGGATGTTCAGCTCCTTCCAGTGAATAACAAAGGCCATCCATAGCAAAGATCTTCAGCTCATGGAAAGCCCTTGTTTGTACAGGCATGGGCAGAATTTTTATTTTTTATTGAAAGAATGCTTGAATCAAACTACACATTTTGAGAAGAGTAGAGGAGAATCAGTACATTGAGAGAACATTTTCAAAATTGCTGGTCAGGCAGATATATAAAGGTCCACATGACTACCTCGCTAGGAACTGAAGAAAGCACCTTCTGCAAGCTCCTCCCACATAAGTCATGCCATGGTGGTCAACTTGAAGGAAAGATGTTGTGAGGCAAGCTGCAGAGGGGATGCTGTGAGAGTTATGTGTTCTGTGTGCCAGGCCGTAATTACTTATTGTGGGAGATAGTGTGACCTGCCATCCCCTGCTGGTCCCGGAAGTGCCAGTATCTTAGGTTTAGTCCACTAGTCAGGAGAAAAATCAGTGGGGTAGGATGGCCCCGACTCATGCGTGTGAAGGTCTTTCTGGCCTAACTCTGCAGCATCCTTGCAGGATGAGGAGACAATCCTGCGAGGATCCACACAAGCTGTTTTGTTGTGTCCTAAGTCCCTTTCAGGATACAAACACAACTCATGGTTTCTCAAAAGCATTTTCAGGGTTGTGGAACAGCATCACCTTCACCATGAATTCCACATCAGATCTTCAAAAATTCAGGAAGAACAATGTCTTGGGTGCAAATGGCGTTTTTTTACTTCATACCTTTTTAATATTTATTTACACTAAAATAGCCCTGCTCACCTTCAGGATCCCAGAACACTTTTCATAATAAGAAATTTCTCTCCCCAAAAATATTTTTATTGCAGTATCTACTTGAGACTGCATTTTCCTGATCTGTGCTTTTGCAAATTAAAATGAAAACGACTTAAGACTTGGTCTATATAAGCCCTCTTTTTTTATTTCACCTTTAACGGCAAAGAAAACAGGCTGGCAGGCATCACATAGAGGAGAATGATTGTTGATCACATTAAAACAGACGGGCATGGAAAAGCACTGCTGTGGAAGTTGGCCCTCGGTTCATTTTAGCTCTGGGTTTAGACAGCACAGCTATCATCAGACCTATTGCTGATAATATCAATCTGATAGAGAGTACTAGCCGCAGATTCCTTAACGTAGAATTATCCCCAGGCGTGAGACTGGATCCAGAAATTTTTTGCCACAGCTACTCTGCGTACCGGGGGAGGTACTACGCGACACAGCCCTGACGTCGTCCGCGGACGTGACGTCAGCGAGGTCACATAAGTCCCACCCTGTCGCGCTGACGTCAGTTTCCTTCTTTTCTGCGTGCAACACAGATCCAGAGTGTGCTCCTTGGCCTGTTTTCGGGCCTCTTTAGTGCCTTGAGTTGGGAACAATGTACCATGCCTTCGGGCTTCAAGACGTGCACTTATTGTGCACGTCACATGTCGGCGACGGACCCTCACACTATTTGTATGTGGTGCTTGGGCGAGCACCATGACTCTACGGACTGCAAGGCTTGTCAGCATCTCAAGCTGAAGTCCCGGCGGGAGCGCCGCATGAAGTTGCTGTCGGCCCGCTTGTCCAGATCAGTGTCGTCGCAGCGTCCATCTCCTACCTCGGAAGGGCCCAGGGGCCACCGTTTCCAGCTGCGGCATAGTCCTTCGCCGAGGTCCCATGGGCGTCGTTCGCCCACCGGTAAGTCTTGCAGCTTGCCGCCGAGGTCTTTTCCTCCTTCGGCAGAGGGCGCCGGTTCCTCCCGGGACGTGCGCCCTCGTTTGTCGCCACCCTATCTGCCGTTTCCCGGCGTTGGGGCGACAATGGCCCAGATGAAAGCCTACGCTACGGCTCTGCAGGCTTCCTTGAGCCGTTCTCTTCCTGCGATGTCCGTTGATTTCTCGCCATGCGTGGGGCCTTTTGCGGACTCGCCGACGAGTTCGGCTTCAGGGTTTGGAGGTGTGGTGCCGTCGAGGTGCGGTGCCGTCTAGGTGCGGCCCGTTGGGGTTCCCCTCCTCGGCCCATGGCATACCGGCCTCGCCGCAAAGCCCCGTGGGGTTCCCTGTGGTGTCGCAGGAGGTCCCCAGGACTCAGGGCTCAAGTCCCCCTCAGTTCTCTTGGCAGGCGGCTGTCTTCCCGGAGGCCGAGCCGACGCCTCTCCGATGTCAACGGCTTTCCTCCCCGGCGCAGGCGGTGCCGCAGGTGGAGGCCGGGTCCTGGGACGCCTCCCCGGGCCCCTCTTGGTCCTCGGCGCAGGCAGATGCCTCGTCGGGGGCTGAGCGGTGCCTTTTCGGTGCCGTTCATTGGCCGCTTCGGCTCCGACCCCGCCCCCCTCTCCGATGTGGCACGTGGTGGTGGAGGTCTACCCGGTGCCGCTGGTGAACACGTCCTCAGCCCCCAGACCCGCTCTTCCGTTCCCTGCCATGCAGGCTTCTTCGCCCTCTCCAGAGACCCCTCAGGTTCCCCACTCGTCCGTGGGTTTCCCACCCTACAGGGGCTGGTCTTTTCTCCCTCCAGCGGGGCACGGGATGGGCGTCTTAGTTTGCAGCCTTCGCCCACGGAGAGTTGCTTTCCCCCCACGACATCCTACAGATGAAAGTGTGGCCTTTGTCCTGGCCATTTCCACGGCCACTGGTATTCTGCAGATGGGCAATCCGATTGCCCCTACGGACCACTTGTTAGAAGTTCTCCACCAGGAGGGGAGCCGCTTCTCCCTTTTGAAGCATCGCTCCATAACTCTCTTCTAGGGGCGCCCTACCACCGGGGATACGGTGCCTCAACCGCTCCTTCACCGCCACGTCCTGCTCCGCATGATCCAGTTTGCCTTTTTTCCCATCCCTTAGCCCAGGACCCTGTCCTGCGGGCTGCTTTCCCTGCCTTGCCTTCAGTGCTGCTTCTGCCGTCACGGGAGGCTCGGTGGCTGGACTCCTGGGGTCGTAACATTTTCGCCTCCAGTAGCGCTGCTCTGCGTGCACTCAACACTCTTTGTGTGCTGGCCATGGCTACTTCTGATCTGTGGGATTCCGCGGAGTCCCTTCTGTCTTGCGCCTCCCAAGAGGGTGCCCGCGCTGATCTGCGACACCATGTGCGGGATGGTCGGGAGTTAGCTACTTTCATTCTCCGTTCGGCCCTGGACATCTCTGATTCCCTCTGCCGTGCTATGGCGAGTTCTGTGGCCCTCCGCCGCCATGCTTGGCTGTGGGATGGTGTCTTTCCAGAGAATGTTCGGTAGTGTCTTGTGGATTTACCTTTTGACGGAACTCTGTTGTTTCACACCCACGCGGACTCCGCTATTCAGAGACTCCTTGCGGGGCTCCGTCCTCCTCACCCTCCATAAGCTCGGCCCTGCGGCGCTTTATGGGAGGCGTTATCCCTCCTTTCTCTTTGGGGCCTTAGGTTTCGGTTGGCCCGTTGTGTGCCGTGTGCAGCTTTGACTGCCTTCAGGGTCTTTCAGTTGGCCCCTCTATTCTTTTGGCTGCTGGTGCAGCCCTTCAGCTTGTGGTGTGTGTTTTTTGCTGTTAAGTGCAGCTGTATAGGTCCTCAGGTTGGGCCCTATGTGTCTTTTTTGGCTGATTAGTAAGCCGTCTGTGGTGTTTTTCACAGGTCTGTTATGTTCTTGACCTCGGCTGCGGATTTCCCCAAGAGGTGTTTGGCTGCTTGGCAAGCCGTCTGTGGTGTTCCCACAGGTCTGTTATGTTCTTGACCTCTGCTACGGGTTTCCCTAAGAGGTGTTTCCCTGTTTTTGTTCAAGAATGATTCATACCCTAGGTGGGGTATTTGTTGGCTATTGTATAGCTCTTTCTTAAGCTAGGCGGGTATGGCTACCTTCTCAGGTTCCTCGCGTTTTCCTGGCATCACAGTATACCGCTTGATGCAGTCTCTCTTTTATGTTTCTATCCTACTTCTATGAGGTTCCTTTCCTCTCAGCCTCTGTATCGTTGGACCGACCCTTGTCATGCTGGTTACAGCGTTGTGTCTTGGTGTTTCCACCTAGTTCTCCGCCATTCCGGCTGGGGCCTGTCTATCTTCGTCTTGCGCTCGCCTTGTTCTGAGCCGCTGCTTCATAGTGTTTGCCAGGTGTTTTGCTGCGCGCGCCTGGTAGTTTGGGTCCCCCTCCGTGGGCCTCGCTGTGTCAGCGTTTGCTCCTGTCTCTTGTTTGTTGGAGCTTTGCGCGTCTGTGACTTCTTTCTCATGTCTGCACTTCTCGACTGTGGAACCGTTCCGGCCTTGTTCCCTATTTCCGGGTAGACACCCATTCAGCTGTGCCCTTTGCTGTGTGTGTGTTCTTCTGGGGTAGGCTCTACCTCCGTCCCTTCTCTTTTCCCTGGCTTTGAGGGTGGTGATTTTCTTCCTCTGGTACTCGTGGGGTGCCCTTTGCTCCTCGGGTAGGCTTGTGGTATCCTGGCCTTCCCTTATCCCTGTTCTTGCTTACTTCTGCTTGGTGGGGGCTGGGCCGTCCTTTCTGTCCCCATGACACATCCCCTGTTGGAGCCCTGTGTTCTTCCAAGCTGGTGAGGTTCTCTCGCAGACCCTCCTCCCCTCTGGGTATGGCTAGGGTATCTATTCTACATTAAGGAATCTGCGGCTAGTAGTCTCTATCAGATGTACAAGTTACTTACCTTCGGTAACGATTCTAGCTGCAGATTCCATCTGAAAGAAACACGTTAGTTAGATTCCTCACCTTAGAATATCCCCAGGCGTCAGACTGGATCCGGAAGATTTTTCGTCAGCAATACCCCTTGCTCGTCGCTAGGTGTCGTCTGCGGCTCCGCGTCCGTCGTCGGCGTCGTGCGCCGGAATGACGTCGTCGGAGTACTTAGACGCCGCCCTCGCGCGCTGACGTCCGTTCTTGTTCTTCTTTTTTCCGCGCCAGTAAGCGCAGATCCGGGAGAGCTACCCCTTTAGTCACTTTTTGACTAACTTTTTCGATCCTTTTTGATCTTGTCTCGACTCCGGTGCCGGTAGGATGCCTGGTTTTAAAGCCTGTGCTGACTGTAGCCGCTTGATGTCGGTTACGGACCATCACCGCCGGTGCCTTTACTGCTTGGGCCTCGACCACGACGCGGAGTCGTGTTCGGACTGCAAGGCCCTGATCTCGAAGGCTAGACGGGAGCGGTCCCGTAAGCTTCTCGAGATTCGCCACTCGGCTCCGCGCCCCTCTCGATCCCGGTCCAGGAGGAGGTCCAAGGATCGGTCGCGGAGCCGCAGCCGACATCATCATCGGTCGTCGGGATCCAAGTCTTCGGGTAAGTCGAAGCACTCCAAGAAGTCCAAGAGGCGACACCGCTCTTCGGACTCCCCTCGCCGGTCGCGCGACTCGCCGAGGGTCAGGGTGGTTCCACCCCCGCGGCTCCGGCGGAGCCACAGGCGCCGCGCAAGTCCCCATACCCACCGGTCCCTGGGACTGACGCGACGCCGGCGGAAGTCAGTGCCTTCCTCTCGGCCATGAGGAACCTGGCTCCGCCGTCGACGCCCGCTGGCGCGCCTTCGGGCCCCGAGGACCCGACTGGGCAACCTTGCCTGCCGGCGGCTCCGGCCCCGGCGCCGTTGACGGCTCCGACCTCGACGCCGCAAGCGCCCGAGGGACCAGTTCCCGAGTCCCCGCCGACGCCGGTCGACCTCGTCACGCCTCCTCCGCCGGTCGACCTCGTCACGCCTCCTCCGCCGGCGTCGACACCGGTACCACCTCCGACGCCGACTCCGCTCGGCGTCGAGCCCCGGTTCAGCCCCACTCCGGGCCCGGCGCCGATACGGCGTCGATGGACGCCGCGTTCGGCGCCGCTGGAGACACATTTTGTCTATCGCCCGGCTCCGATCCTTCCTCCTGCATACCAGGAATCGGATGATGGGGGTGACTGGGAGGGATCCGAGGATCCTATGGCCGCTCAGGCTCAACTGTCACAGGACTGGGCAGATGAACTGGGGGAGGCCAGTGGTCTGGATACCTCTCCGGACACTGGATTCATCTCCTCCGACTGTGGCTTCGGAGGAGGGTGCTGCTTTCTCTGTGGTGCTGCGCAAGGCGTCCGCAGCCCTTGGGCTCGAGCTACCTGCCGTGGCTGTGAGGACTAACGTCCTCACTTAGGTGCTTCAGTCTGCAGCAAGCTCCACTGAGTCTCTGCTGCAATTCAATGAGGCCCTCATTGACGTTCTGCAGGGCACCTGGTCCAAGCCCTCCACAGTTCCTCCTGTGGACAGGATCGTCGCCAGGCGCCACCGCCCTGCTCCGGGCGACCCCAGTTTTCTGTCCCAACACCCTACCCCCGAGAGCCTGGTTATCCAGGCCTCTACCTCCCAATCCTCCTTCCCGACCGCCCCGCCGGACCGGGATTCCAAGAGACTGGAACAGTTTGGCAAAAAGCTGTTCTCCTCCCTTAGTTTGGGCCTGCGGTCTTTGAACACCGCCTGTCTCTTGGACCGTTATTCCCACTCTCTGTGGGATACGGTGGAGGACGTGCTGCCCCTGTGTCCGGAGGAGGTCCAGACACGACTTACCCAGGCTCTGGCCGATGGGAGGGATGCAGCACGGCATGCTATCCGCTGTGGACTTGACACTACGGACTCGCTGAGTAGGGTGATTTCTACCACGGTGGCGCTTAGACGTCACGCCTGGCTGCGGTCCACATCCTTTTCGGGTGATGTCCAGAGCACTCTCATGGACATGCCCTTTGATGGCACTCGCCTTTTTGGTGAGAAAGCGGACAGTGCGCTGAATCGCTTTAAGAACTCCCGGGCTACGGCCAAGTCCTTGGGCCTCTCGGCCCCGCGGTCGCAAACTTCCGCTTTTCGCCCCTTTCGTGGCCAAGGAAGGGGTGCCTCCTCACGTACGCCTAGCCACCAGCCGCAGAACCAACCTGCGCGCGGTCGCGGACGTGGTTTCCGCCGAGGCGGTTCTGGAGGACGGCGAGGTCAGCCCACATCCACCCCGGCAGCATCCGCCTCAAAGCCTTCCTAGTCCGAGCTTTCAGGCCCATTCCACGCCAGTGGGCGGCAGAGTTCGCCATCACCTGCTCCACTGGCGGTCCATCACATCGGACAGGTGGGTGCTGCAAATCGTTCTAAGGGGCTACTCCCTCCCCTTCGAGACGACCCCTCCAGCCATGCCACCGCAGCACCACTGTATCTCGGGGGATCATTTGAATCTTCTCCACGAGGAAGTTTCGGCCCTCTTGGCCAAGGGGGTCGTCGAGCGCGTTCCGAGCCCAGAAGTAGGTCGTGGTTGTTATTCCCACTACTTTCTGGTTCCCAAGAAGGGCAAAGGGGGCCTACGCCCTATCTTGGACCTCCGGAACGTCAATGCCTTCCTCTGGAAGGAAAGGTTCAAGATGTTGACTTTGGCTCAGGTTCTAGCTGCCCTAGACCCTGGAGACTGGATGGTAGCGTTGGACTTGCAGGACGCATATTTCCACATCCCCGTCCTGCCGGCCCACCGGCGTTACCTGCGGTTCACGGTGGGCCCAGAGCACTTTCAGTTTACCGTGCTCCCCTTCGGCCTCACCAGGGTGTTCACGAAAGTGATGGCGGTGGTCGCAGCTCATCTGCGCAGATCAGGGGTTCCAGTCTTCCCCTATCTCGACGACTGGTTGTTGAAGGCGGGCTCGCCCCAGACAGTCGTCTCCCACCTCCAGACTACGGCGGATCTCCTGCATTTGTTAGGGTTTTCCATCAACGTGCCGAAGTCACACCTGAGCCCCTCTCAGAAGCTCCTCTTCATCGGAGCAGTTCTCGATTCGGCGCAGTTCCGGGTCTTTCCACCGGAACAGCGGGTCCGGGATATACAGGCCCTGATTCCCATCTTTCGGCCTCTATCCTGGGTTTCGGTCAGGCTAGTGTTGCGGCTTCTGGGGCTGATGGCCTCCTGCATCCTCCTAGTGCATCACGCCAGGCGGCGCATGAAGTTTCAGTGGGCCCAGCATCACGGCAACCTGTCCGACCATGTCTTGATCTCGGAGGGCACTGCACAGCAGTTGCAGTGGTGGCTCACGGACCGCGATTGGGTCACGGGCAAGAGCCTCTCCCTTCCCCAACCGGAGCATGTCGTAGTGACGGATGCGTCCCTCCTGGGATGGGGTGGCCATATGGGAGAGGCGGAGATCAGAGGCCTCTGGTCTCCGGCGGAGTCTCGTCTCCACATCAACCTGTTGGAGTTGAGAGCGATCCGACTTGCACTGAAAGCCTTCCTTCCCTCTGTCAGGGGAAGTGTCGTGCAGGTGTTCACGGACAACACCACCGCCATGTGGTATTGCAACAAACAGGGCGGGGTGGGGTCGTGGACCCTTTGTCAGGAGGCCCTGCGCCTCTGGACATGGCTGGAACACCAGGGCGTCACCCTGGTGGTTCAACATCTGGCGGGCTCTCTGAACGCCAGAGCAGACGAACTCAGCCGCCGGTGCATGATGGATCACGAATGGCGTCTGAACTCCGAAGTGGCGCAAGGTTTTTTTCAGCAGTGGGGAGAGCCTTGGTTAGATCTATTCGCCACCGAAGAGAACGCGCAATGTCAGCAGTTCTGCGCGTTGGAATTTCCAAGGCGGCACTCGCTCGGCGACGCTTTTCGTCACGAGTGGAGTTGCGGTCTGTTGTACGCCTTTCCGCCTATACCACTTCTGCCCAGAGTGCTGAAGAAGATCAGGCACGACCGGGCCCAAGTCATCTTGGTGGCTCCGGATTGGGCACGAAGGTACTGGTATCCCGAGCTACTCAGTATGTTGACCGATCCTCCGATACATCTGCCCCTTCGGGAGGATCTTCTGTCGCAGCAGCAGGGGACGTCCTCCACCCGAACCTGTCCAGCCTCCACCTCCATGCGTGGAGATTGAGCGGCGGCAGTTGATGCCATTTGACTTGCCTCCTGAAGTCTGTGATATCATTCTGGCAGCCAGGCGTCCCTCCACAAAGACGGTATACGCCTGCCGGTGGAACAAATTTGTGGCATGGTGCACAGCAAAGGCTGTGGATCCCCTTTCCGCCCCTCTTTCTGAGGTTCTCCTCTTTCTTCTTTCTTTGGCCCGGCAGGGCTCTGACCTGGGCACCTTGAAAGGTTATCTTGCTGCCATCTCTGCCTTCTTGCGGCTTCCTGATCAGCCTTCTCTTTTCAAGTCCCCTGTAGTTACACGCTTTCTAAAAGGCATTACTCACACGTTCCCTCCTGTCCCTTTTGTAATGCCTCAGTGGGACTTGAATCTTGTTCTCACATTTCTAATGTGCGCTCCCTTTGAGCCTCTTCATAATTGTCCTCTTCGTCTGCTGACGCTTAAGACTGCTTTTCTGGTAGCCATCACCTCGGCTAGACGGGTGAGTGAGCTCCAGGCTTTATCTTCAAAGCCTCCTTTTCTCTCAGTTCATCCGGACAAGGTTGTCCTTTGGCCTCGTCCCTCCTTTCTTCCGAAAGTGGTGACTCCATTTCATCTTGGGCAGTCTGTCACCTTGCCCACCTTCTTTCCGCCTCCGCATCCTTCCAAAGAGGAAGAGAGGCTCCACCGTCTGGACCCAAAACGTGCGCTCTCCTTTTATCTGGACCGCACAAAGCAGTTCCGGGTGGACGACCAACTTTTCGTTGGATACGTGGGTGCTAAGAAGGGGAAAGCTGTGCACAAACGGACCATCTCTCGGTGGGTCGTTTTGTGCATCAAAATTTGTTACTCCTTGGCAAAAAAGGACCCTCCTGTTGGGCTGCGCGCCCATTCTACTTGGGCCACGGCGGCTACCACTGCTTTGGGACGGGGTGTCCCTTTGCAGGACATCTGTCAGGCGGCAACGTGGGCTTCGCTACACACGTTTGCCAGGCATTATTGCCTTGACAGCCAAGTCCGGAGGGATGGCTTCTTTGGCCGTTCTGTCCTCCAGGACTTTCTGGTGTGATCTTGGTTCGCAGACCCATCACCGGGGATGGTATTGCTTGGGTATCTATTCTAAGGTGAGGAATCTAACTAACGTGTTTTTTTCAGATGAACAAGTTACTTACCTTCGGTAACGATGTATCTGTAAGAAACATTAGTTAGTTAGATTCCTCACCGACCCACCCATCCTCCCCGTTCTGCGAACTGACATCTAGCTAGGGTTAAGGTTATCCTTTTCAGGCCCCTAGATTTTATTTTTGCCACCAGTGTCGGTCTTTGCATGGCTCTGCGTTCCTGGCGCGGAAAGCTATATACAAGAACTGACGTCAGCGCGCGAGGGCGGCGTCTAAGTACTCCGACGACGTCATTCCGGCGCACGACGCCGACGACGGACGCGGAGCCGCAGACGACGCCTAGCGACGCGCAAGGGGTATTGCTGACGAAAAATCTTCCGGATCCAGTCTGACGCCTGGGGATATTCTCTAAGGTGAGGAATCTAACTAACTAATGTTTCTTACAGATACATCGTTACCGAAGGTAAGTAACTTGTTCTTCACGACCCGCCCTTCCTCCCTGGTCTGCGAGGACCCTTCAGCTTGGTCTTCTGCGCTCGCCTCCCTTCGGGTGCCATTTGTCTTCTGCGGTGCTCTTTCTCTTCCTCCCTGGCGGGATGCTTCGTTCTGTTTCATTGTCCCACCCCTTCATTTTTGGTGATTGGACGGTAGGTTCATGAGCACTTTTGCATCCCTGCACCCTGGTTCTTCCAGTGTGGGGCCTATTCATAATTTCCTCCGCAATCCTCTGGGTTGGGGTTTCTTAGCTGTGCCTCAGCCCTTAGCTTTTTACAGTGGATATGACACTCCTTGATGGTGTTGACTTGGGGTGCTGTTTCGGACTTGTTGCCCTTCCCTGTTATAGATTGTGTTTGCAGACTTTGTTGTCTGCCATGTCATTTTTAACATGTTTTTTCTGCCTCCAGGGAGGTTATCGCCTTCGCTTTGCAGGGTTGCTTCTCAGAGCGGTGCTCTGCTCTTTCCTTTCGATAACTTTCAGTAATACAGTGCTTGGCACTGTCCCTAATGGTGCTGTTCCTCACCATTTGCTTCTTCCCTTTTTGTTTCACTGATTTTTTCGCACATTGTTCCCATACTCTCACAGTTTTGTTTGTGATGGCTCCACAATGTAGCGCGGATAATGTCTCCAAAGAAAATTGACGTCAGCGCGCCGGGGTGGGACTCGTGACCTCGCTGATGTCACGTCCCCTGACGACATCAGGGCGGGGTCGCGTAGTACCACCCCCGGCGTGCAGAGATGCTGTGGCAAACATTTTCCGGATCCAGTCTCACGCCAGGGATAATTCTACGTTAAGGAATCTGCAGCTAGAATCGTCTCTACCAGATACATCGTTACCGAAGGTAAGTAACTGGTACTTTGAGTGAGCTTTGGGTCCATCCTTTTAAATAATTGGTTTTCCTCAAACCAGCTCCTTTCAACAATTGGCTGGAAATTTCGTCCATCATGTCTTGGCTCAGCAGAGTGGCATTTTCCTCTCTCATCTAATGCTATTGGCTATTTGGGTGTATCTATCCCTCTCTACTTCAGGGCTTGCATTGAATTGGTGCTTTACAACTATAGCACTCACGTTCTGCTCCTGCTGGCTCCCACTCCAGTGTCTTGCTATAGGGTGCTATCCCTGCAAATGTTAACAAATGAAGTCCAGCCCTACTGGCCAATGCTTGTTCCTCTCTGTCTTCCCAGAATCCCTGAATACATGTATTTAACTAATTGCCTTTTGAAAATTGGATTTAGGCTTTGCCGGACACTTTTTGTGAAATCTTTATCAATCCTGTAATAATAAATATCAGAGATTATACCTCTTCAAAGACATACACCTTACAGTTTGTTAAATTCAAAAGAAATCACTTGCAAAAAATGCATAATTTAGAGTAACAACAGTTACATTTATGAACTTCTTTTCAAGTTGAGCCCACTAGACCGCACAGCTGTCTGGTTGTGAAAGACATATAGTGGACTTACCAAGAACATAGAGAGGCTTGCAGCCCGTCCATTGCTTAGTATTGGTTGGCTTTATTGTCACTCTCATTGGCCTGCTTCTTATTCGATGGCTTGCCTTTTCTATCTTGTGTCTGTCCCTCCTCTGGAGCATTTCCCATTTACTTGTTCCTTTCCACTGATTGCTTTTAGGGAACGACTTTTTCTGTTGTCTTAAGCACTTCACAAGAGAACATGTGTTTTTCAGTCCTGTGTTTCCTTTCCTTTTGTGCTCAGTGTTGCACTTTCTCGCCCGCCCTCTTCTCCTCCACCAGTCACCATTGCTTTCTTACCCGTGTGCTTCTTCACTCCCTATCCCGCCACCTCACGTTGCATTCTTTCCAACCAGTTTGCTTTTCTTTGCACAACTACACATTGTTCTCTCTCGTCCATTTGCGTTTTCTGCCTCCAGGAACTTTACATTGCTCTTTCTCACATCTTTTGCTTTTCAGAACCCCTTCACACGTGCCTCCAGGGTTGCAACTGCAGCCATGTTGATTCTGCCCCATATATTGCTCCTGCCCCACATATTGCTCCCCTATCTGCTTTATTTAAAAAAATGCTCATGCATGTTTTTTCTTTTTATTTGTTGACCCAACTCGGAATGATAAATAATAAAAAAAAAGGCTTTGCATCTTTTTGTAAGCGCATGCATACTTTTGCGCACTCCTACAAAATGCCGTCGCCAGCTCGTCGGTTCATTTTTTATTTTTCCTTAGCCATGCTGCACAGCATAGGGAAAGCTGTACAGCATCACTAAAAATCATTGGCAAAGACAATAGGTCCTACAGGTGCATCCTATTAGCTTTGCCAATGCTTGTTTGTACTAGTTAATAGGCAGTTCCTTGATTTTTATTTTTTTTACACAAATGTTATACAAACATCCACAGTAAATAGTAGGGTAGTATGCAGCAGTTAATGCTCAAAAAAGTAAAATTCGAAGTCTCGTTCTCAAAAGTTAATTTCTCAGTTTTCTTTCTACAGCCATTATTTAGGCCAGGCGATAACCTCTGTTCAGCAAATGTTCTGAATGGATTTTTCTGGGTATATATAAATAATTGTTTACAAATGTCAGGCCTTTTTTCCTATATATATGTAAAGCCCAAAAACTATATTCAGAGGATTAGTCCACCGACATTTTCTGAAGCTGTTTTGAAAATAGATTGTGAACCCCTTAACATTACTAAAAACATGATAAAATTTGCTCATGCTGTTAGAATTGGAGATGTTAAATAGTGCTCCAGCCTTATCACCTGCAACCCTATAGAAGCCGCTATCCCACAAGGTGTTCTGCGAAGCCTCCGGTAGGGTCAGTTCTGAGAATGCGCCTAGCCAGACAACAGACTATAAATTGAAATACTTTTTTGATATAGCCTTTCTCTGAGGGTTCAACTTAGAGGCCACCATATGTAGTATTTAACTAGTATGGGCCCATGCACTGCTAATAGAAAAATTGGCCTTGCTTTGAACACTGCAGAAATTTTGTAAAAACATATCTATATAGGTAATTTATTTAGTGTCACTCGGCCACCAGGTGTCCATGACCACTAATTTAGCAAATTAAAATACTATTGTTTTACTAGTATTGATTCTACATTTACCACCTGTATAATAAGTATGTACAAATTTAAAACGGAAGTTCTTCTTTGCAATTCTTTAGTGAATTTATAACATGTATAAGTAGATTTAATAGCCTTATTACAAGTATGGCTGTAAAGTATGATCCGTGGCCAAATATGAGTTTATGCAGTTTGGAATAACTATCTCTCAGTTTTTCGCTGACATTTCACCAAAAAAAAACCTAGTATAAATTATAGAGAAAACACAGAAGAATGAGGCAAAAGCTTGAATTTCGTGGCACTTAATATTGCATGTGCACGTTGTACCTTATTCACAGAAACATGCATATTTCCTGCGCCCAAGAAATGCTTACCCTGAAATAATATTTGCTGGCTGCAGTAAGTACCTGAGTTTTTCTCAACTTTCAATCTGACTCTTAATGATTTCCTCAACACTGGGGGAATCTCCTGCTTTTTCTCCCACCTGGTGGTTGGTTAGCTTGATGAAAACTGAATACATGATACACCAGTAAACAGGGGTGTGCTGCTACATCCTGTCTCGTTTCCATTCCCAACCTATGGGTAGCCTGCCCTCTGGTGGCAGGATGTGAAACTGCTGTTCACTAGAGAATTGCTAGGCTAGTACCGTACAAGAAAGAATGTGTACGTCATATAGAAGCACATTCCGCTCCCTCCCTTGCAGGTGCACCCTCATGCCGGTTCCCTTTTCCCCCTAATGACTGAACATTCTCCTCTCACCAGACTCCTTTTCCGAGCCCCAGTCATCTTTTTCCACTGGATGAGATTTAACTACTAGTGCCGCCTTCAGGGTTTCAAAGCAGGGAGATTAAATAAGCTATTGCCCAGAGTCACATGATGCTGAGCTGCCGTCGGCGCCGGGATCGAACTGCGAGCCCTGTGCTCTGGAGTCAGGCGCTCTGGCCGCTGCGCCCCAGCTCACCTCTATTTCTAGCAGCCTCTCTCGCCATACCACCCTCTATCTCTGTCCTTCTCTCTCTGTCTCTCTCATCACTTCGCCCTTCCGCTTAGGCAGCCTGTGTATCGACAGCTGTTTGTCTGGTGCCCAGTGGGCTTCTGTCTTTAGTACATCCCTCATAACCCTGCTGTCGTGCATGCTGAGTAAAGGTGCTCCTGTCCTATAAGAGATGTTGCTTGTCGTCCCCATGAAAACCATGATAGGGGCTTGGCAAATGGTTGCAGTAGTAAGCACCCCCTCTGTCAGTGAGGCAGCGAGACCTCCACTCCAGGGACCTGCTCGTGTGTTGATGTCATCTTCAAGTAACTCCATGAAAAGTGGAAATCAAAAGGTTGGGACACTCCTTTTACTCTGGTGCATGGCTTCCGGTTTCAGCTGGATCTCATTGTCCAGGTCCAAGAAAGCCAGGTCTGGTGGTTTTGTGAACTAATGCTTCCACTGTAGGGGCTTGTGTTTGACCACATGGTCACAGGTTTAAATCACTGCAGGTCCACTCAGCCTTTCATCCTTCCGGGGTCAATTAAATGAGTACCATTGAGTTGAGTAACTATAAGCATCACTTATTCAGTGCAAATATACCCTTCTGGGTGAACGTGCCCTTTAACAAATTCACCTTTTGTTAAGGAAGGGGTGTCGAATGCAGGACTCTGGTACATTTTTTTGGAAGGAGCCCTCCATTACTCTGGTGGGTCTGTGGACTATCCGGCAGCGTCCAGCCATCCTGATTGACTAGAGGTCGTGATACGCCCTCATATCCGTGAACTTACCATTCTCTTCTTATGGTGAGAAGTGGCAACAGGAGGTCGACCACATCTCCCTACACGAGTCTGCATCTGGAGGATCCACACTCAGGCCATCCCGGTGACAGCGGGGTGGAGCGGAAGGCGGTAAGCCAGGGATTGAACTCTGATAAAGGGCTCCTGTCAAAGTCCCACTTTAAGGGGTGTATCTAAAGGATTAGTCACAGCTCCCCTTACATTCAGAGCTCTGCTGAGAAGGAGAAGGTTGCTGGGTACCCAAGCAAGCCTCCCCCAGAGCTTGTGCGATCTCTCACCCAAGACATGAGAGTTACAGGTAGAAAGGCAGGTACAGAGCGGTCGTGGCTGATGCCGGGCTACTCCTGACGTCCGCCATTACCACCAGTCTACATAGCTGCTCCCCCATGTAAGCATCACAAGACCCAGGAGTATATGATGTGACCATCCACACTCTCTGCCAAGATCTTGGAGCAACAAAGGCCACACACAAGTCTCCAGGCTCCAAGCCTTTCAAGGTTTCTGCAGATTCAGTGGCCCATTTCCTCCTGTATCTGTCGCACACGGGTTCTGGCCTGGCTGTCGTGCTCTCCTGAATTGTGGGCTTCATAGCAAAGATGTGAGACACATCTAAAGGTGACGTCACCTGCTCTGCTTCCCCACATCTAAGAGGGCAGCCTTCCTCAGCTAGACTTGTTCCTGGATGTCTTGAGTGTGAAGCCGAAGAAAAAGGGATGCTTTTCGGTGGTGTTGAGTGAAACGCAGCACTGAAACATCAAAAGTGTAAAATCCACCTTGCAGGATTCCCACAGAATTTCATAGTTTTGCTTTCTCTTGCCGATGTATGCAGGCCCTCCATAGAGTTTCAGACGTGTGCAAGCCACTTGAAACACGGAAGCAGTCACTAAACACGGGGCCTCTTTCCACCAAAGTGAAATATTATGATTTACAGATTTTTTGGTACCACACTCATGACGTAAACATTTACTACGGACTACCAGGAAGACGGTTTCAACTCTGGGTGCCCAAAGTGCATGACTGTGTGTTACTGTTAAAGGGTCTTAATATGAGCTTGGCGGTACGGTAGCGGCACCGCCCCACCCCACTCCCGCACTGCCAAACCCATGTACAAACCACCCCCCAAATTAGGAGTTTTCTCCTGTCTGGCGGACAGTTCTTTGGAGTTCCTAGGGCGGTGTCTATGAAATAGGCACTGCAGTGGGAAAAGCAAAGACAGTGTCTGCATGGCATGGACCGCTGCAGTCCATGCTGTGCAGGTACTGGTGTGCCCCCTTTGTGCATCCGCATGGCGTGATGCATCAGGGATTTCTGTAGGGCCCCCTTTGTTTCCTCGGTGCCACACTTTTCATGGTAGTTGCACCGCCATGAGAAGTGTGGCAGTGAGGAAACTCGTAATATGCTTGGCGGAGCCACTGCGGCCCGCCAAGCATATTGCGGGCTCGAAACAGCTGGGCCTCTGCCAGGGATCTCTGATCCTTGGCAGTTGTGGTGGACCCAGGGCGGTCGCCGCCCTGGCCGTAATGCGATAGTCAGAAAACCTCCACCACTGCGCCCCCACAAACGCCAGACTTGTAATAAAGCCCAAAGTTACCAGTTTCAGAGGATAAGCGTTCCTGGCTCCATCCAGCTCCTTCTGCCAGATCCTCTATGACTAGTCTAATTTCCCCTATTCAGGAGAACTCCAAGATGCCCAGGCAGAGCCGTCAGGTTTCCCAAAATCCTTACGGTTCCATCCAACATGCCACCTTTCCACAACAGTGTCCAATTAAAGATTTTTGGGTCCTAGGTAAGTTTGAGTCTGTAATTCTCTTTTTTAAAACTTTCTGTAACAGCGGCACAAAAGATCAGCAAAGCACAAGCTGCCCAACGTCTGCCAGCCAAATAGTAACAAAAGAAAGCTTTTGACGTTTATTGTTGAAGCCATTTCTGTTTTTGCACTGGGATCCATTTTTCGTCTTCCTACAATATTTCATGTGGAATTCGGTGCCTAACTAGCCATTGAAGGGAAGACATGGTGAAGGTGACTTATGGTTAGTGGCTAGTGCCTGACGTTGTAGCTTCAGTAGCTAAGTCGTTCAGAATCATGTTCAGAACCTCCCCCCGCCCCTCATAACTGGCATTCTTGATGCAGTACTGAAAAGGCATAGCACTCGCCGCTTTCATCATTCCATTCAATCGGGGAAATCTGATCATTTTCTCCATAATTCCCTTCTCTTACCATGTGCAGGAGCGGCTCCTCCACAATGGCGGTGGACCGTCGTCGCACTGGCTCAGAGCCAGCAGGTGAAAAATAAAGCGATGTTCAATCTTTGCTTCATTTTTCATTTGCAGGCTCTGAGTGAGCATATGTAGGGAGGGGTGGGGCAGGGCATGGGAGTGGGAGAGGAGGAGTGCTATGTACACTTCTAAGTGCACATGTGTGTTTGGCCGGCCATTTCAGGCCGGCCAAACACATGCACACTTAGATTTCTGTAACCCAATTGAATTGAACATGCAAGCTGGAGAAACCCCAGAGACTCCCTGAGCGGAGCATCTTTCCAGCCTGTTCAGGCCAATCCCGTGCTGCTCTGGTAGCATCAGAGCAGTGCGGAGATTGCAAAGGGAGTTTGTCCCAGTGTCTGATGGGAGCAGGAAGAGCACAGGAGGCGCAATGCGACGCGGAGGCGGCCGCACTTTAAGGTAAGTTCTCATTTTATGTTTTAAGTTTTATTAACTCCCCTGCACCGCGCTCCCCCTCCCACGCTCCCTACATCCACCTCACCCTCCTACGTTTGTGGCGACCGCCACTGATCATGTGCATACTTCTCTAGCTAGAGAGCGACTTCCAGCTCTCCTGAGTAAAATAAGATGGGACGTGAAACATGAGGAAGACAGAGAGATAATGAGTACGCCTTTGCAAGATAGGTGTAGTAAAAGGAGAATGGAATTATAGATGGGTTAAAAGGATACAGGACATTGCTAGAGACCTAAAGTGAAGAGAAAAAAAGTGATGAACCAGAAAGAATGATGCACAGTGCTACAAAGTGGAAGAGGTAGGTATAGAAAGAGTAAGAAATATAGGACCGGTTTTAGAATGCAATAGAGACATAGAAAGAGTGAGTGATAGGGAGATGGAGAGGCATGGGACAGAGGTATAAACAGAGGTATGACAGAAAGAAAGGTGAGTTAGAGCTAAAGAGAGGTAGAGATAGAGAAAGAGAGGTAGAGATGTGAGGTTGTGAGAGAAGTAAAGAGCGAAATAAGATAATAGAGTGATGAGGTACAGGGAGGGGCAATATTACAATTGGAAGGATAGAAAGAGCAATAAGAAATTAACATAGTGACGTAAGGAGAACAGTCAAGCAAGGGGGTGAAGGGCAGAAAATGATGCTAAGAATCTACAGGCAGGTAGAGGAAGAGCGATGAGGTAGAGACAGTATTGAGAGGGTCAAATAGTAGTGAAGTAGAAATAGAATAATGAGGTGGAGAGATGAATTAAGACCGGTGATGTCTAGATAGTTGAAGTCTAGAAGTGCGTACAGGTAAAGAGGAGGTAATGATAGAGGGGAGTGAAACAGGAGTAAGTTAGTGAGAGATGAGATTGGGGAACAGAGATAGAAAGAGGGTATACCTAGACGTAAGGTAACGAGCAAATGTGAGGTAAATTAAGAGGTTTGGTAGTCAGAGGTGGGATAGAAAGAGATGAGGTAGTGAATGAGATGTGAATTAGAGAGTGAGGACGACTAATGAAGTAGCTAGAGGGCTAAGGTAGAGAGGTGAGGTACAGAGAGATTGATAGGTGAGGAAGAGAGACATAAGGCTGCCAGGGATTAAGTAAATGGAAGAGATGGAAGAAGAGCAGTGAGATGCAAATGGATGGGTTAGATTAAAAGTGAGGTGGAGGGATTAAAGAGTTAACAATCTAGAGGTTGGCATAGAGTGGTAGAGAGAGATGAGGTAGATTGCCTCGCCAGGGTGAGGTAGGTTAGTAAGAGTTACATTTGGGAGGGGGTTGAGACAGAGAGAGAGACAAGATTGAGAGGGGTTGTGTTCATAGAGGTGCAGAGATGGGTAACGAGAGGGTGAAAGAGGTGAGTTAGTAGCAAGACAAGAGACAAAGGTAGGTGAGTTAGAGGGTGGTAAGGAGAGGTGACAGAGGTAGTCTCCGAAACAGATTGCAGAGAAATGAGGAAGAGAGAAGGTCAGGGAATTGGGGATTAATGAGGTGGAGAGAGATGTAGTACAAGAAAGACAAGTTAGCGTGGTAGAGATACTTCTGCTGACAAGGTACTCCAGTAGCACAAGGCTGTTCCAGTTGCAGACAAGATGGTGAGTGCCATCTGAGTGGTACTAGTCCGGCCACAATCTTCTATCCAGCTGACAAAGTCTGAGTCTTTCAAGGAAAGAGGCTTTGACTCCAAGCGTTCTGCAGCTGCGATGTCAGTCCCAGGCTAAAGGCTCCTCCAGGCCTCAAGAGAAGTAAAAAAATACCTGTGACCTCCATGGGCTTCTGCTGTCTACCTACACCACCCCAGGAGGCCAGTCCAGCTGGATGTAGGATTCCATTGCATTATCACCACTGGATCTAAAGCATTACAGATGCCTCGGCATCATGCTTGACTCCTTGCTCTCAATGAACCGCCAAATCAATGCCGCCTCATCCTCCTGCTTCCACACTCTCCACCTGGTTCGAAAGATCTTTAAGTGGATCCCCACCGAGTCCAGAAGAATGGTCATCCAGATGCTCGTCAGCAGCAAACTCCACTATGGCAATGCACTCTACGCCGGCACCGTCCAGATAGCTCCTAAAGAAATTGCAAAGAATCCAGAACACTCCCACAAGTCTTATCCTGGACATTACCTGCCTCAGGTTGTATGTTGGTACCACATATTCCCTAACCACGCATGCATTAACCACGCAGTCTTAATAACGACCACGTCTTAACCATGCATGCTTTTACAACACATTTTTGTATTGGCATCATTGGTAAAATCATATGCATGGTTAAGATTATGCCCTAGCGCCTGCCCGGAGTCTTAAAACCCAGTCACCTGCCCCGAGTTCTACCCCGACCCCAGCCCTAAAAATAGCCCAGCCCCGTGTCGTAACTTCTAAAAGCAGACCCCAGCCCTAAAAACAAATCCCACCCCAGCCCCTCTGAGCCCCAAAACCTGGCCCAAGCTTTGAGAATCTACTCCGATCGGCCCGGAGGCCTAAATCCTTGACCCAGACCTAAAAAAAACACCCCGCCCTGAGCCCTAAAACCATCCACTTAGCCAAAAATAGTACCGTGACCACCCGCCATGAGCCCTAAAACCCCTGATAAAATAAAAAAGAATAAAAAAACTTACTCACCAAGCCTTCCCTGCGCCCTAAAACCTTAACCCCAGACTTAAAAAACACCCCGGCCTCCTGTCCTGAGCCCTAAAACCATACACCTAGCCAAAAAAGGAGCCCTGACCACCCGCACTGAGCCCTAAAACCCCATATAAAATAAAATAAAAAATGTTATGTTATGTTAAAGCTACTCCCTGGAGTGCCCCGGCGCTAAAACCAAACATAAGTCACGCAACATAGAACAAAACAAACCACTGCTAAAGAGCTCATAACTGAAAGACCCACGTTTTAAGACTTTTCCTGAAGGTAAGGAGATCAGGACAAATCCTGGGGCTACTTGGCATGCCAAGTACCGAGTGGCTGAGGGCTAAAGAAAATAATCTCGGACTTCTCAGAGTTACATTTTAGATGGTTATGACTCAACCAGGAAAAGACTTTAGAGAGACATGTATTAATTAAGTTGCCATCGAACTCAACTCCTTTCTAATAATAAAAAAAAGTCGTACTCACCAAGACGTTCCTCATCCGGGCAGGAAACCACCTCCAACCCTCCGCCCAGTCTGCAACACCCTTGCTCAGAGTCTAGACCGCTAATGTCTAAACCACGCATATGCATGATAGAAACATATTCGTGGGTTAGACGTGCATAGTACTGCCTGCGTAGTTCAGCCACGCGTTGTTTAGCAGTCGTGGCTAAGGCGGTTCCCCTCCCCCCGCCCCCCTCCCCCCCCCCCACCTTAGCCACATCACCGATCACCTGAGAAACCTCCACTGGCTCCCGATCAACAAAATAATCACCTTTCAAGCTGCTCCCGCATCCCCACAAGACCCTCCACAACATTGAGCTGCATACCTCAACCACCGCCTCTCCTTCTTCAATCCCACCAGACACCTCCTCTTTGCCAACCTGGCCCTGGCCACTATTCCACGGATCAGCAAAACCACGGCCGGAGGAAGTTCCTCCCTCACTGCCCCAATTCAGGAAGGACCTCAAGACCAGGCTTTTCTACTGAACTGCAGAACCCACCTCCCAGCGCCTTGAAAACCTAACAGATGATAAGCCACGCTCTATAAGAACCCCGATTGATTGATTGATCGATCGGGTCCTCTCTACGGTACAGAATTGCTTTTCCTGTACAGTTCTTCTGGTCAACTCCAACCAGGTCAACTCTGCCTCTGTCAACATCATAATAGCTTCTTCATGCTGTGAATGGATCAGTATTACCTTCGGAAAGGCATTGTAATGTCACTCACAATGCTTCCAGGCGTGGAGAAAAAGGAAGAGGAGTCTGGTCATTCCTGGATCTTAATGGTTTCCACCAGTACCTGCTCCGCCATTCAAGATACTGACTTTGGCTCGGATTCTGACTGCAGTGCAGAGCAATGACCATTTGTGTTTGTTGAACCAGCAAAATCTTACTTCCATGGACTTCTTCTTTAGAAACAGAACAAGCCCTACATGGGCTGTCAGTTCAAAGGAGAATTCACCTTAAAGCTCTATGCATTGCACATCGGGTCATCCACAGAAAAGGCCAACTCATCATCAGGAACTTACCCCGTATGTTTCAGGGAGGTCTCTGAGATCTGCTGCTGGTGCCCAAGATCAATATGGTGAGAAGTGGAGGCTGCTCCTTTGAGTACCTTGCATCTGTGCTTCGGAACGCCCTTTCAGCCTCCCTTAGAAGTCAGCAGTTGGAAGTATGTTTTGGAAAATGTTTTAAAACACACCATTTCTAAGAATGGACTTTAGTCAATTGGTTAATTATGGTAGCTCTCTGAGGTTGTTGCAACTAGCAGTGGAATGCCCTCCTGGGTAGCCATGTGCTATATAAAAAACAAACTGAAAAACAGATCATGTACCCCCATTTCACAGTGGGAAACTAAGATTATTATCAGGACAAGATGATCAATGTCCTTTCCAAGGTTGTAGACACTTCAATGTTATCCTTACCTTTGTAAAGTCTGTTCCTCTGTTTCTGTTTGCTTCTTTTTTTTCTTCAAGGTCAAGGTAAGGAAGGCTTCAATAGGTCAGATTCAATTCTAGATTTTTTTTAATGTAAGAGGGAGAACTAAAATGCGGTTTTAGATAGGCATTTACAAGATTATTTGGGAAAGTTTGATTTCCTTTCACAAAGTGTTCTTGGTACCCACACGTAGGCAAAGATAATCTTGTGTTCATGAATTTAATATACATATCTATGATGGATGATCCTTTTGAAATCCCCTTGTCTCCTGACCTTCAATGAGCTTTGCTTCCTTATTTGCCATAGTCATGGTTCCAAGAAGTAATCACTTTGTTCAACAAGTGAAGGTGTATATTACTATTGGAGTAAATCACACAACAGTATTCTTATCCTTGTTTTTGAATGTTTTTATAATGTACTTGTAATGTCTCATCTAAATCTTACCTTTCTCTTCCAGGATCGGGCCAGCTCTCGCAGTGGGAGGAGCGTTGTTATTTAACAAACCCACAGGATGGGAGGGACCTCCGATACAATGTCATTTGCATCCAGTGCCTTTCCTGGAAACGGAACTATTTGTGTTGTTGACTGGATGGCAATCCGACCGAAAACATCAGTGTCTCAGACAGTTGTGAAATCTAGACTGGAAATTTGCATTTTCGCAACTTGCTGATTTTCATTTTATGGATCTTCTCAAGTTATGTTTTGTACTAAAAGTTTAATATTTTGCTACATCATAGTTTGGCCAATGGACCTCTCAGTCTTTTGTGCAAAAACAGCCACACACTGTCCTCTCAGCTACTCTATGATATGTTAGATGTAAAGATGCCTCTTTTCCTCTGTAGACCAACCAAAGCTGACGGATGTGCAAGTTAGCACTGGTAAGAGCTGTGTTACTGGTTCAATCCTCCATGAGACGTGTCTGGTCAGCTGCAGCTATACTGAAAATCATTAGTTCCGTAACACATTTATTGGTGAATCTTTAGGAGCAGAAGAAAGTCTACTTTCTAGGAATACAATTGGAAACCTTTGATTTACAGCCTCAAGTGCCTGAAGACTTCCATTCTGAAGATGCTCATGGCGCCCGGATGCAGCTGAACTAAAAGTCCCGATGCAGGTGCCTCGGGATGGACATATGCCTGTAGATTCCAGTCCTTGTTTTTCAGGCCCCCACCTTCTGAACCAACATTTGCCTTCACCACCTGCCATGCCAGATGCCCGGCTTACACTGTGCAGCAATGAAACCTTTAAAGCTCATTGTGTCCTGACTTATATGTGCCGCCCTCTCGGATGTTTTGCTACATTGCGATTAGTGTTCAGACGATTGAATCCACACTGGAGGAACATGAGAGGAGCCGGTGTATCGTGTTCCGTGCAGCATCCTTATTCTCTTTCCATCTTGGTTCGGGATCACTAATAGTGATATTAAACATTTTGTTAAACAAAAATAAGTGTTTTAGTAAATAATTTAAATTTTTTGTCAATATAGGTGGCACTCTTAAGTTCCTTTTGAGGTTGAAAATGTGAGTGTGACTGGAGGGTGGACGGGAGGCTCTTTCCAGGGATTTGATGAACTCCACCCCCTAGAAATTATTTTCCTTTGGTGATCTTGATGCCTGCACTAAAGGCAGTGTTGCTTACTTTTGAACCGAAATGGATTTGAAAGTTATGTGCTCCATTAAAACCCCGAACTGAATGGTGCATGTCTATTTTTCATACGTATGAGAGAATATTTTTTAAATGATCATAAATGGCTATGATTTGCCCAACCCAGCTGATAAATCTGTAAAATAAGTTGGACTATTCCTGGTATAGCTCCCAGTGTCTGTTGTTGGGAAGACTGGAGGTCCCATGTCAAACCCTACCCTGATATACCCTACCCTAGCCAGATAAACAGCAAGAAAAAAGTCCTTCAGGAAATTCTGCAGGGAATGCTGCGTAAAGCATATCACATTCCAAGTTAGTCGGTAGCCACTATATTGTCTCACAGTTACGGTGCCCTTGTATTGTGTCCATGTGCTCCTCTACTCACCTAACTTGACCCTTCCCTGAGGATGATGATGTAGGGGTAACCAGAAGATTGGATCTCATTTACTCATTTTAATGAGGCACAGAGGCCAGCGTACTTGGAAGAAGGAACTTCAGTGTGCCACCCTGTGCCCCGTGATACTGTGCCAGCTTACCTTTAAATTATTTTCAGCTTTGGTACCTCCACCTTCACTTCTAGTTATCGTCTGGCAACAACCAAGGAATGCAGCTTTACATGCATGACATAGATGTTCAATAGAAAGCGTTATCTGCACAATGCTTTTGTGTTTCAATGGTTCTACTGTATTCACTTGCAGTCACTCGGTGTACATAACTCCTTGCTTATCCTCAGCCATAATACTGAGCGCCAAGATATACTTTGGGATTATTTAAATGAAAAAATAATTTGAATGTCATCGCGACCATACTTTCGCCACTCTTTCAGCTAAGCCCATACAGTTTACTTGAAGGTTCTGCTGGAATTAAAAAAGCATCACATACCCCCTGCCGGATTTTACTTGAAGTAGGATATAACCGAAAAACCAACATGTAGCAGTAACTATTTTAACCTCTTAAGTGCAGTGTACGGTGAGATATTTAACACATTGGGTAAATAATGGTAAAGTGGGATAAGTTATTTATCAGGTGCGATAAATATCACCTATTGGTACGTTATGTTCAAGGCATGTGAGCTGTAGATCACACGCTTTGCATACTCCTGCCATCTAGTGTTGGGTCCGGATGTTTGCACTTCGTTTTTCTTTGAAGAAGTCTTTCCAGTCACGAGGTAGGTGACTCCTCCTTTTGGTGATAGTGCGCATGGGCATCGACTCTAGTGTTAGATTGTTTTTTCCGCCATCGGGTTCGTACATGTATTGCTGCGCTCCGCGTTGAGACCGTTTCTTTGGGTTCCCCTTGGTGCGCAATGCACTCTACCCACATCAGTATTGTTTTGAACTCGTATCCCACCTCTCCGCGTAGCGTATCCGTCAAGGAAAAACCTATCTCGAAGATCTTCGGGAAGGCCGTCCGGCCTAACCGCGTCAGTCCACCTCGCAGTCGATGGAACGGACTCCATTCAAATTCTGTCCTCTGGGCAATGCGAAGTATCCGCGTTCCGACTGACACAAAGTGTGCAACTTGTGCTTGTCTCCGGAGAACAAAGAAGAAGACTGCAACGCATGCCGATCCTTCCGATCGAAGAAAACGCTCCATGGTCATTGGGCTCGACGTCGCGAAATGCAGAGTCAAAATGTCGACTACACGCCATACATCTTCGGTGAGGATTCCAAGCAAGAATTCGACGCACAAGGAGCCGAGGAGGAAGAACAAGAGGAACTTGTTTCCATCCCAGAATCGGACTTTGAGTTGGAAGAAGAGGTGCCACAAGGTCAACGTACAGTGAGTACCGAGTGCCCCTTAACCCAAAATCCAATTCAGCCGAAACAAAAGGCTTTGGTCCCACCCCCGCCTTCGGGCCACGGTCGGCACCGACAAGATGTTTCCAATGCCCCGCCCTCCGGCTCAGCACCAAAACATGTCTCTAAGCCTTACGGCTCGGTATCGAGTCGATCAATGACTGGCACCAAGCCAAAGCCTTCAGGCTCCTATCTGAAAACTGCTTTGGAGCCAAAATCCTTGACGCCGAAGTCAAAGCCTCCTTCGGCATCGAAACCTTCGGCACCGCAAAGGGATTCTACCCAGGCACTGAAATCCTCGGCGCCGAAATCTGAATCTGTGCCTCCAAAGCGGTAGTATCCAAATTTTGATGCCCCAACACCCAAAACCGAAGGAACTCTACATAAATCCTGATACAGGACATGTTCTCACTAAGTCACCTCGAGAACGCAAACCTGAATTAGAAGAACCTTTCTTCGTTTCTTTCAAGAAAAAGAATATGGGTTCTAACCTTACTCCACCTCCTCTTTTACCACATTCCCCTCCACCTTTGGGTCATTTACTAATTACACCAACTAACTCTCCACCACCACATGATGATGATGGGGACAGGGGGGGACAATATTATACCAGCAGTTCCCTGGAAGGATCATCACACAGATTCTCCTACAGATAACGACCCTGATCTTTACCCTACAAAGCCTTCCCCTTCTGACGACAATGTAGGACATATAGAATTACTTGCGAGAGCTGCAGAAAATCATGGGGGGAAGTTAAACAAGGAATCCTTGGAGGAAGATTTCCTATTTGAAACCCTCAGTACCACACATTGGGCTACTCACCCTCTGCCTATTCTTAATGGCATGATGAGACATGCTGATGACATCTTCATAGATCCAGTCCGGGCTCACATTCTCACTCCCAGGATTGATAAAAAATATACGGCTGCTCCCTTAGATCCAGTCTTTAAGAAGGGTCAACTACCTCTAGACGCTTTGGTAGTCTCTATTGCCCATAAACGGGCCAACTCACAGACTACAGGTGATGGTCCCCCTCCAGACAAAGAGTCAAAACTGCTAGACGCGTCTGGTAAACTTGTAGCCGCACAAGCAGCAAATCATTGGCGCATTTCCAACACACAGGCCCTGTTAGCTAGATATGAAAGGCACACTGCGATGAAACGAGCAGTTGATACAGCACCTCCCAGATGAACACAAAGTAAAAGCCCAAGATTTAGTTCAGGAAGGAAAGCTTATTTCCAATTCCTCAATAAGATGCGCTTTAGATGCTGCAGACACCGCAGCTAGAGAAATCAACACGAGTGTGTTATTAAGAAGACATGCATGGTTGAGGATTTCTGGTTTCAAACCAGAAGTGCAACAGTCTATTTTAAATATTCCTTTTGACAAGGAACATCTCTTCGGGCCCGAAGTAGATAAATAATTGGAAAAAATTCAAAAAGACAGAGGTAGCCAAGTCTAAGGGAGTTCTGCAGTCGCCCTCTAATCGGGGCTCCTTTCGTCGGTCCTGCTCCCGGGTGGGGGGGGGAGGTCCAAAACCATGTCCACGGACAATACTGCCACCTCTTACAAGGGCAACAATCAATCTTCCTCTACAAGGAGCTACTTTAGAGGAGGATATAGAGGCAACAATAACAAAGGAAGAGGCAAGGGTTCCGCACTGTATAATTCCCCCTCCCCAACAAGCAGTGACTTTCCTACACTTCCCCCCGATGATTTAACACCTGTCAGCGGATGTGTTTTATAATTTCTCACCATTTGGCAAACTATCACCTCAAACAATAGGGTGTTGGAAATTATCCAACATGGGCATTGCCTGGAGCTTACCAACAATCCTCCAAACATACCACCACGTTCTAACAGAATGTCACCAGAACATTTACTTCTACTTCAGCAAGAAGTACAGTCTCTCCTCTCCAAAGGAGCCATAGAACCTGTGCCGTTAGAATATCAAGGAACATGTGTCTGCTCCCTGTACTTTTTCATTCCCAAAAAGGACGGCTCCTTGAGACCAATTCTGGATCTCAGAGAACTAAACCTCTACATACTGCCAGAACATTTTCACATCTTAACACTAAAACAAGTGCTCCCGCTTCTACAACAGGGCGATTTTATGCCTACTTTAGAATTAAAAGATGCATATTTCCACATTCTAATTCATCCCGCTCATTGCAAATACCTCAGATTCATGGTAGCGGGTCACTATTACCAATTCAAAGTGCTACTGTTTGGAGTCACCACTGCTCCCAGGGTATTTACGAAATTTATGGCAGTAGTCGCAGCGCATCTGAGAAGACAACACATCCATGTCTTCCCATACCTGGACGACTGGCTCATCAAAGCCAGCACTTACCAAATGTGTCTCCAACACACTCAAACCACTATTCACTTCCTTCACCAACTAGGGTTTGCAGTGAATGTGTTGAAATCTCATCTACAGCCTTCCAACACGCAAACTTATCTGGGAGCCACAATAGACGCTCACAAAGCTCTAGCCTCTCCCAACACAGCCTGGATTCATAGTATTCAGTCCCTTCTCACTCAATTTCAGCCCAACCAATCATTGCCAGCACAAGTCTTCATGTAACTGCTAGGCATGATGGCGTCTTGCATTACAATTGTTCCCCATGCAAGACTTCACATGCGTCCCCTTCAAGAATGCTTAGCAAGTCAGTGGAACCAGTCGCAAGGTCGATTAACCAATCTAGTGTTGGTAAACGGCCGCACCCATCGCGCTCTGCAGTGGTGGAACCCACAAAATGTATCCAAAGGGTGGCCCTTTCTCGACCCTGCTCCACAGATAGTGCTAATGGCAGACACATCGCTCATTGGTTGGGGCACTCACCTACTAAGTCACACAATCCAAGGATTATGGACTCTAAAGTACAGGAGCCTTCATATCCATCACCTAGAGCTACTAGCAGTGTTGCTAGTGCTCAAAGCCTTTCATACTCACCTAGTAGGCAAAATTGTCCTAGTCTGCACAGACAACATGACAGCTATGTATTACATACAAAAACGGGGGGGGGCACATTCTCTTCAACTGTCACGCCTAGCACAAGCCATTTGGAAATGGACCATACATCAAAATGTATCTTTTAGCAGAACACCGTCAGTAAGTCAAATAACTTTACTCGATTCATTTGAATCATAAAAGTTTACATACATACATAAAATAATTAGATATACATAAAAACTTATGCAAAAAATCTGACACAAAGTACATATATAGACTTCAAGGTTTAATAATCAAATTGCAGACCTTCTCAGCAGGCAAAGACAGCAAATCCACGAGTGGGAACTTCATCCTCAAATCCTTCTTCCCTACTCTCAGGAATTGGGGTTTCCTCACTTAGACCTGTTCGCCACAGATCAAAATGCCCAAGCTTCGCCTCCAGGTTCCCGCACCCGCTCTCCAAAGGCAATGCCCTATGGATGAACTGGTCAGGGATACTTGCCTACGCTTTTCCACCGCTCCCACTCATTCGGCTGGTAGTTCGGAAGCTGAGGCAGTCATCCCTCAAACTCATTCTCATATCTCCCACCTGAGCACGTCAACCTAGGTTCACCACCCTATTATAGCTCTCAGTAGTTTCACACCAAAAGCTGCATCTCAACTCCAGTCTCCTCACTCGGAGCCATGGAGAAATCAGGCATCCAAATCCCAAGGAACTCAACCTGGCGATTTGGCTCCTGAAGTCATAGAGTTTGGTTATTTACAATTATCACCAGACTGTATGAATAGCCTAAAGGATGCTAGGAGACCTACTACAAGGGCATGTTATGCAGCAAAGTGGAAACGTTTTGTCATATACTGTAACCATAACAACATCAATCCCCTGGATGCTTCAGTGCAAAACATCATATGTTATCTTCGACACTTGCAGCAATCTGGATTAGTTTATACATCCATCTGATTGCATTTAGCAGCAGTAGCTGCTTACTTACAAAACAGACAACACTTCTCTTTTCAGAGTACCAGTGATTAAAGCCTTTATGGCAGGACTAAAGAGAGTAATACCATCAAGAGTTCCACCTGCCCCAGTATGGAACTTGAACATAGTCCTTACAAGGCTAATGGGTCCACCTTTTGAACCAATGCACAGATTTCAATTACAATTCTTCTCATGGAAAGTTGCCTTTCTTATTGCAATCACTTCCCTAAGGAGAGTTGGGGAACTCCAGGCACTAACTAATCAAGAGCTTTTCTTTCAGCTTCACAAAGACAAGGTGGTTCTTCGAACCAATCCCAAATTTCTACCTAAAGTAGTTTCTGCTTTTCACATTAATCAATCGGTTGAGTTACCTGTATTCTTTCCTCAACATGATTCTGTAGCATTATGAGCTCTACACACACTAGACGTTAGAAGAGCTCTACTATATTATGTAGAAAGAACAAAAGATTTTCAAAAAACGAAACAGCTTTTTGTTGCCTTTTCGTCACCACACAAAGGCAATCCCATTTCTAAATCAGGCATTGCAAGATAGATTGTGAAATGTATCCACACATGTTATATGAAAAGAACCTTGACAGTATCCCCTAGAGCGCATTCCACCCGCAAAATAGGAGCCACTATGGCCTTCCTAGGGAAAATTCCCTTAGCTGACATCTGTAAGGGAGCAACATGGTCTACACAGCACACATTCACCAAACAATATTGTGTAGATGTGTTAGCGATGCGACAAGCTATTGTAGGCCAGTCAATACTTAAAACACTATTTCTAACAACTGCAACAGCTACAGGCAAGCCACCGCTTTGGAAGAATACTGCTGTATAGTCTATGCAAAGCATGTGATCTACAGCTCACATGCCTCAAACAGAAAATGTTACTTACCCAGTAAGCATCCGTTCTTGGCATGTAGAGCTGTAGAGTCACATGCACTCATATGTCTTCCCGGGTACCTATACCTGTTGCAATTGTATTTCTTATCTTATATACTTACGCATGGACATCTCTATTCTACCTTTACTACTTCCATTCTCACCCTCTGCGGGAAAACAATCTAACAATGAAGTCGATGCCCATGCGCACTATCACTGAAAGGAGGAGTCACCTACCTCATGACTGGAAAGACTCATTCGAAAAAAAACACAGTGCAAACATCCGGACCCAACACTAGATGGCAGGAGTATGCAAAGCATGTGAATCTACAGATCTACATGCCAAGAACATATGCTTACTGGGTAAGTAACATTTTCCTTATCAGGTGCGATAAATATCGCTTATTAGTACATTATTTATCAGGTGCGATAAGTATCACCTATTGCTATGTTATTTATCAAGTGCAATAAAAGTCGTTTATTAGTATGTTACTTATCAGGTGCAATAAATCGCACCTATTGGTACGTTATTTATCAGGTGCGATAACTACCCCCTATTACAAGTTTTCCCCCCCTTAAAATGGGACATAACAAGCATGTTTTAGTGCTCACCATAACAAAACATGCATGTCCAGTATTTTCCGGTCCTTTTTCTTCCTTTCACTTCTGTCAGGTATAAGCTCCTGAAATTAAACTGGGGATGTGATTTTTAATGCATCTAGTAGTATGTACGGTGTTTGATAAAAACCCGAAACTCTTAATTTGGATATGTGTAGTAACAGGAGTTTTTTTTTTTAACAAACTTTATTGATGACTTTAGCAAATTTGAAATGTATCAGTCAGTCTACAGTGACAGTCTTTTACTTTTGTATGGATAACATTACACATATGGCTTATAGTGGCTATGTGCGGCATTTCGTAAACGATAAAATCGAAGACAATGATCCCCAATAGCGTCGTTAACATCAAAGTAAGTGATCTGGCAATATAAATCAACAATAGGAGATAATTACATTCCAAGCAACAAGCGAACTTCATTAAACCATCCCCTCCCTCCCTAGCCCGCCCACTCCCCACTCCTGGTCAATCGAGTTTCAGTTTCACCAACTATCACTCTGTGGCGTTACAATAAAGGCCACAAAAATAGCATTATCCTCGGGTTTAGCAAAGCTGTGTGTCTGAGTCCCGAAATCTACCACGAAGAGATCGTATAGGACTCCTGTGTGCTACGGGGTTGGGATATTCTGCGGGGGTAGTAGATCGAGCGACTCCAGCTTAAGCAGCAGAGACTCCCGGGCCATCGAAATGGGTTGTTTCCTGAGCCCCCTATCCTCTTCTCAGCGAAGAGCTGCACCCTCCGCCTTCCCCCACTGCACCATGTCGCCCTGCCACGTGTACACCGCTGGGCTCCTAGGAGATTTCCATCGCATGGTAAGGGCTCTCACTGCCACGATAAGGGCTAGGTCTACGAACCGCAACTGTGCTTTCTGTACTTTAGTGCGTCTGCGGAGGCCTGCGAGGCAATACAATGCGTCTTCCGGGACAGGAAGTCCAGTGACTGCTCTCAAAGCATCCCGAACCCCCACCCAGTAATCCCCAAGACAGGGACAGGACCATAACATATGTAGGAAGTCTGCCTCTTCCCCCCTGCAGTGGGGGCAATGATGTGGGGATTCTGGAAATATACGATGAATCCTCTCAGGGGTAAGGTATGCTCTGTGGAGGATCATAGTCTGTATAAACTTCAGTCTTGCATTACGCGACACTTTTTTGGGGTGTTTGACCATACATTCCCATGCTTTATCCGTTAGTGCACTACCGGAGTCCTCGGACCAGCGTGCTCTAAGGGCCGTGAGTGGGATTGCTGCATGTGTTCGGATCCCAGTGTACAGCCATCTGACCAGGTGTCCCCCCTTTCCCATATAATACAGAAGATGTACCAAAGAGTGTTTTGGGGGTTCGCTCCTCTGTGGGGGTGTGTAGTAACAGGAGTTACCGTGTATAATGTTAATTATCGGTCACCTGTAATAACAGCCTTAGACACATAACAAGTAAATGAAGAGAACACTTGTTCGTCACACCCTTCTGATTTCTCACTTTGATTATTTAACACTTGTGTTTATCTTTGTTTTTACGCACTATATACTACATAAATGCTACAGCTGAACAGTAGGTTACAAAAAAATGACGCAAGACAGGTGATACATGGCAGTGCTGTAATTTTCTGCGGATTTACAGGTAGTCATTGATGATAAGCTACAGGTCAGTGTAATGAGTCTCCGCGTATCGTTAAATCCAAGGAGATCCTACGTAATATAAAGATTCCTTCTTTTGGGAATGGGTGGGTGTTTTCTTCCACAGCTTGAGGCCACTCCGTTGTTTTTAGGTCTAGCCTTTTAGCTTTCCTTGTCAAAAAGCCCTTTGTTTACAATACCAATACTCAGAGTAGGATTTTGGTCTGCCCATTGCTTCTCATTGGTTGGCTTTCTTGTTAGTCTTATTTGCTTGCTTCTTACTCAATAGATTTTCTTTCCCTCCTTGTTTGTCCCACGGCTTGAGCTCAGTTTCTTTACAATCCTTTTGGTTAGATTACAATTTCTTTCCCTACCGACTTGCAGGGAACGTATTTTTTTGTTTTTCTTTCAACACTGCATGTTAGTGCATGTGTTTTCTTGGTCTGTGCCTTGTGTGCTCTTCTTCATATGGAACTCAACCCACTGGTCGTTTATTAGCAGCTCTATGAATCAGACATCAATGTAAAATACAACCTACTATATAATTAAGCGCAGTTGAGGAGACAAAATCATGAGATGAGACTACAAAAAATATGGTGTAGATGGACCAGGTATCCCATAATAATTCTTGGCTCCTCCATCTGCAACTAGAAGCAGGGAGGGCTCACAGGTCAAGAGATAGCTTTCAAAACAAAATGTTAACTCCTATTAATACTTTTTTGATCTCAAATATGTTCAGCCTGCAGGTTAAAATTAACCGTTCACAGAGTTTGCTGAGTTTGTCCACACTCTGCGGAATATGCAGAGTTCCCAAAAACACAGCATAGCTGAGTTTTTTCCTCGCTTGCGCTCGTCAATGTCAAGTTGGCGAGCGTGGAAAATACACCTCCCTGGCGAGATTTTTCTTGCTCGCGCTCGCCAAGGTCTAGTTGGCGAGTGAGGAAAATCAACCTCCTGCCATGATTTCTCAACGCAGGCGGTCAGATGTCTCAATGTGAGTGGTTGAGGCATGTCGCGACCACTCGCGTTGAGAAACCTTCCGTTCACGTTGAGCAATCTGCCGCTCGAGTAGAAAATTTACTCTAGCAGCAGAAAGGAAGCTGCCCCCACATGCGCTGCGTGTGGTGCTGTTCGCGATGATTTTACAGCGTGGGACAAACACCGGCACTCAAAATCAATGCAAACGGCATGACCCTAACAAACTCCGCCACTCATGGAAATCAGTGTAGCGCAGCAGAGTTTTTTTTTGCCTTTTTGCAGAGTTCGTCCTAGCGGAATGCTGCAAACTCCACCCAGGCCTAATTAAAATTAAAAACCTGATCCGCATCGTGAAGCAAACTTCAAACCCTTTATTTCAAGTGGCAAAATAAACGGTTCCTGCATGGTCCCTACAAAAACGAGTGCAATATAAGGGACAATCCAAATGCTGCATAAATCTCTGTAGGGTATGCATTAGGGAAATGCATATTTTAAGTCTCCCTTATTAGGTCTGGCTTGACAGCACGGCTGTCGCCAAGACATTATGTGAATAGCCTAAAAGGGCATTCAAGAAGAACTACAGGTAGAGGGATTGTGGCTCCGCCCCCAGGTTGGTAGCCAGAAATACATGTTTTGATTGGCCAGATGTTGAGGGCTGACACAAAAATCTGCTTGCCCTCCTCATAACTTTGACCATTTTTAGTTTATTTAGCCAGCTGCCCGAGCCAGCAGCAGATTGTCTGAGCTTGAAATTTCAGGGGCACACCCATGACAGAGTATTGCTATTAATGTGTCTTTGATAGCGTGATTATGTATTACTTTTTATCTCTGGCAACAGCACAGATGAGAGGAGAGAAGTCGTGAACTTCAGAGTGCAGTTTGGTGTTTGCTATTCCAGGGCTACACTAATCTACATGAAGTTTTAGGTCTGGCTTGACCGTGCAACTGTTGCTTGACCTAATGTGATCAACAAAACAGTGCTTTGAGAGTCCTAGTGAAAGAGGACCTTAGGTCCAACTATATGTTGGCCCCCTTGAGTACAGGATCTGATTGGGCTAAATTTGAGTACTTCAACTTCAAGTCTGCTTGTATTTCACGTTTTGCCTTGTGGCAACGTTTTTTTGTTGTTGATATTTAAATTTTTGTTGATCTTTCAAACAGAAAACAAAGAAAGAAAACGTAACCGGCATAGCAATTCGACCTATCAAGGATATTATCACCACAAATCAACAGCATATTCATCCTAAAGATCCTGGAGACCAAAATAGTCCCAACACTATCCACGGGCCTTACGATGTTAATGGGGGCAGCCTCGTGCTGCGTAGACAGGCTCTTCCATCATTACACACCAGTCCATTGCCCTTTGCCATGCTTTCAAACCCGGACAGAGACGGAGTTTAATTCTGGGCAATGTCTTTTTTGGTGAGCAGTGTTCCCGGGCACACAAGACACCTGTCGGATCTCTTCCCACACACATCTTCCAGCAGGCCTAGAAGCACAGTGTGAGATCAACACTCCACTGGCCTTCCCAACACTTTGGACAAAACCCCCAGTATCCAGGTCCAGTGAAGATGCACAACAGGACACAGCCAGATGACATGATAGAAGTAAGCTGCCAATGCATTGCAGCGAGGATAAGTGGTCGAAGGGAGCCGCCCTACTTTCCAAAGCCGCAATGGGGGACAAGTAAGTGGCATGTAAAAAGTTCACTTGGATTATACGAAGCCTGGAGGATACAACCAGTTCTCTAGGTGCCATGAGTGCCTCCCTCCATTACCTGACTTCTAGATTACCAACCCAGGATTCCCAGCGTTCACGTAGAGAGGAGAGCAACTCCAGGGAATTGACAACCAGTGACCTATATATACTGGAAACACGCCCCTGAACTAAGGGGCTCATAAGCAGCTTGGCTTACATGGAACTAAATTCGGGAGCCTCCCCAATGGAAGTACGATAATGCAACAGGTAATGCCGGAGCTGCAAGAATTAAAACAATTGCGAGTGATACAACTGGAAGTCTGCCTGCAGATCCAGGAAGGACCACATGTGTGGCTCTTGCAATACGCCACCGAGGCAGGAGATACTGATAGGGTCCCACTTCCCAAACCCACTCGAGCCGGCCACCTGGCGAAGCCATGTGCCCCTCCAATGGGGAGTTTGGAGAGGAACCCTCTCATCCCAGCCAGTGCACCTAAACGCTGACCGCCACATCTAAAACAACACCATTGTTTGGGTCATGGAGAGGTAGGGATTGGTGAACCACATAAGCGGTCCATGACAGTCTCCCACAACATAAACATCAGCTACACTCTGTAGGACTGGTCATATTGGTTACCATAGAGCCAGTTGTTCAGGACCACAAGGAGAGACGCCCAGTAATACAGGTGTAAGTGCAGCCGCCAGGGCACCGTCGAAGGTCATTTGCATGCACTTACCAAAGGTGACACGCGGTACCCGGTAAACCCATAAGAAGGAACGCACCACTGCCTGCGTGTTGGTAAACCTGCTATTGGAGAAGGGAAGGGAGAATTTTTTTCAAAACATGAAAGAAGCGTAGCAGAACCATCATCTCAAACAGGGCAACTCTCCCCATGATATTGAACGGCAGAGTAGTCCACCTCTCCGGATCCTTCTTCATCTGGGTGACTAAGGACGTCTGGTTCAGGGACCAAGCAATGGTAGGGAGGAGTGAAATGTGAATGACGTGGTAAAGGAAGCTTAATCTGTGGAGGGGAATACGGGCTTGCCACCTGTGGTCTTGCGTATCACCTGACAAGGGTATCAGGAGGGACTTAAAGTGCGTGATGGGCAGGCCAGAAGCCTGACCTTACAGGTCTAACAAGCGCCTGGATAACCTATTGGGTGATTAGCGGCGCTTTATAAGTCATGATTGATTGTTTGACAAATGGATTAGTCAGTGACTCACCTCTACCAGGTCTGCCAGAAAAAGCAATACATCAACTGCTTATAGGGCAATTCGGTCCTCTTCCCAGCCCTCTCCTCATTGGAACCCTCAGATCTACTCATTGCAATGCATACACACTGCGAGGGGCTCTATTGCAAGAGTGAAAAGAAGGGGGGACCAAGGACATCCCTGCCTACTACCATGCTGAATTGGGAATGCCCGTGGGAGGTCCTCATTCACCTGTATCCTAGCCGTGGGTTCTGCATATAACGTCAAGACATACGAAATGAAACTGGGCTCAAAGCCCAGGTGGCATAGCGCATCCCATAAGAATTCCCAGTCAAGGTAGTCAGAAGCCTTCCTGAAGTCTATAAGGAGAAAGGCTGTAGACCCCAGTATCAGATGGCGGTGAGCCACAGCTGCCTGCACTCCACAAATCCCATGCTGCTTGACTCGGTGTGGAATAAACCCACATTGATTGTTGTGGATTAACATGTGGATGACCTTAGGGACTCGATTGGCCAGCACCTTCGCATATATCTGAAGTTTGGTATTAATAAGAGAAATTGGGCTATAGGACTCGCAGTACACAGGGGACCGCCTGCCACCTCGTTCAGCTCATTGGGGAAATGGCCCTTCTCTATGGCTTCATTATATAACACCAATAAATGAGGCAGCAGTGGTTTCTGGACTCTCCGGTAATACTCCACCAGAAAGCCATCTGGGCCCCGTGACTTGTTGGGGTTTATGTCTGATAGGGCCACGTTGATATCTTAAGAGGTGATGGGCTTGTCCAGATCTCTTGCGTCAGATGCCGTGAGGGTGGACAGTGGCTGGTCTGCTATTAAAGGAGAAGAAAAACTCGTGCAGGGGTCTCTGGCCTTACGCGTATAGAGTGCAGTAGTAATCCACAAATGTGAAAGCAATATCTTCAGCCTCTGTAACCGATCCCTGTGCGGGATCTAAGATGCTGGGGGCCACTCTGTCCGCCAAGCTGTGGGTCACCAACCAGTATAAAAGCTTGCCCGCTTTGTCCCTCCAACCGTAGACTTTACTTTGGGAAGTAATCCAACACAGCCTGGCTTTGTTGAGGCTCCGTTGTCTCAATGACAGCCTATTCAGCATCACCTGACCCGATTTGGTTTCTTCCATGTAGAAATGCTTATCTGCGAGGGCGATGCAAGCCTCTAATCCCTCATATGCATTGGTCTCTGCTTGTCCTGGGCATGGAAATGTGTGCATGCAACACCCTGCATGAAAACGTTGCTGGCTGACCAAAGGGTTCCTAGGGAATTCACTGAACCCACATTCAGGGCCAGATAAACATTGAGTTCCTGTGAAAGATCTCAATGGCATCACCTCTCACTGTATCCAGTGTGGGGAGGGGAGGGGGATGGACATGAACGTTAATCAAGTTTTAAAACCCCTTCAATTGCTCCCTTTACTGTGAGATACCTCCCCTTGGGTCTGTTATTCTATGGAAGATCACCATGGGTAAGCGTTTATGGATCAGAATGGCCACCTCTCTGGAGCCCCTAGTGTAACCAGCATGGTAGACCTTCTCATACCCATATCGGGCCAGGAAGGAGCAGTGGGTGACCAAGTGATAACGTCCGGGGCATGACTCTTTGCAAAAATGGCGCTGTGATCCACTTAATGCGATAATTCAGGCCATTAACATACCACGTTGTTATTTTAAGGGCCATCTGCAAATTAGCTGGATGTAGGAACTGGGGCAACTCCACCATGCGCACTAGTGGGAGAAAGGAATATCCGTATCGTAGCTTGCCTGAAATACAAGAACACGTAGCCAGCCAGTTTAAACCACCCCAACCAACCCCCAACTCCCTGCCTCCCCACACTTCCACCCCAGAAGCATCTGTCGCCCAACAATGTAAACCACATACATTATGAAACTAACTTTGGAGCCAATCTAACCACATTGCCCCACCACAGAGTACTCAGTAAAAGGATCTAATGCTGCTTGCGATAGTCGTTTAAGTCCAGTAGGCGACCTTAGCAGCACTGCAGGCCCGTGCTCAGCAGCACTCGTCTGCTTGGGACAGGCCCATGTCTGTGGGTTATTCTGGATGGGGGTCACTGGCAGCAGGGGCCCCATTGCCACCCCTGCTTGTAGGACTGGGGGCATCAATGGACGAAGAGGCTGGGCAACCAACAGCCTGTGCCCAATTCTTACGGGCCCCCCTCAACCTCATCAAGGGACTGCCCCCACTAAGGAGCTGTTGTTCTGTTGCCCACTGCCAAGCCGCCTCAGGGGTACCAAAAAAACGAAAGCGGAGTATGTAACATAGGCACATCACCCACAGTTTTTGTTTGTCTGCCTCAAAGGATTTACGTTGCTGCTGCACCAACCTGGTGTAGTCCAAAAAGAGCCTTCTCTCCAGAAGTACGGAGGATGATATCTCTGTCTTTATAGTAAAGATCTTAACTCAGTGGCTGCGGATGTGCCCCTGGTGATGGGGGTCTCTGCCAGTGATCTATGTGACCTTTCCATGACAAAAGAGGGAGGTAATTGCCCCTTTGGAATCCATGACAAAATTCACTGCTCCAAAAAGCTTTCAGGGGACGGTGACTGCTTCCTCGGAAAAGCCCACAAAGCGCAAGTTATTCCATCATGCCCTTTTCTGCTCTGTTTTCAAAATGTACGGGAGACCATGGTCATGTGAGTCACTTCTGCCCTGAGGGTAGTCACAGAATCCTTGAGTTCTGAGACTCACCCCTCCATCCCAGCCATGCGGTCTGCAATGCTGCAGAGGTCTTGGACCAATAAGGCGACCTCCCCTCTGACCTCCCCAATACTAGTCATCAGGGCCGTCCATGAGACCTGACGAGCAAGGAGGATATCCGTGATGTTGGGTTGACCAGCTTGTGAAGAGGGAACCGAGTCAGCAGTGTCTATTTTTAGCTGCCGCGGTCTGCGGGGCTGCAAATTTATCAATTTTAGTCTGCCTATGAGCAGGGGTGGCGACACTGTGGCCCATTATGGTGTCAGGTTGTGCTCGTCCGTATCCCCGTGAAGTTGAGTGCTTTGCCTGGAGTCCCCACACCAGGGACCAAAGTACGCCCCACGTAGCACAGAGGCAGAATTTGGGGCTCACTGACCCCACTTGCACGCAATCCCGCCTGTGGCCTTTGGCCTTGGCAGTGTCGTGTCTAGCTAGACACGTTATAGTGTTCAGCCCGCAAATGTAACACACTTTACACCCACCCACCACAGGTGTCACCAGTCAGGTGTATGTTGGTACCACGTATTCCCTAACCATGCATGCCTTAACCACGCAGTCTTAATAACGACCACGTCTTAACCATGCATGCTTTTACAACACATTTTTGTATTGGCATAATTGGTAAAATCATATGCATGGTTAAGATTATGCCCCAGCGCCCGCCCTGAGTCTTAAAACCCAGTCACCTGCCCCGGAATTGAAGCAAGCACTGGGCAGAGTCTAAAGCGGTACCAACACTACACAATCAGCGGCACAGGGGTGGCTGGGTGCAGGGTGCAAAAACCGCGTTGGGTGCTCACTGTAAAGCAATGGAGAAAGGCAAAATCAGAAAAGGGCTGAAGGCTCAAGCCAGGAGGCCGGTCGAAGGAAACTAACAGCTGGAGAGGTAAGCCGCAATGCTTGGGGGTGTAGGGACACCTTTGGTGTGCTTCACCAAGGCCCAGGGCGGGTGGGTGTAGGTGTGGCTTTTGATGTCACAAACGGCTCACCGGAGCAGGTTGAGGAGGTCTCTGTGCAGAGGTTGCAGGTGACGTTGAGTGCTGGAGAACCTCACTGGGACTGGTTGGCCACTTGGACTCAGGCCGGAGGCGTCCAGTGCAGAAGAGTAACCGCGAGCAGGGTTTTGCAGTTCTTCAGGTCACAGAGGCGTTGCTTGAAGTTTGTTGTTGGTGAACAGGTCTGCTGTTCTCAGGACATCTTGATCTTTGTCGAAGGCAGAGAGTGCTCCCAATGTTTTGGAGGTCGCTGGACTGCAGGATGAGTCGTCTTTGGTCGCTGGATCTTTGGTGGCTGCACACAGCCCGGTAAGGCTTGGGCCAGGCCAGTAGTTCTGTGCCGTCCTGGTGCGGCTGGTGTCCAGCTTTTCTTAGGTCCAGCTCTTCTTGGGTCATCGGGAACTAAAGTTCAGGGTCTGAGGATGCTACCTAAATACTAGATTTAAGGGCGTTACAAGGGAGTGAAAGGTAGTGGCCAATGGTCCCTTTACCCGGAGTGTCTACACCCTCTATTATGCCCACCTCCTGTGGGAGGGGGTCTTAGTCCTAGCCCTGATTGGAAAAGTCCCACCATCCTCAAGATGGTGGCCACTGAAATGTGTACTTCACCTGACCTCCAGCACCTTAGCGGTGGAGTTGGCAAATGGGGGCACACCTCTTACTCTTGCTGAGTTTTCCGGCCTGTATTCCCTCCAAAAAGGGGTGAGGACAGGAAGGAGGGCCTGCCCCTTCTTACAGGTGAGGCAGGGGTCACATTACAAACGCAGCAAGTCCTTTGAAGCTACCTGCCATCCACCCAGGAAAGGCATTGTTCTCAAACTCTGGCCACGCAGGCACTCACACCATTAGGTCAGAACACTGTCTGGTGGAAGCAGGCTGGCTTAGGCCAGTCGGTGACCCCACTAAGTGTTGGTGGGTTTCAGGGGGCCCTCTAAGGTGTCCCTTGTGTGCAATTTTTAATAACGCTGACACTGGGTTCAGTGCATGTTTCTTATGACGAGATTCAGTGAAGCCATCATGGAGCTGGGGAACTCATGATGACGAGTGTCCAGCCCATGTACTTTATAAGGCTTCCCTAGTCACTTACAATATCCAGGAATCGACATGGATATTGCAGGGGCATATCTGCTCATGCAGATATGTCTTCACTGGAGATATAGTGCAACCTGCCTTAGGGCTTAGGCCTGCTAGTGGGGTGTCTTACCTATATCTCGTGCAGTGTCTGCACCAAGACACGCAGGCTGCAGTGGCATGTGCTTGGTGAGGGGTCCCTCTAAGAGGGCCTAACAAGGATTTCAACAGTACAAATCTGCTACACCCACTGTTAGTCAGAGGGCGTTATCAGCACCATAAGCATAAGCAGACAGTGGCAGGGTCTGCATTGCTTACGACTCTTTGTGAAGAGGGGAACGTTTTCTTGGAAAAGTAATGATTGTTTTTAACTGCGTTCTTAACCGCTTTGAATAATTAAATTTAGCGCAACTCTGTGTATTTATCTGTGTCGGGACCAAGGCACTGACCAGAAGGATCCAGGGGTCCGATTGATCAGACCTGCATGCCCTCACACACTCAAATGGGTGTCATGCTTCATCATTGGGCTGCTCCTCGTTGTGCCGGTGCTGCAATGCCCAACAGATCCCTCGAGGGGGCTCTTTGGCAGAGATCTTCTGATACTAGCTGTGAAGATGAGCGCAATAGTGCAGGGTGGTATGGTGTTTAAAATAGCCTAATGGGTACCAAGGAATTGTTTTAAGGGAGTGGTCCCCTTGGCAAGGATAAAAGCAAGCGGACAGTCGCAGGAGTTAATGAGCCTAGACCGCTTTCTAAGAGAGTGACGTAGGGTCGATTTCCTGTATGTTACTGTAGCCAAACAGAAGCAGTAGTAAGTCCAGCTCCACACTTGGCCAATCATTGATGCTGCAGCACCCTCCCATACAAAATAACGGAGGCAAAGACTTATACAAGCATTGGCAAAGCTAATCAGGTTGGCCTTTCACATAGCTACAGTATCTCAAGTAATTGCTGGATGTACTTCTTGAGGGCGGAGCAACAGCTTGAAGTCTTTAACAAGACAGCAGACTTTCAAAACTTTACTAGAAGTCCTCCTCGAGTCAGCAGCACCCAACAACTCTATCACTAAGCTGCAATAACACAAGTTGTTAGTAGATGTCCCTCCTGAGGTGGATTCAGCTGCTTCAAATGTCTTTCACAAAGGTGAGGGGGTGACTTCAATATAAAAATGTACATGTACACTTTTGATACTCATAAATTGTGCTTGTTTTCTATGTGATTATAAATGTCTTGATTACTGCAGAACACTTGTGAAGACAGCCTAGAGTATATAGAGACTAGCAGTCACTAGTGGGGTCAAGTGCATTCAGCTGTATTCCTAGCCAACTGTTGTTTGAGTGGCACTATATTTATGTGCCATTAAAATGCCCACTGCCTTAGGCTGTGGTAGGAAGAAGCAAAATGCTAACATAAATATTTGGTGAAAGGTCTATAGATACATAGATATTTACAGGGGGGTCCCGTCTGAACCCAGTGTCTTCCCAGTTACTACCTTCAGCATGGCCCCTTAGCAAGCTGTAACTGCAGTATGGGGGAATATGAAAGGGTTGCATAGTAACATGTCATTTTGAAAAATGAGCATTCATTTGGAATGAAAGTTTGAACATAATGCTGATCAAGATGGTAATGGTCCTTGTTTTTATTGTTGTTTTTCAGTGACCCCTGAAGAAGGGCGCTTGTAGCCCGAAATGTATTGTTTATTTTTAATAAATACACTGCTTTGAACGAATCCTGCATTAGTCGTGTTCTTGCAAGAGGTCTGGAGGGCCACAGTGCGAACATAAGAAGTATGGAAAATGGCATATTATTCTGAGTGTAGATTCAAGCTTAAAGTTTAAACAAAATAAGAGGCTTAAAAACGATGGTTTAGAAATGATGGAAGATAAGGAATACACCGTTTGATAAGGAGAAATATATGACCGCCATGTAGGCGCAATCAAGCAGTGCGATTGGTTCGGGCGAGAGGACGCAAACCATCTTTTGAAGTTGTTGATTAACCAGGGCACATTTCCAGTCTAAACGCACCTTTTGACTAATATGGGACAAGTTTGGATAAAGCAAGATGATTTGGTGTACATCCTACCCTCACAATTGTTTGTTGCATGCAAACACCCATGCAACTCCCCTTTCACACACAGCAATGCGTGAAAGGGGGCCATATTTACAAGGCCATGAAAAGCCAAGCAGGTTGGCTTTGCGTGACCTTGTAAAAATGGCTCAGCTTTTTGCGCCACTAGAGTGGTGGCACAGAGGCCTTGTAAGTATGCTCCATAGTTTAAAATATTTTTAACAATTAAAATTATACATTAGTTAATCGTTAAAATGTTTACAAGCTATGCACACCTTACTTTGTACAGTTTTTCCCTACCAACAAGAAAGATATTTTTTACATTGACAGTTTGGTATCTGAGCTCCTAATTACTTGCTGCTTCATGAAGAACGTTTTCCCTGCATGGCTGGCATACACTTGCCCATATTGTGGGGCGAACATTGGTTTAAAACTTACATTATAGAACTGCAGTACTTCAAAGGTGTTTCACTAATGCAAATGTTCTTGACCAGTCTTGATGCGATTAACATAGTTAGAAGCATCAGAGTGTGGAAGATTAGCACACCGCAGAAGCTTGCGTCTACAAAATGACGTGGCCAGCCATGTAATAGGATTTTTTTCCATATGTACCCATGCTGCACAGTATTAAGTACGCTGTACTGCATGGTGAAAAACCACTGACAAAGCTAATAGGTCTCAAAGATGACAACTATTGGCTTTGCCGGTGCTTGTTTGAGTTGATTATAGCATTTGTGCAATTTGACGACTCTTTCTATAAAAAAAAAAGTCTCATCCACCTCATCTGCTTCATGGGAAGTTTTGGGGTGATTTGTCAAGCAGGGACTGAGAAAAATGGGGATGGGGGCGGCAAAACAAGTTTATTCCCATTCATTTTTCCATAGGATAATTGACATCGCAAAAACTGCAAAAAAGAATTACAGCAAATGTGTTAGAAAACTAGATTGTGATCCAGAAAGTGGACGTTTTGTGATTTGGTGTAAATCTGTTCAGTAGTTTTTGCACTATTAAGGCTCAAAACGTTGTATAATTGACCTGGCCCGTCAGATCTTGAGATAAGACCTGATTGTCTTCAATCACACCAACTACAATGTGGCGGCAGCCATCTTAGGACTTGGGACTCAGTCCCTTGTGCTGGAAAAAAACATTAAAACAGATCTAAGAGGGCAAGGTAGGGATACCCTGTATCCTTAGGCCAATCTTTAAAGATTTGCCCAAAAATCGCAGTGGATCAACGAGTCCACTCCAAAACAAGTAAAAAAAAACAAACAAGAGCAGGGTCTTCAAAAGAATAAGCCCTCTAGGGTGGACCAGAGCCCGTACTGGAGGCACAATGGATTTTATAGGGAGGGCAGGCGACACTCCTCTCATGAGCTTCTTCAGGCACCAGGCCCTGTCCCTCAGGCTGTTTTCAAATATAGGGGAGGGGGCCTGAAGCCCAACTCCCTGAGCCGAGTCAGGCCCTGTGGACCACATCCCCTGGTGCCCGATAGTCTGCAGTGTCCCGGAGACCCCATACCCCTGGAAACGGTAGTGTCCTGCCCAGCAGAGTGTGGGCATACCATGCCTGCTCTCGCCCAGGCAGTGAATAGAAGTTTGCTATCGCCCATCGGAAGCATTTAAAAAAATGCTGTCTCGCCCAGGTGGGAGCAAAGGAATGGTGCCAGCACCCACTATGGTGCTGGCTAGGCAGCTGGCAGAGGTCACTGGGGCCTTGGGGCTCCCCCCCTGCAGCCCCAATGTGGCCTGCATTGTAGATACCCCAAGAAGACACCAGGGCACCTACCTAGAATGTAAAAAAATATCTTGCTTCTGCCAGGGAAAGCAACAAGGGCTGTGGGGGACCTGGTGTCCCCCACAGCCCCTAACAAAAATGGAGCTCTGGGTGCCCAGTGTGGGCACCCACTTAAAATGCTGCCCTCCGCGGGTACCCAGTATGCGCACTAGCTGGGACCATGAGAGCCCTTGGCTCTCCTTGCGGCCACAAATCAAATTTAAACATATGGGTGTCCCATGGAGGCAAAAAAATAAAAAGTGAATAAGAAATGAGCGGCCAGAACGGTTAATTTATTATTCACTGCTAGGGCAAGGATCATCCCATAATGCCCCAGGCCCTTTTTTCTTGTTAGTAGTGATCTACAAGAAGCGGGGGCACCACCAAGCATTTTTAAAGTTTTGGGGCTGCAGAAAGTGAAACATTAAAAAACACAGCAAGTTTCCTGGGTCATTAAATCCATGACCCCAGGAGAGCATACCAACTTTTTCTAAAGCACTCCTAGTTGGAGCTCTATGCACTCCCCTCTTGTGGCTGTTTTTATGTTTGCATTTTGTAGACGGAAAATGTTTAAAAGAAAGACTCAGAGACATGTTGATTTCAGTAAGTATAACTTTCTCACGGACCATGCACTGCTAATTTCCTTCCCTTATTACTACACTTATGACGTTCTATGACATCATTGATAACATCACTGCAACATCTGAAATTACATCATTAATGACAACACTGTAAAATGCGGGGGCAAAACGTATAGTTACTTTAGGGTACAAGTTATTCTTACGTGAGATAAGTAGAACTGTGCGTTTCACTTGGGTTTATTCTTCATTTAAAATGGTATGTTTTAACTGCAATTTCCACCTAACTATAACATCACTTTAACCTTTGTTTTTTCAGTGAATTTCTAAATTTTTAAATAAATGTAAAGTAACATATTATTACAACTCCCTATATATATATATTACCTACTGACAGTCGCCAGTTGGTAGTTATAGTTAGTACCATGTTTCAATAGGAAAAGTGTTTTTTGACTTGCCTATATCTTTGGCGCCTTTTGACGAATCTTATGAAAAAAAAGTGTGCTGGGGATTCTTGTTGTGCATGAAAAGTTTCAGAGTAATCTGTCATGCGCGGGCTGAGAAAAAGGGGGGCCAAAAATGTGTTTCTCATAATTTAATTCCCATACAACCTGAACTGCTGGAAGGAATAACACAAAATTTGGCAGAAAGCTAGCTCTAGGTCCAGAAAGAGTGTTTTTGTTATTTGGTGTAAATCAATAGCTTGAGCTATTGAAAGAAATGCAAATTTAGATATCAAGGGACCCGGATCCTCTGAGGTTCTGACAGTCCTTGTGTTGAAATCGGATTTGCTGCTAACACTTCAACCAGGAAATGTTGGCAGCCATCTTGGGACTTGGCTTCAGCCGAGTCCTACAAAAAAAGTTAAAAATAAAATAAAAGGGGGCATGGTAGGAATACCCTGACCCTCCCTAGCTCTCGCGCTTCTTTTGAAATGAGCCCTTGGGTGGGCCAGGTCCTAGGGGCATTTGTTAAAAAAAAGGTTGAGGCGCACCAGGCCCCCCTCATTAGGCTCTTTGAGCCCCAGGGACCGCCACCTTCCTAGGGCTTTATTTTCAATAATGGTGGGGGGCTGCGCGGAACCCCCTCCTAGGCTACTAGAAGCACTGGGGATGACCACCTCCCCGAGGCTTTGTTTTTACTAAAGGCTAAAGGAGCCCCTCCTGGGCTTGTTGAAAGCCTGTGGAGCACCACCACCTCCTCAGGGAAATAAACACAATGTGTGGGGGCTGCATGGACCCCAGGGACCACCATCTCCCCGGGGCCTAAAAAAATAAATACTACGGCCAAGGGGGCCATTACTAGCCTGGGGCCGGCCCTTGCAGAAGAAATAAAGTAGACCAAGCTGCCCCTATCCTGGAATGAATAATGGCCCTAGGGACCGCTACCCCTCAGGACCGTCTCCTGTTATGTCCCATGGTGCCCACCCCAGGACATAGCTGTTTGCTCTGGCATGACAGGAGCTTTGACAGAGCAAACACGAACTGTGCTCTCAGCGAGCGAGAGCTGTGAAAACACTCCTGCTTGCTGAGAGCAGAGTTTTTGTCTGTTTTGGGCAGGGAAACCGATGAAAAGATTGCTCTCACAGACAGGGAGCTGAATGTTTGGCAGCTCCCTGTCTATAAAAAGCAATGCTGGCTTCTGCAGGAGACGGGAAGCCGACTGGGGCAGCAGGGGCCTTGAGGCTCCCCTCGCGGTCCCCTCGCTAAACACTGGGTGCCCTGGGGGACACCCAGGAGACATGGCTTTGCCCCAGGGTATGAGGTTCCAGGACCTAAATCGGCCCTTGGAGGGTGGCAGTGCGGCTCCCCTCCATTGAGCTACAACTGGGCCCTGGGGATGGGGTCACCAGGGCCGTATGTGGCCAGGGAGGGGGACCGCACTGCCCCCTCCCACTTTAATGAATGTATTTGGCACCTGATAATTTTTAAGTTAGCACTGGGAAGGTGGTTATCTCCAGGGCATATGAAAGCCTTCCTTCTTTGCTTAAAATAAAGCCCCAGGAGATGACAGTCCCCAGAGCTCTTGGGGCTCAATGGAGGGGGGGGGGGCCTCACATATTATATATATTTATATATATATATATATATATATATATATATATATATATATATATAATCTACTGGCGGTCGCCAGTAGATTGTTATAGTTAGGACCTATTTTCCATAGGAAATTCGCAACATTCTATTTCCAATATCTTTGGCGCCGGTTGACGATTCTTCGCAAAATTTTCAAAACTCGTGGGGCACTCCGGTCTGCTCACAGCCCCCCACTGCCCCAGGGACCGCCACCCCTCGTGGCTTTATTTAAAATAAATAATCCTGTGGGAGGCTTGAGCCTCCCCCCACACGCCCTGGGGAACACCACCCCCCGGGGCTTTGTAAGTGGTGGGAGGGGGCTACGCGGCCTCCCCTCCTGGAGCCTGTGATGGCCCTGGGGACCGCCACCCCGCAGGGCCGGCTCCTGCTGTGTCCCACGGTGCCCACCCCCGGGACACTGTTGTTTGCTAGGAAACCTGCTCTCTCTTCCAAAAACCAAAGACGATTGCTTTTCCACATGGGGGGCTGCATCTTAGTAGCTCCCCATGTGGAAAAGCAATGCTGGCTCCCGAAGGACGCGGGGAGCTGGCGGGACCGTGAGGGGATTGGGGACTCCCCCATGGTCCCCAACGGAGAGGGCTGGCCCCGGGGGATGGGTCCCCGGGGCCATAAGTGGCCTCAGGAGGGGGGCCACGCGGCCCCCCTCCAATTCAATAAAAAAAAAGAACATGGCCATGCCCCTGGGGATGGGGTCCCTGGGGCCGATTATGGGCTTGGGAGGGGGGCCACGCGGCCCCCTTCCAAATTTTTGAATTAAAAAAAAAAATCGGGGGCAGGCCCTGGGGGATGGGGTCCCCAGGGCCAACAATATTAGGAAAAGAAGGGGGGCCAGACAGCCCCCCTTCTTTAAAAATAAAAGTTCGGCATTGCGCCGGAGGCTACGCCCCCTCCTTACAGGCCTCTGCAAACGTGCCCCCTGGCGCATTTGCAGTTGGGGAACTAATTCCCCGTGAAAACTGGGGGTCCCTGGGGACCAACTAGCCCACCAGGAACCTCCAGTATGCGCCAAGGAGCTGCGTTGCAGAGAGGTGTTCTGAGGCCACGCCCCTTTTACACCTCTCTGCAACACGGCTCTGTGGCGCTTACTGGAGGTACCTGGTGGGCTAGTTGGACCCCAGGGACCCTCAGGATTCAAGCGGAGTTAATCCCCCAACTTAAAACATGCCACTGGGCGCGGGGCCTAAGTTGACATGTTTGCAAACACACCCTGTGGCGCGTTTTAAGTTGGGCAATTAATTCAGCTTCAATCCTGAGGGTCCCTGGGGGCCAACTAGCCCAACAGGTACCTCCAATAAGCATATGTAAAAAGGGGCGTAGCCTCTAAACACCTCTCTACAACGCAGCTCTCTGGCGCATACTGGAGGTATCTGGTGGGCTAGTTGGCCCCCAGGGACTGTCAGGGTTGAAGAGGAATTAATTCCCCAACTTAAAACGCGCCACAGGGCGTGTTTGCAGACATGTCATCTCAGGCCCCGCCCCCCTTCCTTCACCATTGTGCAAACGCACCCCCTGGCGAGTTGTAAGTTGGGGAATTAATTCCCCTTGAATACTGAGGGTGCCTGAGGGCCAACTAGCCCACCAGGTACCTCCAGTATGCACCAGGGAGCTTCATGGCAGAGAGGTGTTCAGAGACCACGCCCCTTTTTCACCTCTCTGCAACGCAGCTCTGTGGCGCTTACTGGAGGTACCTAGTGGGCTGGTTGGACCCTAGGGACCCTCAGGATTCAAGGGGACTTAATCTCCCCACTTAAAACGACCACATGGCGCGTTTACACAGTGGTGAAGGGAGGGGACGGGGCCTGAGGTGACGTGTGCAAACACGCCCTGTGGCGCGTTTTAAGTTGGGGGAAAAAATTCCCCTTCAATCCTGAGGGACCCTGGGGGCCAACTAGCCCACCAGGTGCTTCCAGTAACAGCCACTGCAGAGAGGTGGTCTATGCCGTGCCCCTTTTTGCACCTCTCTTCAACGCAGCTCTGTGGTACTTACTGGAGGTACGTAGTGGGCTAGTTGGATCCCAGGGAGCCTCAGGATTCAAGGGGACTTAATCTCTCAACTTAAAACGGCCACCGGGATCGTTTACACAGTGGTGAAGGGAGGGGACAGGGCCTGAGGTGACGTGTGCAAACACGCCCTGTGGCACGTTTTAAGTTGGGAAAATAATTCCCCTTCAATCCTGAGGGACGCTGGAGGCCGACTATCCCACCAGGTGCTTCTAGTAAGCGCCACTGCACTGCGTTGCAGAGACGTGGTCCAGGCCGTGCCATTTTTTACACCTCTCTGCAACTCAGGTCTGTGGTGCTAACTGAAGATACCTGGTGGGCTAGTTGGACCCAAGGGACACTCAGGATTCAAGGGGACTTTATCCCCCAAATAAAAACGGCCACAGGGCGTGTTTGCACATGTCAGCTTAGCCCCCCTCCCTTCACCAGTGTGCAAACGCGTCCTGTGGTGCGTTTTAAGAGATAGTTTTAATCCCCCTGCCCTATTATGTACTACGGGCTTACAGAGGAGGTCATCCTAATCACAGCGGTACCCCAACGCATAGTGTTCCCTAGTGTATGTAGGTGTTTTAACTGTATTCTAAGTGTCTTTTAGCATAGCATTGGCTCTAGGACTGGTTAGTCAGTCAGTTACTACCAGTACCCATCTGAAAAAGTTGAGGGTACTGGATGATTTTGCAACAAAGCCTCTTTCTGCTCCTCTGTTTGTTCTTTCTGCACGTCTCCCTTCTTCCTGCACTTTTCTTCGTCTTTGAGGACTTCTGTTGCTTCTTCCTGCATTTCTTTTTTTTCTTTCTGTGGGTTTTTTCTTCTTTCTTCACATGTCCTACCTCTGTAGGCATAGTTAGAAACTAGCATTTATATAACCTGTGAAATTAGCTAAAAAAACATAGGTTTCAGGCACGTTATTGTTACAAATTAGCATTTAAAAAACCTTTGAAATGCACTGAAAAAAACCATAGGTTTCAGGCACGTTATTGTTAGGAATTAGTATTTAAAAAATCTTAGAAATTCACTGAAAAAACCATAGGTTTCAGGGGCGTTATAGTTAGTTGGACATTTCACTCATACAAAACCATTGAAATTCCCCCGTTATAGTTAGTTCAGCTAACTAAAACTCGCGCGCCCGCAATGCACTACTGATGAGGTCACATATTACATCACTCATGACATGGTCAGTGACATCACTGATGACATCACTGATGACATCTCAAATGACATCACTGATGGCATCACTGATGATGTCATCCTTGTGATAGAGTGGCAGACCTCCTCTCACCCTAAAATAAGCTTTGATATACACACACTCAAAAATAGAAGCTAACATTTTCAAAACAATGGAGATACCAATACCAGTTACAACACACCTATTCAGTAATTCCAAGATCTACACACACATCCACTCATTCACCAATAGTTCTATACTGTCAGTCATACATGTACTCACTCATCATTTGTACTCATACACCTATACATCCTGTTACACACTGACCCTCATACATAGAGATTCTCACACACATAGTCACACATGCAAAGTATCAAACATCTATTTAGTTATATATACAGTTATACACACAACACCACACTTACTTCTACAGAATCTTACACATACTTACTCTTAAACAATCACTTATAGAAACACATACTTATTTATACAGGAACTCTTCCAATCTCTCACTCACACCAATACTCACATATACTAGTTTAAAACATATGTAGTTACTCATAAAGAGACAATTGAGACAGTCATTCACTCACACACCCATACACACTCATACACCCATACCGTCCTGCATACATGCTGTGTTCAACACATACAAACAGTGAGTCACACATTCATGCATCTATGCACTAAGTAATACCCCCCTAACCACACAGATACTCATACTGATACTCATAGAACCAACTAATAACCCATATAGACACTCATGTAGCTACTCACCAACCCATGCTGCCACTTATACACAAAGTGAGAGACTGATACACATATTTAACCATTACTTGCTAACCCATGTATTCACTAACATACACTTAATCAGTCAGTTATACAATCAATTTTTCATCTTTTTTTTTATCCATTTAGACACTTATATACCCATTTATTCTTCCATCGACCTTGAGATATACATATATAAAACATATTTAATTTTCAGAAAAACACACCTTCACTGGATGATGTCATCCGTGATGTCATGAGTGATGTCACTGACCATGTCATGAGTGATGTAATATGTGATGTCATCCGCTGTGCATTGCGGGCGCGCAAGTTATAGTTAGCTGAACTAACTATAACGGGGCAATTTCAATGGTTTTGTACGAGTGAAATGTCCAACTAACTATAACGCCCCTGAAACTTATGGTTTTTTAAGTAAATATATATATATTACCTACTGGCGGTCGCCAGTAGGTAGACAGAGTTAGGACCTATTTTTCATAGGAAATCCGCAACATTCTATTTGGAATAACGTTGGCGCCGATTGACGAATCTTCGCGAAATTTTCCAAACTTTTGGCCAGCTCCGGTCCGCTCCCATCCTGAAAATTTCACGGTGATTCGTTAAGCGGGGGCCGAGAAAAAAGGGGGGGTCCCAAAATGCGTTTTCCCCATGCATTTTCCCATAGGACCTGTTGACGCAGCTACAGCCCGAACTGCTGAACGGAATTACACCAAATTTGGCAAAGAGGTAGTCCTCCATTCAGACTCGTGCCTTTTGCTGAAATGGTATAAATCCGTTCAGTAGTTCCTGAGAAAATTAGAGTTAAACAAGATAGATATATCTATGGCCTCGGAGGATCTGCGCTCCCTCCCCGCACCCAGAGCGTACCCTGCCGTGCACGAGCTGTATTCTAATTGGCTGTCAACACTCCAGATCAGGAAGTGTTGGCAGCCATCTTGTGCCTTGGTAGAACCGAGGCACAAGAAACCTAAAAAACAAACGCGACAAGGTGGCAGGGTAGAAACACCCTGACCCCCTAGGCCTGCTCAGGGGGTCCGACAAGGACCCCCAGGGCCAATTTTTTTTTTTAAATCGGTGAGATTCTCTCACCCAGCGCGAATTTCGTCCGAAAAAAAAAAAATCAGCGCGGCCTCCCGCGCTGAATATTCTAATTTGCCCCCGGGGACCAAATCCCCGGGGCATAATTTAAAAAAAAAGTGTGGGGGGGTCCCAATCACCCCCCCCCCACACTGCCCTAGGGACCACCAACCCCCGGGGCTTTATTTCAATGTATGCGGGGGGCTCATGGCCCCCCCGCAGCCCTGTGGACCGCCACCTCCGGGGCTTGTTTTTTTTTTTTTAAATAAAAAACCCTGTGTGGGGGGGCTCCAGCCCCCCCACCCCCACATGCCCCAGGGACCACCACCTCCCCGGGGCACCAAATATTTAAAATAGGGGGTCCGTTATGGACCCCCAAGCCCCGGGGACCACCACCCCCGGGGCTTTAAATTAAGTGGGAGGGGGGGCCGCGCGGCCCCCCCTGGAGCCAATGATGGCCCTGGGGACTACCACCCCCCAGGGCCGGCTCCTGCAGTGTCCCGGGGTGCCCACCCCCGGGACATTGCTGTGTGCAATGGCAGGGCGGGAGCCTCGCGGCTCCCACCCTGCCATTGCAAACTGCTTTGCTTCATTGAAGCGAGAGCAGGGAAACCTGCTCTCGCTTCAATGAAGCAAAGCAGATTGCTTTTCCACATGGGGAGCAGCATATTAGCCAACAAGGTGGCCAGGCCCCGGGGGATGGGGTCCCCGGGGCTAGTAGTGGCCCGGGAGGGTGGCCACGTGGCCCCCATCCTAAAAATAAAAAAAATAATTTAAAAACGGCCCGGGAGATGGGGTCCCCGGGGCCAAAAGGAGCCACAGGAGGGGGGCAAGGCAGCCCCCCTTAAAAAAAAAAAAAAAAAAAAAAAAAAAAAATGCCATGCACCGGGGATGGGGTCCCTGGGGCAAATTATGGCCTCGGTAGGGGGGCCACGCGGCCCCCTTCCTGATTTTTTTATAAAAAAAAAAAATTGGGGGCAGGCCCTGGGGGATGGGGTCCCCAGGGCCAATAAATTTGAAAAAGAAGAGGGGCTACACAGCCCCCCCTTCTAAAAAAAAAAATAAAAAAACACCGGGATGATGTGATGTAATGTGAAAAGCATTTGTAAAGCGCGGCGTACACTATACAGTTTCTTGGCGCTGAGGTAAAGAACGGAAAGCAACTGCCTGAGGGATGAGAGGGAGGCGAGGGTGAAAGCAGGAGTGAGGAAGAAGAGGAAGCGGGGGAGCAAGGAAAAGAAGGAAATTTGGTTTAGTTGTACGCCGAGCGGAATAGGTGAGTCTTGAGGAGGGATCTGAAGTGGGTGTAAGGCGAAGCCGATCTAATGTCCAGGGGGAGGGTGTTCCAGAGAGATGGGGCTAGGAACGAGAATCTTAAGCCGCCCCATTTCTTGCGCTTGACTCTGGGGACTTTGAGAAGAGCCAGATGAGCCGAGCGCAGATTGCGGGAGGGGACATACGGGTGAATGAGAGAGGAGATGAACGAGGGGCCAAGGCCGACCAAAGATTTAAAGACGAGGCAGCCTAACTTGAATTTGCAGAGTTCAGAAACAGGGAGCCAGTGCAGGGATTTTAGTAGAGGGCGGGTGTGGTGGTGCCTCGGTTGATGGAAGATGAGGCGAGCCGCCTGGTTCTGAACAAGCTGCAAGCGTTTAAGCTGATAGTCAGGGATGCCTACGTACAAGGAGTTGGCGTAGTCAATTCTGGAGATGACTAAAGCCAGAAGGGCCAAGGTAAGGGCTTCGGTGGTGAGGAAGCGCGCGATTTTCCGGATTTTGCGGAGTTGAAAAAAGCAAGAGTAGACAGTGGCATTTATCTGTGGTTTCATCGAAAGGTCTTTGCTGATGATAACCCCCAGACTTTTTGCCGAATCAGTAGGGCGGGGAGGACGACCCAGACTGATGGGCCAGAAGTTGGGGTTCCAGGGGTTGGAAGGGCCTCCGACAAGAACCAATTCGGTCTTGTCGGGGTTGAGTTTCAAGTGATTTGCCCCCATCCAATTGCTGATGTGGCAGAGGGTGGCTTGAAAGTCGGAGACTGACTGGTCCGAGGAGTTGATGTTAAAGACTAACTGGATGTCGTCCGCATAATTAAATGCGGAGACATTTTTATCTCGGAGAGAACTGATCAGAGGGGTGAGGTATAGGTTAAAAAGGAGTGGGGACAGAGAGGATCCCTGAGGCACGCCGCAGGTCAGCCCAACCCTGTCCGCGGAGAACTGGGATAGCCGGACCGCTTGTTGGCGGCTGGTGAGAAATGAGCGGACCCAGTCAAGGGCGGGACCCCCTATCCTAGCCTGCCTGACACGGTCGACCAAGATGACATGGTCGACCGTGTCAAAGGCGGCCGAGAGGTCCAGAAGTACCAGGGCCTGGCTGGTGTTAGAGTCAGCTCCCCTGCGCAGTTCTTCCATGACAGAAAGTATGACCATCTCAGTAGAGTGGGCGGGCCTGAAGCCGGCTTGTTGGGAGTCAAGAAAATGGGACTGCTCAACAAACGAGCTCAGGATGTTGGTAACATGGGTCTCAAGCACCTTACCGAGGTAAGGGAGGAGGGAGATGGGGCGGAAGTTGCTCATAATCGTGGGATCAGCTGTTGTTTTTTTTAGGATGGGTACTACCTCAGCTGTCTTGAAGATACTAGGGACTAGGCCGGAGGTGAGGGAGTTGTTCAGCAGTGCCAAGGGGGGGCGGGGGAAAGCAGTAAAGGCCTTGCATAAGATCTTGGGGGGGGCAGCAATCAATGGGAGATCCTGAGGTGACTTTGCTGAGGAGGGTGGGGAAGTCCGCCTCAGTAATAAGGGGAATCTGAGTGAGAGACTGGGGGTACAAAGGATCAGCGTGGGGGTCGGCTGGGGGCACAGAAGGGTCCAATAGGGGCAGCACCGAGATCAGGCCGAGGCCACGCCTCCTCCTTACACCACTCTGCAATCGCGCCCCCTGGCGCGTTTGCAGAGGGGGAAACTAATTCCTCTTGAATACTGGGGGTCCCTGGGGGCCAACTAGCCCACCAGGAACCTCCAGTATGCGCCAGGGGGCTGCGTTGCAGAGAGGTGTAATGAGGCCATGCCCCTTTTTACACCTCTCTGCAACGCAGCTCTGTGGCGCTCACTGGAGGTACCTGGTGGCCTAGTTGGCTGCTAGGGGACCTCTGGAATCAAGGGGACTTAATCCCCCAACTTAAAACGCGCCACGGGGCGCGTTTGTATAGTGGTGAAGGTAGGGGGTGGGGCCTGAGGTGATACTGTGCAAACACGCCCTCTGGCGCGTTTTAAGTTGGGGAATTAATTCCTCTTCAATCCAGAGGTCCCCTAGGGGCCAACTAGCCCACCAGGTACCTCCAGGAAGCGCCACGGAGCTGCGTTGCAGAGTGTTATAAAAAGGGGCGTGGCCTCTGAACACCGCTCTACAACGCAGCTCCCTGACGCATACTGAAGGTACCTGGTGGGCTAGTTGGCCCCCAGGGGACCGCAGGATTGAAGAGGAATTAATTCCCCAACTTAAAACGCGCCACAGGGCGTGTTTGCACATGTCACCTCAGGCCCCGCCCCCTTCCTTTACCATTGTACAAATATTCCTCTAAAATCAGCCGAACTACGAATTACGATTTACTCACCTGTTATCAGGAGAGAACCCAGGGCTGCATCTTTTAGTCCAGCACTGACCCTGAAAAGTAATTGTAAGCATACTTAACAGTAACTTGTATTTCCTTCCATAGGAATCCATTGTCTGCTTTTAAGTAGAAAAGTTTTTAAGTGTCTATTTTCACAAACTAAAAATATTCCTAAAAAATCGTCTGTATGACTTAAACACATTCTTTCAACTGTTTACAGGAGATTCACCTGTGCTGGATCCAGGATCCACCACTAAGTAAGAAAAAGTAACGATAGCACCACTTACCTGCTGAGTGAATTTTGTGCCATAGGATAACATTGGTGATTCTATGGAAAAAAGTTTCTAAGTGTCAACTTTTAAAATACAATAATAATCCTTAAAAATTACTACTGTAACCAAAACGCTTTTACTCAACTGTTTACAGGAGATGTCCAAGGACTGAATCTAGCATCCAGTCCTGTGGTTAGAAAAGTAATCCATAAAGTAACTAATTGCATTTGACTAGAAATTCACATTGATCTCAGTGTTGCTTTGTGTTTGAAATTGTGTTTCCCATTGCAACAACTGTAACTACTGTACTTAAAAGTCTATTGCCTATTTGCAAACTATTTAAACTAAAGTAATTCATTCTGAGAAAGTATACTTTGTATTGTAATGTATAATGTAATTAAAAAAATTAAAATATCTAAAAATAAACAGTTTAAACAATGTAGTAAATCAGTATCAAAAAATCAGTATAACAATTAATACATTAAAAATTGTCATTTACAAAACCTTTGAAATTCACTGAAAAAACCATAGGTTTTCAGGCCTGATATAGTTAGGAATTAGCATTTAAAAAACCTTTGAAATTCACTGAAAAAAACATAGGTTTCAGGCCTGATATAGTTAGGAATTAGCATTTAAAAAACCTTAGAAATTCACTGAAAAAAAATAGGTTTTAGGGGTGTTATAGTTAGCTGGACATTTCACTCGAACAAAACCATTGAAATTCCTCCGATATAGTTAGTTGTATTAACTACATCTCGCGCGCCCGCAATCCACTGCTGATGATGTCACATATTACATCATTCATGACATGGTCAGTGACATCACTGATGACATCTCAAATGAAATCAACCTGTCAATATGATTACAAAGAAGAATGCCAGCTAGTTGCGCACACCCATAATCAGTCAAATTCGTTGGTTGGTAAATAAATGTATAATATATATATATACAAAAGTCCTCTAAGAATGCAAAGTGTTCCACAATTCCACCAGAAAAGATGAAAGTCTGTCAAAACTTCTGTATTAAACGTTCTCTTTATTGGTTTAAAATCCAATGTTCAGAAACAGCCAACACATGTTTCGTCCGTACTTAATAAGTACTGTGACTTTCTCAAGGCTAATGGCTCGATGTAACTGATCCCAAGATCCAATAAGCGTGATGAAGACAAGCAATCAAATCAATTGAAAATCTCCACAATATACGGTCGAAATATACATCAATTTCCCCACGTTCGGTATGTCAATGATCATAGTATTCATCTAAGTATCTCAAAAAGTTAAAATGTAGGGTCACACTGAATTGGAATATATCAAATTCTCAAAGAACCGTATAGATGGTGCTCCATAGTATATAGCGCACCTGTTAACGCGAATCAGCCAGTAAGAGTGCTAATGTCTGTTTGCCCACGAGGGGTGCAAAATGGAACCACTTGGTCCACAAGGAATTGCTGCATTCCTTTTTTCTTTCCTTTCCTGGCGTTTGGATGGACTAATGCTGGAGGATAAAACACCCTCCTAACACACTTCACAGGGCTGCATGACTCAAGCTTTGGAGTGAGGGATCCATGCTTAGGTGGGAACACCTATAACCCTCACCCTAGCTCTTGGGAGTCCTGTGAAGTGTTTCTGGTAGTACAGACAATGCTGTCTGCACGGAGGAGAATGCCTCCACGGTGGCAACCCAGCAAATTGAAATGTAGACCCCATAGGTAAAACCAGTAATCCTGAAGTAACCCCAGTGAAATGGATAATACAGGTGGAAATGCTGCTCAAAATGACTTAAAGGTTGGACTCTGGCTTCCCAGTGCACATCAAAGAAGGCATCCTCCAATGGACACCCAGGCTCCAGGACCCAACCTCTCAGAGGAAGTCAGTGCGGACAGCCAGGCATTCCTTCCAAACATCAGTACCAGTGCTTGAGCACTAGTGGAAAGGATGTCAAATGGGCCAAGGGAGCAGAACCTGAAGGTGCCAGTGCAATCAACCTCGAGGAGAAAGAGCGAGGAAGGGCCAAACAGAAGAAAGCCCCCAAGCCCTTCAGTGGGTACTTCCTAACCAAGTGATGAGGTGAGAGGTTAGAGACATGGGCAGGCCCCCAACTGGTTAAATACCTTTATCTCGATAAGGGAGTGCACCAGCAGGGGTCCCAGGATCAGAGGTGTTAAGCTTCCAGTCCAAGAAGGATGTAGTCTGGTACAACATCTTTGACATGTCTGTCTGATGGGAGCAGACATCAACAGAGAGGAGGATCATGATGAAAATGACCATCCCTCACATCCTGAACAAAGACTTTGCATCCCGAAGATAAGGCACCATCATGAAGAGACCCACCAAAATTCTGGACAGAAGTGTAATATAGAACACAGCCTGGCAAGCGGCCTTGAGGTTGGAGCAGGTCCAAGCAGGGAAGGATGGCCTGAGGCATCTACTGTCAAGCTTCCACCTGGGAGTGGATGAGGGCATGATAAGGTACCAGGGACAACCCTTCACCTGCAGGAAAGGCAATGCCATGGGACACAAGGCCAAGGACTACTCGGAGAAGGTGTGCAGGTTCTGCAAAGCAACCGGATATGAAGTGAGCCGGTACAATGGCAAAAAGATCTGCAACCTCTGTGATGTGGAGGAACATATATACTACCAATGCTCTTAGTCAGCAAGAAAGAAGACCTACGCAGCAGCAGTGACCCATCCACAAGAACTACTACACCCCAGCTGGACTCAGCAGCCAATGCAAGTTTAAATGCATTCCTGAAGGCTTCAAGAGAGGATGTAGGGAAGAAATCCAAGCCAGACACAAAGGATGCCCTAAGAAGACCCACCTCCGAGAGAGACAACACAGCCACAAGCTGGTCTTGAGAATAAGAAGATGGAGGTCATAAAGGCACATGATGCAGAACTGTGCAAACAAGCAGAACCAATCACCCCCCTTAAGATGGCAACTGCAGCAGGAGAACCCCGCCTGGAGAGAGCCACTGAGGAAGAAGCATTAAAAGAAGCACTGCCACCCTCGGAAATGCAGAATGATTTGGAACCCAAGCCAGTGTCTGAAGCTGATGAGGAAGTAACAAACAGTAACATCAACCAAGGCAAGACCGCAGAAGAAGGTAAAGAAAGAGAAGAAAGGAGGAACCAAGAAGGAGGAACCAAACCAGAGCAGTTGTGAGAATGTGCTGCCAGAGGAATGAAGCTAGATGAGGTCCCAGACACTACATGCTAAGGAGAAGGAAGAGAGGAGGTGCACCAAGTCTGAGGAGAAAGCAGTTGTACCTCCAACACCCCCTTCGATGGGAGAAAGACCAGAACCTAAGAAGGGCAACAAGGAACAGGAGAGGAACAATGATTTCCAAGAACCTGCAGGAAGAAGAAAAGACACCCTGAAGAAGCTCTGCACTTCCCAAGCAGAGCAAGGGGACGATGAGCATATGCTAATCAACTCCGGAGAAGAGAACTTAGAGGAGATGGAGGGCACCCCAATAGATTTTGATGTAAAACTCCAAAATGCGAAGACTGCTCCTGAAGCTCACCAAGATACCAGCCATAGGACCGGAAGAGGAGGAAGAAAACATGTGGCGACAAGAGGTGCCAGAATTGGCAATACTTATCAGAGTAACAGAGGAGGAAGTTTTAGGACGGGAGAAATTGCAGGTAGCTAAGGCCCCCCACCTCCCCCGCTCCCCCTAGTAGAGTAGCTTCAGCCTTGCTCCCTGTAGTGGTTTTAAACCCGGACACCAACAGCTAGCGTCGAGACAATGCCTATATCTTTTTTCACCTTGAACATCAGAAGTGTGAAGGGTCAGTCTAGACACGCTGGTACATTGCGCTTCCTAGCAGCCGAGAACGAAGACATCTGCATTGTGCAGGAATGATGGATTCTGTACACTCAGTTTTCCAGCCAACTCGAAGGCCAGTGGATGCACAGCCCATCTTTTTGGTAGAGAGAAAATGACCTCAAGTCCTCAGGAGCTGCCATTCTGATCAGGTGGAAGTATTTCACTGTTGAGAAGGTTACAGAGCAGGTTAACGGCAGAGTTCTGATCATGGACCACTCGTGGTCTGGAGAGCCAGTGAGGTTTATCAGTGTGTATGCACCCCCTAGAGAAGAATAATCGACTTACAGGTCCATATACTGCAGCATGTGACCTACTGGACTATCCTGATGGGTGCTGACTTCAACTGCACCATAAAGGGGGATGGACACACTGCAGCAGACTCTGTATGGATTTACATGATGTCTATACTGCTGGTGGAGATGGTGGGTGTGGTATCCTTGTGGAATGTAATCAAGGGTATGGGATAAATGGCTATGTGCATTCCTAGCTTAACTTTCTATCACATCCACAGTGGTAAAGTCTGTACGAAGCTCCATGGTTGCCATCCCCTTCTTTGACCACAGAGATTGGAGGAGGAGCTTACAGGGAAGTTCCTCTCTGGTTCACCTTCCCAGAAACTGAACTGCTCACTGTGGGAGAACAAGAATGATAAGTTAATGGCAAACCTCAGAACTGCATTTGTAGATTTGCGGAGTGTGACGGACCTCTTAACTCTACTGGCAATTAGTGGTAATGGGAGGCTCCAAAACAAACTGCAGCAACTGTTCGAACTCGAGCTCAGTGGATAGGACCTGGATGCCCACCTGCAGGAAATATGAAACGGGCTCACTGAGCTTTTCAGGAAAGAATCTGGGAAAATCATCTTCCTATCTAGAACCAAGAACCTCGAGAAGGGTTAGAACTGCAACTTGCACTTCTTTAGAAACAACATTCGACCCACAACCCATTGATGGAGCCTGGGACTCTGAGGGAAACCTCCAAAGTGGGAAAGAAAAAGTTATGAGAGTTATAGCCAACTTTTATAGTGAGCTTTACTCACCAAAGTAGTCCGAGGAGAGCAAGCAGTTAGTTTCCTAGAGAGCATCTCAAAAACGCTGAGGGGCATATTTACAAGGAAAGTGGCGAAGTTGGTCGTTAAGCCAAGAAGGCTAACGTCACGCTCCTTCACTTTCGAAAAACGGAGGGCTGCACCAATTTACAACAATATGGTGCGGTCCTGCGTTGGTGCTAAATTTTGCTGCCTAGCGCCAACTCAGGCAGCCTTGCACCATAGTGCAAGAGTGCCTGCATTGAGGGGATTGATTGTTTATGTGCCCGAAGGTATCCTTTTCTGCACATAAACAATCTTTAAATGGCGTTTTGTAACTTCTATATGTGCTGCTTAATGCAGCACACATGGAAGTTGCAAAATGTAAGTTTTTTAAATGATTGCTTATGTGAAGGACGGGACACCTTCCTGCACATAAACAATCAAGGTCCTTTTGCTGTTTCCATGTGTGCTGCACAACGCAGCACACATGGAAACAGCAAAAACTAGGAGAAACTAAACATTTTTCATCATTGTGCCCAGTTAAGACTGGGTTTTCCCTGGTCTTAATTTTGGCGCTAGCCAATATTCATGCCACCCTTGTAAATATGAGGCAGTGTCAAAAACAATAGGTGTTGCGGTGAAACGTTCACAGCAACACCCATTGAGCTCCCCTTTCACGCTAAGTATAGCGTGAAAGGGTGCCTTATATACAAGGCAGCGTAACTAAGTGGCTTAATGCTGCCTTGTAAATAAGGCGAAGCCCCTATCGCCACCACAACGTCCTGAAAAGTGATGTTGTGGTGGCGATAAGGGCTTGTAAATAATCCCCTGAGTCCGTCAGAATGAGAGAGCTTGACTACATGCTTCACTCTAGGCAAACTGCACTTGGCAGCCATAATCTCCATGTGAGGCAAGACCATGTGCAAAGACTGTCTCCCAGTGGAACTCTGTCTGATCAGCCAAAATTTGCTTGAACTTTACAAGTAAAGAGTGGAAGAGGGCAGTATGACACACTCTCTGCAAGAAGGCATGATAACACTGGTGCACTAGCAAAAGGGAGCGAGAGAAGACCACGAATTGGAGGCCCATCTCGCTCCTGAATGTGGACTACAAAAAGACCAGCAAAGGTAGTGGCCAACCATCTGAAAAAGGTCATCTCAAAGATAGACTACCCTGACCAGTCCTGTGGGACACAGGGTTGGCAAATCGTGGACAGACGGGCCATGGTCCAAGTCACAATCAAGTATGTTAGAAGACGAAAGGTTCAGGCAGCCTTGGTCAGTCTGGATCAGGAAAAGGCATTCAGACACATAAGGCAGTGAGACAGAGGAACTTCTGTGACATCGTGAGCACAATGTATAGATATCTTTCTAGCATGTCTTTCAGTAATGGTTGGAAAATAGACCCCTTCCATATACAGTCGGGAGATAGACTGTCTGCTTCCACCGGTGCTGTTTATTTGTGTTATAGGGCTCCTCATCGAGCGCATCAGACAGAACAAAGACATCAAATACATGACAGTACAGCAGTCATGCAGCCAGCAGTGAAAAGTGCAAAATGAAATGCTCCCTCTACATGGACCTCTTGGTTTTCAGTGTGGATGGGCACTCAGTAAAGGCACTGGATCAGCTCCTTCTTAGAAAACCGCTCCCAGTCGGTTGGCATTGCTCAGTTTACAGCTCCCAAAATGAGGACTACATGTGAGGTCCCACAGGGCTCTTTACTTCCCCCCCTCCTATTCAACCTCTCGGGCCCTGAAAGAGAAGAAAGTCTGCACTATCAACTACGCTGATGACTTTCAACTAATATTCTCCATCAGCAACTCCCCTGACTCGGTCCGTGATTTTCAGTCCACCATGTTATTCATTAGCTGGTGGATGAATAGCAATCACCTGAAACTCAATCTGGACAAAACTGAGCTAGTCCTAACAGGGGGTACCCACAACACTGTAGCAAAGATCAATAGCGCCAAGTCAGAAACCCTGCTCTTCAGCCACTGAACACCCACATGAGAGCCCCTGCCATTTACCATCAAGCAGGATTTGATAAAGATGGCTGAACCCTTTTCTCAGTGTGTGTAGCTTGGTAGGACACCGTAGAGGTGTGGCTGCCTTAGGGCTACACGCCCACATCAAATCTGGTTTGGCAACTGTTTCTCCCTCTCTGTCCCCAACACCAGCCAGTCTATCTGAACAAAAGAGAAGCCCCTCTTGCAGTGGCGTCACTATGGGGGTGCGGGGGGTGCGGACCGCACCGGGTGACACCCTCACATGGGGTGACACCAACAGGGCCGGTGTGTGCAGAGCAACCTAACCTTTCAGTAGGAGGAGGTGCCTGTGCGCAGTGCGCACTGTCTCCTCCTCTGCCGTGTCTGCGCTCCTCTCTAGGCCCGGGTGCAGGCGGCTGATGGCATTCCTGCATGCGCATTGGGCCCTAAAAGTGCACGTGACTGGCCTGCAGCAGCATCACGGGTGACCAGGAGCAGAGGCACTGTCTTGACCACCGGTTTCTGGGCCGCCTGCCACGTAGCCCCCCCTGTCTGCCACCAACACAGCAGGTGAGTCTCTCCGGCACCAATTGATGAATGATCATGGGTGGTCAAGCGGTTATGCTGCCTGTGCTGTGCGAGTTATGAGTGAGTGACTTGTGCAGGGCGCAGTGCGGAGGCAGTGCGGAGCGAGGTTGCCTGCCTCTGATCACTGATCACCGAGTTGTGGGCCCATCTTTTGAGCTGTCGGGAGGCCTGCGAAGATGACTTTCAGGCACAGCAGCTCTGTGTACATGCTGAGGCCTCTCGCCTGCTAGCCCGGCAGTTCTTCTCTTACTGAAAACAGTGGCTGCAAGACGGGGTTCTCACTCTCTTTCCTCTCCTTTCTTTTATTTGCTTCCCTGTGAAATAGATCCAAAAAAGAAAATCACTTTTGCTGGAAAATCAATGTCGTATTTTTCTGACATTTAATTCCAAAGTGCAGCATCGGGAATAAAAGTTTAAAAATATGAAAAAGAAATAACTAAATAAAGTAAGACAGAGTGGTAGCAAACTGGCCAGATTGATTTTATTCACACCCAAACACATTAGCGCCACTTTTACAGAGTTTGCCAGTGAAGCGCTATTTTTGTTGCCTTGGCTTTATTTTCCCTGGGCTTGGAACTAGTGCACCAATCCTGGAGGTACTGCAATGTGAGGATTGAGAAACAAAATTTGTACTGCTGTTCTGCATCTAGGGATGTTGTCTTTTTTTACCATACTGCTTACGTTTTGTAAGGATATAAGCAATGGCCATTGGAATGGGTCCATTCAGGGCCCTGTTGTCATGGCCTTAACTTTTCAGGCAAAAGCACTCACTGATTTCTGAACCGTGAGTGTAAAAGCGTTAAGGTAACCATGTTGTTCCTGCTTACATTTCACATGGTTTGCAAAATTTTGCATTCCCTACGATTGTTTGCTTTTTCCGGAATGCTGTCACTTTTTTCTTGTAGGCCACATATTGCTCTTGCCCAGTGCATAATTTAAATTGAGCCGCATCCAGGTGTTTATAGCTGGCAACAATTGGGTTGTAATTGAAGGCAGTCTGAGTTTTTTTCAGTGGAGCAGTATGGTGCAGGATGTGGCACTATGGCCAGAGCTGCTGAATTTGGAACTGGGGAACCAGGTTCAGCCTTAATAACCAGTCCACCAGACCACTCTCCTGAGAGAGCACTATCTCATGCTAGACCTTAGAAGGCTTCGCAAGACATTAGAAGCCCCGGTGTCGTAGCACCAGCAGGTGGACCCTAGCATGACAAGTGTAGGTTAACCTTCAAGGCTTGTCCATCACTATTCATACTGAAGTTCACCTCCAGTCTTGCGGGCAGGCCTATGAAACAGCACACCCTAGAACAACAGTGACCCTGTCACTGAGATCACAGGACCCTTGAGAAGGGCCAGCTCTAGGGCGGTGCAACCGGTGTGACCGCACCAGGTGCTCACTTTAGGTGGAGGCATCATTTTTTCAAGTATATTATGGTTCTAAAAGCGCTTGCTGCCTCCTTCCTGGCCTCCAGTAATTTTCGGTAACAATAAAAATGTCATGATGACTCTGGTGATTAATGTTCTTCCTAGAGAGAGATCGGAATTTTGTCTAATGGAAGATTTGACTCATGGAAAAGTAGCTCCGAGGGTTAATGTACATGCTGCAAAGAACATGTACCATGCAGATCACAAAGTGCACATAATGTAAATAGGCCAGTGGGCTACTGCTTTTGTCAGAGAGATCTTTTTGTTACTTGCAGTTTATAAGTTAAAATCCTAACATAGAACAGTGAGCTATTAACTGTCATCTACTCCGCAGCAACACAAGTCACATTTTTTATTAACTTTTGATACGTTTGAGCTACAAACAATTTATTAGTTTAACCTGTTCCGTGCTCATGACGGAACCACTCCGTCATGAGTCACGGGCGAGCTGTGCTCATGACGGAGTGGTTCCGTCATGCTGCGGCCGTTGGCGGCCGCTCCTCCCACGCGGCGCTAATTCCCCGCCTGTGCGGGCGATTAGCGCAGTGGGCGGAGTCGTGACGGAACCACTCCGTCATGAGCACAGCTCGCCCGTGACTCATGACGGAGTGGTTCCGTCATTAGCACAGCGGCGCCGCACTGCCCCCAAACCCCCCCCCAGCGCCGCGGCGGAATTCGTGCCGCGGCGAAGGGGTTAAATGGTCAGATCATGCTGCAGATCTTGCATTATGAGGCAAATATGGCAGAGCCATTATTATTTAGAAAACATTTGCAAACTAGGATTTTTAGCCATTCATGTTTGAACTGCTGTTTTGGAAAAGGGAGAAGTGCTGATGACAGAAACTCCATGGCTCGCAGACAAATGGCTTGTGCTTCCACATTTTATCGTATTTGGGGACATTCTGTGATTAGAAGCATATCCCACTTTGTGAACACATTTTACTGTCAATAACTCATTATAACCTTAAATAATCATGTGTATCCATTGGTTGATAAAACTGGGCAGTGAAACCAAACAAATACAAAAAATTGGGATGTTTGCGCATTCTGGCCACGCCTCCGGCTCTGCCCACTGATCCAATCCTTGGGTTATTCCCTCCCTCTGATTCTCTGCCCACAGTTCCCCTACTTTTTTCCCCCCACTTCAACCACTGATATATCGTGTTGCTGGATAGTGGGAACACCACAGCAGTAAAAAGTACCATACCTATGATATTATAAGTTCCAATAAACTGTTGACTAGCAGGTAGCCCACTGTACAACCTGATTAATGAATCATTATCACACTGTTGTTAACAGGCACATTTTGTAAATATAGGACCTACTTTTACAAACATTACTAAGGATTCTGTATGGTCCTGTTATTTGCCAACTGTGTCCACTGGCGGACTCGGGGCGGAGGAGGTCCATGTGGTAAGTCGTGAGGAGGTGAGGCCATGAGTTACCCGCACCGGGTGACACCAACCCTAGTGACGCCACTGCTTTCGGGGAAGCAGGCTGTGACTTCCCACGTCCACTTTGGGAGTTGGACAGCTTTCCAACTCCTGCAGACTCGTGTAGCTGGGGTCTTTACGAGGGGCGGGACGTGATGGACTTCCTTTTTCGTGGCTCTTCTTTCCATTCTGATGGGGTGAATGCGAGGCCTTAATTTGAGAGGTGGGAGCGCACCGATGTGTAAAAGCCACAAGCTCCCGTGGACTTGAGCATTATTTAGGGAAAGGGGGTCTGCTCTTTCAACACTGCAGGCTTGGTTGCACGTGGCGCTGTGTTGCCATGGCGAAACCTGCGTTGATTCATGTTTAAAATGAACTCGTCTCTCATACATACAAATTTCTCTCTCGGCCATAGATGCAATCTAATGTCACTTGCTGAAGCGATCGTTTCTGCCTAAAACAAAGTGCAAACCCTTTCTTCAAACACGCCACCGTCCCAATGTAATTATAATGCTAAAGGCACTTACCTGCCATGGTTGCCTCCTCCTAGCCATGGACGCTTTCCTTCCTCGTCCTCGCCGTCCCTCTTATTTGATAACACCTACATTGTACATCTTGCGGGTGGAAGATGTACAACGTAGGGGTTATCGAAGAAGAAGGACGGCGAGGACGAGGAAGGCCATGGCTGGGAGGAGGCAGGCACGGCAGCTCAGGGCCTTTTTCTTTTACATTATTATTACTTTGGGAGGGGGGATGGAGTGGAGCAGAGTTCCACAGAGTTTTTTCCAACTCCATGGAACTCTGCATAGAGGCACTGTGCCTGCTCCGCCCGGGGGTTACTTTTGAGCTCTCATACCCTGTGTGGCTTTCTGCCAGGGAGAGGTGACACCTCTTCCAATGACATGCCTCTATTACACCGACGGGGAGGAGAGACGGACGCAGCTAGGTTCTACAGTGGAAGGCGCACCTTGACACAAGTGTGACTAGAGGGGCCTTCCTCCACCCCTCCCATGGAGAACATAGTGTAGGATTCTTGGGCTATACTAGGAACCCCCTAATAGTGCGGATTGATTAGCGACACCCCCCTAAGTGGTTAATCTTTATCATTAGGTGGTAAAGACAGAGCCCATAATATAACAGGTCCTGATGAATGCCATGTACCCCTATGGGACACCAGGCAGAAACATGTTGACCATATACGTCACGGTGATGGGATAATCAATTTCCTAGGTAACCGTATACCTTTTTTAATACCATACAGTTGCACACCTTATTAAAATTGATTTGACAACTGTAATGGTTTTCATACCACACTCACTGTTCACGGGCCCCCCACTTAGTTTAGAAGTGCATCCCTGTCGTCAGGTGTATGCCCACCCTCTATCAAACCAAGGTTTTAGAGGGCGAGGACGACCAATGATGGAGCATGACACCAGGTGGTGTGTGAGGCCAGTCCTTCACTTTTTGTGAGATGTCCACTTTGACTATGCAGGTTTAAGCACCCGTAGGGCACTTTACTAGTAGCAGCCCCACTTGTGTTTAAACATTATATGTTGGAGGCTGGCTAGCTCCTAGCGCCCTGTGCCTCTAGTTCCCTCCCCCGGAGTATACACCGGGGCTCGCGTGTTTTATATGCCTCTATTGCTCCCGCTCCTGAGAGTTCTTCACACTTCTCCACAGGAGGGCAGAAGACTGTCCTGTGGACAGCATCTGCAAATGGCCACTGGAAAATTTGGACATTGAAGTGGTAACTTCTAAAAGTTGCATATACTCAAAAGTTACATTAAATTCGATGTTGGCATCAAGTCTCATTTAATGCAATGAATAATTTGATACCTTGAAGTACCAACTTTAGTAGTCCCATTCACAAGTTAGCACACATGAGTTGTCAGGTAATAACCATGTACTCGCTAATGAGGCTACTAGCCTCTCCACAGTAAAAACGAGAATTTGTGGTTTTTGCTATTAGGACATATAAGGATACATGTACCACTTTTTAATATACAGCACCTTGATTAGGACTCGATAGGCCTACCTTAGCAGTGACATAAATATACAAGCTTTTGCAATGCAACATGTCTCGCATTTACGAGTTTAAGCTATTGGCATTGTAAATGACAATGCCTTTTATTTATGTTTTAAAAATCAAAACATAAAAAAGGCATTGTCATTTACAATGCCAATAGCTCAAACTCGCGTAAATGCGAGACCTATAGCATTGCAAATGCTTGTTATCTATTTATTTTGTTATCATAAAAACAATCGGGTCTTAGCTGCACGTCATCAAGAGTTAATACCCATGTCCGATTGTGTCGCTATTTCTTTTAAGATTTTAATATCGACAGATCGCTTATGCGATTTTAAAATCCTTATTTTCGTACACAAAATATTTTATTCGTTGTTTCATGTAATGATTTAAAGTAATTGATTCCGAATACATTATTTTATTCATTTATTCGTATATTTCGGACGAATAGATCCTGTACTGGGAAATGCACTTTATATCGAAAATAGTTGCTGTAATTAAAGCAAAAAAAGTCTGTATTAAACAATGGGCAAGCGCAGAGCTCATTATTCATTACAAAATCACTTAATTATGACACTGAAGAGTACTGTTACGGATAAGGGTGAGTATTCTTGCATATAATTACGTCAGTATGATTCAAATACCACCCATCTTAGTGTATATGCACAATGTATAATGTGTCTAAAACACCATATCACGTGAGGCCCTAAGGTAACCCGTCATACCTCCGTTTTAAAGTGGACCCTGATTCGTCCTTGCGTGACCTTCGTGTAGAGGCGTCGTGTGTGTGCTCACGTAATGCGTGTGCAGTGCTCACCTCCGACTGGAAAGTGATGAATTAATGCCCATGATAAACACACAGACGTGGAACAGCGGAGTTCCTTCATAGACTGGTTTGAGCTCTCAAGTCAGTAGAATACCTACTGAAGCTTTGCAAACTTTGGACCAAGAGTTTGGGGTGCAGTTGTCTTGTGGGAGCCTAGAGATATAGGCTTCCGCACATAGTGCCATACACGACACAAGCCATGTTGCCTATAACAGCTAAAAGACGTCTCGTACATGAGACAAACAAGCATTGGCCGCACGCGCGCCTCGCGCTTAAAGTAAAAAAAAAAACAAGCCCCGGAGTTGTGTGTGCGCGCGCGCTAGAAGCAGGGGGGAGGAGGGGGGCCTGCGTGATTTACTTGCGGGAGCGATAATTGCTACCATATGGCGGCGCTCGCTCCCGCAAGTAAATCGCCTCACATGCACACGTTGCTATTGAAGGCAATGGAATGCGTGCACGTGTTTGGCTGCAAGCTGGAGCGATTTCTAAAGGTCTCTTCCCTATGCAGCACATGCACGCTGCGTAGGCGAGACCTAATAAAAAAGGGAGGTTTGGGCTTTGTCATTAGTTTCAATGGAAAGTTGAGCTAGCAGCTTAAAGCTGCTCTTCCAGGCTGGGAGACACATTTTACTTTGTTACACTCAGAGTGGCACAATAAGTGCTTCAGTCCCTAGGGGACACTTTACCTTACAGACCCAGGGTACCCCTGGTACCATATAATAGGTATGTAGAAGTAAGTTAACTTATACCAACTGGGTGTAAGTCAATCAAACATATACTTTTAAGGGTCAGGGTACTGGCACTAAGGTCTGCTTAGCAGGCCCCAGTGCACTCTCAGGGTTGAAAAAACAGCGGCATCAGTCCAAAACTTTGGGGGTGATCATGCAAAAAAAAGCATTTCCTTACAGAGATGCTATAATTAGGTATGGTGATAATATCCTAAGTTACGTTACAAAAATCCTTAGAAGTTAATTAAAAAAAACAAAGGTGAAAAATACGTTATAGCATAATATGTAGCTTTCATAAAAAAGATGTTAAATCACAAGACAAACCAAAGAATAAAGTGATGTTATAGCTAGGCCTTGTAATATTATAAAAACTATCATTTTAAAACAAAAAAGCAAATTCACCAGTAGTATTTTACATTGAGCCTGCTATAACATGCACCCCCACCATGCATTGCCATGACCTCACATATTACATCACTCATAATATCTCAAAGATAGACAGACAGACAGACAGACAGACAGACAGATAGATAGATAGATAGATAGATAGATAGATAGATAGATAGATAGATAGACAGACAGACTGCAGGTTTATGTTACTTGCAAAGATTGGCCTCGCACATAGAGGGGAACCATCAAAACAATAAGAAGCCAAATTAAGTCATAGGTTTTCATCCCATAGCTTACTATTACTAGATTACCTACCCATCTCTCAAAGGAGCAGGGTGGACAAGCTGGTAGTTTAGTTAGAGACCCCAGGGTAGGGGGAAATGGGGCGAGGCGGGATGTGAACAGTCAGTAATGGATCCAGGGGCATATTTATTTCACGGTTTACGACGTGTTTGCACCACATGATATATGCGTAACGCAAATCTTAAGATTTATGATGCCATGCAAGGCAACTTTGTGTGGCTCTGAGGGGCTACATAAATCTGGAGTTAGGCAATTCAGGGCAAATCGCTGCGTTGCCTTACTCTGCTCTGGGAAACGATTCCATGGGCGTTGTGTGGGTGTTCCCAGGCAACTCCCATGGTTTTTGACACATTTCCCAGATTTTCCACAACTGGTAGACCTGGGAATGCACCACAGAGATACTCCTTCTCAGGAGAGACATATCTTAATTTCTTCTTGTTACTTCTTCTTTCTCTGTGTGTTGCTTCCTGCACAAAAACAATCCTGCTTGAAACTAGGGCACCTTTTCACCATGGTGCAAGGGTGCCTGTGTTGGCGCTAGGCTGCCAAAAGGGTGCCAGTGCAGGGGAAAAGGCAGCTATATGCCAGATTCCCTTCAAATACATTGCATTCCTGTCCTTTCCTTGTCACGCAGCGCAGCAAGGTGACTTGCTGCACTGCGTGACTTTTTTGTAAATAGGCCCTAGTGATCATAGTTTCTGCGTCGTCCCAGAACATATCAATTGTAACAGGTTGGGCCCAGGGAAGGTTCTCATGGCAAACACTGTCACCTCTTCTCTGGGCCCCACTCACACTTCATAAATGTTAAGCAAATACTCAACGCGAGCCACGCGGAAAGCAAAGTGCCCCGAACGAAGCTCAGATTGGGAAACGACCTTTACAATGCGGACATTACACCGCGTTACCTTCACAACGAGGTTGTTACAATGACTGCATTGTTACAACACAGTGCCATTACAATGCAAGTCGTTACAACAACTTGCTCTAGATGGCGCTCTAGATTAAGGAATAGTATGATTTACTATTCCAACACCTTCCCTACTGTTGCACACACTGGAGTTGGAATAGTAAATTATACTATTGCTAAGTCGTGTGCGCCATCTAGAGCAAGTCGTAATGACTTGAATTGTAACAGTATGGCGTTGTAACAACGCTGTCATTGTAAAGGCACGCGATGTAATGACTCGCATTGTTATGAGTCAGATTTGCTCACATTAGCTAAAAATGATTGACAAATAATTTTAGTGCAGTAATGCGGGCACACACGTGTTGAACAACCCCTGATGTGTGGTACTTGGCAGGACTGGTACCTATTACTGCTGTTGCAGAAGGACACTCCTCTAGCAACCATGTAGTTAGCCTGCCCAGCTGCACTGAGCTGTAACATTTCATAACTGCCCTGCTCTAACAAAACTCTGAAAATCCAGAGGTGTCACAAAGGTGCCATAAAGGAGAGAAGACTGGCCTCCCCATCCTGTGGTCACTAATTGGGATGAAGTGGGCCCCAGACCCACAAGGGCCTCAGTGGGGCTGCACCTATTTCACTACTGATAGCTTAAGCCCTGGTGAAAGCACTCCAATTAGAAAATAGAAATTCTGCATGCATCTTTGAAAATACCAGTAATACGCTGATTTAAACAGCACTGTGGTGTTTACATTTTTTAGTAGATTTTTCCAGATGTATTACTATTCCTTTCGCAGAACGGGCCTCACAAAGCTGAAAACTGTGGGGTAACCCTGCTGTATTTTGACTTGTGAGCAGCCGTGCAACTCATTTCGCTAGTGCTGGCTTTAAGGGGGGTGGCGAGTGGTTAATTTGTAAAAAAACAAGTGCCTGAGCTCTCATCAGGAGGCAGCTTGCACCAGCCCATTTCTCCTGTTAGCGCAGCAGTCTAAAACAGAACTAACAACTAACCATGAAAGTGGGGAGAGGATGTGGCATAATGGCCAGATTTGCCACCATCCTTTGGAGTTGGGGAACCAGGTTCGAATAACGGCATTGGCTCAACATCCAGTGATTCTCGGCAAATTACTAATCTCCCCATGCCTACGATAAATGTTTGCCTTAACTGGTGCTCATGAAAGGCACCAATGTTGATGATTAAGTGCCAGTACTGAGCACTGGAAACCACTGGCTCAAATTAGGCACTGGCTGTGCCACAGGTGCAGTCACACTGGGCGCCACTCTCCAGGGTTGGGGTCTTTCGTGTGACAGGCTGAGGCAAAATAAGAGCACCATGCAGAGATCTGTGTGTGCGTGGCATTTGTCAGGGGATAGTAACAATGACATGATACATTTGGTGGTTAATGCACTTGATGGAGAGTTCTATGATTTGTCTAGTCAATATTTTGACTCATAATTAAGTACCTTTAAGGATCAAAGTTCCTGCTGTAAAGCCCAACACATAACATGCAGATCACAAATTTGTATTTTATGTAGATAGCTCAGTGGGGTTCTGCTTTGCCACAGAGATCCTTTTACTGAAGTGCATAAGTAGCAATCCTTCTAATACAGCACATTGAACTATGAGCAACCATCAACTAGCATCAAAGGGCTGCATGCAAATTGCAAGGCATAGGCTAAGAATCTTATTGTTTTGTTATCTTCAATCTTTCGTTACTCTAGAGTTGCTAAAAAGGTTTCCTTAGTGTGACCCTTCCAATCATTGTAGTACGTTTCAAATCCAGAGTTTATGGAGTGGATTTACTAACACTTTGGCTTGGTCCGCATCATAAAAGTGATGCAAACCTATCACAGAGTATTGTTTTACTGTCCAGGGCAAATCCTAAATTTAACTGGCCTCATGTAGTTTTCTTTTTTTTTATGGGAAATGTTAAATTATATCAGGGAGCAAAGTAAACAAACAGCTGAGCTGTTCGCCTATCCCTTACCATATCTTACCCAAGGGACTTCCTTGCAATAAGGGTCTGTGCACAAGACGCGCCCTGAAAAATATCTGGCATGTCAATCGTGCAAAAAATGCTGGTGTAAAATGAGCGTCTTCCAACTCCAAGAATGTGTATTTCTTTTAACACATGGAAGCGTTTCACTTTAATACATCAGTTTATTTGAAAAGTATTTATGAACAGTTAGTTTTTCAACAAGAATTGAGTACCATTCCTGCCCCACCCTAATGACATCACTATTAGCGAACTAAGAAGCTAGTCAAGGGTCATGTGTACCCTATATGTGTCCCATATTCATATTATAGATGGTGCACCATTATAGACTATTAAACACAATAGAGGTTTTTGTTCAGCACACATCCTGAACTCACATATTGGAAAATGCTCTCATATATGAGAATGAATAAAAAGGAGGTTTGGTGAAATATAGTGTTTGCCTAAGATCACACCACCTGGTCAAAGACGGCAGCCAGGATTGATCCCTGTCCACCCCTCTTTTTTTTATCAAAGGTGTTTTTATTTTTAGTAAGATAGAAAACAAGAGAAAAAGGCAAACACGCGGCAATCCCGCCACAATACCCACGCAGGGGAAATGCACAAGGTGAGGGGGGCCGCTATGATTAGCAGTAGTCCTGGTGTCCGGCCTAGCTGGGCCCCCCCTCTTTTTAATGTTAATGTTAATGAGACTTATTGAGCACACAAATACCCGGAGGTGTCTTGGCGCTATAACTGCAGTATTCCCACCAGGAAATCAGTTCCGGAAAAGCCATGTTTTTAACTTTTTTCTAAAAATAGTGAGGGAGGCAGCTCCTCTGAGCTCGGCCGGTAGCGTGATCCACAGTTTTGCAGTACCGTAAGATAGACTCCGGCCGACCCAACCTGTGGTGCGTATTCTTGGCACTTTCATCAGTCTTGCGCCTGTGGACCGCAACTGTCTGGACGGTTGGTACCAGGCAAATAGATTTTTAAGAGATAAAGGTCCTGTGTTGTTCAGAGCTTTAAATGCTAAACAGAGAACTTTAAACTCAATTTGCTTAGCCACTGGAAGCCAGTGGAGTCGGCGAATCTCCTTGGAGATTGAGTGATATTTGGGGATGTTTCCCAACATCCGAGCAGCTGTTTTTTGAATCGTCTGGAGTTTTTTAAAATAATGCTTACACATACCAAGGTAGAGACCATTGCAATAGTCCAGTTTAGCCTGGACCAGTGCAGTAACTACCAACTTTCTGGAATCCATAGAGATGTATGGCATAATCTTCTTTAGCTTTTTTATCCGCCCACTGGAACATTCCCTTTGGCAGTGGAAGGTGAAACTTTATACCTAAGCTGATGATATGCCGCTGCTTTTCACCACTGATAACCCCCTTGGAATCCATGGAGGTTTTCCAAAACACTATGCTATATATTCGTGATTGGATGAACAGCCACAAGTTGAAGTTAAACTCTGACATAACAGAAATTGTCATCACAAAAAATTTGCTGAACCAGTCGAATTCCTCCTTCTGGACTCCCGAGATGGGACCCCCCAATACCCAAGAAACTGTAAAAAGTCTTGGGATCCTCATTGATGAGGCTCTTTCCGTGAAATCCCAGACAGGAGCAGTGATTCCCTTATGCTTTCTCCAACTTAGGAGAATCAGGAAAACCAGAGAATACTTTACTTTTGAAGCCGTCATCCAAATCATTATTGCCTTAGTTATATCCAGGATAGACTATGCAAATGCCTTCTATTTGGGACTTCCAATAGGCCTCAACCGAGGGCTACAAATAGCACAAAATCAGGCAGCTCGGCTGATCTCTCGACACCCTAGATACTGCCAAACTAACCTACTGATGGAAAAGCTACATTGGTTACCAGTAGCCCAGAGAACCATCTTTAAAACAAGCTGCACCATTTTATATCACATCATGACATAAGCCCGGCCTTTATGTCCTCCAGAATTCAGAGCTAATTCTAATCTCGGATCGTCCCATCTGAACCTTTGATCAGTACCAAGATTTAAGAGGAAGAGACTGGGTGGGGCTAGATTCTTGGTGATTGTCCCCCGCACATGGAACCCTCTCTCCCCTGACATCAGATCTGTAGCCAAATATACAAGGTTCAGGAAACTCTTAAAAACCTCGCTGTTTAAACAAGCATATGGCTAATTCTTTTGCTAGTTGCCACCTCTTCCTATCTTAGCACCATGAAAACTGTTAGGTGTACGTGCGCTCTACAAATTCCATATAACATAACATAACAATCCACCTTTTATTTGCCCCCTGAACATAACGGAGCTACACAACAGACTTCTTCACTTGTTTCTTTTTTGGCGCAGGGAGATTTGCCGGTACTCACATCATACTGAGGTGTGAGCTGGGTCCAAACATGGTTCCCCATGATATATGTCGAAGGCTGCAACTTTCTGTAGGCAAATCAAGTTATCACACAAATGTGTGGAAGTTGTTACATTACATCTAGTTAGAATTAGTTGATAATGAGATAAAGCATTTGCAATAAACACAACACATACTTTCTGTGGTAGGTAAGGCAGCCACCTTTTTAATATTTAGGCCACACTGTTGGTATTTCTCAACGTCTTATTTATCTCCCCTCCCCTCTAAAAGAAATGTTCTTTGCTGCACAGCAGGTCAAAAGGCAAATACGATTCTCCCTTCCTGCTGCAGGAACTCCCTCTTCAGACTCCCCAAAAGTTGTATATTTGCATACACGTGATATTTACTCATAGTGAATCACTGACATAATAACGAAAGACACAATATCGACCTACCATATTATCGACACAAAAATATCGATTACACTAATATCAACACCCTATACTTATTTAAAAAATACATTAATATGGACCCAAAATATCGTCGTACACTTACATCGATATCAGTATTATCGAACACAAAAATATAGTTATAAAAAATATCGAACATGTTTAAAACAGATACAAGATATCAATAATATTATATTGATAACAATATAGACAACTATAATATCATTTTAAAAATATATCGACATGTTAAAAACATTTATAAACATACAACACTTAACCAATCAATAAACATACAGAACATACAAAATAAATCAAATACAGCCTGTTTTAAAAATATTTAAATATATTATCATAAAATATATTAAAAACACACTATCAATAACTATATAAATATTATACCTAAATAAAATGCACATATTATTTAACATCTAAAACAATATAATTCACATTTAATAGACTAAAGCAGTTAAAACAAATACAATAACTGAGGGGCATATCAGCAACAACCGGCGATAATTATCGCTAAATGCACTTAGCGCTAGGATAATTATCGCCGGCTAGCGTGGATTTTTAGCGCTGAGATAGCGTGCTATTAGCAGCGCTTATCTCAAAAGAGATAAAAATCCTAGCGCTAACTGCCAAACGTGAGATTATCGCTGGAAACCCAGCGATAATCCCACGAAGTTTGAAGATAGCTTGCTGATAGGGCCTCACATACTTAGCCATGATATCCACCTTCCATAGGATATCATGGCTAAATCAGTTTCAAAGCAGGCGTAAGGAAAGTAGCGATAACAGAGGTTATTGCTACTTTTCTTGTCGCTATGCTGCTCTGCGTGAGGTTTGATAATAGGAGAAAAGAAGTTTAGCGACATTTCTCCCGTTATCCTGGGGAGGAACTCCCACTTTGCATCTCATTTGAGATGCAAAAATGGGCGTTAGAAATTCAGGCGCTAAGGCAAGGTTTCACGCGATAGCGTGACCTTGCTGATATAGCTATAAACTTACCGCCGCTTTTCAGTAGTTGTAAAGTTAGGAGTCCTAACTTTAGGACTCCTAAACTGAGCAAAATCCTAATTTTAAGGCTTTCGGTATTCACAGAAGGCATTTAGGAGTCCTAAAGTTAGGAGTCCTAAATTTAGGACTACTAAATTGAGAAAAATCCTAATTTTAAGACTTTCGGTATTCACAGAAGGCATTTAGGAGTCCTAAAGTTAGGAGTCCTAACCATACTACTACTAAACTGAGTAAAATCCTAATTTTAAGACTTTCGGTATTCACAGAAAGCATTTAGGAGTCCTAAAGTTAGGACTCCTAACTTCTGTGAATGCCGAAATGAGTAAGTGTCTTCTGTGAATACCAAAATGAGTAAGTGCCTTCTGTGAATTCCAAAATGGTAGTAAGTTTAGGATTTTGTCTTAAGTTAGTTCTGTGAATCGGGCCCTATATAAAAACACAACAATTAATCAGTATTTTACACCTCAAACCAGAAAGAAACAAGAAGGCGAAACTCTACTAGATGGCTGCCAGAACACAGGACTTCATTAAAGAAAATTCTATTTCCTACTTCAGAAAGTAAGTAAAATAAAATTTATAATCTAATGCTACTGCTAATCTTCTAAAACAACTATTTATACTGACAAAATAATTAATATATATTTTTAAAATGTATGTCTCCTCTAAAGATAATTCTGAAAACAGCTAAACACCTACAGAACACTGTGAAAAATCGACTTGGAAATAAAGTAAGTATCAAATAAATTAAACCAAAACAATTAGCTAAAATACCCAACCAAAGTCCAACTTTATCCCAACTTCTCCCCCACTTCATACACAGTTAAACAAAATTTTTAAAATAACTTTTTTTGTACCAACAGATATATCAGCAACAAAACTGAATGCAATACTAAAAACCTACCCTCACACAGCAATCCAGGGTTGCTACTATCATTTTAATCAATGTATTTGGAGACACCTCCAAAAATCCACACTAGGGGGATCATTAGGATGGCGGCAGGCGCGCCACCGTCAGCCATGCGGTGGCGGGCCCTCCGCCCTCTGACTGGCAATGTCCCCCGCCACATTACGATGGCGGGAGAATCGTTCTGCAGGAGTGTCGGGGGCAAAGACCACCCGCCACGCTTCCTCCACAGACAATCGTTACGATTGCCTGGTGGAGTGGACAGATGGAGGTGTATGGTGGCGGTGCCTAGCAGGCACCGTTTGCCTGATCACAATGCTGGCCTCAGCCAGCCTTTCCATGGCGGGGAAACCGTCATGGAAAGGTTGGCGGGGATTGGGTTTCGGGGCCCGTCACGGGCCCCCCTTGTCTTGGGGGGAGGTGTTGCTGCACTGGAGGGGTACCCATGTTACCCCACCTACATTTTCCTGCACTGCATGACAGGCACCACGCGGTGCCTGCCACGTAGTGCATGGAAATGTACTGCATGAGATTTTAACATAGACCGTGCTGCAGCCAGCAGCACCGTCTGCAAGGTTAGGTCCCCGGGATGCGCCCGCCATACTGGCAGGCGCATCATTATTTCAACGGTGGGACAGCCGCATGACTGGTGGGCGGTCCCAACCACTGCAGCAATGGCGGGCGGACTCCGGCCCGCCCGCCATTGTAATGAGCCCCTAAGTGTTGAATATGCAACAAATAGCTCCTTTGCATATCAAATAAAAAAACGTATAGCAATGGCCTACATCCCAGTTACTGACGTAGCCGAACACTCCAACTTATTAATAGAAAGTCCATACTATCAACAAAATGAACAAAAACTAAGGGGTCGATTTGGATGGCGGTCGGAAATGCTGTCCGACCGCCGTGGTAGCAGAAATGAACCGTCTGCATGCACCGTGGGAAAACCGGCAGTCAGATTAGGATGAACCGCCAAAAAAATCTGACCACGGCGGACGGATTCCACAAAACTCCACCGGTAACGTGCAGAAAAGCAGAAAATTCGTACGCGGCGGTCGGATGTGCTGCAGAAAGACCAGCTGAATGACCGCAGGTGATATTACGGTACGATGGTGGTGCCAGTGGAACGATCAGTTGTTTTCCACCGCCGCGATCGCAACAAATGATGAATGGGAGAGCCGGCGGAAGGACTGTTGCATTCCGATCGCCACGGTCGCGCCGGAAGTGTAATGGTGGTCAAAAGCAATCACACAACAAGGCTAACAAGTGTGGCTGTATTTCTGGCACAGCTTAAAAAAACACCTAACACACCCCAATGACACATCCCCATGGCAACTAAAAAATACAAATCCCAGGTCAACCCACACAACACTCCTGACATGAATACTCCATTTTGACCCACCCACATAACTGAGTATAAAACCAGCACATTCCCTGCCCAGAATCCTTTGCACAACTACAGAACTGAAGGGCCCAATCCCACAGCACAAAGGAAAGGCAAATCAGCACATATTACACCATCACAATCACACACACACCACACACATCACCACCACCACCTTCATACCTGCACCTTTCACCCATTTACACATCACACACCATGTCACAGAAGAAGATGCCCAAATTCACTGACAATGAGTTGTCAGTGATGGTAAATGAGATAATCAGAGTAGATTAAATGCTGAGGGCGCATTAGAGTGCCAAAGCTGAGGGTGCATTTGAGTGCCAAAAGTGAGGGTGCATTTGTGGGCCAAAAATGAAAACTGCCAAAGCCGAACCGCACCACTGTCCTGGAAGTAGGGTTTTGCTCACAATACTGTGTAATTTACATAGGTAATCAAACAAAACACAGTGGGCCGGCCTTATTCATCTATTATAGATAATACACAGTCAGTGGTTCAAATGGGCAGAATCGATCATCAGCACAACATGCCTTTATTGTAATGATTCAAAGAATGTGCATGTGCTTGCCTGTTCTATCTCCATGGTAGCGTCTCGTGGGAGACAGTTGTACCCGGAGAGCTGACAGGCTGGCAGCAGGAGTTGGTCGTGCTGGATTAAGAGAAATGAACTCTTTTGAAACTTATCAGTGTACGGCTTCTTAACACTGGCGACGAGCGGCACTTGCGAGCGACAAGTTGCCACCGACTCTCCCTCTTTGCGAACCCACAGATTTCGCGTTCCTCGTTCTACTGCTGGGATCAGCTAACTGGTGTTTGCGAGGAGGTGCTGAAGACACCCGGATGTTTAGCTGCTTTTCCTGTTTTCCAGTAAGCTTGGGATCGCTTTTGGTGGATTTTAGACTGTTTGTTACATTTCCAACGTCCTTTCTGGCTCGCGACGCTGCACTCGTTCAGTCTGTGCGCGCACTCTGACACGCGCACTTTGCACGCGCGCTAACACGTCATCACGTCCTCATGCGTTACGTGCCGCCATTTCATTGGACTAATGCGTGTGCAGGCACTTTTATTTTGCTTTTAAAATACTGGTACTTTATTTTCTTCACCTTCTGTCTCAAAATCAATGCTCAAGTTTATAGTTCAGTACCGCCTTTATCTTCATGAAGATTCTAATGTTGGATATGGAGCTCACACCAGTATATGACTTTCTCTGATACAATTTTTGCACCATACTTTTGCACGCAACCAAATTGCTATCATTTGTTCTTTCTCAATTTATATTGCAATATACATTGACACAGCATGGCAGCCACAACAATGAATCAACCTCCCCCATTCCTTTGTGAAAAAGGTGAACCTCTTTTACCCTGGAAGAGATGGAAATTATTATTTGACTCCTATTCGGTTGCTATTGGTGGTGAGAAATTTTCTGCTCATAGAAGACAAGCAATTCTGCTTCACACCCTCGGAATAGAGGGACGCAACATTTATGAAAGCATCAACGTAATCCATGTAGGGGAAGGTGATGGCGAACCATCTGATGTGTTTGAAATATCCATAAAAATGTTAGAAATGTATTTTGGGCCAGGCATCAATATTGTTTTGGGGAGGCACACATTTTTCATGAGAATCCAAGAACCCAATGAGAAGGTTGCCAATTACATAGCTTCTCTAAAGACACTTGCACACACCTGTGAGTTTGGTGACCTCAATGACTCGTTGATATGTGATCAACTATTCAGGTGCACCAACAGTACTAGGGTGCAAGAAAAACTTTTATCTAGAAATCCATCCCTCAAAGAAGCTGTAGTCATCGTTGAAGGGATGGAAAACACCTCTGGTTGGCTCAAAGAGATGAAAGCTCACAAAGCAACTACTGACGATGTTCCTACCCCCATTAGCATTCATGAACTGACCCAAAGGGAGACTTCTCAGGTTTTTGCTGACAATGTCTCCAAAGTTGTGCGTGGAACCAAGCCCAAATCTTTCACGGACTTTGCAAGAATAAAGTGTTAAAGATGTGGTAGTAACAATCACTCTTCTAACTGCCACAAGTGTGGAATCAAAGGCCACTATGCAAGAGTGTGCAAATCTGGCTGCAGAGTATGCACAGTGGAAAATGTGTGCTAGAAAGTTGAGTCCAATGCCACTCCTAGAACCACCATATTAAGTGTGAGAGGTGATGGCTTGGTAGATGCAGACCTCATCAGTATGCCAGAATGCGAAGTGGTGATCAGAGACAAGTTGTTTGTGGTTCTGGCAGACTCTGGATCTCCTTTTACCATGTTGGGAAATGAACTTTGGGACAAGACTTTTCCTGAGATGCAACTTGTTGCGCCAGACATTAGCCCAGTCAGTTATGGTGGCTCACACATTGATGTAATAGGATATGCCATCATGAAAATTCATTTCAAAGGAAGGGAAACTATTGGAAAGATCTATGTTGCCAGGCGTGGTGACAATCTTCTTGGTTGGAGACATCAGAGAGACTTGGGGATAATTCTCAACCCGAATGCTCGTTACCCTTCTGAGCATCAATGCTAGTTGATCACAATACTTCCTCAAACAAGTTTTTTGAGGAATTTCCTCAAGTTCTCTCTGATAACCTTGGGCTGCTTAAGGATACCCGTAGGTGCACAAGGTTAGGAAGGTTCCCAGTATGATGTTAGAACCACTGAGGTGTGAACTTAAGAGGCTAGTGACTCTAGGTATAATTGAGGAAAGTGAATCGTCAGAATGGTTGGCCCCAGTGGTTTTGGCCCTTAAGGATGGTGGAAAGAATGTTAGGATGTGTTTCGATTTGAGAAGTTTGAACAGGTGGATATGGGTGGATCGCCAAACACTTCCAAATGTTTCTGAGTCAATAAGTATGCTTGGTGTTGCAAAGGTCTTCAGTGTGTTAGATTTATCTTCAGCCTACCACCAGGTGCCCCTCCATCCAGACTCCAAACACCTTACATCTTTCGTGACACCACTGGGGGTTTTCCATTTCATCAGGATGCCATTTTCAGCACATTATGAAAGTGATCCTGGGAGACATTCCCAACATCATGCTCTCCTGAATACTGCCTGAACAAACTACAGCGGATCCAGAACTGTGCAGCCCGTACACTTCTTGGAATCCCCCGCAGAACCCCGATAGGACCGGGATTAAAAACTTTGCACTGGCTTCCTGTTAGGGAAAGAATTAAATTCAAGGCCATGTGCATCATCCACCAAGCCTTCTGGAAATCCGGCCCTGTAATTAACCATTCCCTGGTCACTCCCTACCATCCCAAGAAAGAGCTTCGCACCTCTCAAGCCTTCCTGGCCGCGGTCCCGCAGATAAGAAGATCCAGAGCAGGAGGTCGATCTTTCTCCTACAATGCATCCAAACTGTGGAACTCTCTCCCCCTACATTTAAGGTCCAATTCCAACCTACTAACCTTTCGTAAACAATTAAAAACCTTCCTTCTTAATTAAAAACATACTTATTCCCTGTGATCAACCTCAGTAGAAGGTTCATTCTATTACCTAGCGCCTGGATGCCTCAGGGCAGCTGTTCGCGCTTAACAAAAATTCTTTTCATTTCATTCTTCCAGGACGACATCTTAGTTTATGGGAAGGATGACTCGGAACATGACAGTATTTTGAGACTTACTCTGCACAGACTAACTGACAAAGGTTTAACTGTGAATCGCCTAAAGTATAGGATTAGTGTGTCTTTTGTCACTTATGTGGGTCACGTCATATCTGTGGAGGGCATCCGACCGAAATTGGATCTTGCAAAAAGTATTGTTGATGCTCCTGCCCCAACTGACAAAGAGCAAGTGAGGTCTTTCCTTGGTCTCACTGAGTTTTATTCCAAATTTATTCAAGGTTTCGCCTCCACTGTTTAACCCATCAGAGTTCTTCTTAGGAAGGGAACGCATTTTGCCTGGTCACCTGAGTGTGCTGCAGCTTTTAATGTCATCAAGCAAGTGATAGACAGAATGCCAACCCTTTTCTGACTACCGATGCCAGCTTATGTGGTCTTTCTCTGGAGGTGAAGAGAAAGTTGTTGCATTCGCCTCTAGAGCATTGAAGAAGCCTAAACAACAATATTCATGCATTGCGAGGGAAGCTTTGGCCATTGTGTGGGCGGTGAAACTTATTGCCCTTTTGGTCCATTAGAAATGAACTTACCCTTTGTCAGGGGCAACTTATGCGTGGTGAGAGAGTGGTACCCCTTGATGCTCTTAAGCCAAAGCTGATAAACTTGGCTCATGAAGGGCATCTAGGAAGAAATCTCACTAAATCATGCCTCCGTGAAAGGTATTGGTGGCCGAGAATGGATGGCCAGGTTGAAAAAGTGGTTAAAGAGTGCTGTCAGTGTGCCTCCGGTGATAAAACCCGAGTCACTAACACTGTTCCACTGTCACTTGTTGAAGTCCGTCGGGAACCTTGGGTTAAGCTTGGTTTGGATTTTATGGGCCCTTTTGAGCTACTTAATCCCGCAGAGAGATTTGTGATCGTCTACAAACAACTCTCTGCCTTCCTCGAGACCAACGGATCCCTCGACCCCTCGCAGTCCGGCTTCCGAGCAAACCACAGCACCGAGACCGCCCTCATCGCAGCCACCGACGACATCAGGTCCCTGCTCGACAACGGGGAAACAGCTGCCCTCATCCTCCTGGACCTCTCGGCAGCCTTCGACACCGTATGCCACCGCACCCTGATACAGCGCCTCAGCAACATCGGAATCCAAGGAAAGGCCTTGGAATGGATCATCTCGTTCCTCGCCGGCAGAACCCAGAGAGTCCGCCTTCCCCCGTTCCGGTCCGTGGCCACCGGAGTCATCTGCGGCGTCCCGCAATGATTCTCGCTCAGCCCCACCCTATTCAACGTCTACATTAGCCCCCACGCAGCCATCGCACGCCAACACAACCTCAACATCATCTCCTACGCTGACGACACCCAGCTGATCCTCTCCCTCACCAACGACCCCGCCACAGCCAGAGCCAACCTCCAGGAAGGAATGAAAGACGTCGCGGAATGGATGAAGCTCAGCCGGCTGAAACTGAACTCAGATAAGACGGAAGTCCTCATCCTGGGAACATCCCCCTCCGCCTGGGACGACTCCTGGTGGCCCCCTGCCCTGGGCTCCGCTCCAAAGCCAACGGACCATGCTTGCAACCTGAGCTTCATCCTGGACTCCTCCCTCACGATGACCAAGCAAGTCAACGTCGTCTCCTCATCCTGCTTCAACACCCTGCGCATGCTCCGAAAGATCTTCCGGTGGAACCCCACCGACACCAGGAAGACGGTCACCCAGGCCCTCGTCACCAGCCGACTGGACTACGGAAACACCCTCTACGCTGGAACCACAGCCAAACTACAGAAAAGACTCCAGCACATACAGAACGCCTCTGCACGACTTATCCTGGACACCCCCCGCTTCAGCCACATCTCTCCCCAGCTGAGAGACCTGCACTGGCTCCCCATCAGCAAGAGGATCACGTTCAGACTCCTCACCCACGCACACAAGGCTCTCCACGACATGGGACCCACATACCTCAACAACCGCCTCACATTCTACACACCCACCCGCCACCTCCGCTCCGCCAGCCTCGCCCTCGCCACAGTCCCGCGCATCTGCAAGACCACCGCCGGAGGAAGATCCTTCTCCTACCTGGCGGCCAAGACATGGAACTCCCTCCCCACCCATCTACGACTGACCCAGAACCATCTCTCCTTCAGGAAACAGCTCAAGACCTGGCTCTTCGAGCAGTAGCGGATCCCCCTCCCCCCAGCGCCTTGAGACCCTACGGGTGCGTAGCGCACTTTACAAATTCATTGATTGATTGATTGATTGATTGATTGATTCTTTTGGTGGACTACTCATCTAAGTGGTTCTCCACCAAATGTGTGAGTTCTGTCAGTACCAGGGTGGTTATGTATTTTCACAAGGATGAATTTGCTAGTGAGGGCATTCCCAGGTTCCTCATCACAGATAATGGTGTGCAGTTCGTCTCTCAGGAGATGCATGAATGTTTGAGAGACTATGGCATCATTCATCAGAGAACTGCTCTCTATGCGCCCCAAGCCAATGGGCTTGCGGAACGCATGGGCAGAGTAGTCAAAGCATGTGTGTAGAGAGCCATTGAAATTAGGGTTTCTCTCAAGGGTGTTCTAAGGGACACTTGGTGGGATCATCGCACTGCCATCAATACTATTCTACAGAAATCTCCTTTCCAAGTGTTACGAGGGAGGGTTGCATTATCCAAACTCAATCCTGGGTGGTTACCCCTCATTGAATGTCCTATCTTGCATCAGGTCCTACCAAAATAGGTACAAGGAGAGGTTTGATTTTAAGAAATCAACTAAAACCACAAGTTGGAAGGTTGGTGAGTGGGTACTTATTAAGAGACCGCGGTGGCATTGAAAAGGGGTCACCGAGTTTATGGGCCCGTTTGTCATTAATTATGTTTATAAGAATGTGATTACAGTTCATAATGGTGGTAAATGGAGCATGTCTCGTCTTGTGAAGTTTCAAGGTGACAAGTCTAAATTTCTCTCATGCCCAGATATCTCACCTGATTCGAGTTTGCCCACCAAGTCAAGTTCTTTGCCCTTTCTCCAAGGTCTCGCTGTCTTCCCAAGAGGTATGAAGACTAGGAAATGATTGATCTCTCTTGAATTATTTTTTAACTGTTTTAGTACCATGTTTGACTTAGAACTGTTTAGTGCCATGTTTTGACTCCACAATTTTCCTTCTTTTTTTCTTAGTCTCTTCTCTTCCTCTTCCTTTTTTTCTTTCTGTTTTCCCTTAAAGAAGATGTTTTGTAATGATTCAAAGAATGTGCATGTGCTTGCCTGTTCTATCTCCATGGTAGCGTTTTGTGGGAGACAGTTGTACCTGGAGAGCTGACAGGCTGGCAGCAGGAGTTGGTGGCGCTGGATTAAGAGAAATAAGGGGCATATTATCAAGAAACAACGTTAAAATTATCGCCGCTTTAGTGGCAGAAAACTGCTGCTAAAGCGGCGATAATGGGCTTGATAATATGCCCTTGAGAAATCCCATAGAAGCCCATGTTCTGGTGTCAACATGGGCTTCTATTGGATTTCTCTGCGGCATATTATCAAGCCCATTATCGCCGCTTTGGCGGCAGTTTTCTGCCTCTAAAGCGGCGATAAATTTAACGCCGTGCTTGATAATATGCCCCCAAACTCTTTTGAAACTTACCAGTTTATGGCTTCTTAACGTCATTCCTCCCACTTTTTGGTACAAAACACAACTGTATCTGAAGGGTTAATGCCGACCTCGAGGTTTTTGGTAAACAAGCATTTGCAATGCAATAGGTCTCACATTTTCGAAACTTTAACCTATTGGTATTGTAAACGACAATGCCTTTTATTACTGCAGGTTTTTTAAACATTAAAGGCATTGTCATTTACAATGCCAATAGCTTAATATCTCGTAATTGCGAGACCTATTGCATTGCAAATGCTTGTCCTGAATTTTTACTTTCACAGTCCTGAATTTGCAACCGTGCAAGCTGGTCACCCTAGCTGTTCGAAGCCGTCATAACTGCAGCGATGACAAACTAATGCCGAGGGCGGCCCTCTGTCGGTGGTCGTTAGAATTTCAGTCTTTATGCTGCAGGAAATCTCAAATGAGAGCATTCAAAAAAGAAGATATGGTGGGTTCAGCATACCCATAATGCATTGCATGTGTAACCCTCACAGCCGCCGCAGTTAATGATAGTTGTTCTATAAAATAGAACACACATTTTGTATTTGGCCTTTATCAAGTGAGTTAGCAATTCTTTATCATGCTCGACATCATTAAATAATGTTGCACTAATTGTCTCATTAAAAATTATATACCGAGAGATTTGCAAATATGTTATTCTATTAGCATAAAGTTCAGCAATATTCTGTATTCAGTTGCACTTCGTGTGGCATTGAAGAAAGAAATTGACTAAATTTTTGAAAGGTTCTGTCATGATGCGGAATCTGAATTAACTGTCGCTAAATAAGAATTTAGGACTGTATTGTACTCTCCGCAAGGCGCTATTCGAAGCCGTCCTAACCGCAGGGATGACGACCTCATGCCCAGGGCGGCCCTCTGTCGGTCGTCAGGAGACTTTCAGTCTTAAGTCTGAAGGATATTTCCAATGAGGCCATCTAAAACAAGCATTTGCAATGCAATAGGTCTCGCATTTACTCGAGTTTGACCTATTGACATTGCAAATAACAATTCCTTTTTTTCAAACATAAATAAAAGGCATTGTCATTTACAATGCCAATAGCTTAAACTCGCGTAAATGCGAGATCTATTGCATTGCAAATGCTTGTTAATTACATGGGCCTCTGCCACACTCCGCCTCCCCCCTCCCTACATAGATTGGAACTGAATTGGACCGTGGCTGCAACCCCAGCCCCCCAGGTCTATTGATCTGCTGGCTGCTACATGGCAGAGCTGCATCAGGTAGGCAAAAATATCCGAAATTTGTTAATGTTTTAGGGGTCTACAAGGGCTCGTACAATGTCCTTAAAGAGAACTTATATTAATTTGTAAAGTGACATTTCTGCTTACTTAGTGTTCATTATCGTCAAAATGGCTTGGGCTCCTGCCGGGTCGGAAGGGAAGGGAGGCTGCCAGAGCACAGAATATTCCTGCTCTGCCCTCAAGTAGCACTTCCCAGGGGGTCGTCATTTGCGCAGCCTCCCGAACTCCTGCAGCCTCTTGCTCCCATGACTTGTTCCTCTGCTTGTCCTCCATGAAAACACCCTTGCCCAACACACTGCAGGTGGAGTACTCCTACTGGACTCTGCTTGAGTGGGTGAGGGGCAGAGAGGGTTTAGAGATGCTGCAGCTTGGGGTCTGGGTCTGCATGGAGGATGCATGGTAAGGGATGTTCCTGTATGTCTGCAGAGTGAGTGGTGTGACTTAACGAGTGTGGGAGTGATTTGTGCATGTATGAGTGCAGGGTGAGTAATGTGTGAGTGCAGGGAGAGTGGAGTCTTTCTGAGTCCATTTGACTTAACAAGTGTGGGAGTGATTTGTGCATGTATGAGTGCAGGGTGAGTAATGTGTGAATGCAGGGAGAGTGGCGTCTTTGTGAGTCCATTTGACTTAACGAGTGTGGGAGTGATTTGTGCATGTATGAGTGCAGGGTGGATAATGTGTGAGTGCAAGGAGAGTGGAGTCTTTGTGAGTCCATTTGACTTAACAAGTGTGGGAGTGATTTGTGCATGTATGAGTGCAGGGTGGGTAATGTGTGAGTGCAAGGAGAGTGGAGTCTTTGTGAGTCCATTTGACTTAACGAGTGTGGGAGTGATTTGTGCATGTATGAGTGCAGGGTGGGTAATGTGTGAGTGCAAGGAGAGTGGAGTCTTTGTGAGTCCATTTGACTTAACGAGTGTGGGAGTGATTTGTGCATGTATGAGTGCAGGGTGGGTAATGTGTGAGTGCAAGGAGAGTGGAGTCTTTGTGAGTCCGTTTGACTTAACAAGTGTGGGAGTGATTTGTGCATGTATGAGTGCAGGGTGGGTAATGTGTGAGTGCAAGGAGAGTGGAGTCTTTGTGAGTCCAATTGCACCTTTTTTCCACGTTTTCTTGAAATATATGATGTAATGCACTATTTGCACCCATTTTCTCTCACATTTTCTTGCAGGGGAAGAACTCCCTCACTGCCCCTCTGCCTGTACGATTCTAGCTTACTCGCATTTTATAATCAACTTAAGGCTTTCTGCCCATCAGTTTTCAAATGCACCAGCCGCCATTGCTGCTAACATCACATGTGTTGTTAGTGACAGACTAATGTCACTGGTTAAAGAGGTTCAGTGCACAAAGATTTGGGAAATAAAGAAATAGTCACTTTAAAACATATTTTTTACTGTGTGTTTTGCAATTTCAGCCTTAGGTTTTTTGCCCCTGTTATTGTGGGAGGAAGAGCACAATACAATATTACGTTACTTCTCCTTTCTGGACCAATAAGACATGCCGACACTACTGTATCCCCGCTATTTTTAAAATGTTCGTCAGAATGGGTTACCGTTTTCTTTCGCCGTCCAGTTTATGTTTGTCAAAACGAAATTTCAAATATATTCTTCATGTGCCGTCTCGGTCTATTACCATGCCAATGTCTTCCTTTGGCACAACAAAGGAGTACAGTTGTGAATTCAGAATTGCACAGATAGTATACAAAAGATAATACTCGTACCCTGTGCCTGGGGAGGTGTCTGGCCACAACCATTCTGCTTTTCACAGACTGCGGATGTTTGTTACATGGATGAGTCACTTATTTTGAACAACGTTGAGGATTCAATGCGCTGCTGGCGTCCTGAGATGGCTGTTCGAGGCCCAGTATTTATGGCCTCGGCATTTCATCCTTCTGAGGCCAGGTGGCGAATCCTTGTAGGCCGCTGTGCTTACGGGCGCTCAGGAGACATAGGCGGGGGGTCGGGCGCTGTCTGAGTGGGTTGAAGGGTGGTATTGCAGTGAGAAATGCAGGGAAGGTCCAGGTGTTGTTTGCGCAGGTTGTGCAGAACAGATGTTCGCCTGCTGAAGAAATAGGGCATAAAAGGTAGCGGGTGGTACTTCTGGTTCAATGTCGCATCTAGAAAGTAATGCTGGCATATGGGTGCTATTGTCGGCAAGTATTGAGTGCTTCGAAGTGCACTATTATAGCCAAGTATTCAGCGCTTTGAAGTGTTGGTTGGTGGCGCGCTTTGGTAAAATAGGTGGGTTCGGGTAAGCTGAAGTTATAGTGCGGTAAGGGCCTCTCAGAGTTGATGTGGGCCTTCGGTATAACTACAGTTGGACAGAGAGTATATACCATTCCGCTGGGTGAATGTGTGTGGCGGCACCTGAGGCTTAGCCCAGGTACCACCTCGCGGGCCATGCAGCTGCGCGCAAGGGTAGGGGAATGGTAGAGCGGCGATTGTAGCGCCATTTAGAGGATGGAGTTTTTTTTTTCTTGACGGGCTTGACCCACGAACAGTGGTTATGGGTGGGGAATTGGAAGTGCTGCCGAGGGTTCAATGCGCGTGGTTAGCGGGTGGGATATAGGGAGTTTGGGTGCGAATTTACACAAGTGGGTGATGGGTGGAAGTTTGCATGGGAAGGAGTGTGGGACGGCTGGGTGGAGCTGGGAGACTGTTTCTCGGACTCCTGGAGCGCTCTTTGGAGGTGGCGGATTGTGAGGGGGGTATCAAGGCACAGTGTTCTTAGAGCAGGCATATGGTGGGCAATGTAGGGGTCCCATGGGAAGGCATCGGGCATTGTGGGCAAGGCTGTTGACTTTGGGGCGGTGGGATGGCGTGCAGATTTCGGTGTTGATCACATCCGGTGATCCTGGGCAGATGGTTTAGTATCCTGGGAATAGTACGGAAGGGACGTTAGCCGGGTGTGAAGTGGCGGGCAAGTCTGGAATACACACACAAGCACTGATTGGGAGTGGAGGGAGACGGGGAAGCGCCAGTAGGAGAAGTGGGGAGCACTGATTTGGGCAGCTGGGACCAGACAGCAGAGGGTCTGGTTTTGGGATTGAGGGGGGAGGGGAAGCCCAAGGCCGTCCAAAAGAAGAAAAAAACAAGCCCGGCGGAGCGTGGCGCGCGCGCTTGGCGGCATTGCAAATGCTTGTTTTAACTTAGATTTTAGAACAGGACGCGGCTGTTTGCAGTGAGCTTAGAACAACACATCTCCCACACACAAAATTGAAGGAAATCAAAATAAAAACGTCTTGGGGAAGTTTTGTTGAGTAGTGCACGTAGTTGGCCTATTTCTAGAAAATGCTTTGAGCACATGATCGGGTTGTGGCACACAAAGGAATGGCGCCACCTTACCCTGCACCACGTATCGGTGAACTCTTCTAAAATAGCTTTAGTTTTTGTGTCTGATTGTGCTTTGTGTTTGAGTTGTATGACCGTGCGTGTGTATTTATGGCGAATGTGTGTTTCTATGGTGGTGTGTATGAGTGTATCTGGCAAGGTGTTATTTATTCAGCTGTAAAAAGATGTGTTGCACAAATATATGTATGACTGTGTATGTGGTGCTGTGTGTGTTTGGATTCCAGGCAACGTGTAGATACTAATATTTTATGCAAATACAACTTCATGTCTGTTGCTGGGCTCTGAGAAAGAGGAGAGTAAGAGTCACGAGACTGCATTTGATTTCATAAACACTCCTCGGGGCTGGGAAAACAATCTCTCCAGAATAAATCATGCGCATGTTGGCACCTGAATTCGATGTGTAGTAACTGACAAGTCACCTTCACCACTATCACGCCAAGAAAATAAATAAAGTAAATACGGTTAGCCATATGTAAACAAAGGCGCACGGTCGCCATGAAACTGAAAGCACAGCTAACTAGCACGTAACATCAAGCGGCTGTTTCCAGTGAGCTTTAATAACACGTCTCCCACACACCAAATTTAAGATAAGCCCGGCGGAGCGTGGCGTGCTTGGCGGGGGAGCGCATTCCAGGCGGGGGAGCGGACCCTTTGAAGTGCTCCCAAAAGCGGAGTGCATGGCGGCACGATGCGCGTGATTGTGCGCGTGCTAGCCATGCAATCCGCTTTTGGGAGCATTCCAGGCGGGGGAGTGGACCCTTTGAAGTGCTCTCAAAAGCGGAGTGCATGGCGGTACGATGCGCGTGATTGTGCGCGTGCTAGCCATGCAATCCGCTTTTGGGAGCATTCCAGGCGGGGGAGTGGACCCTTTGAAGTGCTCTCAAAAGCGGAGTGCATGGCGGCACGATGCGCGTGATTGTGCGCGTGCTAGCCATGCAATCCGCTTTTGGGAGCATTCCAGGCGGGGGAGTGGACCCTTTGAAGTGCTCTCAAAAGCGGAGTGCATGGCGGTACGATGCGCGTGATTGTGCACGTGCTAGCCATGCAATCCGCTTTTGGGAGCACTTTGAAAAGCCCTTTTACAATAGTCTCGCTTTGCGATCGCTTACGCGATAGCAAGGCGAGACCTAAAAAGAAGATATGGGGAATCCGGCATACCCATAATGCATTGCATGCGTGACCCTAACAGCCACCACAGCGAATAATAGTTGTCTATAAGCAGTGAACATACATTTTGTATCTGTCCTTTACCAAGCAATTTTTGTTTTATCATGCGCTGGATGTCAATAAATAATTTCGCCCTTATTGTCTCGTAAAAATTCTATAAGAATATGATTGCAAAGCAATTTAGTAGTCTGCGAAATTGTTCTGTAATTTAAGAAGTACTTCGGAGGAATCAGGGTGATAAAGCTCCGTCGATCTCCAGGAATCTGCTTGTGTTTTTTAAACATACAGTTTATCACAAAAGAACGTGTGAGACTATGTCTCAATAAGGCTATGTTATATGTTCTTTCTGATATAAGAATAGAATAGAATCACCTTCCGTCTCCTCACCCACGCTCACAAAGCCCTACACAACCAAGGACCAGGATACCTCAACAGCCGCCTCAACTTCTACGCTCCCAAACGCCAGCTTCGATCGACCGCCCACGCCCTCGCCACCGTCCCCCGAATCCGAAGAGCCACCACAGGGGGACGGTCCTTCTCCTACCTCGCCGCCAAGACATGGAACTCCCTCCCGACCCACCTCCGCCTGACCCAGGACCACCTCACCTTCAGGAAGCAGCTCAAGACCTGGCTGTTCGAGCAGTAGCGGACCCTCCTCCCCTAGCGCCTTGAGACCCTCTGGGTGAGTAGTGCGCTATATAAATGCATTGATTGATTGATTGATTGATTGATATTAAAAGATTAGGCCCTTAAAAGACAGGTCCAATATGGAGACATACAGATTGGGCTACTTGGTCCAAAGACTTCCCATAAAGGGATAAGTTTTAGCACCTATCAATTAAATTAAAGATGGAAACCACCAAAGTACATGCCTTGGAATTGGAAAATAAATGTACACCACCCTAAAGGGAATGGTTAACCTGTATCCTGTATAAAATCACTTAATAAAAAAAAAACCAGTTACTTTGAAATTGGATTGGGCTCTGTGGCACTTAACGTGATAGTATTAACACCTACATTTCCTATTTGCAGAGCTGTCTTTGCTAATGTCATGGAAGCAGCAGCCATTCTTTCACGTGGGTCGATAAAACAACCATTTACAATGCAATTGGTCTTCCATTTCTGAAGGTTAGAGCTATTGGCGCTGTAAATGACAATGGGGCATATTCTCTAAGAGCTATCACCAAGTTAACAGCACTTTAGTGCAGGCAAAGTCGCGATAAACTTATCGCCCCATTCACAAGCTGGTGCTATCAGCCCATTGCACCAGTTTACCTGCGCTAGCAGCCGCAAAAAAACATCGCCACAGATGACCCCCGCAACAACATGGGGTTGCTAATGAGATGCAGAGTAGGCGTTCCCGAGCAAAAAACCGCGACAACACCACTCCGCAACATTCTCAACGACCAGCCAGATCAGCGATAAGATCACAAAACAGGCGATAAGGTGCGTTAGCAGCAGGAAATTAACAGCTGCTCTTACCTGGTGTAAAGTCGGACAACCACCGGCAACAGACAAGGGTGCACAGCCCAGAGCCAAACATGAAGAACAACAGATGCACCCGGGCAACTGAACATGCAGGCCGGAGCCCCAATAGGGCAACAACACCCACCGCCACCACTCCCAGGACCCCCCCTGACTCCACCCGCCCGGACCAACACTGAGGCAGCGCAGACAAAGACAGCGACCTGCTGAAAATGCATCAACCTCACAGACCCAACACCAGGGAATGTCATTGCCCACCACAGGCTCAAAAGGACAACCATTCTACGCATCCTGACCACCATTGCCCACAGTCTGACGCTACCAACACAGAGGACAACCAACATCCCTCTGCAGACAAAGCTGCTGGCTGTGCCGCACATGTTGGCCTCTGGGACCTGCCTACCAACAACTGCCAGAGTCGGAGGAGTCTCACAGCCAGCCACATCCAAGCCTCCCCCAACTGTCTTGGATGCCATCATCAGCTTGGTACCACACTACCTATCCTCCCCCCACACTGCGCAGGAACAGCTGGAGACCAAGCAAGGCATCAAAGCCATAGCTGGCTTCCCTCACGTGTCAGGGGGCAATTGAATGCACACATGTCCTGCTTGTGCCCCCAGGTGACACTGCACACAACATCCGCTACTGAAAGCACACGTATACCATCACTGTGCAGGCAATAGTGGACCACCTGGGAATCTCCACCAGCCTTGACGCCAATCACCCATTCAGAGTGCATGAGTCCTACATCTTCCGATAGGCCATCATCACCCGGCGCTTCCTTGCTGGCACCTACGGAAATGCGCTGCTCGTTGGCAAGTACCAAATGAACAAACCACACACCTCAACTCCACAACCATGCAACTCACAACTTTGGCAATGCACACGTCACAAACTCACATACAACATGCAAAACAACATGCCCACCCACCAAGTGACGACAGCACAACTCACTCTGGTAACCTGGGCCAGCCATGCACATAAGCCATCAACTGCATGGCACCTCAGCCACACGATAGCAGATTGTGGGAAGAGGTGGGGACCAGGCATGTGCGAAGGAGGCAAGTGACCGGTGAATGACAATGTACAGAGTGCCAAGCGTGGTGTCGGAGCAATGGCCAGACTGCAGTATGCAGACCACAACCATATCCATGTCGACATACACCGCTGGTGTATGGAGTGCAGTGGACAGTGGACGCAACCATGTCACCCCAGCCAGTGGGGAAGATCCCAGAAACATAGTTTGTTACGTCCCCCCTGTAAGCGTGAGGGGAGTGGGCTGGCCCGGCGTGTGCCAGACCAATGTAGGGGTGTGAATAAAAAGCACGTAGCTCTGGGAGTGGTCCTCTTTCAGAATGCCCAACGACTCTGCCAGGGCGGCAGCCCTCACCCCACCACGAGGCCGACGCCATCGCCGTGAGCGGTGTTGCCTGCGTTCCTGTGTGCCTACTGCACCCCAGGCCGCAGGGCCCGTACCTGTCCTGCCAGGCCCGGTGCACCCAGGCCTCAATGCACACCTGCCGACACCAGCGTGTGTCGATGAGGGCCAATCATGTGCTGGTGCAAGCTCCAAGTCCGAGTGCAGCAAACCTAGCAGTCTTCTCAGACCATCACGGCCTCCGCCAAACCGGCCCGCTGTACTCCCTTCTTGTTGACGTACTCCACCTGCATGTACAGCTGAAAAGTAGGTCACACATTTGGAACTGAGTCTTGATTTCACTATGGCAGAGAACATCAAGTATGGCAGATTTAACTCACTATACTCCTTTCGATGTGGTGACACCAAGTCTGTGCATAGCATTCCATCCACAGGTGTCCGTGGGCCCACACGGACTACTGCCCTCGGGCCACGCTGTGTTCGAGTCGTTCGCACATGTGTGACTGAGTCTTGATTTGTCAATGCCAGAGAACATATCATCGCATGCAAGGAGAGGTGTAAGAGGATGACGCGTTTCAGTCCAGAGAGTAAAAAGATCATCGTTACAGAGGTGATCGAACACTACCGACAACTGCTCTGGTGTCACTAACTCTGTGCATCGCAAGACAATGTCACATGGTTGGGGGCCCTTGCTGACTGCTGCTTCCGGCCTACGCTGCGGGTGAGTAGGTCACACATTTGGGACTGTGTTTTGATCATACATTGTCCGAGTATGCACATTAATGAAGAGTTTACATCACTATACTCCCTTCGATGTGGTGACACCAAGTATGTGCCTGACCTCCCAACCACACGTGTCTGTGGGCCCCTGATGACTACGCCGACGGCCTACACTGCGGTCCAGCAGGCCTCACGCCAATCCAGTCCGTACCTGGCATGACACGTCATCGTCGTTGACCTACACTGCGGTCGAGTAGGTCACACTATTCAAATTCAGTCTTGATATTTTTATGGCTGACTTGATGTCATTGTACAGGCCTCAACGCAGACTGCATCCCCTTTCAGCCCCGGTGCCACTAAGTCTGTTCCCCGAGACCCATGGACACTTTCTGGTTGGACTTTGGTGGCGACTGAGTCCATGGACTTGGGGTTGTCGTCGCCATCATGTCCCTGATACTGACTTTGTGCCGAAAACGATGCCGTGGCATTACACTCTTCCATTTGCTGCTTCCGAACAGCTTCCACCCTCTGCATCATGCCCTGGAGGACACCTTCCACTGTCCCCCGCAACCCTCTGCCACATACACCTCGAACATTGGTGAGGACCCGCTGAGCTCACCTGGCCCATCTGATTGCACCGCAAGTCACCGTCCCGTGTCGGGGTACCTGTGCCGGCCACGGTGCATCTGGGGCCACTAACTCTGTGCTGGTCAGGACTGGGACCCCTTCTTCGGAGATATTGGATGGCCTCTGAGGCGATGGACTTGGGGTCATCAACGCCATGTGTCTGTAGTCCTGCGCTGTCCACTGCCTCCGGCCTCGGCTGCGGCCCACCAGCGCTCACACATCAAATCGAGTCCTGACCGGCCCGGACGTCGCATCACCGTAGGAGGAACACTCCACCACTGCCAGTACCAACTCCAACCGCCAACTGGCAGTGTCAAAACGGTTGTACTGGCAGACTGACGGAGTTGCTCGCACCTGTCGTGGATGCCATCTTCTGCCTGAGCCCCTGCTCAGCACTCCAGGTGCCACTAACTCAGTGCACCACGAATCATCGTCCATTACTGTTTTGGTTATGTGCTGTGGAGAGTTCACGCAGCAATGTCACCTCAGACAGTGTGGGAGACTTGGGACGACGATGAGGAAGATGATGCTGGTGCCATACCCCCACTGCAGCTTCATCAGGAATGTCCCAAAGGGACACAATCCTAGACATTTTCTTCACATGAGTGCGCTCAGCTCTGGTGCCCCAAACTCAGCGCACTGCAACTCACGGACACTTCTGTTTGCTCATTAAGTGACCTCTGGACTTGCTCCGGCTACCTCCATGATGCTCCGCAGTTGTCCCTGTAATGCTGGTGTTGTCTATTTCCGTATTCATAGTGTTCACTGTTGTATTTGTTGCAAGCACCAACAACTCCCTGAGGGCTGGCTTGCACTCACCCGCCACACATCCAGCACAGGCGTCACTCTACATGTGGCCCTGCCATTAAAGGGGCCGAGCGCACGTGCCCGTAGCCAGTTCAACATAATATCTGCTTGTGCCCCTGTGGTCTTGTTGTATGCATGAGGGCCCTGGGCCCTGCGACATTGTGCTGTGTACAGCGGACGCAGACATGTCACCGCAAGCAGCGGCTTGGAGATTGGACATGTATCTTTGTCATCACCCACTCAATTCGTAAGGGGAGTGGACTGGGCCATCGTATGCAGAGCCAACCTGGGTGTGTGACTGATATGTGCGTGCCCCTGGGCGTGGTTCTGTACTGGGAATGTGCATCTGCATGTGTCTCTATGGCAGTGTGGGTCTCCTTTGTGGGGTGTAGGTGGTCCCTGAAGGGTAATGGACACCCTTCGTATGTGTTCTAGTTCGCCTTCCATGGGTTTGGACCACACCTGCACCTGTTCGGCTAACTCCTTTTGGTGTTCTGGTACCTGGCATTGGGGTGCCATGTGTGGGTCGTTGAAGTGTTGTGAGCCAGCCGTGCTTGCGGGTGCTTCATGCTGTGTGGTCTGTTGCCGGGGCTGGCTTCTCCTCTAAGTAGCTTGTCTGTCCTGGTCCTGGTGGTGGGTTGCGTGGGATGTCCATGGGCTGTTGTAGGGCGTCGTTGTCGGAGGTGTGGTGGTCGTCTCTGGCATCACTGATGGGTTGTCTGGTCTGACCTGCTGGAGGTGGTGTTTGTCCCTCTGCAATGTGAAGGGGAGATGCATGTTGACATTGTGTTGACATTTATGTTGGCGCATTGTTCTTGTAGACATGCAGACTGTGTGACAGTGTAGATTGTGACTGTTTGGGCAGTGCTGGCAATTTGAGTTGGGACAGTGGACATTTGGACTACATAACTGATGTGAGGTTGTACCCGTACATATGTATCTCACAGTTCTCTACTCTGTCAAATGTGATTGGCCTGTTTCTGCACATGGGCAGACCCAGTTGTGTCCCCTGTTCTGCAGTGTTGGTGTTGCACTTTGTTCCAAATTGTCATGGGATGTGCTGCGATTGCTATATGTGTGTGCTGCAGTGTGCCACGGGATGTGGGACATGATCCTGGGTGATTGTGGGTGTGCAGTGTGCTACAAATCATTGTGCATGTGTGCCATTGTGCCCATCTCTTCCAGTCCCTCCAATCCCTCTTCGATCCTCACCCTGTTGTTGTTGTGTCAGGTCCTCTCGGGCTGTGTCCTGACTCCCGCCTCCTTGCACCGTCTCCTCACTGATGACTGGCCTCCATTTCCTCCTCCTGTGACGCATGACTCCCACCTCCTGTCACCGTTGCCGCCTTCCTGTTGGCAGCGGCTTTGGGCCTGGTTTAAGTTTTCACATCATGCAAGCACCTCTTGGCCTCCTCCATTGGCCTCCTCGACACTCCGGCTGCATTCAAGGTGGTCTGATTGTGTGTCAGTTGCTGGTAGTGTTCTGTCACCTCTGTGACGCTGGTCTTGTTTTCCTGCGGACTGCACCCCGTTTTCCTCTCCCTCTTCTCCTTGGCCTTCCCTGACCCCGTTGGTCCTTGCTGGTGGTCTGTGGGGCTTGTGGGGTTCGCGTTGGCCTCTGCGTTCAGTCAGGGTGCATCCATGTTGGTATGCACCTTGGATTCTTTCTGGTGTGTTTGTTGCTTTTATGGTGCATTTTCCCACCAGACGCGTGGGATTTGCAGGCCTGCCGCTGGTTTTCGCTGCATTTTGTATCGCGATTGGCCTCATCGCAGCTTTTTGGGCGTTCGTGTTTCCCATTTTTGCGGCGTGGCATTGATTTTAATGTGGCCATTTGACTCGTTATCTGGTGGCTATCGCATGGTACCGCCATGTTGTGAATACTTGGTTAACACAGAGTAAATTTCCCGCGATGGACTGCGATGTTGGAGGTTGCGTTAAGTTACTTTTGCAATCGTTATCACACGTTCTTGAGAACATACCCCAATGTCTTTTACTCATGTGTGTGGAGTGGTTATATGTGGTGTGGGGTGGAATTATGGGGCTTGTACTGGAGCGTTTATTATGGGATTGTGTGGAGTTGATCTGTGTAGTGAAATTATGTAGCATAGTGTGCAGTGGAATTATGTGGATAGTAATGATGTGGTTTTGAGTGTACTGGAATTATGTGGAGTGAGACCGTGTGTCATGGAGTATAATTATGTGGAATGGTATTTTGTGTTGCGTAGTGGTATGTTGTGGAGTTTATTTATGTGGTGTTTTGTTGACTTTTTTGGTATGATACCCTAGGGGTGACAGTGTGCGCTTTACAAATGCTGTTTGTTTGATTGATTAATGTGGTATTCTGTGATGTCATTTGGATGTATGTGGTGTATTGTGTAAATGTGTTTTTGAGTCGAATTATGTGGTGTGTTGCCAAATTATGTGGTGTGGAGTGGAATTGTGTTGTGTGGAACTGTGTGGCCTTGGGTGCAATTATGCTGATTGGAATTATGTGGCATGCTGTTGAGTGTATTTAAATGGGTTGTTGCTTTGTGACATCAAATTAACTTAACAGGTTCGGGAAAGACTACTGGTCAGGGTCTGAATGAGGGTCACGGAGGACTGGACAAATATGTGTATGGCTTGTGCAAGATTGCCTAGTTTGTGTTTTGCCTAAGTAGTGTGTGTTTCAAATGTGCGTGCAGCAGTTGTGGTGCTGGTCTAAGACATATTTGTTTTGTAATACTGCTGACTGGCTCGGGTAGAAACGTCTGCCTGTCAAGACCACAAACCAGCGACGCAGCACCTGGCTGCAGCACCTGGCTGTAGCACCTGACACAATGCTGGGAAAGCAGCTACAGCACACGTGCAGCACGCAAAGCAGCAACCTCATTGCCTGTCTACAGTCACGTACTACCTTAATCGATGAGGCTCGCCTGACTTTGGTTTTACACCAATGAACTTTACAACCAATGAAAAGGGGAGGGTAATCTTCCAAGTGTTCCATTTATTTCACAATTATTATAATCTCTGCGATGAAATAACATTTTCAAAAATATTTTATGCTACCATTGATTCTTTTCATCTGTGGAAGGGCACAAGTGCGTTACATACAGGGGGCAGATTTACAAGCCACTTGCGACACTTTCGCGTCGCCGTTGCCTCACCTTTGTGATGCAGCAGCGGCGTAAAAAATGCAGCCAATTTACAATGTGACGCATCTAGGGAGATGCGTCACGTTGAAAAGCTCTGCGGCACATTATACATGCGCTAGGTATAATGTGTGCAGGGTGGGCGTTCCCACGCAAAAAGCCATGTAGAACTGATGCAGTGAAATCTACAAGTTTCACTGTGTCACTCTATGCCTTCACTGCGTCAAAATCCTTACGCCTGCCCAGTCCAGGTGTAAGGAATGACGCATGGCTTTTTGAATTTAACTCACCCATTTGTTGTGGCGCATTGCTGGAGTTGCGTCACTATCATGGGCAACTCCAGCAAAGCGTCACTTATTAAATACAGTGCATCCATAGTGGAGCAAGGACATTTAGTGCTGCCGCATGGAAACTGATGCATCTATGCAGATGCGTCATTTTCTTGTAAGTCTGCCCTAGGGTTTGAGTACAGGACACTGCTAGAATGGATCACATCATTAGATTGACTATCAAATAAAGAGAGAGGTAAATCTCAAAACTACCTCGAAAGGTATGTGAAATGTAAATCTTCAGCACTTACATAATTTATATATGCATTTTGATGGTTCACATTTACAAACAGACCGTGGTGCACCCCTTGATCAAGGGGCCGTTGCTGCAGGTTACCCCTCGTCAAGATGCAGCTGGCACCATTCACCAGCTGCTGTCAACATGATTTACCTACTTACCAGCCAACATGCCTTATTCCAACCTTCTCTTCTAACAACTTGGGAAAGGAAGTATTTGCATCAGTTCTGATCTATCAGGAAATTGGAAGGCAGAGTGGGAATCCTTTGCATATTATGGCCCTGAAAATCGATTTCTTGTACCTCCAAGTTGATGCTAAAGGAGGAAAGTCTGGTCACCGGACTGGTAGCCCCAGAGCTGGGCATGAGCCCCTCACCCAAACTAGTAGTAAAATATTTGGGAGTCCGGCTGGATCAATCCCGTACTATGAAAGAACACATTTCGGCCACCACAAGCTCATGCTTTTACATGATGCGCCTACTGAGACGAGCCTTTCCTCTACTACCACTCACCACAAGGAAAACGTTAGTCCAGGAGTTGGTTATCAGTCGCCTGGACTATGCCAATGCACTCCTAGCCTCTGCCAATGAGAAGCTGCTACCTAAACCTCAGGTGGCACAGAACACCGCTGCACGTCTCACTTGCGACCTCCCTTCTGGAATTGCATCCGGCCCTCTTTTACAGGCTTTTCATTGGTTACCAGTGGAAAACAGAATTATATTTGAGATCTGCTATTTAACACACAAAGCTCTATTTGGTAAAGGGCCCACATATCCATCATCAATGCTTACTCACTATCCCCCACCCCCATACTCTTAGGATCTTGCGACAAAGCTCGGATTATGGTCCTTAGGTTCAGAAAGTCCCGGCCAGGAGGCAGGTTGTTTTCCTTCCTTGACCCTTGCTATTGGAATAAGCTGCCTCTGCAAATACGTATCAGTGAGAACAATCTCCTTTTCAGGAAAGTTCTCAGGAAGACCCACCTATTCTAAAAGTAGCACCCTTTCACCTTCTGTCATGGTCTCGCACTGAGATACCCCTCCAGGGGTGATTCGTACACGTAATGAATTAAAGTAACATTACATAACAAAATAACATTGAAGAGCCCCAACACAGATTGTCGTATCCTGGTGCACAGCAAGATCATCATTTACAATGCTTTAAAAGCAAATACAATTCAATATATAATGAGATATGTATCGTAGAATGTAAAAATGTTTACCACATTTTCTTGCGGAGATGGCCCACCAAAGCCCCTGTTGTAGTGGTCAGGCTCACTCAATGCACTTGGTGAGCACTGTACAGGGACTGGTCTGACAACATTTGCCAGGGATGCTTTGGGTTTCCAGTCTGGCCGTGGCAGGAGCAGGGGCCTGGTACTGCTAAATAAACCCAAATATAAAAAAGTTAGTCGCTGAGCTGCAGCACCAAACTTCCCATTAAAACTTTTTGATTTTTGGAATTTTTTTCAATATAACATCTTTAACTATTCGAGTATTTATTTGCTGTGCACTTGTGTGTGTATTTTTTGCGAAATAGTGTTTTAATGTTTGAAATTTAAACTGTACAAATTGTTTGGGGGTCCCCGGCTTCCAGTAGTGACTCAATGGGGGTCCTCAGGAGTCAAAAGTTTGGGCACCACTGACGTAGAGCAAGCATAAATCCAGATGAAGGCTTTTGTCACAACCCACATCTAAACAAAGAAAAGCTGACACAGCAAGGAAATGCATACCGAAATGATTTAATGCTCTATCAGAAATACCAAAAGAAATAGTTTAAACAGTGATATCTGGAACCAGCAAATGTAGCACAGCAGAACCAAAGTTCTTACATGCTGCTTGAACACAATTCAACCAATAATGTCTGATGAACGTGTGCTCTGAAGCCCACATGCCAGTCTGGCAGATCTCCTCCAAAGGGACACCGTTGAGCTCTGCCCACGAAGCAGAAACCCCCCTAGTGGAGTGAGATTGCACAGTGGCAGGAACAGGGAGAGCATCACCCCGATAAGTCAATTTAATAGTATCTTTGATCCACCAACTGATGGTAACTATAGATGCCTTCTTGCCAGGTCCAGACAAATCAAAAGTCACAAACAAGGAATCTGAAGTCGGTTAGGTAGCAGATTGTGGTGAATGAAAGCACTGGTCACACACGGTAGATATTGAAGTAGATGAATAAGCTTTAATAAGGACACAACCTGGCGTCAGTCCTTCCCGAGGCCCCAGCATCAACAGGCACCAAAGGAACTCACTTTGCCTTACGTTCTAATAAGAAGTCATAGTAAAAGAACCCATGCAAATAAAGGAATGAAGTTGAATCATAACATATCCTCTTCCCTTTTCTTTAAACAAAAAAAACAACATTAAAAAAACTAAAATTAAAAAGAAAAAGTTACAAGAGCTCACCCTCAGTAAGTATATTCAACAGCAAATGTTAAACAGAGCCCGCATCTATAAAATGAACCCCCCCATCTGACAAAATCATACAGATAAGCAGGTGTTTTCCGAACTCTAGAACAAATCTTTTCCACAGTGCCATCCCTCCCACCAGATGAGATGTCCATGGTGTGACACAACTCCTCATCTCTAACCATCACATCTTTGATGTACATTGCTGCTGAACAACCCTCATCCTCCTCCCTTGGACACTCTCCTAACTTTTGATACAGGGCAATGTTCCTAAAGTTCCACTTCTCACCATTTTCCGTGACCACATACTTTCCCACTGTAACAATGCGAAACTGACCTTTAAACTTAGATAGTCCCCTGACAATCCTTCCAGACCTCACCTTAACCCAGTCACCAATGTTAAGTTTGACCTGCCTGCTGTCCACAGCACACGTCCTACCTCTCCTGCTATCTTTGTGTTCAACCCATTCCGTCAACCATGCAGGCACCAACTTAGAACCTGGGAAACAGCCTCGTATGACCACAAACGGAATCTCATGTGTAATGCTGTGCCTACTGGTGCAATGAGCCCACACTTTATCCTCCACTATCTCTTCAAAATCTCACTGATTGCACGTCTAACTGAATAGTACCTTTCACCAAACGGCTGACCCTCTCTGCAATGCCATTTCCCTGGGATTATACAGGGATGTCCGCACATGTCTTATACCAATCCTGTGCAAACAATACACCATTTGATGAGAAGTCAACTGAGTGCCATTGTCAGTGATCAACACAACTGGCACTGCCTCTTCCCTGAACACTCCTTTCATTGCAGCAATGGTGGAACATGTTGTAACATCTTTCATAAATTTTACAATAATCCATTTGGAATGTACATCAACCATGACAACAGCAAATCTTAAATACACTGGCAGCTCCATTATGGGTCCAATAAAGTCTAGCCAAACAGTATGCCAAGGCTTGTCTGGATTTTCTATATGTCCTCCATCCTCATTACACCCCACCTTCAATCTTTTTTCACTTTCTTTACAAATGGTGCAACATTCCACCCACCTTTTCACTTGATCATCCAAGCCTGGCCACCAGAATTCTCCTTTGAGTCTTCTGCTAGTCAGACCTTGACCCAAAAGGCCCTCATGTGCAAGCTCAAACAACATAAGTCTTAACCTTTCCGGAGGCACAAAACGATGACCCCTCATTAAAAGATTCACCCCGCAGATGGACAGCTCATCAACAACCTTAAAGTAAGGCTGAACAGTCTACTGCAATGTACTCTCTCTTGCCGTCCCACACTGAATCATTTTAACCCCTTCAGCGCGGCGCGGATTTCCGCGCCACGCTGAAGGTTCTGAGCGCGGGCGGGGCCATGACGGAACGGTTCCGTCATAAGCACAGCCCAACCGACGTGCATGACGGAACCGTTCCGTCACATCGGCGTCGAAGGGGTTAAACACATCCTTTAGTATCAAATCACATTCCATCTCTTCTTCCCATTGTTCAATAGTGAAGGACCCTAAACTACATTGAACCACGTCATTTATGGATGCCACAGCACCCTCCAGTTCAAACTTCTTCCCCATCGTGGCATCTACAGTCTCCCAATCCAACAGCAATCACAAAAGGCAGTCTGCCTGAATGTTCCTCCAACCCTGCACAAATTCCACAGTATAAGAATATTCTTGTAGCCTATCAGCTAACCTAGCGAGTCTGACAGACCCCTTGCCCGCTCAACCTGAAGATAAGATTTTGATCAAAGGTTTATGGTCTGTGCGTAACACAAAGCATGTTCCCCATAAGTAGACTCGAAAATATTCAGCAACCCATGCGGCTGCTAATGCCTCTCGCTCAATCACAGAATAATTCCTTTCTGCTGGTGTATGAGTGCGCGAAGCAAAATCAATTGTCCTCTCTTTCTTTCCATGCACCTGTGAGAAAATTACTACCAACCCGGTGCCACTCGCATCCACTGTTAAGACAGAATTCAACTTGTTTTCAAAAAGTGCTAAAACTCCTGCATTACAAGTTCCCGTTTTGATGTTGTTAAAACAACTGCCTTCTTCTTTGCCCCACACAAACTTCTCTCCTCTTCTCAATAATCTCCTCAAAACCTCAGTCTCATCCGCAAACCTCTTCACAAACTTTGAATAATATTCAATAAGTCCAAGGAAGGATCTTAATTGGTCTTTTTCTACGGGGAAAGGTGCTTTCCCAATAGCATCCAATGATGAGTGCTTAGGACTGACACCTCCATTGGATATAGAATATCCAAGATAATACACCTGCTCAGTCAAGAATTTACACTTGCCTTTATTCAATGTTTATCCAACCGCCTTTAACTTCTTCAACACCCTCCTCAGGGTGACATTGTGCTGTTGTGTGGTTTCTCCCACAATCAGAATGCCATCCTGATAGTAAATTACATCTTTAACTCCCTTCAACACTTCCGTCATCACCTGCTGAAACACGCTCGCAGCCGAGGCTAAGCCAAACGGCATACGGGTGAACTGGAACGTGCCCTCAGCAGTGATGAAGGTGGTGAGTTTTCTTAACTCTTCATGCAATCGAATTTGGTGATAAGCACTCCTCAAATCCAATTTCGGCTAGTACTTACCACCCTTCACCATGTCCAAAATGTCTCCTGTATTAGGAAGGGGAAAAGTGTACAATACAAGCTCTTGTTTAAGAGACCTCAAATTGACACAAAATCTCAGACGGACATCCGATTTTTGGGTGATCACCACTGGAAAAACCTACGGTGATGTTTGGACTGTTTCGATCACACCCTCCTTGAACATGTCAGAAAGAAGCTCTTTAACCCCTTCCCTCACGGACAAAGGTACCCTCCGAAGTTTATGCTGCACAGGCACAGAATTCTCCTTCACCACAACCTTCTGCACATATCCCTTGAGACACCCCAAAGATTTATCAAACACTTTTTCAGCTTCCTTCAGCACATCATCCAACTGCACTTTATGCACAATCATAACCTGGTTGTCAGCTCTTGGATTAATCATTATGTTGAGGTCAAATTGATGCATCCATCCCAGAATCGGAGGCCCTTGCTCAGCTACATACACCCTCCCTTTTGTGCATCGCATAAAATTAGATGTCTCCCTCCATGTACCCCACAGTATCGATTGCCTCCCCTTGGTACCCTGCAGGATTAATGTCCTTTTCAAACAGACTCACATGACCCCCAACAGCGTTGAAAAGTTTCTTAGGGTTGATGGTGTACATAGATCCTGAATCCACCATTAATTCTATGTCAGGATAGGAGGCTCCGATTATGCTTTCTCATATCTTTACTAGAAATGCCCAGCAGCCAATAAAACACAGTATATGTAACAAAAAACTACAATACCCATAAACACTAGGGTATGACGTATAAAACCATAGAGTCCACAGTATAAAAGGTATTATGGCAAGTACAACATCCTCTTTCTTTGCTGCTCCGCAGCCAGTTAAGTGCTTTTGTCTTTATTCTATGCATTTTATTGATACATTTGCTGGTTATATTTACATAATCTTTTGTAGCGTATTGCTTTATCGACTCTAACGCTTGGTAGCGTTCTAACTGTTTGTTTACATTGCCATGGCGATAATTTGATTGCGCATTGTTTTTTCCGTTACCGCTCGCCGCGCTTCTGTTTTATCGTGCGGGGAGCGTGTGGTTCACCTCCCGGAGTCGGGCGCTTCGCGCCCGCGTCTTTCTTTGTCTGTTTGCTTGTGGAGAGGGAGACAGGGGCTGGGAGGCTCGCGCTAACGCGGCGAGTGCTCCAACTTTCAAAATACCAGTCGGTCGTTACCGCGCATGCGCGGCGGCCATATTTGTTGATCGAATCAGGTGTTTCTCGCCTGTCAGAGCAGTCGCTTCGCACCGAGAGCCCACAGCCTGAGTATTTGCCCCTATTACGCCCATTACTGACAGCAAGCCCTCCCTCCACATTTGAATTTATTTACTTAAGTGTTCAGATTTAATCTGCACTTTGGCTTGCTTTAGGGTTTTTTCACTCCCCCTGCATTGTGCCTTTGGCCACTATTGATTTGCTTTTTCTTGTGGGCATTGATTTCTGTTACACTCTGTGTCACAATGGAAGAATATTATGAGGAGGATGGCTGTTATTATGGGTTGGATCCTTCTGGCTCTTTGGAGCATGATTTGGTGGAAGCGCTAGATCAAGGGGTGCAACACTCCGTGAATAAGGCGCTTGTGCGCGCAATCAATCCTTTGAAGCGACATTTGTCTCTTTACGCGCAGCAGCAGGGTTGGTTACCGCCTGCACGTGCGTCCAAGTCTCCTGTCAACCCCCATAGGTCTGATTTTCAGCGGTTGACTAAAACTCTGTCTTCGGACACGGCCTCTCCTAAAGGGTCGGCTGGGACTTCTTTTTCTTCCTTCTATGAGCCTGATGCTGATGATGCGCATTCCTCCTCTTCTGAGTTTGAGCCACCTCCTCGAAAAAGGGCTCGCAAAGAGCATTTTGTTGACGCTCCTTCCAATCCTCCCATTCTAACCTTTGAACCTTCGGAAATTATGCATCCCCACTCCTCTTCTTGGTTACCTTTGCCAGCGGTGGCGGATTATGTCCAATCTCACATTCGCCAACCTTTTGCTCAGGATGTCCGAGCCCGCATGAGATCTGAGTGTCCCCGTCCTGATCTGGCGGACCATTTAGCCGAGACACCGGAGGTCGACCCTACCATGGTCACCTACCTTAAGAAGTACGCAAGAGACCCCAAAAAAGGTTTGGACAGATCTTGGCGCTCCTGTCAGGATAAATTATTAGATCTATTGGGTCCCCTCACAAAAATGTTGGATTTGGGTGTTCTAGCTAAAGAATCATCAGCTCTTGTAAACCCTGATGAACTCATTCAATGGGCCCAGAGGGCCATCTGTCAATTGGGCAATGCCAATTGTGCTCTTTCATGCGAACGACGCCGCTCCATCCTTCTTCGCCTGGATCCCAGGCTGGCGGAGCTCTCCTCTTCAGAGGCCGGTCCCTTGGCTCAGGGTCTTTTATTTGGTCAACCATTCCTCAAGGAACTTTCCAGTTTTGTGGCCACGTTCAGTGGTCTTGACAAGGCCCAAGCCTCGCTGCGGCGGGCGTTTCGGCCGGTTTTTGCAAAGGCCGAGCGTCTTAGGGGACGTTCGTTCGGCCGAGGATCCCAACAAAATTTTTAACGAGGATTTCAGTCCCACAGTGGAGGTGGACAAGATTCCGGTTTTACCACCCGTTCAAACTTCTATCCCTCCTGTAAGGGAAGGGGACAGTTCCGGAAAGGTCGCTTCGGAGGACAGCAAGGAGGTCATCACGACTCCAATACTTCAGGTGAGGCTGATTCCTTTTTCCGATGTGTGGCTTTGGGGGGAAGGCTCCAGTTTTTTCTCCACAATTGGCAGCTAATCTCCAGCGATGCTTGGGTTCTCGAAACTGTTCAGGGCTAGAAAATAGAATTGTATCGGCCCACGCCTCAACCCTTCCTTCCCACTCCGTTGGTCTTTTCTCTTCTAGATCAGGAGGTCATTTCATCGGAAGTCGACTCCCTTCTTGCAAAAGGGGCTATTCTTCCAACTACCCGCCTTCCAACAGGGTTTGTGAGTTCGGTGTTTCTGGTTCCGAAACGAGGGGGTGGATCCCGTCTGGTCCTCAATCTAAAAGAGTTCAACGGCGGAGTGGTTTATCTCCATTTCAAGATGGAGGGGATCCATCTCTTGCGAGATCTCCTCCGAGCGGGGGATTGGATGGTTCGTCTAGATCTCAAGGACGCCTATTTGTCAATCCCAATCTTCAAGCCTCATCGGCGGTTTCTCCAGTTCCAGTGGCAAGGGAACTGGTTCGAATACCAAGTCCTTCCGTTCGGCCTCTCGTCGGCACCCTGGTGCTTCACGAAACTTCTGAAGCCAGTGGTGGAACACTTACGAGCTCGGGGTCTCCGCATGATTGTCTATCTGGATGACATTCTGATCATGGCAGATTGTCCTCACAAATTAATTTTGCATCTCGATCGGATCTTCTCCAATCCTTAGGGTTTCTTGTCAACCCGCAGAAATCTGTCTTCATCCCTTCTCAGGTGATGGAGTTTCTGGGTTTCCAGGTCAATTCTCTGACCTGTCAGCTTCTGTTACCCACTCAGAAGATTTGTTATATCAAACGGGAGTTGGTATCGATTATCTCCAAACGGATTGTGTCATTGAGATCTGTAGCTCGTGTAGTCGGTCTTTTGGCGTCTTCAATTCAGGCGATTTTCCCAGGCCCTCTGCATTACAGGGCATTACAACGGTTGAAGATCCGTCATCTCCAGCAGGGTCTTCGTTATTCCGATCAGATTCCTCTTTCAGAAGAGGCGAGGTGCGAGATGCAGTGGTGGCTGGACCACATGGAGGCATGGAATGGACGAGCCCTGTTCGGGTCTTCCCCGGAGATGGTGATCGAGTCCGATGCCAGCCGGTGGGGCTGGGGAGCCCGGTGCAGTCCAATTTCAATGGGGGGTCGTTGGTCCCCTCAGGAATTATCTCTTCACATCAATTGTCTGGAACTCCTGGCGGGGTCCTTTGCGATTTGTTGCTTCACGCCTCTTCGAGCCAATTGTTGCATCCTTCTCCGCATGGACAATGTGTCCGCGGTTCGGTATGTCAACAAGTTGGGTGGCACGAAGTCCAAGCTCTTAGCGGAGATCGCCAAAGATTTTTGGCATTTTTGTCTACAGAAGAAGATCACTGTTATTGCAGAGTATCTTCCAGGCCGCAACAATCTGATTGCGGATTGGCATTCGCGTCACCTTCGGGATTTCAGCGACTGGAGACTTCATCCTCGCATCTTTCGTTCCCTCCGTCGGTTTTGGGGGCAGAGTCACATCGACCTCTTTGCCTCTCGCCTCAACATGCAGCTTCCCCGGTTCTTCAGTTGGAGACCGGATCCGGAGGCCCTGGCCATGGACGCATTTCTCCAGTCCTGGCCTGCCCTTCTGTGCTATGCCTTTCCTCCGTTCATGATGATTCCGAGAGTCCTGGCTCGCACAAAGCGTTATCACTCAGAGCTGATTCTGATTGCTCCTCTTTGGAGGGCTCAGGCTTGGTTCCCAGTTCTTCTGGAAATGTGTTGTGCGGTACCGATCCTTCTTCCCCAGAAATGGAATCTTTTGCTGGACCCTCTCGGGAACCCGCATCCCCTGATCCAGTCGGGCTCTCTTCGTCTTCTGGCTTGGTGACTTTCAGGGACCGTTGGTCGGTCCCAGGCCTTTCACGCGACGCTTGCAAATTTATCAGTGAATCTTGGGCACCCAACACTCACAAACGCTACGCAGGTTCTTGGAAACGATGGTGTGATTGGTGTGTTCAACGGGAAGCTGATCCCGCTACAGCGGATGTCTCTCTAATTATTAATTTTTTAGCTTCTCTTGCCTCTTCAGGCTTAGCTTATCGGACGGTTAACAACTTCCGTTCTGCCATTTCAGCAGGCCATAGTCCTCTTGAAGGTAAACCTGTTGGTGAACACCCTTTGATTACTAAATTGCTCAAGGGTATTTGCCTGGCGACTCCCCCTTGTCCTAAATACACGTCTTTATGGGATGTCTCCATTGTCTTAAGGTTTTTGGACGCCTGGCCTTCCAACTCCTTGCTTTCCCGCAAACAGTTGTCAGCCAAACTGACCATGTTGCTATGCCTTGTCTCTTGCAGACGGGTCTCTGATGTTCGGGCCTTAGATTTGGCTGGTCGTTGTTTTACTCCTGAGGGTGTCACTTTTCGACTTTCTCGTCGTACCAAAACGAATACTTCATTGATATCCTATCCTTCTTTTCCTCTCCATCCCAACCTTTGTGTGGTCCAATGTGTCAAGGATTATGAGGTATGTACTGCTTCTTTACGTTCTGATTTACAGGGTCAACTGTTGATTGCTTTGCAGAAACCCTTTCGTTCTGTTACCCCAGCTACTTTAGCTCGTTGGGTTCGCTGGCTTATGTCTGAAGCCGGCATTGATGTGTCCATTTTTGGTGCTCATTCAGCACGAGGAGCTATGGCTTCTAAAGCCTTTTCCTTGGGTGCTACTTTGTCTGACATTATGAAGGCTGCAGATTGGTCTTCTGATTCCATGTTTAAATCGTTTTATTATAAACCTATTGATCATGTTGCCTCAGTAGTGGTGGATAAGCTTTGAACAAGCATAATCGGAGCCTCCTGTCCTGACATAGAATTAAAAATTTGCGAACATTCGTGACAAGAATTTTCAATTCTATTAAGGACAAGGAGGCGAGGATTATCCCACCCATTATGTTTCTTCTGTTGTATTAATTTGCATTTATACTGATGTTTGCATATGTATTGTATATCTTCTGATGTTGAATTGCTCTCTGATATATTTTTTCCCCCCCTTGTTATATTTTATTATATTGGATGTATTTTACGGCAGTCTGTCTCTTTTCAGGTTCTGACCCGAAGTGACAATGTTACTGCTTCTTTTGGTTTCATCTGCATCCGATGGCTTTCGGCTACCAGGGTCCTGTCGCCTTCCAGTGCTGTACGTTTTGCCTTATGGACTCCTGCGGCTTCTGATGGTGGTCCCTCCTGTTGGTCATCGTGACTCTTCATCTGTTTCCTTCTGTTTGAACTGTTCTCCTCATCAAAGAAAGAGGATGTTGTACTTGCCATAATACCTTTTATACTGTGGACTCTATGGTTTTATACGTCATACCCTAGTGTTTATGTTTTCTAGTAAAGAAATGAGAAAGCATAATCCTCGCCTCCTTGTCCTTAATAGAATTGAAAATTCTTGTCACGAATGTTCGCAAATTTTTAATTCTACCTCCCTCCGGCACACAGTGAATTTTGCTACAGGTCTCACTCGTCTTCTCACATCATCCTTTGTAGAATCTTCACCATCACCCACTATGAACACCCTTTTACCATAAACACTACTCTTCACACCTTCCACAACTATTATGTCGGATTTGGTATCCTTGCCCCATACACAATAGCATTTTTACACATCCGGGCAAAATGCCCTCTGCACCCACACTTACTGCATTACTTGTTGAAGGCAAAACACCTCTTGGATTCAGCAGTATGATAGCCACTGCCACACCTAAAACACTCCTTCCCCTTGTTATTTTTAGGCACAACTGCTGGTACTCCTTTCCCTTCTCTCTTCTTTACCATGCAAACCACTTCCTCAGTATCTTCTTGACAACACTCTTTAACGACAGACATGTCACCCACTCCCTCTTTTCTGTTGAGTTCCCTCATGCACCTTTGAGACTCTTCAATGACTTTCGCCATGTCTATCGCTTCCTTGGGAGAAGGATCCTTTGCTCCCCACAACCTCTCCTGGATTTTTTTCTCGTTGCATTGCACAATAAGCTGATCAAGTATCAATTCATGAGTCATGTTACCAAGGAGACATTTAGTCGAAAGTTCCCGTAATCTTGCTACAAATTCATCGATCAATTCATGCTCCACCTGGGGTTGGGTATAAACTTATAGCACACCATAATCAAATTGATCTCCTTAGCGAACCTGTTCTCCAATCGCTTAATGGCTTTGTAATACACATTGGTTATGGGTTGACCATTGGGCCCCATCGCTACAGGTAAGTACTTGAAAATCCTTTGCCCCTTGTTCCCCAGTACACTTAAGAGTAATCCTTTCTTCCTTGCTGCGGAAAAATTGTGACCATCTCATGCTACTATATAATTCTCCATTGTACTGTGATGTTCATTCTCTCTCTCTCTCTCTTTTTCTTTGCATTGCCGTGATTTTAAACTTACTAGATTGCATGTTTTTGCTCATGATCTTCGATGTGTCTTTGACATTTGTTATTTGCTAGACTGCATAGTGTTACTTTTGATTAATGATGTGTCTTTGACATTTATTGGTTAAATTGTTTTTGAATAAATGGTGCCGCTCTTGACTCAGTTCCTGCATCTGACACGTGTGTCTTGTCATTTTAGATGCAAAAGAAGCAATTGATGGATGGAATGCTGGACAATGCAAACATTCACCCCCAGTCACAAGGATCTGGGTTTAATCCATCATTCCTTTGCTCACCACACCACCCCAGTTTGGACCCAGACATATGCAAATCAGTCTTGACACAGTTCCTTATGGGAACAGTCCAGCCCGATCTGCCAAGCCAGGTCTTCCCTGGACCGGAAACAAGCATCCTGGGACTGGTTTCAGGGCATCACCCTTCATCAGCCAGGCTAGCTTGAATCCAGTGGTGTAGTGAACACGGTACCCACTTCTGGGCATACCCTTCCCACTTAGGGCGACATATGCAAAAGAAACAATTGATGGACAGAATGCTGGACAATGCAAACATTCACCCCCAGTCACAAGGATCTGGGTTTAATCCATCATTCTTTTGCTCATCAAACCACCCTAGCTTGGACACAGCCATATACAACTCCGTCATGACCCTGTTCCTTATGAAACAGTCCAGGCCGAACTGCCAATCCAGGTCCTCCCTTGGACCGGAAACAAGCATTCTAGGACCGGTTTCAGGGCATCACCCTTCATCAGCCAGGCTAGCTAGAATCCAGTGGTGTAGTGAGCACGAGACCCACGTCTGGGCATACCCTTCCCACTTAGGGCAACATATGCAAAATAAACAATTGATGGATGGAATGAAGGACAATGCAAACATTCACCCCCAGTCACAAGGATCTGGGTTTAATCCATCATTCTTTTGCTCACCACACCACACCAGTTTGGACCCAGCCATATGTAAATCAGTCTTGACCCTGTTCCTTATAGGAACACTTCAGCCCGAACTGGGAAGCCAGGTCCTCCCTGGACCAGAAACAAGCATCCTGGGACCTCTCTACAATTCGGTTATAGGGTCCACTTTGAGATCTTTTGACAAGTGCCAGAATAAGTGACAGGTTGCAGTACATGAGAAAAGTGGTAGTGAAGAAACTTGTGGGTTTTTTGGCAGCAGCAGGATAGTGAAATAAAAGATTATGTCACAACGTGAAATACCACCGGCATCACCACTGCTTGAAATAAAGTCAGTTAAGTGTACATGGATATATAAATATACGCATGTCCTACAATGACCCATTTTGCAGACTATGACCACGAAAGGTGGCAAAATATGGCAGGTCAGGATCTTGTCCAGTGTACGTGATGGGGACATCTGTTTATTAATTCACTGTTGTTCTAAATTGTGACACATTAGAGTCCTTCCTAACACAGGGGCACATTGAGTGCAGCTCTGTGGCAGGAGGAAAGGAATAGTTGTGGGTTATGTGCAGCATACGAAACATGGGACAATGACCAGAGATCCATAGGAATAGATTACCACAGGTAGCCACCACACCGACATCCTCCACACAAGCCCCAGTGCTAGGAAATACAAAGAATGAATAATACGTGCTAATATGAAGTGTATTCCAATGTAGAGGGACAATATGCATTAAGTAGCGATGCTCAACATTAAAAAAAAATCAGAATACAATGTGTGTAGATTTAAAAATCTCTTTTAGACTACAGGTGCAGACTTTAGGGGTGGTTGCAAATATTTTGTATTTCGACCACTGTAAGTTTTTGTTTCCCAATTGTGTCCCTGGGACGTAGATTATTAAGATGCTCCTACCTCTTGGGAACATTTATAGTACAATGTTTTGGTTCTTCTTTCGCTTTCGGAGTTAATTGATGTTTTGAGGTTTTGCACACTGCAGACATTATTATTTTTGGGTTCTTCCCTTCATCCCTAAGCAGTGTACTAGGTTTCCTGTTTTCGAGATATTTGCATACATATGCTCAATGTTTCCACCACCTCATGTCTGCTTATGAGTTCGACAAGTGCTTTTATTTACTTATTTTTTTAAAATATTATGCCTGTACAAATGTCACTGACAGAGAATGTTTGTTGAGGAGTAGACAACATATTTGGTGTGACGGTTGGGTTAGGGTGAACATATATTAAAAAAAAAGAGGGGAGTACAACTAGATCCCTTAGATTTTATCTATAGGCAGACTGCAGCAGGAAAACATGTCATGCTACATGCCCCAGTACATGTTCCCACACGTTTGGATTAGAGCTGGACCATGTGTCCACTGTGATGCTAAAGCAGCAGCCAATTTCAGCAATGCCTGAATGTATGCTTAAAAATAAAATAAGTACGATAAGTGCCACAATTGAGAAAAAAAGGCCAGCAACTAGATTTAAAATTCATATTGAAAGTTCTTTTGACATTATGAAAGTGGAAATGTATCAGTATCTGTATGAGTTAAAAAGCACTGCGAAGTGTCATTTCTACTCAGATATCCAAGCAGAAGGAGAAGGGCCCTATCGATCCTGAGCTCCTACTCATCCCTGCCGGAACACAGATCTTTGTCTGGAAGGTCTCCATCGGCGAAAAAAAAACCACCTACAATTTGAGGGATCATTTAAAGTCACCGAATCCTCACCAACAGCTGAAGAACATGGATACATCAGAGCAACATCAGGGCTACCCCTGCACCACCTCAGCACTAACAATGAACGTAAGGAGAACAAATTATTTCTATTGACTATCTGAGAAGAAGAATGTGATCGATTTTGTAGTCTAAGGATACAGCTGCAACACCAGCAGTGCAAAAGATCCTTACAACAAGATATGTTGATTTATTTTATGT